>NC_136820.1:28997638-30495138 GCF_951394365.1 Tetrao urogallus | reverse complement strand
TTTATGTAGGACCTATTAAAATACAGTTGTCACAGATCTGTAAACATTTTCCAGTAACTTCCAAGGAGATAAAATGGCTCCTAGAAATCTTTTAATATAGGTCTACTCCACTGTTTTGAATCACCAGAGAGGAATTGGTATATTTAGAAGCATTTCATGAGGGATCCATTAATGCTTAAGAGTTTGCTGATCTATCCTTAGTCAGTAAATAAGGGCTTGTTGACAGAGCTCAATGAGTGGCAAAATACAGAGGACATACAAAATACAGAATGGACATTCAGAAGGCAGTGGTGAAAGGAGAATCAAAATGTACTAGAAAGCAGGGAGAAAGGGAAAAAAGGAGAAAGGGACAAAAACAAAAGAACTTACAAGAAGTAATAAGAAAGAATGAATGTGACTTTCAAACACCAGATTTTTAACTTTAGTTTAGACTGATGGTATTTCATGCCATAAGATATCCTAGCAATAACTGGATTTATCATTTTCATCGTTCTTTTTTTCAGAATTGCATTATGGGTTATAATGAAAGATACCAACAAAATTGAATAAATTATGGTTGCCAGTGCAGAGGAAAAAGGACTGGTGTGAAATATTTTTCCCTTAGTGCTCCCGCTAATATGATGCTTGCGGTGAAAATTCTTTGCAACAGCTCTGGTTGAAGCAAACAACAAATTTAATATGGTGGCTTGCTTAATTAATTTTTTTGAGATTATTAGGAATGCACGACTTACGAACCAAACGTTTCTAGGACAAAAGTAATTTTTAAACTAAAACTCAGAAAATGTGTAATGGAAAAGGCTGTACTCATTCTTAATAGCACCCTCATTTTAATGTTTAAATTACTTAAATGTTTAAAAAATGTATTCTTTATCACATAGACACAGAAGTTCACGTTGAGCTATTTGTCAGTTCTGAACCTTCAGTGTAACGTAGTTGAAATACTAGTGTATGTGATTAAGGTTTATACATCATTCTGATAAAGTGTTCAAAATACAAAATCAAAAATGAAATGGATTCATAACTGTCCCTCTCTCTCTGTTTCCTATGAAGATGAGATTGCATTGTTAGTTCTGCATTAAACAAATATCTATATATTATATACATCTATATAATATGTATTTAAAACCACTGTCAAAGGAATCTCGTTGAAAAGTAAGATGATAAAGGCGAAGTTATTGACAGAACACTGAATTTTATTGTCACTAGGGATAAGTTGAATAAATTGTTTCTTGCTTTATCACATTATTCTGTTCAGAAGTAGCCATCAACTTACTTGTCAGGACTTTTCTAAAATAAAAGCTACTGAAAACAAGACATGGGAAACAATTTAAAGGAAAATATCTGTGTTTTGGCTACTTAACTCTGCTTTTGTTAGAGAATCTGAACAAAATTACATTATTCAAAAGTTTATTGTTCAACCACTGTAATCTGCATTCATTATCATGCTGTAAAGTATCTTTCTTTGAGAGCAGAACTAAGCAGTCAGTCTGCTCCTTTTTAGTGAACTCCCCTCTACCAATCTCATATGGTACAGTTTTGAGATGGATGCACTATAAAAGAAATTCAAATTTGTACCACATGTATCACATATATCATGATGTGTACTGACAGACCACATTTTGCTAGTAAGCAAATGATTAGAATAATACATATTGCATTATTTTTTTACTTAGCTTTTGGAATAACTTAAATGCAAAAGTTAAAAAACATGTTTTAAATCTAGAGGAAAAAAAGTGGTATAGTAATGTCATTTAAAATACATGCAAATTATTACACAAAATCAATAAAAATATATATCTATGACATCCCAACTAACGTATTAGTATGTAGTCATAAGGAAGACATTGTATTATATGCAGCCCATGCTTATGTTAAACTTTCTTTTGCATCCATATGTCTCTAGAGGATATGTAGGATCCAAATATTTATATGAGAATTGAGAAGTTTTACATTTGACGAATTTCTTATTGCTTCTAATGTAGGCACATGAAGGGTGATATCACAGACATAAGGAATCATAGGATAATTAAGGTTAGAAAAGACCTCAGGACATCTCTAGTCCAACCTCCTTCTTAAGTAGGATCAACCATGAGTTGTTCAGGGCTTCTTCCTGTCTGGTCCTGAAAGTCTCAAAGGTAGAAATCACACAAACTCTCTAGGTGTATACCAGGTATATAGGTGGTATACACTGTATAGGCTCTGATTGATTATTTTCATCAATAAATGTTTTACCTTATATTCAGTCTAAACGTTACTTTTTTCACTTTATTCACACTGCCTCTCATCCTCCCATTGTGAAGAGCCCAGCTGCATCTTCTTGGTAGCCCCTGGAAGTACTGCTGTTTCATCTCTGCAAAGCTTTCCCTTTGCCATGGTGACTGAGCCACGGTCCTTCACTGTGTCCTCTCAGGGGAAATGCTCCGCTCCACCCATCCCAGAGTTCCTCATTTGACAAGGAAGTACACTAAGAAGTAGTGTAAATCTCCTGATTGTGAAGGCAGAGCAGGCAATTCCTGATGCTGAAATGCTTTAGCTTTATCATAAAAAGAACAGAACATTGGCAGCTCTCCCTTTCAGTCTCTACCCAGGGGGTGGACTACCTGTGATCATATTTATCACTTTAAAAAATTAACATTCAAACAAAAAAGAAATGCTGGGTTGGTTTCATCAATGACTGGAAAAAGAACTGAAGAAAAAGAACTGAAGAAATGATCTAAAGAAATTCTCAGTTCATACTTTGAGCTAAAGAAATTAGAGAACTTGTGAATTATGTAGAGATATCAAGATGTAATGGTTACATCTGTTTATTAAAGTGTACATTTTCATTTCAAGTGCAATGTATAAATGATATTGGTTTGCTTAGTTTATTCTGTCCACTAATCCATCTTTATAAAAAATTTTGCTCGTGAAAAATTTAATACAGTTATTTTTATGCTTAAGAAGTCCTGGATAGAAAATGATTGCCCTTTTGCTATAGATTTTTTTTTTCCCTCAGTTCTCGATACAAATATAGTTATCACTGAAAATAATTAAGTCTATCTTTTAGAATAACTCATAATTATAACATCATGTTTCTCACAGTAATTTTCACAGAAATTTACTCTATGCATAGATAAAATTAATCTTTATTTATTTATTCTTGAAAATAAATCTTTGCCTGCACAAACAGGAGGTTTTCCATCTGTCACAGAATCCAGTCTTTTTAATCTTTCTAAGTTAACCCTGAAATTTGCTATAACTTTAATGCTAGATGTGCCAAAAGTAGTCTTTGCAAAACAAATACGGATGTCTGAACTCTGGCTAACTGCATTTTGACACACATTTGTGACTAAAAAAAGCAGTAAGAAGTCATGGTATTTCTCAAATTCTCATGAGCAGCAACAAGTTCCTGTTGTCACTGTTGTTTCTTCACAAAACTTACTTGAACTTCCTCTTCATCTGTATTTATACCAGATTTTGATTAGGACTTTTGTGTAGAACTGTGATAAAAATAATTAATAATTGCAATTATGCTAATGGAAGAAGGTTTGAATGAGTAGGAAAGGGGACATAGATATTCAATTTACTGTTGATATGATTAGCAATCATACTTGCTGGAAACAATGGTGTAATGATAACTAAAATCAGTGTAAATTTTTTGGCAAAAGAGTATGGTTTTTTCATTATTCCTGCCCTTATTGGCAATAAGTAGATAAATAAATATTTAAATAACTCTTTTTTTATAAGGCTGCATTTTCTTAATATGACAGCTTCATGCAGGATGAACGAGGGGTGAATGATGTCACGAAAACCTGACAGCACAAACTGACAAAAATGTCTGTTTTTATTTACTTATTTACTGTTTGATTTATTCTTCAATGTGCCATTTAGTTCTTACAGACAAAATGTTTGTTCATCTAATTTGATTTGACAGTTGTGTACAGTACAGATTATAATAAGGAATTAGAAACTTAGACTGTTGCCAGTTTTGTAAATACTTCTTATGAGATGGTTTAAAACCCTAATGAAATAAAAATTTCAGAAGCACAAAAATTATTAAAATGAATGGCAAAATTAAAACATCAGCCTGTGGCAAGAGACAGCCTGCATGCGATAATACGTAAGAGAATCAATGTAGAATTCTCCAATTCTCCCCTGTTGAGAATTCTTACCTAGAAAAAAATATTTAAAGCTATTGAAAAGGATTAAATATTTTTTTAAACCAATGTCCTGGATTTAGTTCCTTTATAGACTAATTTTAAGTAATAAATTTTGAATAATAAGTTTTCCTAAAAGCAATAGGAGAAGTGAGCTATTACAAAACTGCAACAGTGGATTTTAGTAAGTTTCAGAGAGGTTATTCATCCTGCTAGAGAATTTACTGCTTTGCTAACATATTCAAGTTATGTTTTTAGCCAACCAGCTATTAGTCATTAATTTCTAAGCTTTCAAGCACAATGTTTTTAAATATGCAAACATTTATTGGAATTTTAAAGAGAAAAAAGGCATTTACGTGCAATTGGAGCGGAATACCCTGATGACAACCTTACTGCTGCTCACTGCTATTGGAAATAAACATTCCTGGAATTGTAGAGGTTACAATGATGATTTTGGCACTGCAATCATTTTCCATATGCTCCAGCATGATAAAGGATGATCAATCAGTTATGATGAACTTATAAGCACATAAGTATCTAATTATTAATAATTTTCTTCCTTATATGTAGACTGCTTTAGGGAATATCTTTGCTAAACAACTGCAGCTCAGTAGCACTTAACCAAGTTTTGTTCACTAGAATCAGTTCTGATAAACATTTCCTCCAAAAATGACTCATTCTTTCAAATTAATTTTACAGTAATTTAATTCACAGGCAAGTGAAATTCTCTAATGCAGGATGGTGTGTACACCCTGCCTGACATCTAGTTCCAAATCCACGTGATTTGTTCTTTCTGGTTAGTATCACAAGCCAAGATCTCAATCATGATGCCACTGGCAATATAAAAGAATAAACAGGGCTGTTCAGAGTGCTTTGTCTCAGCCTCTATCTACCAAGGCCAATATATTTCCAAATGGTGTGCTTAAATTTGTTATCCCTGAGCAGAGGATAAAATTATAATCCGTTATGAGCATTTTTACAGTTCTGATATCCAGCATTTGTGGATATTAGAGCATGGAGAGAAATGCTGAGGTGACCTATGTTTTAAAATGCAACCATTCAGAAAGATTAGTAAAAACTTTGGGGAAAAATATTTACAGCTGTTTTCACATAGAAATAAGGCTATATAGCCCTTTATAGAGGATCAAAATTAAATGCTTTTCAGGTTGTGGATCTGATTGTAAGACTATTAGGTATATGAAGGTTTGCTGAGCTCTAGGGATAAGATATAATTAGAAGACTCTGCCAGGATTAAAAAATAAAATAAGATGACTGAGAAGGCAAGTTTGATAACCATCTATTACCATGGAGTGGTACACAAAAGTCATAATCTCCCCACAGGCCACGCTCACAACATGGCATTCAGAAGCAAAACTGAAATAGTGACACATAATCTTTTTCATCTTTAGTGGAGAGAAAAAGCATGACAGAAAATAATCCCAGAAACGATTAATCTAATTTAAATTTGTCATATAAAAGTCAAGTGTCTATTTCTTTTTCATGACAAGCTGTCTACATGAAGAACACTTTATCTCACCTGTTTTAGGACTTGTGTTTTACAAGGATCATTGCTCAGGTGAGAGTTATTTCTCCTTTAGTTGTAAAGGAAGTCTAAAATGGATAGCTCTGTCTGAGACCAAATGGAAGTTTTGTATAGATGAAGCAAGCTAAGAAAATGTATTTATGTACGATCAACAACAATTCACTTATGGCAAAGCAATATGCAGAATGAGATTTCACCATGGATATGGAGATGCAAAGTTTCAGGACTCAGCACTCTCCAATCAGATATGCAAGTGATAGAGTTATATCTGTGTAGGGATTTGTTATCAAACTACAGTACATAAATGTCTTTAGTGGTGCAGAAACTGAGTAACAAATTCCAGTAACACTTAAGCTGCAGAAAACACATGTGTGTTTATTTGTATATGTGCCTGTGTATATATATAAATTTGCAGATTGCTACCATTGCATGTCACTCATTATGCAAAATGTAGATTTCAGAAGGGACATACATGTGTTGTAGAGCCCGTGTCACCTCAGAGCATTTGTCTTGACAAAAAAGACTGAATAGTGCCAGGAAAGAGGAGTGCTTCCTGCATGTTGGGGTCAGGGCTGAAGCTTTGGGGAATTATGAGATTATCTTTACTGCTTATATTACAGTACCATCTGGGAATACTAGGTTTGGAGCTGGAGCCTTCTGTGGCAAGTGCTGCGTAAACAGCCAGGAGGTATCTGCCCTGGATTTGTTGTAATTTACATTAAAATGTAAAGGATAGGAGATGGATAAAGACAGAATGCAAAGAAAAGTACATGCACACACATAGGAACAAAACCCAAAAACCCAGTCCAACAAACAAACAAATATAACAAAAACAAGAACAATGAAAAAACACACTACCCAGTTTTGTATCGCAGCAAAAGAAAGCAATGTGAAGGAGGTAACCTCGTGACTTAGATGTTTATAGTTAACTGTCCCTAAACATAAGGGAGATATTGAAAAAAAATGGGAAGATATATGAATGTACAAAAAAAAACTGATGAATCAAAACTGCCAGTTTAAACCCACAAAGAATGAGATATCCTGAGATTGGATAGGTAGCATGAATATAGTTTTTGTTGGACTATGATAATAGCTCCATGAAGTTCATTCAACTGAACAGAAACAGGTGTGTTAGCCAGCAGGCAACCAATTATGTTCCTTGCCACATAAAATCAATCATAATTAATTTCTTACTTTTGAATTATAAAAGGAATATCTTTTTCACAATTGTTAACATGTAACATAAGTGAATTTATTAAAAATTTAAAAAAAAAATAGTTTAAGGCAATTGAGTTTGTACCTGACTAGTACAATCACCCATTATCACACTCTGAAAATCTTGATTTGAAGATAATTAACCTGGGCCACTCTGACTGCTTCATTTCAAAACAAGATCGAAAATTCTGTTTCAAAACTTACTGAATACTTTTTCTCATTTTCAGTTCTTTTAGAAACCCTGACAGTCTAAGAATTCATTTAATGACCTTGAATTTGAAGGATTCAGTTGCTCCATCACTGCTAGACTGTATGGCATTTAATCAGTTATATCCTCAAGAACATCCTGTGACACAAGTGGCACAAGGTAATTTAAAGCTGATAGATAAGGGGACCTAAGGCATTAAAAGTTTGGGGCTGAATTTTAAAACATGTTTCTCCTATGTGCTTTGGCAATTTTGACACACACAGTACGTACATAGAAAAAAAAATATACAGAGACCCTTCAGAAAACTCTAACTGGAAGCATTTTTCCTGAGCTTGTGATCTAAGTGTTGTAGGTAAAGCAGGAGACTGAAATAAAATTTCTAATATCAAATATAGTATTAGCAATTAATTGCTCTATTGTCAGTGCCTTTGATACAACTGAGATATCTGCAGCAGTTAGATCATAAACAGAAATTATCTCCTTTGTCTTTCCCCTTATATTTTCTTCTAGATTCTTTAGTGGTTATTAATGGGCAAGGTGAAAAATTGACAGTTATTAGATTAGACAGCTTTAAAATTTTAAAACAAAGTGAAATTAGTTTATCTGTTCAAAAATTTCACTGATAAAACTGTGAGGAAATGTAAATTAAGCAGCAGTGGCCAAACTAGCAATGTCTGTTTTGCATACTGCCATTCTCACAGTCTCATCATCCATTGCTATGGCTTTTCAACTCTGTTGCTCTAATTTTGTACTAAACTGTAGTGCTGCAGCATTGCACAGTGTTGTGCAGTTTTGGGGAATATATGAACTTCCCCTGTGACTTTTTGATTGTATTGCTGTGGTCAACGTGTACACAAATGCCTCTGCAGCAGATAGTAGAGTGACATTTATCCAAGAGCAAGTGTTGGTATTGGATCAGACTTCAGAGTTCTTAAGTATCCCTTCTCTTAGATGACAGAGATGATCACTAAAACTGTATTCACTTTCTTGAGCCCACAAAAGAGAGGGGACATTCACATGCCAGAAGCATGGGAGGAACACTCTGAGTGAGTATGTGTGCCAACCCTTATGTTTTCTCATGGACATGTCCAAAGACAGTTCCTGCACTACATTAGCAGCAGACGGATGAAGAGCTAGTGTTTAGGTCACTTTTTAGATTTGGAAATGAGTTTCTTCTTCACGTTCTCAAGCTAGGTTGTTCCTCTAGTTTCAGATCTGTGCCTTGTAAAAGTTTGGTAAGCATTGTGGAACGAACAGAAAAAAACACGATTTACCATTGCATTTTTCTGAAGTTAGGTGTTACCTCCCATAAAAAAAAAAACAAAATAAAGTTAGAAAATGATGGAAGTTATGCAAACTTTGCTGGGTCAAAACCAGACAATATAGAGTGTCAAGAGACAAGCATTGTAGTGCTTACAGTGCTTCAGTGCATACAGTATATATGTCCCAGAAAGCTCAGTATTTTCTAAGGTTTTAGATGAACAGTAGTGATTGCTAGGTACTTTAATGAATTATGCGCTAAAACCAGCACACCCGTGTAAAGACAGTTGTATTTTAAAAAACGTAACAGAGAATTGCTTAATTCATTATTGTCTCTTAATTTGTTCTGATCTCTTCTGTCTTTCTCAGCATCATAAGCAATGAAGCAGCTGAAGACATGGTGCTAGTAGCATTCATGGCTACTCTGAGACCAAATCCCATGCAACACAAAATCTGTTATCAGTCACACAAATGTATATATTTTTCTTCTGAAATAAAAGCTGCATTAATGGCAGTATTTAGATCATGCTGATCTTCATGTAATTGTGTAATAATTAATACATTTCTCTGAGTTCAAAGGCTTTACCAGAAAGACCAGCAAGTCTTTTCCTCTCTGTAACCTCCCCTCAGTGTAATGCCCAATCCAGTGACACGGAAGATATAGAAAACACACAATCAGCAGCATGGATGAATTATGTTCTGTCATAATGACAGATTCTGTCATAATGACATTCTGACCACGCATTTTTTCTATTAAGTCTACTGGATTTGTGAGCCAAAAAGTAGGGTAGGTTTCTTCTCTTCAGTTGCATATAGTTTTGCAGTCTGCAGTTGAAAATATGCTTCCCTGTACACAAAATTAGGCCAGTTAGACTGAAAAGAGCTGTGAAGTATTAAGAAAATATAAAATCAGGGCAAAACGGTGAAAAAAGACTCCAGAGAAACATCTGAAGATGAACTGCCCCAGTCACAAAGACGTGGTTGCATATTACTGTATTGGTATCATCCTGGGGGAAAATAAAGTCTCATGAGAGAAGTAGAAAAACTCTTGCTTGAAAGCGCCAAGATTATAAAGGATTAAATTAAAAGGCGTGAAAACATTCAGAAGTTTAATGAAATGACTGAGTCACTAAGAGTCCATTTCTTTGGTCCTTCCGGCACATTTAACTCACTCCCTTTTTAAAATTAGATTATTTGTATTCTCTCCCGATTCAGTAATTCTCTAGCTATTCTATCATTTTATTGCATTATGTTACCTAACTGTACCTTTTTTTTTCTCCAGGATGTGGCAGTTACCCTTTATCTTTCCCCAGTAGAGCTTTTTACATCAGTATTTTGTTCTTTCCTCTTGGAATTCACTTGTTTTACATAATCTTTCTCATGTTCTACAAATGTGTGTTTGTAGTATTTTTATAGTCACCAAAAATGAGTCTCAGACCCAGAAAATTAGCACAGCTAATGAAGAACTGTATTTCCCATAGACCATAGAGTGGTTCAAATGAAAGGATTTATCTGTTAGTGCCTTTTGGGAAACTGATTTTGTGAGTGATGAATTTTTACACCATTTGAGTGAGAGCAAAATCTGAACAAAATGAAATGTTTTTTCTTATTAAAGGAAATTAGATAACTTGTTTTTGAGCAGTCTCACTGTTGAGCTGGGAAGTTCAGTGGCTTATCTAGACTTCTTCAAGTGCAATGCATATGAAATTGGTTTTGTCCAGGCTGTTGTATATAGTGACTGAAAATTACCTATTTGAAGTGCAATCACAATTTTCATTTCTGCAATGTTTGCAAGTACATGTAGGAAAAATTACAGGCATACTGTGTGATTATATCATACACACTGAACTCTGGCTTCCCCCAGATAGTCCAACACAGCTTTATGAAATATCAGCAAAAACTATAATTTGTTAGAAGTCCATTATCTACTTTTAACTGAAATACCCTGTGGCTGGAGTGTAGCTATGCACACAAATTTATCTTTACAAACAAAAAAAAACTGAAAAAATCTCTTCCTAATATTTCTGTTATTATTTTGCTTTGATAGGACACTACAAACCTTTAATCTCTTATATTAACAGGTTTATTACAATTTATGGTGAAAAATTAATTTGCAGAAGGAGGTTTGCAGATTGTATGAATACTGATGGGGTCATTCTGGTCACTCTCCTTTTAATCTAATATAAAAGAGAGTGTCATATGGTAGACCAGCTTCATGGTAAGTGTCATACCTCACTCACTGTTCAATTGACAGCTCCATTGCTCCCAGGGAGTAGAGCTGTCAGTACATCCCAGCTGTGAAGAGACATTTGGTTTCTACACATGCTGGTGAATTGAAAAGTATAATTTTTAAAAAAGTCCCCTTGCTTAAAGAATAGTCAATGAAGTTAATGGGACCATGTGAGAACAAGTTTATACTAACATGATTTATTAGCAATGCAAGCTATACCATCCTAACCCAGAACAGATTTAAAAGCTATTAATGCTTGGGATTCAAAATAATAAGTGTCTCCAAATTCACATCCTAATCTGACATAGTTGACTTCTTTCCCTTTTCAGCTATTTGTCTCATCAGAAAGATTTCAAAAGGTTCAGTTGATCCCTGAACTGTGAAGAACTGATCACCATTCCAAGACAAGATTCAACTCCATGGTGAAACACCTGAGTTTAAGTGTCTACATATGGGCTAAGGTCAGGGCCAACAAGGTGTTACAGGCTGTTGCTCTCATCAGCATTTGGGGCCACATGGGTGAGAGATAAAGTATAGGATCTAAAGCAGACTGATGCTATTACAGAGCAGTACTTAAGGCATGTCAGATAGCACTGAACATGTGAGTAACTAGATCAAAACCCAGCCCCCAACTGACTAGGATACAGGAGCCTAGACAGCACACATTTAGACACCCGTACTTAGGTGTTTTAGTCTTGAAATGAATACCTTTCTGAATGCCCGCACTAATGACTGCAAGGCTTTGTTCTCAGAATGACTGTAATGTTAAAGCCGCCTTCTGTTACTCAGCTGCATGTAATACTTTGGCAGTCCATGGGAGCGAGCATCATTACAGAGCCTTCTGCCTCACTGCTCTTAGGAAAACTTTTCTTGGAGCTGATAATGAGAATGCCCTCCAGGATAATGGAAAGCAGAGTGAAGAAATGCTCAGTGGGTGCTGAAGGTCAGCATCTGTTTCTTAGCTTTCCTTGCCCTGGTATTGAATCAGTAGTTGGATCTTTTTGTGCCGAAACTGAACAAGCTAATGGAACTGTGTGAGCTTATTACTGTGCACTCTTAGTAGATGACTGAAGCCTGATAATGTACTACAGTAGGAGAAATTGCTTCTTGGTGGCTTCAGATAAATCTGAGGATACAATTCAAAGCTGATGATTTTTATTTTTTTTTAATATTTTTTTATAAATAGATAGGTGTGTGCGGTACATCTTAACTTTCTTTAGAATTTAGAATCTGTGCAAAATTATAGCTGGTGAAATTCCACTCCTACAAGTAAGGTAAAATTAATGCTATACTGGCAATTAAATGACTACTACAGCACTATCCTAAGAAAAAGACATTTCAAGAATCGATGTAAAGCTAAAAAATATATCCTTACTTTACTACAGTTTAGTGGTGCATATAGTGTACTTAGAGTATGTACTATATGTACTGTAAAGTGACCGAAGAGAACAGAAACCATAATATTGTTAATGAGAATTCTGTCTCGAAACCTTTTTTGGCTTCTATCTCTTCAAAATCTACTTGGCAAAATAACTTTCCTGACTGCCTCCAAGCCAGACTGCCAGCTTATGACTGCAGGCTAGCACCTGCCTATACTGAGCCAAAGTGCACTCCTCCACACAGCTATCCTGTGCTGGGGAGACCAAATATCAGAAGAAGACAATTGTAACAGTTTCTTGCTCTTTTCTGCCTAAAAACACCTACTAATATCTGCCCTATGTAAACACTCCCATGTCAGTAGCAGTGGTAACTTATCTGTCTAGAGACTGGAAAAACACCAAATAAAACCAATAAAATGTGCAGAGGAGCAGAAAAGAGGTTATTATTTCACCGCACTTCAGGTGCTTTAGCATGGAACTTGCATGCAGTTACAGGGAGATGGACAAGATGATCTAAACTATATGCCTTTTCTTCTCTATCAGAAATTGTTATGGTTCTGTAATTAGATCAAAGAAAGTCATGCTTTCCTCAGCCTGCAAGTGGTGCCAAGTGTTATCAGTATGGAAAGGCAGGACATTTAAACTACTCAGGCAGGTGAAGTCACTGTCACTGATATTATTTTCCTGAGTGCTGATAACAGCTGTTCAGCTAATCCAGTTCATAGACTGCTTTGCTGTAGCATAATGATATTTGCACCTCTGGAAGACAGCCACACTGAAATGATGCTTGATAATGTTTCTGTACCAGTTCTGCTTCAATTGACCTGACTGCAGCATTATCAAAATGTTCCGTTTATAGAACCCAAACTCTATTTGGTATCTTCTTGACAGAAGAGAAAAATTGGTCTCTGAACATTGTCACCTTAACACATTAGTTACAGATGACAATTTTCTTGAATGCAAAGGGGAACAATTACACTCTGGGGGCTTCCTTCTTTTTTTTTCACTGCTATTTTGGCTACAAATGCCTGGTGGGCTGCCATTCACTTCTGCACAGAGCAGCCCCATCTTTGACTCCATCTCATGGGCTGATGGGTGGCATGTGCCATGAGTTTGTATTAACATAATTCAAAAAGCAGCAGGTCCCTCTTTTAATATAAAAATATCAAATCCATAAAAGTATGGTAGCCCAACAATCCAGCTGTCTCCTGAGGAAGTTCTCTGCAATAGAATATGCTGACAGATCACATACCCATCTGTAGGAATACCTTTGTGTTAGTTCAGGAGAAGTGGAATCACATTTGGAAGTTTCAAACTGAGCTTTCTATTTTGTTCCATGTAGCATATAGCCAGATCGTGTCTGGATTAACAAATAATTAGGTATGGTAGGATTGGATTTCCGAGTTGGAGAAATTGGGCTTGAGACACTTGCATCAATCTTGTTTGCCAAAACAAAACCTCTGTTGCTAGTTTGAACCAGACGCCCCCACCACCCACGTAGTTCAAAAGTGTCTGCAGGATAAAACATTTCCAACAGCGTGTGGGAAGTATTTGTCATCCTGCTGGGACAGGTCTTCCCCTGTAGTTTCATTTGCCAACAAGCTAGCTGCATGAACCGAACTAACACACAGGAAGTGGAGAAAGCTTTAAGATTTGCTTCAAAAGTTTAATCCTGCTCTGATTCAAAATAGCACTGCTGACACAGCCACACTCTGAAGAACCCCTGTTTCACAACCAGTTATTATTTCTACTATAAATAAAGAAAGCATTACACTGAACACATAACCTCAGACTTAACTATTTTAAGTCTCTCGTCTCTGTGCTACAGTTTATTTCATTCTGCCTTTTGATGCTTGAGTCTTTTGTATGAGGTGCCCTGGCTGCAGACACAGAGCAGTAATACATTGTCCTTTAACACAAGGCTCTGGCATCTGGTAATAGCTTGTCAGCAGCTTTTAGGGTCCAAGTCCAACCATCTCTAACAGCCCTTGACAACTCAAGACCATACACAGACCTTTCTCTTCCTCCAGTAGCTTCAAAAACCTTTTCCATATTCTGCACGCCGACACTCACTGTTAATGGAATTCACCACAGTGCTGGTCAAACTCCTAATTTTTGCCCAAGGGAGCACAGAGAACCACAAGCAGGTTTTCTATGCAGGGCTGAATTTTACCCCAAATTAGATGCTAGTGTCATATCGTTGTATTTCAGGGCAATAGAGATAACTATCAAATGCAAGATCTGAGGAGAAATGAGATGGCAACAGATGTTTTGATGAGCAATTAGCTTAAAAATGAGAGATTTTTTTCTTGATTATGTAAGTTTGTGGGCAGGAGTGCAATTTCTGAATAAAGTATTGAGTTTGAAATGGTTTGGGTTGTTCCTGCTGTATGAGTATCTAGTTAGCTTTGTCATTTTAGTTTTTCATTATTTTATTGTATCCTGCCTCCTTTTTTTGTTTGCTGGAAATATAAGCATGACATTAATTTCATTATCCTATTCTGCATGCAAGCATGTATTACATTTGCAAATGAACAAGTGGAAAGGAGAAGCAAATTCAGAAAGAGAGACAGTTATTATGCATGCATAACCAAGCAACTGCTTGTTTTAGAACAGTACATCTTGAACAGTTGCGATAAGGATTGCCGGGATTTAACTATGAGTTTTATGAATAGATATTTTTTTTAAAAAAAGTAACTACTATTGAAATTACTTCAGTTCATTGAACTTTGCCTGGTTTATCTTGAGTAGCACCACAAATTGTGATATTCATTGTTAGACTGAGTTAGAATTTGAAAAAGAGAAACGAGGGATAAATGTGGGTATTATTATAATACATAACTTGCCATAAACTCTCATTATTGTAAGTAGATTCCTCTTTTATAACGTTTTAAATAAAAAATAAAGAGAACTGCAAAAAAGGTGTTTTGCAGCTCTAATCATAAAAAGAAAAATATTTACAAGAATTTTTTTTTCATTCAAACTAATCTAAATTACTCATTCCCATAAAATCTGCACTTTGCTGTAAATTCCAGGATATTAATACTATGCATGAAGTGAAAGAACCATAGGTTTATTCATGGAAATTGAACTCATTAGTGGAACCAAGTTGACAGCAGAGGTGGTAATAATTGTATTTCTCATTAAAGCAACGTATAATGTTGCAACATTATTTAGACTTAGCAATGCCACCTTCTAGATTTTGCAAAGTCACACCTACGTACCTGAGCTCGGGTTTCAGTTTATAGCACATATGGCCTCAATAAACAATGCTATATGATGACTGCTAAGGTAGAAATTAACTGAAATTCTCATCACAGACTGCAGTGTATAATGGAATATTGTGACTTGTATTCTTATCAGTTTCACACAATGTTTCTGTGATATATTATGGTTTATATATGAGGGCTGCTCCAAAAGTAATGTATTCTATTTTTAATATTGGCACATGACATCAGAGGTGGATGTTGGTAGTATGACAGTAGTGGTTGAACCTTCTCACCAATATTCCATCATATTTTGTTGCCATATGACAGATGGCAGCAGAGAAGCAGTCTGACAGAGTGGCATTTTACATGGAAATGTGTATGGAGCAAAGTGATGTCACTGAATTCCTCCTTGCAGAAAAAAATTGCACCTATTGACATCCATTGATGCTTGCTGAACGTTTCTGGAGGCCGACAGTGGATGTGAGCTCAGCAAGGCATCAAGTGGTGCATTTCAGCAGTGACAACAGCAACAGCACCTCTGCTGATACACAGACTGTTGTAAGTGCGGCATATAGGCTCTTGTTCACTGGTGAAAATGCATATCCAAAGGTGTTGGCTGCATCAAAAAGCAGTGTTTTGTAGCTGTGAATTTGCACTATCAAATAGTATTATTGTGCTCTTTGTATCTGTTACAGTTTCCATGGAAATGAATAGGAGGCATTAATTTTGGAGACATACATGCATATTTACAACATTAATAATATTATATTAATAATGTTAGTATGATTTTACATTATATGTTGCAGTATATCCTTATATTATCTGAGATACTAATAATGTAACCATAAAACATGATTTATATAATAGTCATATTATGCTATATATTTATACTACGACTTAATAATTATTCTATATACACTATACTACAAAAACTATATATACTTAAGTAAGTTCAATAAAAAGACAGAAAAATTGAAGCATGTGTATGAATATATTGTGTTTTTTTCTCCATGGTAATTAATATAAAGCTTTTCTTCATTTGTCTTCCATTCATCCCGTATGCATTTTCTCCTTCCTCGTTTTCTCTTATAGCTTGTCATCTCTTCATTTTCCAACAATTTGCATTTTCTTTGTCATTTCTGTCTGTGCTTTCTGGATATCTTCCCGCACAAAAATCATTAAAGACATAGTCATGCAGTTCACCGGGCTAAGGTTGAAACGTGGGGTGCTACTTCTGGTACAACAACAAACCTGCAGGAAGATCTTATTCATGCCATCTTGCTGCTTGCTGCCACTTTTTCTATAGCAATAAAAACATTTACTTTTGTACTGAGCTCCTGTGTCTTCCTAGAGATTAGAAAAGGGATGTAAATAAATGCAGTGCAATGCTGCCAACCAGATCAGAAAGTTCACCTTGTGCAGGCAGGACATAAAGGAGGGGTAATAACTTTGTGAGAAATTGCTTAGCTATTGGGAGACATGCAAATCCCTGAAGGAAGGAAGTGTAAAGCTGCAGGTTTTTCTTTTGATCAGTGTTTTCTAATAGCGTCTCATTCAACAGGCTGGATTTATGCCAGGTTTCTAATAACGAGCTATAGTGGCCAATGCTATTCTGGCCTGCATTAGAAATAGCAGAAGAAGGGAAGTGATCATCTGCTTGTACTCAGCCCTGATGAGGCTGCACCACAAGTACTGCGTTCAGTTTTGGGCCCCTCACTGCAAAAAAGACATCAATGCCATGGAACATGTCCAGAGAAGGGCAACAAAACTGGTAAGGGGTCTGGAGGAGGCTCAGAGGAGACCTCACTGCACTCTAAAAATTCCTGAAGGGAGGTTGTGATGAGGAGGGGTTTGGCCTCTTCTCCCAGGCAACAAATAGGACCCAAGGAAATGGCCACAAGTTGCTCCAGGGGAGATTTATGTTAGATATAAGGATAAACATTTTATCTCAGAGAGTGGCCATGCAGTGGAATGGCTGCCCAGGGAGGTAGTGGAGTCGCCATCCCTGGCAGTGTTCAAGAGGTGCCTGGATGATGAGCTACAAGATATGGTTTAGTGGCTTGTGGTAGCAATGGTGATGGGAGGATGGTTGAAATAGATGATCTTGCAGGTCCTTTCCAACCTTGTTATTCTATACTGCTCTACAGGTTACAATATACAGTGGGATGCATACAATTTCAGTGTTGCAAAGTATGGGAAAGCCAAAGTACTAGTCCTGCATCCAGTTCAAGAGTCAGTCAGGCTTCAGAATGTCCTTATTAAATAAGCTTATCCATCCATGTGACAAATTGATTTAGAGAAGACAACAAAGATGATCATATTAAAATTGACAGTTTTTTTATTCTCCTCTTTATACTTTAGTTCTAGTTAAACTTGTCACAATCATTCTAATGGAAGAGTGTGGCTATTTTGAATACATAAAATGTCTTCCACTGAACCGTTGGTTGGAATTTACTGTATGCAGATCACTACACATGGCTGAACATCCAGTATTTAAAGAGAGGTGTTGTTTCAACAGGGGAACAAGTACATTTGCAGGACAGCAATTATACTAACAAAAAGTTTGACTCTCACTAGCTCTTCCTTGTCCTGATACAAATGAAGACCTAATTGTTTTCAAACTGCTCTAGATTTGCTTCCAGAATGGTCTCAACATAACCTTTCTGAATCAAGTTGGGACTTCTGCTGTAATAATTTCATACACCATATTACTTGTATTAAAAAGATCATCTAAACAGAGAAAAATGAGAACTGAGGAAAACATGATTCCCTGAACATTTCTCCTGTGTACCTTCCTTACTTTCCACAAGAGTGAGAGATAGGTGAGAGCACTTGCACAGCAAGAGTGCACATCCTGATATCTCATCATCTCAATGGCTGATAGGCACACGAGCTGCACAGAGGAATCCAACTCCACATTAACACATCAAATATTGTAATTGACAATTTTCTTGTGTTTTCTTCAGAGAGTAAGGGAAAAGTGCCCAGAGGTAAAAGTGTAGTAGACCAAAATTATCACTGATGGAAATGCAGTGAAATTGCTTTAAAACAAAATGCAAGGAAAGAAGTGCCAATGTGATGCCTACAAAGTAATTACTTTTAAAGGCTGAGGCAGTACTGAATTTGTGCAAAAGGGAAGTAATAAATATTAAAAATACTTTCCCTGTGCTTATTAAAATATTTGTCTTGAAAATCTGTAACTATTCATTGAACTTCTCATATACACTATAAGTACCAACTGAAATATTTAATGGTTCTGTGAATTAGATGATTACAGGTAGATGATACACTTCACACAAAACACCGGCCTTTCTCATGCTGCAGCCATTCAGGGAAGTCTAGGGCTACATTGCTGATAGAAATCACTGTTTGTTTGATTCTGCTCACATGTATTCTGTTATGTTGCCAAAAATCATCCAGTATTTTTTTCCTTATATTTTAATCAAGGACAGGTCATTTAGTCTGTTGAGTTTAAATATTGTGAGGAAGTGTCACCCACTCATTGTTAATTCATTGAGTCATCTCCTTTAATTAGATCAAGAGTTAGAGGGATGATGCACCATTATTTATATTCACTACAGAAACACTGTCAAATCTGTTATCTAATAAGATTGTGCACTGATTTATAACACAGGTGGTTACTGAAGATTTTATGTACTAGCAGATGATCTAAACTCAAAGTTACAAAGTAATTCTGCTAAGTCTTAAGAAAAAAAAAAAAGAAATGTGAAATAGTAAAGCAAGAAATTTGACGGTTGTACCCTAGGAGTAGAGAACTCAACACTTCCATTTGCAGTAGGTGATGGAGAAGCCAGAAATATCCTTTCAAGTTAAGAGACAGCCCCGCTCATTTTCCTGAAATCAAGAACCTCTAACATTGCACTGTGTTCAATGAGTTCGCAAGATTAATTGACACCCCAGGAGGCCTCATGAAACAGCATCAAACTGTAATCAGACACTTGAGTTGTTGTCTCAGAAAGCCTCAGGTCTCCACAGCAGCAATAGAAGTGCTCATTATGTCTGGATAATGTATTCCCATCCAAGCACTTGTGACAGAATTAGCTCTATGGTATACAGTTTATTCATCTGAGGGCAGATGAACATAGATCATCTTTTATTTGTTCAACACAATATTTAAGATCTTTCATGCTCCAGATGCTGACATTTTTTTTAAACAGCATGTTGTATTTTACTATGCCACTCCTAATACCAACAATCATGTATGGTGAATTCAAGAGCAGAGCAGGCATTTGCTATCAATTTGGTACCAAATTAGTTTAATACTCAAAAATATTTTTTAAAAAAATCTAGTTTATTTAAAATTTTCCTTTTCCGTATCTTGCTTTTCATCCCCCCCCCCCCCCCAGTATTCTTCAGATTATCTTCAGACACCCTTTTAATAACCTATGGAAATTTCCCTAGATTTACATTTCATCTTTTCTTTTGATTGCTTTGTTTTCTTATACTTGCTAGAGCTGGGGACTTCCTTACTCCCTTTTAAACTAAAAAGGAAACTTTCATTGGCTCCAGCCACAGTAGTCCAAGCAAAGTCCTGGGCTGGAGATGGAGGTGGCTGCACTTTGGGTTTGTTGTGACACAGTCCCTGGGGACTCCAAAATCCAAAGCCAGATACTAGGTGGAGCACTCAAGGAAAACATTTTCTAAGCAGGCCTTCATGCTCCTTTTATGGGTAAAAGCATGAGAAAATTGCCTGAGAGGTGCCTCAGTAAATCATGAGCATGCTTTTGCAAATTTACAAACATCGCAGACTCAGCTAATACATGAACATCACTACTGATTATACTGCCCAATAAACACAGAAATGAGTAGACAGAACTAGATCTCTGACACCTCTATGGGTAGTAACTTATTGGAAGGTGGGGGCCAGGAAAAAATTAAGAGGTAGACAAACAAAGCCACATCATCATGCAGGATGTAAGTCAAGTAGCATATGATGGACTAAAAGGATACTGGAGCTGAGGTACCCCAGCTGCAGAAACCAGGAGTAAAACTGTAAGGTGGTTTGCTGCTACTGAGGCACTGCTTCTTATGTGTCCCTGCCTGTTTCAGTAGAGTATTCAGTCTCTCCTGCTGAGGAGACGACTTCATGCTGAGAAAGAAAATCCAGCACTTCACCTCATTCCTAGAGGAAGACTACAACAGATAATATGATACAAGAATACAGACAATGCACAGAGTATTTAGATTTTGTTGATTTAAAGTGAATACAACTTCAAGTCTGGAGGTGTTGGATAAAGTCTGAATTAGTGCTTTCAGTCAACAGTTGTTTTCTACAGTCAGCAATCATGTCTTCCAATTCATTTATTTGATCTGTTAGTAACTACTGTCTTTTGCTTGTGGACATGCTCCTGAGTCTTGCATTCATCACACAAAAGTAATTTTGGAAAGCAACTGTCTTCCCTTAAGGCACAGCAGAGATACTTCTGGGCAATTATTCCTGTCTGATGGCTCTTAAGCATGTGATGCTAGAGTTTTACTTTGGAAATTCCCATAATAGTGCCATAAATCTGTAATTCGAGTACCCATTTTTGTTCAGAAATTAAATGGCTTTTAATTGCCTGATACGCTGCAAGGCGGGTTTCAGATCATCGGCATTTTTTCTAAAAGAGAGATAGAAAGAAAAAGTATTAATTCTCTATCCTTTCTTCTATTCTTTCTTCCTTCCACCTTCTATCCCTCTTGTATCTTCTTTTACAGACAAAATACAAACATTATAATTTCATTTGGTAGAGGAATGAGAGACATTTTTTTCGCTAGCTTGGATGAGCAGAACTGTGACATGTATAAAAATTCAAAGTTGATAAAAATGTACACTGAACTTTGAAATCAAGATCAATGGAAGAGTGTTATGTGTGTGTGAGTAACCATCCTTTTTCCACTTAAGATCACTGAGCACTTTGAAAGAAACCAATGTGTTAAGTTTCTGCTGAAAAAAATATGCAAAAAAAAAAACTTGAATAGCTAATGTACATAAATATTCTGGTTTCTGCAGAAAAAAAAGCATTTCATCACATGCTACATGATGCAATGATGAGCTACCGATCTACGGGAAATTTTAAGAGAAGATTGACTGCATAGATATAATTAAATTAATGGATGATTAATGCTTACTTAGTAAGACATTTTTCTGAAGTAGATTTCAACTACACACAGCAAAAAAAGTTACCTATTTAGATTTCATAAATGTTTATTAATATTTTGTCATAATTTAGCATTTATTCTCTGTTGCTACAAACAATAGAAACTCATTGAATTACTCCACATTGGTTGGTTTTAACATTACATTATCTGAAAAGGAAGAGTCAATCACTATTAAATAAGAGGATATAAACATTTAATGTTATTGTTATTAAAGACTATAAAAAGCTATCTGACATGATTAGTCAGTATTGCATGAAAAGAGCACTCACTAAGAAAAGGTTCCAACAGGCAAGGATGAATTGTGTGATAACTATACCTGTGCCCACAACAAGTTTTTCTCTATTTTCCTACACAGTCATTTCATGATCAATATCATTATTGTAAAGAGCTTTGAACTAGTTTGAATATGAAAACACTGAACATAAGTTAAATTCTGTCATGTTCTATAGAGAAAGGTCAGAACATACAAGGAACTTAACTCACATCAAGTAGATTTCATCTGAAAAGAGGTGCCAAGCAAAAAAAAAAAAAAAAAAAAAAAATTGTATAATCTATTAAATACAGTGCCGGAACACACATTGTACTCCAAAAACTGCAGTTGAAAAAATGAGAATGGTAAGAGACAAATGTAGGACTCACTCTTCAGATTAATTGATATAACCTTACTCATCATAAAAGAGGTAAAAGAAATAATCACAGCAAAGGAAAAGAGAAGAAGTAGCATGAAGTAGCAAACAAATTGAAGGCATTGACTTTAAATGGAAGGCAGACAATAATGTCAAAATCAGATTCATTGAAGGACTCACATTTGTGCAGGGAAACAGGATGTACAGTCAGTGAAAATAAAGATGCTATAATTATGAAATAAATAAGAGAGTTTGGCAGAGTAGATTAAAGAGAATAAATAGAAAGCTTACCCACATCCTGGGCTCACTGCAAAGCTCCAGAGGAGGGATCTCCAGAAGAACTCCTTCCCCACTGGTAGCCAGCTCTTAAATAGGTCTAGGAGAGGTGCAGCCAGGCTCCACCCCTTCCAGCAGCACAGTGAATTGCCTTCACCTGTGCTCCATGGCTGACTCAGTGCTCGCCTCAGGTGATCAATCAGAGGTACAGGCTGTGATTCAGCAGTTCCCATACACAGGACTATGAAGAAAAACCAAGTGGTGCATTTATTCTGCATAACAGGAACAATTCTTCTGACCAAGTTAGAAGATATGTTTCTGTTCTATCTATGTTTTACGTTAGTCAGATTGAAATAAAACTTCAGTGAAGCCTTAGTGGGGAGTCCTGATTGACACTAGTTAGCAAAGGCCATATACAGATCAGCTGGAAATGTTCTAAGACCCCTTCAGATTTTCTGTCTTTTGAGTCTTTTAGTACTTGCTTTGGAATGTCTAGCGTATAGTCCTAGCAGTAATAAAACCACATTCCTTTCTACTGTTAACCCAGAAATTGTTTCAGCCTCCACTATCATGTACCAACATGGTTAGGTCGTGGTTGGGCCTGATGATCTTTAAGGTCTTTTCCAAGCTGAGCAATTCTATGATTCTATGATTTAGCTCTGACAGTTATAACAAACATTGTGTTCTTGCATTCCTGTGAGTCACATCCTTTTATCTTCTTGGGACTGTTGCTCTAGTTTCAGAATCACTACAGAAATTACATTTTCTTCACAGCAGAATTAGTATTTGGAAATTTAATTATTTCATAGAAGATAAAAAAGACTTTTAAAAATATAAGTTAAATGCAATTACGTGGAAAGCAGATTAACATTGAAGATCTGAATGGCCTGCTGACGCTTTTCTTCAAATTCATATTTTTTATAAGGCTGATTCCAATCAACATTCCTTATTTTCATATTAAATGAGCTAGGAATATGTTTGTGGCTCCTTAAAGTTACAAGTTTTAGATGGATCTGGTCCATTATTTCTAGCAGCTTTATACTCTGAAAGGAATATCAGACCTGCTAAAAGCATTGCACTTTCCATGTCTCAGTATTCCAGTGGCAAATGGAAGGGAATATAATTGAAAATGCTGCAGGAATATATGGAGTGTGGAAAAAATATGAAAATCTTTGTTTGCAGAAGTTAGTAGATGCCCTCTATACGTCAACTGAGAATGACAGTATTACTGCATTTGAAGAAAAATATATTTCTTTGCAATGGATAATTCTGAAACTCCTCAGTGTAGATCTTGCGTTGACAGAAACTATACATAGAACATTCTAGGTGGAGGATGGCAGAACTTGTGCAGAGTAAATGAAATCAATTCCAGACAGGGGTGGGTAGAATTCCCTAGGTGAATTCTACCTAGAGGGGAGCTCTAAATGTTAGCAACCAGCAAACATACATGATTTTGGCACACTATCCATACTTCAAGTACTTAGAAGACCTTTCACACCTCCCATGAGTGATTATCTGTCACAGCTGAAGAAGGTTATTTGCTTTTCATTCTATCTCCACAGCAAAACTTCCCTAACAATTTTTTTAGTTAGTAGAACAGAGTTGTGTCCAGCTAGAAAAAGGACATTCAGGAAAAAGCTGAACCATAATGATATTCAGTTTTGCATCCTAATTTTGAGACATTTGTATGACCTTCAAGTTTCCCATTGCACACATATACTTTGATTAGTTCCTTTTTTTCTATCAGTTATGCACTGAGTTTTACAGACATGTTGCTTAGCTGCAGAAAAATATGTATATATAACGGCATATAAATACTATGCATTTATCTCAAGAGGTGATGGATGAGTAAGGAGTGATAAATGAGCACTCAAAACAAAATTTCAACAGTAGCTGTTCATCCATACTCATCTATGTACAAGTCCTCAACATTCAGAGACGTGCAGTTCAAGCCCAAGCAGTTTTACAAATTCACTCCCCAAAATTATTTACAAATGCTCACATGAACTTTAGAATGAAATAATAAATTACAATTTGAAATGCAGTTTCCCTAATTTAAGCAGGTAACTCACTAGTTCTTAAATATCTTATTCTTATTGCCCTGCTCAAGGTTTTCTTGCATATATCTGGATCTTTCTCAAATTGTGAGCGCCAATACTGTCTCAAAGTCTACACGTCTAGTTATGTTTGCTCCAGCAGTAAGGCCTGATCTCTCAGGCCCAGCAACAGCATCCCAAGGAAAAATGGGTATGTCCATACCTGTCTTAAGTCTCCTCAGGTCTAAATAGTGCCCTTATATATGTTATATTTGTTTTTATTTCAGTATGTCTGAAAAAATCTGAAGAAATAATGTTTGAGTGTTTTCTGTGTGTGTCATGATGCTGCACGAATTTTAGTGGCATGCAAATGCAAATGTTGCGTATCTTGGGGAAGGCTGCAACATAGGGATGACTGAGAATGTGTGTGTTGATGATTGTTAAGACAACTATGTAGGGCAGAGAGAACCCAGTGAAGTCTCATTCTTGCTTCCTGTAGAGTGTATTCTTTGAACTGACTGTTATTCCAGGACTGCACTCAGCTTTGTTTCCAAAGGAACTAGCTATTTCACTTTGGAATGAAAGCCTCAGAGTGAACTATCATACAGAGTGGGGATGATGGAGGACCATGTTCCAGGATGGAAGTTATTTGCTGGCGTAGATGTACCCAATAGTATTTTACAGCTGACATTTCACCAATACTGAATCAAGTAGAATGATTACCCTCAGCATCTTACATATAACACTACTATTAACATGTCAGAATGCGGTTTGCCTTGACTTTCACTGTTGACTTTCATTTCATTTCTTTTCTACTCTAACCTCCTAGACCTCTGTCCTTGAATTTGCATTTACTCAAGTTATTCAGTCTAGTATTGGTGGATGTGATTTCCCTCTCCAGTGTGCAGCATTTTGCACCATCTTATTGAATGTTATCTTGCTGATTTTAGCCCATATCTCATGAACATTACAGCCATTTTTAATCTCAGTCCTGCTCTCTAAAGCATTTCTAATCCATCATTATTAATTAATATCATTAGTAGATTTCATATATAAACATAGTTCATTTCATCATCTAAGTTGCTAATGAAAATGCTCTTAAAATGCTCTGATGTAGAATAAAATCCTGTACCTCATTCACATGCTTACATAGGTCCGACATGTCCTTTAGCCTCTATGCTGACAAACCCTAAGAAAAGAGGCACCTCAGTAATGGTAGCAGTATTTAATGCTAACACTCATTATCTTATCTGAGTCACAGAATTACATGTGAGATATAAAACTCCTCAACTCTGATAGCTTTTGTATCCAAAGGAGTTGTCTGTCACTAGTTGAGATCTGTATTCATGTAACACTCAGATGTTCTAGCTAACTAGATGCTTCCATTCTGGTGTAGACAGAGGTGACCAAAAATGGGTTAATGGTAACACATTTGTTCCTCATCTTACATTTATAAGCACTGTGGATTTACTCCACAGCATATGTAGAAATCCATGGATTTATACAAAACTACCTCTGAAAGTTTTACTGTAACATGACCTACATTTCACCTTAGTCTATTTGAACATAGCAGATATATTTACTATCAATTTGTGAAGCAAGCAGAGTAGTATCGCTTTGTCTAGATCAGCATACTATAATGGTCACACAGTCTATTAAATATCTTTTACAGACTCTGCATTTAATAAATGATTTCTAATTGACTAGTTGTCAGTGGCAACATTCTAGAAAACTCAGTTACATGGGATTTTTCATTGATTTTCCCTATATTAGAAAATGAAATGTCAGATATCATTAATTGCATTTTCACAATGGGAAGCATGCTGCAAAAGTAACTGCTAAGTAAAAGCACTTCCAGGCTAATGTGTGAGAGAGGTATTCTTGTTAAATGAATCCAATATATAAACATTTATTACAGTTATGTGCCTCTATGGACTAAATTGATGTGAATGTAATTATAATCTATAATATGAAGCCATTTTACATATTTCTAGGGAAAAAAAAATGCTTCCAGGTGTATTCTGCACTCATTTATCATTATACGGTATCCTATCTGCACCCAGGAATGTGGCAAGTGGTTAACCTATGGTTTTTGGGAGCTCTTATCCACACAGTGCCTGAAACATTTCTGAGATCAACTTGTGCTTATTGTTAGCTGCCTATGTCTCAAAGACAGAGCTGCTAATTTATGTTATCTAACAACTAGACCCATGTTTACCCAGGTTACATGGCAGCACTAGTTAGTGTACGATCTTGAATGAAATCTATGAGACTGTGGCACACGTATCCTCTATCATTAGTGCTCTGCAGTCTGAAACACATTTGTGCATCTTTTCAGCTTTCTGTGGTTACGTTAGTGTAGTAAGCCTTTTGAGATCACATATGCTTTCTACAGATGTATTGATATGTCTCTTCCATGTGATCACATCTGTTGTGCCAGAATTGGCCAGCAGTCTCTACAGTCGAAGATAAATGATACTGAGTCTATATGTGAAAATTTACTGACTGCACACAGTTTACCATAGTGCAAGAAGTTCTTATGTCTTTGCAGAAAGAAAAATTCATGACCTTTCTAAAGTATGTGATGTAGCATTCAATTTTCCTGCATCTGATCGATAAGCAAGCAGGAAATTATATCTTTTGCCATGGTAGACAAGCATAATTAAGCAATAAGGCAATAGAGGTAGTTGTGATTATCTTAGGATGCACCTGGGAGCTGCCTTGTTGCTATTTTAAAGCATCTTTATGCTAAGGGAACTGTATTAATTTCTGCTGAGAAAGATAAAGTTGGCAGTTTGGAATGCTCATGAACAGCAGTTTCAGTTGTGCTTCACAGAGAGTAATGTGGTGTGTTCACCCCAAACAATTAGGCTTCTCCTTCAACAGAAGCAAAGATGGAGCAGGCTGTAAACACTTAATTGACAGTTCAGAAACGGTAAAGAAAAACAAAAAATTATGCTTTGGCTGGTTGCCAGCAAGTGCAAAACTTACATTTTTATTAGTTTAGAATAAAAATGCATTGCCTCCAACACTTGACTTCCAAGGAAGGCATCACTGCATAATTAATGCTATTGCATCCACATTCTAATTTATGCATTTTAATTATACCAAAGGCCCAGTGAATAATTAATGTTAGCAAAACAATGTGTTGGAAGCATAAGCTGAAAAGTACCACTTTTTAATGGGCTTTGTAGATTTAAATAACTAATGGAAGCTATTTAACTGTTTAATTACAAGAACATTTTCAACTTATACAATCAAGTATTATCTACTATGAC
This sequence comes from Tetrao urogallus, assembly GCF_951394365.1. NCBI lineage: Eukaryota > Metazoa > Chordata > Aves > Galliformes > Phasianidae > Tetrao > Tetrao urogallus. Next base: position 30,467,580 of record NC_136820.1, on the reverse strand, counting down.
CGAGTACCCTCACAGGTGGAGAAGTGAATTAGCTCAGGCTACTTGCTTTTTGAAACAATCAATCTGAGTATATCACAGTATACTAATCTACCTGAGCCATATGCATGCAGGGAAAAAAGGTTTTTGAATGTTGTGCTGTAGGAGAGACTGGCATTTGTAAGATGTAAAATCAAAATTCCAGGCACAAATTCCTCTTTGACCTCCTGTATTCAAGCTGGTCAGTGCATACAAGTTTCGTGGGGAGATTTAGAATTGAATATAAAAGGATACAATATGGAACTCATTATCCCCAAGTTCAGCAATCGAAAATTAAGGATATAGTCCAGGTTAGTAATTTAGAGTCTTGCAGTGGTTGATAGATACAGCATTTCTGGAGAGAGTTTCATCTCATACTAAAATAGGTTTTTGAAGTAGATAGAATTAATCATTATCTGGCAGTGGCTATCATTTTTTTCTGTTTCTTATAGAGAAAGCTTAGAGTAGCGCCTTAGGTGTATGTCCTACACCTAGCTCCTAGGCAGGCTACTTTAGCTGAAGTTCCCTTCAGTAGCAATGCCAGCCTCCAAGCTACCATGTGAGTAGTACATGGTAGCTGATGTACCTGTTATCAACCTGATGGCACACAGATCACAGCAAAGCTGCAGGCTCACAGCATGGATTCCTCCAAAGCTCCCATGTGCCACATGGACAGCCAACACCTCTGCTGCCTGCTCAAGTCCCAGGATGAAAACACATGATTTCATTAAGAAAGTCCTTCCCTTTCAAAAGGATCACCCACATGGCTCTGCTCTGCCCTAAATCTTTATCTCTGGTGCCTGGACTATCAGGCACACTACCAGACAGTGTGAACCAGAAGTGTCCCAGCCACGTAGTGTGTCCCAACGTGGGCCCACCTTGGGTTTGCTGCAGGCTGGATCGTGAAACCATGCACACACCAGACAGCACTGCCTGCATAGCATGGGAAGTCTAGTTGTTAAAGTACACATTTCTTACAGTGAATATAATGACAGAGCAAATGATGAATTACTGCAATCCTTGACAACATCTTGCGTACACTCAAGTAATACCAACTTGTCATTGTGAATATAAAATTAATCACTTTCACCAACTTTTTCAGTAATTCTTTCCATGTCAGACAGAAGTTTGCTCTTTAAACTCTAAAGTAAAAGATTCAAGTATAATAATCATAATAATAACAATAATAACATAGTGAAGGCTGCTTCCAATTTGGAATAACAAGCCATTTTATCTAAGTGCATTATTTGTAGGTTAGTAACTAATGGCTCCAATGTTTTAAGCTTTCTTTGTGTACCAGGTATATACTGAAAGCATAGTACATGTCCTTTCAGAACAGCTCTCTATGTCATTTGAGAGACACAGAGGGAGAAACCTCTTGTGTTTTCCCTTTTTTCAGCTGTGATTGCCTGACCCTGGCCCTATTCTTGCACTAGGGCAGTGTGAGAGGTGTGCCAGCTCACGTCAATGGCTGTGTCTGTTGGATGACAGCTGCACTGGGCAGCGCGTTTGTGTGGCGTGATAACTCCCCTAATGTGGTTGTGGGGGAAGGGACACAGCAGCATGGTGGCACTGTTCCAGGGGAATCTCAGCTGGCCGTAGCCAGCTGCTGTCTGATTCTGTTGAATATTTGATGCAAGGTAGAAAGCAGTACACAAAAGAAAATCTGTCTTGGTAGCAGGCTAAAACTGGCTGCTTTCTTCGGAGCAATAGCATCTGAAAGAGCAGAGATGGAGCAGGGGTGCCAACTGCAGTAGCACCCAACTCATCCTCCTGGTATTTTATGTACTTCTCACCGCTCAACTCTTCCACCCAAAAGACAGGTTGTGACCTGAAGGTATTCCTCTGAGCCTTAATTCTCTGTATTTTGATTACTACAGTATCTAAAGGAAGTGCTAAGAGTAATTACTCAAGTAATACAACTATTTAATTAAATCCAACTTGAGAAAAAAAGCTTTTTAGTGTGTACTTTGATACTAAGGTGGAGCCCGGTGAGCTAGCAGTTCCAGTTTCTGGTGTTTTTAGCATAGATGACAAAAACAGTGTGAGCTCATGATCTGTGTCTCCCTTTGCTTCTGTCTTTCAGGACTATGCTGAGAAGGAGAAAGCTGCAGCCAAGGCTCTGGAGGATGTGAAGGCTAACTTCTACTGTGAACTGTGTGACAAGCAGTACCACAAACACCAGGAATTTGACAACCACATCAATTCTTATGACCACGCTCACAAGCAGGTAAACCTGACACTTGTCTGTCTGTGTTACAGCTGCCCATCTTCTGTCTTTCCTGATTTTGGGGGATTTCTAAATTCACTCAAGTAAAGGACAGGTTAGCGTGTGATACTAACATGTTATTTTTTATCAAAATCAAATGTAAAATATTTATCATTTTAACCTTTTCCGCAATCTATGCCTCTTTCCAAGGATCACCTGCTCAATTCTAATATTTAAATAGATTTAAATATGAACTTATAAACTGGAAGGAGGGGGATGGGGGGATGAGGAAACATCTCCTCAAATATCTGCATTCCTCTTTTGGTTTTAGGAGGCACATGATGATGTTGTAAGGCTGTAAGTAAGTATGATCCTTCAAGCTAGTTATACTGTTTCAAGGGCAGAAAAACAGGTTGTTGTTTATTGTTTTGTTTTGTTTTGTTTTGTTTTTAAGCAAATGTAGAACTGAAGTTAAAATCTGTGTCTCATGAAGTTTCTCAGGATAGAATATGCAGATCAAAATAACTGCAACTCTTGAAAAAAAGAAATTAGATTATTGGAAAAATACAATAGATATTATTTTTCATTTTTGAACCTATTTAACCAGGTCTGTATGTGTAGGTGTGCCATACCAATGTATACATATTATCATTCCATGTTTGCTGCCTGCATCACAGTTTTCCACTAATTTTAGCAAAACACATATTCCAGTTGACACTGTGGAAGAAAAAGGCAATTAATTCTTGCAAGCATTCCAGAGCTCTATAAAACTCATTTGCAAAGTTCAGAAATGAACTGAACCTCTTGTGTAACTTACCATATGTTATGAAATAGCATGTGAGAAGTTAGAGGTGTTGCTACATAGAGGTTTCCATAAATGCACCTTATATTACTGTTTTTCTCCTTGCTCTTACATGTGTTACGCAGTTCAAGTCGTTATGTATTTCTGCACATTGGAGTTACTAGGGCATTAATGTCTCCTGGGTGATCACACCTCTGGGTACATGGAGGTCAGGGGCTTCCTTGCAAATCTATGAAGAATTTAGAAGCTGCAGGTATTTCTTCCAGAGAATGAGAAATAATAAGTGCCGAGATCAAACAGCGCTAACGGCAGAATTCCTTGCTCTCACTATAAGCAATCTTATTGTTCTTTGTAGTATTATAGAAGATGTAAATCATTCTGGCATTTTCTGTGTATGCCTACTGCAGCAGTAAGCGAATGAACTGCCCATGCACTACGACAAACCATCCTGCTGAAACCAACTACCCCAGGTTTTGCTGTCCATAAGCCTCTTCTAGCCCATCACTCTCAAACAACAGATAGATTCACTTAACGTATTTATTTATTAAACCCAAAACAATTCCTTACATCACAACTCGTTAGTTAATCTGTAAAAAATGGTTCTAATAACACAAAACATTTCCATATCCTAAGCATGTGACTCTAATCCATATAAATCCCCATTTGCTGCACAAATAATTTTTCACCTTTCAGCCAATTTTCTACTTGTCAGAGATGCATCTGAATTCAAACGAATCAATCCTTGCCCCCCTCCCTCTTCTCTACACCCTCTGCAGTGAACAGGTTACACAAAATAAAACAGCCTACTTGATGCACCATGTACGTTTGGTTTGTTGCAGCAGAGGTTTTGGAATCCTGCATTGTAAAACAGAATGTTTAAGCCATTAAACTGCCTTTAATTTGTAGGTAAATTCAGTGCCTTAAAACCTGCCAGACTGATGTTACTGTGAACTCAGAGTCTCATGGAAATACACAACACGTACAGAATATCAACTGTCAATACAAGCTCATCCCATACTGCCCTCTCTGATGTAGTTCAGCAGCTCAAGCTAGCGCAGGATTAGCTAGCTATCCTCCTGATGTGACACGGTAATTCGGTCTCATCTCCCTTCTCACATCTTGACTGCTCAGCCAAGTTTTGGAACCTTGCCTCTAGGAATAACATGAATGCTACATCTCTTCAGACTTTCATTGTTAGTCACAGAAAAATCTATACTATTCTTACTTTATCAAGATAGTTTTCTGAGATAGGTCAATTTTAGTTATCTTAACTTCAAAATGTTAGTTCTGGGAAGTGTAGAAGCCACCAGAAAACTTCCATTCCCCTTTCTGTTTCCCAGCAGAAATTCGAGGGTACCATATGTTGTCTACATGGATATGTTCTGAGCAAAATCTTTCTTATGGAGATTAAATAAAATGAGAGACTTTATAGCTCAGTAACAATATTGTATAGTCCCATTTCCCTTTGTGATTTCCCTTCTAAATGCTACTACTTAGAAATCTGTATTAAACTGGCAATGCTGCTTAGAGAAGATATAAAGACAGAAAAAAGGATATTGCACTATGAGCACTTCTCATAAGACTTTTGTTTCCCTTCCAGAAGAAACAGATTTTATTCAAAGACTTATGATTTAATCTCCCAACGTTATGGTTTTATTAAATTAATTTTGTGATTCATTTTTTAGCTATGACTGCAACCAGTTCTACAGCAGAAAATACTGAATTTTGGACCTCTCATTTAGTATAACAGCTATTGCCTTCCCTGGCCTCAGAGGACTGCAAAACATTAAATCAGTTTGGCCTTGTTTGTGCAGCCGGGATTCTGTTGGGTTACGTTATTCTTGAGCAGTACTCTCAGAGATACTTTCTTCCTCTACACACTACTTACATGCAAATGTATGCAAATATGGTGTATGTATATGCAAATATATACACACGTATACAGAAAAAATTCTGAATTAGGAGTAATTCAAGATCATCTGTGCCTCTATTTTCATTGTCTCCTAGCACTAAAATGATCCTGGAGAGGTATAATATCATTTAAATGTAATTTATTACTTTTGACTGAGTATTAAATAGCTCTTATTTCTTTGACTGTCTTAACAGCATTAGTCTTAGTGTTGTCAGCATCTTTCTTCTGTACTACTTATCATTTATTATCATTTATCATTACTCATAAATATTACCTATTATTGGAAAATAATTTCTCTCAGTGCAAGGCTGGATAAAGTGATCTCTGAATCTCTATGTAAGTGGAAGCCTGTGCTCCCACCCAGCTTTACCTGAGCTCTCTATTGTTAAGCCCAATACTTTCCAAAAAACGGGGCAAGAATGAGGGTGCCCTCAAGAACACCTCTCCTCACGTTACAAAACAGCCCTGTGCATGCATGTCTCACTAACCCAGCACATAAATAGCTTTCCTTCTTTGTGGGTTTCCTTTTACAAAATATATTACTTTATAAACTCCTGAGCAGCAGTCATGGGCAGTTTCACATTTGGTAAATGTGCTATATCTTTTCATTCAAGCATCATAGCACCTGCAACAATGCTTGTTCTCACTTGCTCACGCTGTTCTCCCCAAGAGAAGTTGGCTGCATCAGAACTGATTACCTTGGCTCTATATAAACTCCCTGAACTTAGGAAAAAACAATAGTCCTGGTGTGAATTAGCTCGAAAGTTATTGTGATGTAGATGTTCAATGTAGGCTGCTTCTTGTAAATACAATACCTATATTCAACTTTATGTTACACATTGAGCAACAAATAATAGGTAAGCGCAGATTTTTTTTGAAATACACTTGTTAAGTCACTTGCTTCTGTAAAAGAACACCAAACTTGAACAGAGATATCTATTTGGTTAATGTTATTAAATGCAATCTTTTAGTTCCCTCAGGTCATTCATAGCATTCATTCATTCACTTAATGTCGAAGCACTGGGAGCTTTCCATTTTTGTTGAAATAATCCTCATCAGTAATCAGCAATGACTTCTGATATCAGCAAAAGAGAAAATCACATATCTGTTCTCTGTACTGCAATAAAATAATTATGATAATAATAATAGTAGAAATAAGCAGCAAAGAAAAACAAGGCTGTATTGCCATCTTGGGGTTTCTCATGACAAAACAGGTCTCTTAGTTTGTTGTCAAAGTTTAGACATACAGCTAATCACATTCGCTTGGATGAAAAAAAATCTGAATTTTACAGTATGTGAAGTAAATGAACAGAAGTTAAAGTCTACACTAGGTCACATGCACATGTCTTTATCTTAGTACTTAAATCCGTGCATACTGGCACTTGGGTAAATTTTTTGCATGAAAGTCTGATTTAATGTGCACAGCTGTAAACACTTGCCAGTAAGCCTTTATTGTGCTTGTGGATTTAAACTCTAATTCAGACAGAGATTTAGCTACTGTTAAGCATCAAAGCTAGTAAATATGCTTACATTTTAGCTAGCCTTGCCTCTAACACCTAGAAAATGCACAGATAAGTAAACACAGAGAAGCTCCAGGAATTAGTGTAATACTGTGATTTTGTTTTCATTCATCTTTAGGGTGTTGTTTTTTCTCCCAGGATGTGTTTATTGGAGGAAAATCTCACATTCTGGCACTTGGATACAGATCTCTTATTACCCAAACAATTTTCACCTGGAGCAAAGATTGGTTTGGAAGTAGCTCAGAGTTTTCACCTTGGGATCTGGGAGCAAAGGCAAACACCATCCATAAACCTTTTTTCAGACAAAGTACCATGTATTTAGTTGTCAGAATATACAAACGAAAAGAGAAAGATCTGCCTCAGCGTGAAAGTATATGAGAATGTGTGTATGTATAATCTCTGCTTTTTTTCCCTTGAGATATAGGTGGGCCAATTGTTTAAAATTGTTTCAAGGCCAGATTGTGCATCTGAAGTCTGCTCTCTCCATGTTCCCCTCAGAAAATAACCTCTAAATTTACAACAACGACAACAACAACAAAAATCAGCTTAGATTGATGCTTGTTAAGAAATGCATGCATATTTTAAATTAAATGTTCACATTTGTCACAGCACTCTTAAGAAAGACAGAACCATATTTGCATTAAAAGTTGGCCTGGAGACAACAAGAGAAAAAGAGATAAAAGAAACATGACGTTAGATTCATTCAGCTAGTATATAAGTAGACTTGAAATGAGAGAGAGATTTTGAATATATGGTAGTTTCTGTCTTCCTTTTCTTAGGTAACAGTAAATTGCCATGATCAAAAGGAACCATCACAAACAAGTGATTTTTTGTGTGCAATTTGGAGAGTGTAAAATTAGGCCCAGTCCTGGAAATAACAGTGAATATTCTTAGTCGTATGCCTGTAAGCAGCCTCACAAAATTAAACAAAACCGTTCAAATGCATAAAATGAAGCAAACTTAGATGTCTTATGAGAGAGGTTTTAGAGATGAAAGTTATAATTTCTTTTTTCCATCTCCAGAATATTCACCATAAGTATCTCAGATGCTTCTGAAATCAAATGATGAAAGTATGATTCAATATGCTCAACAGTTGTTCAGATTTTCCCACACTTTATTCTCTAATTTCAGTGAAATACCAATTTATATTTAGCATTCGGCAAGTTTATTTCCAGTTAGACTATCTCCAGTCGAGGCATACTTAGAATGATCATCTGTGGATATATACACTTTGTCAGAAACCTTTTTCATCACAATATTTATTTTCTCAAGAATCCTTTGCTTTTGAAGCAGAAGAATCCTAACTATCTGTTATTTTATTCATTGTTCTACTGTGCACACATTGTACATTTCTGGCATATGTCTTCTCTAGTATGAAAACCAAAGCTAAAAGGAAATAATTCATTTCTATGGTCTATTGTCCATACTATCATTTCAGTATCTTTCTGCCTTAGAGAAACACTGTTCTCTTGCTTATTCTGAAATCAGTGATTTTTGCTCTAATTCTTCGGTAGTTTCACACGTTCTTAGCTTTTGATTTTTCATTGTGTGCTCTTGTTCATTGTGTGCTCTTGTTCATCCTCCCCAAAACAACTTCACTCCTCCTGTAACTTCCTGAAGAGAGAGATTTTGATAATTTCTTGCTGAGTAGTTCTTATTTTATCTTTTTTCACTTTTTCCACGATTGTCTTAACATTTGCATCTCATTCTATTAGAATTTATTGTTGTGAATTAAATCCTTTTAAACTTTTCTTCTTAAATTAGTTTAGATTATGAACTGGATTATCCTATAGTTTTTACTGGATAGTTAATTATAGGACTGGTTGTGATTCCTATTATTAAGAATTCCAACTCTTTGTTTTTTTAGACCCAATTTCTGTTGCTTTTAGAGCTTGGGCTGAAATTTTGTTTTTGGACTCTTGGCTTTACTAAATTAGAACATAAATATATATAATATTTGTAAAGTAAAGCATAGAGAAGTGCCAGGACACCAGAATCAATACTGTGTGGTTGACCTTATTTAATACTTTTATGCACTTGTTCTTTAATATAATCTTTATTCAGAGAATTGCATGTTTTCCTTAAGGAAAACTCTCTGACTCAGTGCTAAGGACGAACTCTACTGAAAGAATTCATCTATCTTGTACAAGAGACAAAGCTGCTGGTTATCTATGAGAGAACGGATAATGTCAGATGAAAAAGTGGGTTTAGGAAGTAAGGATGGGAATAGGTGTGGTGGATGAAGATAACGTAATGGCATGGAAGTATGGCTCTGGAATTGGAAGATAAAATGAAAGGTGTGTACACAAAAAAGGTGGGGAGGGGGGGAATAAGAAGAACAAAGAAGAAATAGCTGGAGAAATAATTCATCAATAAAGGGGAATAATGGGGTAAAGCACAGAAGGAGACATTCGAGGTTAGCCACTGATACTGAAGCCATTCCTCTTAAAGCAGAGGAACTGAGCAAATCAACCAGGTACAATATAAGAAAATTAGCTGTTATTTTGAAAGGTAATTCCTTTAACAAAAATACCACAGATGTTATGTTGGCACAAAATGTTACTTTATATATTGAAAATAATATGAAAGTCTTACATGACATCAAAAATCACTGGGATCTGAAAAAATAAAATAAAATGTGTAATGATGTTACTCTAATACAATTTCATCTTCTATCACTGATAGATAACATAAGACCAAAATATTCTATTTTATTGGCCTGGATATTTCTTTCTGTTATTCAGAAACAGAGAAATGCTGCCTTTCTAAAAGCATGTTTATATCATGTCTGTTTTGCTTCAAAGCACCTGCAATCCCGCATCTTTGAAATTCTGAAGCTGTGATGAAGTGAAACAGGCAATCAGATTGTGTCACATCGCAGAAGCTGATGTAAAGAAAGGCAGCATAAAGCAACACAGGATAACATCAGAATTTAAGCTAGGTTAATGTACAGCATAGGAGCAAAAGTAGCATGTAAAGATGTAAACCATATCCTCGCATTACTCAAGTACATTCATTTTACCTGTTTGAGGTGATCTTAAAATAAATGCCTAGTTCATGATATCATGCACTGTTTTCTTAAATATTACGTGAGGAGGCTTGAATTTTTTAGCTGTGCTGCATAGAGATGCTTCAATTGCACACTACAGAAAGTGCATATACCAGAGCAACTCCAGAGCAGAAGCAGCATTATCAAATACCACTGAGCACACTTTGGCAACTGGGGGTTACTTGAGGCAACAGATTCCAAAGAAATGTCATCGGAAACTACTACAAATAACACAGAGTTGCTTTTAAATTTAATATCTAGATAAGCTAAATTGTTAAATGCTAGATGCTGTGGAATTACATTTGGTGTTCTTTAGAATGAATGCTAATTAGCATGTAAATTAGCAATTTAACCCTCTTTAAATTGGAAAAGAACCCATGGGACACTTAATTTCATAGTTGTTAATGATGGTCCAATGACTGTAAGATATTTCTTAAGTATTTCATTATATCAGGAATTACAGAAGTTTATTATCAGATTTTGGCATTTAAAACACAGCAATAACCAGAATGCTGGGTAGAGAATGTTAGGTGTCCTTTCCATTCCTCTCAGAGGGTACACTTTTTAATTGCTCAAGTTTTATAACTATTTCTTCAGGCAGGAGGAATGGTTGATGCAGTATAACCAAAGGTTTATTGACATAAACAAGGCATCTGAAGGATAAGATTTATTAGGGGAAAAAAAAAACATGTGACCCCACACTAGTCACAACCATTTTGGGGCAATCATATTTTCAACATTTTGAGGTTGGACTTGAAGGTCCTGAGGGTCCTTTCCAACCTGAGCAATTCTTTGAATGACAATTTGCTGTTAATGATTAAGCAAGTCTGGACACAGATTCATAGAATACCTCCTGTGCCAGCTTCAAAAGACTGAGGAACAGTTGGTAATGTTGTTTGTATGCCATATACTTTGCAACTAGTGTCATTTAAGGGCAGGCTCTGGAAGCTGCTTTTAGGTGATAGAAATAAAGAACTACAGGACACTATGATTGTATTTGATTGTTCTCTATGCACAAATACTTAGATTCATATTTGTGGAGTGACTTGTAGAATAACATAGTATTTAACAAGATTAAGGAACCTGTGCAGGTTACAGAAAATCTTCACAAACCCTGGGCTAATTTTCTGCCACAGTCAGACTTTTGGAAACATTAGGCAATTAAATAGTCCTACCATCAGATATCTGCAGAAAAATTATGCTATTATTATCTTCTGTATAACTTTTAAACAATGCTCTCTTATTCACATCTTTCTGGAAAAAGAATGTTTCTTCTAATCCTACTGGTGACCACAAAGGTATATGCAGCCCTATGAACATCTGTTTAGAATCTGTATCTATTATAGTTCTGTTCGTTTTTGACCATCTGTATCTTCCATGCAGTAATTAATGTGCAAGAATTTAGCTGCATAATTGATTCCCATGGAGCATTAAAGTCACACTAATCAACAATGTTTGCGTTTGAGGAAATGTACCATGTACCTCATACGTCTTTAAGAGGCATTTATAACAAAAACAAATATTTAAAAGTAAACCAGAAATATTTCTGTGCATCACCAAGATACCAATAAAGATGGTGGGATTAGTAATTTATTACCTTTTCTTAGTTAACAGCATTAATTAACATCTTTTAATGTGTCTCCAAGGAAAATATAGAGGAAGTAACCCAGACTAATTATCATTTCACTGCTTTAGCAATTTCATAATAATTAGGCTCCACCAGGAGCCATTAAAAAGATGAGGGTACTTTAAACATCTTCTCAGATTAAATTGCAGGAGAATATCTAGAGAAATACAGATTATATTCATGTGAATATCAAATAAATATATTATCACAGGTGATGTGACCACAAAAAAGAAGTGAATGTTTCCTTAATACAAAGTTAACTACTAAACAGTCTTGCCATCAGAAAACACTATTTTTAAAGCAGAATATTTTGGGGGGAATGTGAGATATCCAGAATTTTTTTTTCTTTTTTGAAAAATTTTTCTTTTTATATCATTAACCTTCAAACAGGTTGAAATCATTCAGGAAGACTGAAACACACTGTTTAAACAGTGCAACTTTCAAAATATTTTAAAATACTAATTTTAACATATTATATTTACTATTCCTGAGTTAAAATCAACATGATGAAAGGTGTAACTTTAAAACTGTGTGTTTCATTGTTATTTAGATGAATTGACATCATGCCTCTTGAACATATTCTAAACTCTCATTTTTTGGTAAGTTTTCATAAATTTACTTCTCCCAGTAAGACAAAATGATAAAATTTCCTGCAAAGGAGAAATTCTGTTTCCTTAAACAAATGTGTAAATATGAAGGAATTGACATAAGCCCCTTGTAGGAGTTATTCTATGCATATGTTTTCTCTTCTTGGCTTTTGTTCCTTCAAAATAAAAACTTCTCAATACTGATGTATACTGAAAACAAAAGTGCAAGAAGTGCAATATTCCATTGTTCTGTATTTACACTTCTCCTTTAGGATCTGTGAAATTCAGCAAGGTAATTAATCATATGCAGAAGTGATATAACTTTCTGCATTTACTGCAAGTCTGGCTTGGCTCTTCAGACTTAGATAACAGTCTGACTATGTGCAGGAACAAGTCACAATTAGCAGACTAATTACTGAGTAAAGAAATAAGTTTAAGGGTAAAAGAAAACAATTTATTTAATCACAGTTATCAATATTTTTCTCTGAAAATTTGCCTAAAAGGTACGCTGTATTTTTTTGCCTTTTTCAAGGAACTCAGTATATTTGGACTACTCTCATCTTGTTCTTTCTTTCAAGGAAAAATCCAGTCTTCCAATGCCTTTCATAATATTTGAGCCCATGCTACAGTAGGCATTCCATTCATTCATACTTCAGGTTGCCCAGCGAGGTTGTGGGTGACCCCTCCCTGGAAGCATTCAAAGCCAGGCTGGATGGGGCTTTGAGCAACCTGGTCCAGTGGGAGGTGTCCCTGCCTGTAGCAGGGGGTTGAACTAGATAATCTTAGAGGTCCCTTCCAACCCAAACCATTCTATGATTCTGTATGACTTTCAATAGCCCTGATCAGATTTTAATTTTCTTCCCATTTTGGAATTTAGCACAGCATAATATCCCTATGCTTGGTTAAAGCAGGAAATGAAGACTCTGGCTTATGATTTGAAAACAATCATAAATTGAACCAGTGTGCATGCAAAATATAGGCCAATAAATCTAAGCTTGGAGCACACAAGAAGTATGCAATAATTACTAAAGTGATTTTTCTGTTATTTCTAGGAAATGAAAATCATTTTTTATATAATTCCTTATTTATTTGCAGAGTTCATCAAGCTGAACAAGGTCTTTTTAAAATTAAACCACTAATACCTGGAAAAACAATAAAATCTTTTTCAAAAACTAAAATGAAATATGATCCAGGTGCCCTACTTCTTGTCTGCATTTGAGTCACTTAGGACAAGGAATATACAGTTCCTATCATTGTGTTTTCTCTGAGATGGTGCATATTTAAAGAGAATTGTTGTTCTATTTGAGTACATAAACTTACAACCATACTTTTATAAAAGAAATAACTCAAATTCAGGACTGTAGCAGAGTGCTAGAATAAGAAGCAATGATGTAAATAAAAGATCAACTTCAAATTTTACAGCAATAAAACTTTGCTGAGAGCAAATAATAAAATAAAGCCTGCTCAAAACATTGTTTATGTCAAGTGGCAGACAGAGAATTTGAGAAGAGGCAAAATGTAATTTAGAAGCCGTGAGTGATAATTCAGCTTTATAATATTTAAAAGTTTCCATGTTTACATGAAAAAGTAAGTGTTCATTTACAGAATTATTTGAGTGAATACATTGAGACATAGTCTAGAGCACAGGTAAGAGGGGAAAAGGAGACGTTAAATGTTGCCTTCCATTACCTCCAAAATATGCAAGGTGATCCCTTCCACTCATTTTCAAGGGAGTATTAAATTAACTTTACATTATGGAATCAAAACGTAAGTACGTCAAGTTGCAGCTCAGTGACCTGTCACACACCAGTGAGCCGAGACACATACTTGACTGTGCGCATGCTTTTATCTCCCTGTCTTATTGCAAGCCCCAGGCACTGCAGGTTGCAATAGCAATTTGTTCAAGGGGACCAAATACAAATAACAGATTTCAAATAAATAATATTTTAAGTAAGTGGCAATAAAAAGTACACTAGATAGACCAATATACCTTTTCCTTTACGAAATGGAAAATTAGGGCATCATTTACTCTGCAGTTTGGTCATCTTTCTCCTTGACACACTCTCTTTGCTTAGGAAGCACCTTACAGCTTTCGTGGTTTCAGTGGGAAATGCTGATGAACTGGGAAGTGAGATGGATAGGTCATGCAGGGAAGAAAGAAGACTAAAATTAATGGACACAACACAATAATTACGTGAGACAGAATTGGAAAAGAAATGACAGAATAATATATGATCAAAATATCCATCTTTAAATCGGTAAATTTCATAATTTACAGAGATGTGTTCTCAGAAGATTGTCTCAGATAATCAAAGGCTAAACCAGGCAGTGGCAGGAGTGAATTAACCTTGAAAACAAATGGGACATCTGTTTATCTCCTCCTCTAAATAAACTGAAGACCGGAACATAAAGTGCTACTCCAGTCCCATGCATGAGGAAATTAAAATTAACAGATTATCCTTTTAAATTTGTTGCCTCTGTGGGCCTCTCTTCTGTCATGGATAGCACAAAAATGCTTTAAATTGTGTCTGGATTCATCCACATTATGAAGCTCTGCAGAGTAGATCTTTTACATACACATTATTAGTTATCATGATGATCAGCACATGGTATATAGGAAAAATTGACTGGATTGTATTTAGTAACATAAACTTGTTTAAGTAAGAGTTTAATGATGGTGAAAAGGATGATCAAGTAGGTTGGAAGGAGGAATTAAAATGGAAAGATGTGAGAGAGATTTAGGAAATTTTAAAGAGCATTTGGCAGATGGTTTAAGAAACAAAATCCCACAACTGAAAAAAGACCAAATAGGTTATAAACAGCTAATCTTGTTCAGAAGGGAAGTCAATTCTCTGTGGCTTAAATTTATAATAAAGGAGAGAAAGGAAAAATGGATAGTAAAGATCATAAATCAGGAGTGAAGAAATTGGAAAAAAGTGATAGAGGAAGTAAAAAGAGCAAAAGGAAAATTTGTAGTCATCAGAGGTGAGGGCAAGAAGGTTTCTGAAAGCATATTGAAGACATAAAGAATCTTCTGATCCAAAAAGAAATGAGTTACTTGTCAGCGGTGATGTAAAAAAGACTATTTAATACAGTTTTCTGTTCTATCCTTGGGGCAAAGCCAGATGATTTAGTCACATTTATGATGTTTATGATGATTGTGAAGTACCACTCTAGCAGCAACTAGGAAGAATATTAAATAGCATAATTTAAACCTAAATATTTTGATACCAGCAGATTCAGGTAACCTACATTTAATGTTAGGAAAGACATGGCCATAAACTCTTGTTCATTAATGTTGATTCTTAATAAGTCTCAGAGCACCGGAGGAAGTTACATCAAGCTAGAAATCATGTTACTATTTAAAGGGAACAAACAAGAAAATCTGTCATACTGACAGTAGTGCCAGGAAAAATGCTGGCATGACTGACACAGCACTTCATAAAGTATTAAAGAATGATTATATAATTAATTTCATTTAATTTGTTTTATGTAAAATAGATTTTGTCACTTTTTCTATTAAAAAGTAGGAAATAAGGATGTCCTCACTCTTGTGTTATTGAAAAGTTTCAGTCTGACTAAAGTTTCAGATGACTATAAAACTCATTTGCTGTCTTTTTTATTGACAAATATTACACATAGATGTCATTTATTAAACCTTCTTTTCTCTGATCAGCCATTTTGTTATAGTACTCCAGCCAGGTTTCTGGTTACTTTAACTCTCCCTACTCCAGAAGAGACCTGTCTTCCTTGAGTAAGCAGAAGATAAAGAATGTTTTGCATTTGATTTAACAAGTAAAACAACCTAAAAGGTTTTTTAAGGATAGCTATTACTTCCTATTAGAAAAAGCAATATTCTACTTCCTGGAAACATTTGATGATGCTTCTGCTTATACCTAGTTTTAATATCCTTCATGCATATAGGATTTTTCACTTTTTGCCCCGACCAAATAAATGTTCATCTGAAGTGCAGTGAAAGGCACCTATCATAAACACTACATTTATCTCAAGTACATATTAAAGTGACTCCTTTTGGTGATGGGTTTGTTCTCTAGCACAGCAGTCCAGAGCCGCTCTTTAGTGGCCTGCTGATTCATGTTTCCTTAAGGTAAACTATGGGCACAGTTTTGTAATGGATTGCTTTCATGCTTTATTAGAGTACCCTCATCACTATCACAGTTGCTAAGAATCAACAGATGACAAAGATAAATCAAATTTAGGTTTAATTTAGATACCATCTTTCCTCTTCTTCAATGGGCTTTAACAAGTGACGTGTGCTAATTAAATGTACATTTGTGGGTGCTGACTTGGCCTCTTCTTTATTCTTCACATAAATTACTCCATCTCTTTTTGCCTTCATTTCTTTATTTGGAGAATATTATCATGGTAAAAGCATGTGTTTCATAAGATATCTGAGATTTTTGTGACTCTGAAATTCTGATGACCACACTGAAGGAATTTTGAGGCCATTCATTTGAACTGCCTTTTGAATTCTTGAATATCTGAAACTATGTGATTTTGTTTTTCACTGTCATAATTAGAAAAAAGAAAAACTAAACAGTGAGGCAGGCTTCAAAAAGATGCGAAGAAGGCTAAAGCATTTTTAAAGTAAGCTTACAAGTACTGAATGTTTTGATAGGAGAAAGTCTTGCATGGCATCTGTAATACCAGGTTTGGTTTTTTGGTTGTTGTTTTTGGGGTTTTTGTTTGTTTTTTCTCTTTGAGCTGCTTATGTGAGAAAGAAAAAGAAATGAAATATATAAACTGTTGTTTTTCTGTAGCTAAGAATCAGCACGAGACACAGATGAGGCAGGCTGTGCATGAACATGCAGTGAAGAAACAAGCCTGTAGCAAGATTCTTTGAAACATGTTACTTTTAGTAGGTAAATTACTCTGTGTTCCAAAATGGTACTGAATGTATCTAATCAAATCATGCAGTATCCAGCCAGCTTGCTGGAGCATATGACAACAAATTCATTGGAAATGATATAAATGTGGGTGGTCAAGAAGAGCATATGCTGAACCCACAAATAGCTCAGGCCTTCAAATGAGTGATGCCACAAAGTGCCTGTTCTGTCCTCTCCCACGTGGAAATGGCCGCCTGAAATCCATCTGTTTTAACTGTACTTAGTAATTTCTCACGTGCCATACAAATGTACTCTGAATTACATTAGTTCAAACTCATAATCTGGGCAGTGGGTGAAATCAGTATAATTAGCAAGAATATTTGCAGATATGGCTGAACAGTAAGAAGCTCAAAAAAAACAAAAAAAAAAAAAAAAAAAAGCAAACCAGATAAGCAGTAGATCTTTTTGCTTTCTGGCACCAAGACACATTGCAAAATATCAGATCTTTCTATAAGAATTTAGGGACAGATTCTATGGAGAAATGTGAAAATAAGTCCTCCAAATACCTATCTGTAATTTCTCCTTTTAATTGGATCTATGATCAAAAACTTACTCATTGATGGTTGGATTCTGTAGGGCATGTCTAGGGATTGACATTTTTTCCTCTGTACTATCATTTAATTCCCCAAACCAACAATTTTCCCATTCACTCCTGCTAAAAATATTGAACCTGTTAAGACTGGCTATAATAAAATCTACTCCAAAAAATGGTCATTATCACACACTTTAAAGTGATCCGTAAATAATTATGTATAAAATGTATGATACTTTGTCAGGCAATTTTTGAGTTTCATATCTCAATGTAAATTCTTGTAACAGCCTTTCACATATATTTTTAGGAGTTTACCATAGTAAAGCAAATTTCTTCACTGCTGTTTTTTCTCTTTCACTTGGAGACTAATACTGTAAGCATCAGCCGTGAACTCTTATCATTCTCCTGCTATGGTTTGCAATGTAAATTCAATTTACAAATAATGTACTTGGTTCCAGTGTTAGGGTATGAAAATCATACTCCATCCTGTTTCTCATTTGAGCCTTCTATGGTGAATTTGATTAGAACTCAAGGTGCTTTTCAACGAAGTTAAGCCAATCATGCACTCAAACACATATGTTAATTTATGGACTTAAGATTCAGAAAATGCTATTTGCATGTGGCAGGAAACATGCGCCTTATGCTGACTGAAGTAAGCAGAAGGGCATACTACCTTTTATCTGGGAGACCAGTGCTTTATAGTAAAGAATATTTTGTGGGATGCATCTAGTGTGAATGAAAAAAAACAAGTGAATATAAGTCATGTTACTCATACTGACCTGACATTTTCTGATTTAATGAGTGAAATTTTAACAGATTTATTCCAAAGTTGCCTTCTATTTAAATCAAAGTAGTTACACCATTGTGAAGAAGAATACATTTTTCTAAATGTACTTGCAGCAACACCTATTTGCTCCTGGAGAGCTGAAGTAGAGGCACTCTGAGAATTCCACATAGATCTCTGTAAGATGTTGAACATGACCTGCAGCAGAATTCTGAAAAGGTGATGTTCTCTCCCCCAGTGTGTTCCCTGTGGTCCTCAAATTGTGAGAAAGTGCATGAGAAAAATGATAAAAAGGGTTCTTGCAGCCAAAGACCTCCATAAGAAAGAGGTCTGAAAAATCTGGCAAGGAAATGGTTAAGAAATCAGGAATGACAGAACAGTGCACATCTTTATGCTTCTGAATGTATTTGTGCTTTTTAATGACCGCGCTTTCTTCCATTTTTTTTTTCTGTGTATCCCCTACCAAATGAATCTCTTTGAAGTGCAGAATATAAAATCCTTATCTTATTAATAGCTTATATTAAGGTACCAACTGTCTTTCTTGACTTTGTTTTATATATGCCAAAAGTAGATTAATAAAGCGTAGTCTTTTAGTGAACTTGTAGACATGAATACTATCTGTAGCAATGACAGTGTATCAACAGCACAGTCTTCATCTGTCTATCAAAAGCTGTTTGTCTGAGATAGTCACCATTAATGCCATCTGCATCCATTGAAAACAAGAAGTTACTTTTACATCTCACTTTATCCCACTTTTTTTAGACAGCTGCTTTAAGATGAGGTGATTACGTCCCTAAAAGAGCTTATTTTTCTTCAGTAGCTGTTAGAAGAACTGAGAAACAGCCACAGGCATCCAAATTTGATCGGATGAATGGCAATCCATAAAAATTCTCCCTATCACATGAAGAAAAAACAGTCAGAATCATAACTCTGGAAATCAAATAAACTCACTACCACAATTGCAGCCAGTGATAAGTATGCTACAGGTG
This sequence comes from Tetrao urogallus, assembly GCF_951394365.1. Lineage (NCBI taxonomy): Eukaryota > Metazoa > Chordata > Aves > Galliformes > Phasianidae > Tetrao > Tetrao urogallus. The sequence goes on along the minus strand of NC_136820.1, from coordinate 30,448,647 downwards.
TACTGGCCATAGTGAAGTAACAATAAATAAATAAATAAATAAATAAATAAATAAATAAATAAATAAATAAATAGGTAAATTAAGAATTTGCAGAAATTGCTGAAGTGTGGGTAGAGTATTTGGTTAGTAATGTATCCTGCAAAGATAGGTAGTGAAGATGGAACTCCATTGACTAATTTGAATCTGCTGATTTGAGTCATGCAGGAGTTTAGGAGGAAAAAACATATTCAGCAATTTTTGAGTGGGACTTAGATGAGCCAATGTGACTCAGACCCAATTATATAATCAAATCACAATCAAGAGAATATTACTTTGTGTTCTTTTAATATTCCATGTGGATTTTTACCAAAAACAAAAGAAAGAAAGAAAAAAAAACAGAAAAAGATGGGTTACTTCTAGATATAGCAGTGTCCATGTGCACATTTACATGAAAAACAGAAAGAATAGAATGCGTCTATTTAGAAAGAATGAGTCTAAAAATGAAATATGATTCCATGGCAATGAAATTTGTAGCAGGTGAGGGACAGAACACATCATTGCAATTAAATAAATCATATTTTACCACGTGCATGTATTTGGATGCCCAGTTAAGTACCCTATTACATGCAAAATGCAATTACCGTGTAAAGCTCTGTTAATTTTCAGGCACACCTGCTGAGCTCAGGGGTTGTCATTCAGGAACCAGCTCAGTTGCATGCTTTTGTTCACCACCTGTGAAAGATATTTGTGCATCTGAAAGGAGGGTGGCACAAGTTATTAGAGAGGAAAACAGTGGCTTTTGCAGGTTCAGTAGGCAATCCCATTCTCTGTCCAACATAATGACAAATTTCATTACAGTTCCTAACTGGATCTCTGGCAGTGAAGCTTTGTTCTGATGAGGGCATGTGGAGGGAGAGACCTTTCTCTGCTCAGACTGCAGATGCTTTTGATTTCTTGGATTTCAACTCCAACTGATGAGTTCTTGGCTATGCTTACCTACATTTTTTTGTATTCTTTTCTCTTCTTCCTTGACACATGCTATATGCCATTAGAGAGCAAAAATTACCGCTAGGACTTCTATTCTTAGTGTTGGTCCATTTGCTTTGTTGATTATCATTCTAACTGTCAAAGAAGTGAAATGCATTGCTTTGCAATACCCGTGCTCCGCAGTACTAGCTTTCACATTGTTGTTTCCTTGACAGGTAGTAACTGTTTCTGTTTTTCCTCATGAATGCTTTATGTGTGATACAGAACAGTTCATGGTGACAGCTAAAACGCAGCAAGCAGCACTAACAGACATTTCTTAAATGTATTTCTTTGCCCTTTCTTCACATGAAGGATGCTAATAAGGGCTCAAGGCTCCCTGTATTGGTTGTTTTTATTTATTTATTTATTTTCACAGAGGTTTGAATCATTACTCCTTAAATATCTTAATACTCACATAGATATGAAAGGTGATAGAAAGTGTGGATACCTACTGGAAAGATTCTCTGATTTATTTTACAGCTTTGGCTTTAATATGTTACTAAAACCAGATTTCTTCTTTGGACCAAAACTAACATTGTTTCACATTTTGATCTACTTTACTGTAAATTGGAGGCAATGCACTTGAAGGAACTGAATGCTGTCTGACTGGCAAGGCAAGCAGCAAATGGACAGGGAAAGGAAAAAGATGTAAGTGGTGGAGCAATCATTTCCCTCCAAGGCCCATTGATCCAGTCTATCCAGATCCCCCTGTGGGGCCTTGCTAACCTCAGGGGTTCACATCTCTGTCCTTGTCGTCCTTTAGGGTTCTAGTTAGAAGGTGTGGCTGAATGCACAACAGCTTACTTCCGACATTTAAACCTCCCTTCCCTGAGCACCACAGCACAGGAGGTCGTGAGTGGAGCAAGGAATTTCAGCTGTGGAGCTCTGAAACATGAACCTTAACAGAAATCGCAGGTTCCAGGGTAATAAGATTGTGTACTGCTCACTGAGTGCTGGAGAGCACAGTGAACTCAAAGAACACAGTGAACTCAAAGCACCACTTTTTTGAAGAGGATATTTCTGACTCTTTCTGTTTTGTGTCTTCTTTACTTTGTCTTACTCTATCACACCAGAAAAGCATGTAATAAAGAAATATAGGCAAATCGTCTTTCTTTCTCAATAGGAATTATGTGATTTATAGATGTACGAGATGATTCAAAAAAATTCTGAATATAACCATAAAAGTTTCCTGATGAAATCTTTCAGGCAGTAGTTCTCTCCTTTGAGTAACAAATATCTTTAAAAGTTACAAAACCAACACAGAGACACACACATTTATATGTGTGCAAGTATAGAGATCTATACAATCCATTATAGTCAAAAGCTTACCTTTATTCCAGTACATGGATTAAATTACACTGATTGGATTTGACTGGAAAATTCTAACTGAATTAAATGAAGGCTGGTTTTATGTATGTATTTGCACACAACAGAAGACGTGTGCATGCATAAGACAAATGTATTTCAGTATTAAAACCTGTATCAACAAAGTCTTCAGTTATACAATGCTGTAAATGAACTGAGTAGTGATGGCCCAATCACATAATTTTGTTAAACCAGAATTGTATTTTCAATCTCTTTTTAGGATGATAACATTTTAAGTATATTCTTACTGCCCATTTGTATACTAACTTCACCAAAAGCAAATTCAGTAAGAGGTAATGCAGCCACTGTTTACATATTTAATCCCTTCTCTTTTTGCTCTTTTCAAACAGAGATTGAAAGACTTAAAACAAAGGGAATTTGCTCGAAATGTGGCTTCAAAGTCATGGAAAGATGAAAAGAAACAGGAAAAAGCACTCAAGCGGCTCCACCAGCTTGCAGAGTTACGGAAACAGTCAGAATGGCAAGTATTTAAAATTTATACTACATTTTTATACCCTCTTTCCTCAATACCAGAAGAAATCTTCAAATTTTTACTCCTCTACTCTCTAATGGACAGACATTGCTTTTATTGTAACCTGTTTTCAGCTGTCCCCAATTCCTAATGTTCCTTTTCCACAAACCATAAAATTGAAAGTCCCTGAATTAATTACTTGCAATTTGAAGGCCTGCGTTTTACCCTCCTGTAACCAGTTATCTAATCTCTTGTGAACTGAGTGGTTTGAAGATGATTTTATATCACCATTTTATTTTATTAAAACTGACCTGAGTAGATAAGTATTACTGTCTTATCATTTTATAGTAAGTTAACATGAGAGGAAAAACACTTGTTAGCAAATGCATGCCTGGTCTGTGAATCATTTTCATTACTTTCAGTATATTGAGATTACTATCAACATTTTTTTTCTGTAGACTAATGGAAGTATCATTATACAAATGAAAAACAAGTAATTAACTTTCTTAATTAACCCAGTAGTGTTAGTTCTATTGATGAATACCACGATACAGTATGAAGTTTACACTAATAAAGCTTCACTTTGAGAAATCTCCCTTATTTAATGACACTGAATGCTTCAGTAGAATAGATTTCTACCAGACCAATTACTTATGTTAATCTATGACCATAATGGGTTAAGTAGATAATTAAACTAGCATCCTTTTAAATTCATATCAAGCTTACAGTACCTTAGAAATAATAAAATTCAGTGTTTATGATACACTCATTTTGGCCAATGTAATTGCTTTTGAAATTTCAGCTGAAATATAACAGTTTATTGCTAATGTATCACTTTTATGGTTACAACTCCATTTTCATACAAATCTACGTAAAGAAAAGTAATGGCCTGAGGGAAGATGCCTTTATGTCTGTGTATCTGAAGATGTAGTTTCAGATAGACTGATAAGGTCAATAGTAATAGGAAGATCTAAATGAGGCAGGAAAGGAACTGAGTCTGCTTATAGAAAGAACTAGGAGTCTAAAATCGATCACAAAGAGCTGGGAAGGACAGTGTTTGCTCTTCTTATTGATAATGACAGATGGGTGGCGGACAGCTGGGATGTGATCTTGGCTGACGGGTCACACACCTGGCTGCTCAGGCAAGACAGAAGTCAGCCTTCCCAAGAAGTCTGCACATGCAAACAGCTGTTATTGCCCCCAAGTAACGTGTCTCACATTCCAACAGAGTCCCTTGCAACATGCTAATAAAAACTGACAATAAAATTACTGTTAATCTGGTGCACAGGAAATTTGAAAAAATACGTTTACTTTGCTATTCCAAGGGGACATTGCAAAGGCTCTCTTCATTCACTTTGTATAAGACAGAATTTCTTCTTGATCTACAAATAGAGATGGATTTGTATTCCCTGATGCTAAATTTGTGACAAATGCAAATTTATTATCAGAAGCTCGTGTATAATCTCATATTCTGAGGTGAACCTACCCAGGGAGTCTTTATATTGCTCCCGCTGCTGGAGATCAATGCTTTTTTACAGCATGTCTAAAACGTGCCAGACTATTTATAACTTCTATGCAGATCTGGAAGTTGCAATTTACTTGCATGTGATTAAAATATTTTCTATTCTTAATCAAATTGTTTACTGATGCAGGTTCCTTTTTTTTTTTTTTTTTTAATGAAAGTGAATTGTGGTATGGCTTTGATAGCAAATGTAGATAATGTAACCAATGAAATACATGTTTCAATATTAATTAGAATAACATTCATGTGGTGGCTACATACATCCCTAATGGAAAAAAACCAGAACAGTAGTTACTCCAATAACTCCATTCAGCTAGTCTTCTATTAAAAGCAATCAACAATTGCTTTTTTAACCACGTTTTTCAAGTTTTCTTAGAATAGGCTGATTTATTTTGTATTAAAGTACAAGAAAAGTAAACCACGGACTTAACATTTGAGGTTTTGGAGAAGAAGGAAAATTAATTGAAAGACAGTATGGAAGGAGAAAACATGACAAAGTCAAATGATAGTGATAATGAGAGTGCTGAATTTGCCGTTAATGTTAATTGAACTCCACCTTTTGACCTTTTCCCCACCAATGTTTGGAGATAGTCTGAGCATTACTATTTCCTTGAATATTTCACAAAATCATCTATTGTGAAATAACATAAAGGTAAAATAAAATTTTTTCATCAAAAAGAAATCATACCTACACAGACACACAAATTAAGCAGAATGTTGCCTTTTCTGTTAAAGAATGATTCTGCAGGTACAGAATATGAGTGGAAGTGCCTGTAAGTAACGCTTTTTCTTACCAGACAGGTATTGTCTGTCAAGTGTGAGTTCTGTTTTAGTTTGGTTAATTAATTCAATGTTTTAATTTGCTTTCTTACAGCATTGCTGGAAGTGGACCAACACTTAAAGCCCCCAGATTAGTTGAAAAGCAGCAATCACCAGATGCATTTTTCCCCTACAAGGGTGGCAAGGTCACAGCCAAATCTCAAAGCACCACCACAAGTACAGGACAAGCTATCTCCAGCAGCGTACTAGAAAAACGGCAGCTTATCATAAGCAGGCGCCAGTCACCTACTGAAAGACTCCACGTGCTTGGAAATCAAGTTTTACAAGTGTTCCCAGACAGTACCAGTGCTTCTCAAAGAGCAGGAGTGTCTTTCTCATTCTCTAAAAAAGTCCCTTTGAAGCTTGAATCCTCAGCATCGGTCTTCAGTGAGAACTCTGAAGAAGGAAATGATTATAGTGAATCCCCCAATCATAAAACAAAGCAAGTTCTTGAGAGCTGTCATTCTGGTATACGTTTGGAAGAGGATGTAAAAGCAAGTCTAGATAAAGGGACACCAATTCCACAAGACCAAATGGATTTGGACAACAGTGCATCAAGTCATGGAGCTGTGAAACTTAAAATGCTGAAAGAAAATGATAAATGTAATGTTAGAGAAATAGAAGAAGTCAGTGCTCATCCTTCACTTTCCAAAGTCAAAATGCAGTTCTCAAATTTGGATTTTCCAGGTTCAGTAAAAGAAACAGAACAAGAGAGCAAATTGAATGTGTCTGAGCAATTGCTGGAAACTCTTATTTCACCTTCATGCCAAGCTAGCAGTTTCTGTATACAATCAGATACCTACAAGCACAGCAATGCACACCTCTCTGAGCTCCCCCAACAGCTATCACCTGAGCTGACATGTGCAAGCTACATTAATGACTGTCCTAGCATGGTAAAGAGAGAAGGATCTTTAGAGACTTCAGAAATTAAAAACAGGAATATGGAAACCCTTCCAAGGAAGACAGTGGTTAAAGAGGCTAAGCTCCAGGCACTGCCTTTCCTCCACGTAGTGAGCAAGGATGGCAACACTGCTCTGCAGTGGCCAACAGAATTACTTTTGTTTACAAAAACTGAGCCATGTATTTCATATGGCTGTAATCCACTGTATTTTGACTTCAGACTCTCTTTAAATCACAGGGATGGTAAACAGCATGAAACAAGCAAAGAAGGCTGTAAAGAGCACTCTATAAATAAGACTGTGGATGAAAATGAACCCTCAGGTTTAATAAAACACAAGCAAACGTCAAATGAACAAGATAATCAGTTGTTGAAACCAAAGAAGATGAAAGGTTCCCTAGATCCAAGAAAGGCCAAGCAAAAAGCTGAGTCAGACATAGGGAAAGAGATGAACAGAAATGGTCAAAAATACATTTCGGATTATTTGAATGAAAACATACCCAAAGTGCCTGTCTCACAAAAGGATTCTACCACAGAAAAAGATCTTCATACAACAATACTGAAAAGATCTTTAAGGCATCATTTCTATAGCTGTGAAAGAAAAAAACAGAGCATAAGAAATGAAAGCATTTCCTTTTCTGCTTTTATGGCCAGGATTAAAAAATCTAAGGCTGAAAAGTGTGATTTAATTTATTCTGAGGAAAAACATGAAACCCAAAATGGCTGCAGACCCATTCAGAATGTTGCCAGCTGCAGCAGTGACATAAGTGACAGTGGAAAAGATTCCGGTGGAAGTTTCCTTAGTTATAAATCTGGTTCAAATAGCAGGCATTCAGAAAATGAAGGATATGAAAATTACTCAAGATGTTGGAGATTCCCATCTCCTCAAAAATCCTGCTCTGACAGACATTCCAGCTATTCTGATACTTCAGTTAGCAGCACAAGTAGCTACATGAACAGTTCCTCCAGTCCCACATTGAACAATCACAGCAGAAATAATTTGCTTTTTTGTTGCAAAAGAAAAACCAAGACAGATGAATGGCACAAATGTAAACACAGAAAGCACAACTGTAATTTCACTTCTGATGATGCAGATAAGGATTATCTTTGCCATACTAGATGTCACAGAAGTAGAAACTGCACACAGAGGGGCACAATTAAACATAAAAAATGTTCAAGACGTAAAGTTTTACAGCACAGAGATGGTTCTAAACACAGCAGATGCAGACACTGGCATTTTGGCAAAGTGCACAGTAGAAGTAGAAGCTACAATGACTCCAAAAGTTCTTCCACCACAGATTCAAGAAGCAGTGATCGATCATCTTGCAGCAGAATATCAAGAGAAAGCAGTGCAGGGTCTTTCTCAAAAGAATATGACAATTATGAGAACAAAACAAGAGAGGACACAGAAAGAGATTCTAACATCAACACAGGAAAAGCTGAAATTGCACATTATGAATCTCTGAATGGAGATAGCCAGTCAAAAGACTTTCCTACCTGCTCTTTAGAAACCTCAACAAAAGATGTATGTGGAAGAAGAAAGTCACTGACAGCCAAGTTACTGTTAGAAAGGGTGCAGTCTAAGAAAATCCAGGAACAACTGCATGATTCAGAGAGATTTTCAAACACGTTTGTTAGAGAAGTAAAGGATCCGTCACAAAGTCACTCTGAACTTCAGTTTTCGTCATCAGTAGATGATACGTTACCTTTGTCAGAGAAACTGCTAAACATTGGTGAAAATGACCTAGGGCAAAGTGGAAGTCCATTGGAAAGTAATGTGAAAAAAAGCAAATGTGACACTTCACAGATAACCCATGTTGCTCTTTCAACAGGCACTGATTATGATCACTGTCTTTTTAAAGACACTGTTCAGATAGGAACAGGCTATCAGAACCCGAGCATGAAAAGGAACGCAGCAATAAAGGAACAATCCAATCTCTTCATTAGTGAAGTGCAACCCTTTATACAAAGCTGTGACCCAGTACCAAATGATTTCCCTGGTGCTTTTCCCTCTAAAAGATATTCTGTTGTTGCTAATTCAACAGAGACCAAAGAAGAACTACATGATGTGAACATGGACTCAAACCGGGCAGAAGGAAGTTCAGACACTGTTTGTGATAATGCTATGCAGAAGTACAATGATACAGTAGATGACCGGGAAGCGTACAGTAAATCCATCTCCCCTCCTTTAATGCAGCAGCCTATAATGTTCTCACCAGAGGAAGTAGACAAATACAGGTTGCTGCAGCTGCAAGCCCAGCAGCATATGCAGAAACAACTCCTGGCAAAACACCTGCAAGTTTTGCCTGCCCCAGGACCAGCTGCCTTCTCTGCAACACCAGCAGTTCCTGCCATCCCTGTTCAGCAGCATGCAACAGTCACCACCATACACCATACACTACTGCAACGCTTTGCAGTCTCAGCAGCTGTACACCCCCATGGCAGCCATCTCTCGTTTGCACACCTCCATCCCCTCTCTCAGGCACATTTTGCCCCTATATCACTTTCTCCGTTAGCACCAGCTCTCATTCCCACCCACCCTGCTCTGCTGACAGGACACCCATTGCACTTGGTCTCCACCACCCCTATTCACTCTTCCCCACTGAACTTCCCCCTACTGCCACATACTGCATATATCCCAGCCTTATTTGCACCGCAACTGAATGCAGCCACACCTCCTGCTATACACCCAAATCCCATTGTTCATCCATTATTCCAAGGGCAAGATCCTCATCACCATTCTTGCTCTAGCCAGACTCAACAGTTACCTACAATAAAAGAAGTTTTCGGTGTTTCTAGCTATTTAAACTAGTCCTAATGATTACACCTTAGCTCCAAGGAAAAAAAAATCTATTCATTGATCAATCACATATCTGAGGAGAAAAATCTACATTTTTGCCGAGAGCCCAATGGTAAATTTGAAGTCCAAATTCTGGCTGACAGCATATGAATGTTTATTTGGTTCTCATATCACAACATAAAAGCAGTTTTGAAGTCTTGTGATACTGTCACAAGAAGAACGGGGTCTGCTAATATCATCCTGCAGGAGGTTTAGAAAGAACATTCTGAAGTGAAGACTGTGACTGTCACTAGGAAGAGGACCACAGGATGTAGGCACAAAAAGACCAAGAATGTCAGCAATGTTGGGTGATTTAAAGTAACATAATTTAAGGTAGTGCAATGTCAGTGCACCTCAAAGGCTTACTTTTATGAGAGTGTAAAGGCAAATGTCATAGTTGGTCTGTTTAAGGTATTTCAGAATAAGCCAAAGAGAAAGCATTTGGGACCACAAGCACCTGATTCTTTCTCCCAGCCAAGACAAGTTCAAGAGACTCAACAGCAGTGGGTGATAAATTAATACTGGAAGAAGATGATCATGGGACCATCTCAATGATACATTAATGATTTTATCACAGATATGTTGCTTTAACAGTGTAAAGGGGCTGCAGCCTAGCCAAAAGTACACGACAAAAATATTCCCTTAGTATAGGAGGCTCTTAGTTGGCACAAGTAGATTACTACTTTTGTCCTCCAGCCAGGCATACAAGAAGGCAGTAGAAGTAAAGCGATGAAGCCAAGTTCTTTGACATTGCCTGCTGTGGCTTTAGCATAAGATATTTCAGGGGTGGGGTGCAACATCCCAAAGTTCCAATGCAGCTAGTGTTGGCCTTGAATCTTGGAGGTCCCTGGCCAACACCATAATATCTCTTTCTTGCCAAGCAAAGCACTGACATGTGGAAGAATCTTGCCCAAAGTATAAATAACAAACAAACATTTCATCTCTTTCACAAATGGTCTCATGGTCAACTATGCTGTGATTCTCATCATTCCAAGACATACTGAATCTAAACAAACATGCAAAGCTCCTAGCATGACTTCCCAAGCACTGGATTAACAAATTGAAATCTTGAATCTCTAATGTAGGAATGCATTTACCTGACCATCCGGGTTAAGTGTGATTGAAATCTCGAGGAATAATTGCATATCTCGAAATATGTGGGGGGCTTCAGCATTATTTGGATGGCACACTTTGAAAATTTTTAAGTTTCTAACTAAACATTGGACATAGCAAGAAATTATGATCATAATTATGGTTAGACTGCAGATCTGCTTCTCAATATAACTGGACAGTGAAGAGTCAGACAAAAAAATACTTATTTGGATTTGAAATATTGAAAATAATGCCAATTCCTTTGCAATAATGTAGTGCACAGTTGCTGATGTCTATTTTACATTCAATATAAAGCACATTAAAAACTTTTTGTGGATTTTATTCCATTATATTTGGCTATCTAAAGAAGCTGAGAAATCTAATTGAAATTAGGCTGAGTATTTAAAATACAACTTGAGACCAATATTCTAACTTAATTTTAGTCAAACTAGATTGATCCACTGCGGTAAAATGGAAGTGTTTTAATTTCTAAAAGCAGCTCCTTCAGCAAGAACTGCTACTTTGTCAAACATTTCAAATGCGCTTACAAGTAGTGACTGCTTGTTTTGCAGTTGACTTCTAAAGTTAAAGGTTCACTGGATACTTAATATTTTAGCCATCAAATAAAAACTGTCAGGAAAAAAAACTTTGGAGACCAAGTAGAAGAAAAACATTTTGTTATGCTAAAAAGAGGCTGAAGAAACCAGCATCCTGAAATGCCTTTTTCATTGCATTCCCAGTTGATTTATTCATTTCATTTACAAAATGGGCTCATGGTATTTTTTGAGTTACTTCTCTTCGTTAATTTTCCTATTTTATTTGCAGGGTTCTTTTTCAAATGAAATTATTACTTCAGAAGTTCAGAAGTCAGAAATTTCTATAAATATACTAAAAATATATTATACTAAAAATATACTAAAAATAAATGTTCCCATAGTTTTAAAATCCTGTCTCTTTTTTCTGGCTGAAAATATTCCCCAAATTAGATTTGAATGTAAATATAATTTCCATACTTCCAAAACATCATTTTCTGGAAAACAACCTTACTTCATTGAATACAATTTATTGACTCTGAACATGACTCCTCAATTCCTCAGACTGAATTCTCTCTCTAGTGGTTCACTTGTAGTTATATCTCTGTAGAAACACTTTGAATTGTATATTTAAATGGAGCAGGTCAACCTGTGCTCTGCACCCCTATCACAGTTTCAGGGCTAACATCAAATAACTAAAAATATGCATTTCAAGCCCTACAATTTTTTTTTTTTTTAATTTGCAGGCACAATTCCACTCCCACTGAAGATAAACCAACTACTCTTATTGTCTACAGTAGTTCACTTCAAGCCTAAGTGAATAACATTGAGAGAAAAAACTAGAAAGGAAAAAAGACAAATCTCATCTTACACATACACACTTATTTTTCATCCCTCTTTCTTACAGGCAAAATTACTACTGCAGAAATTGCTATGGCAAGAAACCTCATCAACTGAAATTTAACAGAATCCTACTTAGTTAACCATTTATGGGAGGCAAATACATTACTCTCACAGTACGTGCAATAAAATGGGAACTGAGTCATAGGACGTCCATATATCATTGCATTGCATACCAACAAGGATGATCTCACAAGGTGAATGAAAAGACAATAAAAACTTAATTTAATTCATGAAGCAATGGGGATTATGATTTTGGTAGTAGTAGATGGAAAAAAATTGAGAGATTAAAAAGTGACAGAAACAGCACAGTAGCAAAACAACAGTCATTGACTACAACAAAGGGAATGTCCAATATAGTTCTTAGTACACAGAAGAGATTTTCTTGGAGAAATGTAATAAAAACATCAGCACAGCTGAGATGATGTATTTGCTGCCATATTTATTTTTCATCAGTAATGTACTTTATATATGTATAATTATTATTAAAAGCATAATTGAACCTGATGGTTGGAGCCATGCTTCAGTTCTGACTTTATTTACACTAATTTTTAGAAGAGTTATGGTATTCTGGTGGCAAAGATACATACATTTCAAGTTAATAACCTCTTTTAGCTCGATTGTATATTCTTCTTGCATAATCCAAGGAAACAGATCACCCACACTGCAAAAGTCTAATAACAGAAACTTTTGAAGTTCCATAAGGATGAAAGTTCTTAATTTTTATTTTATTTATTTGGTAACTGAGGCACTTCCGGAATACGTTTAACATATTTGTTGTTCAAATTTGCATAAAAATGCCTTTGACCACATTGATTTTAAAACTGTTAAGTTTGTATTTAAAACTGGATAATACTCTGGCTAGTATAATATGTAAACTAGTAATTTTGTTTTGTATTCTCTGTATAAAGTGTTTTATATTATACAGTAGCTATAATTGCACTATTGTACATGCAATGCGGCTTTTTTTTTTTTTTTCTTTTTTTTTAGGTTATTCAAGGAATTCCTGGGAATGTAGTTTAATGCAATAATTTTTTTTTTTTTTCCCAATAAAATGGCTTACTGGTATAAAGAGTGTCAGTCATGTATTTTTAATGTAAAGCATACCAAAAGGCAGCAACATAATAAAATGCAGAATGCTGCAAACACATTCTGTATTTTAATCAAAGATTTGAAATGCATTTAATTCGTCCCTGAAATTTCTTAGAATGTTTCCTAAAAATTTTAGTATGTGTTACAAAAGTGGGTTGTTTAAATGGAACTGAAAATAAATATTCCTTTAAAAAATTATTCTATGTGTTTCTTGCAAGTACTTTTAATTGATCAACATCCTCCTGTATACTTTTATGTACTGATCAGTTTATTTAAAATTACACTCATAACTCATTTGTTGGGTTCCCCAGATAATCTGTTTGAGCTATAATTCCCATTTCTCACGCAGAATATCCTTTGGGGAAAAAGCTAACAATAAGATCCAAGAATCAATTATACTTTAATTCATTTTTTTGAGCATTCTTCAAAATTTATCTTTGTCAGAATAACTATCTTCTATCCATGATATCCATTTTACTTTGCATTTTTCCAGTTTGCTTATTGAATACTTTTCTTCTATCTTTTATTTATATTGTAAGCTTTCTGATGAAAGACTTCAGATTTTCTCATATGTTTACAGACTTTAGCATCCACAGCTACTGTTGTTTTACTAGTAATAATTCTAAGACTTGTTATAGCTATTAATATATAGGTTTGGAAGTTTTATATCTCCAGGTGAGCATAAAGACTGAGGCAATGGAAAAACATGAGTATTGCATGGATACATGCTGTCTTTTGAGATATGGTGTGGCATATTCCATATTCCTTCAAGTCTATACGCATAGCTAGAAATAACTTGGCCAATCTCTGGGACAAACTCAGTCTGATGCGGAGCCGTCTCATGACTCAGGCATTCAAGAAAAATTTTGAAATCACAGTAATAAACAGAAACATAATCAACACTTGTACATAAAATGTATCCAATTCAATTGAGATTCTTCATCAAATACAGATTTCCAGTTGAGATCAGATCTCATATGTTTGTTGTTGAAAAAACTGTCATATTGTTTTTGACTAGGACATGATATGTGAGGAGAGAAAGTTATTTGCATTTCCCTTTTCCTGGTAGAGGTAGCTAAATTTCCCAAATGGCAATGCGAGTACTTGTTCAAATAAGCAGAATTTGTCATTCACTTGAGCATGTTCTTCATCAGGTAAAACTCATTTTACTCTGAAAATCACATAATCTGGGCAAATAAATGTTACCCTTTGTTACAGTCTGAATCCCTGGTCTGTCTAATACCATGAGCTTAACCTGATATTGTGTGTGTGCATGTGTATATCTATATCATGATTCATCTATGCAGGCCAAACCTACATTCAGGAAAGCTACTCCCTTCAGTATGAAAAACTAACATTTTACCAGACTTCAAATATCTTTAATCACCAGATGGAGAGACTTTATGGAGAAAACAAACACACATTTAAATTAAAAATAGAAGGCCCAACAAAGTTATTTAGAGACACTATAAAAGTAACCAAATCAAAACATAAACAAAAACCATACTTGTAGCTACTTAGTTTCATTTCAGGACACTTTTTTTGCTTCTATTAAAATACTGTCAAAACATACTGTCAGTGTCCAGCTTTAGCAAGATCCAGGCATTGCTTACATTCCACAGGATCCCAATTAAGCAATGGATTTGCTCCTATAGATCCCATCTCCTCCTGGTGTGGGATGAAACTTTCCTGCCTTCTATAGGCTTCTTGCAACTCCAAGGTGAGCAATTGGCACTTCTTCCAGAACTGTGCTGAGTACTGTAACTAGAATGCACCCAGTCCTTGGGCAAAGTCTAGGTGCTGTTATCACCTGGTCAGGCTGTACAGAAAAACGAAAGGCTGAAAAATCACTTAACTGCTCTGGCTATAAACAACTTACCTAGGGTGCAGATGGACAGCGCTGATTTTAAAATATTCTATCTGCCCTCAACCACCACACACAGGTTTCAAACTGCACATTGCAACATTCATTTTCCTCTCCTCTCCCTTCTTTTCTCCTCTATTCTCTCAGGTCTTTCCAGTGTTGTGTTTCACTGCTTAGTCCCATGATCAATCATATCAGCAGAGTTGCAGAGGACAATGAGATTAAGGCAGAAGAGGAGAAGGAAAAGGATGCACAACATAAGAAGGGAGGGTAGAAAATTATTAGGCTTATTTTCTTCATAGATTTTGTTTGAATGTCTGTGTCTCCACGCAATGTGAGCAAAATCATTTCCACTCTAGTGGGAAAGTCTTCCACTTCAGAAATTAAAGCCATTATGCAAATATAAGCAACCTAAAATAAACTTTATACAGACATAAAGAATCACTGGGAGCACAACTCATTACTTCATTCCTCCTGGAAACAACGCACAACCATAACATGTGAAGGGATAACAGGGAAATTGCTAGTCAGTGAATTGTCTTGCTGAGATTGGGGAACATTGATGTCATGTTCTTGAATGTTTCTCTGCCCCAGGGTTAAGGGAAATTAATTCATGAACATTTCAGGTCAGACATACTCTCCCTGTCTCCAGCACCATCAAGCTCAGCCTTAAGTTCAACACTTAATCCATCTATCAATGCATGACAATTTTACAATACTTTTCATTATCATTAATTAAACACATTATTTTCCTTATCAGAAAACACAGACGAACACAAATAGCCAATTAGAGAAATTACATACAGAAATAAATCTGCAGTTATAGTAATGAGGATTTATTCTAAACAGCTACTGCTTAAGAGTGACCAATATGTTTTGTGAATGTACTTAAAAGAGCCCTTCACTGAGAAATCAAACTGTAAATACATGACTGCATTAGAAGAATCAGGCCAAACTCTTTTTTATGACCTAGCTATAAATCCCTCAAAATAAAGATAAGGAGTAAAAGCTGGATAGACTTGCATGAAGCAATGTAAGCCGTTCTGCTGCGTCTTAAGTGCACATCTAGAATTCCCACTGCACACAAAAATCAATATTTCATTCTTATGAACCAATAAACTTTTTTGACCAAATACATTTTCCATTTGTAAATCAATAAATTAAATATATTTATCAATTTTTATATAAAACTGTTCTGTGTACTCCAAGCTGAGTATGTGTGTAAATCAGCAACACTAATAAATAAATCACTGTGAATGAAACAAACCAATTAGTTTCAGACAGCTATAAAACTATTTCTATGTAAAGTAATATGTTCTACACAACAATTCCTGAATTATGTCCTGCTTTTTCTTTTTTTTTTTTTTTGCAAATAATTTATGAATTGATTGCATTCTACAAGTCCCAGTAAGAAATCCTGCAGAATTTAATAGAAATAATTATATGTGTTCATATCTGTGTTTGTGTGTCTTCTTAAGAACAATCGGATTTAATAGAAACTTCTACACCTGACAAAGAATCCAGTACGTAAATCAGACATAATTACTCTGTATTCCTGCCCCTTCACCCCCTCCCCCCCCACTTTTTTTTTTTAAATGGAGTTGTTTTCATAGTGGAGGAACCATAATCAACAGTTACATGGCTCCACTGGTGAAAAATAACTGCCAATCCAGAAATTCTTTTTTTTCTGTTCCTTGCACTTAACAGGTGTACATTTCTGAGGTAATGCTTGTCTGTGAGTTGTCAACATTGCTACAGAGAAGCACAACCTTCATCATGGAAGGAGAATGCACTAGAAATGTTTGAGTTGAGGCTCAGGACTGCAGGTCTGCAAATGTCAAAAAGAAAGGAAAGAACCAAATTGGGCTAAAATTTTTGAAAGTTAAGATTTTACACCTTATCACTCTACATAGAAACATGTTCATACATGCTTATATGACTAATAAAGAATGAAGTCCTCCGTGTTTCACTGAGCAATTATACCTACCAGTCACAGCTCTTTTCAGAAAGGAATATGGTATCAATACCAGACAGACTGAGAAGCCATACTTTCTGAAATATCTCATTTTAAGTCCCATTCCATTTTTGTGTTTTCTTTCCACAGGAGTGGAGAACATATGGATTTGAAGTAGGAGATCCTACTTAAATGCTAATTTTTTAATTTAGGTTTCCAATGCATACAGTTGGATCCAAGGATAGATATCCAAGTCTTAAGAATTTATCTCATAAAACATACAAGTTTATGCTAAATATTATTAATGTTGCTATCTCTTAACTGGGACAAGTTTCTCACTTGCACAGAAGGCCTGGATATTTTCTGTCTTATAAACAATATGCAAACAAGACCTGGAATACAAAGGAAAGATTTCAGGACTTTATTATGTCTCTCTTCCTGAGACAGCTTAGAAGCTGTCTATAAAAAAAAAACAAAACAAACAAAAAAAAAAACTATCAAGTGAGATGATTCTTAGTCTAATTTTTAGTTTGCCAGTAATATCTTGAAAGTTTTCTGTGATTTGAAATACTTAATTCTTTTATAAATATAATCTGTAATTATAGTACTGATATCTACTTCTGACATAGTACAGATTTAATCCTTAGTAAAGTGCTTATATCTCATGAGTATCTCTCCTTCGGTTATGTTCTGTAACTCTAGTTTTTCAAAAGCTGAATTCCCTAGTTTTACTTTAATTAAATAATGTGTTAGATAAGCAGTTCTTATATGATTTTTATTGAAAATTATATGGGTCAGGGTGAATTATAATGTAATGATTATAAGGTTATGATGAAAGCTTATGACTTGAAAATAATTGTCTATCATTCCAATGTCATTGCCTCCCACTTGCATTTCACAAGAGAAGGCTCTCAGATGCTAAGGGCCTGGAGTGCTGAACTGGCAAAGCAGAAGGAAGCAAATGAGCACGAGGGTTGCCTGTGAATTATAAAGGTGAAAAGAGAGGACATATGCAAAGTCTGAATAACAGTGTTGCATTCATGATACTTGGAGAAAAGGGTGCAGAAAACACCAGGAAAAGGTTAGGTTCGTTGTAGACATACCTAGTCAGGTTTGCAAGCTCAAATAGAACCTCAGATGAGTACCTATAATTACTGATGTTGACAAAATGAAGTTGATTAATTTCTGGTAGGATTTTTTTTTTTTTTTTTTAACCAGTGGCAGGCTATAACTCTGTCGTGGGTTTTTAACAAACCGTTGACAAACTTTTTCAAAAATGATTATCTTTTTTTCCTTATCTGCTCTCAGTCCAGCCTTAAGACAAAAAGGTTCAGATAAGAATGAAAATTAATGGACTGCACAAGTGTTTCAAGAAGTACACAGAAATATGTTTAGCTTTTGAGTGGATGTTAGATCACTCCTTACTCTTCTTGATGTGATCTGCTTATTCCTACATTGGGAATATTTGAAACAGCAGCTTATGGTGTAATTGTGAGCAACCACAAGCAAACAGCATGAAACACTTCCACTTGGGAAAGCTGGTTAATTTGGAATTAAGAACAGGGGAAATGAGTCACAGTTCCATTCAAAGCTGAAGAAACTTGTATGCTTGGTGAAAAGTTACTCTAAATGACGACTTAATAATGTGTTAAGTGGAAAAAAATGTTAATGTAAAGAAACTCCCAGACTGAAAACTCTGTTGGGTTTAACTAGTATTTTTTTTAAGAGATAAACTTAACATCTTTTTCAGACAAACAGCCAAAGAATGAAAAACTGCAAGGATAATATAAAAAATATCATATTTTTATAACACATCAACATATTTGATAATGTTTGATATATATATGGTCCAAAGCAACCAGGATGGCTTTCACAAGGTTCTTCCTAGCTTTTGTTACCAAGTTCTTCATAGCAAAGTTCATAGAATCACAGAACCACCAAGGTTGGAAAAAACCTCCAAGATCATCCAGCCCAATTGTCCACCTATTACCAACATTTCCCAGTCAATCATGTCCCTCAATACAATATTTAAACACTTCTTGAACACCTCCAGGGACTCCACCTCCTTGGGCAGCTCGTTACAGTGCTTGACCAGTCTCAGAGAAGAAGTATTTCCTAATGTCCAACCTGAATCTCCCCTGGTGCAACTTGAGGCCATTCCCTCTAGTCCTATTGCTAGTTACATCAGAGAAGAGGCCAGCTTCCCCCTCACCACAACCTCCCTTCAGGTAGTTTAGAGAGTGATGAGGTCTCCCCTGAGATTATCAGCATGTTTCTGTATGACAAATACCTTTATTTACCTTTACCTTTAAAATCCTTCTTGAACTCTAAAATTCGTTTCAATTGTGCTACAGAATTCCTGTTACCCATGCAACACAAATCCTTCCTGTCTGCACAATTGGAGCACTTCAATCATGTCAAATCTCAGACAAACCTGATCAAATCCAGCAAACACAATTACTGAGAGTCATACAGCGTTTTCCCTTGTTGCTAATTCAATAAATACTTGGATTAAAAATGTTCTAAGGTCTGCAGTTGGAAGAAAAGAGTCACATTATTACCACTAGTATATTTTCAAAGCACAGCAGAGATATTTAGCAATTAGTTCTCATCGCAGGCAATTTAGGCTTTTTGATCTTTAGGTTAGAACACATTGGCTAACGTACAACTTCATCGTTATAAAAACATCTCAAGGGTTTCTTGGGAAATTGACTTTAGAAACTCCTGTTATATAGAGACTTGACTAGAAGGATCAGACTTGTTTAGACTGGGTAAGTCTCCTTGGCAGGTTGGAAAACTGAAAACATTGTACGAACTTACATCACAGTCCTATATGACAGCTCATGTTAGAAAAGCTGTCCTGAAAATAACTTTTCCTTAGAATTTCTCAGACCTGCATGAATCCCAGAGTTAATACACCATGCAATATTCCCACTGAACAGTTTTCAAGACTAGGAAAGACAATAAGTACCCCATTCTTACTTCATGAAGAATCTTAATATTGAGTGAAATAACGTCTTCATCTTATACTCTCTGATTTTGAGCATTTAAATTTCCTAAGATTAGTCAGTTCTGGGTCTATGTCTCACCTGTACTGAGGGCTGCGCATGTGGAAGCAGCACTCCAGGTGAGGTCTCACAGCACAGAGGGGCAGGATCACCTCCCCATTCTGCTGGCCACACTTCTTTTGATGCAGCCCAGGTTGGATTTCTGGGTTACAAGGGCAACACTGCTGGCTCGTGTCTAGCTGCCATCCACCAGTATCACCAAATGCTTTCCAGCAGTACTGTGCTCTAACATTACATCCCCCAGCTTGTACTTTTAGCGGGCATTGCCACGACCCACGTGCATGGCCTTACACTGGGATTTGTTGAACCTCATGAGGTTCACCTAGGCCCATTGCTTAGCTCGTCTGGGTTTTGCTGAATGACATCCTATCCTTCAGGTGTTTTAAAAACACAGCATAGGTTGGTGTAAACTGAAAACTTGCTGAAGGTGTACTTGATTCCACTTGTAGATGTCATTGATGAAGATATTAAAGATCATATAAGGAGTTGCTTATTAAATACCTACCTCAGCCATCCAATAGACCTGACATCTCAAATACGGGTAGTTTTACCTGCATTGCTTTATGAGAGAAGTGTAGAATTCTTTGCTAATATATAATTTGTGAATTATATAAGTACATTTTTAAGCAGCTCGTGAGCAATTTAAGAAATGAAAAAGGCTATATTTAAATTGGCTATTTGCTTCACATTATTTGCTCAGTTCAAATAATTCAATTAAGTTCTTACATACATTTGCATGAAGCATCAAAACATACGCCAGATTCACTTGTTGCTTTTATACTTGCATTGCTTTTCTTTCTGCCCATGCAGATTGAAGTACTTTCTTCATCAGACTGTTTCATTTCAATTTTCTGTTAGATAGTATAAAATAGTCATTAGTACATCACACGGACTTTTGATACAGTGCCTGTTCTTCAGAAGCTTCAGCAGCTGGAAATGAATGAAATATACAGCAATGAAACATTCCAAAAGATTTTGTCAAATAAATGTGTGGGACTATCCTTCCTCCAGGTTAAAAAAAATATATATATATCTAATAACAAGTACAGGTAACACAATATCCAGTTTCTTTCCAACAAGTCAAAACCAGAACTTTCACAGAATCACAGAATCACCAAGGTTGGAAAAGATCGACAAGATCATTCAGTCCAACCATCCACCTATCATCAATAGTTTTCACTAGACCATGTCCCTCAACACAACATCCAACAAATCTTTTTCTGATAAAAGTAATTAGTACAAAAAATTGCATTATTCAGATCATTGTCTTTACTCTGTGACAAGCTACTAAAGCACCTGCTTCAAGGCCTGAGCTCTACGAATGAGTGTGATAGTCTGGAGGACCTAACATGATGATATAGCACGATTTCTCATGAATCATGAAATCAGAAAAAAAAATCTATGATAAAAAAGACAACCCTGCAAGAGACATCTCTCATCCCCAGTTGTTCATCTCTGTGCTCTTGTTGACCCCAGGAAATAAAAGGAAATAAAGACCTTTGCCATGATGTCTCATATCCTTCTCTGGGAAATGAATGGTTCTGGGAAATGTGATGGCAGATGCAGACCCCAGGGAAGGCAGGAGACCTGGAGCAAGACCATCCTTCAGCAGGGTAAGCCAGGGAAAGCTGCCAGGCTGTGGCTGAGAGGAGAAATGCACTAATAGGGATGGCTATGCAGGACCACTTTCAACGGGAAGGGCTTTGACAGGACAAGGGGAAAACGGCCTTAAATTGCATCAGAGGAAGTTGGATATCAGGAAAAACATCTTTACAGAAAGGGTTATTCAGCACTGGAATAGGCTCGCCAGGGAGGTGGCTGAGTCACCATCCCCGAGTGTGTTTAAAAACCATTTGCATGTGGTGCTCAGGGACATGAATTAGCAGAGGATTGTTAGAGTTAGGGTAGTATGGTTAGGTTGAGGTTGGACTCTATGGTCTTTAAGGTCTTTTCCAACCTGTGCAATTTTATGATTGTGTTTTTTAAAGCTTAGTCTGGCTCAGTAGAAAGAAACACAGCATGGAGACGTCTGAGTAGCCTATGAAAGCAAATTGCCCTTCAAAAGACAGACAGATCACTTCAAACCCCTCTGGTTAATGTAAGCTGCTGAGATTAAATGAACATGAAGAGACAGCGTAAGGGAAGGAGAACTCTCACATCCATATAAATTCACTGCATGAATGCAAATCAGGGTTGCTTGCTATAAGTCCATATTTTATGGGTACCTATGGGTACCTATGGGTTCCTATACAGAATTTCTACTGCATGGGTCTGTTCAAGCCCATGAAATAATCTGACCTGAAAATCTTATTTTGAGAACTAAATAACTTCAGATTACACTGGTGTACATGAAGAGCTAATTAAGTAACCTAAAGAGCTGATAATAAACTGGGTACAGCTGTACTAGATGGCATGGATGCCAAGATGGAGAGGAGTTTCACACACAGAATAGGAGGATCATTATGCCTTTCATGGAAGAATAGAACCAGTGACTGGATCTGGCATCTATCTATAGATATCTTCACAGCATAAGCCTCTAAGCCATAATAGTTAGTGCCTGAACATTAAAATTTCTCAGGTAGCTGCTATCAGGAACCAACAATTCATTGAAATGTGCTCAAAGCATCTATTACTCCACATGAACTGGCATTATCTCTCCAAATAAACACATAAACTGCTGGAGAGATGACAAAGGAAATGCATCAATTGTATGCAAAATTGTTCTTCCCCACTGTAGTTCTTACAGCACTTCTTTGACATTAGTTCTAACTTGTAGCTGTCCAATTCCAAGAAATAAATCCATGGGTTATACCACCCATCCAGATCTTCCAAAGACTTCAGAGTAGTGATGTTTTCAAGAAAACAACCTGTGGTCCAGAGTTTTGATCACAACGTGAATGATATACAGAAAGAATACAAAGTTATTCATTATGTGTCTTCAATTTGATCCCTTTTTATATCATGGTTTTTGTAAGAGTAGCCAAACTTGTACAGAAATTAAAAGATGGATGTAATTAAAACATTTCTATGCAGACCGTGTCACCTGGAGACAAGCTACACAAATTATGCTCTTGTACAGAAGACATTCCACAGATTCATTCTTTTCTGCCCATGCAGTTTCCATAGAGGCCATCTGTACTGGGTTTAGGTTTCTAGTGGGCAGGATTACCGTTTTAATACTCATCACACACATGCCACGGAAACATGAAGATGGAAAGGTACCTCCTGTGTTCCTCAGAAATGACACATTCTTTATTTACATAGATATTTAAATATCTGGCCCAGAAGAGCTGTACTTATAGCTTAATAACACTTTGCACTGGTCACCATCCAGTTCCCAAACCATAGTCTTACAGCTTATCATAGAATCATAGAATGGCCTGAGTTGAAAAGGACCACAATGATCATCTAGTTTCAACCCCCCTGCTTTGTGCAGGGTTGCCAACCACCAGACCAGGCTGCTCAGAGCCACATCCAGCCTGGCCTTGAATGCCTGCAGGGATGGGGCATCCACAAGCAAATGTCACAAAACACAAGGACACCGACATAAAGAGCACAATAACACTATTTGATAGAGGGAATTCTCATCTGCAAAACACTATTTTTCAACACAGGCACCAACATTAATTGTGTACTGTCTCCAGTGATGAACAAGAGCCTGCATGCTGCACTTGCAGAAACGTGGACCAGTGGAGGTGGCACTGCCATTGTTGCCACTGCTGAAACACACCAGCCACTGCCTCACTGTGCTCACATCCACGGTTCAGCCCCAATAAACATTCAACAAGTGTCAGTGAATGTCAGTATCTCTCTCATTTCTTTGTCTCTCTGCCTTGGCAAATGCAATCATTGCGCAACTCCTTCCTAAAAATGCCTCCAAACCTGAGCGAGAACTGCTTGCCCCATTGACACTTCAAAATACAAATGAACAAACAAACCCTAACATTATCATTTTGACACAACTAATAAGCCTGGACTGTGTATTAGACATGGTCATGGAGTCATGCTTTCAATCCAACTAGCCATCAACACACGTACCTCTGGTGTAATCTCTCACTCCCAAATGTAAGTAGTCACAGTACAAAAGGACTCAGCACGTGAGATGTATGCTTATGTAGAATGCCTGTTTCTCTCACACTGGGTCTTGGGGCCCAAGTTACTGCTACTACAAATAGGTTTCTGCAATAGAATCATTTAGAGTTTTATGTTTTCTATTCCATGCCATACCAGTCTTCCAAGTCAGGCACAGAATCACAGAATCACAGAATCACAGAATTGTAGGGGTTGGAAGGGACCTCCAGAGATCATCGAGTCCAACCCCCCTGCCAAAGCAGGTTCCCTACACCAGGTCGCACAGGTAGGCATCCAGGCAGGTCTTGAACATCTCCAGAGAAGGAGACTCCACCACCTCCCTGGGCAGCCTGTTCCAGTGCTCCGTTACCTCACTGTAAAGAAGTTCTTGCGCATGTTTGTGCGGAACTTCCTATGCTGCAGTTTCCAGCCGTTTCCCCTTGTCCTGTCTCCACTCACCACTGAAAACAGTCTGGCCTCGCCATTCTGCCCCCCACACCTTAGATATTTATAGACCTGGATCAGGTCCCCTCTCAGTCTTCTCTTCCCAAGGCTGAACAGACCCAGTTCACTCAGCCTTTCCTCATAGGGGAGATGCTCCAGGCCCATCACCATCTTCGTGGCCCTCCGCTGGACTCTTTCCAAGAGATCCCTGTCTTTTTTGTACTGGGGAGCCCAGAACTGGACGCAGTACTCCAGAGGAGGCCTCACCAGGGCAGAGTAGAGGGGGAGGATCACCTCCCTCGACCTGCTGGACACGCTCTTTTTAATGCACCCCAGTAAGCCATTGGCCTTTTTGGCCACAAGGGCACACTGCTGGCTCATGGCCAACCTGTCGTCCACCAGGACACCCAGGTCCCTTTCCGCAGAGCTCCCCTCCAGCAGCTCATCCCCCAACCTGTACCGGTGCATGCAATTATTCCTCCCCAGATGCAAGACTCTACACTTGCTTTTGTTAAACCTCATCCGGTTTTTTTCTGCCCAGCTCTCCAGCCTATCCAGGTTTTGCTGAATGGCAACACAGCCTTCAGGTGTGTCAGCCAATCCTCCCAACTTCGTATCATCAGCAAACTTGCTGAGGGTGGCCATTATCCTCTCATCAAGGTCATTGATGAAGATGTTGAACAAGACCGGACCCAGCACAGACCCCTGAGGAACACCGCTGGTTACAGGCCTCCAACCGGACTCTGCACCACCAACAACGACCCTCTGCGCTCTGCCAGTCAGCCAGCTCTCAACCCACCTCACTGTCCACTCATCTATCCCACACTTCCTCAGCTTTGTTATAAGGATGTCGTGGGGGACAGTATCAAATGCCTTGCTGAAATCAAGGTAGACTACATCCACTGCTCTCCCCCCATCCACCCAGCCAGAGACAACATCATAGAAGGCTACCAGGTTGGTCAAGCACGACCTCCCCCTTGTGAACCCGTGCTGACTACTCCTGATAACCTCCTCTTCTTCCAGTTGTCTGGAGATGACATCCAGTACAAGCTGTTCCATCACCTTTCCAGGGACAGAGGTGAGGCTGACTGGCCTATAATTGCCTGGGTCTTCCTTCTTGCCTCTTTTGAAGACTGGAATGACATTGGCTATCTTCCAGTCTTCAGGCACCTCCCCCGTCCTCCAAGACTTCTCAAAGATGACAGAAAGCGGTTCAGCAACCACCTCTGCCAGCTCCCTCAGCACCCGTGGATGAATCCCATCAGGTCCCATGGATTTGTGAACATTGGTGTTGCCTAGGCGCTCCTGGACCACCTCTTCCCTGACAGAAGGGAGGTCTTCCATTCCCCAGATCCTCTCACTCACCTCCAGGTTCTCAGATTCCCGAGTGGGAGCTTTTTCACTGAAAACAGAAGCAAAGAAGGCATTCAGTATCTCCGCCTTCTCAGCATCCCCCGTTACCAGAACACCCCCGTCACTTAGCAGGGGAGCCACATTCTCCCTACTCTTCCTTTTACTGTTAATGTACTTGAAAAAACCTTTTTTATTATCCTTTATTCCCTTTGCCAGATTTAATTCCAGGCGGGCTTTAGCCTTCCTTGTCGCATCCCTGCAGACCCTGACAACATTCCTGTATTCTTCCCAAGTAGTCAGACCCTTTTTCCACATTTCATGGGCTTTCTTCTTTCCTTTGAGTTTGTGCACGAGCTCCTTGCTCATCCACACAGGTCTCCTGCCACCCTTTCCCGATTTCTTCCTCACAGGGACACACCGATCCTGAGCTTGGAAGAAGAGCTGCTTAAATGCCCACCAGCTCTCACAGGCCCCCTTGTCTTCCAACACCCTAGCCCATGAGACAGCTCCAAGTAGGTCCCGGAAGAGATCGAAGTCGGCTCTCCTAAAGTCCAGGATAGCAATCCTACTTTTTGCTTTACTTCTTCCACTCAGGATCTTGAACTCCATATACTTGTACATTTGATGACACTGAATGTATGCATACAGCAAATATAAAATTTACATTATGTTAACTGATCACATGCAGGCTTTGGTAAGCTTCTTTCCTTCTGCTAATCCCACATATTTCAGTGAACCTCTGGACTAGTTCACAGCTCATTGCAAGTCCTAGACCAGACTGATATACATCTCATACACCTCCTATATCTGAAAGTATAAACAAACTTTTCTACAACATCAACAATAAATCAGATGATGTGTTATAATTAAAAGAGTTTGCATAAATTGATGGGTGGGCAGAATATTTTCCATTGCCTTCTTTGATTTTGAGTCTCAATAAAATAAAAATTATTCATGTTTATCCATATTATCTGACAGATTACAATTGTCTAATGTGTTTTAAACCGTGTTCAAGGCTATTTGTGCTGTAAATGGCAAAAATTGGCAGGAGAAAAGTCACTGACATCGTAATAGTGCACGGGAAAATATTAAGAAAAAGTTGTATTTCACTGACATTAAAAATTATGTACAAGGAATTCCAGAATTTAGAACTCCCTTTTAAAAGGAAGAAGACAAACTGTTAAATTCTCAGAAAAATCTTATTGATAATGCTCTTAGCACTGAGGAAGCAAGAACTGCAAAAACAGACATAGGTAAGCAAGAAGATTCCTGGCATGGTGATAGCAAGATCATAGGAACTCGTCTGAAGCACTGGTGTTTGGATACTCGAGTTCCATTTCATTTTTTGCATCAGCAGCCAAACCTGTGACAGTGCCCTCGTGCAGTGCCCGTGCTTTTGTCTCTGCAGCCATGACTTGATAGATAAGATCTTAAATTTCATTCTGCATTCAGTTTATTCTGAAGCCTACTACCAAAAGCTGTAAAAAAATTCACTGGGTATATCCTTTAAAACAAAAAGATGTAAAGAGGAAGAGAATGAAAAGGCTTTGTTGAAAAAGAAAGGAGTAATAAAAATATCTCCTTCTGTTGCAATTTCTTTCCCACCAATGGCACACTGCATGAAATTATGAGTTATTCCTGTTTCCTTATTTAGCTTGCAGCAGAGTGCACTGAGCTGTTCTGTGTCACACTGAAGTGTGTTGTACCTGTAGGACAGCACATGTAACATGATTCAAGGTGGCATTTTCATCTAGGCTCACTGCTACTGTTTCAGACAAGCATGCAGTAATTACAGAATATTTAAACTTTACACATAAGTAGTACAGTCTTGAAAGTAGTGAGGGGAAAAAAAATAAAAGGGGGAAAGGCAGAGAGTAAAGACATTAAGACATTACTCCTTAAGACATTACTAACATCTGTTTTTTATGAAATTGGATGGCCAGTTTGACACCCTTCTTTATATTGATGTTCATACAGTTCTCTAATTTCTTAGAAAATATACAGAACAAGATGCCAAAGACAGAACCCATGGAAGTCTGGCCAAAGTTGCAAAATTTTCCAGCATTTTGCCACTACACACAGGACAGAACAGAAACTCTTCTATGAGTGGACAGTGGTAACAAAGTCAACACCAACAACACCTCCAGTCACAATGAAAGAAACTGGGTTTTCAAGACAGTACTTCATTTCTGACAGGTAACATAAGAACTGATTTTCAGATTGCTCTTTACAAGCAAGCATTTGCAGTAAGAAGCTTCTGAGGAGCATCGCCGCGTAAGCATGAGAGTTGGACCAAGTCTTTAACTCTGCCTATTTCTAAATTTGTACTTCATCTCCTGCATACATAATATGCAAAAAAGTAAGCTTTTAGCACAGAAAAGCTCTACTGACAATTCTATAATTTTCTGTTTATACTCTCTGGTCCACTTTGTGACGCTGTTACCCACAACCAGAGAGAAACCTGGCAGACCAGGAGCAGTCTGGCTACTGATTCCCACTGTCATGTGGTTGGGGCTATTACAATACACTGCACATTACAATTTTGACAGAATATAAAATTATACATGACTCAGGGAAACAGATCTTAGATGACACTGGAGTCATACCTAGAGGTCTCAGTGGAATGAAGCATAATGGCACAAGTTCTGTTGACTTCTGTTCAAGCAACATTACGACATAAGAAGTAGAACAACTTTTTGTCAAGCTTCTGAACGCTTCAGTAGTGGCTGTTCAGAGCCTGAGGCATAGACTGAGGCTGCTAGGAGTCTGACAAAAATAAATAAATCTTGGGAGAAAAAAAAAGTATCACAGAACAGACCCCAAAACAGATTTTGACCCAATAATCTCACATCCAAAATTGTGTACTATTTCCACATAAGCCAACAGACAAGTACCTAAACTGCTGCTAGCTCACATTATCCTTTAAAGAAAACTGAAGCTCTGTAGGTATAATTATTTTTTTTAGCATTCATTACTCTTTCCTACTTTTTATAACAGTTTGAATATATATATCTGGAACAATGTAAAGACAATACTAGTTGTCATCGAGGAAAAAAAAAATCCCCATTGTATGGATAACAATCTAATAAAATAATCATACAAATTCTTTTTAGTTCTTTGTAACGTAATTTCTTCCCCTCTATTAAATAAGCTACATAATTATTAGTATTTTTTCTTATACAGATTATAAGCACTATAGAGAAATAAGTATAACAGAAGTAAAACTACAAAATACAGTCATATCAACAAAATTTTATGTTTCTGGTTCTGCTGGGAGCCATTAGGAGAATCATTCCTATTTTGCAATTCAGCTATTGAGATAAGAAATCTCCTTCCTAATGGGGTACATATTTTTTACTAAATGTATTGTATTTTCTATTAGTAAGAAATTCTGGTAATTATTTAGACGTAGAACGACAGAGGATATAATTTTAGGACAGCTGGTTTTTGCCCAAGAATCTATGGAGATTAAGAGGTATACTGACAAAGACTTTAACGACAACCAGAAATCCCAAACCATTTTTTATCTTATTAATTCTAATGAGAAAAAAAAAAATCTCATTGGAGAAAAACTTCTGGAAATAAAGATATGATTATACTTTTGAGGCAAAGTAGACAGTCAAGGTGGAGATCAAAACTAGGATCAAACAAATGTATTACATCTTAGAAGTACCCAAAATACCTATTCTTAATTGTGTTGTACTATCTACTTACAAAGACAAGGATTTGCTCTCAAGAGGAAACATGGATATGCTGAAAGCTGCCTAAGTAACTACACCACAAAGATGCAGTGATCATCCTGATGAACTACTAGTACAAATTTGTGTACCACCAGGCCAATAAGTGAGTAATTCTCTAAACTTTTGTTTAAACAAAAAATAGAACGGTGTTTACCAACAGTAATATGAATTTACTTCCTATTATTTGATGCTTTATTTGGCACTGAAAAAATTCATGGCATTTTGATGGTCATCTATCAGTAGAATGTTAATAGCCTGTAAAAATAAAGGTAGACAAAAAAAAGCTTCCATGATATGTGGATTGCATCTTGAATTTCTCTGCCATTGCACTGCTTTTTGGGAGTCCTTTGTTCTATTTGGCTGTGGCAAGGACTGAGCACTTGGTCTTCTGAAGCTACTCATGCCCCCAGTTAATTTCACTCAAATGTAAGAGTGGCTGAGTGCACGAGGATCAAACCTTTCAGCACTAGATGGATGGAAGTTGGCTACCTGTAAGCTTGAGGCTGAACTCCAAAATGTTGGTTATGTCTTCTTATGAAAGCTGATGTTTTAGGAAACAAGTAACAACTTCTGCATTTTCTTGGTTTTTATCAAAAACAGGTACCCTTGCTGCTACACACTGTTCAAAATACAAATGATTGTCAAACACACTATGACTTTTTTTTAATCTCTCATCCTCTGCATGGTTGTGGGATAGAAGCTATTTATGGAACTCCTACCAGGATTCCTCCAAATGCACAGATTTTGAAAAGTTAATGAGGAGGTCCTACAGAAGATGTATCAGGGAACTGAGCAACTGAGTGCATAGGTGGAGTCTTCAATTTTATTTCCTAGTTCTTCCTGACAGCAAAGTCATCCATCTTAAAATTTGTAAAAAGAGAATTATAAGCAGAGCAGAAAGCAGCAGGTAAGCAAGCCACTGTCATCTGAACACTGCTGCAGATTTAGGTATGTTTTGAGGTTGAATTTCAGTATAACACAGTAAGTACACTTCTACTCAGTAGTACTGAACCACCAGTTGAAAGACATGCATTTCTATTATTTATCACAGCAGCAAATGTTTGCTTATTTTCAAATCTAAATTCTCCATACAAAGCTGCAGCTTTCTTATATTAAAGTGTTAAGTAATATAAACTGAGGTAATAATTTTCATTTCAAATTCTCTCATATCAGCCCTTGAACTTGCATCCTGGAAAGCCTGCATTAGTGATGTCCTAGGGTCTTCCTAGTGTGAATCATCCAGAATGTTTTGCAGCTTTCTGGAGTATGCTAATACATTTAGTCACTTCATCCTTCTGAAAGCAAACACTTTACTCACATGGAAAATAATGCATAAATCATTCACAGATTCTTATTTAAGAATGAAAAAGCTATGAGGATATCAGCTCACTTTGCAAGCTAACAGAGTCATCCTTGATAAGTCACTAATGTACCTTGCAGAGATCCTGAAGAAGCCTCCAAGCAGGACATCTCTGTGCTGCAGCACATCAGTAGGCAGTGCCACCTTAGATTCAGAAAATAATACATTTCACTGCTCACTGCAGCAGACACATTAAATGTAACAGGAAATCCATGGCAGGAAAGAAATACATATTGCTTTCTAACAAGCATTCTTTAAGCTGCAGAAGCCAAGGTGCTTGGTGACATTTGTGATATCCCCATGCCTTAACTTAGCTAACTCATCTAATTCTTCTGTGCAAGCTCAAAATGTTATTTCTAGGAAAGAGTATAGATATAATCTTGTCAATTTCGATAGGCCTGACCATGGCCTGTCTGTCACGACAAAGCTAATTTAACAGAATGTGTGACAGATGAGCGCAGATGATATCATCATTATTCAAATAATTACCTTTCTCTTCACCCCTAGGTTAGCTGGCCTGAGCAATCTCAGGTACTCACTACAGAGTTCCTGTCCTTCACTAATGTTTTTTTCCTTATATCTCATTACAGAGTGGATACATGCACTGAATCTGTTTTGTCAATTGATTCACAAATGAACTTAATTATTATTGTTTCACATTAGTTGAATATATGATTGGCTGCCTCTTGTAGCAATCAAATTAAAGAACTGAAGCAACACAAGAAACACGATCTCATAGCACTGACAAACAAAAGCAAAACATTCTTAATTGACATAATCTGTTACATAAACTTTTCCTACATTAGAAATTCTGTGGATAGCTGAACATAAGAAGTTAGTCTAACAAAGAAAAAGAGAAGAATTCCACAATGCACAAAAGAAAAAAAAATACATATCCTTGAATTTTATTTTTCCCTGCTTGCCACTGAACATGGTCACTGTCTCTGGGTCTGATTATCAGAATAGGCACTGATCCTTGGCACACACCTGATTTGTATGTTGGTGATCCCTATAGAGGCTGGGAACTCAGGCTGTGCTCTGTAATGCTACTATGTACAGTGCCTTCTCTTGGAGAACCTGTTTTTGTTGCATTTTGGGGAGAAAAAGAGTTCTGTTTTCATACAGCCTCATTCAGTGCATATTTACATCAGTAACAAATAGTAGAGGCATGTGGTCTTCTAGAGATATACCTACTCATCTCAAATGAATTTTCCTTGGAACTGCAAGAGTGAATATGCAGTTACAATGAGTAAAGGTCCACTGAGCTTTTCCATACCAACTGGCGAGAGATTGGCTGTTGGGAAGCTGGAGACTAAATTAACGATAAACAGAAGTCCCTATTTGGAAACAAACACAAGTGGTTCATTTGCTTCGCACCCTTGCTTTCTAAATTTCCAACTGTTGATTCTGACGTTGCCCAGTAGAAAACATTTCATGCATGACTAATGTTTTTTCACTGAGCTTTAGATCACCTCAGCTTCTTTGAAAACTGCCTCATTACTGCTGCATTGATGCTCCGTCCTGTGGACAGATTGGACACTGTCATTTCAGTGTTCACCACCGACAATATAAAATAGCAGCACTTGCTTCTCTACTAAGTCTGCCTAAAGGCTGGGTGCCTCTTCTAGTACCTCAGGAGCTGAAGAATTTGAAGTGTACAACAACTGAACCGTTCTGAATTAACAGAAGCAAGGGAAACATCTGACATCAGTTGGAAGCAAAAAAGGAAAATCTAATGATCACAAAATAAGAAATTCAGTAACGTTATTCTCCAAATGGCCAGCTTTTACAAATGGGTAATTGCTGTTATAAGGACACAAATAAAACTTTTTTTCTCTTTAATAAGAAATAATTGTCTTGATTCAAAATACTGGCTGTCTGACAATAGAACACCTACTGCAACATCTGCAGCCCAGAAATGGACAGCTGCATTTTGCTCATAGCACTGCTAATCACGATCCTGCAATTGTCAGATCTTTGATTGATGTTGAGAGGACAGGTTGCCATCGCTTTTTTAAGGTATTTTCTCTTCTTTATCTACTGCTAAAGAAGTTCAACCCCCCACTTTTTCCTACTCCAAAATACATTATTTGCAGAGACCACAAATGTGGAGAAGAGAAAAAGCCAAATAATCACTTGATATAAATGAGTATATTATTACTGTCAGTGGACTTATGTGGATATTTGTGATGAAAATTAACCTAAAATCTGCTTAAGTTGTAGTTTGTATTTGGTATTATCTGCAATCATAATGCAAAACACTAAACCCACACAGGAAATTGGAGAGCAAGTTATTCTATTGCCTTCAGGTTGAAACTTAACAATTTGCTCATTCTCTGTTCTCAGTTTAGACAGATATTTAAATATGCTTACTTTTATTCTGTTATCATCATTCACAAGCATAACAAAAACGCATAATGTTAACTTTTATAAACTGAATGGAAATGATGCAGGGGAAAAATGACTATCTTTTACAGATACTGTGTACTATACTGAAGGATATTAAAATATAAATATATTTGACAAGCAAAAATAATCTCACCTTAATCGGTATAGTGGCAAGCTAAATTCAATGACAACAGACTTCACAGGGCTTGTCCTCCCAACAAAAAGCAAGTTTTCTCTAAAGGCCTTGTGAAGGTATGAGGTTATTCAGTGTACGTAATTGTTTTCCAAGAAAAGAAACCTCCAGAGATAGTTAGTTTTATCAACTGTACATGCAACAGTACTGGCTTATATCACTTTCCTCAACAGACTGATGGAGTGCTGTTTAAATTCATACAGATGACAGAATCATATTACTAAATAAACATCAGAATTAGTAAGAACAGATAATATGTATTTTCAGTTAATCCCAATTACAGAAAAGTTTATTTTTATAAAAGTCTTATCAACTTGAAATATTTTTCTTGCTGTAAAATTCATTATGGATCAAGAAGAGAAGACAGCTCACCAGACAATCATTGTAAGGGACTAAATAAGAAATTCCAAAAGTTAGTGAAGACTTAAAAAACAAACAAAAAAAAAAAACCAAAAAAACCAAAAAAACAAGAAAACAAATCTATGAATTTATTATACTTAAATGACATTTCTGGATATCCTAGACAATATAAATACAGGTAGAATACTGAAATTTAGCATAAGTTGGTGGCAATTAGCTTACTTTCACACAGATAATTACATTACTTTAACACTAAGTAAGAACACATTTATTGCCTTTTCTGCGCTCTACTATTCTTGTTTTCTTTCTTAACCTGCTTCCTCCAAAACTTTCTATTGATCTACATGGAAGGTCAAGGGTGAAGAACAGGTAGTTTTTCACAAGGTACTTAAGCATGGTTTTCATCCATATGATGAGCTTTCTTGCTCAGTTCTCTTTTGAGGTCCAATTCAGTATGAAACAAAAATCCTTTGCTGCACAATACTGCAAATGGAGCACACTTTAACCTAAACAGCCCCTGGGATTATACTGCAGAGTGAAAAAAAAAGGGACACAAGTTCTTTTAATACCTCCCCTCCATTATAAATCACTTTAAACCAATTTATACAAGATAATTACAGCTGTATACCACTGGGATATCTTCTCTTGTTTCTCATTTTCTTGTCATTATATTCTTTTCCAGTTACAGAAGACAGTTGCCATTGCTGCTCAGCATCAGCTTGCCATAAGAAATATCACATGCTCTTACAAAGGAGCAGCCAGACAAAGATTCAGGTAGGTGTTCATGCATATAAAGGCACTTTCTTCTCACAAAAGGAATTTCCTGTCTCATTGTTCCCCACTTCCCCAGGGTTGGCAGGCAAGGTCAGACAGGATATGCACAAAGTGGATTCAGTATGGCTCACCCAGATGTAGTCACTGGATTTCCAGCTGAAATTTTTCAGTCATGACTCCAGAGAGAAAAAGAAAAAACTGAAGGAAGCTTGCAGAACTGAAATTCTGCAATATTTCTATCAGAAAATACTGAGGTGCAGGGAGCAAAGGTGTAGGCAAAGGTTTCAAAACCCATGCTGTTAATAAGACTAAACCACCTAAAGTCAGGACCCATAAAGTTGGTGTTTCTCTGTGATTTAGTTGCCTGATCTTCCATTACAGCTGACTGATGAGCTACTCCTAGGACCTCACCCCATCACCTGCTGTGATGTCAACACTACTTCTAGATAACCAAATCTGCTATTAAGCAGAGCCATTGTTGTTGACCATCAGGTGAGCTGCTCCCCAGAACCTGCAAATAGTCATCACCAGAGCTGCAATTTGAGTAACTAGCGCTATTTCATTTGAGGAAAATCCTGACAGCTACGACCTCAAGGACACATGCTTGCTGTAGGTACCATGTTGTATCTGCCAGGACTGTGAATGTGTCTCAAATACCAATCACATCTCAGCTTGAACAAGATACTGAATTCAGTACTTGCGCTCTCTCTCCACAGACCAAAACTCTTGAGAAAACCACCAATTTCTTTAAAAAAATCTAAGGCTAGAAAAGCAAATATTTTAATTCAAAATGAGGATGTGTTGTGGTTGTCTTTCCTGTCTGTTCTCCACAGGTCAAATTCTTCATCTTCATTTCCTCTGTATGATAAGATATAATTGTTCTTCTTCTTGCTAGAAGCCTGGGAACAGTTTTGCATTCTTTAAGTGATCATCCTTTTGGTTCTCCATACATCATTTGTTTATGAAACACAGATTTCACCAAACTGTGATATGATCAAAAAAAAGTAATCAGATAATTTATGAGGCATCCTTTGAAATGCATCAGATTTTGCATCACAATTTGAAATATAGGCTCACCTAAGATAAGTCTAATGTTAGCCAACTAATATTTCTTATGAAGACAATGGGGTAACATATGCTATGAAACGTTTTTCCAGTATAAACATGTTAACTCAATTGAGTTTACAGATATTATCATGGAAAGGGTAGAAGGTTTCGTACTTGTATTTGAATTGCCTGCCTACAGAATCACCACGTATTTGAAATTCACAAGATGAGTCAATATCGGGTATCTTCCTCTCTCCTGCCAGCAGACAAGGAAATCCGCATGAAATGTCTGGAAAGACATACATTTTGTTTAACTGTCAGTCTTGATATGTACCATGCTTAAAATAAGGATCTTAAGCCATAGTACATCCATTTGCTTGATGTCCAATAAAGCTGAGGCTCCCATCTATCTATACCACCTATCTTTCATGAAGCAAGTTTTCTGGCCCATAATTTCTTGAGTTTTTCACTGACTCTTTGTACAGAGATGGTCTGAAGGGGAACAATACTGGAATGTTCAGATAAATTTTGCTCTGAAAAGCTGATGTGGGTGCTCCAGTGAAAGCAGCAGGTACAGAGTGAAGCCAAAATCATATACAAAGCAAAGCTCATGCAGGATAAGGTGATATCAATAAAAAACACAGAAAAAAACGGTAACTTTTCTGAAGTAGCTAATGTATGCTGGGAGAGAAGAGAATATGTTTACAAAGACTTACCACCCCAATTGTTTTTTCTACATTCTGAGAAAGTTCAGACCTTTATGACTCTGCCACTGAATATGAACTTAACAAATTTCTGGTCAATGATACTCCTGATTAGATGGAATGTCACAAAGGACCTTTGTGAAACACTGGGTGATATCAGATAACATATAGAAAAATGCAAAGAATTCAAAAGCATTTTCTTTTGCTTTCAGTGATTTCCTTACTTTAATTTTGTAGTTTCACATAAAATACATGCTCTTAAGTAAAGCTATAAGAACAGTGGGTTTATGTTGTTTGTAATTTTGGTGATATATAATTATAAATTTGCAGTAATCCACAAAGTGAAAGGTTTGGAGTTGTTCTGTTTGTTTTTTGTTGTTTTTGCTGTTGTTGCTTTTCCTATTCTTTTTTTCTTTCGTAAATTGGATATTGGCAGAGTACTAGGGCAATGGAATACACACAGTGGCCAGTCTCTCATGTTTTTCTTAAATTAAATTTTCTCATGCTATTTTTGGAGGTAGAACACTCTTAAATGTAACTCAAGGTCTAATCAATAGGATATTACTTACTTTCTTAATCTTAGAATAGGTCTCATCTCATCCTCAAATCATGTTCTATTGTATAGGCAGCAAACTAATTTAGCTTGTTTTCCTTGATTTATGGGAGTGTAGTTCAATATGTTCGCTTGGGGTATCCAATGATGAAGGCAGTCAAATACAATATTAAAATAATAATAAATCCCAAAGAACGTAAGTACTGTCAAGCACTTTCCTGCAGATCAAACTGCATTGCAAGAGGCTCTATAGTCCTCAAATACTAGTCTGCCATATGGTCAGAAAAGTTATTTTAAAAGGACTGTTTGCCTTTGATGTGCTAACAAAGAGAGAACATGGTAGATATGAAAAAATGGTAGGCCAGTCGGAAATCCTAGGTCATTGCTTTCAAAGTAATATAGAAGAATGGCCTAAAATTTTAGCTGAGAAACTACAAATAATATACTAATTGCACAGAAACGTTATGAGTAAGAAGAAAAATGAATATCCTCAATAAAATACACAGCAGCAAATACTAGTTTGTTGTACAGGAAGGGAAGTCACAGGCTAGAAATCTTCTTTACCAAAAGGGAATAACACAAGCCTTCAGGCAGAAAGACACCAAGAGACACTAGAGACATGGTCACAAGAAAATAGTCTGTTTAGAAGAAATCATATCCATTCCTATAAAGTTCTAAAGGTGGGAGAGGACACAGTATTGAAAATAGTACACATATTCAAATTCAGTAATATGTCAGAAAAAATACCTCTATAGATAGGTCTGGAGTTCACTTACAGAAAGATATCCAGGTGTACAAAAGTGATTTCTACTACTGCAGACATATTTAAGCTGAGTAACATTAGCTCAGTTAGATTTTTCACCTCCTTTCTCTGCAAAGCGTAAGCAACAGAGCTTGGAAGAAATCACGCTGTGCCCAAAACTGAAAGCCAGAAGAGTGCCTCTGGATGGGAGTGTACCACAGGACAGCGTTGAGCCTCCTCCACCTCTTCAGGCTAGCTAAGAAATCAACTGTTGGAGTAAAACATATTCTGTACCCAAAG
Source organism: Tetrao urogallus (assembly GCF_951394365.1). Lineage (NCBI taxonomy): Eukaryota > Metazoa > Chordata > Aves > Galliformes > Phasianidae > Tetrao > Tetrao urogallus. Next base: position 30,411,195 of record NC_136820.1, on the reverse strand, counting down.
CTTTAGAGTCCACCATACATCTATAAAGAAGGTAGTACTAATAGCACACAATGAGACTGCTCTAATATAAATGAATATTTAAATGAAGAGAAGCCTATTCATTTACCAACTAAAAACTATGGGGCCAAGATTCCAAAATGAAGAAAGATTGATAATCAAATTATAAACCTTGGAAAATATGATTATCCTATTGAAGCAGCAATAAGGGATCTTTAACTATAGAAAAACAAGCAGTTCTGATATAATTCAAAGTACAGAAACTATAAGAACAGTATCAAGTACAGAACTAGGAAAGCAGATATTACAACCCCTGCTGTTTCTGCAAACATTTTTATTAGGTAGAGAAGCAATGGAATTAGACCAAGGGGAATGAGTTTCTGCAAGCTATTTACCAACTATAAACTAGCAAAGGTACAGGGAATTCTAGTTACGTTGCAAGCTACTAAAGTTGTTTTTTTTTCTCTTTTCCTTTCTCCCCCACATGGCTCTTCAATATGAAAAATGACTCTATCAGCAGAGATTCTTCATAACCCATCCTGACCAGCAAACTTCATTGCTTTATTGAGATAAACTAGTACTAAGCAACTGTAACATTTCACATAAGTGAAGTTAGAAACTGAAAAACACAGTTCTGTAATGTGAGAATAGAAACTAAAGAATAAATCTAGATCCACCTTGTCAAACAAATTAACAATGAGCAGCCAGTTTGGTACAGTCCCGTAATTAGTTTCACTCAAGCAAAGTTGTGCAAAATAATTTACTGACCAAAATATTTTTAGTTGCTTTTGACAATATTCATATTATGAACAATAATTATTGCTGGTGTTCTCTACCAGAAGCTAGAGATATTTATGACAAACAGAGAATGATCATCGCTTTATGTTCTATTTTCCTCTTGTGAAGAAAGAGGCATAAAAGCATATTATTTTCACTTAAGCCTTATTTAATAAATATATTTCCAAGTATTTTGATACATTATTTATTGAGAAATAAAATTTTGTCAAAACTTTAAAAATTTTACAAGATAGCACCAAGTATTATGAAAAGTGTAAATCAAAGTAATGTGAGGTATGATGTGTTCCTACTCTTTTTCTTTTCTTACTCACTTTGATATTTTCTAAATTAAATACAAGTCATACATTGTCTTGATATGTTTCCATCATAAGTCTTTAAATCATTCAAGCTCTGGGCTTAGAGAGCTCTCAGCAGATTCCCAAACCCTCATTCTCCAAAACAGAACCTATTAGATTTCCACCCTTCAAATCCATTTTCTTAATTTAACCAATTCCTTTTAAAAGTATCAAAAACTGAGTGATGTTTTGCTTAAATGCTTGCTTTGAGCCAGACAGGGCAACACTAATTCTGGTTTCCCAGCTTACAATATAATGCCATGACCTTCCCAAGATGCTCTGATTACTTCTCAGTGCTGTTGCAGCTAGCTGTTATAGATTCAGGTCTTCACAGGGGCCAGTGAATCACGATCTCCTTCTTTTGCACACTGAAATTTCTCCACTAACCTCATGAATAAATACACACTCTTTTATCCTTGATAGCATTTGTGTTGCTCACTGTTACTGGGCACTTACCAGTCCAAGATTTTTTTTTTTCTTTGATACCAACCATCTTACCTTTTGAATCATTGGTTATTTTTGACTGTTCTTTTCTTCTCCCTCTGTAATCAGTCAAAAATTTCATGTCAGATTTCATGTTTGGAAGGATTGTCTCAGAAAAAAAAAAAGGAAAACTATCACGCTTTATAGAATCTTTGACTCTACTTTTTCCCCTCAAATGAACAGAAAAAAAAACAAATTATTAGCTACTATTATACAGCAATTTGTGCTTATCTAGTGATCCAAGCTTCCCATAGACAAAGAAAAAATAACCCTCTAAACTACATGCAGTAGAGCTAACCTGTAATCATTAAATCTGTAAGTACTGAATCCTCTCAACTGGTCTTAATGGAGAATCTCCATTAATTGTCACTGGGGAGAAATATTCTCTTTGCAGGACAACAAACACAAATGGAATAACCACAAGAAGCATGAGCAAGACTGAAATTGCATGCAGAAAAAGCTGAGTCTGCTTTCCAACCTCCTTGTTTCCCAACTTCCCACTAGAGACATATGTTAAAAATGTGTCCTTGGTAGGGAAAAAAAAAGAAAAAAAAAGAAAAAAAAAAAAAAAAAAAAAAAAAAAAAAAGCTGTTTTCACCAATGGAAAGATAGCTATTAAGAGATGGACAGCTGAAATAATTAATGTCAGCTTGCAATCAGCCTTCTTAGATGGTCCCTTCTTCCATTTACTATTTTCCTCCATAGGCCAAAAATTTCTAATGCCCCCTTAACAGTGGGAGGGAATTACCATGAATGTTTTTTGCCTGCATATAATTTCACTGTTTCAAACATCAGATATAAAGAAATATATAAAAATCTGTAAATTGCATTGAAAAAATAACATTTTATCTCTTTATATTTTTTTAAATCAGACTAACAAAGGATGGTGTTGTACTGGTTTAAAGATTTTCTGTTAGCCATGAATGTTTGCTTAAGGAAATAAGCTGTTTCATAATGAGGGAAATAATACCACAGTTTGTATGACATAGACAAGCAAATGTCTACCAGCAAAGTCCATGTGTAGGTGAGGCCAGCAAGCCCCTGAAGAGGAGAGAAATCCACATGTGTTATTGCTGAAGTCTCTAATAGCACATATGCATCCCATGGAGGTATGCTGAGCTCGTTGATTCTCTCCCCAGCAAATGCCATCCCTACTGCACAGCCTCTTCCTCCTCAGGTCCCAACCTCAGGCTCACCCTGGCCTCTGCTGAGCCATCCTCACCCCATTACTTCTCTTCACCCCCTCCATGTTTCACCACACAAAATTAAGGCTCTATTTCTCTGCTATTAGCTCCCTCCCATTCTCCGTTTCTGTTGTCAGGTTTCCTCTCTCTGTTCTCCTTGATTTGTTTTTCCCACATATGAACTTGTGCTGTGAATTTGGCAAAATTGGTGGCAAAATCCTATTTTTTTCACCAGATATCAGTTTATGATGGATTAAAAGTGTAGAAAAAGAGCACGTTATTCAAAAAAGCATATGAGTTCTGGCTCCTTTCCAGCACTGAAAAATCCAGATTTCCAGTGGATTATGTATATTTATATGAAAGTTACAACATCCCCTTGGGAATCTAACATGGATTCTCTCCATATTATTTTTTTTCCTGGCCATAGTATATCTCATTGTGTGAAAACAGAGATCTCAGGTGTTTCAGTATACATCAGAAGAAATTTAAGGCAAATATGACAAGGTGCATTACCAGTTGCAGATCTATTTCCATCTTGAAGTAAAAAGAAAAAAAGTTAGAGATTAAACCTGAGTAGTTATTTGCTACTTAGGAATAAGAATGAGAAATAAAAATTACATGGGAATGGAAACAGGTGACAATGTTAGTCATATGCTTCCAGATTTATTAGTGCTTTTTTGTTTCATTAATGCAAAAAATGCAGTATCTTAACAGATACTATTGCTTCTGGCAGGACCTGCAGAGGTGAGATGAGTGAACATTTTTTGCTGATTTTAGTATACACAATTTAAGCCTTTGTATTTTGTCGACCTTTATAATCTTCTACTATTCTATACTATATATACTATATACTATACTATTCTATAATACTTCTACTGCTGATCTTAAGCAAACTTGCATTATCTTTTCTTCAATTCTAGCAACCAAATCCACTAAGACACAAAGACTGTCACAAATGAAAGCCATGCAGAACAATTTCAGGTGTGGGAGTTAGCTAACCTGGGTATTCTTCTAACACAAGTCATTGCTTCTGTTATGCTGTAGCTCATGTGCTGTTTGTTTTGTGTTTGAAGAGCTAAAAAACATGAGAATTTTGCTAGCAATAGCACCTGTTATTAACAGAAATATCTTTCTGGAAGATGCTGTCATATATACTGTCAGCATATTCTTATACAGATATCTCTGTGAAGGACTCTGAAGTACTCCTTGCTATTATGCACACTGTAAATTACTGTAGTTTCATTCTTGTAACCATTCTCAAATTGAAAGGTTTTCCATAGCTTTATTGTCAGCATTACAATGACGGTTTAACCTAATTGGAGCATCTTTTTTTTTTTTTTTTTTAATTATCTGGGATAAGGAATTGAATACAACAGTTCTTCTCTGTAGCCAGCTAGACCACATGTTTACAAGGTTGGGTCCAAGGCTAATAAGCATTTTTCTTCTACTTAATTCTGTCTCCTGCTACTGATGTTTTAAAGATTGTATCGCTTCATTTTCCAAACCTTTTGTCTTCGGTATATCCACACAATCCATTATCAGAAAGTGGAAATCCAAGGGCAGGATGACTTCCTACCATATGCTGGAATGGCTAAAGAAGCACAGCCCGTGGCTACAGATAACAGGGAAGAAAGGCTATGAGTGACGTTATCTGTATCTATTTTGGCAGGATTGCCTGGTAACCAAGAACTTTGATTATTTAAATCTCGGCTTCTGGCTACCTTAAGACACTCAAATCCTGTCACTTTTCCTCCTTCACAAGGTCATATTTCTTCTCCATATCAAACAATTGTCTTCTAAATTTTGTCCTCTGGCCTTAGAGCCAAAGTGCTTTGCTAGCCACTACCAAATGCCAGATTGTCCTGTCACTTTTTATCATAAACATGAATTATTTGAGCAAAACCAAAAATAAATCTTCTCGTTCCCTAGAGTCACTCTTTCCATTTGGCAAAAGTGATGGGATATCCTCTTTCTATGCACTTCTCATGTTATAATTGAAATATATAAGAAGCCAGTCTTATTCCTGAGATAAAGTTGGAATTGGCAGTCTATAGTGAGGCATTATCTTCAGAGAAGCCATCCATATTTTCCAGAATAAGTATGATACAGCTATAGAGCACTAAGAGAGTTTATACTAAATCCTTCAGAGCCCACATAGACTCAGAATTAATGTATTTTTAAAAACCTTTTCCTGAGGATGCCTAGGGACTGATGGCTCAGAGAAAATCATCAAAAACCAGCTGAAAAATTTATTGCTACAGAAAACATGAATTAATTTTAATAGCCTTCTGCCTCTTCTCCCAGGTAACTAGTGGTAGGATAAGATGTAATGGTCTTAAGTTGTGCCAGGGAAGGTTTAGATTGGATATTAGGAAGTTGTCAGAAAGAGTGGTGAGACATTAGAACAGGCTGCCCATGGAAGTTGTGTAGTCACCAGCTCTGGAGGTTTTTGAGAAAAGTGTAGGTAGATGTGGCACTGAGGGACATGGTTTAGTGGGTATGATGGTGATGAGTTGATAGTTAGAATAAATGCTATTAGTGGTCTTTCCCAGTTTTAATGACTCTATGATTCTGTAATTCTATATCCCAAGACCTGCAGTGCTTCTCTTTCTGTAAGTGCAAGTGTTCCTTGCAGTGGAGTTGGGCCAGATGACCTTTAAACGTCACTTCCAATTCAAACAATTCTATGACTGTATGTTTTCATGACTTCTAACCAATCTCCATTGGTTAAAGCTCTCCACACAGCCCTCAATAAAGTATGGCCTATCAATCACTTATAATAATTATCCATAGAAGTTTTTATCAAGTTGCTTTTTACCCATTCAGACTGCAAAGTCCTAGCTTAGATTCAAAAATACTATGAAAATCTGTGTAGAAAGACTGGCTAATTTTAAGGTAAAAGACATACACTGCTCTCCCTGTATCCACAATTCCAGTCACTTTATCATATAAAAAAACTGGGCTGGTCAAGGACGATTTACACTCATTAAATCTATGCTGATTGTTCCCAAGAACAGGGAATGCACTCAGAAAGAGTGCTGCAAAAGTACTCACTCCACAATTTTTGCAAGGATCAAAATGAAGGTGATCAGTTTCAACCAGTCCTTGGTTTGTCATTTTGGCCTATTTTACCATTATAATTATCATACATGACTATTACATCTCCAAATTTTGGTTAAGGATGTTTGAAGGAAAAAGGAGGAAAATCAGAGAATGATAGAGTTACTGAGACTTTAGACTTCTAACTAATTTCCTGGGGAAGATTTTGTCCTGATAACACTTGGGAAATCTGTCTCTCCCAGCTTGTTTGTGCAGACTCTATCTCCTTCAGCTAGGCTTTCCTCTATCCAGGCACTAGTAAACTGGTATTACACTGTTGCAAGAATCTGAAAAGAACTAATAAAAAATAGAAGCAAAGTAACTCAATTGTCTGTTGTGATTAACTCTATCCAGTTATACTTCATTGATAGTATTTGTTGTTTTTTGTTTGTTTTCTTGTTCTGTAAATTTCTCTTTGATAGTATTGTTGCAGAGACTTGTACTTTTGTTTCAACTCAATAAACAAAAAACTATTTACTTGAAAATTATATTCAACAAGTTTTGCATCGTAGAGATTTTATCAGGATTGTATTAGAAAAGAGTAGGGAAAAAAAGGTGGGGCCTTCTGAAGCAGAGGATGTTGTAAAATCATGAATTTGAATGTCTTTGAAGGAATTAATAGATTTTGTCAACCTAAACTCTGGTAGAATGAGAAAAAATTTCAAATGGCATCTTTCAACTGTACACAGTCTAATAAATGTGCGCTTGAAGCCCCTGTGGAAATTCAGCATGTATTTTATGACAGAATAATATTTCCAAATACTCCCTTGCTCACAGAAAGGATTTTTTCTGAATTACTGTACTAGCTACTCCTAGGGTATACATAAAACTCCTACAATTCAGAAGTGTGCAGACAACACAGGAGTAAATTTAATAGTAATCTGATTTTCATCCAGCAGGTATTCTGCTTTAATTTCACCACAAACTGGAACTGTTTATTTAGAAATTCCATCCTTCTGTTTCTTCCTCTGATTTTGCTTTCTGGGAGGGCAGGTTATCTGAGAAATTAGTCTGAAGGAATTATGCTTTTAAAGGTTTCAGGGCTTTATGCATGGAAACACAATCATTACTTGAAGGGAAATTAGCTTTGCCATATAGCAGAGTAGTTGTACTACATTGTCAGCTGGAGTGAGCTGTATGCTGATTTACACTTGCTGAGTCCTTCATTTGCCAAAATATTCACCATGACCCTACAGATCAGGGTTTTGCATTAGATTTTAGAAAGCCTGCGGGGCTTCTGGTCATAATGAGATGAGTATTTTGGCAACAGTAATCACAAAGAGTCATTGACTCAATGCCCTTTAGAACCAAAAGAGACCATTGGTAGGAAAATTTTTTCCCAGAAGCCTGACCTGTTCTATACTCAGCTGAGCTGTCAAGTACAAGTTGCAGGTACTTTTTGTTTTCTCTTTCCATAATGAAATTGTGCTTTGTCATATGAAATATACTGGAAGAGTAATCAAAAATCCTATGAAGAACTAAATATGGAATAACACTAAGAACAAAGGCAGAACTGATTTAGTTTCATTAGCAGGTAGTAGGACAAAAAATATCTTAGTTTCTAAATTACCAAGCACTGAAAAAGCTCTTAGTCTTTTAGTCTTAGTCTTAGTCTTATCCCATATTTACTAGCTTTTATTAAGGGATTCCTGCTGCACTTTGTTTGGAAAAACAGGTAAGGTTATGCAGGTATTTTATGATAGTATAATATTTCCAAATACTCCCTTGCTCATTTGAGACATGTTTTCAATATCTTATACAAGTCAAGCTGTACAAATTATTTTTTGACTGGTTCACTTGCACTGCAGAATGGACATTTCAAGCCATATGTCCATATAAAACTAGATAATGCAACTCATCAATCAGAGTGATCAACAGCTGAAAAATATACATCTGCCAAATATTATTCTTAGTGTGTTGCTGCAGGAGATAAAGAACGTAAAATGAGCACAATTTAAATGACTTGAAGTCTGAATTATGATGTGATCTGTCAGAATCTAAAGAGAGGGAAATTGCATTGGTTGATACTTATACCCTGGGGTCACCCTAGGGTAGTTCCAAGAAATCACCTACATAAATATTTTTTCAATCCAGTCAACATCAGCAGAAGTTGTCAGGCACAACTGTGAGGGAAAAATATTTTATTTCATCCTAAATCACTGAAGCAATGGACCTGAGTAATTATAGTAGAAGCTCACAAAATGATAAAACACTTAATTTACTAGACTGGAAAACAGTGAAAATGTAAAGAAGCTTCCATTTTCCTTGAAAAACAAAACAAAACAACCAAACAACAACAAAACAAAGCCAGACAGTAGGCAGAGCCTATCTGATTTCAAATCCTGTTTTCTCAGAAGTTTTTCTATATATTCCATGCAATCTGAAATTAACAGGAATAGAGCCATCAGAATTTGTAACACTGCCAGGAAGAATATTTCTAGTTTTCCTCCCACAAAACACAACCTGAAAACCTATGCACACCTCATAAGACTTGAATTATCAATACCGGAAGTTTCTTACAGATGGAAACAAAATCCAGTTACACTGACAAAATAAAGGGATAAATAAATAAATAAATAAATAAATTCCCCAACGTTAGACAAAACTGATAGAAAATCATAAGGTTAGGGAAAAAGCTGTTCAGTGAAAACGTTTCCCTTCTTTTATTGTCCAATATGTTCATTCATCTGCTCCAAAACATCTGGTATGAGTCATTATTGGAGACAGAATACCTACCTAGATGGTCTACAATCTCATCTGTAGTGCAATTCTTAAACACATTCAAATGTTTATTTTTTATTTAATAAGTCTAGGAACATTACAACTTTACAGCAATTTTTATTAGCAAAGCTTTTGTATGTGATACGTGGCCAAAGACCGACAAGTTTCATTATAATATCAAACGAATAAACATATATAGTTTTGGCTTATGTTGCAAAAAAGCTTTTTAGTAGAAATTAGTTCATCATCTCATATCAAACTTGTATAGCTCAATTTACTGGCTACTACATTCCTCTGAATTAGTTCTGCAAATTGAAATACACCAAAACACTATTAACTGGAAAATTCTTTTGTTACTGGTGAAGAGTAATTGCTACTGCAGAAGGTACACACCACTACTTCTCAGTCTGAAATCTCAACAGACAATCCATTGCCCATACCACTGGAAATAAGACAGTGTAGTTGGATTTATGTAACCAGGTGCTACATCTGTCTCTAGTATATAAACTCTCCTAAGTGACTGCAGCATAAATTCTCCTGAGGAAAGAGAAACAAAATAAATATATCTATCACAAGAAACAGTTCATGAGATTTTGACCTCTGTTCTAACAGAATGTATTTCATAAATGTAGAGATACGTTTTCATTGCATGCTAGAAACATCCATATGGTCTAACTCCCCATTAATTGATTCAGAGTGAGATGATTGATTCAAAGGTTCTTATGATCTGCATTTAAGCTTAACAATTTAGCCCCTTCCTATCACAAGACTCACTTCATATTCCCTGTTTTAAAAAAAAGTCAAGTTTTTCTCAATAAGCAGATTTAGTTCCTCCTATTCCCATCCTTACATCTGAGTGTAGTAGTAGGTTAAGAGCCATCTACTTGTTTCTAGCCCAGTTCTTTCAAGACCACTCAATAACATTCTAGCAAGAAACTGAAGTGCACTGGAAGTGATGATGTCTACAAGGATACATACAGCCCTGTGCCAGTATTATTGAAGTATTGTCATAGCTAACAGAACAAAGTGGACTAAAGAAAGCAGCTTAGAAGAAATCCTCCATCTTCCAGATTTATCCACTGTGTAACTGTGAAGATGATCAACAAAAAATGAAATGACAGAAGAAAAGTTGGAAGGTTGATGAGATTCTGTAAAATAGATGCTCCTAATGATATTTGATTTCTAAAACGTTGTCACTATTTTTCAAAATCTGTGATTATTTTTAAGAAAGCCTCTAAACAATTAAGGATGAGCTAATTAAGGACAAAAAAAAAGTTACTTTTTTTTTTTTTTTTATGCTAAGGGTAATAAAAAATATAGACTTCCACGCAACAGATAGAGAGGAGATGCTCAGTTTAAGAGACAACAGTAGGATGTAGAAGAATGGAGGAAGGGGAAGGAGGAACTTTATCACCTGGGAATGTCCTTTCATATATTATTTTCAAGAGAGGAAAATAGGTGTAAATGAAGAGAAATGAGAACACAGATCTACTCTGTAATATATTCTAGTCATCAAACAAATCCAGAAGTTATCTGAGAAAGCTCTGCATATATTATTAAAGCAAAAGCCAAGACAGAACCACAGAAACACAGAGGAACTGAGGTTGGAAGCCATTTCTGGAGGATGGCTATTATAAACTCCTGTTTGGATACAGAGCTGGTTGCCACGGACTTTGTTGAGTTGGGTTTTGAGTATCTCTAAGTATGGAGACTCTACAGGTTCTCTGGGCAATCTGTGCAATTACTGGATTACCCTGACAAAACAAACAAACAAACAAAAACCCTGGATTACATTTAAATAAAATCTCTTGTTTTTCAATTTGTGCCCTTTTCCCCTTCTGCTTCTAGTAGGCTCCACTGACTAGGGATCCATCTTCTTTACACTCCCCAGCAGATATTCATACAGATGGCTAAGCATTTTCTTCTTCAGGTAGAACAGTCTCAGCTTTCTCAGCTTCTACTCAGTTTCAGTCCCTTGAGCAGTTTTGCTGCCCTTCACTGTATTTGTTCCTATATGTCTGTCCGATATCAAGAAGCACAGAAATGGACCCAGCACTTCAGATCAATCTCACTAGTTTGGAGTAGAGGGGATAATTTTGCTTGACCTCAAGTGTTGCTCTTCCTAATACACCCAGAAGGTTGTTTGCTTTCTCTTCTGCAAAGGCACATTCTTTGGTAACATGCAACATGTTGTCCACTAGCATCACTAGGACCAAATTTGCAGAATTCCTTTTAAACTGGTTGGCCTCAGCCTGAGTTATGTCACTTCATGCGCAGGATTTCCCTTTGTTGGATTTCATAAAACTTGTGAAGTTTTATGAAACTTTTGTGTGTTTTATGAAACAATGTATGAAAACTTTTCTCACATTGAGAAAAAGCAATTTAGCAAAACAGCTACTTGCCATGCATATTTTCTGTGATATTTTCTGTGATTAACAGAAAATAACCACCCTGTGGTTAACAAGATGATAGCAAACTTAAGCAAATGATAGCAATTTTCTTTTGATGATTTTAATTTGAGATCATCAAGATCAAGAAGATAGAGAGACTAAAAAAGAAAAATGTGAAGCATCACAGACTGAAAATAAATTCCCTTAATGGGCCTTGAATTATTATTTCTTGATTATGGCAGTCATGAAGTTTGAAAACCATCTATGAAAATGTAATGATCAAATACCTTGTCAATTAAATTTTTCAACATTCTTACTTTTAAAAAAGAACAACAGAATTCTAATCTTTCTCAAAATATTTTATTTTTTTAGCCTTCACAGTTGGGGTGAAAAGTGTCCAAGGAAACAAATTATCAGCATAAAAAATGCCAACATGAAAAGACATATCCTGGTGTTCAGTCTCAAAGGGAAAGAGAAATGCAGGAAAGATTTTCTGTTATGGTGCCTCAATGAGAAGTAATTGCAATACTCTCACCAACAAAGGGCTCATTTTGTATTTTAGAATGTTTTCATATTTGTTCCTAACAGGCAGAAGGAAGGAAGAAAATTACTGTTGGCAGTTTTCATATTACTACAGCTTTTTACCTTAAATCAATTTGATGCATAAAGCTATAAATTGCAGTTGAAACTTCTTCTATAGGAACGAGATATTTAGCTGTCTTGAAGTGCTCCATCAGTCACTCACAGTTAGCCCTCTGCCTCTTCAAGTCTCAGATTATATGGTGCAGGTACAATTTTGAATCATATAAATATTGGTCAGAAAGTGGAATCTGAAGAGAAATGGGAAAGAGATATGGGGAAATAAATGGTTTGTCATTTTGGGGCTAGCTGTGCATCTCACCTGATTCTTTTCTAAACAAGTACTACTTTATTCATCTATTTTAGTATGCTTTCCTTTGTTTTCTCAAATCAAGTCTGCTTGCCGCTCATTCATTTCACATCCACAGCTTCTTCTTCAACTGTATTTCCCTGCTCCATTTTCCCTTTACAGAACAGACTGAAATCTTTGATTTCCATCTCCTCTAATGGTATTCTTTCCTCTGCTATTTCACTCTCATTGATTCTAAGCTCTCTAGTAGCATTTGACATGTTTGCCTGTGACTTAACGTTGACACCTTATTTGCTATTTTAATTCTTTTTAAATAATCTAATACTGGATTTGGATAGGAAAATAAGTTATTAATGCTGTGTTGTTCTATTTCCTTTTTTCTTTCTGGCAGTTGGTAGACTTCTTCAAAGCATGCAGACCTCTCACAGTTTTCCGGATGTAGTTCTCTTTGCTCCTCTTGTGATTTTCTCAGCACTTTATTCCCAAGGCTTCCCTTTCCACCAGATAGTTCTGTAGAGCAGAGGGGGAGGAAAGGTATATTGTAGGTCTGTTTCTTCGTTTCACACCTGACCCCTTCTATCTACATGAGCTATCTCAACAAATCTCTTGGACAACCACTGGTCTGTTCACAAGCAATCTGAACACTTAACTTTCTCTCCAGTGGCCTTCTGGCCTTTCTTCCTTCTTGATCACTTTTGACAAAACTTTCATCTTGCCAGTGTCAGATAACCTTGCCATTTTCTTCTCTTAGCTCTCTTCCTACATCTTTACACCAAAACTTCTCATAAATCTTAGTGAATTGTTTTTCTAAAAGATCTCTATCTTAAATACAGTTATAAAATAACATAAAATAATGTAGCAAAATGCTAACCCACTTTTTTTAGTTAAGAGTCCCCATCTTGCAGTCTTCCTCTAAAGAAGTTACTCTGCACTAAAAATATCTAGCCTTTGCTTATCTTACTCCCACTCCTCTGCTCCATCATCCAACCACTGCCATATCATCCCCCATTGCCTATCAGCCAGCTCCATCCCAGACTTAAAAAGATCTTAGACAAACACCTTTGAGCTCCTCACAGGAATCCACTAAATGACCTTGTTGCTGTCTTTCAAATCATTCCTAGAAATTGTCCTTTGTAATGACACTTACAAGAAACAAACTTGGCAACAGTTAGCTGTCTGATAAACACAGACTGCTGCCTGCTATGCTTCTATATTATTTGCTCATTACAACTTCCAACTGCTTTTTATAATACCAATGCTTCCAAGACAAGAGAAAGGCTTTCCAAGAGACTCTTGGCTTCTTGTTTTTGGTTAGTGCAGCAGGTAGACTGATCCTTGCCCAAGCAGGAACTTCTAGATGCTGTCAGAAGACATATATTATGCAGGATATCTCTGTACAGAAAGAAGTATGCTATACAAGTTCTGCCAATAATCTGAGTTATTCTATGAAAACCTGACAGAATCTGGGTACAGAGTGTCTTGCAGTCAAATTTCTGACTGTGAGAGGAATATGAAAAATACAATTTTCAACATGTTCTTATTGCAATTTTTGCTTTACAAATTTATAATAGAAATGCACATTCCTGTGACTAAGAAAGGCCCAATGACAATGACCAGCTATAGGACAGCTAGAATGCCAACAGAGGATGGGCATTTATTTAAGGCCACACAATAGTTCTGTCAGAATTTAAGTATCCTGGCAGTAGCCCCCAAGAAACTCTTGTTTGATCTGAAAAATAGCTAAGGAGGGAAAGGTAACGTGGAATTCTTCAGCCTTGTATGCAATCTCAGTCTCATCCATGTGAAACTTTTGAATCAATATGAATCTAAATCAGCAAATGTTCAGACAAATGCAGCACGTTGTCACAGAATGACAGAATGGCCAGGGTTGGAAGGGACCTCAAGGATCATTAATCTTCAACCCCCCTGCCACATGCAGGGCCACCAACCTCCCATCTAATACTAGACCAGGCTGCTCAGGGCCCCATCCAATCTGGCCTTGAACACCCCCAGCGACGGGGCATCCACAAGCTCTCTGGGCAGCCTGTTCCAGCACCTCACTACTCTCATAGTAAAGAATTTCCCCCGACATCCAACCTAAATCTTCTCTCTCTCAACTTAAAACCATTTCACCTTGTCCTGCTGTTATTAGATTGGCTATGATCAGAACTATGTTGCAAACCCAGATTTCAGTAGGGCTATACAGCTGCAGGACATCTAGTTGTGTCAGAGAATAGTCCTTCAAATGCTTCATACTATCCAGAATATGATATTTCATCATATTTGAAAAAGTATCAGTTGAAAGTTTCTTGGTTTGTTTGGTTTGGTTTTTGTTTGAGTCTTTTTTCTTAAGTATGAATTTAGGCATAGTAAATATATTTTCTGAAGAATAGGTCGATAGAAAATGCAATGCTAGATACAATTCAAACTACAATGGATGACATATTTGAAATTCCCCTTTCAAGGTTTTAAGTATCTTGAAGAGAAATAGGAAAAAGAAATGAGATAACGTGATGAACATGATGTTACCCACGTGATAGTTAGCATTCTGTGAAACCAAGCTGAAGACCTGGAAACAAGTTCATATTAGAAATACTGTAATATTGGTTCTGGTTCCTGAAGCAAAATAAATAGAGAACTGAAGTAGAATATTTTGTTAAAGATTACAGATGGTCAAGGCATAGGTAAGTTTGATATGCATTTGCAGTATGTCTTGGCTTGTCAGATATTTTCTTATGAATGTCAGGTATGCAACACCTCAAACAATAGAAGAAAGTCTCAGTACAAAGTAAAGTTTTAAGAGACAAAAAAAAATCAAAATCTAGTTTGTACTGTTATGAGTCACCTTTCAATTTGATGATTTTGATAATAAACACGAAATAGGTAAAATTTGGGCTTTGAGAAATTAGCACACATAGAAAAATAATTATTTTAATACTCTTTAACTTCTCTGCTTTTTGTAAAAGTACCTAGCTGTAAAAATATTAAGTTTCTACTGGGAACTGCAGTGCCTACCAGTAGTGCTCGTTGCTATCACTGCTCTAAATACTAGCGTTATTTCTAATGCGATACTTCATGTCTGCTTTTGAACAGTCTTAGATAAATGATTATACGTGCATATGTACACCGACGTATTTGAAAAATCTGCAGAGAATTCTGGGAAGCAACCAGAAAATCCTAAACTGTAGAGAACTGGGTTTGGTCCTTAAATGGAGCTCAGCAGAGTTCTGGGATTTGATTTACTCCCCTGTGGCAACAGCAGTATGCACCTATCCTTTAGTTTAGAAACAAGTGTATGCAACTCTGGCCTCTCCTCTGCCTGTTGCAGTCAGTGTATTAAGCCTAGAACATTGTGCTATGCAGGTCAAAATGGATCATGTCTTCCTGTTCATCTGTGTGACTGCATACAAACATCATTAGCACAATCGGGTCCCAATTCCATTTAGAGATTTTTTGGGGGTCTCAGAGTGCAAGGATTTACAGATTTTTGCCAAAACACACGAAATTTTAGAATACTTATTTATTAAGCTCTTCCTTGCCTCCAAGAACTAAAGCAAAAATAATTTACAACATTGACATTTCACCATCCATAATTTTCTAACCAATTTCCATTTGCCCTTTGCACTGCATTCACAAATAGTTGCTGGATTATGCTTGGTTCTTGCCTTCTCCACAAACTGCATGAACAAAACTGTGTTGAGCTGTAATTTGACTCACTGATAATTGCTGACATATGGCATATTGAATAAGAAGGGGAGAAAAAAGTACTCCTGGGGGGTAAGTGATTAGCAATCTTAACGTAAGAATTACTGACATTCTGATTTTACGTTTTCTGACAGCTCTTTCTAAAATCCTGCCTCCTAAAATGTGCTTCTTTTCTGTTTATTTGGAAAAGAAGGTGCAGGAAACACTATGGTGAATTATGCTGCAAAAGAGAAGTCAAAAAACTCATAAATCCTGCAAATAAAGCAATCAGCCAGAAACGATCATGCATATTTAAAACTATTTACAAATGGGGCAAAGCATGAGCAGCTGCATCCAGTACTTAAAGCTCTCAGATGGAGAACAGATCATTTAGAAATACCAATGAGCATTTCCTGGGAAACTTGCTGTATGTAAACAGCGGACATGCAAAGGAGAAAATTCTCATTTACCACTCACACTTTCTCTAGTGGGGAGATTATTTGGTAGTGAGAAAATAATATATCACCTACACTTTCCTAATCAAAAAGATTCTGTTTGAAATATCCACCCACAAGTAGTCAAATGAACAGTGCAATAATGTGAAAAGCAGAACAATTCTTCATTTAATCAACAAAGTCAATAGCTAGAGTATTTTAAGAAATGACTATTTGCTCAGACACTGACTATGCTTTTTGATGATAGAATTTAAATGTTAAAAAATAGCAGAAATTTTACAAACTACTATGCACTTTGAGTAGAACAGTTTTAAGAGATGGGCTATATCAAAATAATGAATATGTTTCTGCGCATGATTATAAAGCAGAACAGAGCTTATGGACGGAATGCAAATGTCCTCACATTTGTACATATTTGAACAATTCCTCAAAAAAATTTCAAGAAAAACCCAGTTTTCTCCTGAAAGATTGTAGCTGTTTTTGGAATTGTTCTGGCTTTCTGCACTAAAAGGAACTAAAGTTTCTCTCAAGTTTGCTATAATCTTGTGGAAAACTTTAATCCATTCAAAATACAAATTTATCTTGGTCTCAGAAAGACTTTTCTTCTCTTTCAAAAACAATATTGGAAAATCCATATCCTTACTTTAAGAATCACCTGTTTGTTTCAGAGTCTGCAGAGCACTGTAAATGTTTGTGTTCTGTTGCATCCTGCCCTAAACTGCCACACTGAATACTGGTCATCTTATCAAGAAATCACCACATACCTATGGGATATGTATGAAAAGGCTGTGTCCTGCACAAGGTCAAGCACAGTATCACTAGTGAAAGTACAAAAGAACTAGAGAAGGTGCTATAGTTTCTAAGCCACATGAGCTGGCTGAGCATATTTCTGGGAATGTTTCTGGCAAGCTACGTTTTTCGAGACCTGTATGCTGGACGTGATAAGTCAATCTGCCTCCTGGAGCACGGGACCATTTCTATTTATTATCCTCTTGGACATAATTTGGAAAGCCAGAGCTACTCTGCTACATTTTGCAATGCATGATCCCCTTAGTCACGCTGAAAACATATTATTCAATTAAGAGGATACAGCATCAGTAAACCAGAGTATGACCCTATTCTGCCTGGAATATGAATGTAAAAAATGAATCTCCCTTATCCATTTGGGATGGATTTATATGCCGTTTCAACTGAGAAGCTACATCCAACATACATAAACATGTGACTGTCCCTGCCTTGGGCTTTCAGATGTAATGCATGAGTTTCTCCTTAGCAGCTTGCTTGCATAACATACCAAGAAACTGGGAAGATCTGCATCTAACTCATTGTAGAGAAGAATCCACCTCTTTCAACCAGAGGTATTCAAAATAAAATAGTATTGGCACGATTGGGTGGAGAATAAACCAAAACAGCCAAATAAAACAAGCAAGTGAGAGAAAACAAGCTAACAGAAAGAAGATAAAGGCAATGGTAACTCTGACAATTCTGTCTAAGCCTATGCCAGCTACAGTTAAACAAAAACACTGTTCCCATTCTTCTTAGATTGCAATAAAGGACCCAGATGCTGGGCTTTGAAAGATATTTCTCTAGCAGCAGGATCTGACTCACTGGCAGACTTGTCAAATAGTTTAGCTGGCAACCTCGATGCTGCCTCTATGCAGTAACATGAAGCACAGAGCAGGCTTGTTTCCCTACTTGCCAATTCCTTGGACAATGGTTGTTCTTTCCCACAAAGATAAAGCAAATAAGCAATTTACAGTTCTGCTCTTTTCAAAGCAATAAAAGCTTTTTTTTTTCTTTCAGAATTGTAGCAGAAATATGCATGATTTTTTCCCCATTTTCCTCACAATTCATTGTATGTGCCATGCTGAGTCATGCACATAGTAACATACCATGCGCAGCAGTACTGAACATAAAGTGAATACTATGAAGTGTTGTTCTTTAACATCATTCCGGTAACAGTCAGTACACCATGCAGGCAAGGTTTGTGTCATCTGCAAATTGCACACAGAACAACTTCAAGAAAATCTATTACGTTTTACTGACTGGAAACAAGTATGAATGTGTATTATACTATGTCAGGTGTCTCTGAATAACAGGTGTAATTTACTTAGTTGTTTTATTAGCACACAAATAAATATTTAGTCTTACAAAGCACTGCTGAGTGAGTTTGCTAAAGACGTTGTGAATCAGCAATAAAAAAAATGCAATCTTGTCTGGTCTTTGTCTATGATCAGATTTGAAGTTACTTCCTACCAAAAAAAACTAAGGCAAAACAAAATAAAACCACTAAAAACAATGGCAGTTCCATTATATTTCTCTTGAAATAATATGAGAAACACACATGTAAATAAAGCAAACTCAGCTTTAAATATATTAGTGCTTCTTCTCATGACTTTCTCCTCTGCCAGAAAGCTAATCTGACAGATTCTAACTGATCCATTCAGGATTAAATGCACAACATTATAGCTGGCTAAAATCTAACTGCCTAGTCTAAGCTGGACAATCAGTCATCATATCTGCTCCCAATGGAGTTATTGGGGAAAAGCTTATCTACATGTCTGAGAGCTATTCCTCCCACCTCTCAAACACTTAACATGGCATGAAATGCCTGCTTCTCACTGGTGACTGTTGAGGAGGCCTAAGTAACCTGGAACAGAAATCTACATTTCAGGAAATCCAAATTCAACAAGCAGGCCACCAGCTTCCCTCCCATGTGAGAAGCCCACCAAAGTACAGATACAAGAGATATCAGTCACAAGAGCCTCCTTCAGATATCAGGACCTGCAGAAGGAAAAAGAATACATCTGTCTACCTTGTTAGACAATGAAGTGCTGAGTATTTAATTGAAAAACTTCCTCAGGCTGGTTGATTAGCTGGTTTTGAAAATAGCAAGTGATTACATTGCACAGGTACACGAATGGAGAAAAGTCTGCATGCAGATGATAGCACAGCACCCATCCATGGGTTTGGACAAAGCCCTTCTTTGTTTTTTTGATGCTAAAAGTTGTAATTTATTTGGTGATAATGATACCCTTTCCTGTTGCATTCCTTCCAAAGACCTCTGAGTGGCTCAACCAATCCCGCCACACAAGGCAGCCACTCTGAACATGAAGCAGAGGGAGGTTCATAATCATGATCACTGGTTGCTAACAGCCGTGTAGGAGCAGGCTATGGGCTTTATTAAGTTTCCATTTATTCAAGATCCTTTGCATGGGAGTCAGCTCTATTATTAGACAGTGAATTCCTCGCAAGGCCAAATTTTAGAAGGAAAATACTATGTAGCTGAAATCTACATTTACATAGATTTTTGCTTCATTCCTCAAAAAATTCCCACCACCTGAGACAGGAAGACATTCAAAAGAATCAGACTTCATAATGATATTCTCTGAATAAATTGTTTTCAGAACAAGCAATCAGGAAAAGATTCTGGAAAAAAAGCCAAAGGCAAAGCTGTATTCAATCAAAGAAAAGAAAACAATAACAAGATGGCCTCAAGACCATGGCCAACAGATAGACAGAATAACAAAAACTGGAAAGCAAACACAAAGAACAAGAGTGAGAAAACGATTTCCATGCAACTTTGCTTTTTGTCCTGCAGGAATTAAGAATTTTCTGCTGAACTGACATATCTGACTAGAATCTGTGCCTTAAGGTAACAGTTCCTCTATCAATTAAAAAAAATAAAAATAATAATTAAAAAAAAAAGTTGAAGCTATTCCTATTCTTGGATAAGAATCAGCAGAGATTGTGGGAAATACCACTAAGTAGTGAATTGTTTCTTCTGCCTTCACAAAGTCTTCACCAAAAGAGTAAGAATGAAATCTAAACTGTACACATGCAGATGATTAACAGCCTGAATAACCCAAATCAATCCACAACAGGAAGAAATTTCTACAATTGAAATGGGCATAGTTTAAAAGGATCAACTGAATTAAGCATTTGAAAATGCCTTTCTCTTTAGAGAAAATAGATTATCCTGGAAAAGATTTCTTAGTCAGACAATACATATGTATTCAATGGTTTCAAGAACGTTCAAGTTAAAAGGACTGTAAACTCTTATTACTTTGACAGGAAAACCCACACAATAGTTGAAAACAGTCCAAATTTTCACAACGCAGGGGATCGGCAGTCTATTATGCAACATCCACAGAAGACTTTCATTACTTTAATTTGAAACAGGTCAGCCTCAAATTAAAATAACAAAGAAAGGAAACCAAAAGTTTAGGCTACTGAATTTTCACTGAACACAGCACATGAACACAGTGCACTTCAGGAACTGCTGCTACTCTTAATCTGCTGAAACAGTCGCTGCAAATTCTGTTTTATATAAGCTATGTTTTGGGGTTTTTGTGTGTTTTATTTTTTCTGTTATGAACAGATTTGACCTTTAAAAGATATGCCAAACTAAATGCAATCATGTTTACATTTCAAAAGGAACACTGATTTTTATCCATCCCATGTAGCTGCTCTTTATGCAAAAGTTTCTCTTCCCTGGGCAAACTGCCCACATCCCTGTTCACCTGACAAATGCTGTGCACCTCACTTGGAACTGTCAAAAGGAACCATTTAAAGCTAAAAACTAAACGAAACTGCAAGTTTGCTTTGAAAGTATCAGGAGATGTTCTTAAAAAGACAAAGCAAAACAACAAACAAATAAAAAAAAAAAACAAGACAAAAAAAACTGGGGCATCTTACCATTGCTCCTTCATGAATTCCTAGTTTCAAGCTCTTTTCTCAGCCAACAGGAATAAAAGTATCGTGATGCTGAAAAAACACCTGAGACGTATGTTATCAGTTGGCGCCAGGAGCTTTTAGGAGAGCAGTGAGTTCAAGAAAACTCTTGATAAAATCATGAGAGTTTGTATTGCTCTTTGAATGCACGACTGTTCTTTGATATCAGGATGAGATGTCTCAAGCCTCCCTCTGAAGGAAAGAAAATATCCATTTTGGTCCTTTCAGAACAGAGAGATATTAGCTGCTGAGAAGCCTCGCAGTGACTTCAGTATGTTTTGAATAGGACCACAGCAATAATTCTCCTAGTTCTCTTCTGAGGTTGGCCATCCTTGTCATCCAACCTCACTGCCCTCCCTCTCTGGCTTTACTGGGACCACACAGAGAAATTTGTCGTTTCAAGGATAAAATACACGGCTGCCTTACAATCATTTGTCTCAAGGCACACTGCATGAGTTGAGAATGCGTGACTGTGAAAACCAGAAAACAGATTTAAGAGCATTCTTTTTTAAAACTATGTTTTCCCCAAACTTTGACAACCATATGGGGTTGTGCAGCACATGTTGTCCCAGTGTTGCAGAATTAACTACTTTGGTTTGTTTATGTCTTCTGCCTGCTCAGCAGAGCAGAATTAAACCACAGCTCATCTAATTTATAGCTGGAGGGTGGGAAAGCTTAGATTTCCTTATTCACATAGCAGATAGGTGTCAACCAATTCTAATAGTTGGTGCAGAGGTTTGCTGCTGTGTCAGAGACCTTCAGATATTTTGTTAGTGGAGTCAGGACCTTTGCTTTTCTAGCAGGCAGGAACAGAACAAATTGGTAGGTGATACACTTCCCATCCAGACAGGGACAATTATGGTCATCAATCATTTCTCTGTCAGACCAGCTCCTACCAAATCTTCTGCTGTGACAGCCACAGAGAAAAATGTGCTGACTGCTTTGCTACACACAATGAATGCTGCAAAAGAAAGATGCAAGGTGGCAAAGTGGTTTAATGCACAATGGCCATGGCCATTAAGGAGTGGATATGACATGATGGGCATTAGTAAAAGGAGTGCCCTTATGTGAACTCAGCAAAAGTGCAAGAATAAAACACACTCCCCACTGACTCAACAATGTGAGGAAG
The DNA here is from genome assembly GCF_951394365.1 of Tetrao urogallus. NCBI lineage: Eukaryota > Metazoa > Chordata > Aves > Galliformes > Phasianidae > Tetrao > Tetrao urogallus. The sequence goes on along the minus strand of NC_136820.1, from coordinate 30,389,297 downwards.
CAAATAAAAATAAAAATAAACAAAATCTCTTAGACTTCGAAGAACTTAGAGGAAAATCTCTTTTGCTGTTCCTTCCAAAATAAATTTGCTTCATTATTGTTAAAAGCACTGAATTCTTTTTTCTAATTAGAGATGCTTCTTCATCTTCCATTTCATCCAAAACAGCAGAGCGCATCATAAATCCCCACTGGAAATATTATATCAAAAATTCCTCATCTTTATTACAGCAGGAATCATCAGGCACCACACATAACAGTCAAAACAGAGGGTCACTTTCTGCTACCTCTGCCAATTACACATTACCAGAAATTAGAAATTTTACTAGTTTTGTCCGTAGAGGTATTTCTATACAGCTACTTATTTACTGAAACACAGATAATCCTTTTGCTCTTTGCCCTTCATCCAAATGAGGTTCTAGCTGAAATAAGTTGCTTTCTGAAACACTCAGCCAACTAAAGTGTGTATACTTCTGCAGAGGTAGATCAGAGCACACTGTACCAATTGTGCTGTCTGTTTTAAGCTAGTGGTTTTGAGACTGTACTCAACCGCATTTACTCATCTCCAAGTTAAGGGTCTAGTTTAAGTGTCTGGATTACAAAAAAAAAATAAGGCTTGTAAACATATTTTAATTAGAACTACTTCTCCCCTTCTATTTTACTTTCTTTCTATTAGTTCTAAGATCCAAACCTTGCCTAGTCCTAATGGATCACTTTGATTTTTTAAGGCTGCAGATGGCCTTATCTTAATCCTAACTGAGGGGTGGGTGGGTTAAACTGTCCTCCTAACCTGTCTTGATCTTATTCTAAACTATTTTGTTGTCAGCCAGAGAAGAAGCCTAGAGCTATCTTAGATTTATATCCAAATCTTCATTTCTTGAAGTAAGCAAGATGCATGTTGTCTGCAACCTGCAACCTGCTTTAGTCTGTTTTGTAAAAGTGACTTTAAAATTGAGAGGTTTGTAAAGGGAGAAGGGAATAATAAGGCTAGAAAGGAAGCAAAAAGCATTGCTGATGAAGCCTGGATGCTGAGTTTGCTGAGGAGCTGGCTTTAAGGAATCAAAAAAATAATGAAAATATTCCCAGATTCCTCCCCCCAAGCCTGAAGTTATTCATAACAGTCTTGAGTTAAGTTATTAAAAACATGACTGTTGAGGAGGGCAGACTATAGTAACACAACTAAATGTGCCAGGAGTTTAACAGAGTTGGTACATGTAGAAAGAAGAATAATTCAGTGCAGGAGAGTCTCTGTTATGTGATTCTTCACATCAGGGTTACTCTGAATTGGCAAAATATTTATAGTTACAAATTCCTTTCTGTTTTGTGAATTTACACCACTGTATCAGCTGAGGATCTGGCTCATGCTGAGTTATTTTCCTTAGGCAGTCAAGCAAAGAAATTTACCACAATCACTTAATGCACAGTGCTTTGTTATGTTGTATCAGATCCTTTAGCCTGTTCTTTGCTTGTATTTCATCTCAACAACCGCACAAAGAGGAGGAGTGTGTTTGATGTTCTGCAGTGCACATTCTTGTTCAACCAGAAACTTTGAGGAAATCATATTAATAATTAAATCAGGGATTATTATTCAACTTCCATGAAATATACTTCCTCACGCAGCTATGCCATTCTTCTTCCTTAGCACATCACAGCTACAGCATTAGTCATGTCAGAAAAACATACCTATAATTGTCAGAGATGACCAACAATAATTTCCTGTTTAGTTCTAACTCTTTTTAAGTCCTCATTTGACAGCACAGCCAATTTCACAATAGAGGTAATCACACTGGTTAAGTCCAAAATGTCAAGCATCTCATCTCAGCCCAGACTCCCTTGACAGAAAAGGGTGACTGACATCTCCAAAACTATCTAAAATGGGTAGAAATTAAGTTTCATAGGTGCCTCAACATTCACCTTTCAGTGTTCAGGGAACACATTAGCAGACAAGAGACACTCCTTGAGGCAGCTAATGGCAGGGTTTTGGACTCCATGCATAGACACTTATTAAGAGACAGGCATTTGTCAGGAATATGGCAGGTAAAGATCAGTAATTTACTTCTGACAGTTTTCTTTCTGCTGCCACATATAAATCCCAAAGCTTTGCCTTGCAGTCCCCTGTTGCTTTGCCAGCTGATAAAATGGAAAGGTCCCCTAGACTGCTGCCTGCCTTGGGACAAATGCCTCCAAAACTTACCTTCATTTATCCAGCATTTGAGAAAGTGTTACCCCTGATTTTACAGTCATTTTCTCACACTTTGATGCACACTGTGCTTTTTTTTTTTCCTCCCAGAATTGCTCATTTCTTCCTTAATGGTTTTCCTTGTGATCTTTTCCTGACATTCTTGCAGAATTGTAACTATACATCAAATACATGCAATTCAGCATTCTGGATACTTGGCAGAAAACACACTCTGATTAAGCAATAAAGTGAACAGACTTACTAAAGATATAAGTTTTATATTAATACAAAAATAGCAGTATAATTTGTGCACAATCAGCTTCAAGTACTTACATAGCTGCATACATTAGCAAAAGTATTTCATGCACAAGTCAAACTATTTAAATACAAACCACTTCCTGCACTGCACTTTTTTAGAAGGTGTGAAACAGTCCTTTATTCCAAATAGAGTTCATAGTTTTTCTGGTATTTAACCTTCAAATTGCTAAATTGCTCTTCCCATAACAAAGACTTAAACCAAAATTTGAGGATGTTACAGTGTGGAATGAGAAAGAAGCGTTGCCCACTCAATAAAGCCAAGTGTCTTGAGTTCTCTTCTGGCTCTGTTATGACATTCAGTTTTATCCTCTATGACTCTTTGTTTAAAAGGTCACTTTTAGGAAGGTTGGTGCTTATTGAGAGGCTTATATGAATTTATATAATGTTATAAATATATAAATTATAGATTTGCTTGGAAGAATGAACACTAATGGTAGCTGTGGCTTCTCCAGCACATATAATTTGGTGACATACATATGTTTTGATCAAGAAATCTGCAGAACAGAAAATCGACAGACCAAATCTTAAATGGATGAAAAAACAAAACTGGTCTTAAAGTATAGAGGATCATAAAGGTTATAGGAGAGAACCTTAGTAGTTTGCTTCTGCTTACTTTCTTTCTACAAGGAAGTCTGAAATTTCATATTGCTCAGTAAAAATGGTGAAAATAAACATTTCAAAAGAATTTGATTAATTAACATAAGTCAGAAATCTAAACAGGACCTGAAGCTGATGTGGAGGAAACAGTTGAATCTGGGCTTTATATAATTTAAAATGCAACATTAGTCTAACAGGCTGATCATCTCCCTACAGATTTAGACAGAGGAATATTGATTACAAATTCTGTGTGCGTTACAAAGGTAGCAAGTGCACTGTTGACTTTTGGTATCCATAATTCAAAAAAAGGTAGTGATGAAACAGAAAAATCCAGGAACAGCTACTAAAAGAATGCTGACATTTTTTATAAGGACGAAAGACCTCAGTCTATTAATTTTAAACAGGGAACATTAAACAATGACACAACCCCAGTCCATAATACTAATACGAAGAACAGAATTTTTTTCAGTCTAGTAGATGAAAGCATAACAAAAAACAGTGGCTGGACATCGAGGGAAACGATGCATTCATATTGGTAACAAGGCACAAATTTACAATGAAAGTAATTAACCTTTGGGGCAGTATAGCAAAACTTAGTGGTTTTGACGTATTAAATCATATTCTAAGCACTGAGTTTCTGCTAAAACAGAAATTAATTGAATGACTTCTTACCACATAAAAGACTCATCTAGAGAATCGTAACCAGCTCTTTCAGGCTCCTAACCTATTCTTCCAGTGTTTAGGATAATGAGATTTTATTAAATTTTAAATCAACCAACTAAATAGGTATTAAAAGTTATTTCTGCTCCTGATTTGAAATGAGTTATTCCATTCCACAAAGTATTCTGAAATTTCATGTTGTTCAATAAAAAATTGAAAATAAACAAACATCTCAAGAATTCCACTAAAGAACTTTTCAAAATCAGAACTTTTAATATCACATAAACATATTAGACTTCAATATTCTGATTCACTTCACTTAAACTCTTGTATTTAACGTCTTCAATAAGTAAGTCACATCAAATTGATTAAATGCTTCTACATTGTCAAAGTGAAACACTAGAAAGTCCCATTCTCCCATCACAGAAGCCCCATGAAACATTAGATTTCCACAGAACTTTATTTTTCTGGAGAGATCTGTCCTTCAATCCTGCCTGATGGAACCAGTTTACAACATCATTTATTCTCACCTGGTATTTGTTATTGTGGTAAGAGATTCTAGGTTCAAGAACAAAGTGCAACATCAAGAGAACAACAGGAAAAGCAATAAGATGAACATCTCTTTGCCATTTCTCTATTCTTCTATGCTTCACCCCATGTTCCAGGTCCTGCCTTCCTCTCTTCTCCTCAACACTGTTCCCAGTCCACATTTTTTCTAACTCTTGACTTCCCTATTATCATTCCAGTATTTTGCTAAGTCCCCTTCAATTCTTAGTGTCATCTCACATACTAAGGAGGTTTCCCCTCCTCCTTCTATTCCAGGTGGCTTCTCTTTCATTTAACCAGCTTCTAGAAGGACAAGCTTGCCTATCATGGTGGCCAGCAGTGTAAAATAAGATACACATAACATAGCTAGTCAATGATGAAGATAGAGAGTCTTCCTGAAATACAACTGCCTGCAGAGATCTAGTATGCATTTATAAGCTGTCAACTACAACAGAATCATATCTTCAGTAGCACTGCACAACATGGTTGGGATTTAAAAAAAAATTAATGGATGAGAGAGAACTATCTTTGCTGTATAACTGCCACTTGTAACCCCATCTACAAATACTTGCAGAGTAGCAAGCATGGGAAGGGCATCATCAGAAGAGTACGCACTATGTGACAGTGAGGTGTACAGTAAGGAAGACCAGGAGTCAGTACGTGACATTATTATGGAAGGCATGTCATTTAGGGACAGGGAGAAAAGAAACCTCTGCCACTGTCTCAGAAGTATCAGAAAGCCAAAAGGATGTGATGCAGAATTACTTCTTATAGATGCTAGATTACTTCAGCAAAGTTGCAATACAGTGTTTTGTCAGAGGCTGAGATGTAAGAGGCAAATACCTACATAGATGAGGAAAGAAAGAACAAAATTTGCGCTATCAAGTGAGAGAAATGCAAGTGCTCTTGAATCCTGGTGTTTCAAGGTTTGTAGCAACTAAATAAACAACATTTGGGTAGTTGCTTGTCCTAGAAGGTTTGAAAGAGGCTGATATGAAGAACATCCTTCTCTTTTTTACTGACATTTGAATGTGATCAACAACAGTCTGAAGAGATCTGGCACTTTGGTGGTACAGATTAAAAAAAAAAAAAGTGCCAAGCATTGCCAATAACAGCAAGAAATAGCAGGAACTGAGCCATTCGTCAGTTACTCCTCTGCAAAGGCAGGTGGAGAAGGGCCAGTGCAGAAGCAATTACAACTGCATCAGCGCTAAGGCAAGCTGAAGATAAGGCAGCAGGTCAAATCAGAGCACTGTTTCTGTGCCTTACAGTGCTCTTCGGTTAAAAAAAGAAAAAAAGAAAAAAAAAAAAGAAAAGAAAAGAAAAAAACATTTAACATTTATTTATGTCTAGGGAGTGTGAATTTTAATCCAAAGCCTTGGATAAAGCTTCTTATCAATAAAGTAGAGTGAGAAATGAGGCAAGGCTAACCGTAAATAACTCCTGGGTCTTTCATCTTCGCTAACTCATTCCCTGAGCTTGCTCTTAGCCAGGAATTGGCACTTCTAGGAGCTCTTGGGATAGAGCTATCTCAAAGACAGCATTGAATATGTCAGAGCAGAAGAGAATAGATTAATGTTAAAACCAGAAGGCAAGACAATGGCTTCACAATTTGAGCTCAGGCCATTAAATACAGACCATAAATTCATTCACGTGTTCTCTTCCTTCCCTCATAGCTAGCTTATAGAAGATACTTTAAGAAAATTCTTTATGGACTTGTAAAGTTGTGAGTAGTCTCAGTCTTGAAATTGAGACTCAAAACACATGTTTTTCAAAGGAAGAATATCTTCCAGCCCTTTCTCCTTCCACATTACAGGTAACTAATGTTACTTAAAAAATTTTCCACATGAAGGAATTTAAAAAAAAAAAAAAAAAAAAAAAAAAAAAAAAGAAAAGGGAAAAACCACAAAGAATCTCATTGCACTTGAAATGTCAGCCCAGCATACCATTTTAATCATGAAATATCAGGTCTTTTAAGCCTCAGAAATTTGTTTCTTCTGCTATGTAATACCCTATAAACTGCAGTGTAGTCCTATTTAAGGCAGAAATAAACACTGAAGAAAGCTCATAAATGATGTTTTTAAAAAGTTATTAATTTATAAGATACTAGTGATACTTTATTATTGAAGGCAATAGATGTAAATGTGATACCACTGTCTGTAGTTCCAAGCTGATATTTATTTCTTTCCCCCAGGTTAGATATAATCTCTTTTTTTATTCAGCTTAGTTTTCTTCCGTAAATAGATTATTTCTCATAGACCAGGAAAAGATATCTGTATTAATCTTACTCTTTGCTCTACTGCACTGATGTTTCAAAAGGTCAATTAAAACAAAATGGAAGATGAATTGGCCTGCTAGAAAGAAATCTCACTATAGATATCCACAGCTTAATGTTCCTTTAGAAGACAAGGTCAAGCAAATTGAAGGCTATTCATCTGCTCCCCTTATTGGAGTCTTGATCCAGCTGGCCTCTGTTAATCAAGAAATTGAATTCAGCAATGGAGAAGCTATTATTCATATTTGAGAAACACACCATGTACTGCTGGATCTTAATAATCTGGAGCAGTGCATGAGGCCATACTCATGGACCCAGATTAAGCCAAAAGAAAGCACGATATCTGCACAGATATTCTAGAACTTTTTTCAAGACCTGGATTAAAACATGCCTTTTAGAAAGAACAGGGAAAAAAAAAAAAAAGAATTAAAAAAAAAAACAACAACAAAGCCAACCAAAAAAATTTCTTCTCTTTTTTTAATATTTAAACTCACCATTTTGGTTAAGTCACTCCTATACTTAACTTTTGCTGATAAGTGCCATATCATATTTAAAAGTTTGATTCAGAAAATTTGTAGGTCCAAGTAGCTTGGAGTTCCCAGGTAGCACGAAGTTTGCTGAAAAGTATCAGTTCTGGAATTTTTAAATGCTGACTTTTAATGCCAGTATTGCAAGCACAACATATCATTTTGACCCAATTGTAAGAGTTTTGCAATGTTGCATTCATTTTTTTTTCCTATCAATATAAAACAAAACAAGACAAATATCAGATATCTACTTCTGAATGAAATGACTGATTTCTGTTTAAGGCTGTTTTCAACCAAATATAGTTTATAGTTAAAGTGACAGTAAACTGCATGCCCTTTCCTTTACGTTGACTATTAACTACAGCTGAGACAAAGCTGCACTCTTTTGGACATTCGGTGCAGGAAAGACAAAATATCAAGGAAAACAGAGTGAATTATCTTCTGTCTCTGGAGATTCAACACAGAGTCAAATCTGAAGCATGTTAGATACTATGCACAGAAATTTGAGTTTTCTGCTTGCTTTATACATATTCCAGTGCAAAAAAAAGATCCCAAATTTAAGAACTCCCAGTGTTTTTCAAGGTTGTGAAATTCATTCTTAAAACACAACTAAAAATTGCAAAGAAGGTTCAACCTCTGGGGAAGCAGTGCTGCACTACAGACATACACTTTTTTTTATACACAGTCATACCTGTCAATACATACACCAAAGAGAATTTGAAGAGTAGAGTAGAAAAGGACCCAAGAGAGCAGATACTAAAGCATAGTTAGTTGCCTAAGAATTTCATAAGAACACAAGCAACAAAAGCTCTATCAGGCTATGTCAACACAGCTGCATGTGCACAAGCAAGCCTGCAACGTCATTTGCCCACTAAAATAACTAAAAATACCTGTAACTTGAAAATTGCTTATTTAATTGGAGAGTTAGACAAGCAACCAGAGAGGTCACAAAACAAAGACATCTAGGAATTTGCCAGTAGGTGCTCTTCCAGAAGAACAAATGAATGAGCTGTAAAGAGGCAATAATGAGTGCATGTAACTTTGTTGGGTTTTTTTCTTTTTTTTTTTTCTCTTTATGCTCCACTCCCACTCTCCAGAAGGACTTAATTGGAAAGGAAGCAAGTACTTCAAGGTGTACAAACTCACCAACAGAAAAGCTGTAGTTTTTCATCAAGGTAAAGTTTAGTTGCGCAGTGTAATTGATTGACAACACTATTTGAACTAAAACATTGCAGACTGCATATTCATTCCACCTCTCCTTAGATCTAGGAAGAAGCTCAACAAGGCTAACTCATCCACAACCAGCTTTTTTCTTTCTTCCAATTTTTTTAAAATATCTGGACTGGCTCCATTTATTTGTGCATTGTTGCCAGGAGCAGGCTGCCCCCATGTGCCTGCCTCTCTAAGATAAACCAACACACAGCAACCACAAGCCTACAGTTCTATCACACCTTACAGACAACACTTCTGAATGCAACTAAGTTATGATATAACTTATTTATATGACATTATATAGCATACGTTAGCAGTGTGCAAGTAGAATTTCCCGTGTAAAACAGACACTATGTTTTGATGCCAAGCATAAAGCTGTCAATTTATCTGCATGAACACCATGATTCAGTTTTCTTTCTGCTACTAAAGGGTATCCTGTACCAAAAGAACTTGGATGCATCAGATGAGGTTGCTACCAGTAAATCAATTGATGGTGTTCTCAATCTGTTCACAGATATCCTTGAAATTGGGCTCTCTGATCAAAAAGAGAACTCTGCCGTCATCGCACTTAATAGTCTAACTTATAATTCCATACGTTTATTTATTTTTGCTAATGTAGAATCACAATTTCTGTTTTTGTTTTTGTTTTTTTTTTTATATTTTCTAATAGACAAAATAATAATACTGTTGTCATATCAACAAGATCATAGCCCTCTGGCACTTGTTTAGTTTAAAAAGGAGAATACAGTTCTGGGTAGGTGCAGTGTGAACTCTGCTTTCATTTTTTAGGTTTTTATCTCAGTAGAATTTATCAAAACTGAGGGCCACTTTTCATTTTGAAAGGAAGTTTTCCACAAGTCCAGTATACAAGAATTCTTCAGGGCTTTAAAACTCAGAAGCTTTTCCATTCAGCAGATAGATTAGAGCTCTTTATCAAGCTAAAACTAGAAGCTCTAATGCTTATGGCGCACAGATTGCTTCTCTCCACTAACGTGCAGCACAGGAGTTATTCCACCAGCATCAGGGCAAGGCTGCAACTAATATTCTCCCATGCTATTAACAGCCCATTTCAGGATAAAATCCAAACCTTAAGCTTCCTGATGATTCAAAAGCAACATTAATAAAACAAGAAATAAAGTTGCTTGTGCTATTCTAGCTTAGACAACACCAGTGTTATCACCATTCCCTATTTGATAGAATATTTTGTTAGTTTTTATTTGAAGTTTCAATGTTTACATGATTTTCATGTACCTTATCATTTTCTCACACCTTCTCCAGTTGCAAGCTTTGCCCAGTTATGTTTTCGTTGGCCTGTTTTCCAGCACAGCCTCCATCCCTGATCACATACATATAAACTAAAATCACTGCTGGGACAGGGGAAGGAAAAGAAAGTTGGCCAAGAAAAAGGAGCCTCACAGCCTTCTGAGTACCAGCATTTTCAAATCTTTTCAGCACCTTTTCAATGGAAAGCCCTACATCTCTTTGTTACAAAAACTACAGGGATGGAAAGCAGAGAAATTAAGACAAGACATCATAGAGCATAACCACATTCCCTGGCACTGGAACATATTCCTGTTCCCTAGTTCTGGAATTGCCAGGAACTGTGTTACACTAGTATATCAAGCCATCCTAATTTTGCATCTTATAGATATGGCCAGCAACAAACAATTTCTTCAGGTGAGAAAGGTTGTTTGCATAGCAAAAACCTGGTCCTATGTCTCCTGTTCCTGTCTCTCCTCCAGTCTTGCAAAGAAATTACCCCAGAAAATCCTTCCTCACCTCCCAGGAGCTGTCCCACTTCAAAGCAGTCTTCATGTACTTGTCCTGTGCAGCACAGTGGGACCAAATGACTGAAATTACACAAAAACCGTCTTCATACCTGACCTCTCAATTGTAACAAGCTATGGTAAGCTCTCTGGTAAGGACCAGGAACATGATCCTTAACTGAATGACCAGAAATTCAATGTCCATAAGTTAGCAAAAATCAAATCACGATCTTGCACAGATACGGAAGATAGTGAGAAAATTAAGCTATACAGTCATGCAGATTGCTTAAGGAGTAGCATCCTTAGAGTTTAGAGAGGAAAAATGTATTCTGGATTGGATACCTGCTGCTGTGTGGTTCTCCTTTCAAATACAAGAACATTTTCAAAAGACTATTACATGAAAGTTAATCTCAAATGCTGTATTCTTCAAAAAGAAATTTTATACACAAGGGCGTTTTATTTAATTTTTTCAACCAAAATTCTATTCACATATTAGAAATACAGTTATCAACATTTACAAACCAGAAACATTTTTATGGTTGCAATGATTTATAAAGGGAGAATTTATACAGACTTCATGTTTTTATCATAGCATTTAATTCTACAACATTTCATGCCCTGCCAAGCTTTTCCCAGCACTAATTGAAAAAAGAGGGAGAAAGGGAGATAAAAAAGAGACTGAGTTTTAGAAAGACTATTAAATGAACCAGCTTATACCTCAGAGCAGAAGTGCTCATGTAGCTGTGCTATTCCACACTAAAGGGAGGAGAAGAGAGGGAACTGCAGTGACTTTGCTGCTGTCCTATCCAGGTATGGAACATGGGGCCAGGACACAGCCCTGGTAACAGGCTGTTTTTCTACCTGGGGTAGGTAGATGCAACACAGGGCATAATGAACTTGAAAGCTGGCCACACTGCGGGTTTCAAACAATACCACCACCACCAGCCTCTGTCACATCACCTCACACAGCTCAGAAGCAGACACTGATTCACTGGGCCAACCAATGAGACCACCATGCTTGTCTGCTGGGGTGGGCTGCTGTGCTCAGCACACCAAGGGGCTGGGCTGCACATTGCCATTGTAACACTGATCTGATGAGAGAATTAAATGTGGAGCACCCCACGGCATATTTTTAAAAGGCAAATCAAGGCAGAAGTTCAATTTAGGATAGTATGCATGTAGTATACAGCTTTTTACTAATATTGCTTTTCAGCCCACAGAGATGCACTGAAGCTGTTGCTTTGTAAATAGGCAGCATGGAAAAACCAAACCAACTGAAAAAAATAAAACCAAAAAACTCAAACCTTTATTGCAAGAAGAACTAAAATCTTTGTTTCAAGTGCAGAGAATATAAATAAAAGGAAGGGCTCATCTGTCTATGGTTCCTGACCTTTATGCACAGCTACGATTTTGTTTTAAGAAAATCTTATAACAGTGATGATAAAATAGCTAGCAATTTCAAAAGAATTATTCAGATGGTGGCAATACAAAACATTTTTTTCAGACACAATTTTCAGAACAGCAGCATTTTTCGATAAGCTTTATCTTATATGTTATTATGCCATCCATCATGTTTGTTTTTCATAAGTTACCTTAGTCATTTATATTTAAGAACAAGCCCTGAATTGTTTGGAGTTTTTATTTCTGATACTTTTATGCAAAGAGAAAATTAAAGCTACTCTGATTACTTATATATATGTAAGTAGGCTCATAGAGTCACAGGATAAAGTAATGATGATTATAAACATTTTAATGTCTGTGGAGACGTATCATTCATCTACTAGCTGATGAAAAATTGATAGCAATTGTTAGTCAACAGTGATTTGTCTACAGGCTAAGGAGGATTATATCTCCAGAAATCCACTATTGTTTCCTAACGTATTGTATTGGTATTGAATATAAACACAACAGTGTCCTTCCTCATTGCAAAGAATGATGAAAAATAAAATCTCAGTACACACACTCTCATTATTGCACCAAACATTGAGCTTCAAAACAAACGCTCTCCAGTTTACTGGAAGATTAAGGGCTCACTAGGGCAAGTTTTCAATGCTCAGAACTCCCATTGATTTCAATGGCAGCTCCACATACAAGGCATTTCCAGGATTAGCCCTTAATTATTTATCAAAAACATGCCCTAGAGCTCTGAGTGCATTGCAAAGATGAACAGTGAGATTCAAGTAGGATATGATGGGGTGAGTTTTTCAGCCTTCACAAAAGATGCAAATGCTTTTGTATAAGCAACTCACTGACAATAGGGTAAATAAGAATTGTATTGTTCGATATGTCAAACACACTACTATGACAGACACTTGGAGATGCTAGTCAAGGTTCATACCTTCCTTCAAGTGTTTGTCATGACAAAGGAGGTGCCATTAATGATTATATATTTTTTAATTCCACAACTTCTTTTTTTTTAGATCTCATTAAGTGCTTTTCTGCAACATCATTTAAAGTAACAGGATTCAAACATTTCAAGTTTGAATGCTATCCAAATGCTTATAAAAATATTCATATATACTCACTGACTACACAGATACAGAGTGGATAAAGCCCAAGATTCTCAAAACTTTCCAACTAGACCTAGCTGAATCCTAGGCTGAGTTGCAGTTGCTAAATATCTACTCTGATTTTTAAGACTTGCCTCCAGCTGCTGCACCAGAAGGGAGGACGTTTCTTGCAAACATGATGTTGTAGCTGTCAGCTCCACACAAGTATTTGGGACACTGTAGTACATCTCAGCCTGAATTGCATGTCCAGACCCCATTTTCAGGTCTGCTTCAGGATTTCTCTGCCACCTCCACCAAATCACTTAAGCAACACACAGACTGGTGGACATGGGATTGCTGCAGAGATCTCAAACTTAGGCATTCATGCTGGCCCTATTCTAGGCCTATACCAAGGTATGAACCACAGGAGATAAGCTCATCACACTTGGACTTTGTGGGAAGAAAACCCATTGCACTGGCTATCTGGGAAGTACCATGGGCTCCAGCAAGGCTGCTGGGGGGATGATTAAGGTCACAGGGGCCACACTATGGAACAATGTCCTTTCTCAGCAGATGCAGCACATTTCTTCCTCATTCTCTACCTCAGAAACAGCATTACGGTGTTTCTCTCTCCTTCTCTCTTGCAGGGGCGTTTGTATGGAAACTTGTGAAGTGCTCACATGCTCAGGTTGTGTGGTAACATGACATTAGCTGACAGACATTTCTATACAAAATGTGCAATCCCATTTTAAAAACAACTGGTGAAAAAATTCCAAAGCCAAGGAACAAAAAAACTGCTATGGAAGAAATTTCAAGCCTGACTTCCTAAGGAAACTATGATTGTACATACGTAATGTATAGCAGAACATGGTTTGCCATGTATCCAGATACAAAGACAGACTCTGCTACAAGCATAAGACAAGCACTTTTTTTCCCTAAAGCTTTTGATGAGAATATAAAGTTCTGGTAGAAATGGCTAGGCAAAAATAAATAAATAAATAAAATTACTTTTAGGAGATAAAGAAAGTGGTATCTATTGTCTGAATAGCAAAGCATACATACTATGAGCAGGGAGATCTTTGTAGGCTAGTTATGAGCCAGATACTAGCAGGTTCCTCTGACTACAACAAGGCCACGAGTTGAAAATGCTGAAAAGAAAGCTGACAGCTGAAAGAATGATTTCCTCATTCTTTTCTCTGAAATTATACAGCAGGTGTTGTTAGTACACTGGACTAAACTGGATTACATGGAGTTTTTACACCATAACTCACAAAAGCATGCTATCACAAGAACGTAAGAAATGGTAAGCCTGGGTCAACCATCACACTCTTTATTCAGTAGCAGGAAAAATAGCCTTGATGATAACTGATAGTGGTAGCCATGGCAGTGGCCAGTACTTCATTTTCCTGATGAAAGTATCAGTGAGATGGATTTCAGCAGCCGAAAATGGACATTCCTTCCCACCTGCAGGGCTGACTCTCCTTCCATGGAATGGTTTTGTAGCAAAGTAAGAAGCAAACGTTTTGGGTTGATGGATACTGTATTTTTTTCAGAAGTGAAATGGCTTTGGTCTCAGAACTCAAGAGCTGTTTTCCTTTCTCCACCTCACAACCATTTACTACTATTCATAATGTGTCATCAGCATTTTCCAAACTACACATCTGCTAGTATAACTCCCCATCTGATTATTCTCTCTCTTTTCTCCACAACGATTTAGAGATGGAGGCTAGGATATTTATAAAAACCAAAAACAATAACAACAACAAAAAGCACACTAAAAAGGCTGATAACGACAGCTGCTTTTACAGAGGAGGGTAAAGAGCAGTAATGTGGCCAGTTAAATTGGATAATAAAGGGAAATCGTGAAATGCAAGAGCAGTGGCATGTGAATGGGTAGTTCCATTGGCTGCAGTTCAAACACTTCATAACTACCTCTGAGGTGTATATAGTAGCTGCAAATGCAACTTAGACAAACTTTGGCTTTCCAGAGTGCTTAGACAAGACACACAGTGTTACTAGGAGGTTTGCATTCAGACTAAGCACGAGGAGGTACTATAGATATCTGTAGTACAAACTGAAAAATTTTCTTACTGATTATGTACTTGCAGTTTTGTTTTAAAGTAATGTATTCCTCATAATGAATGTACAGAAATGTAAATTATATAGGTCTTAGCCCCTCTTTAGTTTCCATGGAAACTGAGATTACTTAGAAGAGCATGCAAGTCACCAGCACAAGGCAGGAGGAGGTCACTGGTATCAGCCATTAAAGTATGTTACAATTGCTGGATCTGCTCTGGAGCATGGGAAAGGCAACTGGATTTTTTGGTGGTTAAAGATGTCAGAGAAAGCAATTTAAAGTCTTTTTCACCTTGTTACAGATATTACATTTCTTATTCATTTGCAGGTTATTCAGGCAGCTAGAGGCATTGATGCCAAAGCCCTGGCTTGCTTTGCTGTAAGAGACGGTAGAGGATCCCCATGGGCATTCTCCACGGAGCAGGAAGTAATAGCAATAAACAGAACTGCATACCCAAGGTGAGGAAAACAAAGCAGCATTTCTATCTGTGCATCATGCCTCACAAATGGGATCTTTACTTTTTATGAAAGATACTGCCCACTCACCTGCCTCCTGAGTCACCTGCCTCCTGAGAACTATTATTTATCAGTGCACAGCATTCAGGTCAGCTGTGTCTTGCTTTACAGAATTATATATTTTAAATAGAGAACACTGATTTCCATTTACAGTTTACCTACGTACAGACTGTGTAATACTTAACCATGGATGATGATATACTTTTCAAAAGAAATCAGCACTCACAATGGAATGATTTATGGGTCTGTATCTTGAGAAATGCAAAGGCCTTCCTTTCTAGACAGCACATACTTTGCTAACTCAGCCTAAATCTGTTTTTTGCTTAGTTTGTTGAATCTCAGTGCATCTCCACTGCATAACTCAGAGCACATTCTCGTTCCTCCTCTCTACGTGCTTTCTCAAAGACCTTTTCCTCTGACATTTGCTGTAGTAGATCTTTTTCCAGTCAGACATTACTGGATTCAGGCTTATCTCTGTCATGCACCTCATAAAATCAGGCCAACACTAAGTCCTGCATTCTCATTTGTATTTCCAGATGTGATCCCAGTCAAGATGCATTTGAAGTAAAAGCTCACAGTCGCCCTCAGTGGGCAGTGATTCAGGCCCCTCCAACAGTATTTCACTTTTCTAGCAAAGGTCACTGAGCTAAAAGAGACTGCACAGGCTATGAAATGTCAGGTGAGTTTATTTGTGCCAAACCATTTAGGGTCCTGCTGCTGCTACTTTATTTATTCTATTTATTTCTATTATTGAAGCCAGCTTCTGTAGCTGTTGTAGGCAAATAAATAAAATAATTCTTGTCCTTCATTCCTCAGAGATGTACTGAAAAGTCTACAGTTACTCATTAACAAGGGTAGTAAGCATTTGCTTGATATAAGCAAGCAGGAAAGCATGCAATAATTAAATTACTTTTAGGGTGTTTTACTACTAGAGTTCGAGGGGGTTCTCTGTGGGTGCTCACATGTAAGCATGTGGCAGGAGATGCAATTTTATATGACCAGGAATTGCTTTAAAAACTCTTACATTCTTCCCTTATCTCGGTGATCTCAAGTGACCAGCTCTAGAACTGAAATACCTCCTTTACAGTCATCAGAGGAGCTACCAACATGTTGGTTTACCAATTAAAGCATTTAACTCTAAGATGGAACTCCTAAGAGTAGAAATCAAGGCTTTATAAATTACTCAGCCAGTAACTGTGTAACTTCTGTGTAACACAGAACCATCCCAAGGGTTTGATTCTGATTCTCAATCAATAATTTCATGCAGAGAAGGACAACAGAAATGCAAATATTTAGGCTATGTTCTACAGATATTGTGCTGTGTTCTACAGATACATCTCATATTGTTCTAATGCCAGAAAAAGCCAAATGGCTCACTCAGAGCAATAGCCAATGTCTTTTTTTGTGGTTAAATATTTTTGAAGACTTAAAACCATGCAGAAACAATTTTCAGGTCCCTCATATTACAATCTGTATGTGTCATCCCACAGCCAAATCCTGCAAGAAATTAACTGAACTACCACCCTTTGACACAAACATTACTCACTGGACTGGGATGTTACCTGTCAGAAAACAGTTCCTTTTTGGGAAAAATCTCAGGTCTGGCAAGGGAATTGCACTCCCTGAGAATACCTTTATTTTCATGCAGCACCGATTATTTTTGGTCCAAGGTCCACAGCAGAGTAAGCCTTTTTTAAGACTCCTCCATCAGTGGTAGTATGGCCTAGAGATAGTTTGCTCTGTATCTTGTCCTCTTCAGAATTTGTTACCTGGAAATCACAAAGGAGGCTGAGACCTGAGAAATACCTGAGAGCAGGGCTCCCCTTAGTTTTTAGCACAGTGGCAGAGATCCTCAGTTACTGCCTGCCAGCATCCACTGAAAAATTTCAGCCTTTTTTAAAAATAAAAATCAATCTTAATGCTTTATCAGAGAAGCAGGAAGGATAAGAACACATGTATAGATGTGTTACGCTTAGCTGAAAACTACAAGGAGGGGAAGTCATAGAAACAGGTAACAGAGTGTTAGTACAATGATAAAGAATTATTCTAACGCTGAATTACAAAACCACTGCATGCTAAACATCAGCTTTTAAATGGGGCACTACTTTGCCCAAGCAAGAATTATTCTAATACAAAGTAGGTGATTTTAATGAATGTACATATTAATGCAGTTGATACTCTGATACAGTAATGCAAATAAGAATAGGGAAAAACATGAAAACCCCCAATTAAGTCTTAAACTAACTTGACAGAGTATCCTCTTGCAAATAGTTTACTGTGCTTTCAGACGCTCCCCTTCTTAGACACCTGACTTACTTCTCCATCAGAAAGTGGTTTCTTATCCCAGGGACAGGTTGTGAAGGGGACAAAGAAACTCACACTTATCTGAGTCCAAATGTTCATTTATCTTTCCTCTAAAATGCTTTGTGATAATATGGGGAACCACAGGCTAATGTGGCTGTTAAGGGTGTCAGGCTGGACTTGGGAAGCTGAAAGGACAGAGACTACAGAGGGACGGGGTGGGCATCTGCAAGAAATGATGTTAAACAACTATATGCACATTCATCTGCTTCCCTCTGTCATTCTTATCCTCACCTGCTTGCTTGCCTGTCTAGTGAACAGCTACACTCTGGACAAACAACCAGCATTATCACTGCTTTGAATGGCAAAAATTCTGTCACCTCTTAATGAAAGTGTATTTGGATTTTCAGCTATGAACTAATTTTAGCAACAGTCACTGAAGCCTAATGCAAGTAAAAATGCAGTAACCATCTCATGGTGATCCAGTGCTTTCCAATTGCTTTTTTAATTACGTAACAAAGCATCCCTGTAAATTCTGCTGTGAAAACATTTCTGTGTGAAAACATTCAAGTTCCCTTAAAGCATCATGAGATAAATACCACAGAACTAGCAAGTATTTACCTGAAAAAAGGAAAGATGCAGCCATGAGCACTCAAATGAAACAGATACAATTTGAGATGAAGGGGAGGGAAGTGAAAGCAAGGATAGGTCAAATAATGCATTCTCTTTGTTTTGAAAATAAAAATTAGTGACCAGAAAAGCAAAATATGGAAAAAAAAAAACCTCTAGGAAACCCAACTGACCTTAGTAAGTAACCCACTGTTAAGAACAGTGACAATTCTGCCCCTATTTATTCAAATGAATTGAGAAGTACTTAAAGAAAACTAAATTCTCCACACATGCACTCATAGTCCACAATATGCGTTTTTCTTCAGAAAAACTTTTTTTCCCCCCCTCTGGGAAAATTATTAAGGATTTTTCTCTCACAGAACTGATTATTAACCAGAAACAAGAACACTAATGAAAGATGCTGAAGTCTCATGCCACCTACAGTAGATCATGCAAAGACTCAAAGTTGGCTCCCCTACATATCAGCAGTCCCTAAAACATGAGGATATCAGTCATTCCTAAATGGCTGTATTATCCACAGGAAAGCTTATACTGTCCACATCCACTCATTACATTATCCAGCAAGCTTATATTAGCCACAGATTAAAGGAGAGATATTCTGGCTCTATGCAGCAACAGAACAAACACAGATGATAAAAACTCAACATTTAGAGGAAAACAGTAGGTTGGGATGGTTCTTGATGTTGCAGCTCCCTTCCACACACCCTACCCCACATGGGCATAAAAACCATACCGTAGCAGAGCTTACGCAGCCTTTCAACATACAGTTTGTTTTAAAACGATTCTACTAAAGTGAGCCAATGTAACAGGCACAGACCTCCAAACCAGACAGAGCTGCTTTTCAGAGCTGCTGAAACCTGTGTTTTCAGCTGACAAACTGAGTATTTTACTCTGGTTTGGTTCTTCTTTTTTTTAAATTCACAGATCTGAATTCTGAAGAAATAATTTATGTTTCTTCCTTTTAACATTTCGTTGTAAGTGAGATTCAAGAAACGGGTCTTCAGTTTTCTTCCCCCCCTTACTCCAAAATGTGGAATACTGCAGAAGAAGCCACATGATTTATCAGGCATTTCTGAGTATGTTCTTCAAGACTGTAACATTTTAATTGTAACACTAGAAAAAAACATCCATAAGAAGCTGCTGCTTTGCTGGCATCATGAGGAAAGTAAGGAACAATTTAAAGGCCAGAATAGATGATATTTTGAGATTCCTTCCAGTCAGGGTTGTACTATGATTCTAATAACTTCTTTAACTTACCCTCTCATATTCAGCTGAGAAAATTCTCAGCTTCAATTTTCTTAACAACATGCCACCATAGTTACCTATGTACGCACATATTCACATATGTATGCATTTAAATACGTATATTTATAATTATACATTTTACATTTATGCATATCATTTATGCATATGTGTGTGTTTATACTGAACCTGTTAAAGATTGTATCTATTTCTGTCAAGACATCTCCTTCAGGAAAAGCCATAGAGCTGTCCCCTTCATTCTCTGAGATGCACATACATTTTACACTGTGCAACAGGATAGGACAGTCCCCCATATCCCACATGGCTTTTGTGGTGGGGATTCCACATCCAGTAACTGTCAAGAGCAGCTAGAGAGGGCACGAAATCCACCCTGCATCTGGCAGTCTCCAGATAGCTTGAATAACAATCAATAGCAAACAAATGGCCGTTGCACTTACAATATAAGTATTACAATACAATATTACAATATAATATGAGTCCTGTCTGAGCCTGCTTTCCCTGCGGGGAGGCAGGCACTAATTCAACCAACATTAGTTCCTTTAGATGGTTGTAATGACAGTAAAAACTTGTAACATTTAAAACACAGGCTGCAATTTCTTCTTTTCCATTCAGCATTTGTACTTGGCCAGCTAATGTTTTAATGAACCTGTTTTTAAGACTTCTCATTCCCATATTCCTTGGAGGATTTTTTTGTTTAATTTTATTATGCAAGACTGGCATCTATTTTGGCTGCTTTCAGAAATATTCTCTCTTCACATGCAAAGAGATTACATCTTGCCAAGGATACCAAGGCAGCACCAAGATTCAAAGTTGCTCTCACTAGCTTTCGCATAACTCTCTGCAGCTATGCTGGAGTGGAGTTAGGTCAGTTCAGTAGGCTGAACTAATTGTTTCTCCTCAGTAATATTTTAGTTCTGGATCAGATAATGTATCTGCAATTTCCAGATTCTCTGGTTTCAATTACAGACCTTTAAATCCACAGAGAGGTAGGAAGCAGTACATATGGTATATTAGGTTTATTTTAAAACTAAATCCCTTACCAAGGTAGATCTTGCTTTTAATAGCTTTTTTTTTTTTTTTTTTTTTTTTTTTAAAACCAGTTTGTTGCTGATTTTCTGTCTCACATAAAATGAAAGAATTACAATCTGAATCCTTATAAGATAGGTCCTAATTACTGTTCTATTACAAGACAGGCAGCCATGCTTCTCGCTTACTTTTCTTTCTCTTTCAGCTTAATTTTGACAATTTGCTTGTTTCGGACTGCAGACTGTGCTCCTCACAATGCAGAGGGCTCAAAGCCTGTGTTTTCCTCTCCCTCTGCCCAGTTAAGGTTCAGGACATAGCTCCTAGTCATGGCTTCTGCAAGCTAGAAGATGCAACAGTTCACATTGAATTCCACACAGAAATGGGTCAGAAACTGAGGTTGGTGTACACATGCACAGCAATGACCTCCTAGCACCTGTGGGAGCAGGTACACTGTCACAGAAGTGAATTGACACAGATCAGGCTCCTGACAGAGAATCTGGCCCTGGAGATCTGAAGCTGCAGGGATGCCTTGAGTTTTTTTGCTGGGACTGGGGATGTAAGCTCCTTACCTGCAGAAGATGTGTGTTGGTGGCAGTCTGTGTTGCCAAATGCAGGAGCAACCCTAGATAAGCATGTTGCACAGCATCAGAGAGAGCAAAAAGGAAATCAGCTGGGTCTCCTCTGAAACCCTAAACCTTCAACAGCCCATGCCCTCAGGCATACTGAATTAGGGGCAGGTAAATCCTGTGTTTATCAGGTTGGGAAATGGAGGCTGCCAAGATGGTGAAATCTGGAAGTTGGAACTTCTGGCTGCAGAGCATGGCTCCTGATCCATCCTCCATCTACAGAGCAGATTCTGCATCCTGGTTGCAGGTTAGGTGCCTGCATAGCTGAGCCTGAGTCATGTATCAACACGAGGAGTAAGAGGCAAGGATGGCCATCAGACTGGCCCATCTGGAGAGGAGATCTGCAAAGTAAGATGTAGGAGAGGTGTCAACAGCTGTGTCAGAGGAGGAAGTAGGGACCTGGTTAGCAATAAAAAGATAGATGTCGATGTGGAAAAGAGATCCTATAAAGAACAAATAAGGACTGAAGGTTGCCAACCCCAGGTCTATGCATACAAATTAGGAAAAGATAGCATTGTGGGGGAAGTTCTGATGCCTTTCGGGGAAATCAACACCATCAAATGCTTCTCTGTAAGGCCTATATGTTTATGCATACAGCATGAGGAAGAAACAGGAGGTATTAGAGATATGCAGATAGTTACAGAACTGTGATCTCATAGGGATCACAGAGACATGCTGGGTAGCCTTGCACCTGGCATGCTGCCATGGATGGATAAAGGCTTTTTAGGAAGGACAGGGTGGTATGGTGAAGAGAGTGAGTTACCTATCACATGACAGATTGTCAGGGCTGCATGGAACTCTGCCTCAAGACTGGAAATTAGAGTGATCCTTTTGCCATCAGTGTCTGCTACAGACTGGTCAGGAAAAAGCAGATAAGATCCTTCAAACAACTGTAAATGTCCTGCTTACAGACCCAAAATCTCGTGGGGAGCCTTAGCCACACCAATATCACGCAGGAGTACATTGAAGGTAACTTCCTGACACAAGAGATTCAAAAGCTAAAGGCAGAGATGCTCTGCTAAATCTCATGCTCACAAATCAAGAAAAAAACTGGTCAGCAACATGAAGACTGGAAGTTGCTTTGGCTAAAGTGACCAAGAGATGGTAAAGTTCAGTATTCTAAGAGCAGAGAAAGGGGCAAAGAGATGGATGACAGCTTTCAATTTCAAGAGAGCAGACTTCAGCAAGTTCATGGACGCTAAGAAGAGCGCCACATAACGCAGCACTGGAGAGAAGAGGGGTTCAGGAGTGCTAGCTGATTTCCAAAGATCTACTCCTCCAGGCTCAAGAGTAGTCTATCTCAGTAAGCAAAAAATCAAGCAGCAGAGGAAGAAGGCCTGCAGAGATGAACAGAGTTCCCAACTGAAATGAAATATAAAAAGAAAGCATGCAGGAGGTAGAAGGAGGATCAGATCCTCCTGGAGGAATATACTGTCTGAACGTGCAGGAAACTATAATTACTTCCAGCTGAGACTTGGTAAGGAGTCCTCTCCCACCCAGACCGAACACTGTGTCATGATTAAAATGAACAGCAGTTTTGCATTCCGACTTCTGTTCTGCAGTCTATTTTAGCCTTGAAACAGGATGCTGAAACTACTGCCTTGGCTGACATAGTTAACCTCTGTTGTCTCAGGTAATTACCCTCAAGAGCTGTGGCTGGACTATCCAGAGCATAACTGCAGACTATAGTTGCAACTGTTCCTACATAAAGCTGCAATGGCTTTTCAATTTTATATTTCACCAAAAAACTATCATGCTTTCCTCTTAAATTCAAATGCTTCTCGAACTATGGCTGCAAACAGTATCTAATTAAATGATCTGGGAGATGAGAAGTGAGATGTATCATCAGCAACAATTCCAAACAGTGTGACATAACAGAGAAATGTGAGCTTGTTTTGTTCATACCCTTCATTGTACTTCAACCCCTACATTGGCTTAGTATGTAGAGCTTCTGTTAAGAGTAATTGATATAGTTGAAAAAAATAACAAGCTTTGGAGCAGACAAGACTGTCATCTTCTGCTCTATTAAGTTCTGGTCTTACTTGTTACAATGTTTTATACAGGATATAGAAGCAGTTCCCTTTTCCTCTCTTTACTAAGGTAGCAAAATTCTAATCATCAAATTAAACTCCAAGTAATAATTCTCAACATGCATTCTGTTATGAAGGCTGCTGCACGTATTTCATGCCTATAAAAGTATGCCCTGGACAACTTTTTTTTGTTGTTGTTATGTCTTTAATTTGTTTTTTCTTTTGTCATTTGTATGTACTGATCTAACAAAAGATTACATGCCTCTTAGAAACCTGAAGCCACTTACACATTCTTAGGGAGTCATGATAATGAAGACTTTCTGGTTTTATCAGAGCAGCTGTATTCTTCATGCTACACTAAATCCTCTTCACTGTCTGAAATTAAACTCTTACCCTCTTGTATTAATTCTTGCCTGATTCTGTTCATTGTAGAGTCAAGTTGTAAAAAGAGCTCTGTCAGAATGGTTGGCCTCAGAAAGTGAGATCTCCATGAAGCAAGAAACAATGGGTTCTGCCAAGTGCTCTTAATAACTTCAGAACTACACAATTTTATTCTTAAATAATTTGAAGTGGTGATTACAAATGTAGTGAACTTTGCACATTTTGTCAAAGTCGGCAGGAGATCTGAAGATCTGTGTGAGAATTACTGCGGAGGGGCAGACAGTTGAGAACATCTCTTTCAAGAATCAGCAGCCATCTGGTGTGGGCTGCTGCTTGCGAGATCAAGAACACAGAGCACAAGGAAGGATCTAGGAGAGCTGGAAGAAAGGCAAAGTGAAAGAGACAAAAGACTTGCAGCACAGACTCGGGAATTTGCACACCACATGGACAGAAGCAGAAGATTTGCATCACATTATCTTATCTCCTGACTGCCTACTCACTGGCATGTGTACATTCCATGTAGTATGACTGGTCAATAAAGGCTTCTTTGGCTATGCTTACGGCAAGAAACATCATGAAGAGTCATGAAGAAATATCATTGTAGACTCTGATAAATCATTTTTTAATCAGGTATATGTTTTGTAATTGTTTCTTCCTTGCAGCTTGTATTTTGATTGCCAGATCATTGTGTGAGCTTGGAGGATGACTTACATTAGCCTGCATTAGTAATTATAGAAGACTAAGATAAGATCTTATAAGAGTGATAAGATCTTAGTCTTCTATAATCACTGAGTGATTAGCCTTTTGATAATAAAGATAGATGCAGGAAGGGCAAGAGAAATTCCTCAGACTCCACAGTATTTTGAACAGAAGAATTTTTGCCATTTGATCTTTACTGGAAAGCAAAATATTTTAAATGATGTGGATTTTTTTTTTTTTTATTCAGGACCTCTGCTCTTCAGAGGAGTATTCAGCCAAACAGAGTTGGTACCTGCAACCTAACAGGTGTAAATTTAGAGACTATTTGAAAGCCTATAAAAACACAACCCTGAGTCTCTCTCATGACCCATGAATAACAAGTTAGCGTTTGCACCATATTTAATATGAAGATTGTGACCAAGTTGTTAACCTTTAGGTGGGGCCAAAGAGTAAACGTGTCACATAGTACAAAAGGTACCATAAATCTGTGTAAACAGTGCATAGCATGTGGAGTGGCTCACAGCTGCGGGCTAGAGTAAACAAAATCTTATTTATTGCTGCTCTCTTTGCTTTCTTCATATCTTCTAAGTGTGGGCTTTTACGAAACACAATTTCTGAATCCCAGCTTTTACCTTTACCTAGAGGATGAGTTATTTCTTTTGATTGATAAAAATGGTGCATTGCTGTGTTTTCTATGCTCAAGTTTTAATTAATTTTTGCTATTTCCATCTAATCATAATGGTTATGACACAAGCAGTGATTATTCTTGAAAAGCACACTACAAATACTGTTGAGAATTAGGACCTTACTACAGAAATATTCATTCTAACACCTTGACTCAGTACATCTAGTGTCATATAGATATATAGAATCATTTGAGTTGGAAGGGACCTTTAAAGGTCATCTGATCCAACCCTCCTGCAATGAGCAGGGACACCTACAGCTACATCAGATGCTCGGAGTCCCATCCAGCCTGATCTTGAGTATCTCCAGGGACAGGGCATTCACCATCCCTTCAGGCAGCCTGTCCAAGTGCTTCACTGCCCTTATTATGAAAAACCTTTTCCCTACATTTTATATAAATTTCCCCTTTTAGTTTGAAACCATTCCTTTCTGAAGACCGTTGCCTGCATTTTCCTCTGTCTCATACTGTTACATGTATTTACAATTCATTGTTTCCCACTCTGAGATCTGCTCACAGTTCAATTTTCTTTTAGATATATTCATTTCGTTGACAAGATAATCAGAGCAAATACTCCATACTTCCACATACAGTTTTAGGGAGCAGATTAAAAACATGACTGAAAGTCAGCTGTATTATTCTTAGACCTAAATTTGCATTGCAGAGAGCACACCAGAAGTGTCTGTAGTCTACAAGCAGGTCTCCGACATTTCCTCCCATCAGCCAGTTAAGTTACCTTCATGCCAATTGTCTTTCTTCTTCAAAATGGACTAATTCATTTATTTCATAAATGTTCACTAAATTCACTAAAATTAGCAAGTTATGATGCAGAATTCATAGGCTAATTTTCTGTGTTGTTGTGCTGTTATTAATTCACCTTTTACCAGGAAACCAACAGATTATAGCTAATTTTTATTTTTTTTAATCTTTTCTCTACATTTCCCAAAGGTCAATTCTCACCACTCAGCAACACAGCATTTGTTAAACACAATATTCACCTTCAACTGTGACTTTTACTCACAAAGGGATGGAAAAAGCTTACAACGGAGTTATAGGAAACCTTGAACACATAATTATACACAAGGTATTTTAAATGGAAAAGATACAGTCAATGTATTTGCAGAGAAATAAGCCATATTCACGTATGGAAGGACATCCCTATGTTTACCAGATTTTAACAAGAGGGTAACAGTGGAGGGGCTCATCATGTGTGCACTCCTGCACACTTTTCTAAAGGTTTCAGTTTAATTTAAGAGACTCTGAGTTACAGAGCAGGCTCTTCTGATATTTTTCAGCTTCCAGGGTGACTCTCAGTAGATACATGCAACTTTTCCTAGTAGATGAGATCCTACTTACAACTTCTGTAAATTTACTTTCCTGTATTTTCCCCATTAGGTCACTCTGATCAAAGCCTAGATCTATACAAAGACATATTTCAAGTCTGAGCTTTTGCTGTCACTACTACATTATGAAATCCAGAGCACCAAACTAAGTTACTGAGCTTATATGACAGTTAAAATAAGATGCATAAAAGAACATACACGAGCAAAGGGGTACTCAAACTGTTAGGAGAAAGGCTGTAACAGAGACACCAAACAGTCCTTCAGATTCTTAGCCTGGTCTGCACCACAAGTGAAACATCTTTGCAAAATACACATTCACAGATCCTGCCTGGCCATCTCCCACAGAGCCTTCTTTCTTCTCTCCTAGGAACAGACAGCTTCTTCCCAGTCTATGCTCAAGCTAGTCTGAGGTATTGCAAAGTTTACAAATCTAGTTTTTCATGCTAGAAATGCAAAACCCAGTTATCGTGGTATGAAGTTCAGATGATGAAACTGAGAACACTTGGGATCAGCATGATTTAGCACTGGGTAATGGTGTTATCATCTCATCCCACCCTTCTCTCAGGGGCTTCCAGCCTCAAGGCAGTTGGTCAAGAAGAGGTAGCTGTGCTACCACTGTTTAAAGCCTGTTGCCTCAGCAGAAACTTCTATTAGTGTTTAATTTTTATATTCAGTATAGTAGTAGACTAGGCCTACCAGTAATTTAAGAGCTTCCCTGCAAAGTGAGGTACGTTTGCAAAACTGGCGAGATACTTACTGATAGTCTTAGTAGTCAGCATGTCCAAGACAGACCAACTCCTTTCTGTGTGTTGCAGTGCTCAAATTTTAGGCTCTAATTTGTTCCATGCTTATTATTTTCCAGCTGTTTCTGAAGGAACCCAACCAAATCTTGCAGCTTCACATACAGGATTACTGCAAGGTTGCAGATTTTTTCCCCCCATGGGACTGTTAATTTTTATATTTACCAAGACTGAATAACTGTATAATTTGTTTTTCCAGTCCCATTAAGGTGCCAGATACAGCCACCTCCCATCATCCATAATAGTAATTACATCGTCTTCTCCATATCTCCCCAGGTAGATTTTCCTGCACATCTTCTCTGTACTAATATGCTTTTGTTTATAACTTACATACCTCTCATGTTCAGGATTGATGGTTAAAATAATCACCCTGAATGTGAGCAGAATCAAAAATGCTTTAGACAGAATACAGTAAGGTGTGTATTAACACAGAGCTACAAAACCTATCCACAGGGAATAGCTGAATGGCTGCATGTGAGGGACTTCTCTATTCTGTAAGGGATTTGTTAACACATTCTTCCTCAAATATGTTAATTACCACAGATTGTTCAACACATTGTTCTGAGTATATTTCAATTCACCTTTAAATTATTTTGATCTATATTTAGCTATTTGGTATCCATAATTTTAATTATTTTCCACTCAAGAGAGTAGCAAATGAATTTATTAATGGACCAAAGGTCTGTATATCAGAAATTACAGCATGAAATTTAGGTTTAATTTCCTAAAAACTATGAAAGAACCTGAGCCATGTATGTGCCAAGTCTACTACAAATAATCTACACACCTAAATAACTGGAATTTGAATAGTCTGTTTTGTAACTAAGACAGAAGCACAACCACATCTAATAATATTGCAGTTTTCATCATCCTCTTTGGGATCTCTTGTAATTTTGTACCATATGAAAAAAACTGAAAAGAAAAAAACCCAAAAACATACCTCTCACCAACTAGAATGCCCAGCTGAGTAACCCTTGTGACAGAGAAATCAGTGTTACAGGGTCACTTGTAATAGAGGAAGACTTCTTTTAAAAGGTAAAATAGACATTAGGGATTCATTAAAATAGTAGAAGGTGAAAGAACGAAAGAAATGCCATGAGATACACTTGCTTAGATTTCACATCCTACTACCATCTAAATTTGTCATCTAAAATGACAAATTCTTTTTGTGAGAGATTAAACTGAGCTGGCAGTGACCAGAAAGAAAAATGACATTGATGAAGAGTCCACACAGTAAATGTCAATAATTAAGGAAGACCTTGACCTGAAGACAGATAGAACTTCCCATAAAAATTTATACAAACCGGATCACAACTTAAAAGGCACCTTTAATAGATGTTCATTATCAGTAATTGTTAGAGATAGGAATATCACAATTATTCATAATACCATGAAAGTGATTTCTTAAGATATGCCTAATCTTTTGTCCAGACAGAATATATTCCTGTTTTACAACTTGACTAGGCAAAAATTATTCACTGCCCCCTAAAAAATTGTTTTAAGGCTAAAAAAAAAAAAAAAAAAAAAAAAAAAACATACATGCCATACATGCCATTTTACTGTCACAGACATGGATTTATTGAAAGGTAGAAATTCCCTGATATGTCATCCCACTGTCCAACAGGGTATAATTTCCTCCCTGAACCAAAGACTGAATGCGGATGCAGTCTAGAAATTTATTTTTAATGCACCTTGATGGATTTTTCTTTCTCAGTATTTCATTATTTTCTCATGTAAATTTTCATTACCCAAATCTTTGCATTCATTTGCCTAATGATATTTTGCACAGAAAAAACACTCTTTCTGCTTGCCTCTTGTAAACCTACTGCCTGATAATTTCATGCAGTGCCATCTTCTGAATACCTTCCCCTACTCCGTATTTGTAAATCCTTAGAATGTAGAGCCTTTAGAGCAGGTCCAGAGAAGGGCCATGAAGATGACCTAGAGGCTGTAGCACCTTTCCTGTGAGGACAGGCTGAGGGAACTAGGCTTGTTCAGCCTGGAAAAGAGAAGGCTGCAGGGAGATCTCATTGTGGACTTCCAGTATTTAAAAGCAGTTTATAATCATGAAGGAAATGAACTTTTCACATGGGTAGATAGTGACAGAATAAGGGGGAATAGTTTTAAACGGAACACCTCAACTCAGCAGTACAAACTGGCAAAATTCTTGTGATTGTAGTGTTTGACACATTTTACCATTTCATTGAATCATTAAGTCTGGAAAAGGCCTTTGAGATCCTTTAGTTCAACTATAAACCCAACCCACCATGCTTACTAAACCATGTCCATCAGTGCCACATTCACACATTTGTTGAATGCCTCCAGACACAGTGACTCCACCACTTGTCAACGATGACATAAACTAACAACGTGTTAATTCTCCTTCAATCTAGAAATTTAGGTCCTGGAAATTCAGTCTGTTAAGGGTCCTGCAGTTCTCATGTTACTCAACTTTCTCTTCTTTAATGGGTAAGATCTCTCACACCAATAGGATTTGTTTCAACCTTTGATCACAAGGTTTAAAACAGACAGGTGTAATAAGGTATTGGTACGGACAGAGCCCAGGATTAGAGCCGATTTGGAATACTTAAGCAGAAACTGTGTTTTTGAAATTGAATTAATTTGCTAGTATATTTAATGCACTGTTTATCAAAAGAAAACCCGCAATTTCTAAACTCCTGAATAAATCAAGACATAAAAAAAAAAACAAAGGACTAGTTTTAGCATGCAGGTAGCTAAATTGAGTTTATCAGTATCTCATATATCTTCTATACATGATTCAGATCCAATCAGGTGTCCTTAATCTCATGTGTACATTTAATACTTTGGCTTTACAGTTATACCGCTCTATAGTAAACAGGGGAAAAAGTGCCAGGTGATCGTAGTACAGTAGTAACTTAAAACTGTTCTTTACTCTGGTTTTCTAGGGTATGATTCACAACTGTGCTATTTAACTCCCATACAATTTCTCCTTGTCTCTCTCTTCACGCAGCTTTGAACTTGATCCTGTATTTAGGAAGTAGAAAGAGCAGGATATTGCCAAGCCAGTTACAGTGAGTGATAAATAGCTTGAGTCCCAGAAATCATCATCTTTATAGCTGACATTCTGATGAGGTTTCTGGAGCTAGGCCTCACAGACTTAGCAGCTCATTGCTGTAAAGGAAAGTGATGACTATAATATTTACTTGGACAAAGTTAAGTTCTGTTCTATTGTTGCATATGATTCATATAGGTGTTAATCCATCCCCTCATTTTGTGGGTGGTCTGTTTTAGGAAATATGTAATATTTCAATGTGCATTAAGAAAAATATTTCCGTAATATATATTTCTTGAGGAAAAAACATAATCTTCCTGCTTAATCAACGCCTAAAGTTTTCTCCAGAAGTTTGAGGTAACTGCAGTATAGCCACAAAATACTCCTAGATTAGAATCAACTCTATATTGTACTAAAGGCACATCTGTTTTGTTACTTGACTAGAAACTCAGAGAAACAAAAGGAATTTGTATTGACAGATTGAGGAGAGGTATGTGAGTCAGTGTTGCAGAGTGGTAGAAGTATTCCACAGAAAGAACTAGGAAGGGTTAAGATTATCTGTCTGGAGACTGAAACTAGACTTTCTGAAAGGAGAGATAGTAGTCAACACAAATCAACACAAATTTGCAACTTCTGATTCCACAGTAGATGATTTCAAGCAGTTTCTTGATACTTAAAAGGCACTATTTAACACAGGTGCAGAAGAGGACCAAGACAGCTTTTTACTTATTTCCTTAGAATGTGATAAGATGTTGTTTTTGTAAGCTCTTCCTGTAATCCTTGTCACCGTAATATCTCAAAAAATATTTACAAAGCAGCATGAGGATCAATGCAGCTGATAATTTGATATTTATATGACACAGTTTTGTGTTTGTTTGTTTTTTCACACAAACTCCAAAGCCATATATCATATAAGAGTGATTCAGAATACATGCCCATTCACAAATTTCTTAATCATATCCTTCAACGTGCAGCAAAATCCCCTAAGTCAGTAGGAAGTGAATATATGCCATATGCTTTCCTGAAAAAAATTACATTCCTAAATTTGACCTGTAAGATATCATTCAAGATGAATAAGTATCTGGTTTATAAATGGCTATTTTTAAAAACACATCAGTGCTGACAAGTATCAATTGAAGACATAAAGGGCACTGCAACATGATGGAAAGTGCAGCATCGAGAGCAGAGCAGTAAGGTCCCAGGCTGCAACAATTAAGGATCTGCTCAAATGCAACAGCCATAGACATGGAAACAAAAGAAAGAAGCTGCTTACCCTCAGAAGGCCTCAAGTACAGAGGGAACTCCAGCAAAACAACCTAACCTCCACTGGCAACTCTTAAATGAAGTCTGGGAAGGGGTGGATCCTGACTGCACTCCTTCCAGTCATTCAGGTGCAGTGCATACACTTGAGCTCCCCTGGGTTTGCCCTGCCTTCCCACCAGCTGCTCAATCACTGGTTCAAGCTGTGACTTAGCATTTCTGCTACAGTCACTGGTAAAAATAATGTTTATTTTAAAGATGCATTGTTTGGAAAAAATACAGTATTATCCATCTTCTATTATATTATTATCTATTTTCTGACTTTTTAGCAAGGTTGGATAGATAGGGCAAGAGGAAACTGTTTCAGATGAAAAGAGGGGAGATTTAGGTTGGATATAAGAAAAAAGTGTCTTACAATAAGGGTGGTAAAGCACTGGAACAGGTTGCTCAGAGAGGTGGTAGATGCCTCGTGCCTGGAGACAGTCAAGGTCAGGTAGGGGGGGAGAGGTCTGAGCAACCTGATCTGGCTGTAGGTGTCCCTGTTCATTGCAGTAGGGTTGGACTAGGTGACCTTCAAAGATCCCTTCCACCTCAAACAATTCTATGATTTTGTGAATGTTCATAGCAATTGAACTTCCTCTGAAGGCTCATCAAGTCAAATATGGAAATTATGAAAACTAACTTTAACTGTTCTCCAACGAAAGCCAAGAAAGTAAATGGCCAGTCTTGATATGACTGTAGTCAGAGACATCAATACAGATTTAAATGCAACCTGCTTTTAGCGTGTGGTGGTTTGTTTTGTTGTTTTTTTTTTTTTTGCTACAGACTCCCCATATAAAAATAAAAGAAGCCTTGAAAATAAATATTTATATAGGGTGTATTTAATAGATCTTTTTGCCTTTCCAAAGAAAATGCAGGTTATAGCAAGACTTAATCATAACAAATATGATTATGTCTGATTGTTTTTCCCCCTACCAGGAGAAACTATGTCAGTTCTGTAAACAGCAGCAGCTGAGCATATGTACAAAGCCTCAGGGTGAGGCAGCTGCTCTTCTCCAGGCAGAACATCTTCCTGCCCAGCTTGGCCATGCCTTTGTGGGGTTCTGTATGGAAGGGTGTTAATGGCTGCCTTCAGAGCTCATCTGCAGGCAATCACACACCTGTTTAGAGCTCTGAAGCATGTTCAGCACCCTTCATTCAGCCTAAATGGAAGAAGCAATTAGGATTCTTTATGGAGGAAGATAGCTGGAAATAGGCTTGAAAACTGTGAGCAGGGATGACACCTACAGCCTCGGGGAAGCCAGGCCTCTTGTGTATGCTTTGTGTGAGTAATTGACAGCAGGAAAAATTCCCAGCTTATATTATCACTTTCTCTTCCTGAGAAGAACAAGCTAGCAAGGCCCAGATTAGTGACTAGCTGCTGAGGTCAGAGGCAACAATTCATTAATAGAATATCTTTTGAAAATGCTTGTTGGGTTCTGCCTCTTCACAGCTCCAAAATTATCATTTGACAAACTGAAGTGAGCTTTTGAGGATTTGTGTTTCTGTGCTAAAGTACAATAAGGCACGAAGAATAACAGGTACCTCGGAGGGAAAGGGCTCTACAGAAATCAGCTTTGATAGTAACAAGCCTCCTCCATACCTAATACTTAGCAGTAATGCCAGGATACACAGCAAATTGAGGAGGGTAACGAGTACTGTGAAGCTGTGGTTTTGCAAGATGGAGGGTTTGATGGCCATACTAGCTTAAGATCTTCCTACCATCTGTCCTGCTCCTCCATCTACGTTGGCACAATAATACTGATTTGAGAACTGATAGGGCTAAATTAAGCAAAGAACTATAGCATCAAAAAACTTACTTCTTTGCTTGATAATTTTCATGCCATAAATTTTTGATTATTCAGAGCATCTCAAAGAAAGAATTCTGTTTCTTCACACCAGAGATGCACAAAACTGTCGTCTACAGTTCATCAAGTACAAATTCTAAGGAATTTACATCAGGAAAAGCACCCATGCTAAACTCTAAACTACTAGTGTAAATGCAGTCAAAATGAATGATTTCAGTCCTCTCAGATCTCTCACTACTTTCATGTAAATTGAAATGTTTTCCTGTGAGGAGAAATCCCTTATCTCATATGTTATTTTAATCACTGAAGAAACTAATGTATGAAAATCCTCAATGTATTGTGCTACTAAGGGATAAACTGACTGGGAAGCTCAGCATTACTTTGTATCTGCACGATGTTCCAAAGCATCATGAAAATAACAACACACATTATATATTAGGAATTATCTCCCAGCGGTATAGAGAGTCTGTGAGGATAGTCTGTTCTTCTCTATTTTAATGCTCTATATTTTTTGTTATGTATTTTGTAGTAAATGCTTTATAACAGAGAAACCAGGGAAAGAATAAGCCATGGCAATGCCAATGTTGTCATAACAAACAGCATTACAAAATACAAACTGTAAAGCCCTCTATTTAAAGAGGAATCAAGGCACTGTAATGATTCTTTTTCCTTTCAGATTGAACAATACATCTGTTCTCTATAATTTCAGGGAATTCAGGACTAAAAAATGTCACACGAAAGACATACCTGAATTCCAAGGACACTTCTTATAGAAATTCCATCAACGTAACTTCTATTAAACTGCTGACTTGATTTGTTGGTTTGGATTTGGGGCAGATCACAGTGTGAATAAAAAGGGAACAGTTCTAGCAAACAACAAGCAGAAGAAGAAGTAAAATTTTAGATCTTCAAGAGGAAACAATTTTTTTTTTTTTTTAAAGAGATAGTAGTTAAAAATATAAATAAAGTTAAGGAGGTCTGTCTGAGCAGGGCAATATCATTCAATTTTTTACAATTTTATACCACAAATTTGCTAGCAATATTCCTACAACAAGCTGGTAGAAAACCAGCATTGATCTCCCACCCTGACTCCAAGAAAACACAAAACTTCAGCATTTGGAAATTGAATTCAACTATGCTGATGATCCAAAAACATTTGATAACAGTGCTACTAATATAAGTACTAAGAGCCCCTTAAAACATTTTAGATTAAGTAATTTTAACAACTTCAGAGCAGAAGCAAAAACAGCGTCATCCCCACTAAAGCTACTCTGTCCTTTTGTATTCAGCCTTCTATCACATCTGGACTCCAGGACTGTAGTGGGATGGCAGGCTATGTTCAGACAGAATTATGTTTTATGTTTACATCAAAATGATTATACTGCAATTATTCTTTTCTCCTGAAAGAACAAAAATGTGGGGGGTGAGATTTCTGACACGAAGAAAGCAAACAATACAGAAAACAATTTTCACCAGGAACTCAAATGACTGAAAATGGACCTGAAGGGACCATTCTGCATTTGGCAATTTTATATAGATTCATACTTAGCATCAGAATACAGAATCCTTTAAGAGAAGAAGGCATGCTTTAAGAAAGCAGGAATAACCACCTATGAACAGATTGGAATTTTGCTGCAATTCAAGTTTTTATGAATATCTTAGATATTAAATTTCATTATTGCAGAGAGCAAAAAGTTACTTCATGCTGAATAGTTTTTTCATTAACTCAATATAATTGCATCATTTGGTATGTGAACTCTGGTCTAAATCACTTCCTGTATTAGCTCCTTCAGTGTTTGGGAGAACACAAACAGCCTGCTGATGATCTTTCACGTGATGCCAGAATGAAAGACAAGAAGTCTCATAATTTAGAAATAATACATTTTCACTTATTGTTTTCTCTCTTAATGTCCAATACCTTTGTTATCAGAAATATTTCATTTTGCAAGACAGACTGAAAGTTAGGTTTCTTTCTCAGTTGTTCAGGGCTACTATGGGTTCATACTACAAGGAGTAAAATCCAAAGGGATATTCTAGGAGGATATGACCTCTCTAGTCAGGACAAGGTACCTGAATAAAGTGAGGTGAGTAGGCCAAATGACACTGACAGATTCCACCAACAACCCAATGTCCACGAGAGAAATGTGAAGTGCAAATGAATCAGCAAGCCCGGACAACTAGCCAGATCCACCTATCATTGCAGTAAGCAGGGGTGCAAGAACACATTCCTAGAATTAGATGTCCCTCAGTCTTATTCCAGTACCTGAACCCCATGCAGCCCATCCTCTTTCCTGTGCATCTAAGAGAAAAAGACTGGGCTTCTGGTGGTGGGTGAAGATAGCACTTGGAGCATAGGACCTCCTTCCAAGCTGAAGAAAGGATGGGATTTGCAGTCTGAATGTTCTGGTAGATCAAAATGGAGGCTAAACTACATCCACAAGACAACAGGACTATTGTGTGCAAGCAGAGCTTTGAGACTTAACTCACATGCAAGTCACAGAATCACAGAATCACAGAATTGTAGGGGTTGGAAGGGACCTCCAGAGATCATCAAGTCCAACCCCCCTGCCAAAGCAGGTTCCCTACACCAGGTCATACAGGTAGGCATCTAGGCAGGTCTTGAACATCTCCAGAGAAGGAGACTCCACAACCCCCCTGGGCAGCCTGTTCCAGTGCTCCGTCACCTCACTGTAAAGAAGTTCTTGCACACATTCATGCCAAACTTCCTATGCTGCAGTTTCTGGCCGTTTCCCCTTGTCCTGTCTCCACTCACCACTGAAAAG
This sequence comes from Tetrao urogallus, assembly GCF_951394365.1. Lineage (NCBI taxonomy): Eukaryota > Metazoa > Chordata > Aves > Galliformes > Phasianidae > Tetrao > Tetrao urogallus. The sequence goes on along the minus strand of NC_136820.1, from coordinate 30,353,435 downwards.
AGTCTGGCCTCACCATTCTGCCCCCCACACCTCAGATACTTATAGACCTGGATCAGGTCCCCTCTCAGTCTTCTTAAGGCTGAACAGACCCAGTTCACTCAGCCTTTCTTCATAGGAGAGATGCTCCAGGCCCTTCAGCATCTTTGTGGCCCTCCGCTGGACTCTTTCATGTGTCATGCTGCCAGTTGTTTATTGTTCAATCACAAAGTTGTTGTAAAAAATAGAGGTAGCAATGTAAGTATTGTCATGAGCTCTGGTCCTGGGAGATACCAGGAAACATTCCAGTTCCCACTGGAACCTAGAATCATAGAATGGCTTGGGTTGGAAGGAATCTCAAAGATCAGCTAGTTCCAACCTCCCATCTAGTTCCAGCTTAAAGACCTTCTACCACTATTGAAGAAAATATTACAATACTTTCCATCTTTCTCGGGACAAGGAACTACAGGAAGGCAAAGTGTGCTTTCTTTCCAAAATAGGAGAGGGGAAAAAAGAAGCTTTTGCCAATCGTAAGGTTTTAAGGTGGACTTTGATTTTTGGACCTTTGAAGCACTGAAGAGGGAATTGACAAAGATAATGCTGTCATTACACATTAAGATTCTTTTTCAACGCCTTCTCTGTAGAAATCTCACTGGAGATTTGATAGGTAGAGGTAGCAGATTGTGAGTCAGCAGGGTCTACTGATAGTCCATAAATGAGGCCAGCTTGATAGTGCAGGGTGACTGAAAAAAATTCCCTGTTCAGCAGCCCATTAGTGCCACAGCCCTAGAAAGAAAGGTGGTAGATGTAGCAGCTTCAAAAAGCCTCTCTGTTCTTCCCATATCTGAGCCTGGAAATACATGAATGCATCTATAGTGCGAAATAGAATCTCCTTGTAGCAACTTGCACCTTTGTGCGGTCACCACCAAGCCACAGAATAACTCTTCAAATCACTACTTTTTTCTTTTTTCTATCTGTCTTCTCTAGATGAATTTTCTTTTCAAAGCTTGGACCCTGCATAAACTATGTGTGACTGGATCCACTGGTACTGTCTGTTTCGGTTTCCTTAGCAAAATAATTACATAGATCCAGTGAAAACAAACAGACACAAGTAATTTAAAACAAAGCCTAATTAAAAATGACACTTCTTTGTACTGCCTAGTAGAGAAAGAAGAAAGATGAATAAGAGCTAGATAGAGAAGAAAGAACAGAGCCAAAACAGTTGCTTTTCAGCCTGTCCACAAAGCCCACAGGTGAAGATGTTGATAATGCTTTGCAGCCCAGCTGTTCAGTCCCAGCTATTGCTCATACTAGATTACACTGTTTGCAAATATAACACAAACTTAGAAACTATGTGGGAAATAAGGTTGCTACTTACATCCAGAAGAAATCTCAAGCTTCTCACTGATAGCTCAAGAGCAGAAATAGAAGCATAATTTCCTATGAATTTGTCATTCGGCTCCAGTTAGCAATATGACAGCATGTTAGTAATGGCTGCTTTGCTCATTTCTGCCAAGGGAATTCCACAATCTGTTCTACACAGGCCTTGGATTCCTCCAGGTTAATCTAATGCATGATCTCCAGCCTGAAAAGCTTAAATACTCACAGCTCTTCTCCCCAAGAAACAAACATATAATCAAATCTCATGCTTCAGGGAATAAGCTGATGGCTGCAGTCTCTGCAAGGAATACTTCTCCTATTTTATTGCTTTGCACAAATTGTGGGGTTTAAATTTCCTCTGAAGCATGAGGCATTAGCTGCTGCTGAATGCAGAGTACGAGGCTTAATAAAGAAATGTTAGACATAGAAAAGTCTGTGTTTTTGTGTTTTTGTCATCAAACTCCTTTTTTGTTAATCTAGATTCTGAGGCAAGGGAAAAATATTAATTGGCAGCATTGTTTCAATGTTATATCTGAAAGCAGGTGCAATGAAATGGCATTACTTCTCCACCAAAAGTCACTGATTATCTGGGGATCATACCCGATGCTCGGGTTCTCTTTTAGGAGGTCTGCAGCATGTAAATAGAAACACAGCATTTATGAATGCTTCTTAAATAAGTAGTTCTCTCAGAGAATTTGCTATATCTCTCTGGTTATTGTTTTATGGGCCAGGCTGCCCATACAGTAAAAAATAAATAAATAAATAAATAAATAAATTGTAATGCAATTGGTGTTTGGTTTGTAGACATCTGACACAGTACTGCAAATGAATGCAAAAAAAGCTTTGCCATGGGAACAGGAGTGCAGTTGTAAAACTACCTGTGGCACACGTAGGCTCTCCTCACTGAGGCAGCCACCATTCTTTGTCTCACAGATGATGCTCAGCAGATAGTAATTCCAAGCCATTTTCACAAAATTAGATTGCATTCCACCATTACCCTTTCCCTATAAATTCTACAAAGTGTCAAGACAAAGCATGGAGCCCAGTAAAGACACTGCAACTAAATTATCTCAAGCAAGGGAGAAACCTTGAATATTTTACAGGATTGCGCAGCCCTGTGTAATGTGTTAGCCATAAACAAGCACAACGCATACTCACATTTGGGTTCTCTGCTTCTAAATATACTGAAACTGCCAAGGTAACAGATGAGATTTTCCTGTCAATAGCTGTTGAGCAGACACTTATTCTGTGATCCATCTTAAACCAAGAAGGAGTAACACAGCCCTGTAACAGTTTAAGCTTGAGATCAGAAATGTACAGCTGCCATTTTATGCCAATCTTCTTAAAGAAACAAAACATTAGTGCCAAGAGCTATAAGAGAGCAGATAAACAATTAGACCTAAAGGTTTGTTTAATGAATTAATATATGGTGTTAGAAATGCAAGTTTTGTTTCCTTTTTCTGGTTTTTAACTATCTAGTTCAGTTAATTCCAGTTCCTCTTGGGCATGTTTGGAGGTGGAAGTAAGAACAAAATGCCTCCTGGAAACTACAGTGAGCCTCCCAGGAGATTACCTAACAGTCTGAGTTCCCCCTACGTGGTTCCTGGAGAACCTCCAGAAATGTGATATTTCAAAGGAGGTATATGGCACCATAGCAGATCTCTGCAATTGCCAAAACAGACACTAAAGACTTTAGGCAAAAGTGCTACAACTCCAGAACAAAACAGAGAATAAATTCCTCAGCAGATGGATTTATGTCATCCCTAAGAATCTTCAGTTGTTCTCACAATTTCAATACTACAAGGGGATGAAAAGCAGGAGAGCTCTCTGAAGGAATGTTGCTGCAGGTGAAGCAGTAATTTCACTCACAGCACTTTTCAGCCTCAAAGGTTTGGCGCCACACTCGCCAAAACTCGATACAAGAATTTAAACTACTTTTGATACAAACTCTGGAGAAACTTAACACTTTATCTTATTCTCCATAGCTTGTATAGTCAATGAAATTCAGCAGCTGTCCTGTGCTAATCAAGGAAAGAATAATGGAACTAGTGACAACAGGCTGCAAATTCATAAGCACTTTCAACGTGTCAGACCAGGATCATGGGGGTGACCAAGGCAAGCATCCCACTACCTTGCAAGCTGATAAATGAAATAAGAGAACTGGCCCAAGTCTATGCTGTTTGCTTACAGATGTTTGCTTTGTTTTCCTTGGAATTTAGTCACAAGTAGGTAAAGTCCTAGAGAATATCTGTTTCGTAAGAATGTACTGAATAACATGTTTCCCTGCATCTTTTCAACTAGCTCCTCCCAAACATTCTTGAAAGGATAAGACAAAATGCAGCTTGCTGGTAAATTATGGTTGATCTACTGAGTAGTGGGACACTGCAGCCGAATTATATTTACTGGAAATTCTACCTCTCAGATTTTCCACAGGGCACCTGCAAAGCCACCTTCAGCTTTGCCATGTTTCTGTTTAATGCCGAGCTTAATCAGAAAGTGACAGTCTTGCACTTCCCCTCTAAACTTCTTTTATGCATCTGATGTCCCTCATCCCACACCTGATGCTGGAAGTTGTGCAATACAGATGATGTCCCTATTGACTGTACCCGTGAGCAGTGCACAGAGCATATCTGATTCCCAAGTAGAAGTCTACAGTACATAGACAAGAGATAATAAAGCCTGCAAAAAGCAGATTAAATCATCAAAAGGCACTGCTGAATGCATAACATAGTGGAAAAACCAAAGCACCTCTTACGTGTGGTGCAAGGGTAAGAAAATGTGTAACCACAGAAAAGTATGTTTTTTAATTTCCCAGTTAATAGCTAAGTGGTATTAAGATAACAGTGCACAGAGGATGAAATGCAAGTATAATGATAGGAACGAGGATGTGAAAAACAAAATCAAATGATTTACGATTGTAATTCCCAAGTGATATGAATAAGCATAATAAAAATAGAACAGTAAAACTAGTTAGACAGGAGAACAAATCACCTTGATACCAATTTGTAAAATAAATAACTTTTCAATAAAAATTGGAACTGGAAAAAAAAGTGCATTTTCACACACAGTTCAGAGATCACATAAATGCCAAGTGACATGACAGTTGCTGAAATAAATGCTCTTTTTATGAACAGCACAGTACTAAAGCAAGCAAAATAGATGCATAAAATGGGTAAATTTCCAGTGTATTAGTTATTGCTGCCTCTGAGCTGCAGTAAATTACAAATTCATTTTTACCTTTTTTTGTGTTCATGAATATAATTTTGGGACTGTTTTTCCACCCCCTTCTTTCACAGCTCTGTGTTTTGGAGATTTATATTCTTCTTTAAAGTCTATAAATAAGAAATATCCAGATCTTTTCTGCGTGAGGGTAGAGGGCTGAAAAGTCAGAAGGAACTATTAATTATGCATTTCTGAAACCTTCTTTGCATAAATACTGTTATCTACATACATACCACTTCCATAAAACTTGTTTTTGTCTGGATATTTTTTTCCCTTACAAATGAAATCCAAAGTTTTCTTCCCAAACTCATAGGTGGACTTACCCACTCTACATTTTTCTCATTTCTTGTTTATAGTGCAAAATCACAACATATTTATCACAACTCTTTATTTATTACTTACCATACCTATAAATAAGAAATGCAAAACTATCAAGACAGAGTGGACTGGAGTAAAAAAGAGGAAAGACTTATCTGAAATACCAGTTGACCGTTCCCAGACAAGACAAAACCAGTCAGTGACTTTGAAAGTGAATGGAGTATGTAAGTGCCACAAAGGAAATAATTCATTTCTGTCTCAGATTACATCCATGGCAAAAAAAAAAAAAATAAAGGGGGGGGGGATGGGATGCGGGGGGGAAGAAGTTTATAAAAATGAAAGAAGAAAGAAGGAATAATTTAGGGGCCTTTGAGTACTTTGATTTCATCAGCAGTATAGTCTTTTATATGGATGGAAAGGATTATCTTACCCTACATCCATGCATTATTCGTTTTTACTCTGAACTAAATGAGCATGTCAAGTGGTGGACAAACATGGACAGAACCACAGGCAGAGATTTCAGTGCATTTATTAATACATGTGTACAAATGCACATTTGATTCCCCCCTGTGTTTGTGGAGACACAGGAACATAAAGATGATAGCTGATGTCTGAGACCACTTAGGTGTAAAACAAAAAAATGAATGCCAATATCCTCACTTTCTTTTCAAGTCAACTGTGTGACACTTCATGTTTAAGACCTATGTGCTCCTGTTTCTCAGAGCAGTTTCCCAATATGGAATCCCTCAATTCACATGAGTTGTGTGGTTCAACAGAGAAGGAAGCACCTTATCCAAACCAGATAAATCTTTTTTTTTAATTGAATTTCACAATCATACCCTTTAAGATTTATTCAGAACAGATTAAAGCACCGTAACTCAAACCATATTTAATCTAGCTGCCTGATAAATGCTTTGTTCTATGGCTTTCACATGAAAATCAAAACAGGCATCCCAAATTATCCAATTAGAGAAAACAATCCTAGCAAAGAGAAAAAAATATATATCCTGCTAATTTTCATTAAAAATCTCATTCACATAGGAAATAAATTAACCAAGAAAACATAAGAAATGTATTGAATCTTAAGGATTATTTTTTCTCCCTTCCCCCTCCCCCATTCTTTCATTGCCTTTAATGGTCATTAAAGTTGCTAAGTGCACTGACAGTCTTCTATCCATAAAACTGACACAGTGGGAAAGAATAGCAAAGTATAGCAACATTTGGAAGCGTCACTGGGATCACTTTGGTGAATGCTGCAGTGAACACATACATCCTAAAGCACCTCAGTCTTGATAAGAATATTAGCTTCTCCTTTTTTTCTTTGCCCGTTCTGTAGCTGAACATGGCATTAGAGTCACAGGTGGTACTAATTTTTCAGCCACTGCTGATTCAGGCTGACGAATCATCACATCACCTGATAAAACACAAACATTGGGCACTGTTACGCACAACATTTTAATGCTTAGTATTCAATGCTTAGCAGCTTGAGCTTTCTCTGTCTTACTTCTCCGGTCTTTGTTCTAATTTCTTATGAATTATCCAGGGAAACAAAAGCTTTGCCTGTGTGTTCCTTCTGGTGTGCTTTCAAATTTTGGAAGTAAATTTCTGTCCTTCTAAATGGGAAATGCCACAAAATCAGTGGCAAGGAGACAAAGATGATTCTTCCTTGTTGTCTCCAAAAAAATATTGTTTTATTTCTGATAGCTCACTATCAATCATACATGAGCAAGAAAACTTTTCATTAACATGACTATCAATCAACAAATAAGCTGGATAAAGGATCTACAGAATCTGCAATGAAGCAAATTCCCAGCTGTATTAAATTCATCAAAGGCTTCAAGCACTGTTACAAGTTATTTAAAAATACATTTTTCTCCTTTTTTTCTAGGCTGTGTGATTGTTGCCTCCTATATTGTGTAAAGAAAATTCATGAGAAATTAAAACTTCCTTCAACATCCTTGCGTGTAATGATTTTTTTACATGTTTTGGAGAGTTTGAAGATCTTTTAATAAGCTATCTTCAGTCACATCATTCAGCTCATTCCTCTTCTCTCAAATCCTGAAGCTGTACAGCAAGGCATGTACTTGATAGCTTTGTAAAATTCATGATCTGGAATCTACTAATAATGTCTCTCAGGTCATCATTATCAAGATTCACAAGCATCATAAAGGTCTTAAAGGTAAATCCACCAGCAAAACAGCAAAAGATACAGCTATTTTATGTTTGTATGAGGGATGACATCTCCACTCACACTGAATTCTTGAGCCTTATACAATGAAAAAAAAAAAAAAGAAGGGAGAAGAAACTTTCTGAGCAACTGATTCTATCTCAAGAATGCTGAATGAAACTGTGATTCTCAAAGATTTCAGGAAAATATTCCTAATATCATTCCTTGAAAAGTTTCAAACTTGATTAATTCAGTATTGATTGATAATAGATGAACAGAGTATAAGAGCTATTTATGGTGATTCAAGAGATTGATTTTGAATAGAATATATTGTTCAGGAAATGGACATTCTTTAGGACAGAAGACATCTTCAGATGTAATTACATCTTCTACTGTGAAACTTTTTAAACCTGAAGTTTAAAATTGAATAAAATGGCAGCATAGAGCAATTTCAATACTTCCAGAATAATCTTTTCAAAAGCATATTCTATCTGCTGTGATGCTTTCTATTAAAAAAAAAAAAAAAGAGAGAGAGAGAGCGGAATGTGAGTGAATTGAAGAAAAATAATTTTATACAATTTCCACAATATGATTGAACAAAAATGGCTAACTAGATGGCCCATCTTGATGTAGTTTCTTATTAGGTGGAACTGCAGTATCAGTGGGAACGCTGTAAACTCAAGCAAAGGAAGACTACTGTAATTTTTTACTGAACAGCCATTGCAAAATATCTAATTCCAATGCACTGCTCTAATCAGACATCTCCCCATTTTCATTTCTCCCTGTGAGAGACCAAGAACTGTGCCTAAATCATATTAGATTTTGTTTTAGAGTTTTAAGGTTGTGTCTTCCTGGGGTGGTGAAAAGAAAGTAAGAGAAGGAAATAGCTCAGAATTCTTTTGGAACCTTGGCCTGAATCTAACTGGAACTTTGTTCACATTGGTTTGTTTATACTGCTTGCAGAAGATCTTCCAGAAATCGTGTCACCCACAGGCATACTCCAAAAGGAGCACAATGCAATAACTACATACCTTTACTTTCAGAAGCAGAAAAACAAAAAAAGAAAAAGAAAAAAAAAAAAAAAAAGTATTTTTTCTAGTTATACTACTAATTTGTTAAAGGAATCCAAAACTGTAAGGCAAATATCATACAAATCTTAAGCAAGTGAGATTTTCTGAAAGCCAAGTCAGGTTTTCATGTCTAATATAACTGCTAAGACAATAAGAAATCTTAATCAGAATGATTTTGTTGGCTTCAATTCTGATAGGAGATTTGTGCAAAAGTCATGGCTTTTCACTGATAGTGGAAGAAGGACAACTGCTATATGTTCCCATATGTGCCCTTCAGTTGAGATGTAACACAGCTAAAGCATAACCTGTTTAAAGAGGAAAGAAAACCAGCTGACAGCTATTAACAGTAATAAAAGAGAAACCAGGTAGCCTGAAGAGCTGAAGTTACAGACAGAGAGTAAAAGGACCAGGAGTGTGACAAATGGTTTCATGAAGAACTTGATTTGGCTTAACCTGATAGTCAGGAGATAACAGATGCAAGCAGGAAAATGATCAGTCTCTGTGGAATTTATGAATGAAGCTTATCTACTGAAGATCTTCAGTTCCGGTTAGCCCAGGGATTCTGATATGATGGCATGAGAGATCACTTAGTAATTCATCAGTGCGTAGCTGTGGTCATTTGGAAGCGTATGGCCTCCAATTGCTACTGGCATTTGGTACTGATAAATTTTTCACGGAGACAGATGAGCAGGTGCTGTGGGTTAGCCTCAGCTGGCAGCCAGGCACACAGGCAGCCCCTCGCTCCTTCAGCCTTTACTGAGTGGTCCTCTAGAGATAGGAAAGGTGAAAACAAGATTAATGAGAGATTAAGAAGTCCAAGGGGGTGAAACAAAAACAGGGTAAACACTTCCCAATTACCATCATAGGCAAAACAAATCTATTTGGGATTTTGAGTTAGTTTATTTCTAGGTAATATAAGTACTGCAGTCTGATTTAGGTATTGGGAAAAGAAGAAAAGGGAAGAGGGAAAACATACCCATGTAGTTACCCCACTGCTAACTCCTTGCTACGTATAGCCAGTTCAGCCAGTGAGGATGAACTAATAGAGATAGCAAAAATAAACAAGAATAAAAACTCCAAAACAACCGTGAAACAGTACCATAAACTCACATAACAACCTAGAAGTTATTTGGGTCTCTGGGTTGAGTTTATTGTCAGTAAGGACAGAACTCAAGTTCCTCCCAACCCCTGCCCTCAACTCACTTCATGTATTATGCCTCAAGTTTCATCAGTAGAAGACAGTGGGCTAGCACTGAAAGCCCATTTTACTCCTCATCTTTAGATGCCTTTTTACTTTCTCCTATCACAATTCAAACATTTAACTGGACATTTAGGCCACAGAAAATAATTTTTTAAATTAGCATTTACCTGAGCTCAGGCTGACAGTGCCATAATTTTTTCAGGATACTGGAATGTGTGCAGAAACAGTAAAAACAGTGGCTGTAGGTTAAGAGAGCAGTAACTACAACACACAAATGTTTGCAACAGTGTGTGCGGCCTCAAGGAGATCAAGAAAGAACACATCACTAAAGAGCTGAAGAGAAAATTCAGAGATCTGCACGGCTTTTGCTCAGAAGGCAGCTAATTGAGTTCTTTTAATTCATATATAATATTAGCCAAGATGACCCTGTTCTTTATGCACCCAATTCTTAGATACGTCACCATATTCAAGAGATACTAAGCAGTGTCAGACTTTATGTGCCTGACTAGATTAGATCTTTTCTAATCAGTACAAAATCACTAGAATTTAGAATAATTGCATAAAATTCTTGTAGTTTGTGAATACAGCCACATTTTATTTTGAAATTTTAATCACTTTCAAAAAAGAACTGAAAATCACTCAAATATCTCTGCACTTGAAAGTCTTCTACAGTGCAAGCAATTTTGTTTTGTTCTTGCATTACATTATGGAAAAAAATAATAGGAATTCCAGTATTGTACCATTAGTTACAGAAGAGGCTAGATACAACTGAATAGGCCACATAAGTAAGATTATTTTCAAGGCTTACTTTCTTTTCTAGATGTTCATTTCTGATGCAAGTTTCTATTTATGAACTGAAGAGTCTCTTCCTACTATGGTTTCATTGAGTTGTTGAAGCTATGGTTCATTTTAAATCTGCACAGTATGTATGGCAATTTAATATCTTCTTTTCTATCATTCTCATCATCTTTGAAAGTATAAAAGTGAAAAAATGAGACATTGTAAGTACAGATGATCAGTCCAACCATTATAATAGGTTGTCAAATCCCTTAATTCACAATCAGAAAGTGCAGAAAACTGCAGGAAAGAAAAAATGTCTGTTTCTTCAATTAAAACATATGAATCAATTACCTTACATAAATGGAATGCTACTAATGCTAATGAATGAAAACAAATGACAAGAAGCTCTGCCTTTCTTGGCATTTTTTTTTAGGTCTTGAGAAAGATCAAGTATTAGTGTTTGAATATTTTAAATGCATTGCAACTACATTTAATTCTATATCTTTATTTCTTTACATTGTTTTTTTGCATTAGTATACTTCTACTTACATTTTTGCATGGATTTGTGTGTGAATTTTGAGTAGATGGCAAACAGCACAACATTAGTAAATGGTTAAAGTTTAACATTCAGTATTTGTTGTAATCCGTCCCAGAAGTTTTCTGAAGTTCTGCTGAGTTCCTGACAGAAAATCTATTTCAGATTTACTCAATGCCCACTTTTCTCTGAAGACAAAATAATATATTAATCCCAAGTAGAAAGTTTAAGACACTCATTAGAGTACAGTTTAATTTGTATCTTGCAAGGGACACACTATTTCTGAAATGTACTGCAATGGTTTGCTAGGTCTGCTGGACATTGGTCCCTTTCAATTCCTGCTCAAGAATTAGAGTGCCTGTAGTAATTAAAAAAGAACATTTTCTGGGCTACTTCCTTAAGACGTATTTTAAACAGCAGCAGAAATACAGCACTTCATGAGTACTTTTGGCACTTTCCACTGCAGCATTAATTGTTCACGAAATTGCAAAGGAAAGAGAATGAATCGAAAGATACAAGGCTAGGGAGGGAAATAGAAGAAAGGGAAAGAGTTTATATCCAAATCAAATTGTATTTTAAGAACATCCTCCTCTTCCTATTCATCTTGAAAGTACTACTCTCCTACTCTCACCATCTCTGCCTTCCTAACTCTGTTTTTCTTTCTGCATTTATTAAGTGAAAAAATGCTTCTTAGACATAAACATCGAGAAGGAAATCACAAACCCTTTCAAATTCATGACAGAACTCCCACGGATGTAACTTGATCAGAATTTAGGTCACCCAAGCACAGAATCACAGAGATTGGAAGGGACATCTGAAGGTTATCAAAAGCAACCCCCTGCTAAAGCAGGCTCCCTGCAGTGGGTTACATAGGAAAGCATCCAGACGGGTCTTCAATATCTCTAGAGAGGGAGACTCCAGAGCCTGTCTGGGAGTGTGTTCCAGTGCTCTGTCACCCTCACAGTAAGAAGTTTTTCCTCGTGTTAGTGGGGAACTTTCCATGTTCCAGTTTGTGCCCATTATCCCTAGTTCTGTCATGGGGGACCTCATCATCTCTGTGGCCCTCTGCTGGACTATCCTTAGAAATTCCATTTTAGGAAAAAACTTTTTACTAAGGTTTTATGTATACCTGAGACCGTCATAAAGTTGTGAGAGTCATGAATGCTTCCTACCTGCAGCCCATCATCCCATCCTCTTTTTTGCACTGCTTGTGAAGAAGAATTTTGGTGTTACACAACAGTTATCTCCACTTAATACACTTCTTCAGTTGACAAATACATCCTTTTATACAACGAAGTGTTGGAGGTAGAAATTCAGAATTTTATTAAGAACTAACTTTTAAATAGCATATTAGATGTTCATAGGATAATCTTACACAGAGCTCCATGAGTCATTCTACCAAATAATTGATTTCATACAAATAAAAAATTATCTAGCTTAACTGAAACTTTCTCAGCTTTACTAGCTAGTGTTTTTAAGGAAAACTGTTTGTGACTGATAATTTATCAAAAAATATAGAAGATCTGTTCTATAAATGTCACCTGTGAGCATATGCAATAAAAAGAAGAGCTCTTGATACAAAGCATTGAAAGTGTTTCTTATGAACTTGATCACAAAAATAGAAAAAATCATACACTAGAACTTAAAAGTTCTGGCAAGCAAAAAGGTTGTACTTTAAAGTGTAAATTGTTAATTTCATTGAGATTTGCATCAGTACTTCTCTGACTGTAATACAGAATATGAATGACTTGATCAACAAATCTTCAGTACTGCATAAAATATCCTTAGATGTACTTATACACTTGAAGACAAAGACAGCAATATTTTTATTTGTGAAGTAATAGCCTGAGAAAAGATAAAAATTGCTAAAAGTGGATGAACTACTTTTATGAATAATAAATTTACTAAAAAAGCAGCTTAGCGAAGGAACAAAATTAACTATGATTTTGGGCAAAGTGGGTGAATAGGTGACCTTCAAATGAATGAAGTAAATAAGAAAACTGAAAAAAGTGGAAAAATCTTTTGCTTGCATTTTTTGAAAATTAAATGATTTAACTTTATTATTTTTAAACAGTTTAGATATGAAAATAAGTATCTTCTCAGAAACTTATTCTTAAAGGAAATGAAATAGAACTATAAAACAAATTATATGGAGCTAACGCAAACTTTTTTCTCTTGCTTATAAAGAAGAGATGTATTTGTCCACTGAAAAAAATGTAGTATTCAAGTGGAGCTAACAGCTGCTTAAGACCAAAATCTCTGACATGCATTGAGAACAGCTAAATATGTAAGAATATTTATCATGATTAAATACAAAGATTTCACAAACTAGCAAGCTTTACGTTGTTAAGTTATTAGCATCCTCCTGATAATATGCATACTTTATTGAACAGCAGACATTTCAGGATATAACAGAACACATTTAGCAAATGCTTTTTAACTAGTTTTGTTACTGATTCTCACAACACTGAAGTATTCTTAAGTACTCTGAAAACACGTATAAAAATATCTCTCAGTAATTAAAGTAAATTAATTCACTGAAATGCATGCTATCTACTCAAACAATCTGGCTGTAAAAAGAAAAACTTTATTTTTCCTAGAACATTTCTATGTTTTCTCCATCATCTGTTTCCTTTCTCCTACAGAAAAGCAGATTGTCTTCTATCTGTTCCCTTCCTTGACTTTTGTTTCCACAGATGTAAGATATTTACTAAAGAGAAGTCACCAAGTTCTTTTTACTATTCACCTATCTGCAACATGAGATCAATTGTAGGAGCACTGGAATCAATTTCATCACTGGGGCACTGGATTTGAGCCATTCCTTGTACTGTACTGCACTGCACAACTAGTAGCCTAGAACCAATTTGTTTATTCAATTAATTTATGACATAAGGAAGAAATTTAGCTTTATAATTATTTTAACTACTACAGACACTTTATATGACTTTATACCAAGGCTAAGCTATGCATAAGTAGTTCACCAAAGGGAAAATGTGAAGCCAAGCGCAGTTAGCTTTGTCTCGTTTAGATTGACTCATAAGCATTGCAAGATATTGAAGTATTAATCACTGCAGAAGGAAGGTCTCTTTCGAGTGGAAAAAGAGAAGTTTTTACAGAAAGTACTTTTGAGTAAAATAAAGTTTGAATGAGCTGAGATAGATGCGGGTACTTTCAAATAAGGTGCTGCCAAACACTATAAGGACATGCCTTATTTCCGCAAGTACAGTCCATATTTTTAAATTGATTTCTTGCCAGCAGGCTGGTTTATACCAATTATAGGCCTTTTTAATGAGTAATATTATTATAAGTCTTTATTGTACAGATGGATTGTGTAGAATGCCAGTATTTAAAACTCCACACAGACAATTAACAAAATTAAGCTGGAGGAATTTTTTTGGAAAGTATTACGGGTCATCAGCAAGTGAGCCATGATTTGAACAATCATAGGTTTTGTTCAACTTGACAGGTATCTATGTACCAGACACAGAGGAAGAAGAAAGGTCTTTATATACCAGTAATAGAAACAGTGAGAGGAAACTACTCAAGGCAGTAAGATCTCAACAAACTGCATCCAATACTAAGCCATACTAGTTGAAGAGAGCTAATAATCTGTCTCAATAATTTGGTAATGCCTGTGTGAAATACATATCAGGACACCAGCACCTGAGCTGTTTCCAATCTCTGCGCCAAGTGCTCCAGCAGTTCACTGATTTGCTATCAACAACCCTGACCTGAAAGTGGCTATCAACACAGGGATTAAGGGATTGCTTGGTTAAAGCTCTGTGCCTTGTGTTTGGCACAAAAAAAAAAAAAAAAAAAAAAGGAAAAAAGCAGCATTAGAGTGAAAGAGAAGTCATGAGGGTGATCCTGAGAAGGCAAGGGCAGATGAGTCCATACTGGGAACGTGGGACAGAGGCAGTCACAACAGCATCACCAGCATACTCTCCCTGGAGCAGTTCAGAAAATGAAGCAGTTATCACCTGTTTACCTCCCTGATAATTGCAATCCTGCAAGGAGCAGAGGTAGAATGTACTAAGGACAGGGATGGAAAATTTGCACAAGAAAATAATAAATAGCTTTCACTGTATTCAGAAAATTGTGTATTCTTTTACAGATAAACTGATTATACAGGAGAATAACTGCAACTCAGATTAGCAGCTTCAGTTTCAGCTGAAATAATTCACCAAGGTCCCATATTTTGGCCAAAAATAAAGATTTAGTCAGGAAAAAAAAAAAAAAAAACAACTCTGCTGCAAGTGTCCTGCTTTGGATAGTACAGAGTCACTGAATCATTAATCTTGGAAAAGACCTCGAAGAAGATCATCTAGTCCAACTGTCCATCTACCTCCAATACTGTCTATTAAACCATGTCCCCCAGTGCTTCATCTATCCATTTCTTGAACACCTCCAGGGACAATGACCCCTCCACATCCCTGGCAGCCCATTTCAGCGCCTGTTCACTCTTCCAAAGATTAAGCTTCTCCTAATATCCAACCTGAATCTCCCCTGGCACAACTTAAGGCCATTCCCTCTCATCTATCACTGTTACCTGGGAGAAGAGGCCAAACCCCCACCTCACTGCAGCAGCTACAGGGAGCAATAAGGTCACCCTGGGCCTCCTCTTCTCCAGAGGAGGAAAAAAAAATCCCAGCTCCCTCAGCTGCTCCTCAGAGTCACACAGAGAAGGACAAGACAGACAGACATCCAGATTTATAATTTGGTTTATTTAGAAAGCAAGCAAGCCCAAAGTGAACACCTTATGAAAGAAGATGTTGAAAACTGTGAAATATCTTTGAAGGGTCTTGAAGGTAGAATTATCACAAATCCAAAGAAAGGCTGTGATAGCGCAACCTAGTATTAAATAGGAATGAAAAAAAGCTACAGAGATGCATTTAATAGCCACAGAGAACACATAAAACACTGAAAAGAGGATATTACATGATCTTTCAAAGATACTATATTGTATTTGGCAAACGCCAGTCTAGCACTTCAGTAACCAGAGATGGGAGCAGTGTCCAAGTGGTATAATAAGAGATGGTTTGCCCTGACCAGAGACATGTGGGAATTGCCTTTTGGGAAAAGGACACTAAGATTTAGAATCAAATCCCTTAACAAAGCACAGCAGCAGCTAGTGCCTGATAGTCCAAATGCCCCGTATTGAGGTTACCCCCACACACAGAAAATGCTGTAGATCATGAAGCAGGAATAGCTCTGGAATAGAATAAAAAAGGAACAATAGGGCCATTAATAGGGCCACCTACCCTGGACAGTTTTCTACTCCACTGTAGATGGAGATTAATTAATAATTAATAGATACAGATTAATTAGAGGGCAAGGAAAAAGTTCCATTGGAAGGTTGAATTCCAAATGAAAACCATATGGTGCTGCAGTCACTAGTATCTGTGACTGCCAGTCACCCGCTATACACACACACAGGTGTTTACTCCTCAGGTAACTGCAATCAAAGTCAGGAACTGTTCTGAGAAATGCAGTCTCTCATTCACTGGATTTGGAAAAAAATCCATGCTCTACCAGCCTCTTGAAACTCAATTCCCCATACTGCACATGATTCACTTTACTAATCGATGAAAAAAGAAAGAAGGATACAGTAATGTCTCCATAAGCAAGTATCTTGCACAAGTTCACATGGTATTCAGAAACTCTTCTGCAAACTGTGTGTTTCAGTTTGGTGACCTGTACTGCACTTTCTCATTTTTCAGTTCACAGATATTCAAGGGACATAGGTATCCACTTACATCCAGAAGAGGCCGGAGGACATTTCAGCTCTCACTTGCAGTGAAGCTCTGGTAGTTTTCCCCAAAAAGTTCATGCAAAACAAAACCTCTCCATGAACCAATCCAACACACACAGCAGGGGATCAGCAGGAGAAATGATTCAGAATTGGACTCTGAAATAAAACCTCGATATAAATGCAGTCCTGTCTCTATTAGATTTGCGGTCAACAGGTATTATGCTTTCTGAGGCTCCAGACACAGACCTGCTATGTACAAACCTGCTACTTCTCATCATGGCACAGAAGGGGTTAAGGCCAAAAGCTTGGCACAAATAAAACAGTGAAGGAAGTGAGCACTTCTCTTTTTAAACACAAGGAGTCCAGACTGTGTATCAGGAATCATCAAAAGTGGTTCAGTGATAGCTCAGCTAACTTAGCAGCAGACAAACATTGTGTGAGCCAGACTCACCACCCAGGAAGGCTCTGATGTATAGGAAAGATGACATACTGAAATGCTGTAGTAGCTCTTCAAAATAGTCAGCAAACGTTTCACTGGAAATAGCCCTTCTGCTGTGAGATATTTAGACAAAAACACATGGAGAGAGCAGCACTTTTATGAGCCCAGTAAAAACAGCTTTACAGTCTTTCAGTAGCCAAATTCCCTTGCAGCCTGCTTTAAAATTTGTTTTGTACCTTTGTCTTAACGTTCAGTCCATCGCCTTCTTTTCTTGTCCTGGAAAGAAAAATATCAGTCGCACAGATTTGCCTCCTTCTGACAGTGGTATGAATCCTCAGTCCTTTCCCTTCTGCTCTGCCTTCTGTCTTCAGATCTCTCTCCCTTCTGTTCTCATCCTTTCACATAGTCTTCTGTATACTGGCCTCATTTCTCCTTAGACTCCTCTTTCTACACTGTCTTATTTTAGTGTTGTTTTGTTGCGGTTTGGGTGGGATTTTTGTTCTTTGGTTTTTTTTCCACGTGTACTTTCCTTTTTTCCTTCTGCTGTACTTTTTCTCCTTATTCTCTTATCACCTGCTGTTTAATTTCAGCAAGTCAGTATCTTTTTTCCTCCTTAACCCCTTATCTAAAGAAAAGGTGGGCTTTTTCCCACTTCCATGTTTCTTCTCCTACCCAGGAACCTGTGGCTCACAGAAAAATTCCAGCTTTTGATAGCATCCTAAGAGTTGCAACTCATACCTCAGGCACTGCTGTGTCATTGGCTGGTTTTGTGAGGTTTTTGTTACTTTGGTTCTGTAGCATACATCAGCAAATTCTGTGCAATAACTCTCTGGTTATTGATAATAACTAGCCACTTGCACACATCTCTTAAGTTCACAGCAATATACATACTTAAGAATATATAAATTTCTAGTATGCTATGACAGTGCTAGTTTTTAGATTAAACCATTCTTGCACAGTACTGCAAGATGACATCATAAATCTGTTTTGTGGCTGAACATTTTTGTGTCTCAGTATTGATACTTATTTCACAGCAGGTCAAATCTTGCCTGTCTCATATACTTAGTAAATGCATTTCACTGTTTACAGAAAAAGCAGAACAAATTCCAGCAAAGCAGGCAAGTATTTGACTGTATGATACACATCAGTAAACAATGAATCTAACATTGACTTCTCCACTTACCCTTTCCATTCTGTAACAGAGTAATTATATCCTCTGCTTCAAAAGAAAAAAATCACAGCAGAAAATGTGTCCAAAATAGCCAGTTGTTAGATGGAATATTACAGTGCACTGCGTAAAAACAGTGAAAATAAGATTATGCCAAATCTCAGTGAAAAGCAGAAGATTTTAAATGTTTCTCTATTTTATTTTAAACATAGCAATCTTGTTTCTCTTACAAATCATGAAAATGATTTTAGGTTATTATTACTGTTTTTTTGCTTTTGTTTTTTTAAGAAAAGACATCAGTTTACACAGAAATCTCTGATTTTGGAAAAAAAAAAATACCCAGGACAATTCTATGGTACATCAGGAGGAAAACGGCAAAATCCTCTGCAAAAAATGTATTCTCAACATCTGTTTCTATGCAGAAACACAGGAATAGCTTAGCATGCATAGCGTATAACACTCCTCCTGCATGTCTGCTTAAAAGAAATAAATCAGATGTATAGGTCTCCAAATCTAAAGGCAAACAGCACTTTACCTTTTCCAGATGGTTACTCAATCAGCAGGGCACCTCCAAACCATCCACAGTCGGGGCTTACACCTGCTTCAGCTATTGCTACACGTGAAGATTACAGTGCCCACGCTGTCCATTTCCCCTAAAAAGCCAGCTCCTATTAACTTCAAGGTAACTAACAAGTGACACATTTTCAGGTCTTCTTCCTGGCCTATGTCACTGATAACTGAAGCATCTAAAGCATGATCAGTTCTGCCTCAGTGAAGTTTCTTAATTCTCCAAAGCTTCAGCTTTGCCTCATAAGCTATCACAGAAGCTTTGCTCTTGGAAGAATGCAATCCTTCCAACTTCTGATGCTAATGAAGTAAGAATCAGATTTAACCATGAAAAGGTCTACTGTTATAGAGCCCTTGTGACTCTTCAGTACAAAGGAAGAGAATCAGCAATAGGGAAGGAAGGGATCTCACAAAAGAAACAGCTGAGATTAAGAAAGATCAAGAAAGAAATGTTGAGCATAATGGGGTCCACAATGAGAGATGTGTGGATGGACATAGCATGGGAAGACACTGGATCAAGCCTGAGTGAAGGATAAGAGAAAGATGAAGAGAGATCTGACTACAAAACAGAAACAATGTACAAATCAAAAAAATCAAATGCAGAACACTGTAAAAAGGACATCTTAACTTCATTCCCTAGATCTTAATACATTAACCAGCGTGACAGATTCTTATCAGCTTCATAAATCTCTTACGTGAAGTTCACTCTAGTACTTATAGTGTAATTGTTATAGCAGATTAATCTTGTATTTCCTCATTAATCAAAGCAATGCTAGGTAACAACACATCCATTCTAAAATAATGAAATGCCATGCCCCCATTTTCTTTTCTAAATAACAAACTAGTTCATTGTACCTATTCTGCAAGTTAAGGCAGGTTCTTTATAGCAACATACCAACAACAGAATTCACTTAGGAATTCTTTTTTACTCTTCTGTAGCTTTTGAAAGCTAAAAATCTTAAGAGAAGCAACAGAATATATTTTAAACTCACAGTCCTTCATACTCATGGAGGAATGATTTGCAGGCCTTATCCCAAAACAGAGTACTTACATTTCAGTGTTAGAAACAGAAGTATCTTTACCATTAATATCCAAGCATTTCTGTCAGGAGCATCCCACAGCAGAATTGTTCTCAGTATCTCAACTGATGGAAACTTTCCTGGAAAGTAAAACTTTGAGCAGGTTCTCCCATAAAGATGTGGGACATGCATGTAAGTCTGATATTCTATTGCTGACTTCACTGATTAAGCACATATACAAAACATCACCTACAGCATCAACTTTCAATCAAAAGGACGTTGGCAGTTTGAAGATGATCAAAAACCATAGTTGACTTCTACTTGGCCTTACCCAAACACAGGTAGACTAAAGGTAACCAATCTTGTCTCATTTTCCATGAAACTACTACCAATTTTTTAATTCATTTCCTTAGCAACAATAATTTCACTATTTGTTCTCTAGAAAAGAGTAAATTATCTGGAATGAGGACTCATATTGCAGAGGACAAAAAGGCAAAAAATGACTTTCTGAACCAAAGCAATGCAAAAATACTTAGAATTTATTTAGAAATTTAGAAAAATACTTGGTGCTCTTAACAGTCACATCCACAGAATGAATTTGGCTACCGAAGAACTAACTGAGCTCATTTCACATTTTGGAACTACCTGATGTTGGAAAGAACAAATTGTCACCTCACAGGACAAATTATCTGAGTTAATACGTAAATGACATGGGGAAATTTTCCTCTTTTGCAAGAATTCCATTAACAAATCTAACTTCAGGTCATATCAGAAACATAGCATGTCAGCAATTTAGAGGACAGAATTATGTTGTTACTGAGTTCTTTTGATTTATCCTTGAAGATTCCAGCAGCAGTGATACAGCATTTAGTTTCATTCCTAACGACAGCAAACTCATGATTTATCTCTAACATCAAAATTACATTAAAAAGCAACGAGAAAATATAATAAATACTTTTTTGAAGTTAGAATTAGAGTTCAGGGCATACCCAGTGAGAATAGAAAGATTTTTTTCTTTAAATGCAGAATTAAGGTAATTTATCTTATTACCTGGTGTGTACTGTGAATCTATACTTAAAAGTTGGATTGCCTGGAGCAGCCCTCACTAGAAGAGTAAAACTAATCAAGATACTAGCATAAATCACAGAAGAGACATAAATACAATGTCAGAATTAAAAAAAAAAAAAAGTGAGATGCCCTTCATTTTTATCCTTTTAATTGAAACTGATGTATTCTAAAATGATGGTTTTCTAGATGGGATACTATGATGCTCAATTTCAGTCGTGCATGAGGTTCAGTGGGATCAACCCGGCTTCGCAAGCTGAACACTATTGGATTATAAGGGAAGAACCAGGGCAGACTCTTCATCCTGTTAACCTTCCATTGATCAGACAGATCAGTTGAGTGCATTTTGTAGGTAGAAGTAGGTCCCCTGCTCTCTGAGATGTGCTCTCATCTGAGATATGACTGTTTTGGTCCAAAAAACACATAACCATAGTATCATCATCAAGTCAGAACTAACAGAACCCCTCAGAGGAAAGTTTATCTCACCCCAGTTATGCGAATACTGCATTTCCAGGTCTACAGCAGAGAAAGTTTACACCTCTGTTTCTGTCCACATACATGTATGTTGAACAATGCATTTCACACTGATCATCTAAAGATATAGCACATTCTAGACATCAAGGTATGAACTCAAATTCACTGCTAACAAAGACTACACTCCTTTTTCTCCTGAGCCAGTCATTGCTTTCTTCTGTGTACTGTAATTTCCCTACTGCAATTTATTTTTAAATTGCAGCTTTCCTATCTCTTTCACCTTTTTCAGAAAGGAAATTTGCCATGGGAATATTTTTGCTTTGGTAAGCTCCTTTCATATTTTCTCTACATGTTTATTTCTAATCTTTGCAATTCTATCCTATGGCCAACAGAATTGCAAAAGGTCTTCCTCAGCATTTGAAAAATTCTCTTGGGCCATATGAATGTCAGCGAGTATCATTTTTTCCATAGAGAGGAATTCAGTGATGCATCTTTACTTCATGAGTGCTTTCACTTGAGATGCCATTTCTTCAGCCTGCCCCTCTGCTGCCATGCGTGACACAGCAACAAAACATAATGGAATACTGGTGGGAAGGTTCATTCTCTACTACCATAGTAACAACATCTGTCTCCAATACTGTGGGCCAATGTAACAAAATAGCAAAGATTGTTTTTGGAGCAACCCTCATACAATTACATGAAAATATGCATTTATTTCTCAGATACATGCATGCCAGAAAATAAAAGTATGTGGAAATACTTGCATGTACTCTGAAAGCCTAGCAGAGACAGAAAACAAGTTGGAACGAAGCAGTAATTAGCAGTTCAAGTGCTTTTATATTGATTCTTATTACAATATTGTGAAAGATCTGAGAAATGCATTTTGAGGTTTGAAACAGAACGCTGTTGGGAACATTAATTTCTATGAGGCCTTGTTCTGTTCATGTCTCGAGTTTCCAGGGAGTCGATCCTCAGGGATTTTGAGGGCTGACTCTTCTATATTTCTTCACAGGAAAGTTATCTATCCGGCTGTTCTAAACAGATGTTCGGTAATGTACAAAATGATCTTTTTGACAATAGAAAATATTTCTGAAAGCGAGTTTCATAAACAGCTACTTCTACTGTTCTACAGTATCCCTCCCACCATCCAGATGTCATGTGGTTTGCTCCCCTGTGAATTCACTCCAGAAATCCTGTAAATAATATTGGGTTTACCAATTATCACTATGTTCCCTCATAAGCAACAAACCACAGACGTAAAATAATGAAGATCTTGCTACATGCCGCAAAGAACTTTATAGTAAGCTAATAAAATTAGAAAAACAGGAAAAAAAATATCAGAACTCAAATTTATTCTTCTACTTCCATGACAAAAAGAGCAATAAATCTACAAATTCAGCCATCTCATATTAGGTTATTCAAAAAAAAAAAAAAAAAAAAAAAAAACCACACATTTTTCAATTTTTTTTTAAATGATGCAACCTGTATTAATTTAACATTCAGAATCTTATTTAAAAATGAAAAACATTTTATTATATTTTTATTTTTACTATCATGAATACCCTAAAAACATGGTCCCATTGTATAAAGCGATGAACAAACAAGACTTTAAATGGAATACTAATTTCTAGAAATGTCATTTTCTTGTAATTCAAATATAAGCTTTTCACGTGAGGCTTATTAGCTATGTTTTAATCTGCATTAGTCTGGTTAAAATACCAAATTTCTTTTTTTCCTCCTGTGATCCTACTAGTCTTTCTTTAGCTATTAGCAACAGTAATAGCAATTAGCAACACTACTTCCAGCACACAGTCATTTCAGGCTAAGCTGTGCAGGCTTCATGCTTAATGATTCCAAGCGTAACTACAAAGGCATGAAATAGAAAATTCAGTAATCACAGAGGAATGGCAGCCTCCATCTAATAGTCCATACTAAATCTTACATGTACAGTTCTGGACTGTTTCAGCTGTATTTGGCTCGCAAATGTAAAGCGTGAGGAAAGCAAGCATTTCGTTTTCTGTGCCTTCAGCACTAGGAAAATTAGGAAATCTATCTGGCCTTTGTCTTTACTTACCAGCATTCACTGCTCCCAGAAAGTCCCCAGTAATACCTCCCAAAGGGGTCACCGTCACAAGTGCTACCAGCTTTAACGAAGACATTCACGCTGTGTACCTGCATTGAGCATAGGTGGCAGTCTGCTGGTAGCAGAGAGGCTACAGGTGTAGCCTCCTCGAGGAGAGGCTGGGGCTGCCCTGAGCAGACACCACATCTCATACAGCTCCACAAGCCCCACTGCAGGATGCAGCTGGTACATCAGCCAAGCTGGGGCACAACTTCAAAAGCATATTTAAGAAAAGGCACAAAATACTCAAAGCAGAAGAATGGAAACAGGAAGAGGAGATGGTCAGTGATGAAGCAGTTGTTCCTGGAGGGATCGAATCCCATGGAAGACTTAGAATCATAGAATAATTAAGGTTGGAGGAAGACCTCTAAGACTGTCTAGTCCCACTATCCACCTACCACTAATATTGCCCACTAACCCAGTTCCTTTGTACCACAAACTTGCGATGGACTTGTGAAGGAGCAGATGAGTACAAGGAGCAGCAGCAGCAATGAACTGCTATGCAATGAACTGTCCTGACTGCAGCCACCCTGCCCTGCTTGTTGTATCACTGAAGAGATGGGGTATAACTGTGGTGTAATTGATCTCCCTATTTCTTCATATTTTTTCCCTTCCTCAAGCCTGCTGAGGCAAGGCAGAGAGGTAGACAACTTGGTGTGAGGTTGGCAGCCAGCTGGGCCAAGCCCCAACACATTATTCCTCATGCCATTATGCACGTGACTGTTGTACAAGTAGCGCTACTTTTTATGAATAAAACATGTTGAGTTAAACTTCCTTTAATTCCCATGTTACTACACATTAAAAATATCACTTTTTTTGCTTGCAGTTTTGAGCTAAGAAAACCTAGCCTTAGATATACTCATTAGTATATCATGCATGCCCAGAAACCAAAGAGAAGATAAAGTCCCTGTGCCTAACTTTCGTTGTGACAACTAAATATTTTTACAATAGGTGGAGATGGATGTGAACTCAGAGTATAACTGCACAGAATCTGCTCTCTGCTCCTTAATGTTTTCTCCCCTCCCCCCCCACCCCCCAGGGAAAAAGCATTGTAAGCAAAGAAAATAAATGAAAAAAAGCCAGAAGGTAAAATGCTAAACTACAGGACAAAGTTTTAATTCCTTTCCTCCACAAATCATCAGTTATAGGTAGAAAAGATGGTTTATTTCCCTGAAGACAGCAGTAGTTTGGGTATATTTTGTGTCCCAAGAACTTCAAGAAGTAGGCTGCAGAATAGCCTTCTGAAGTTTCATAGAATGGAACCAATCAAGAAATAGTCCCAAGTATTTTTATTTACATTTCTCCTTTCCAAGAAAATGCTGAAGGAATATTTGTGGAAAAGCAGAGGGGAGAATGCGCTCTTTAAAGAGATGAACAGTTAATGGTAAGTTATTCACCCCCCTTTTCTTCCCTTTCTAAGGAGGAGTTACAGACAAGTGAACTATTTCTTCAAAACTCAACATATGAAGTAGATATATAATATCTAGACCATACCAGTATTAAGAAGCAATGCATAATAAGATAGAAAATGGGTTAAAATACTTTAAACACAAGTAACTTAACAGAAAACTAATGATATAAAATGAGTAACAAATCACAAGTTCACAGAGACAGAAAGTAGAAGAGAGGATATATGAAGAATAGGACCACATGAATTCTGTAATTATCTATTATTATACAACTTAAACGTTAACCTTTGAGTACACTTGCTTGGACAATGTTTAGTAAACTCCAAGGATATTAAGATGTCGAATGGATTGAAGGCATAAAAATCACTATAATAAAAAGCCAACATATAATCAGATATAAAAATGAAAGCATAAGACGACAAATCCTAATCATACAATAGCGTGCATCGATCTAGTGATAAAAGATACCATAAGATCTGCAATATGCATGTATGGAACTGACAATATAAATTCACCATGCTATCAAATGAGAAAAATTAATGTGAAAGAGAAGGTGACACAGATGATAAGTTAAGAATTTCTCAAGACAATAAATAATAAGTGTTACCACTTCTTGCCTGCTTGTTTTTCTCCAGAGAAAATTGTGGATGCTAGCTGCCTCTATGGTTTGTAGCTCATGCATCTTTCACCTCTCTCCAACGAGAAGCGTGCTGTGATACTGTGACTGGCACCAAGGTTTTCAACTACTGTATTTCTTAAACAAGCAGATTTATTATTAACTTCAGGCTAACAACAAAACAAATTGTTATGCTGTCAGATACATCCATCATATATGTGGTATGCCTAGAACTATAGCTGGTTCTTAAAAAAAAAAACAAACTTCGTAGTGAAATATCTTGTATATAGCATTACTACAGAATGACGTGGAGGCACATGCAATAGAAAAAAATATATATTTTTATTTTTTTATTCTGAAAAAAAAATCTGACCCTATTCTAAATAGATTCCTGTAACATGATGGAAAGTGCAGCAATAACAGCAGAGCAGCACAGTCCTAGGATACAGCAAGAGAAGATTTGCTCAAAAGTAACAGCTATGAGCACAGAAATAAAAGAAAGCTACTCTCACCTTCAGAATGACTTAAGTACACACAGATCTCCAGCAAGATATCCTTGCCTCCACTACCAACACTTAAATGAGATCTCGGAATGGGTGGATTCTGGCTGCACCACTTTCCATACACTGCATACACCTGAGCTCCCCTGGGTTGGTCCTACCTCCCCCCTAGGTGCTCAATCACTGGTTCAAGCCATGACTTAGCATTTGTGCTACAACTCCTAACTAAGTTTTCTGAGCAGATTTCCCATTTGCTCTTCTCCATGAGATACTCTGTAACTTTTTTACGTCCATCTTTGCAGTCATCAAATTCCTAGAAGATATTTTAAAAGATTTTATTTCAGAAAAGGTATTATTACTGCTGCACCTGAAGCATGGTAGAGTGCCATAGTTCCTCAATCATAACACGGTTTACAGCAGCTGCCACTCAGCACTGTCCTGAGCAAACAAATTTAGTCAAAATATCAGGAATAGCTACAGTTCTAGGGACAGGTAAGGTATAGCTTATCATTGTGATTATGCCTACTGAAATCTTATAAAAGCTGCCGAGCAGGCTGGGTCTTTAGTTACGTGCATTATCAAGAACAAAGCTGCCACACATGGCAGTTGGAAGAACTTAGCAAAACAGTCTGTCCACTCTTTCCTTGAATTAGAACTGCCACCAACAGTCAGGGGGCTATCATAGCCCTGGGCAACATGACTGTGTGCCATGACAAGCTCCTTCACACAAAGTGAAAAGCAAAACTCCAATTGGAAGTATCTTAAGGCTATAATGCTTTTATGGATACGCATTACAAAAAGCAAACCACCACTTCCTATTCCTAGCAATTTGATAATTATCTCATTGCAGGACTCAAAATGGTCCTAATCCCATAGCCCTATTTCTCAGGAATGTCAAGGGTAGAACAAAGTAAGGCAGTTTAAACAATCATTTCCAGTGTTTCTGTAAACAAGAATCATTCTCTGATTCTATAACAGTAAAAAAAAATAAATAAATAATCTGAACTTTGTGCAATTCCTTCCTCACTAGTTGTGTTCTCACATAAGGTTTTATTAAATGTATTAGAGAAATTAATAAAGAAATCAGATTACAAATCAATAGACTTCTCACTAAATTTTACATTAGCACCTACAGTCAGAACAGTAACTGCTTTGGAAACAAAACAATACAGTACCCCAGTTTATTCCATAAGAGACTAATACTTTTAAATCCACCCTGAGAATCACTTTCTGAATCCTACTCAGTATAGTAGACCAGCTGACATTGGCACACAGATGACTCTACTTTCAAAGCATTCAATCAGGAAAAAGAAACAAGAATAAAAAAAAAAGCATTCACTTAACACACTCTCATACAAGGCTTCCTTAAAGAAAAGCAAAACACTACCAAAACTACATTACCTGGTCTTCACCAATGATGTACATACATTTTTTAAATTCCATAATACAGACTTTCAAAGCTGCATAAACACTACAAAAGAAATATTATCCAGGTTTCAGCTGGTACACCATTAGTATCATAATGATATCTTGGTTAATGCTGAGCAGCTGAAGCACCGCTGACTTTATAACACAGCAGTGGGGGAGGCAAGGCAGAGCCAAGACTGGTGGCCTGAATTAGGCCCAGTGTTATTCCATACCACCTGACATGATAGAGAAAGCCACAAAGGTGTGGGGGCCATATATCTACCCTTGAACATATCCAGGAGTGGGTGTCCACAACCTCTCTGGGAAACTAATTCTAGTGCCTCATCTTTCTCTCGGTGAAAAATATCCCCCTAACATTTAATTTAAATTTCCCTTCTTTAAAACTGCTGCCCCTTGCCCTATCGCTATTTACCTGTGTAAAAAGTTAATTTCCCTCCTGCTTATAAGCTCCCTTTAAGTATTAGAAGGCCATAATGTGGTCTCCCTGGAGCTTTCTCTTCTCCAGATTCAGCCAGCCCCGCTCCCTCAACCTGTCAGTATAGATGTGCTCCAGCAGAAGGATCATCATCTTGGCCCTTCTCTGTACTCTCTCCAAAACAAAAGTTCCACATCTTTCTTGTGCTGGAGACCCTAGGCCTGGATGCAGAACTCCAGGCAGGGCTTCACTATAGCAGAGTAGAGAGGGATAATGACACCCACCTCCCTCATGCTGCTGGCTGCTTCTCTTTTGATGCAGCCCAGAAAGAGTGGCTCGTCCCTGGGTGGGCTCGAACCACCAACCTTTCGGTTAACAGCCGAACGCGCTAACCGATTGCGCCACAGAGACTCCCACAAATACATAAGTTTGTGATCCTGCAACATATAAAATGAGCGTCCTTCATAAAATTCTTATTTATGGAAGCAATAAATATTAGCAGAAGTAGAGGTAACTTTGCCTGACGTTACGTCACAAGTGAGATCTAATTACAGTGAGATTTCTAATTGCTACTAATACTGTGCAGGTGGCTTTGGATATCAAGCACTGATTGCCAGCCTGAAAATATTTAAGATGTTTTTTAATCAAAACTTTCTTCAGCTATCTCCTTGGTTCCTAGATGAAAGGTAAATCCCGTTAGAAGAATTATTTTAAGGTTGGGCACACATGGCTTATAAATAATAAAAGATTTTTGCTCAAATTGGAAAATTACATTGATTCTTGATCATGTTACCAGTTCTAAATGTTTGTCCTACTTTGAAAACTTTGAAAATAGTAAATTTAATATCTGTGGCTATATTGCCCCTATGCCAGTGGCCATTTCTTGTAGAAATACAAGCATGTGTATACGTGTGCACACACATCCACACACACAGAATGGGAGACAGACTCTTTGCCTTGCCAAGTCATCTTTGCATCATTCTGACACAACGAAGTAGACTGCCACAGTAGACTGATAGACTGAAAGGAGCGGTCCTTGAGAGCAGCCCTGCATAGAAGGATCTGGGAGTCCTGATGGATGAAAAGCTTATCATGAGCCAGCAGTGTGCTCTTGCAACAAGGAAGGCAAATGGTATCCTGGGCTCCATCAGAAGAGGGGTGGCCAGCAGGGACAGGGAGGTGATTGTCCCCCTCTACTCTGCTCTTGTGAGGCCCCATCTGGAGTACTGCATCCAGGTCTGGAGACCCCAGTACAAGACAGAGAGCTGTTGGAGAGGGTCCAGAGGGGAGCCACGAAGATGATCAGGGGACTGGAGCACCTCCCCTATGAAGACATGCTGAGGGAGCTGGGCTTGTTCTGCCTGGAGAAAAAAAGGCTACGGGGTGACCTCATTGCAGCCTTTCAATACTTAAAGTGAGCCTACAAATAGGAGATAAGTCAACTCTTTGAGAGGGTAGATAACTGCAGGACAAGGGGAAATGGTTTTAAGTTGAGGGAGGCAAGATTTAGGTTGGATGTCAGGGGGAAGTTCTTTACTGCGAGAGTATTGAGATGCTGGAACAGGCTGCCCAGAGAGCTTGTGGATGCCCCATCCCTAGAGGTGTTCAAGGCCAGGTTGGATAGGGCCCTGGGCAACCTGGTCTAGTGTTAAATGGAGAGGTCAGTGGCCCTGCATGTGGCAGAGGGGTTGGAGATTCATGATCCCTGAGGTCCCTTCCAATTCTGGCTATTCTGTGATTCTGTGACACCAAACCAAACTGCATCAGTAAAAAAAAATAGGCAAATTTTCTGGGGAATAGTGATTAGCAGAGGGGTCTGGCTGAGGAAAAAGGGATTGTTGGGTTCCTGGTAACTGCTCTTTTACTAAGCATTCAAGAGAGTATTTAACATGTGTAGGGAATGGCAGGCTGTTCCCAAAACCCCACTCCACACACCTGCTGCTAAAGCAATCATGTTTTCCAGCTGCTCTTGTGGCTGGCAACTTTAGCACACATTAGGTTTTAAGGCCCTGTGCAAGGGAAGACCTATCGGCATAATTTCCTCTGCCTATTCAAAAGAGTAGCTGAGATTTCTTGAAGGTGCAGAGAAATCAAGCCTAATACATAACACAAACTCTGGTAGACACCCTAGCCTCAGTATACAAAAACTGAGATAACCTGACAGTGCTGGGGGTTATTCCATTGGCATATCATTTGGATAAACACTACTTTTGTGTTCCAGCCAGTATGGATACCTGCATGCATCAGTGGAGATGGAACCTTTGAGAACTAGCTCATCAGAGGACAGCTGCTGGTGCCAGCATTTGAAATGCTAGCAAATGCTAAGCACAATTTGATGGTGGGATCTCTAAAGATCAGGTAAACAAAAGAAGGGTACAATCTTCTCAGCCATCCCCACCATAGAATTGCTCCTGGGAAAAGTATGAGTACAAAGAGTATCAAAATGTTCAGAGCATGAACATTCTAGTTAACCTATTTCTCACAAGCCAAACGATATTCATTCTCCTTAAAATGAAATCTACAATTTTTCTTTCAAGTTTGAACCTATTTAATCATTTAATCATAAAGTCTGTGATAACTTTTACCACTCCCATGTGCAACACTAGATTTGGTGTAACACAGACAGAATGTGGCAGATAGAAACTCTACCAATCAGGTGGAAAGAAAAGCATTACAGATATGGTCAGTTGTAAAGAATGTTGCAAGAGAACATTAAGTAAGTATCAAGCAAATTCTGTCCTATTGGCTTTTAATTATTATCTATCATTTTTGATAAATGATGTTCCTACAAGTAGTAACATGTTTTGAGTTGGTTTTTGTTGTTGTTGTTTTGTTGGTTTGGTTTTTTTTTGTATGGCATTATGCAAGTGCACATGGAAAATATGGCACCCACTGTCAATCAGTGATGCTTGCAGATCATTTCTGGAGACCAAACAGTGGATGTGAGCATGTTGAGGAGGTGAGTGGTGCATGTCAGCAGCAGTGACAGCAACGTGAAAGACAAGCCATGCTCCTGGCAGCCATGGCACAGCTGTAACACCACAGCAGTAGTCAGCCCTTAAACGGGGTGTAGGAGCCTTCTGGTCACACAGCTGAACCACCTTCACCTGTGCTCCCATGGCTGACCCAGTCCGTGCCTCAGGTGATCAATCAGTGGTTCAGGCCGTGACTCAACAGTTCCCATACAATTAGGAAAGGAGCAATCCCTCTGGATTTCCTGGAACACAGATAATCCATCAACTCTGGCCACCATATCATAACACTAAGCTGAAGGCTCAACCTCCCAGGGTCAGGCCAGAGAAGACAACAACATTTCTCTTGTAACACAATAACATCAAGTCCCTTTACCAGTTTGAAGACTGTGGAGTGCATTGCCAATCTTGGCTGAACTGTGCTACCACACCCACCAGACAGTCCAGATTTGACACCTTCTGACTTCCATCTGTTTGGGCTGATGAAAGATGGACCGTGTGGGCAACATTATCCAAGCAACAGCACCATCATAGCAACTGTGATACAGAGAGTCAACTCTGCTGGTACAGATTTTAACAAGCACAGCATGCAGGTTTTTGTTCATTGCTGACAATGCATAGCTAAAGGTGGTGATTATTACTGAAAAACAGTTGTTTTTGTTTTTTTTTTTTTTGTAGCTGAGAATTTGCTCTATCAAATAGTGTTATTGTGTTCTTTGTATCTGTTGTATCTTCCATGGAAGCAATGGGTTTTCAGTGGGGCTTCTTGTGTGTGTAGGTGTGACCTGTCTCCATATCCACCTGAGTTATTGCATTTTTCAGTTGCATAATGATGGAGAAGGACCTAGTGAGCTTTTTCTGCTTTGTAACACAATGAGTCACAATGAGAAGAATTCAGTTTATCTGAATAACTGGAATAAAAAGAAAATAGTAATCTCATCAGCTAAGTATATTATTACTATCCCATCAAAAACACTGTGAATAAAGCTATTTCTTAGGGAGAGTTTGCTTCTCTCACTTCCTCTATTATAAGATGCAAAAGCCCATTGTGAGCAGCCAGAGCTCCATCTACCTCTAAGTGGGAGCTACATGTACTCCATGGTGGGTCATCTTTACAGGTAAGGTATAGATAAATGCTCTGATTGTGTCTATACAGATACTCTCCACAAACAATCCTCCAGTTAAATTTCGGTTTTCGAGCATCCTAAATTTGCATCACTGTGCTTATAGCACTTTAAGCTCATCTATTCAGCAGACAGTGTTTTAGAGATAACAACAGCTTTCTATTGATTATATACACAATGCTTATTAACCAAAGCTGTCATCACTGGGATGCAAAATAATAATAATAATAATAATAAAATCTCCATAACTGCAATATTCTCTGTATTTCCTAACCAATTCAAACAATTTCTTTTCCACATTTTTGAGTCACAGGTGCAGTACTGTTCCCCTTTCTCTCTCACTATTTATGTTTGATTATTTTTATACTGCTTTCCCAAAACTTATTGACAACATGCTGACAGTGGAGAATACACAACACCTCACACAGACACCGCTAGCGTGTGTTTGAGAACACACTTCTTGTTTTCCAAGTTGCTTTCAGTGAATTTACAGTCCAATATACCAAGCACAAACAACAATCTGCTGCTTAGCAGCAGGAGACCTCAAATATCCATCCTTTTGAGTAATGTTTAAAAGCAGATAACTTCTGCACCTTCTGGTTCTGTTTGCTATAGGCTGAAGGGGAGAGCAGGCTGGCAATGGCTGTGCAGGGACAGAAAGAATCAGGTAAACTGCAGAATGAACTCTGAAAGCAAAGTTCATAAGCTGGCTAATTTACAAGGATGGGTTGGAGGGAAGAGACTGGGATTTTTTTGTTTGTTTGTTTATGTTTCTTGCCTTTGCATGTGTTTTTGTTTGCTTTTGTTTTTCTTATTTTGTTTAGATAAATCTGACTTTGGAACTGACCTGTATGTCAGTACATCAGAGGGGGCTTTACTTTTGAGTGCTCAAGTGCTCGCACCTCTCAGAAGCACAGGCCCCAGGTGCAGCTTTACAAAGACTCAGACTCGAGGAGCAATCCCACTTTTCCAAGAGACCCAAAGCTCCACGCTGAGGCTTGCAGCAGCACAGGATTCTGCTGCCTTTAGGGCTCAAGGTACATTAACACAAGCCTGGGAGACTGAAAGCACGTCCTCTGGTTGTTCACAAAGGCGAAACCTCCCTGTGAATTCTTGAAAGCTTTCTCTTCACTGATCTTGGTACTTAAGTTACTACCAGAATAGTTAGTGTTCAAAGTAACCCTTACTTTACGTAACTATTCCCAGCTCTTTTCTGCTGAAGTCAACCTATTTCATCCACTGAAACTGCCCTATCTCCTTTCTGATAGCAGATTAGCCATGTTCACACAAATTAGCAGTAATTAGCCTGCAGACACTTCCAGCAATGTAATGAGACTTAATTTCTCTTCTGTTGACTGAAGAAAATTGGATCTAAGAAGCTATATTTTAAAGGTTAGTTTAAAAGAGCACCAAACTGAGGTGGGAGGCATCAGTGTATAATTTTTCTTATGGTTATTTTGCTCTAGTTCCCCCCAGACGTGAACGGACAGATTTCAGACCAAATTCAGATAATTGCTCCTCTTTAAGGAAATTTCTGAAGTTCAGAGCTGAAACACTTGTAGAGTTTAGTGCAAATCCTGAGTTCTTTACAGCGAGTAATTTGCCCATAAAGAGTAAGGAGGGACAGAAATATAGAGAGAAACAGACATGTTTATATGTTAATGTGGGGACAAACGCTAAAAATGTTATGATCTCCTTCCTGGCATCTTGTGTTCTTCTTTCCTTACAGGAAATGAGACAGCAATAGTAACAAATATATATATATATTAAAAAGATGGTTGAGGGACTTGGTAACCAAAAATGCTTAACAAAACTGCAAAAGCCTGACACAAGAATCTGCAGGAAATGATGCTTCCAAATGCAAAGTAGATGCTGGTTAGAGGCTTAGAGAACACACTGGAGCTCAAACTGGGGATTTTTTATTTTTATTATTTTTGATTTCCAAGGGTAGGAAATTAGTGTTCATTAAGGCAGTAATACCTAAAATCACCTTAATTTTCAGCTGGCTGAAGTTCTGTTAGTTTGAATTGGCCATTAAGTCCTTGTTTAAATCAAACACAAAGCTTCAGTTTCTTGGTCAACTCAGTCATGAGGTTTTGCAACATGTAGGAAGAACTCAGTTGCGAACAGTGCCAAACAGCAGTTGTTGGAACAGGGTGGAATCTCATCTGTTTTGTTTTACAAGCACAAAAGAAAATGAAGAGATGAATGAGAAGTCAGCTATGAAATTATAAAAACTTTTAAATGGGAAACATCTCTTTTTTTTTCCACTCTGCTTTTCCAGTTTTTTCCCATTGCTGAACTCAAGTTCATATCTCAAGACCTGTAAGCTGAGTGATGGATGCTCTGAAGCCCGTCAGAACAGGGCCAGAAGCAAATCTCTGTTCAGACTTTTCAAACTGATTTTTTTCTGAGCACAAAATACTAAAGAAAGGCACATGCTGTGCAGGGTAATCTAAACAGAATGTTACAAGGCAAAAAAAAAAAGAATTTCTATCATATTTGATATTCTGACATTTCGATGTTTGTTTTTGTCCCAGATCTGAATGCAAAAGTTTAAATTTAGAGATTTGTGGGAGAAGCAAATTCTTTATGTCCCCTCAAAGAGCCATTTCCAAAATGAACCAGAATATTTTCTTTCAAAACTGTCAGAACATTCTGAAGTGATATATATATACACACACTTCGAATTTATGACATAAAGGAGAAATATAAAAGAGATTTAAACATTATCAAAACAAAATACTTGAAGGCTTTTCACAGAGAATTGTTAAAATAAAAAAAACTTTGTATTTCAAAGGAACTGCTCATTTGGATGCAAACTTTTTTCATTGGAAAAAAAACAAAAACTTATCTAGTTCTACCTACAAATCAGCAAGATCTTATTTCCATATCTACAATTAGAGCTGAATTGTCATTCTCTGGGCAGCCTTGGTTTTGTAGTATATTCTTTGCATACAGCCTTTCTTACCTGGGGATTCTGAAACATTTTGCATGGATGATAGACAGGAGTATGTCGCATCTGTACCGACATGAAAAAGAGCACCCTGTTTCACAGCAGGAGTCTCAACCCACAGTGAGTTACATGGTATAGATGAGGTTCCTTTCCAGGCTTTGAATGAATGACCTGAATGGGTCCCTCATCAGGAAATCCAGCATAGCACATGCTGTGATCCTAGCCATGTGTAAAGGGTGGATCCTGTACCTATGTAGACGGATAACTCCAATCTTTGTTATCTTGACTGCAGTTTAAACTGAGATAGGTCTGAAGACAGTTGCCTGGATAGTAAAACTGGATATTTTCCTTCCAGTTCACTTCCCTGTTTACTTGTATACTGTCTATATAGGTTGCTCCAAAAGTATTTCCTGGGACTGAAGTTCCTATTTATTTCCATGGAAATTACAACAGATGAAATGAGCACAATAACACTGTGCAATAGAGCAAAATCTTAGCTGCAAAACACAATCTTTCAACGCAGTCATTACCATTCGCTATGCATTTTTACCAGCAATGAACAAGAGCCTGCATGCTCTACTCATAAAAATCTGCACCATTGGAGGTGGTCCACTGTTGCTGTCACTGTGCTCACATCCACTGCTTGCTCTCCATAAACATCCAGTAAACATTAGTGAACATCAATGTGTGCAATTTTTTTCACAGGAAGGCATTCAGTTCCATACTTTTGCTTCACACACACTTCCTTGTAAGATGCCATTTTGTCAGATTGCCACTCTTCTGCCATCTGTTACATGGTAACAGAACAGTGGCAGGGAAAGGTTCAGCCTCTACTGCCATACCACCAACATCTGCATCTGACAACACTGGCCAATGTAATAAAATAGGAGGCATTATTTTCAGAGCAGACCCTATGACTTACACAAGATGGCGGTAGAGCTACAGCTTTAAAGACCCCTTATCCTAATTTGAATGGTAACAGAAGAAAAAAAATGTGGAGACATCACGTTTCAGAAATATTGTGTGATGGGTAGAAAAGAACTCAAAAGATCCACCTGGGGATTTCTCATGTCTGCCTGTCCAGAGATCAGCATGACATTAATATATTTCTGAAGGAATATTTCCTCCATCCCTCCAAAGAAGTTCCAAAGTCCTGCCTTGACTATCCTACATATTCTTTTTTTTTTTTTCTTTCCCCTCACACATTAATTCTTGAATAAACTTTTGACATTAAAATAACACTCGGGATAAACATTCTTTCTTCCTCCTATCTGGAACTTTCAGCCCCATCACAAGGACATGCCTATTGTGATGATAAGTGAAGTCATTTTTCTCTATCAGACAGTCCTTAAAAAATGTTAATTA
This sequence comes from Tetrao urogallus, assembly GCF_951394365.1. Classification (NCBI taxonomy): domain Eukaryota; kingdom Metazoa; phylum Chordata; class Aves; order Galliformes; family Phasianidae; genus Tetrao; species Tetrao urogallus. Next base: position 30,317,395 of record NC_136820.1, on the reverse strand, counting down.
TGGTTCAGTATCTGTCCACTAACTCTCCCCATAATACTTTTCCTTAGGTCAGCAAAAAAATATCCTTGCACTTGCCTCTGGAGATCTCTAGCATAAGATTTTGAAGATTTTGAAGGGCATCTCCTTATGAGACCATCAGACTTGATCCATTTTTCTTCACAACTGACAACAAAGCAATCCACCTATGATTTTATAGTAGGCAAATGTTTGATCTATATTCAATAAAGGTGATATTAGAGAGGTACATAAGAGAATTCCACCATTGGAAATGAATATTCCCTTCTAAAACAGATGAAGGCAGATTTAGAAAAAATACAGATTGCTCCTGTTGCTAGAAAACAGTATCATGAGTAATCCAAACTTAATCCAGAAAACAGAATCCATCACTTTTATCTTTTCTACGGCTCTTCTATTGTCACATTCATATTCAAAATGACAAAGCTTGTCAACAAGGCTGGTTCACTGCAGTTGGAGATGTTTGGACCTACAGTCCAGGCTTCTTATCTAGAAAAAAATCGTTTGCCTGTCCTACTTGTAAAGCCTTGTCTAGTGTATCATAGAGAAGGTGTTTCATTTCCTCTATGGACACAACAGTGTGCCTGTACTTCTACATAGCCATCTGAGTCCTTGTTTTGTTGGGCAGAAACTTTGGCCCTGCTGAAGCGGGTGGCACTGACTGAGGATTTTGGTATCATCAGTGCTTCACTCCAGGTTTCTGTCACTTCCACTGCAGGCTGACACCTTCTTGTCACAGCTGCAGCAAACAACAGTTATGTACTTGCATAGCTGAGCATTATACTGTCACTCAGCAAGAAACTATATCCAATGTTTTCTGATGCTTTTTGGTGCCAAAAATAAAAGCGTTTTCTCTATGGATTAGTTAGTGATAAATGATCTTCGGTTAGTGTATTTAATTGTCTGGAGCCTGAGAACCATTCTCTCTCTCACACACACACACAAAAACCTGCCTGAAACCAAATCAGCCTGAAAAGATCTTTTCCTTTAAATTACAGTGGCACTCAGTCTTTCTCAGATATTGTAGCTCAAGTGAATTACTGGAAAGAATGGATATTGAGAACAAAAGAAAAATGATTGGTGAGAATAGAGGCTGATAGGATAGAAATAAAAACCTTCCAGTGGGGAGGCCTGAGCATAACTGCATGTCTTTGCATATTTCCCCAAGGAAGGAGGTAACAAATGGTTTTGGCAGGAGGGAGACGTTTTAAGGCAGCAAAACAAAAGGGTCATGTATCAAACCAAATTGCATTGGGTTTGAGATGTATTAAATCTTTACATGATCTTGTTTTTCTTTGCAAAGCGTCTTTTCTCCTGAAAGAAACTGAAGATTCTACACTGAGTTTCTTTGATAGTAATTATACACTGCATGCTTTTGCAATTCTGCCTATACATATTTTGAATAAGATAACATCACCACAACAAATAAAAAAATAAAAAGGAAAGCTTCAGTTTAAAGAAACATTAGGGTTGTAAAGGCTGTAAAATCAAGGAATTCAAAATTATGAGATGCTGAAATTCTGGTTGCTGTACTTAATTGAAATGCTCCAAATAAAGCATAGGAAATTACTTGCAATTGCATACTCACGCATACCCTCAGCCCTACAATTTCTTTGCCTCATACCGTGAATGAAATGTTTTCCACCAATGGAAAGCTTTAGCATCTGGCTAAAGCATCACAGAAGAGGAATTGCTCTGGGGTGGTATCAGGCCCACTGTATGTCTCGCTCCAAATTTATAGGAGAGAGAGGAGGTAATCTCACGCCAGGTATACATATATTAAAAAAAACATGTATACCTGGCGTGAGATTAAGAAACAATGGTTCAAATGTTGGTCCAATCAGTTATTATAATTCCTAATCAGGCAGACGGTGAAGGGAAGCACAGCAACTATTATGAATTAGGGTGACGGGGAAGGAAGGAGGGAGATAGAAAATATAGGAAATAAGCAAGAATTGCATGAAGCGGTGATAGTCACCACCAGGATCCAGCAGCGGTCCCATTGCATGCTGTTTCAAAGGTCCGAGGTAAAAGCACAGGAGGAGAGCAGCAGCAGCGTGGCCAGCCTTGGGCAGCACACAGGTAGCAGGAAGAAGTCGCAGAGCCAGTCTGGGAGAAAGCAGCAGGACTCAGGTAGCCGGCCCAGGAGAGTCCGTCAGCACACAGGAATTCCATAGTGAGGAATCTGATGGCAGACACCTTTGTTCTTCTTCAGCATGCAGGTAGAGCGCAGAGCAAGTCCAGGAGGGAGAAAGGTAGGTCATGAGGCTTCTCATGTCAGAAACCTCTTCTTCTTCATGAGGAATCTGTTGCCAGAAAACCTAAATCTCATGGCTGTCCCCTTTTTATCCTTCTTCTGCCAGTGTAGTATTCCTGGGCACTTGGGTAAGAGTCATGTGCAGCACCTCCTGAGATGGCCATCCTCCTCAAGATAGGCTCACACAAAAGACTGCTTACCAGCCATTAATCTGCAGCTTATCTCCCTCTCATTGCTCCTGGCCTTGTCCATCTGTGTCCCTCAGACGAAGGATTTCACTACCTTTGCCCAGGACTTGCTTGGACTTGTTCATCTGTGTCCCCAGCAAGCTTTGAGACAATGATGTAAAAGAATAATCTCTTACACTGTGGGAGTCATAGACAGATCTAAAATGCAAAATTCATAAGGGGAGTCAAAAAGAACGATTGTATTGAGAATGAAGGAAAGAAGTGAAGAAAGAACAGAGAAAAATGGCAGAAAGAGGAAGAAACAAAGTTTGTGGTAGGGACAGAGAACCACTTGTTCATTTGTGGGAATTGAGTGGGATTCAAACAGCTGTAAAGTCGTAGTCAACTGCTGAATGACTGAACACAATGCTGGAATTGGCAAAAAGAAGAAATAGAGTTTCTCAAAAAACTTATGCTTTTACATCTGCAATTTTCACTTATTCTTGTTTTAGCAAAGCAACCCAGCATCAAACCTAAGGCATTTCTGTCACACTTCAATCCTCCAGTTCAGATAACCTAGCAATCATGCAGATCCCTATCTTTCCCCATCAAAATCTGCTGACTGTGTATATGAAGGCATAAATAAGTCTGTGACACTTTTTCATCATTTACAATCCAGTATCCTACAGTTACACCAGGAAATGTAGATTTCCCCTTGCCATTTAAGCTCATTTCAAAAAAGCCCTGAAAAAAAAAAAGATTTTTATCCTGAGGCCCATCTTTCCTGGAACAGATACAATGACTTGGTTGCACCCTGTGACAGATGGTTCAGGACCCCTATATTCCTGCCTCACTGAAATAAAGGAACAAGATACTCACCAATAGTCTGAAATGTCACCCAGACCTTAATACGTTTTAGCAATGTACAGTCTGCTTCATGTATTGAAAGCATTTTCTTCTACCAGAGTTCATTATTCTCAATGAATATATGTCTCCAACAGCCAGTGATAGGAAAACCACAGGGAATGAAATACTTCTAAGCATATACTGAGCAAATGCGTCTAATCTCCTCATCAGACTTCCACAGTGGAAGAAAACAACAGATACCATATGGACAAATAAGGACCAATCTTCAAGTTACCCTCTGTTCAATGGAAAATTATTTGCAGTAGGAAAGGCCCCCTCAGGATATCAGAAGGCTCAGTTGGCAGCGTATACGCATGTCCAATGCAGCCAGACACAAAGGAATTGTTCTGACAACCAGCATGACAAGCCTAGCAAACAAAACAATTAAGCTCTGTGGTTGGGATCTCTCACTGAGGAATAACTGCAATCCTGTTGTCAGCTCAGCTGCAAGCTTTTGGCCCCTCCAGCCCATTGCCCCCCACTTCCCTTTTCATCCTCTTGGTCCCCTCCCCCCTGGGGCACAGCAGTCTTTTCATGGGAAGCTGTTGCAAGGACTTTCCAGGAGACCATGAAATGGTTTCCATTTAAATAGAAGATGTTCTGGGGAGAGCAGATTAGAGTCGGAAGGCTATGTGACCAAAGGCATGTAAAAATAAACTGGGAGCAGTGTCTAAACAAAAGGAATAGCTGACTTTGCTGCTTCATACTTTCTTCAGTTTTCTGCATTTGAAAAAAAAAAAAAAAAAATCAAAAACCAACCAACCATTCAAAAAAAAAAAAAAAACCAGCACGAGGCAGAAATTTTATCAAATACCAGTTTGAACATGCTATACTTGACCAACACCTTCCATTACTGGTTATTTCTCCATTTTGGGGTAATTTGTATTCTGATCTCTCCCTTAATGAAGGAAAAAATCTCTTATCACTCTCTTAAGTGTAGTGAGGTTCTCAGTTGCTTTCCATGGATGGTGCTTCATCTTAAACAGAATAATTACCATGCTCTCTATCAGCAACAGGCAGAGTCCTTGCTGTTACTCCACTTATCCAGGAACAAGATCACTTATACTTAGCATTCTCAACAGATATTATAGGTAATACTATAATATTCACAGGATTGAGAGCAAATTATTACTAGGCACGCCATTCCAATCAGTATAAATACAACATTATTCCATGACATTCAACCACCTAGTGATGGAGAAAGAATAGCTTTCAACAGGATACCTTAGGGGGATTTCTCAGTTCTCCCTTATTTAGCTACATCTTAGTACCACAGCACAGCATGGCTCATGCCACATACTCGTTTACCTTTTATTTTATTCAGGCAACAATGTATTATGATTTTAAAATCACTTGTACAGCTTGGGTGAATGTATTCAATAAGTACTATTCAATCCTTAAATAGATACACAACACTTTTTCACTCTTTCTACAAAATAAACTGGAATATATTTATCTGGATATAGCCTACTCATTATCCACAGCTAACAGCCCTCCTTCCCCTCCCACCTTTCAACTTCAAAGGATGGATGCAGTGATTGTGTTTCTTTCCACATCTTAACTTCCCACCCATCCAAAATATCTTTTTACACTAAACAACTGTGGTGCCAGTTCCCACACATAGAGTTGATGACAGAAACACCCAGGCTTTTCAAAATGTATCAGCACCTACTTTTAGTTTTTCAGACATGCACTCATTCAACAGTCTCCAAACACCTAAATAGCTCACTTCTCCAAAAATCCAACAGAAAGCCTCAGCAGCTAGGGAACTAGAATTAAGCTCCTAGAATAGCACCTGAAATCACAGCTTAATTAACACTTTTAACAGGTGGAAGCATCAGTGAATGTAACAGCAAAAGTAGAAAGTAGGTTAGGCCCAAGGCTGAACAGGTGCTGCTACCCATTCTACATTATTGGTACTGGTATCCGTAATGGATTGCTCTGTACATAGAGGTATAAGAGTTTTTAGTATGTGGGTAGGAAGACAACAGTGCCTAGCAGTATTTATTATGCAGTAGTCATCTGGGATCAGTGAAGGTGTTATGCATGTATGTGTTTACATGAATATACAAAAGCTGCTCCAAAAGTACTGCCTCCTATTTTATTATGTTGGCTCACATCTTCAGAGGCAGATGTTGGTGGTATGGCAGTTGAAGCTCAACCTTTCCACCAAACGTTTTGTTGCCATGAGACAGATGGCAGCAGAGGAGCACTCTGACAAAATGGCATCTGACATGGAAGCGTGTATGAAGCAAAGGCGTATCACTGAATTCCTCCATATACAAGAAATGGCACCAATTCATTGATCCTTGCTGAAATTTCTGGAGACCAAATAGTGGACATGAGCACAGTGAGGTGTTGGGTGGAGCATTTCAGCAGTGGTGACACAGCAACAGTGGGCCACCTCTGCTGGTGCAGATTTTGGCAAGCGCAGCATGCAGGCGGATCTTGTTCATGGCAGGTCTACATACATACCTAATGGTGGTGAATATGCTAAATAACAGCGTTTTGTAGGTGATAATTTTCACTATTAAACAGCATAACAGTGTTTTTTGTATCTGCTGTAGTTTCCATGAAAATAAATAGGAGGCGTTATTTTCAGAGTGACTTACTTATATAACATACTTTTTTATTTTTTCATTTTCAATTTGCAAAATTAACATTGAAACAGTAACAAGAATTAAGTAGGATTAAGTAAACCTGATTCATTTCCTACTGAATTCAACACTCAGTGACAGTGAGCAGTGTCATCAGAAGTCTAGAGGAAACCATTCCAGTGCTCGTGGCAGCCCTATAGCCCTATGTTGTATTTGCCTACAAGTACTGGGAACAGTTCCACGGCCAGACCACACAATGGCATAACTGGTATATCTTCCCCAGGATCATGCAATGTTCTAGAACAAGTCCGCACCGTATCTCAAGCAGCATTCCAACATATGGCAATCCTAAACCACTGCTAGCCCCTGTGCATTTGCTCATGACCCAGCACAGCAGCCTTTCTGCACTGATGAAGTATAGATGTGACAATCATATCTGATTTACCATCACCCTTGCACTGATATAAGAAACCCAAGCAGCAAAATAAGGGAATGAAATTAAGCTTCCTGCTTTTCTGAGACTCATTTCAATTTTTCACCACAGTCTGGGTAGATGCCATGCCTAGATCTGGCCTAGAAAAAGTAATCTGGGATACAAATGCAAATACAAATATGGAATCTTATTCAAAAAATCACTTAGTTCTGGTACTGGGTACATTCTGATTATACTCTTCCTGTTAAATGAAAGATTAGTGCCATTCAGGTCTTGCATAATTCCTGAGATTAAAAACAGGAGTAATAAATTAAGGTCTACTACCAACAGATGTGACTCAATTCGCACCCATGAAGTTTCACCTACATCTATGTTTGATTCAGTGAAGTTAAGGGAGCTGACTGCAAAGTATCATTTTAGTCAGATAAAAACGTGTTGTGAAGTTTGAGAATGTCTGTCCTGTCAGGATGGTGAAGGCAAGAAAGATTTTTCAGTTTGGGATTATTTTCCTAATACTAAAACATGAGATTTGGCCAAAATCATGGAAAGTTTTACAATCCATATTAGTTTACATAGAAGCTAACCTTTAAATGCTGCAGTTTGGAATGTTCCTCTGAGAACAATTCTCTGAGAAACAATCCTTTGTGCAGATACAGTTAACACCTCAACTGCAATACATCACTCAGCAACCTTGTTAAAATGTCACTGCCCTACTCACATTTGATTTGAAAGCCTACATCATACTAAAACAAATGAGATCAGCAAAACCATACAAAAACATTTTTCCCTATTGTCAAGGCATTTTCCTTGTAATCTTCATCTGACACCTGGCCATGGTAATGTTTTAACTTACAATTTGGGCTTGTGAATACTTATTCTGAAACCCAAGCAAAAGAGGGCATTAAAAAGAGGGCATTTTTTCAGCAGAAACAGGATGTGTTCAAACTTACAATGCAATCGTTCTTCACTTACAAACACTGTTTTTATATCTCACAAACTCAAAAAACATTTCTTCTGCAGAAAGAAAATACCGCTTGTCCTTTTGCCACTCCAGTATTGACATTATCTTTGTCTACAGCACAATTCTTCGTTCATTTTTTGGGCTAATTTATATCCATGATATAAAAAGCGATGTTTTAGGATATAAGTTAGAAGTATGCAATTTAATGAGAGTTTTTATTAAAGGAGGACAAAAAAGAATATATTTATATATATATATTATTAGCTTGAACATAGCACTGTTAGAAAGAGGTTATGTGGCTCCCAGTTCAGAGCTGATTTACACCAGCTGGCTGACAGCACAGGAAACATCAAAGAGACTGAGAAGATCAAATCTACACACCAAAGAAAAAGATCTTGTCTTCCTTAGCCTGGAAAACAAAAGCTAAGTAGAAATACAATCTTATAAACACAGTTGAGGTCATACTAGAAGGACATAAGGAATCTAAACTAAAGGATGAGACTAGAGCACGAATCAGTGAGCAATAAAGAGATATTTACTGACCATTAGAAAAGTCAGATTCTGAAGGAGCAACTGTACAGTGAGGAGAAATACCTAAATTACTATTTTTAGAAGTCAATCCGTTTATGAAAAATATTACATGAACTTGTTATTTCTAATAGGAAGAAAGAGAACTTGATGAACAATGCAATTCCTTTCTGATACTATTCACTTCCTCAAACCTTCATATGTTAGTTGACAATTGTTTTCACAACCGCTCTGTATCAGCCTTTCTGAAAGTTTTATTTATCCAGTTATCAGATAGAAAGGACTTGAAATCACTGCTGACCTGTGATTTACCCCCAGAATGAAGGACTTCAGATCCTGCTGGGGGACTCCTTGATCTCCAGATTCTCTTCAATGCATCAATTTTTTTCATCCCCTTTCATCTTTCCATCTTAAGCGACTACACTTTATTCATCCATATTTCAAAACCAGCCTCATTCATTCTCTCCAGCGCACTAACAAGATAATAACTCCTGATATTTAAATTGCTATCACAGCTCTTGCTTTTCAACAAAAGAATTACAAATTAGAGTGTAGAGATTATTAAAATATGAATGGCATGCAGTGCATCTATCAGAGCATCATCTCTTACTATAGGTAACAACCTGTCTAACATCTTTAAGGAATGCAGATAGTTTCTAGAGGTCTAAAGTCATCGCCTTAAATCGTAAAAAAAGTAAATCGCCTTAAATAGTAGTTCTAGAGCTAACTGCAGAGTTCTCTACTTGGTAATTTAAATGACTGACCATTCAATTTATGAGCATTCTTAGCAATAAAATTCAGCCTGAAGTTAATAACAGCACATTTTATGTGACAATGATGACAATTACAATCTATAGTTACTGCAGTCACCCTTTGGTCCAGAAGGATGACAGTATTAATTACACACAGTTGCCATTTGTCAGACTTAACTTGGCAGGCAATTGAGCTCTGATCTATCTTCAGCTTGAATTCTACATTTTCCATTTGCTAATCCACTGGAATCAAAGTAATTAGAACATAGAAATAATGAGAGACTTTCTTTCTCCTGACTTGCTTATAGATGTACCCATCGACACCCTAGCACATATTCAGTAACACTACAGTCATACCAAAGCTATGATACTTCAGTTAAGAATCTGTTGGCATTAACTTCACAAAAAAACTATGCTGCAGAGGTACTACATGAGGTACTACTACCTCATTCACTTTAATTTGTGTTGGATAAAATACAAGCTGAAAAGTCTCTCAGCTTGTATGTAACTCTCATATAAATAATTCTATTATTTCTTACTAATTCTGTCTGGAATATTGTTTTCCATGCTTGTTGACATTTCTAGTTAAAATATATTGTTTTACTTTAAAATTTGTGAAAAGCATTTATCTAAATTCTTTGTTAACTGAAAGCTGTTGATTCAAATTTAGGAATCTATTTAGAAGAATAGAAAAGTATTTGCTTATTTTGTACTTAACAGTGCAATTTCATGTAAGGATATGAGGTCAAATTCTAAAGTAGGGCTGGACTTAAGCAAACATATTAACCTTTTCTTGAGCTGGTATATCCATCTAAACAGTCCTTCCAAACAATCAGTTTCTCTAATTCTTAACTATGTGTGGGGAAAAAAAGGAAAAAAAAAAAAAAAAAAAAGAAGGATAGGATAGGATAGGATAGGATAGGATAGGATAGGATAGGATAGGATAGGATATTCATGATAAGTCAGCTCTTTCCAGGTAGACTTTAAGAAGGAAGAACTTTAAAGCATGAGATTAAGTCAACAAATTTGCATCATTTTAGACTCAAAATAAATGGCCAAAACAGGGAAATGTTGCATGAAAATGTCCATTGGCAAATCAGATGTGCCAACACTGTCAAAAGAGAAGAAACATCAAAAGGGAAGATGACCAGAGACCTCTCTAGGCTCTAATGGAAACATGCAAACTTGAAGCTTGGTATGATTTTTAAATAAAATCTGCACTTAGGAGTAAATCTCTTCCCAACAATGTGTAGCCACAAGAAATGCTTTACCATATCTGAAAGGCAAGGTATTCCACGTACCAAAGTTTGCTCTTCAGATCCACACAGTGATGGGCTTTTTAAACATCAGTGCTAGATTGTTTGCATGGCTGTCATCTAAGTTCCTAATTTGCTGTTTCCCCATTTTGTATGTAAAAAAATCAGCCCAATCATAGAGATACTAAGGGATTCACAGTTATCCTCTGTACTTAAAGGTGAAAATACAGCTTGAACAAGTAACATGTAAAGAAATATAATGTCAAACAGAATATTTTAAGTAGCTACATCATTTTTAAGCATTTATCATGAGCACTATTTACTGCAGATTATATCATCTTTTTAAAATTGAAGATTTAAGATTGCAATAATGGATGCCATTTAAAAATATCTTGAGGCCTTCGTATTCAATTAATTCTATATGTATAAAAAGGATATTAAGTGTATCTGGGAATTATTGAGTGGCAATAAACTGAAAACTAATCGTTAAAAGCAGTAAGTCCAGTACTTCAGTCATAACAGTTTCACAGCAGTCAGATCCACAACCTAAAATACCCCTCAAAGTGCAACAGTCAGGCACATCCATTAACAATCACACTGTCTGACAGAGCATACCTTGTATCAGCTATGGCTTAGAAGTTAAATAAAATATTCTAAAAATATTTTTTCCTATTTAATTGAAATCCCCTATAACTGATGCTACAGTTTTCCACTTGAGACCCTCTTCTCTTCAGCCATGAGCTACCATTGTTCCACAGAGAAACACAAAAAATCTATGCCCATATAAATGTGCATAATACAAACACTGCGCACATTTTTCTGGTTGGAGTGTGGAAACCAAAAAAAAATTGTTGAAACATGTTTTTTGCTGTACAGAAAAGGATAACTGTAAATTCCAAATTATTTGCTTAGTGGCTATGCATGTGCTAGTCAATAAATGACTTCTTCAGCAACTTCTGCAAGCAACCCTTCCATGGAGATTTTTGAGAGTTTCAAAGGGTTCCTGAAAATATCTTGTTAAAGTAATGCTACAAAACAAAATGGATCTGTGGGGAGGATTTCTTCCTCAGATTGTGTTTACACTTTTATTAGCATACTTTCGTGTGGATAAAACGTAGTAGGAGTAAATACAGACATACATATCCAGTGTTGCTTCAGTGTAAACAGAAATTTCCTTTGAGGGCAGCAAAAGTTATGCCTCACTGAAGAACAGAAACATATTTTGAAACCTGGTTTTCATGTGTTAGTGTGTCTCAGAAAATTGATCACTTTCAGGTGGATGCTATCTGGAAAGGGTCTTTCTGACATAACAACTGTTCAATTTATGTGGCAATCCCAGGCTGTAATTGCCTGTGGACATCCTTTGTCCCCTGGGTTCAGGCAACATCTCACTGCAGAGATTTCAAAGAGGTGAAATTTGCACACTTTCCCTTAAACAGAAAATCGTGTAATGCAGCATATGCATCTGTGTAACCTTTATAGGTAACGCCTTTATCCACGTTACATGTATTAAGAGGGGTTTTCAGGAGTTTTAGGAGTTTGGATTGCTGTGCAAAGAACTCTCTCAATTTCTGTTCACTTGCATCTTCAACTCTTTTCATTGGTGGTGCAACAAAATCCTTCATTTCCAATTTACTTCCAGATGGTTTGGCTTTTTCTGTTCCACCTTCATTTTCCTCTTTCCAAAGGAATAAATTGTAGTTGTACCCTCTTGTCCTAAAACCAATTGCTCAAAAGACAGGAGCTCAGATAAGGACAAGGAGCAATTTTCTGCCAACTGCAGCGTTCTAGACTCGTGCAATGCTCTTATGAATATGAACTGCATCTACAAACCACTGTACCCTTAATATGACTGAGATGTATCTTGCATATGTGATATCCTAATCTCTCTTACTTTATTCTCCTAAACTCTATTTTCTGTTGCACTTTTGACTGTAGTGAGAAGTTTTTCTGCTCTTTCAGCACAATGAGTGTTGGACTTATTTCAGGTTACTTAACCTGCAATCTTTTTAGTGATGTTAATATTTTCTAACAGACACTCAGTTAAGAAGGTCTAGGAGTTTATGATACACATTCAAACCTAGGGTGTTCACACTGAACGTCATTAGATAAATATATGGGATTCTGTGTTCATCAAATGCAAACTTAACAAACTATTGTGCTTTAAATAGGATGTGCAATCTCACAGGAAAGTGAAAACTCAACATTTAAATATATTCTTTGCTGGTGTAAATAATTGTCTCTCTGCCTCCTCTGACATTCTGATTTATTTAAGATTTCCTTTACATTTGTTCATGCCTATCTGATGTTTAGGTACTCTCTTAATCAAGCCAAGAAATTGCCATGTTTAAGACATATCATTGGCTCATTATTAAGAGTAAATAAACAGTTCCATAGTACTTCTTAATACAGTTTTTGGTGCTACCTTATGTTTACTTTAACATAATGCAGGTATTCTGTATAAATGCTAAGAGGTAGTGGTTCTTTTTCAATGCATTTATATTTCTTTTTCCAATATTCTTCAATATTTTTTGTTATAATATTTACTGGAGCATTAACTCCCAGTTATAATTCACAACACTTTCACAAATCTGAAGTAAAGAAGTATATTTTCCCACATCATTTTTTTTTCACTTTCTACACTTCTACGAAGAATTTTTCTTCGTTCCCATTCCCACTGCCATCCTGATAAACACATCAGTGTCAACGTGCCTGCTCTTTTTTCTAGTTTAATTTACTGCTTCTGATTGCATGCTCTTATAAAATGCTACTACAATGTTGTAATGTTTCTTAATGGTGGACATGTCTGGAGCCCTACATGTTTCCCATTTCAAGCCTCTGCTAAAACTTATTTTTGGCATTTGCTCTATAATGTTTCTCTGATATATTTAGCTTCCTCACATCTTTCCTCTTCCAGGCTACTTGTTCCCTTAGGCAAGGTCTAATGTCGCTGTCTCTAAAATTTCTTAAGTGGTTTTCAGTATTTTCATTTTCTCTTGATTTCTGCAAGGTCTGAGGTTTCTCAGGGTCCATCAATCATTTTAGACCTCCGATTCCAATCAAAATCAAATCTCTGATAATAAAATCTGCCTACGTAGCAAGATTTCACATCTGACTTGCTAAGTTAATGTCAGTCAAAAATCTTTTTTTCACAGTTTCATTTGCAACCTTTATGTTTCAATTGCTTTGCTCTTCTTGAGAACACAGCATTCCTCATTCTCATAAATTAATCCTAGCTTAAACTATCAAAGACTTTTGTGGTTCCAGGTCTAATAACAGTTGAAGAAATGTTAACTTTTCTAAACTCTCTTCTTCAGAGTCCATCTGCCCCCATCTAGATATCAAATCCTTATTTTACTCTGTTCCGTGACTTTGCTGCATTGTTTCAGCAGCAAGGGTTTTCAATATTTCCTTTTTTTTTTTTAATTTTCCTTTCTCTCACTGCTATTCTTCACTTTAAGTATTTTCTCTCTTCCAAATTTCATCCTGGGTACTATGCAGTACATAAGCTTTTTAAAAAGAAGACTCTAGCTTGACATACAGTGTAAAACGCTATATACAACTGTCTGCCACATGCCTCTGATTCTTGCAGGCTGCTTGAACGACCCTGGCACGCACGACTTCAGCCTGCTCAGATCTTAAAAGGCAGTGACACATTCCCTTACAGTGACAGCCTAAAGTTAGTCTCTTAAGGATGTGATGATTACCCAGAAACCTCGTGAAATCAACAAGGCCCAATACAACATCACACTTAAGCTATTGGTTTTCTGTCTGCCTGTGAGCTCGCCCTGAAATGAGTTTCAGGAGATAATGGTTGATCAAACTAGGAAACCAGGGCAAGACAGTTTAGAGTTGCTTGTTAGGATCATTAAAAAAAAAAAAAAAAAAAAAAAAAATCCACAAGATTTTTTCTTCTTTATTCTCACAGTAAAAAAATGAACTCTCAGCCACGAACTGAGAATATAAGGATGAAAAGCCAACATGTATCTTCTCAAGCTACACTGTTTTAGAGATACTACAGTTCTTGGAAGAAGTTTTTGAGAAGAAGCGACAGACAAAAGTAGAATTTGCCATATAATGTTTCTAATTTCTTACCTTTTCACCTACAGTCTTTTATATTGTTAGATGACAAGTCATAAAGTAGCGTAATCAGGCAATGATGACATGGCTGTGATTGTTTTCTTCACAAACACAGTGCCAAAGGCATGGACAGTGGGAACTATCACTTAAAAAAATTGTTCCTATGTTTGTAGGAGACTTGAAAACACAAAAGAGAAAGAAAATATGTAAATGCAATTTCTCTCCAGAGCAAGCCTTGAGGTAAAAATCAAGTTCTGTTTGTTTCGTTGTTTTTTTTTTTCCATACAGTTTTTTTCTGGATCTCTCTGAACCAACTCTGCGGTTTCATGAACACTGAAACCAAATCTGAGAGTTTTCATTTACAGCTGTGCTGACCATAGTTGCTTTCACTATCAGAGCTATCATCTTTATTTTAAAAAGATATCCAAAAAAATATCCCAAGGTTTGTGTCTTTTTTCTTAATTCTAAAGACCATCTTATTGGAATCTGATGCTTAAAGATGCCTTCACATTATAGTAGCCTCCTGCCAAAGACTATTTAAGATCTCTGAAATTGAAACTCATTTCCTTTAGACATGCAGAAAAAAAAAATGAATATTTTCCACCAAGATTTAAAGACAATTACGATAAGAAGTTTTCAATTAGAAATCATTGATAAATTATTTAACAAATGACACAAGACAAACTAAGAGTTAAACTACTTTAAAGTTTTACTTTTAGTTAGGAATTTTCCTTTCAAAATAATATACTGCCTTTAGAATTGCTCCTATTATACCTCAAAAATACAAGCTATTTCTGCTGTATCTGTAATAATAGGCCAATATAGTAACACCCGTAACAGTCATTTATAGCTTTTTTTAAAAGGTTTTCATAACAGATACTTGAATTCTAACTTCTGCGGTCACAAACTTTGGTTATTCAAATAGTATTTATTGTCAAGGTAAATTCTAATAATTCCCCCAAACAGCCACCTACTTACTGGTATAAATTTCCCACTGACTCTAAAAGGAATTGATTTTATATGTTTTATATATATATATTTATATATATACTTACAGATATGCATGGGCAATAATACTAGCATTACAAAATTATAGAGATAATACACTAGTACACTTGGCCTCATTAAAAGTTTCTAAGCTTGATCTTGGCTATAGCTATAATGCTCAGTTTCTGCAGCAAAAAATCCAGTTACCTGAGAACTGAAATCAGACTCTCCATTCTGCAGGATTCTCTCTTAGGTCTTAGGATAGATTCTCCCAGAACAAAATAATATTAATTTCTTTAGTTGATGACCTTCTTTAGGCATCTATTGCATCATACATAAAAAAAATTTTGTTCTTTATAGAAAGGTGCTGATAAATACAAGAATTGTTGTAATACATAAAAATAACTATTTGGTATCATTGCCTGTGCCCATAGGCATTTGA
Source organism: Tetrao urogallus (assembly GCF_951394365.1). Taxonomy (NCBI): domain Eukaryota; kingdom Metazoa; phylum Chordata; class Aves; order Galliformes; family Phasianidae; genus Tetrao; species Tetrao urogallus. Next base: position 30,302,014 of record NC_136820.1, on the reverse strand, counting down.
ATTAATGAGACAGGATTTCTCTTTTCACCGTTACAACAGTAGTCCGAGAAACAGACTGCAGTATGATCTGGAACAGATGATACTACTAAATTAATTATATTTTAAAAATACTTATCAGTAAACCTGATTACATAAAAATTGTTTTAATAGCTTGTGTCTGTCAAGAGTATATCTAGAAATCTGTTATAAAAAATATGAATCTCCTAAGGCCGGAGATCAATATAACTCTCTAGACTAGCCACTAACCAGTAAGAAATGTCCAATCTGTTACACAGAGAACATAACCAATTCAACAGGATATACTAGAGCTTACTTGAATTAATCCGAATAGGTAATTTATATCCTACTTCTGTTTTAAGCATTCTTAAGAATGCCTCTCTACAGGGTAGACATTAATGAAAGATCCTATAGACAATGTAGTAGCTGAAATATGCTGTTTATAAGGGAAAGCAAGAAGATAAAATCATAACCTGAACTGAGGGACAGATGTGAGCTGTTTCCAAGCTAGTGTTTGCTCAGACTTTGACAGACCTTGGGGAACATAATGAGTCATTACATTGGAAGAGTTGATGTATGGTTTATGACAGAAAAAGAAAAAGGTCTCAAATAAGAAGTTCCAACAACACTGACAAAAAAGTGGACTGTAAGAGTAGCACGTTCTATTTGAAAACACAATTTTTGCTGGAATTAGTCTATTCAGTCTGACACACAGATTTCACCCTTCTCTATCAAAAGTTACTCCTAAGTTTAGATTTGTACTCATAAAGATAGCTGACAAGGCAGTCCAGTAGCATAAGAAAATGATACAAACAGGGGAGCTTTCAAAATTAACAGTACCTGTAAGAGCTAGGAAAAGAATTAAGCACTTAATGATTTGGATGATGATGCAGTGTGCATCTTCATCAGGTTTGGAAAACTGGGAGCAGCTGACCAGCACACCAGAGCGTTGTGCCATCATCCAGAGGAACAGGCTGGAGAAGTGGATTGACAAGAACCCTGTGTAGTTCATCAAAGGGAAGTGCAAAGTCCTAACTCAGGGGGAAACCAGCCCAGCTCAGCTGGAAAATAGCCTGACACAAAACCTGTTGGACACCAAGTTGACCATAATCTAGTAATGTGCCCTTACTGCAGATAAAGCTTGCGTTATCCCAGCTTGCATTAGGAGAATTATTGACAGCACATGATACTTCCTCTCTGTTCAGCACTGGTGAGGACACACCTGTTCTATACAAGAGAGACATGGACATAGTGGAAAAAATCCAACAAAGGGCAATGAAGATGAAGGAACTGGAGAACCTGTAAGGTGCCCCTGTAAAGAAAGGCTGAGAGGGCTGTGTCTGTTCAGCCTGGGAGAGAAGCAGATCAGGTGGATCTCATCAATGTCTATGAATACCTGAAGGGAGAATGCAAAAAGAATGGAGCCAGGCTCTTTTCAGTGATGCACAGTACCGGCACGAGAGATAATGGACACAAATTAAAACATGGGGGATTCCCTCTGAATATCAAGAAACATTTATTTAGTGTGCAGGTGATGAAACACTGGCACAGGTTGCACAGAGAGGTGGTAGAGTTTATCACTGGAGGCATTTGGACATGGTTCTGGAATACTGGCCATATCAGAGGCCAAATTAGAGATTAGGAAGGTTTCTTTCTCATATGAAAACACTCTAATTCTGGTTCAGAGATGGTAAAAACTTTCAACCACCTGCAATCAACTCCATAGGCAAAGACACTAAAGACTAACTGGAAGTTGTGCTACGAAATGTGGAACAAACTGAACTCTGCCGTTGCATGCGTTCTCATGTAGTCTCATACCTCATCTATTTTCTTTTTCTTGCTGTGTAATATCTTTAGCCATGCTGCTCTGAGATTATTGTTATATTTCCTTTCATAATTCTACATCATAACAAATGTTCAGTGGCAGAACAAAATTAGGGAGATAATTATTTCTTCTTAATCAAACTGCTAAATTGTCAGCTACCATTTGGCTATCATACTAAAAGCTTCTCTCCAGCATGATAGTGCTGTGTTGAGCTATGATGTCTGGTACAGCAGGTCAGAAGAAAGAAGGTGGACCTATGGGTCCAGACTGGGCAAACTTGCTTACTTCCTGGAAAAGGGGAGCACCCTGCACCTAGCAGGCCTCTTCTGTGTGTCTGGATTTCAGTTTCTACAAACTTAGGCAGAAAAACATGCAGGATACAGATACTCAGTAAGAAAACTTATTACATAATGATGCATTTGGAATAATCTTCTAAAATCAAGGATCCACACCTTTGTAACTGAGAAACACTTAGCTCTGTGTTTTGGAAACCCAAGTAATGGATTTAAACAGCAGCAGTATGTAGCCATTAGCTAGCAGAAGCAAGCAGCTTCATAAATGATATTTTTTGCAATGTGAATTTGCCTTGACATATTATCCCAGTTATAGCTCCTTATGCTGCTTTTAAAATAATTTGAAGGTCACTGAAAGGTGGGGCATCTTAAGTAAATAAGTTCTAGTTTTTCAGTTCTCCTCTGCCACTACTTGGAAGCGATAGCTTTTTCAAGTGAGCAAAAAAAAAAAAAATATGATAAAGCTGTTGTCTCTTGGAATTGAATTGCCTTCATGGAAGATTGAACATACTGTACAAAGCTGATTAAAATACAAAAATTCAGGAGGAAAGGCTGCTCTATGTCTAAAAGAACGTGGTTTTTGCAAGCGGGCTTTTTCTTTAATCTTAGCTAGGATGTGTTTGATGGGACAAATTCTGAAAGTCTGATAAAAGTCACATCAATTTGGCTTTGTTTTCTGGCTAATAGTTCTCTGGGGGTAGTCACTAGATGTACACACACAGCTTGTTATTCCTGAATATGCATATTGTGAATAAAAGCCTGGGAATTGCAGTTTTTGAACTTTTAAGTGACGGGTATACATATTTTATACTCATTGCTGGCAGAAGACAAAATTCTGACAAATTTGCCGGTAATTTGCAGAGGACGTAGTCTGTAAAAGGTCCTTCGACGTTCATTTTTAAAGGTATGTGAAGTTGTCTGCAAATTTAGGGTACTGGTAGGAGGACATGTGGGAGAAATGTCATTCTGGGTATGAAAAGCTTAACCAAAGTCCTTGGACTCCCTTACTGCTGTGAAATAGAAATGTTATTTTCCATTTAGGGGGAAAGGCTGAAGCCCTGTGCCCAGTCTGGATGAGATGCAGCTGTCTCAGACCAAGACATGTAGAGCCCATGTCTCAGACCAGGAGCCCATGTAGAACAGCAAGACTCAGCAGGTAGGCAAAACAGCACTGATCACATCTGCTTCTGGGAGATATTGGGGTTCCAGTTTCTGTAGAAATAAACTGCAGACATGAAGACTATGAAAAGAGATAACAGCTGACATACCATACCGTACAGCTGGGCAGTACTGGGAAGATGTCTGGAGTGAGGCAGGTTTTTCTGGGGCCTCATTTGCAGTGCCCTGCAATCCAGCTCAAGGCAGCAGCATGCTCTGGCAAAGTCTTGGCAGATGCATGCATTGTTTTTGTCCAGCTGCAAGGCAGTCACACCAGCTGGTGCCAACCTTTCACAGCTGCTAGGAATATGTTACACCTAGTACAGTAACCCCACACAGGTTGTTGTGGGAGTATTTCTTATTGTAAATAAGCCTTTCAAAGACCAAAGTAGATTTTGGATCCTAAGGCCCTGTAGTTATTTCTACCTTGTACCTGTGCTCTTTCTGCAGCAGCACAACAAAACATGACTTGTAATACATGGATTTCAGCAGGATTCAATGTACTACATTAAATACTGTATATTCTCACTGTAGCGTGCAACAGTACTAATCCATTACTTGTTCAATTATGTTCACTTTAAGAAGCCATTATATCCCCAATGGTTAGAGGACTAACAGGATCCATCCTCCTTGTTAAGCCCAAGGCACTTATGCACAAAAAAAAAAAAAAAAAAAAAAAAAAAAAAAAAATCTCTTCAGCAAGTCTGCATGTCTAGTTTCCTCAAAATAAAGCTTTTTTTAATTACAAATCAACTAAGACAGGATTTCCTTTTCAAAAATATAGTGACATTCCATGGATTAGCCTGGCATTGTAAATAACTGGATAGGATTTTGTTCTTTACTTTGGGCAGTGAGTTTGAAAGACTCAAAAATCAAACACCCATAGCAAAAGGGAAGTAATAAATAAGCAATTATTTTTATCCACAGCAGGTAATATTCAAAAATCAACATTTTGCAGGATATTAAAAATTATCTCTTTCTTCAAGCATGTATGTGGCAGTAAAGGGAAAGTGGTCTTTTACATTTATCCCAAAAGTATTGGCTTCTTAATAGCAACCAATGGAACTACCTCTAGCAGGGTATGCAAATCACTCCCCAAGCTTTGGAAATGTAGCAAATCATATACATATATATATGTATAAATCATTATACATATAAACATTTCTTAGTAATGCATAGTGATGTGTATGCATATATAGGTACATACACATGCCTGTGTGACTTCTAATAAGTGCACATGTAGATATATATGTGCATATATATATCACTAACATTTTAGCTGTGTAACTTTTACTTTCTCAAAGTGTCTTAATCCCTGTCTGTTGAATTAACAAAGCTCTTAGGGGTAATATCTATGTATTTAGTTCAGAGCTTTCAAGCTCCTATTCTATGACTGGTTAGTGTGCATAGAGCATAGAACACCCTCTGAGTTATCTTGTGAGTATCCCATTTGAAAAAACTTAAAGTTTATTTTTTGAGGAGGATATTTTAGTATGCCCTTAGATAAGGCTGGCATTTTTTCTACAATCTCTTTCCCACATCAAACAATATACTATTTACACTACTGCACTTTGCTGCCATCATTATGTTCTACTATCATGTGTAGTTTCCCTGTTACAATGCTTTTCCACTACTATGTTCCATCCCAAGAGCCCAGGAAAAGTTTGAGATAACTTGTTCTACGAAGATACCTCAGCCACTTCTCTGCACAAGGTGAATGTAGGGAGGTTAGTGTGTATGCCAGGATCTCTCAGTGCTCCTAGTCACAGGAACTCCCAGCCCTTTCAGTCTCTGGATAAGTTCCACATTCTTGTTCATTTTGTTTACTCTTGCATGTAGCCTTCTAAACTCTACCATATCTTTCTTGAGATGCAGAGGCTAGAACTGTACACAGCACAGAAGAAGGAAATTCACTAAGGTTTTACATCACGGCAAAATGTTGATACTTATCTTGTCAGTACCCTTTCTGCTGATATCCAATATTTTGTTAGCTATTTTAGTTACTCAATGGTTGCAGAGAACCATCAGTGATAATTCCAAGATCTCTTTCCTGAACTGTAACCGTAAAAAGGACCATTACTTCCCTATCTGCCCATTTTACTGAAGGCAACAAAGCCTGAGAGACACTGAGGGAGGGAAAACACAGGTTTGTCTGAATGCACAGCACTTTCCGTCTACTAGCACAAATCTGTCTGTGCTGGAGCTTCTAATGGGTAAGCAGGACTCCCAACAGCCCAGCTCCTCTGGGACGCATTGCTAGAGAAACACTCCTGTGAGCAAATCACAGTCTGCAGTGCTATCTCCAGCCTCTACTCCTCTTACTTCAAGTTTACTTACAGCTGCTCCTGTGAAACCGCGTTACTGAGGAAGACAAGCTCTTTTCTTCAAGTTGTCTCAGTCCTATTTCAATTCACTGGTGGCAACACAGCCTTTCCCCTATGTTTTATTATTCTCGAAGTTGCAGTTCAGCCTCTCATGATAATTGTACAGCAAATCTTCTAAAAGTCTTGCATATGGCAACTGCATTATTAGCTTTCCATTACTGCCAAGGAAAGTATCTTAATTTAGCAACTGTCTGTTACAGAGAGTGCTACTTGACAGCAAGGCTGACATAAATATTTATTGAACTCGCAGGGAAAAAAAAAATCTACCAAGTAGGATAGAGCACTCATTCATAGTGGAAAATTAACAACTAGTTCACTAACCTGCTTCTCCTATTTATGGCATTCCAGGTAGTACATGCACAGGAAATGAGTATGTGTAATGACTGCCACCAATGCCACAGGCTGAAACCACAGCTAACAAAAATAATACTGGATTCAAAAGTCCATCACGTCTGTACAGGGCTTCTTATCTAACTGCTTTGGAAACAGCCAAATTACAAGGTGCAGGGAAATTCAGCTTTTCACTCTTAGTAATCACTATATTTGCTGCTCATGCTATCCAATCTTTTCTAAGTTTCAAACTTGCGCTGACAGAAGAGAGAACAAATACCAAGACAAGACATCTTTAAAGAAAAAGAAGTGCTGAGTGGGCTAACATCCAAAGAGCTAATATTATAGGAATCCATACAGTGGGAAAAAATAAATGAACATAACTGGACTTTTCTCAGGGTCAAAGAAAAGCATCCACTAAATCCTGCACTGTGCTTCAGGGTAACATACATCAGAAGTCACCTTTCCACTTTATCCTGGCAGGCATTTAATATAGTAATATTCCAAAAGAGCATCTTCCTTAGTAGTTTTGGTTCTCAACACTGTAGGCTTCCACAGCAGAATATCCGTATACCTAGTTCAACAGAGTAAATCCTTCCCTGCATAAAGAGGTCACAGTGTCTTATGAACTGAGGCCACTAGAACCCTCTCCTATAAAGTTGAATTGCTTTCAGAATATCAGCGTACAGAATACCCTTGAGATCCACAGACATTAACTTTCTAGATACATATTATATCTGATCTGAAATATTACATACGGTAGCAATCCACTGGAAGTGAAGTTACATCTGCACAGTGCCTGAGCACAGATCTGAAGCTAGAAATGTAATCTTCAAAAGCCTTGAATGAGTCCTCAGATAAACTTTGGTTTTTTTACTGTGAAATTTAGAAAGCCCTATTTGTACATGAACACAGATTTGCTTATATTTTAATAAACCTCTGCTCATGTCACAGACAATGCTGGAAGAGCCTGTTCTAAGTGACCCCGCTTGAGCATGGGTTTTGGATAAGAGCTCCCACATGGTCTCCCCTATTCTGTGATTCTGTGATATCAGAGCCAAAGAAGGATCCTTAAGTTACCGTCCCTATAAAGTAAATCTCTAAATGTCATTCAATAGATTTTCTCAGTGGGCTTCATAGCCACTGCTGACAATACAACAGGGAAAACAGAACTTTCTTCAGGAGCATGGAAGGATGCTGACTCAGTTTTAGTAAGTAGTTCCATGGTTTAATAAAGGACTTCTATATGATATGACAGATTTGATCCTCCCTCACCTAAAGGTTCATATCCTCCTCTTTGATTAGAGCCACACCAGTAAACCAAAAGAATACGCTTCCTGTCCTTACCTGTGGCACAGAGCTGATCTCTAGAAAGACGATCAGCAATCTGATATCTGGTTCTCGTTCCCATTCCTAGTTTACCCTACACATTGTGCCTGAACAGTCATAGTTCATAAAAAGTCACAGCAGTGGAGTCTGGAAATCGGGGCTTTATTTCTAAAACAAAACTTCTCCAAACAAAGTTTCCAAACAAAGTCAAGGGCTCTGCTTTCTGAAGAGGCAGGTTCAGAAAATTTCAGACATGAATCTATTATCTGACCACATACAACCAACCCCACTTGTGTCATTTGGTCCCCAATAGATTTCAAGCCTATTCCTACAGTTGCTCCATCCCACATTCTGTTGCATGTCATGATTTTGAGACTGTCTTAATTTTCCTGACACCTTACAGTGAGTAGATGAACTTCATCTGTGGAGCTACGTATTCTAAAATGACAGACACTTCTTCCTGCTGTGGATCCACAAGAAAATTTCAGGGTCAAGTACCAATCTTCAATATGTTAAAAATGAAACACTAAAAAATTTCATTATTTCTTTATATCATTTATAAAAATAAATAGTTAATATAAATAAATAAGGATTTAAATTATTTATCAGCTGCAGCAGTTTCAAAATGCTCAGAATTACATTGGGAAAATAGAATTATTGTCTAGGTTATTATTGATGCTTAGATTTAAGCATGATAATGGGGACACACATCTCCCAAAACTACAATAGCGGTATTTTCTTTAGCAACATGAGCTCAATTTATTTTTAACTTTAAAATGTGTATGATTTACTCTGCAAGCCACAGCCATTATAAAGCACTTAAGGAATTTTCATCCAGTTATCCCATCAGATCACTCCTTTGGATAAACACGCCTAACACTATAATTTTGAAGACACTGAATCATTCTGAGTACGTAACTGACTGCCCTCAAACTATTCACTTTTAATGCTTTTTAAGGGCTGTATAACATTATAGTCAAGTTATGATTTCCAAAACACACACAGACCTACAGAGCTTTCCCCATTTTCTCTCCCGCTGGCACTGTAATCTCCATGTGAGCTAATTTGCTTATAGTTGACTATAACACTAAAGACTTTTCAAAGTCTTACTGTAAAAAGAATAAGTTCATATGTCACAATTCACTGCAAGAGTTGTGACTTCTGGATTGCTTAGTGGAACTGGTAACAAAGATGGATCGAGCTGAGACATAAAAAGATACACAACAATACAGCTCTATCTGCACCCTACGTCCCTGGATAACACAGGGCAAAGGCTCTGGTCTTCTATGTTCTCTCCATGTTGCATTACACCTCTATAACAACAGGTAAAATGCTGAGGTGTTTGTGACAGATAGATGTATTTCTTAAGGCAACAAATGTCCTTTAAATAACAGGAAAATTTCAATACAGGTGGTAAGGCCTTTCTGTGCTGGCAAGTACAGAAAGCAGTGATGCTTTCACAGGCAGACTAAGGCAGTTTCACACCGGTAGGCAGCTCATCTCGCCCATGTTGTTCTCACTCTGCCTCCTCAAAGAGTCAAGGGGGATAAGCACAATGAAAAAAGCCCTTGGGTTGCCAACGCAAGCCAAGGAGATCCTCACCAATTACTGTCATGGAGAAAATTAGCAAAAGAGAGATTAATGTGATTTACTGCAAACTAGTAACAGACTTACGTAGCAAGAAACTAAAAGCAAATACCACCTTCCCCCATTCATCCCCTCCTACCTACCTCGTCTCCTGAGCAGCACATGGAAACGAGGCTGTGGGCAGCCCACAGCACCTGTCTGCCCCTGCTCCACAAAGGGTCCCTTCCACACCATAGCATCCTTTCTGCGCTGATCGCCATGGGCTTCCCACAGGCTGCAGCTCTCCAAGCACTGCTCCAACACAGCTCCATACCATAGTGTCCGCCCTTCAGGCACTGCTCCAGCACTGCCCCCACAGGCAGCAGCTCCCCCAGCCCTCCTGCCCCACCACAGGCTGCTCCCCATGACCTGGAGCTCTGGCCTGGGCCTGTTCCTGTGGTGGTTCTTTGTGGGCTGCGGCTCCTTCATGCCTCATCCAGCGCTGCTGCATGGGCTCCTCCATGGCTGCACGTGGAAATCTGCTCCTTGTGGTACCCATGGGCTGCAGGGGGACAGTCTGCTCCACCACTCCTGGGCTGCAGGGAACTTCTGCTCAATGCCTGGAGCAGCTCCTGCCCTCCTTCTGCTTGGACCTTGGTACCTTCAGGGCTGCTTCTCTCTGTTTCTCAGTCCTCTCTCCCAGCTGCTGGGAACTCTGGGTTTTGCCAGATGTGGGGCAACCCCTGGTTCCTGCAGCCCCCTCACTACCAAAACTTCGCCCTTTAACCTCAATACAGTGACACGCCTCTAAGCTCAGTGAACCACAAAGATAAATACACGCACACACACGTATACATATACATTCACTACAAAAAAGACATCGATAAAATTCAGACCTTAAGCTCTGAGATTGCTGAGTGATGTATGGCTCTTTCACAGACAGGGAGCAGGCAGGCAAAACAGAAGTTGATGACATTAGAAGTATATATGGCTTTGGACTATGTTCATCATTTTCATTTAAAGATGGATTTGATTGCCTCTGAGCCCTCGAGGAGCTTGGAAATAGGCTGAACTTCATACTCAGACCACATCTGTAAATGAAAGGTTGGCTAAATTAGAAGGCTGTCTCAGAGGCAAGACAGAAAAGAAGTTCACACGCAGACTTTGTGAAACAGAGGTGAAAAGAAAAGGTGCTATTCTTGCTGCAGATATTACAGTATGTGTCTTTTTACCATGGAGATACATTTTGCAAAGCCTGCCTGTACATATATTTTTGCTTCTTTGTTCTTTTAAAGCAAAAGCTGGAGCTGCTCGTTTCAGCACCGCAATCTATTTTTTTTCTGCATTTGTCTTTAAGTCCTCATGTATACATGAATAAAAGCTATAAGAGAAAAGATTAAAATATCAGTAATTTGAAAGCACTGTGCAAGTTTAATTCCTACTCTCAAATATTTCAGCTTACTGCATTCTGAAGGTAAGGGTGAGATTATCGATTTTATCAGCCTTCTGTTGTGGAACATATTTTTTTTTCTCTTCATTCAGTACAATATACACAGACTACCTGAATTTAATAGGAAAGAAAAAATTCTCTCTCTTTCAATATGCAATCTGAAGCCAAGGTACAGAGACTTGATTTCTTTGAAAAGGGGATTGTCTCGAGATCTTCCTATTCCTAATGCACACCAAACACAATTGCTTCACAAATTCAACTAATCTAATTTCTACTTAAAGCCAAAGGAGTGCTCTCCATTGACTCAAATGGAGCAAATCTAGTGAGACTGCTACACCCCTTGACTGGCCCTACTAGGACTAAAATTTCCTTTAAAATATTGTGAGATTTTTTTGAGATACTTCTTCCAACTCATCTCACAGGTAACAAAACTACATTTGCAGTAACTTTCCAAAATACACTGAGAACAGTGCAACTCTTGAATTTAGAAAGTAAGGAGATTGCTGAGATATACACCATTCCTATTCCACCGTTTTGCCATGAATTCTTGCCACATAAGTTGCTTAAAAGAACTCTTAGTGAATTTTGAACTTTCAGAGAGGCTGTTCTGAAAAAAAAAAAATTAATAATCCAATCTCTGAATTTAAGTACTTAAATATAAAAATCCACCATATCACCAGATATACTACAGGTATCACAATGAGAAAATGAAATAGAGCACGTAGACCGCCAGAGGGATGACTCTCTGCAGTTTATGCAATCAGTGCTTTGCAAGCACAAAAAGAGACATTTCTAATTCATAAGTAATTCTGGGATATTTCAAATAGTTTTCTACTTATCCTACATAAATTCCTGTGAAATTTTGTCAACTACTTTGCATTCATATTTCCTGCAGTTTTAATAGAGACAGTGAAAACTGCTGGGATTAGTCTGCTGATTGTATAAGGAGACAAAATAGTGTGGGATGAGTATCTGCTCACTGAATTGTTCCTCTGTAACTCCTATAGCAAAAAACTGTTTTAATTGGATGAGGGGACTGTATCAATTTTGTGCAAGACAATTTGGGTTATTTTATTAAGCAAGTAAATGTGTACCAGTTTTTGTTCCAGCCATGTTCATTAACACTGCCTGTCTTTTGAGCCTAAATTGCAAAGGTACTATTGTCCCTTATTCTGAAATACCATCAGAACTCTATGTGAGATATTTGACATTATTGGCATCCAGTCTATTACATGGTTACTGACCACAAGACTTGGAGCTACCATGGAAAAATGTTTAAAAGCTTCAATCTGCAGTCCAAATAAGACCATGCAGTTCTGTTTGATTACTTCTACCATATCTAAACTTTTCCAGACAATTTCAGCTGCAAATCAGGCAGTGAAACAGAAGTGGAACTGGAATTACAGTTTACATGTAATTCCATTCCTCTAGAGAGCTACCCTTAGCAAAAAGATCAAAATTTAGATTGATTCTGGATCTTCTCTGATTTTGAAGGATTTATTATTTTGTATATCAGGTTGTCGACAGTTGCATAATAATTTTCCTAAGTATTATGTTTCTATCATCATCTTGATGCCTAAAAAAGTGGGAACAAACTGAAAATGATTAAACCCAATCTACTGGGAAGAAAAAGATAATGCTTCTGAAACCTAAAAGAAAATTAGTTCCAGTTTCTTCCTATAACTTGAAAGAAAAAGATATAATTTAAAATATATATCCCTTTTAGAGAGGCTTTTTATTAAAGTAACTGAAAAAAATTATCTTTTCAACAAACTTCAAGAAATGTTAACAATGTACTCTCTACTGAATACTGACAGTCTTTGAATGTTAAAGTCACTAACTATCTAAAACTCCTGAACTTAAATATAACTTTGACCAGAAAAACACTGAGTTCTAAGGCAACCCTGAGCTATGGTACTGGTTGAGAGCCCAGCTCCCGGCTTTAGGTGATGACAGACATTTTCAAGTGAGTGTCTGCAAAAATGACAGATTGTGCAAGGTGTTTTTTCCACATTTTGTCACTCGACATCCACAGGACCACACTCTTTGTTCTATAGGGAGGAAAATTCAGGACAGCCCTGTCATATTCACCTAGAATGAGTATTATCGGTTGTGTGGTCAGTCTTAAACTGTGGCACTGCAGAAAGGGGTAGTGGTTTTAAACAAAAAGAGGGCAGGTTTAAATTAGGTATAAGGAAGAAATTCTTTTCTAGGAGGGTGGTGAGGCACTGGAACAGAGAATCTAAAAATGCCTCATCCCTGGAAATGTTCAAGGCCAGGTGGGTTGGGGCTTTGAGCAATATAATCTAGCTGGAAGTGTCCCTGACCATGGCAGGGGGTTTGGAACTAGGTGAATGAAGATCTTTCAAGTCTCTTCCAACAAAAACCATTCTATGATTCTATGAAAACTCCAAATAGTTAAGGTTTCCAAAAATATCTGGTAAAAATTGTCAAATGTGGGAAACTAATAAGTCTTATTCCAGTATGTTTGGCCCATCAATACACTTAAGACAAAAAAAGGGCAAAAGCAGCTTACACTGAATCAACCTCATCCACCTTGAGTCAGATCTCCCTGAGCTGATCTAAAACAGTATTATTATAATACACTAAATAGAGCTGTTCTTATTGATGTTGACATCAAGACAAGAAAGATGACAGGTATTCCATTCATGTATTGCTTTCAGATTATATTTACTCAGAAGTTACCCTGGTAGGAATAGGAGTCAACAGATTACAACAGCACTTGCTGAACCTTTTTTCTGGTTTACAAGATTAGAGATCTTATGCTGCAGGCAGCAGGGAAGCAGATCCATACATGCACTGGAATGAGTGAATGGGCACTTTATGCAAGAAGCAGTGAAGCTGAAATGTGCTCACAAATTAGCAGAGAAAGAGGGTCACGGTCAACTGAAGGAATATAACCACAAACATGTTTGACCTGTGAAAGCTAACAAGTTTTTTTCAGTGCATGATTTTGGATGTCAGGTTTGCTCATTGCACATAAGGCTGGACAGTTTGACAAAGTCATAAAGAAGATATCAGGTATCAGCTGCCTTTATTTAAATTTTGCTTTAGGTTCTTATAGGACTGCTTCAGAGTCAGATGAAGTTCTTGATCCCTGGAAAGCCTTTATTTTGGGTTCTTGGGTGCTGGCAGCCAAATTACACTTTTTAAATCTAGGAGATTCATTGTGATATCTACTATCAGGCTGCAGGAATTCAGACCTACTTAGCAGCAGAGAACAGAAAGAGGAAAAGAACATTTGGAAAGGACCTTCAAAGATCAGGCCAACTGCCTGACCTCTTCAGGGCTAACAATAAAGTTCAAGTATATTAACGAGGTACTAAAATTGAGTCTTTAGGAGAATCTTCCATTGCTAAACCAGCAAAACTTCCATTGCTTCAATTGCTCTAAAACTGCTCACACGGAGAAAAGACTGCATCCTAGTACAAGAAAGTTTCATCATAGATTACTGATTTTATGGATATATTATTGTAATCAAGCACTGAAGTCTAGTAATTGCTTTCAGTGTGAGGATGTTTCAGACATTTATTGCCCATCTGATCTGTTGTTCCCATAAAGCTGATGTGTGTCACTTAAAATCGTTCCCAAGTCTATCCTTTATTCTCTTGCATGTTTTGATCAGTACCTCAGGGCTTTTCAGTACCATGTTACTGGATATAACACTTTGAAATTACCTGCATCTTTTTGCTGTTGGGATGTAATACAAACTCATTCCCAAGAAGCATCATACTTCTCAGAAAATTATCAATATCAAAAGTACAAATAATTCCTAGACATTCCAAGAAGCATGGCAGCTTTTTCTGATTTCCCATTAACCTGATTCTGCTGAATATGCTTACTGATGTTAACAGGAATTGAGTGTTCAAAATATACACAAGTAATCAGTGTCAAATTTTGCAAACTTGTCTTTCTGATGAAGACAGATAACAGAATTTCACACAGCTTAGCAGTTTAGACATCCTTGGACTAACTGGGTACAATGTGGATAATAGAGATTGGTAGTCTTCTGTTAGCTGCTCTCTCCATTTCTACAAAAGGTCTTTAAACATGAGATCTTTAAGCAATTCATTATGAAGCTTCGTTTTCTCTGTGTGTGACACCTGTTCTGTTTCAAAGAACCTTGAATTCATTCCTTAATTATTTCCTGCTTTATATTAGGACACTCAGGAAAAGCATAGAATACACCCTACATTTTCTCAAGCTCTGATTTCACAAAATATCCTCCTCTAAATCTAAAGAGCATATATTTCTGCACAGTTAGAAAGCCTCTTTGAGCCATTTTTAGCCATACAGATATCTGTGTAAAATACAGGTATGATCTCTCCGTTCTGTTATTTGCTGCATCTAAAGGACAAGCAACAGGAACTGGGGAGATAACCTGTTCTCCCTCAGTCCTTCTCTTTGGTTTCCCTCTTTGGTTTCTGATAGCCTGTGGCAAACCTCCTTACTAATTTGTGTTAGAGGAAGCTAAGTGAAGAAATACATGTTTATTAGATTTCACAATGTCACATATTATAAAACTGCTGCTAGAGAAAATGAAGGATCTATTAAAATTCCCTGTTGAGAATAATACTAAATATGCTCTTAAGTGATACAGACATAAAGAGCAACCAATTGAAATTTTTCCAAAAAATTTTAAGTAATTTTAAACAGTTTTCCAGGATTCTGTGGCTTATGCACTTTATTTCCCTATGTTTCCTGCCTTTCCTCTCATACATTCTTATAAGGTAACTTGAGCAAAACTTGCAAAGGGGAAAACGCCTCTAAGATACTGTCTTTCCACTAGCCTCGTGAAAAAAGTCTGAAAATGAAGCATGAAGGCAAGTCAGAGATGTACAGTAGCCTCTTATTAGGCACTGGAGAATGGACCACGGGCCCAAACCAAACTTATTCCTTTCAGTGCTTACAGAACTATTTGTTCATTCCTGCATTCTTGTTTAAATAATTGGTAAATTTTGCTTCGTAAATATCAAGGATGCATAAAGCAGCTAAGTGAAAATCCCCAGGGTTTAGTGGAGTCTATCAACATCTATCAACACCTTACTATTGCCTTTACTCTGGTCAGGATGTGACCAAAGACCTTTCTTTCTAAATAGACAAAACAGACAAAAAGGTAGGAGAGCAGATCAATATGACAAATAATTTTTTCCCTTTAGATTATTCTTCCAGCTTTAATACATACGTAAGTCACTTCTAAAGTAATGCCTCCTATTTATTTCCATGAGATTCCATTTATTTCCACAGAAATCACAATAACTTTATTTAAGAGAGCAAATTCTCAGCTATAAAGGACTATTTTTCGACATATCCACCACCATTAGCTACGCACTTTTACCAGCAATGAACAAGAACCTGCATGCTGCACTTGTAAAAATCAGCATGGCCATCCAGAACATGGATGGTCCTTAATGCTGCTATTGCCATTGCTGAAATGCACTATGCACCATTTCACTGCGCTCTCATCCACTGTTTGGTCTCCATAAACGTTCAGTAACTGTCAATGAACGCCAATTTGCCCACACGGAGTAATTAAATGACAAATCTTTGCTTCATACACACTTCCAGGTCAGACACCGCTTTGTCAGAGTGCATCTCTGCTGCCATCTGTTGCATGGCAACAAGATGTAATGGAATGTTGGTGGGAAAACTCAATTTTTACTGCCATACCACCAACATCCACCTCTGACAGCATGGGCCAGTATAACAAAATAGGAGGCATTACTTTTGGAGCAGCGCTTGCAGGTACCCAGTGTCACCATACTATCCTTTGATCTGGGAAAAGATTGTTGTGGACCCCAGTAGGAAAGCTACCAAGGATGATGATTTGAGTGGAATGGTTTTACTGAGATTTCCTTTCACCACATCTTTTCAGACGCTGTTAAAAACAAAATTACTGATCATGCACTTTCAAAGAGAATCTGAATGAACATGAATATGCATGTAATAATTGTTTTCAGGCCGAAAGACATCTATTTATTGATTCCCCGTAGAGCAGGATAAGTTTCAATACTATTCTTGAATCTCCTATTTTTATATCCAGTGATTGGATTTCAGAGGTGTGTCCACGCTTTGCAGACTAGAGCTAGCCTATGGGACAATCGTCTCTTATCAACTGTCACATTTACACCTGACAAGTCTGGAACATCGGGTGAGGAGGAAACCCCTTAACAACAAAGAACAAGTCAAGTTACCTAGCCGTCACTCAAAACCTCTGTTTTCTGAACCCATACAATAATGATGTGCCCCCTTGGAGGAGGCTGCTGTAGTCCTGGTACTCCAGAATTATATTTTCTTTTGGCATATCTAAGCCCTAAAATTGGTATCCAGATGCTGATAAGGTCTAACCCCTTTTGTTGAATAGCTATAGGGAATCAGGTTGATTTCAGTCAATACTTTTGTAGTGAACTATGACTAGAATACACAAATTTTACAGAGAAACATTATACAGAGTGTGGTATCCAAACCACCACAATAACTACTTATATCAATTACCTAGTTCTCCTAGACAAGTAAAGGGAGAGAAAGCAGAAAGTTTCAGTCTACTTTTTATCAGTTTTAGCTTGTTCATTCCGTATGTGTTAAATATCACAACTCAATCAATTTCACCCGACTCAGGTAGCAATTGTGCTTTTACTTTCCTAGGCAGTAATGGAAAACTGTCTAATTTAGCCAATGTCAGATATTAAAAATTGCTCCTGACTTCAGAATGGGCACAATATAAATGTTTACTGAGTTTGCCTCAAACTATCTGCCTTACTTTAAGATTTGGTGTTAACTCCTGCTTTGTTGAGAATGTACTTTCTGTTGTCGGCTTTCCATTGCAATAATGTAACATTCTAAGCACAGAAAAAATTGCACAGCACATAAACAAGCTTTCCTTCCCCTTTTCAGTACTACTAAGAGAATATCAAAGGGCAATTGCTATGCATTCAGTCATAATCATTTAGTATAGAACCCGCAAAGCTAACTCAGGAGATCTCAGTTCTTATATAAATGTGAACAGGGCAAATGCTATGCCCAACATATCAGGGAAAACACTGGCACAGTTATTAAGGGAAAGGTAACTCACTGAGCCTGCCTCACCAATGCACAGCGCATTGTATATCGGGGAATTTTGAAAGCCAGTCCTAACAATGTGTGTATGAAATGTGAGGGCTTACCTTCACATTCATATTACTCTTACTTCAGTGCAACATGGACAGATGCTTTAATACAAACTACTGAGAAATGAAAAAAACTGTCTTTGTCCAAGCCATCTGAACGAGTGAAGGAATAATGAGTAACCATGTTCCCTAATTACCTTAAATGACAAACAAGACCAATAGCCCATGAATATCACCATTCCTGGATCAGAAGTTATGATTTCTAAATACAAGAGGTAAGGCATCATGTGCAAACTTAATACTTAAGATATCTGAGCAACATGTTACATTCTCAGTTTTTCTGCTACTATTATAATGGATGGCATCCCAGCAGGCACCCACAGCGTACAGGCACGTTTACAGTTGTAAAATAGTAAGCTCTGAAGGAGAAATTGTGTTGAGATTTATAGACATGTGTCTCAGTGGGTACTATCGTATCGCTGCTGAAAACACATCCTTAGGCCATGGCATAAGACACAGGGGAAAACGTATTCGATCTGCTTTTCTGAATCACCAAATTTTCATCAAAATTTGTACTGCGAGCGAGTATGATGAAGGAAATCTGGAACAGCAGCATTGAAGCAGGTCTGAACTGAGGTGCCTTGTTAGATAAGACTCCATTTGCGCTGCTAGAAATAATTGCTACAAAGGCTTTTGGGCACGTGCACTTCACACATTTGGGAATGGAGAAGAGAGTCATTGGGGTTATCTCTGGAAAGGAGAGGTGAGAGCCAACCTTGCAACACATCCAAGACCATACAGGGGGTTACCTCAGGACTCTGCAGGGAGACAGAAAGCTGAGTTCTCTCACACTCTCTACCACATCTCACCGCAGCCAGACATTTGCCCACTCTAGCAAAGAGGCAGATACAGCCTCCAAACCTCACAGAACAGGCTACCCAGGAGCACCAGTAGGGCTTCTCAAGGAACCTTAAATGAGGGACTCGTGGAAAATAGACTAGGGAATCAACACATAAGCCCAATAAGGAGCCCTACTAGCTGCAAGTCAGTAGGACAGATACGGAAGATATGAACGTATATTTAAAAGCTGCATTTGTTCTTCATCTAGATTGTTCTTGAAATACATGAAAATTACCTGGAAAAATAATAGCTGTAATAATAAATAGTTGCTGGCAAGTAGAACAGAACTTACTGTTCTGTTCTTGTAAATGGTATCATTAGGATTTCACTTTTGCAGAGATAAACTAATGCATTTGTTGTGGAGTCCTTTGCTCCTTCTAAATTCTTTGCTGGCAGTTAGTATTTCACGTTATCAGAAAGCCTTGGGAAGCTTTGTTATAGCCCAAGATCCCACCACAGAAAATCTCCATACCAAAACCATATAAATAAAGCTATGAACAATTTTCCTCACTGGCTCAGAGAGATAATTCAAGTATTTTTATTTATTAATATCACATCCCACTTATCTGCTTGCATTCCTTCCTTGTTCAGCAAAAAGCATTAAAAATGAATTCTGTTTTCATTTTAAAGCACCTGAGTTTGCTTTGAACTGATATTATTCTCATGGTCCTCCAGCCGGCAGTGGGAGAAGTGCTAGCAAATGACCATGATGTTTCAGGACTTAAAAGCTACAGGACTGTGACATGATCTAACTGATGAAGTAAATTATGCTAACTCAAAGCATTCCAAATTATTAATGTCCTTACCAAGTTCAGCTTGCTGACCTCTTCTCTACATTGGTGAGCTCACCTGCTGAAAGGTCAAGAACTCAAAAGTTTGACATTTTCTTTTTTCTAACAAAATGAATAGTATTTCTCTTACAAAGAAAGCCAAATAAACACAAGAAAAACGCTGATGCATATATACTTCTTATTAAGCACTTTCTGAAAGATGGTCTATGTTCCTTCCACGTAACAGTTCTGTCTCCCATGAAAATTGCGGACTCTTTTTTTTTTACTAGGACATCTAGTACAATTTGAATGTGCACTGTGTGCACAAATTTGAATAAATTTTCATACTCTGTAAGGTATCCCACTCATGGAGTTCTGAGCCCATGCAGTACCATGAGGAGGTGAGCAGAATGTAACTGCATCACCTGTTGCACCTTTCTCAACCGGTAATATCTCAGAGCAGAACCTGATCTTACTGCACCTGTGCTATACACGTCCTTTTTGGCACTGATGAAATGCCCCAGAAAGCAGTATTCTTTTTACTCGACCTTTTGAGACACAAAATAATGGTTCTACCTCTTTTTAATCCAATACTTGTAGTATACATACATACATATACATATATATACACACACTAATTCCTGCTTTAACATCCTGAGATAGACTATCCTCTAAAACTTCAGCCTATGCTCTTGCTCATCTGCATTGGGTGAGAGTAATAATTTGTGAAGAGTTTGAGCTAAGCCTTTCTCCATTTCCTTACAATTTTTAGTTACGATTTTCTTCCTAGATTAAATAAATTACTAATGAAACTCTCTATTTAACTTAACCAAACGATTTCTCAGCTCTCCACCTGACTTCTTTTAATAACTCATCTATCATATAAAATAGTAGATCACTTCTGATAACTCTAAAAGACCATACTATGTGTAATCTTTATATTAGTTCATTTGGCTATCAAGGGCAACATAATTGACTTTCATTTCAATATCAAGGGTGACATAGGTAATTTTCTTATTGACAAGGAT
Organism: Tetrao urogallus; assembly: GCF_951394365.1. Classification (NCBI taxonomy): domain Eukaryota; kingdom Metazoa; phylum Chordata; class Aves; order Galliformes; family Phasianidae; genus Tetrao; species Tetrao urogallus. The sequence goes on along the minus strand of NC_136820.1, from coordinate 30,281,857 downwards.
GAAAAATGTTCATCTGTTCTGAGATTCAGACTGAAGAAAGCAGGCATTAGTTTGGATGATGGATTCATCTGAATATCGATACGATAAATAAAAAGGCAAAGTACATTCATGATAGGTGTATCTCTGCTTGGCAGCAATACTTTAACCATAACCTAACCCACAAAACTTGAGCTAGCCTTCACATATTCTTTTGCACAGCATCCCTGTTTACGTGTTTAATTCTAACTGCAACGATGCCCAAAGTCAAAGAGAAAAACAGTACTGCTTTCCAAAGACTGCCCCAGGAGAAAGCTGCCTTGTGTTCCTGGAATGACACAAAATGAAATTCACCTCATAGGAAACTTACTGCCTTCTGTTCAGGATCACGTAGGAGGCAGGTTGTTATACCTTAAAATGCAAAGAGAGCTCTCAAGTTGTGTTGAGGGACCATTGGTCCCTCAACAACAGCAGCATTTGACCAGAAAGATTTACTCCTCTGGTGAATAGAAAGAGTAGTTTTATAGTCAAAACTATTTCAGTATATTTTACTGTATCATAAAATACTATTTTAATCAAAATCACAGCTTTCTTCAGAATGCATTGATTTTTCTCATAATAAGGTCATATTTTTAATAGAAACCTTACTCTTGGAAGGAATTTCAGCATTGCCCATAGAGCAAAAGTCCCCGGCTTTAAGCATCCCCATATGGCAGCCAAGCCTTCATCTTTAAATGCCAGAAGCAGTCTGCTTTGCTTCCCTCATTTTCAACAAGTTATTTTTCTTTCTAGTCTTCACTCTGCATTACACAGGCCTCATATGCAAAGTGACTATCTTCTGATGGGCCATGATTCTATTTTCAGTGCTGCAGTTATCATTGAAGTCTGTCAAAACCAAATTGCAACACTTTGCAAAACAAGTAATACAAGCACAATCCTCATCTGCATATGTTATGTTGGCACAGCTTCTAATCCAGAAGGTATAGACTGGCTGTAAATTTCAAAATGGAGTGATAACTTCTGAAGAGCATTTACTATAGCACACTCTTTACCAAAATCTTTAATGTGCAGCTCTGTGTGCTTCCTAATATCTTTCTTGGTTGATTTGTGGGTGTGACTGAAACACTGCCTGATGGCCTGGCTGACCACTGCACAGTTGAATACTGGTTGACTTGCATTGGATACGCAAGAATTCTTTCCAAGCAACGTGCCACTGGGTTATGCATTACATTCATGCCAACAGATTCATAAGACTGTGAAATAGCTTTTTACCAAAGACAAACCTGCTAGGAAGGGCAGAATAACAGAGGTCAGTACCCGGTCAGCTTTGAATGCTTTGCTGATTACAATGTTTTATGGCAAAAATCAATCCAGAAATACTCTCTACTGCATTTTGATTCCAGTTCTCTGCAGCTGAAGGCTTCATTAGAGATCAGTTTTTTTATCACTAGTCATTTTAGGCAACTTTGCTTTCCTTGGAAAAGCAAAAGCATTCATAATGAACACTGATTATATTCATTTTAGGCACCCCATGACCTTTTTCATTCTTAGAAGTCTATCTGTAATAACCATAAAGACAACAATAGAAAAGATGAGCTACTGCATCTGAAATGCAGTTGCTTTCACCACCGAGTCACTCTGTTTTCACTGCTTTTTGACACAGGTTCTGGTATTTCTCCCTCAAAACAGTGTTGCAGACTGATAGTACCAGCTGGCCACCTTTTGTCCCCCCTGCTGACTCTGGTGTGACAGATGGTGCAAACAGCCCAGCATATAGTTCTTGGATCAATATAAGGGACAAAATACCTGCCAGATTGCTGATGACTGAAATGCTACATTCTGGAGCCAATGGACAGCTTAGCAATGATGGCCCCTAGCCTTAAGGGAAAATAACCAAGATTATTATTTTTTTTCAAGGGTTGTTCCAGGATAACTGTTACATTGTTTACAGTTTGGGGGAAAAAAAACCTATGAAAAGCAGCTAGAATTTTGACTCAGTAACAGAATTATAGTAAGATTGCATTTCAATAACTTCTGCTTTATTGCAACTGTCTGCCTTCTCATTACTTCTTCTCAGCTTCACTTCAAGATCTTGCTATGCTTTCAGATCTCCCAGCAGTTCCAAAACTGTTTTGCGCAAAAGCTTTCCACTCTAAATGCGGCTTGGAATATTTTCATTTTCCTCTGAGAGTTTAAACAGAAAACTTAATTCCTTGCTCTTCTGAGTATAGGAAGACTCAAAAAAAAAAAGTGGATGCTTGGAGGATGTTGGCTTTGTTTGGCTTGGGCTGGGTTTTGTGGACATTCAGCAGTACAGCTGGCAGTGCCAAAGTTGGCAGACAAAACCAGCTCCCTTCTTGACAGCTATCCAGATGCCTGGCCATGGATTTGTAACTGCATCTTCAAAGTTTGCACATGGCTGGCATAAATAGATAACAGGTGAAAGGCAGTCCCAAACTGAGGCTTTTGTGTATGATTGATAATTGTGTGAGAATCAAGAAAAAAATAGAAGCATACTTAATGAGGCATTTTCAGTTGAAAAGTGGAAATGAAATGGCACAGACTTGTTGGAGGCATAGGAATGGGAGAGGGAACCAAAAGCTAGCAGCAACTAAAAGCAAGCTGTGAAGGAGCACATGACAAGTTCTCATCCAGCCTGCCCGCATGTTCCTGAGCACTGCCAGTAAAGCTCAATTCTGCATGAGTTCAAAGGCAGTGAAAGCCTGTCAGTTCACGACATCAGAATCCCAGAAAACCCTCTTGATATTTTGTAAGGCAATTAAATATTTTCTGTTTTTGGAAGGAAGGAAAATCATTCCTGAATCCTGAAAAGAATGCTGGTTTAAATCAATACACACAAGAAGCATTATTAATTACTGAAATAGAAGGCTACTTTCCTCATTCTCCTCCCTTGCATACTTAATGAAGCCTTTGGGAAGGTCACTGTTTTGTAAGAAAACTCTGGAGTAAATCAGAACCCCAGTCCTGGTTCTGCATCAGCCTCATCCCTCCTAGTCTGAGACAGAAGTCTAAGAGCAGCTGACGATTCAGACAGCATGTGCTTCCAGCTTCAGTCTCCCTACAAAGTCAGTGAAAGTGGTAACATTACACTTGAGTTAGAAGAACATCGTGTGCTCGAAATGTCACCCTTCTCCTTCGTTATTCTAGGAAGAAAGCAAGATCTGGATACTAGGAGGTATGAATTTCTTATATTGATCTCCAGTGTAGCAAACAATTCAAATACAGCCTCTGGGATTAGGCTGGTTACTGCTATGGTGCTTTCAAGGCTGTCTTTTCTGTTTGCCTTGACTGGAGTCAAGCACAGCAAATGGTGGGTGCAGAACTACTGCCATTGGCTGCAAGAGGCACACAAATAGTGGCTGCAAAGATTGATGCACAGACTTTAGCAGTCAGTAAGAGGGAACACAAAAAAAAGTAGGTAAAGCTAAAGAGACGTGTGTAAAAAAGGTAAAGGAGGAAGAAAGGTAAAGGCAGAGAAAGAAAAACATGCAGACGACGACAAAATCAAGAAGGCAAAAGAGCAGAAGGGAAAGATTTAGAAAGACAGGAGTCTTCTTATGAAACAGACTATAAGTTGGTTTCTCTGTAGTTCAGTGTACAGCAAACTTCCCAGGTGCCTTTTTATGTTTCCTGCTTTGAAATTACAAAATTTCCTATGAATTTAGATCCCACATTCTCAAAGATTTTTCTACTGTATAGCTGTATTCAAAAAAAGCGTCACTTCCATAAGTATGACTGATATTTAAAATCAGCTCTTATAGTTTTCACTGGCAGTGTGTCTTATGATATGCAAGTCCAAATTCCTGGAATTTGTGATTTGAAGAGAATCCCAAAATTAAGTCTGAATGAAAATGGTAAATTGTCTAACCTCATTATTATATTAAGAAATTGAAAGTCTCTCAGACTGAACATTATTAAAAAGAGGAGCTGATTTCTTCTTTTAAATATCATATTTTTGTTTTATTGCCATAAGTAAGAAGTTGACTTGGCTATTCTGAATGCCAGAGAATGGAAAAGAAAGGACTTCAAGGATCTCCAAGTTCCTTCTTGGAATACCACACAACCCCAACTCAGAAAGCAGAGCCCAAACTACAGACAAATCAATCCAGCTTTCCAGTATGGTACAATCCATATGTTATATTCAGCTTAAGTTACACAGATTTTCCATCTTGTCGCAGAGCAAGTGAGTTCACATCCACCTGAAGGACAAGTAGTACAGAATTGCATCTGCTTACAGTACCCAACATAAACATACCTTAGTCCTCATGAAAATGTAAGAGTTACTTTAAGCATGAGAACAGTTTGCTTAAAACCAAAAATATTATTTGAGTGGGTTGTGTGACCTTTCTTTTGCAAAACATCTTCAAATACAAACAAGACATCTAAAAGTTTCTTCATTAAATAATAAAATTCACTCAAATCTCCCTATAACACATGTAGAGCACAATGGAAGAACTACTTTATTAATTTCTTTAATACATGCCATTTCAAATCTATTGCTCCTATGTTAGCTTGAAATCTTTTCTGTTCTTATCCAAATGGATCAGCTGGCTTAATTAAAGATGCACTGTGTTCATCTCCTTGCTAATTACAAGTAACATTACATTGTTATTATAAATACATTGTAATTATAAATATTATGCTACCGTATGCTTTTCAGATACCTTCAGATGCCAATGAATTTGCAATGAAGTCATGCATATCAATATGAGAAGATGGCTCTTTAAAGCATAACGATTGTACAGCGAGAGATATTTATGTCTCTTCACTCTCCCCTCAAAGTAATGCACTGTGTACATTCTTAATATTTCGCTTCTCTTGCTAGTTAACAGTGACCTGCTGTCTCCATGCATAAAGATTAAAGCTCAAGTTAAAACATTATTCAGGGACTTCAATTACCCACGATGGATTTTCTGCCCCCGGACCTGACCCACTCCCCCAGCAAAAATATATTTACAGCAGAAAAAACATCAAGCTGGGACAGGGCTGCCCGTTTGGTCCTTAATATCATCTGAGAACATAATGACTCAATTCATTCTGCCCTCAGATTAATGGAGCAAGCTCAAGTATTATAAGAAGCACTTTAATTCCCTCTGATGTTTTCATTATGAATTCCTTTGTGGCAGAACTCATTTGCAATAATGCATATGTAATTTTGAAACCAAAAGAAAATCCTGTAGCCTTCAGGACATTATTAACCTGCAGAAATGCTGAGGCACACATAAAACTCAAATATGCTAATATGTTTTGAGAGGTTGCTCATACTAAGGATAAAATTTGTAAGTTAAACTGCATGTTTCTATTTGGAAGTTAAAATAGCTTAATTAATAACAGTTATAACCCTATGATATTAGTGACAAGCTGCCTGTTCAGATAGTTTCCAAGAATGTAGAAATATGCATTAGAATAGTCCAAAAACCTTTTAAAAGCTTATTATCTATAGATGTTTGGAAGTTAATTGCTTCCACCACTTTTAGCATTCCCCTTCCTCTCTTTATTTTGCATGGTCCATTGTATGTTTCTTATTTTCCAGTGTTCATGGGCCACACGTAGGACACCTGATTCTTCTGTGCCAACCCGAGAGATTGTCTTCTTTGAGCTATTTTGTCTAGAGACGCATTGGTATATTTTGATGCCAACATAACACCACCTGTTGTAAGGGGGTCCAAGACTACTTTCTCCAGCAATTTTTGGAATTATGTGAAGTAGACAATGACAGATTTCAGAAAGGATCTTCTTGCTTTCAGATGGTGGCATAGCTCTTGGATTGAATTCTAACTTCTCTGTACCATTCATAATTTTTCTGTCTTTTTCCCCTAAGTCATTTCTTTTCCAGACCAAGAAGCCCCAGCTTGCACAGTCATTCCCCCTGCAAGAGATAGTCACACATTTGACTGTGCTCATTACCCTTCTCTGGACCTGCACCTGCTCTAATGCCTCCTTTCTGAGCACACATTATTCAATATAAAGACAAACATGAACGTGTTCAGTGGCATAATTCATCTTTGATGTTCTATTTCCAACTGTGCTATCTCAAACTGAAAAAGGAATAATTTCATGGGAGAAAAGTGTGAAAATATCTGTCCTTCACCTATTACTCTTTATTCCTGTTAAAATTCTTCTCCCAAGCATGAGTTATATTACAGTTCTTCTAGCACTGGCTATATAACTGGAAAAACTACTTTCACTAATAGTAAATATTTAATCTCATTGGTAATGTCTTCAAGTTGTCACCTACAAGAGGAATATGTAGTGGTTCCAGTTAGTCTTGCCCATGTTACGTGAGAAAGTATTTTTAAATACTGATTTTAATTTTTACATCTGCCACCATCACTGAAGGATTGTTTATTTCTGTAATGTTGCATGTAATGTACAAATATGCCAATACAGGTGGCAGTTAAAAATATATAGATATATACAATATTCCAAATCAGGAAGTAATTATAATTGGATCTTTAGTATAAACTATTCTTGTTTGTTCCATTGGTTGTCATTTATGTTATCTGAAACTTCTTTAATATATAGCAGAAGTAGCTACTTTTGTTCTGTGTGGGTATGTTTTAAAGCCAACCCTTACTAAAATTTGCGTTTCAGAAATTCTTAACATAAATCAGAACAATGCCACGAGGTATAAAATTCACCTCTCAGCTGATCACAACATCAAAGCTCTTAAGAATATTTAAAGCCTATTTTAACTGATCTGAAAATAATCTTAAATATTCATTTTGTGACACGTTTGACTCTACATGAGCCTCACTTGCCCTCCTTCTTTACAACAAGATATCTTTTCCAAAAACATATTTGCTGGGCCCAGCTCCACATTCCCAAGTACAGAGCAGAATTCTGTTTTCTGACTTCTTCAATAAATTCAAGAGATTAGCAGCAATCATCCCTGAGGGCTCTTGCAAATATTGAAAGGAATTTGTGTCAGTATGTTACTGAAAGCTGTTGGTGTAAGAGACTCAGATTGACTCCTGAACTCTGCAGTTACCATTCAAAACAGCAAATGGAGTAGCATTCCTGGCCTCTGAAGGTCCAATAGAACTCTCTTGGTGCTTTGGACAATCAGAGCAAATCCTTGCACCTGAAATATAAGTGGCTGCTAATTACAAGCGTTAAATGAAATTATATTAATATGCACACATTAAAACACTAGGATAAGAGATACAAAGACAAAGGAGCAGAGTGTAATTAAAATCACTGCACCATTTGCTTTTCTGCAGTACAAGCTGTTTCAAAGGCTGGTTGATGAAAAATAAACAGGGCTCCACCTCTAGAGTTTTGTGCTATGATTAGTTGTTATTTCTACAATGATGTAGTACAGTTTTGGTAAAAAAAATAAAATAAAAAATAAATAATAATAATAAAAAAAACCTGTGTTGTTAAACACAAAACATAAAACTATATTTTTCTCAAAAAAACAGTTTAATTTTGTCAGCCCCATGAAATGGAAACTTTCTCAAGCTCCCTTTGAACTGAAAGCTCTCCCGATTCTCAGCTGCTGAGTACCCTGCAGGCATCCTCAGTAACCACAGGGCCTTGAAATGGCAAATCCCTTTTAAGCACTGGTAGGTCATCCATTCTCACTTTAAAGCCAATGGTGGTGAATAGGCAGCTCAAGACAAGTGATTCAGATCTACACTGCAAACCACTGCTAACCTGGATGAGTCCATTGTGAGAGCCTTATCCAAGGCTGCTCTGCCTGAAAATCCACCTGTGGGCTGCAGCAGTAAAATGATGGTTTCTGTAGACACAATCGACCTGTTCCCGAACCAGCAAGTGAAGCAGTGCCACTGAGTTTTCTGAAAACCAAAATATTTACTGTGGAACAGCTAGGGATCATCCATGGCATGTTTTTAACTCTAACAGGAACTTCCCTAAGCAATTCTGGGGAAGATGTGACATCTGGTCCATGGAAAGAACTGCTTACCAACAGGCAGCTCCTCAGTGCTAACACCGAGGGAAGAATTAAATGCTTTTCAGGATGGCATGGTAAATTATACAAGCAGTTTGCCTAGAGCCAGAAAAAGCTCCTGAGTCTGTTTGACTTACTGCTCAGTCGCAGCACAGAGACCAAGCTGGATCCTCAGATCCTGTCCTGGATTTATTGAGGGGTCACTGAATCCATGACATTCCCAGATAAATATTTCAAGCTAATGCTTTTGTTTTCCAATGAAAGCAGAGTTTGTCAGACATCCAAGCCATAGTTAGCATCAGATCAGTCACTATAACTTGGAAAAATATATTCTCTTTATCCAACATGGAAACTGAAATTTATCTTAATTCTGATCAAAGGGATCATTAGCAGTAATTTACTTCAGTCTCTAGAGTTCACTCAATTCTTGATTCTGCCTGGAAAAGCCAGTAAAAGTGTCAGTCAGCAGTTAACTGTCCACTAGACTTGGAAATAAATTCCCAATTATCTAGGATTGAAAATTATCATTCTAATAAGCAAAGGCAATTGAGCCTAAGGTGAAACCTATGATGAGTCTTTATTGTTTTACTTCACTCTTTTCATTTTGAGCATCAGTTTTAAAACACTTTCTTAACTCTCGTCAACACACAAATTTCAGTCTGATTTTGGCCAAAACACTACATCACATCAATGCCTACTTATTATGATGGTTATTCAGGTTTAGTTCTATATCAATTAACTCAGTCTTCAGGGATGCTAGAGCCAAGACTAAAGACAGGTTTTTAAAAGTCAATACACAGCATCTTTGAGAATTATTTATACAAAACATTCACAGATAATTAATTGCCTAAGTGTATGTACTTTTAGTAAATAATCTATTTTATACTGTTTGAAAAATGCATGATTGACATGAAAATGTCTTGATATATTAATCTGCATTGTATAAATTCAGGAAGTTGTATTTTACTGACAGTACAGTGGCTGTATTGCAGATAGAGAAGATATACTAAATAGAAATCTATTGTCCATGGATGAAAATTTGTTCTCCTCCAGAAGTCTCAATCCTGGCATCATAGAAAGCACGCAGCCCCTATTGGATACAGCTAGCAGTGTTAAAGGCAATATTATTCCCGTTTAATGGCAGACTCACTTTCATCCAATACTTTAGGTTTGGCCTCATTTTTGATGTATCAATGTCTTTGATCTCTGGATCATTTTAGAGTACTTATTTCTGAAAAAGGAAAAAGCTTTCATTTTGAAGGAGGAATATGCGATTATTTGTTACTGGCCTCTAATCCCACAGAATAGTGCTTTGGAGTATAGTAATGGTTTAGAGGATTTAAGTGCATTGCTTTTATACTGCAGTCCAGGGGAGTGTTTTAAATACAAGTAAAACCTCTAGATTTCTAGTTGGTTTATGCTAGAAAATCCACTCCAGAATTTTCTTCTGTATGCAAGCACAATAAGGTTCATAAACACTTGCTGATATTAATAAGATGGCTATATTGAAGTTTAAGGATACACATCAAACTAAAAAAAAAAAAAAAAAAAATTAAAAAAAAAAAAAAATCAAGAGACAAAAGTAGGAGGTGATAGAGAGAATGATATACATAATGTTGGCCAGGGACTGAATGCCTTCATAGAAAATGAATAGGACTTGGAGTCATCAGAATGACATGTCATGGCATTGATGCACAATTGTCTGGGCATTTTAGCTGTTCTTCCTTCATGCACTAGAAAAAAATCGTGACCTCAGTTTTCCAGTTCTGTACATATGCAGTTGCCACATTGATGATCATATTACCAGATTTAGACATATTATGATCAAAGAAACCATTCCTCACTCAGTCTTCTGTCCTGTTATATAGAAGCATCTTCCTGTGATGCTATCACTGCCCACACTGAGGGCAGACTGGTTGCATCTACATACCAGAGGGACCAGATTTCTGCAACAAAGTCAAAGCAATCTCCTATGTGTAAGTCACACACCTGCAATCCAGCTATGTGGTACAGGACATTAGATCTAGAATTAACCACTGTCCACTGACAGGACTGACAACGCTCTCAGGCGCAGCAAAGGTCTGTACTGTGCCCTATATAGAGCATAAGCCATACTTTCACTCTTCTACAATCAAAACCATGTAAATTAATGGAAAGCAGACCAAGAATAATGTAAGAGGCCATCTCAAGGCAGCTTTCAGATGCTGACTGATCCATTCATAATGAAGAGCTTATATAGCAAGAAAAAGAAACAAATAATTGGAATTTGAGACTTCAAAGCACAATCTGCAAAATTTGACCACACCACTTCCTTGCAATTACTAGAAAAATAGTAGTACATGCAAATACTAGAACTCTTTTTATGGCTTTGGTTTTCTTACGCTATATATCAGTGGAAATAAAGGCATAATGGATTCTGGAAAGAGATTTATTGCTAGGGTAGGAGGTTTCACAGGATTATATGAAAAAAATACAAAATAGAAGCCTTAGCTACTTGGCAGAACCCTTCACTGATAGGGATGAGATTTATTTTTTGCTACTCCAAACATTCAGCAGATTCAGTCTAAGCACAGCTCATCAGTTTTCCACTTCTCCTGTCACCAGGTAAGCATATGTCACAAACCATCGAGCACCTCAGAGTCATTTACCAAACCCATCCCGTAACAAGATTTTCACAGGTGATACAAACTCGGTGCTTGTGGCTTCAAGGTAGCATTCGGGTTGCCTGCTGCTTACCAGTCCTGCTCTGGGCAAGGGCAGTGGGTATTGGCGTTCTGCCCCATGGGTAGGTATTCACACATGGCAGTCCCAAAGCCACAGCTGAAGGAAAATAGAGCTCTGTTACTTTGGTGACAGGAAATATGTTCACTCTAGAAGGCTTCATTTATTTAAGTCATGGAAATGGCTCAGATTTGATAACCAGAGCACTACAAAGGAAACTTAGGGATTGATGCCATCCCATGCTCTCTGCTACCCCCTGCCCACACTCTCTGTGAATGCTAGTGGAAGATCAGGCTGAACCAAAATGCAAGGCCAAAATACATGGTGAACCAAAATAGGTGGTGTACGGTACGAAAGAAAAGTCTGGTGAGTTAGAATAGCTGTTTCTTTCCTAAACCATGGAGCTGGTAAGTTTCTAGCAAAATTCAAATAAAATACCATCTTTATTCTCTAAAAGACCTGCAATTGAATTTATCCTAATTATTACTACTGAAACTATTTTACACTATCATACAAAGCATTCACACATTTTATGCTCATTAACTTTTCTTTAATTTGGAAGATGCCAAAGGCTTCTTTCTACAGAAATAAGATAAATACATGGGGAAATATATGGTAAATACAATGTTTGCACATTTTTCAATTCAGTTTTTCAAAGGAATAATATATGTAGCATTGTTCCACATGTTTTGCTTTAACACGTGGATGGATGAAGCATAAAGTCACATTCTCTATTCCTATAATACAACTTTTTCTTTGAGGCTGATAAGCAGTCCTCATGTTGCTGACTTCAATATTATAGCAGTTATTCATATCATTATTCTAATAAAAACTGAGTAAGCTTGGTCTTTAAATGCACTCCTCAAACACATGAAACATAAAACAATCATTTGCACATGATCAAGCAGATGTTTAGTATAGACTTCAATGGCAGCTTACATCTCTAGATGCAAGAAGTCTTTGATCCATATATCAAAGCACAGTGGTAATGAGTGCACTCACTGTACTGTACATTGGTACATCAGGTACATTTTGCTCCTCTGAATGTTGAGGCAATTAAACAGAATCTCAGCATTACTACTAATTAGAAAATTGCTCTCTCAGTCTCAACTTTTAACTTTATATTAGTTCTAGAGCATCACCAACTCTGCTCCCAAGCACTGTTTCCCAGTTCAGCTTGACACACTGATAGCCAGGCATCGTACTACTAAGACTAAACTAAGACTAAGATTTTCTTCATTTCTTGAGTGTACACACACACACACACACACACACACACACAGTTTTTGAGCTCAGAACGATTGTTCTGATTAAAGGTTTTCTGATATTTTTCCTCCTTCAACAGCATAAACACTTGGAAGTGGCACAGTGATGTATATTTCCTTACATCTAGATATATACTTTTGAATTCTCTAGCCTTACTATCAGAAACCTATCTCACAATTCCCTATTACTGATAAATCCCCAAGAGTTAACAACTGTAATTCTAAAGGCAGCAGTATATGAAATGTGAGCCTCAAAGTCTTTAAAATGAAAAGAGCAGAGACACTTCCCACATACTGTTCCATGAACCTAAGCTGTTCTTTTCAGCTATCTGCTGATGAAGGCTATTCCTATAAGAAGGAGGGTATGCTGTAACTGGTGAAGATTTGTAGTCACAGTGCCATACTTGATTTCCAGAGGTTTTCTTCCTATTGCATTTGAAATCTATATTCAGTGAAACAGTGATACATAAAATCAGCAAAAAGCCAATTTGCTAGTGAATAGATAACAATTGTCAGCTATTTCCAAGAGGGAGATGACTTGCCTCTTCTGTAAATCCTTAGACCTGAAGCAAAGTAAGAATAAAACTTTTTCAGAGACTTGTTTCTGCCCCCCTCCAGGTGCAGCACCTGTTCAGCCAAATTCGTTCTGTACAGAGATTCTCCACTGGAAGCCAGCGAGGAACAATAAATTTATTAGGCAAATAGCTGAGTCTCCAACCAGAAGTTATATTCCGTTTACATATATAACCTGCATTTACCAAAATTACTTCTCAATTGAAGTTCTTGTGTTCATACTCATAATGCTGAAAAGAAAGAATTTGGAAGATACTGCTAACAAGCATGAACTCTTTAAATTGACTCTGTAAAGCCTGTATCTGTAGAACCTAATGCTGTAAGATTGATTTCAGAAAAGTATTTAGAATAATTAATATTGGGGACAGAGAATTAGCTGTGCAAGACTAATTACAACCAAAAATATAAATTAATCTTAAAACCCGCACAGAGGCAAATAGAAGGCATTTATTGTTCAGAGGAATTGTATGTTGAATAGTCCAGTCTTATTACAATTATGCTGGTTCTTATTAGGTTTGGTTGGGTTTTTGGTGCCCTTTTTTGTTCATTTGTTTTGGGGATGGGGGGGGGTTATAGGGAGAATTGAATAATTTAGAACTTAAAGGAGTTTAACAACTGTGGTCAAAGAAGATTAAGTAAATTTTAAATAGTATCTTAAAACTATGAAGACACTTCAAAGACTATCTAGAAAAATATTTCTTTCTAGAGAGAAAACAAAACCAGTGGATGATATCCAGAGGTCCCCTCCAACTCCTATTATTTTGTTATTCTCTAGAAATCTGAAGACAGATTTTCAGTTTCACCTTGGAAGTCAGAATATTTTAGAGAATGACTCAAAACCTTGCTTATAGCCATTTTCAATTTTTAAGATAGGTCACTGACAGCTAGAGCAAGAACCTTCCAAAATTAGTACATTTTTCTATTGTAATGATAAATACAACATACAGGATACTCTACAACTTAAGCAGGATAATAAGACTCTTGCTGTAAAGGAGTGTCTGTAGCTAAGGACAGATGCAGCCTCAAGAATGTCCAGAAACTCCTCATTTTTAAAGCTGTAACTTTGATACTTTGCCACAAGGAAGAAAAATTCAACATATATTTTAAGCAGTTAGAAGAGGAGGCACTTAACATCATTCCATTTCGAGAATTAGAAAAACATATTTATATCTTTTATTTTTTAAGTGTATGTTGGTGTAAAATAAGCTTAAAGGGGCATTTAATCAACAGCTGTTTAGACCATGAATAGGAAGACATGACACTTCCATAAGGAGAGTTTCTCTGCAGTCAGCCACTCGTCCCTTTGCTTTCTTGTCAGACTTCTGATGATCTAACCAGTACACCCATGAATTATATATAAAGATTAAGCGTGCTATATATTGTAAAAGAAGTGCTTTATTGTTTGAGGTGACTGCTGCAAACAAATCTCAGCTTAATAAACATCAATTCTGATTTACTGATTACATTTTAGAAGCTGCATGAAAAAATATATGCTTACTGTCTGGATAGTGTAATTTTAATAGCATATTCAGGTGGCACAACCAGCATTCAAATCCAATAAAATGAAGACAATGTAGAAAACAGGAAGCGAAAGAATACTGCAGGAAATGAGCTTAAAGCTTTACCCCCCTCAGTCTAAATTCAAAAATCTTGCAATGAAACAATTCAAATTTTTTTTTGAAGCACAGGACTGCAAAACTTCACACAACTTGCCCATAGAAGAGGCGTGAATAAACAGCACAAGCACCTCTCATTAGGGCCGAAGCTCCAGGATTGGGAAAGACAGAGCACCTCCTGCAACTCGAGGATTGATAGAACAGGAAAGTAATACGAACAATATCTCAAACTGCCGTTTCTAATTTAGCACTAAATGTAATTATGATATGTTAAAAAAGTATATTCATGTAAAAAGTCTTTCAGCAATATTTTATTCGATATATTGAATAAAGCTGCTTGATGAATTTTAAATCTGCCTTTTTACACTAGTCTTAATGGATTTATGAATCATTCCCACTATATTACAGAACTACAGAAATCTTATCACTATTTCACAGAATTGAGAAATGTATTAAATGTAAAATACAAGAAAAAGGACTTAAGATACCATAGGAGAAATACGACAATTTTTATATTCAATGAAAATTGTTATAGTTTCCTTTATATCAATGCTGCTGTCAGAAGTAGTCAAAGGAAACTAAATTTCTCCAAATGACTTACTGAATTTCAGATATTCTTGAGCCACTGAAATTTGGACTAGCAAACTCCTATACAGGTCCCCTGGTTTGTCTGGTAGTTAGCACAGAGTGAAGAACTTACATGGAAGACCAACTTCTTAGAGATCATACAAAATTATTTATGAGTAAAAGTCTGATGCAATGTAACAGTAATTGACCAAACTGAAGGAATTAATGATTTCGCATTTAAAGTCCAAGGTAACTTAGTCAGCTTCTTATTTGGGAACATCCAGAAAGTATCCAGGTATTACCTGAAGCAAGCTGCCTGACTGCATTCATTTTTTTTAATTCCGTGATGAAATATCATGTTTTGTTTAAGTCAGAAAGCAGATTAGAAAGGATAACAGTGCACAGGTGAATACTTAGTCACTATGATGAAAGGTGATGCTAACATTTTCACCACAGCTAAGCAAAAAAAAGAATTTATTTTTTTTGGAAGGCTAAAAATTAAGCCTTCTGGCTATAAATACAACACAAACCCTTTCCCATGTGCTAATCTCAACTAGACAGCACGTGCTGTAGTCTGAGAGCACTGTGAGCGACTGTGTACTAAGCTTCTGTTTCTACTTGTATGCACTAGAAAGTTTTTCTTGGAAGCAGAGCTGCACCTCAGCATGGGGAGAAGTGATTTCATAAACTTCCTCAAGGAAAGGCAAGAACGGTGCTGGCCAGAAATTGTTGGTAAGTAGTAAGGTCATAAAATAAATGTAACATGATGTCAGTTTGGACTGAAAGGAGCTGGAAATTGCCTTTATCTTATATTTGGAAAATGCTTTAGTTGAAGACTGTTGAGAAAAGGAGATATTTTAGAAAAGTTGACTCATTCTGGTTTGAGATTTCATTTAATGTCATCTTATTTTTATTTTGAAATGGCATTTTTCATCCCCAAAATAGCCTTTTCCTAAAGAAAATGTTAATAAACATTTCAATTGATGTCTCCAAAAATGTAATTTTTAAGGTTCTTCTGAACAGACATTGAATTTACTTCATTTTTTTCTAACCATAGCAAAATGTTTATTTTAGCAAATATTTCCAAAACATTAGCATGTTTGGAAATGCAGCATGGAAATAAAAATATTTCCAAACATTAGCATGTTTGGAAAGTCAGCGCTTGTGGAGATCTTTGAATCATCACATTAAAAGACTACCACAATAGCATGAAATTATTATTAAAGAATCATTCATAAAAGGACTCATACTATCCCATATTTTCTTCCCATTCAGCCTCACCAGCCTCCCTCTTATCTCAGATACATTTCTCAATTCTATCAGTAAGTAGGAAGATCTGTCTCTAAGGAACACTTTGGAGGATATCTTCCTCCTCTCATAGTAGGGCTGTTAACTCCTTCCACTTATGATTTCTCCATTTCAAGCTCTTCCCTACTCTGCCATTTTGCCTTGGGGCACATCTAGCCAATACCCCTCTTAGGCTTAGGTCAATCCCACAGCTTCTTTTCCAGTGACAGCAGGTCCTAGCCTAGTAAGATGTTAATAGTGAACAATGAAAATAATTAAGCAATCCAAGCATCCATACACGTACCTAATTAGTCTAGGAGAATCAAGAAGCAGACAGTATGTTCTGAACAAGTTATATTAATGAAGAATGGTCTGACAGAGGCAATTCTAATTGCAGCATGACATGTTTAATCTAATTATGCTAATAGTTTACTTGCACTCTAAATCATCACTGTCATTCAGAATAGTGAAATCTGGAGATATCACAGAGAGCCAGTGAAAATCTAATTATGATATCTCTAGTGTTTATATTTATTCTATATGAACACGCCCATTATGTTGCCCTGAGTATTAGGGTAGTAGGGAATTCCTTAATGAAAATTCTTTTTGAATTATTTCCTTAGAAAAGGCCACTTCATCAAAGCAAACTCTTTGCAAAAACGTATTTGAGAAGATCCTTGGGTAGGAAGCATCTCTTATCAACTTATTCCCTTTCTGGAAATAACAAAGGGATTTTGTTTCTGTTAACAAAACAAAACAGACCTCGTTAGTCTTTTTTGTCTTCCTTCTATTTAGGGGGTTCACTCATTCAGATAGCAAAGAAACAACCAAAACTTTGCAATCCAATTCACATTAAGACGGGCACAGTAGCTGTACACCAGTAAGTGATATGCTAAATACACTGTGTAATTTCCCCATTCTTTTACACAACAAAATATATAGTGCAAAGAAATTAGAAAGTAGAATAGACATTTGGGTTTAAACTGTTCTCAGCCACCTCGAAAACCTGTGCATATAATAAAAAGAATATGAGGCTGTAAGGCTTCAATATTCAATGTTCTCCCAGAAATCTTAGGTCTCTCCTTACTGTCACAATACTTATGAGTTCACATGGAACTGAATCTCAGAAACAAGGTGTATTTAGCAGATTCAGGTCTTGGTTCTGCAAATAACCACTAAAGTTTCCTCAGAAGAATAGATGGAACTACGTTTGAAGGTAAATGAGCTCATATATTTTGAGGACTGAAATTTCACTTTAGTCTTTAATCAGTGTCAGCTCAAGATTTTTCTTCCACTCACTGTTATTTGACTTGGATTTTTCCCTTCTTACACAGATGGTGCAAATATTGAAAGCCTTTAAGAACAGCTTTCATTCTAAACAGCTAGGATTGCTACAGCTGTTATGAAAAGACCTGTTTCTAATAAGGATGAGGTCTTAATTGGAAACAGTTTACATTAATTGCTTTTAAAATCTCATTATATAAAAAATTTCAGTGAATTGCTGCCTCTGTTAAAGAAGATTGACAACAGATGAGATTCACATTTTGGTTACTTATAATTTTGCTAATGGTAACCATTCATTTCAGAGTCCCTCAGCACTTTTATTATTTTTATCAGTTTAATATGCCTCAGTATTTTCAGGGAACAAAACACTTGTAACAAAATTCATAAGATTTTCTAGTAATTGTACTGAGAGTTGTTAGAGACTTTCACACTGTGGAGAAGGGAATATTGTTCCTTGCATCAAGGACATGATTTTTACTTATGTAAAAACTCACACAAGTTTTCATATTTTAGCCCATCCCCCCTAAAAAAAAGTCAGTGCTCACACAATCTTAATGACACTTGGTATGCAACACCCAGCAGCTCATTCTTTACAAGTTCCACCATGTTAACACATTTCTTCTGCTGTGTGTTTTACCACAGATATGGGAGTTCAACTTCATGAAGACAGCAGGATTTATAGTTAAGGAAATCTAATAAAATCTGCCCATTTGAAAGTTCCAGAATCAAAGCAAGGCTTTCATTTGCCCCACTAGCTACAGAATATGCTTCTGGACTATTTCTCCAAAGGATTCCACATAGGGAACAAGATGAGAACACACTGTGTAATGCAATTTGTTTCTAGGATACTTGTCATGTACTGCAGGAAAGAGTGCATACTGAATGAAAAGGAAATAAAAGGTTAAAGGAGTGAAACAGTGAACTAGGCAACTCAGTTCTACCCATATGCCTACTAGAAATTCCAAGTAAACCATTTCTTGTTGAAGTGCTTGACTCATCACCATCTTTCTTCAACTTTAAGGCTCAGTTTCAGACATTTAATACATGGCTCACAGAAATACTGAATGCTTTAAAATGCCCCTATAAATATTCTGTATTTCAGAAAAGTCTAAAAAGTACAGAGCCTAAAAAGTATTAGTTTTGTGTCCAGTTTATGACAATGGAGTGGGATCCAAGTGGGCCAAAACAGCAAGAATAGACCCCAAGTGGTCCTTGTCTTAGCATTCTCAAGATGTACAATGTAGTTTCAGTTGTATTAACTTTTGCAGAATAATTTGAATGGAGAAAGAAGAAAAACTAACCATGGAATTTGAAAAATGCAAGGGGAATAATTCAAAACATGAAGACTACAGGAAAGCTCAGTTTGTTAACAATCTGCTATAAATCATTACCCTGCAGATGTTAGAAAACGAATTCTGGACTATAGTTCTCATTTTAACAGCTTGCTGTGGGAACTGGTAGAAGTCAGCTTAAGAACATGAATGACTTTTTGAAAATTTGGGTAAATTGAGTCCTATTGTAATACCTGAATTGCAAACAATAGTGAAAAAAATTAAACCACTCAATATTCACTGAGGAGCTGAAGCTTCTGCAACAGAAACACTGACCTCTACTACTTTGCTTCAAGAGAACTCAACCTTCTGAAGCAGTAATAATTTCTTTTCTGTCTCTCTGTGGAATAGTCACCAGAAAGTAATATATTGCACTGCTTCATAGAAAAGAGACAATACTACACCACCCTAAAAGAATAGCTGTAAACTGAAAACTTCAGCTGATAAAGAACATGAAAAATGTAACTTCCTTAAAAAAAAAAAAAAATCTTTTCCATATGAAGTCTCCTGAATTTTTTTTTTTTTTTGTCCCCCATTTTAGTTAGGGGGAGAAAAGCTTATTTTTCGATTTAACCAAATCAAAATATTTCTGCTGTCTAACCTAATTGAAATACTATTTGTCTGCTATGATATACTACACCCATTTGTCTATGGGCTCCCTAGCTGTTCATGTGGAAAACATAACTTCCTCCTGATGCAGTTGAGGGGAAAGAAGTAAAAATCAGAATCCTTGTAGATAATTGAATGCTTAAATACAGGTACTTTTGGAAAATAGAGAACTTTTTAGAAAAAAACATTCTGGAATTAAATAATTTGTTTTTTATATTTGAGATAAATCTTTCCTTTTTGATGTTTTGTAAAATTTACAAGTTAATTAGGTTTATTTAATGTAACACATAGAGACCATGCTTTGATTTATATCTTCCCATACTCAAAGTAAATATAGCATTGTATTACACACATTTTGTCAACAGGAGATAATGGTCTGCACACACCAAAAATAGGGTACTTGACAAATGGAAGACATTGTTTTTCATTAGTATTTTAATTTCATAGTTTAAGAAAATCCATCTGTCAGCTCAGATTTTCTAAATCTATTTTAGAAATCACTCCCTTAAAGAAAATTACTCAGACTACTTCTCACTTGCTAGAAGTCAGCATGGATCAAGACTGAGGATCGGGCCCCCCCCCAAAAAAACCCAAAGAGCATGACAGTATCTTTCTATAACACTCTTTCCCCATCCCCACATGTACATATCACCATATTAGTACAGCAGCAAAACAGTAATATAAATGTGATCCTTCCTCATTAGCAAGAATGTTTTGATATACTGCAGCAGTACAGATGAAAAAAATCTAGCACAACAAAATTTTACTTCAGTTTCAATTGGCGGTGCAGCAAGAGCTCTGATGGCTATGTCCACATGAATGACTTTTCTACTTCAGGTTTAAAACATAAACAATACTAAACACAGTGAAAGAAAGAAGAAAAAGGGACAGAAAAGCAAAGCACACATTGCCACAAGTACTGACACAGTAAGAGGCTAGTTTCATATGGATTTAGATCTCACAGGCTTTATCTATGCAAGAAGACAAGTGAGCTTCATGTTCAGGGTAAGGTAAGTGCTGCACTCACATGATAAATGCACTCTAAAACAAAATCCAAATCAAATTAAAAATCCAACTAAGTTCCATGCATAATACATTACATAAGATCTGCAGTGTTTATGCCAAAGAGGTAAACATGTTTTATCAAATATTATCAGATAACACACTGAAACAAACAAATGCATTATTCATAAAAGACTGCAATGATTTACATGTCTCTAAATCATGCTACTTTTTCTTACAGGTGTAAAGAGATGCATTTAAATGCATGAAGTGTAGCCTCACAAAGTTTACTGAGAATTTTAAATACATTTGACTTTGGAGGAGTCAAAGTCTCCCCTCACTACAGCACCACACTGAACCCATAGAAGTTTACTGATGTAAATCATCAGAAAATTTACGTGGACCTGAAAGGCACAGCAGGAAACACAACTCCATTTTCAGGCAAAGGCGTGGAAGGTCCTACTTAAACTATAGGCTACTATAGTTTAGTTCAACTATACTACATAACTATATTCTTATATTAGGGAACTGCAGATAAAACAACACAAAAACAGACGAGGGCATAGACACTACCTGAAGTCTTTAGATGTTATTAGGGCATTATAACACTAAACACCTTTGCGTACGCACATTCATCTTCTACTGTCCTTTTGAAATTATGTTTTTCCCTGAGGTCACAGCCACATACAGCCCAAGATGCAAACCTGACCAAGCCTGTAGTGTCACTATTCCAAGCAAGCACAGACAACCATTCTGTGGCGTTTCTGCTTATTTGTACAGATCAAAACTTTAGAAGCAGTCTCTTAGTTCACCTTAATTTAAGAAAGAAAAATTTAAGAGTCTCCAACCAACCACCGCCTTTCTGTACTTGCAGGCGGCTTCAGAAATATCACCATTCCAATAAGTGCTCTTTGCATAAATGTTTCAAATCCCTGAGCAGAATGTTTTTAATGATATTGTTTTCTTTTAAATATACCATTTTGTTACATCAGCTTGTTATTTCTCCACACAGTGAATCCCAGTGTCTTTTACATATGTGCTGTCTCTGCCTAAACTGACCCTTCTGCCCAGCATAATAAAGCAAAAATATATTATGGTATATCTGTGTTTTAAGTTTGTAGCTATTGCTTTAATTCAAAAAGAAGGTCTACTTGTTTTATCCTTAGTAATCTTTCCCCACACTGAAAATTTATATTAAGTCACATGAAATCCAAGGGCACCAGTTTGCAATGATACTAAGGTGACTTCCAAGGGAGTGTTTTGGAGCTTCTTAATAGTATTCCAGGATGTAATCATACAGCTTTGTCTTTTTCATTTCTAAACTCAAGGAAAATGTGATGTCTAATGACACACAGAATAGATTCAAGCAGTGGTAAAGATGCAGCACTTACACATTATATTGGAATGTTTATTGGCCCTTATAGTTCTGGGGCTAAAACTTACGTTTTAGCTCTGTTGTCATGTACTCTGAAAGCCCAAACAGCATTGACACTGGCACGACCTGTCTTCCAGCAGGTAATTGGTATTGGATGGTAATAAACCTCCCAATAAGTACAACACAAAGCGAGGGCAGCATGACTCCTGGTGAGCAGCTGCAACATCTGCATTTTTCTTTGCTTAGATGCAAGGGATTTTATCACTTCAGAGTATATTCTACAAGATAAGTTGTTTCAGGTCATCACATTGCAAAAATAATTCTTGAATAATATATATTACTCTGGTCATATGAACTATCTCCTGTGTAAGGTTTTGCATCCCAACATGAGACTCCTTTAGAACACTTTTCTCTTTAAACTAAACATCAATGTAAAGCACCAGTGGAGAAACTTAACAACAAAACAAGGCTCAACAGCAAAATAATGGAATTATCAAGCTTATTTATTAAATTTTACTGCTGAATATATATATATATACATACACATTAAGCTTTCTCCACTACTTAATAGATGCCAAGCCTTTTCATCTTTCTATAGATTAATGAGAAGAGACTCAAACAATAATTATGTCTTCTCTGATCCTCCACCAATTAAAAATAAACTTCTGGTTAAAAGCTTCCTTAAAAACAAAGTGTATAAAGTCCAAGTTAGTTCCAAATAACATTCATTGATAAATAACAGGAATTTAAATCAGACCTTAATCCAAAATGCACTAAATACTGCTTCCTGCAAGAAGAACCCCACTAAGTGTACAGTTGGTGCTGCTATACTCTATTCTCAGGAAGTTTCCTCAATGACCAGTTAACTGCAATTGCTGTTTAATGATCTGTTAACGCTCTAGTGAACTTTACTAAAATAAGATTGCTTGAGTGCAGTTTTCTGGAACTTTCCCAAGAAGCACATATAGGATTACTGTAATGAACTGTTTAAGGCCATTTCTTAAATCCATTCAGAAACTAAAACCACATCAACAGCTCTTGGGAAAAAAAGGTTGTCACAACATACCTCCATCAGAAATAGCAAATTATTTGAAATAAAAACACTTACCGGCACTGTGCTGAGTTTCACATAATTCTGCCAAGAGCTTAGAAAATTGGGTGGATTTCCATTGAGAGATTACTCAGCATCTAAACAGCTTATAAATCTACAGAGCTTTAAAGAAGCCAAGATCCCCGGCCCTGTTGCTCTAGCAAGGACTCGTCACACACCTACCAGGGCAGTTCCAGAAGTAATGCCTCCTATTTTTTTTTTCTGTTAACCCACAACACCAGAGGTAGATGTTGGTGGTATGGCACTAGAGGCTCAACCTTCCCACCCATATTCCGTTATATTTTGTTGCTGTGTGATAAGATAGCAGCAGAGGGGAACTCTGACAAAACGGCATCTGAAGCAAACGTGTGGAAATGAATCCCTTCATACAAACAAAAAAGGCACCCACTGGTATTCTTCAATACTTGCTGAATGTTTACAGAGACCAAAGAGCAGATGTGGGCACACTGAGGTGGCAAGTGGGGTGTTCCAGCAGTAGTAACAATGGGGCACTACAGCTGGTGCAAATTTTGACAAGCATGGCACACAGGCTCTTTCATTGCTGGTGAAAGTGCATAGCTAATGGTGATGGATGTGCTGGAAAATAGCGTTTTGTATTTGAGAACTTTCTACATCAAGTAGTGTGACTTTACTCTTTGTTTCTGTTGTTATTTCCATGGAAATAAATCAGAGGTATTACTTCCAGAGCAAATGACATACTATTCCAAACTGAAGTAGCATCAGCAATTATATCTCAGATTCTATGAAGGGGACACAAGCAGCGTGCTGTGCAAAATATACTACTGTTCAAAGCAGTACATCTGCTCTTACATTTATATCTATAGCCTCTTCCTGACTTCCACAGCAGCCTCACCTTCAAGGAGGAATGTCCTTCAAGTGAGACCACTTGTCCATTTCTAGTAATGGATATGGAACACAGAATTAATTAGCCCCTTTATTTTCTCCCACTCCACCTACACCTCTGTGCTTTGTGCTCACTGGTTGTCACAGACATAAAGCATCACCCTTCTTAGCATTTCCCACAGCTCTAGAAACACTGGTTTTCTTCTTCACAATGATGATTTTAAGAGTTGGCCACTACCAACCATACTTTCTCACCTGAAACTTTACTCCCCACCACTTGAGATCCCTCAAGTACATCAGTTGGCTTCATGATAGAGTTTTGTTACAGCTTCATCAGTTTGTTTTCTTATAGAATTGAAAGCATAAGTGACTTGCTAGGCATCTGGCCACCTGAAAAAGTTCTTTAATTTGGGCCAGTGGAAGACACAGCTGTTTCCAGGGACCTTAATGAACTGTAAATAGCTACTTTAGTAAAAGCCTGGCAAATAGTAGGGGTTTAGTAGTGGAATAGGATTTATTTCCCACTTCTATCACTGTTCTAGATGTAGACTTCTTGTGTTACTGAAAAGGAACTTTTGGTATGGCCTTATATAAAGTAATCACTTATCTACATAGAGCTGATTTTAAACCAAAAATCAAAAGTCAAACTAAAATGGATTAACAAACTAAAATGGATTGCCAAAATCTGAATGTCAGGGTCAAGATTCAAACTTGAGTCACCAATGAGGCATTGATTTAAAAGCTTATCCGTGATCCTGGAAAAACTCAGCTAAGCTTTCTGATGATCCAGACGTAAGTTTTCTCTACTGTTAAGCATCAATTGGTTGCATTAACAAGTCACATTATATAACAGAAAAAAACATCCTAGTAGATAAGCAGAGTGTTAATTAATGCGTATTTTTCTATGATCCATTATCTCACATAAAAATTCAATAGTTTTAACCATCCTTTCTCAGGGAAGTGGTTACCAAAGCTACTTAGTTGTTTTTCTTTTCCCATAAAAATGGTTTCTGTGTTTGAGAAACATACACTGCTTCACCCTCCCATTTCATCATGCTCTTTCAATTAGACAAGTAGCTCCAACAAGTCTCTTGTTGCTGCTAAATAATCACTTCAGCTTTGCTCATTTCAGATCTTAATAAAACTACATATAACATTGAAAATCAACATTTATCTGCAACAAAATCTGGTTCATACCCACCTCCATTCCTGAGCAGACAGGAACGCCTAACTAAATATATCTGTGTAAGTGCCCTATAAGAGCAAGCAGCAGACATATTTGCCTTTGACCAGTTTTTAGATCACCTAAGAAAGGTATCCGTCACAGTCTAGTAATGAAGAAAGTATAACTTACCTGAT
Source organism: Tetrao urogallus (assembly GCF_951394365.1). NCBI lineage: Eukaryota > Metazoa > Chordata > Aves > Galliformes > Phasianidae > Tetrao > Tetrao urogallus. The sequence continues at coordinate 30,257,002 of NC_136820.1, read as the reverse complement.
TCTGAGCATCAAGGCTTACTAGAAACTCTCAAAGAAGACACTTACCAAGCAAAAATACTTCTCTTTCAACTCCCAACCCTTAAACGAGGCTAGGGAGGCATGGATCAGAGTCCACCCTTTTTAGTCACACAGATGAATTGCTTCCACCTGTGCTCCCAGGACTGGTCATTTCCCTTCACCAGGTGCTCAATCATTGGTTCAGGCTGTGACTTAATGGCCCCCAGGCACTCTCCAAATAGTTTCATTTTTTCAGTGCACAGAACTGAATACTATGTTGGTTAGGATAACTGCTTACTTCCATCAGGAGTTTCAAGACTATGCACATCTTTGGTTTGCTTATTGCTTCTCTTTGGAAGACAATACATTTCCCATTTTGGGAATTCTCATTTTCCCTGGTATACTTGGAGTTGGTTTTGCTTTAACTTACAAACGTAGCTGCTAGTCTTTCACACCAAATATGTATACGGGCAAATATTAAAGTATATAACAAATTGTATGAGTATCATTTTGAAACGTGCTCTATTCTTGTGAAATTTCCCCAGCTGAGGGTATAAATATTCAGTGACTGGTAGATCATCAAGTCCTCCAATCAGTACATATTACGTAAGATGATGTATCGACTGGTGCAATTGAAATATAAAAGTGCATACGTGAGATTATGGGAGGGGGAAAGGAAGAGGAAAGATATTAAGCTTTTGGGAAAGAAAAAAGATACAGAAGACCTTGTCTCCAGGTACTCAGAACTTTAAAAAAAAAAAAAAAATAGAAAAGAAAAAGACTGCTAGAATAGAGTTTTGGCATTAGGGAATTCTATCTGCAGCAGGGTCAGCTCTGAATGTGAGTAGCACACAGGAATGACAAATATGAAGGGGAAGGAATTATTTTTAACTGAAGTGTCTGTGATAATAAGTTGAGAGGATACTGAAGGTTCTGCTCTTGACAAAGGCCAGAGCCTGACTGCCACAGCTGTTGCAAACAGTAAGTTAAAATCATGCCATGAGAAAAAACACTCTAATTCCAGAAAAATTATGTCAGAACTTCAGGAGTCACAACAAGACAGGGAGGCAGGAAAACAGTGGCTGTGTATGTCCTGTTGTTCTGTATTTAACTCACAAGGGGAAATGCAGGATGTAGTGAATGAGCCTTTCTCCGGTCACAGAGCATAGTGTTAGCCTCTGGCTGCACAGTGTAGGCACACTATATACCCTAAAGTATGACATCTGTATTTCCTGCACAAGCTCTGCAAGGGGATTACAGTCACAGCACTACTTTCCTTCCCTGCCGGGAGTTGTAGTCAGTCACTTGCCAGGATGAAACATAGCACAACTCTACTCTACTCCTAAGCCCAGTCCCATTTCCTGAGCCTGGGGTACTTACATAGCTTACAGAGCACCCTGGGGCAGATTGGGAGGCTGTTGCTTCCTTTGTCTAGGGACATCTTGTTCCTGCATGTTTTGTTCTCCGCAGCTGCTGCCCTGCCAGCCACCAGGAGGTCACATCCCTGCACTGAACAAGACCTCACACACCCAGGAGCATGTGCACACGTTACACCCAGATCCAGAGGGATACCAGGAACTCTTGTAGCATGTGCTGCCCCACCAGCTCTTCATCTCTGTCCCTAGGGAAGGGTAGCAGCTGTCAGATAGGAAATACTGATTGGGAAATGAATGATTCACCTGCCAAAGCCAAGCAGCCAGCTGTGCTGTCCAGTGGCCTCCCTCCCCTGCCAATACTCTTAAATTGAACATAAAACTAAATGGGAGGATCTCTGGACTTGTTGGCATCATAGTGAGGAAAATCCTCATCCACCTTTGAAAATCCAGAATGTTTAATTAACAATTAGATCGTTGGGTTAGGAGTTACTGTACGAAATACAGTTATTGCATAGGAGAGCAATCTTATACAAAGCCTTTCAACCTCAAGTCATTTGCAACTTTTCTTGAATACTTCTTTCCCTATTTCTTCAGGTCTCACTGCTGAGGGAAGGGAAGGGAAGGGAAAGGAAGGGAAGGGAAGGGAAGGGAAGGGAAGGGAAGGGAAGGGAAGGGAAGGGAAGGGAAGGGAAGGGAAGGGAAGGGAAGGGAAGGGAAATGCTAGAGCTTTTGTGTGAAAGCAACTTTAGTAACAAGAATGTTCAAAACTAGATTATTCCTCTGTTTAATCATTAACTTTTGTTTTTCTCTGGGAACTGAAGAATGTTTTTTAAAAAGAGCTCAGAGAATTAGAGGGCATTTATTCACAGTTTAAGACAAAATAGTTGACTCAAGCTCAGGCATGTACGGAGGTGTGAAAACTTGTGATGTACAGTTCTGTCAACAATACCGGATAAAATGGTGAGAAGGAACACCGCATGGAAGACATGCAGTGACAGCAGACAATGTCTCTGGAGACTACATCACAGCAGTGGCCCCATCAGAAGACACAGACGTGGGTTCATAGGACCTGGGACAATAGCCTGCCATCACTATAGAAGAAAGAGCTTTTGCATGAAACAATATATTTCAATCACAAGGAATAGTATTCAAGGCACGAAACTACAGGATATGAGCTTCTTTAAAAAATGAGAAAAAATCTAGTGTCAATGTGCAGTTGCTAAATGAAGAAGCAAAATCTCCTTTGGGATATTAGTTGCTGCCCATATTGGATACAAGTTTGAAGGATAGCACCCTACTCAGTGTTGGGTTACAAAATAAACTGCAGTAGCAAGGCCAGATGTGAAAGGGGCATGGTTATTAAAAAAAGGTTAACAGGGTGAAGTATCTAAAGACTGCTGGCCAAAATCTTCTGTGTGACTTACATTCCTGAAACTTCCTGCTCTTGAGAGACCTGATTTTCAGAGATAGGGTCACCAACATGCCCACCATTTTAATAGAGACTCAATCCTCAGAATTAAGTTACCAGCACTTGACCTCATGCTCCAGTTCTTAACTTGCCTGATCTTAAGTCTTAGACACTGAGGAGAAAATATTAATATAGTAAATGAAAATAATCTGTAGTACGACATCTTTGTAATCAAGTACATCACATGTATGATGCATGGAGTACAACAGCACTTTCTTTTATTCATAGATTGAAAAACATGACCTACATGCAGATTTGCTCATTACTGTATCATGTGTAATCCCACTTGACCCAGCTCCCTTCCAAAATACAGTAAATTTCCACACTTTCTGATTGTTTTCTTGTTTTCTCTTGCCTTTGTTTCTTCAGTGCAGACTGAATTGCTTTAAGGGATTGGATTTACTTTAGGTGTTCAAAATTTTAAAGTGCTTCAGAATTAAACTTTGTGTTCAAGGTAAAGGTAAGTTAGTGCTAACTTAAGGCAATAAGATTTTTTTTTTTAATTTCAGGAGCTTTCTGTAGATCGAAAAATGTTCATGAGGATGCTACTATTGACTGCAACTGATGCAGTAGAAGTGAAGTTTTCTGTAATATTTAGTAATATTTAAACAAAAAAAAAAAAAAAAGTCCTGTGTAGCCCAATCTAAAAGAATCTGTGTATGATAGACAGAAGAAGCCATCTCAAACAGCTGAGCTAACAAACATTTAACCCAGTTCTAAACCAGCCCTGGCTTGCAAAATGCTTTTGACTGCAATCTGCCCAGTTTCCAGTTCTTTCTGTGCAAGGACTGAACAGGAATGAGGGGTGAGAGAAAGTTCAGCTCTTGAGAACCTACATTTAGGTGTCCAGAAGAAGATATTTGGAATGTGTGCCAGGTACTCAATCTCCCATCCCAGCTGATGGAGTTGTAGTTAATACAGTCAGCAAAGGTACCTCCACCACAGTGCATGAGATTAAGAGCTTTCTGGACTCCACTGACAGTACAGATTTCACCTCTATAACAGGAGCAGAGGCACCTGCTTCACATGCAGATACCTCTTCAAGCTCCTCAGTGTAGGCCACCCATTCATGAGCTGAACCCCACAGTAAGTTTCCTTCTTTCCTCTGTGGTATCTTCCTTGTGAGTTGTAGCACTGTGCAGCTGGGCAAAGATGAAGCACTGCTAGAGTACTTCAACATATACTTCCCTATTTGATCTCTGTGTGTTCCCTGACTAATTAACTTTTCTCCTTCAGAGCTATCAAGCTGGTACTTCCTGTGAGGAACGCACTGACTTTCTAAGTAAGTCACGATCCTTCTTTATGTTACTTGCAAATGTGAAGTGTGGCTACATGTGACAGAATAAGCACTTCTCTATGCCTTGTAGCAAGATGTCTTTCAAATCATGTGGGCCTTAAAGATGGTTCTCTCCACTATTAAATGAGAAAACCTAGCAGGAGAGTTTAAAAAGCATTTAGCATCCAGCCTCATCACCATCTGGTCAGATCTGATTATTATACAATCAAGCAATCTCCTGCTAGCTGCACCACAGGGGAATTTCTTAAAAGGACTGCCATTTGCCATTTGTAACTGTAGCAGGGAATAAGTGGAATATATGACTTGTGTTCTGTGCCAAAATCAGGGGTGCTTGCTTTGGTTTAGAGACACTGATGATTCCGCATCTAAACCAACAGATTTGTGTAGATTAAATAATTTGCATAACGAAAAACAGCAGATTTGCAAAGTGTCATTAAGGCACCTGAAGCAGACAGTACATTTACACCTGTGCTTTAAATTGATCACAGGAACTCCCAGTGCCAACATGTGTGAAAAACGGTTCCCTTTAAGATAACAGATGCTTCATTGTTAATAGGAATTTCACACATGAAAAATTAAAAGTTGTTGAAGTCTGCCTGTTCAGCCCCATGTATTCACAATGAATATTAGAAGCTCTTAATTAAGCTCTATCTCATCGACTTCAAAACTCTATTTTTGTAGAAAGTAGACGTTGCAAAAACACAAAAATAGGCCATTGTTTAATTGTTAAGGTGTATAAATAATTTCAGTAATTATTTTGGAAGAAAATGGCAATAGATCAGTATTTTCATACACAGATAAGTACGAAGAAAAAATCTGTGACTGCCATGTATCTGAAAAGAGGCAGACATTGGCTATAGCACAGATAAAAAACAAGAAGTAAAACACAAAGAGCTTCTGTATTTGGCTATTTAGGAAAGTTCACAATCTCCGAAAATAATAAAGAGGAGTGATACCTACATCACAGTATAATCATAGATAACATGTGCTATACTTTAAAACTAGAGAATATAACCACTGAAACTAGGCTCTGTTGTCACTTGGAATTAGAGTAACCAATTAGCAGCCATCAGTGTCCTTTTCCTGCACAGAGAGAAGACATTAACAAAGTAATGTTCTCTTTCCCTCTAATTTCTATAACCTTCTTAACTAACAGTGTTATGGCGGCTTTTTCTTATGGTTACGCAGAGTTGATGGTTTTACCTGTCAAGTTCATAATCTAACTCAAAGAGCCAATGCCAGTCACATAAAACTTACTGATATATAACAAATCAATGTCACCTATATCACAAGTTCATACATAATAATGTGTTGAATTATTATCTTCACAATCTGACAGAACATGTTCCAGTACAGTTCGCTCAGCGAGGCTGTGGATGCCCCCTCCCTGGAAGCATTCAAGGCTAGGCTGGATGGGGCTGTGAGCAACTTGGTCAAGATGGAGGTGTCCCTGCCTATAGCAGGGGGGTTGGAATTAGGTGACCTTAAAGGTCCCTTCCAACCCAAACCATTCTATGATTCTATGATTCCATGAGTAGATGTAGCTGCAGACAGCATAGTAGACATTGATATATATCCCTTCCTGGTGGTAGACAGTTCACTTACTAAAACGTCAGAAGCATCTAAAAATAGAAAATTTTTTGAATTAGAAACTTAGAAAATTTCCAAGTATTTCAGTTTATTTGAAAAATTTGTTCCCTACTCTATTAGTTACATTTTCCACTGTAATTCAGACTCAAATCTTCACATGACCAGGCAAGTGTTCCAGCCAACAGTCATGTAGGAATCACATTACTCTTTTCTGTGGATCAGGCTTCTGCCATGGGAGATGAATTCTGGGAGATTAACAGCTGCAGAACATCTGGACTCTGTAGCACTTGCTAAATTCAATCTGCAAAGGTAGGAGAAATGATGTGGTGATTACAAATAGTGATGGGACTCTTCACATTTCTCCAGTCTAATAGTACTTCACAGATAACTTGATACTTTTTTTTTTTTTAATACTTCTGATATCCAAAGACTGTGTGAGAGTCTTGAAAAGAGCAATTACTGTGATTCCTATTAATGTCATTCTCTGATCCTCATATACTTTCAGGGCTATCAGCTTCTGAACAAGCAAGCAATACAAAGCACTGCCTTGTTCCATGTATTTTGTAATTGTAAAGAAAAAAATACGAAATGCCAAAATAAAGGTTTGGAAATGTTTATAATTGCATCCCTAATTCTGCAAACCATCCAAGTCACCTGTTTTTAATTTGTTTTCAGTGACAGCATCAGTGACCTTTCCTGTAAGAATAGAAACAAGACAGGTCTGGCACATAAGAACCTTAGAACCTGTTTCAATATCCTCTCTCCAACAGCGTCCAGTATCAAGAAATCAGTATCAAAAAGCCAGGGCATTGTGACACTGCCATTGTGCTCTCACAGCTGCTAGTGCTCTGTGACTGAGGGAATCACAACAGGTATATTTGTATTTAATAGCATCTGATAAATTATGTTTTGAGTGAATTGGTGTCTTGACCTACTTAAGCTCTTCTCAGCTAAATATAGGGAAAAAAAGAAAAAGAAAACAGATTAAAGAAACAGAGTTGTTTGTTTATTATTTTTAAGAAGGGAGTAGCTCACCACTGATAAATACTACCTACAAAAGAATTCCATGCAACTATACTTGCCCCCTGTGTTATTTCTCAAGGTAAAAATACTACTCAGGAGAGGACATAAAAATAGTGTAAATTGAAAATAATAACACCTCTGTACTTTTTGCAAGTTCACAGTGAACTGTGGATCAAGAATACCTGATATCACTTCCTGATACAGAAGTGGTATTTTCTTCTTAATAATAGTCCTGAACTGAATTTCCCATGAGTTTGTTCATTTGCTTTTCAGAGTTCTGAAAGCTTCTAACATCTGCTTTTCATTATGATCAACTGCCTCTCAGTTGACCAGTGTATGATGTGAAAAGTTACCACCTTCTGTTTTGAAACAGACCTGATCATTCTATTCAATAACTCCTAATTGTTTTACAAGAAAGAGGGACCTTGAATTCACCTCATTTATTTATTTCCTCTGTTCTACCCATCATGTCCACATTAGTTCTTGTTGGGAAAAGTCTGGTCAATCAATTCCTCAAATGAAAGATATTTCATATCGTTGATCAGCTTTTCTTGCCTACTCCGTACCTTTTTTGTTTGTGCCATCTCATTCTGGTGTTACGGAAACTATTAGTATGTAACAAGATTCTCAGTTTGGAATGTAGATTTAGCTGTTCACATAATGTTTCCTTTCCTTCAGTTTCTTTTGTAACAATGCCTCACACTATCTGCAACCAAACACTACGGTAGGTTTTGCAGATCTATTAGATGTCCAAAAATCGCCCTCTCCTAAGTGATAATGGCTTGTTCAGAGATCATCACTGTTCCTGCAAAATAAGGAGTGGTTGACAGTCCTTATGGATAACGGATACATCATCTTTGGTCTGTCAGCACTGAATGTCTTGTGTCACTTCATCATACATTCATTCAGTACTGGGAAATTCTTCTCAGTTCTTTGCAGTCAGCTTTTTATTTTCATCACCCAACCTTATTCTATCCATTCTTCTTACATTTTATCACCATGCTTAATTTATATTTTAAATTTTTACAAATCACTCAGATATGTATTAATATTAAAGTCAACTGTAAATCAACACTTACTGACGAGTTGTGGACATTTTGTATCTAAATTATAAAATGCCAGATACTGAGACCACATGACATAACATCAGATTTTGATTCACTAATCTACAATGAATGTAAAATCATAATTATCTTTTACTCTCTTGGTAAGAAGCCATTAACTATTTCAAAATATCCATCAACACATTTCAAGGAGTTACACAGGTGTATACTAAGAAACAAACTGATTACTCGCTTTGGGATAAATATGTATGCATATATATTCTCAGTATAGAATCACAGAATGGTTAAGGCTGAATAATACCCAGAGAGGTGGTGGATGCTGCATCCTTGGAGACATTCAAGGTCAGGCTGGATAGGGCTTTGTGCACCATGATCTAGCTGCAGGTGTCCCTGTTCATTGCAGGGGAGTTGGACCAGCTAGGTCCAGACCTTTAAGGGTCTGTTCCAATTGAAACAATTGTATGATTCTATGAATGTTTTAGCTAAAGCACTTTGGTGTTCCCAAGTTAGGACAATTTAAATGAATTCAAAATAGAAATCCAAAATCTCATTTGTTAAACTTTAACATTTTTTCCCCAAAATTTTGATTAAGTTCAAGTGTTTTCATACTTTTCATTTTCAATTAACTGCAGAGCTGTATTCATGCATTCAAGTATTTTAATCATTCACTTTATATGTACGCTGCTCAGACATTTGATACCACAGGCAATAAGAGTTATCTCTGTGAACTTAGACTTAGAGTAGGAGACCAGGAAAGACACAGTGCTTATCTTTCAAATAGAATATGAAGGAGCCCAAAAACATGAACCCTTTAGATTTCATGTCTTAGAAAGCTGCTTGAACCAATTCGTTTTAACAGAGACTTAGAAGAAAATGTGAACTGCAGAGCCAGCATTTGTTTCTCTAGAAACAAGGTATTATTGATATGATTATTATTATTGGTATTATTATTAACAGCTTTTATTGGACTAGGCTTTGAACAACCTGACCTAGTTGTAGATGTCCCTGTTCACTGCATGGGAGTTGAACTAGATGACCTTTAAGGATTCCTTCCAGCTCAAAAGATTCGATGATTCATTGATTATGTTCACAGGTTCTGGGGACATGGGTAAGAGGGACACAGGGTACTTTCAGTATCTCAGATTGAATATGGATGGTGTCTTCTCATTCCATTGTAAAACAAACTGTGTTCTAGATCAAAATATGATAGTGTTTGTGAAAACGGGAAAAATTGCTCATGAAGGCTAAATTTCAGTAACTTGTGGCAGAAAGTGAAGATCACAAATTAAAAAAAAAAAAAAAAAAGAAAAAGAAAAAGGAGGCGCATAGAAATTTGTGGAAATTTGCCTACGTGCTGGTTAGGACTGTCCACACACTAAGGGATGGGGTTAGAAAGTAAATTGGTCTCATACAAATATAAGACATGATCTACCAAGGATGATACTGTTAAACAAGGTCAGTAGTTCAATGTTGTTCTCAACTATGTATAATTACTAGATTAAAGAATGGATGATAACATTTCTGCAGAGGATAATCTGGAGTCACTATAGATTGCAAAGGCTTCCATCATAGTTTCTTAGTACAGGTGAAACAAACCTCTGTTGGAAATAGCACAGGTAAAGCTGGTCCTGCCTCAAGATGTGTAGATTCACTAAATGAGCCTTTTGGCATCCTTTCCAAGGTGATGATTATGTGACATATCTGTTACAGAATATCAGAAAGACATCACTTAGCTAGAATTTGGATGCAGCCATTCCAAACATGCAATACTGCTACTTAAGCCTCAACCTTGATTCACCTGGGAGAAATTCCATGATTGAAATGCAGGTGGGATTAAGTGAAAAGTTATTAAATGCTACACTCCTGGCTGTGATATCCAACACTCAAGAGCACCTATCTGCTAGCTGTATTGAGATAGATGTTTTTAAAGAATGGAAGGGGGTGATGGTGAAAGGTTACCCTTTTACAGTACACAAGCACCCACTCATTCATTAAAAAGAAGCAAACAAGTAAACAAATATACTCAAAACTTGTTCAAAAACTACAGTTATCAGAACTCAGTGGCCATCTGGTGTGCTTAATGAGCTGATAATAAAATTAAATTTATTCATTAACTGGATTCATATATATTTCTTATCCACTAAAAAGTCTGAGACCCTCTCAGTGTCACACGATTACTAATTTTAAACATTTTCATTAACCCAGTTTGCATACCATTTACTAAGTGTCCCAATCCTTCTTAATGATGATTTTTTTCTGGATTTGATCTGTTCTCACATCTTCTCTCTAATTGCTGCTGATTCATCAACAATTTTTAGATTGGAAGGAAGAACAAACAACTACTTTTAAGAAAGTTTTGGAACATTAAAAGAAATATGGCCAAATGTCTTTAGCTACCCTTGAAGTTCTCACAGCAGAGAATTAGGAAATATTATATGGATTTTTTAGCATGTTTTGAATACTTGGACTTTCTGGAAAATAGGATAATATACTGGCATTGAATCTCTATGTTAATTTGGGGGACAGAGTTTTGCCATGCTAAAATTTTCTTTCACTCCTTGAAAAGATTATTACAAAATTTATGAGATATTCTGCCTTTTCTTAATAATAATCTGTCAGGAAATGATCACTGTTCACTACCCATTTCAAATAAAAATCTTTTCTTTTTTTTTGGAGACCTAAAAACAACCTCTCTCTTTTGCAGCAAGATAAGGCAATGTATTGACCAGTTTAAGAAGTGCAGAGGCAAGCCTCTAAAGAAGAACAGCTTTCATTCTAAGAGTTGTAGACATTATAGACATTATGTAGTATTAGATAACTGGATAAATTGTTTTATAATCTATCTGCCCTTCTTGAGTTCTCCAGTTGCTGCTTTTTTTCTCTTACTTGCATCACAGAAGCTAAAGGGGCTCTTGCCATTTACTTCAGTAGATAAGACTGGTCAGCAGCTTATTCAGTCCATCAACAGAAACAGAGAAGATAAATGTCTGAGAAAATAAACACGTATATTAAAGAAAAGAAACCATCCTTTTCTGTATCTCAAAAGGCTAACAAAAATGCTGTTTTTCAATTCATGAACTGAGAACTACAGGAAACTTTAATAAATACAAATTCAGATCTTTTTCAGAAACAGATGTAGCAGGACTGACAGCAAAATTGGCTGCAAGTACCTTTCCTAGATAAAATTACAAGACTATTTTGCTATACTGCTGCAGAACATAACATGCTCTCATAAGTCAATAAAGAAATTTCCATTGACTGAAATGATACAGGTTTAGGCTTTATCTTCATGCAGAACTCTAATGGCAAAGGAAGCGGTATGTGCAGGAAAGAACAAATGTATTAGTTTGCTTGGCAGAATGTTAAACAAATATCCTCCTTTTAATAAGATATTCTATGCAGAGCTCTATGAAATTGCAGTCTGGTCTATATTTTTTTTTACAGAATTCTGCACTGCATAGCTATGACATTCCAAGCACAGCATTTAGCATAGGAGAAGATGCTGTTAGTGTGAAGGTTGCTGTTAAACTAAATACGTGAGCAACTAAACTTTAGCTGAGCATGAAGATTGCCAACATGTATTTTTAAAATTGTTTACCTAAACATTAAGAATAGTTGTACTTCTGCCTTCTCCTATTTTTTGATCATGCGCTGCTACTGATAGCAAAGATATATGAGCTATAAAGGCTCATCTTTTCTAAGCTGCTTCTACTCACTAATGCTTATTCTTTTACCTACCATATTCACATTACATTTGTTTGATAATCTCCTGAAGAAAAAAATTAAAGCAACCAAACCATGAATCTGTAGAACAACACATTACTTTCATTTATTTCTTTTATTTTATAAGAACTTAAAATCCCTCATTTACTTGTCAGTAAATCTAAGCACACTGTATGCTAGAGAAATAAACATTACCAAGACTGCACAAAGGAAAACCAATAAGAAAAAGCCTGCTATCTGATGTTTTGCTATTGCTATTTAGTAATAGAGTTTAATCTACATAAAACCTGCATTCACAGCATAAATAATAGCATCTGAAAGTATTTAGGCTGTCTGTAGGCTGAGATAACTCTGTCAAGGTGACCAGAGTTCTCTCTGCTTCCTTGTATTCTCATGGCTGTCATCTGTTTTCTTATTTTGAGGTTGAAAAAATCTTGAGTCTGTTTTTCTGCTGCTTTAGTCTGGATATCTGTATCACAACTACATCTTAGGGAAGAACCCGAGCCCAGCGCACCTTACTGTACCTGATGTTCTTCATCATACAGTAAGCTCCTCAGTTCTGGAGGGACTGATGCAGCACCTAGCACCACCAGAGCCCTGGGGTGCAGAGAAGGGCTCCCAGGTGCTGTCAGTGTGAAAAGAACAGCCAAAACTGGGGCATTTTGTGAAGTGTCATCACTGTTTAATTTTCCAGATGCTTTGCTGTTTTGGGAGACTCCATTTCTGCATAATTGCCTTTCTTACCAGCAGCTTCCTCCACTACTAGTCTCATCCTTGGCTAATGTGTTAATTAACCTTTTTTTTTTTTTTTTTTCTGCTGACAACCAGGGCAGGCTTAGAGAATCCTGAATGTCTATAGCCTAATTTGAAAACTACTGATCATTACGTTCACTGCTAGCAGGGAAAAGACTTGCGTGCGGCCTTCGAATTCCAGCCTGCCATAGAAACCAAGATATATTTTGACACTATGGAAATAGTTGGCTTTGCCCAAAATATATCACTGACTGTATTTTCTTTTTCTTTAAAGTATCAATATTTTCACAGAGGTTTTTCACTGAAAACAAAAAGCAACAAAAAATCTTAATGGAGAATTCCAATTCCTCAAAAACAGTTTTTTATCCCAAAAAATGGCAATGCAAAAAAGTCTTTAAAGGAAGATGCTGCTTTTTCCTTTGTTTACCTCAACTCATTGCTTGCAATCTCACTCACAGATCACCGATGTGCTTATCTTAAATGTTTTGGTTTTCTTCACTATAAGAAATTCTCAGCAAATACAGAATTCTCTACAGAGTTCTCTACAGAATAGAAATTAACTGTTTCTTAGACCAAACGTTGTTCAAATAATACTTTGAGATACAGATTATTCCCATTCCTAAATGAGGATAGCAAGACAAGAAGTAAAAATTCATCAAAATTGTAGTAAGGCATTTCTGAGTCAGCTGGATTTAGTTTACAATGTGATTGTTCTTTGTAATTCAAATAATTATTCTTAATACCTTTTGAATTTTAATTGTTACTTCTCTTTCTTTCATGCATCGCTTAATTGCTTTAGGAAAGAAATAATCAATGTGAAGAAAAAAAAAAAAAAAAGAACAGATTTCCTGACTAGTAAAAATGTAATTCCATAAAGATAGCTTAAACTTTTGTAAAATATTCCAACCCAAAAACTATATCTTTATAGAGGGAGCCTTCACTTGAATGAAAAATCCCACAGGTGTGGTCTTGCTACTATGACCAGAGACATGGCTTCCACCACAGCTCCAGCTGAAGTTATACACAATCATTCAATACATCCAGTAATTGGGCCTTTCTCTTCTCCAGTTCTTCAATACTATTCAGAAAAGATTTGCTAACCTTACTCAGAAACATGAGCAAGGGAAACCCAATCACACCTTTTTGGGAACAGCTCTTGCAGCTAAAATGAAATACAGGACTTTACTCCTGATTGGAATAACATTTTTAACAGCCATTCTTTGTGTGAAATTAACACACTTACACACTTTCTGCTTTCAGTTAGTACCACAGTGTTGTTAGGAATGTTTTTACTGACCCAGATCTGTCACACAGACAATTACCTTAACTGAAGACAGTGACTGGCACTACAGAAGAGGCAAACTTCACAGTAGCAAAGAGGAGGTTTTGTAACACACATTTTAAAAAGGGTATCTTAAAATCTATCCCCCAGCCCCAAAACCAAGAGCTCCATCAAACATTCCCAAATACCTGCAGACTTCCCTGTCCTCTGACACTGGCAGCCCTCTCGCTCCTCCTCAAAACCAAGGCTACCTGAGCATTCAATCCAAAGCCTCACTCATTCTCTGCTTTCCTTTCCCTGTTTTTCCCTTATAGAGAAATGTTCAGACTATATTTTTCTGAGCTTCCCCACATCCCAAGAAGCTTTCCTTGCATCTTTTTCTACTCCTTGTTTCCAATCCTTGGCTGTGCATTCAGCCCCCATCCACTCCCTTCCCCTAAGGGACTTACAGCTTTTGCTGTTCGTTTCTTGAAAGCACTCTGCCCACGGCTGCCACCAGAACTTCAAAGCAAAACCGTCATTGTGCTTCTCCTGGTTATTGAAACCCACTGAAACCCTCCCATTGACTACCATGTACAGTCTGCCCTAGACCATATTTTCTCTTCAACCTCTTTTGCAAGTGTGTGCTCTTTCCTTTAATCAAAATCCATCCAAGTGGCATTCTAAAGGCAGAAAAAAATGGCATACAAAGGGAAAAGCCAGAGGCAAAGCTTCATATTCTTTTAAAACTCCTGAGAACACCCTGTAAGTCCCATAGTTTAATTCTACCAGGTCTGAGAAAATATTTCCTTTCCAAGTTTTGAGATTACTGTATTTCAGAAATTTATTTATTTATTTATTTTTTAATGAGGTGGCAAGAGCAGAATACTTTTATCATTTCTAAACTGTTTAGTTTTCTCTCCTTGCCTCTTGCACAGGTCTTCCTAAAATAGACACTGCCATCTTTCTGGCCTTGTCATTAGAGAGATTTTCAAATACTAATCACTCTATAATCTTTTTTCTGATTGCCCTTCTATTTAACAATATCCTTCCTAAGGTAGGATGATAAGCCTCTGCACAGTAGTTCAAGTGTGGATAGCAGCAGACATTAATTTCTATTTTCTTTCTTATCCACCTCTGTATCTTGTTTGTTTTTATCATCACAGCCACAGTGACCACCAATCCTCATTAATTTGACCACAACATTACACAGATACCTTCACAAAAGCTGTGATCAGTTTTGTTGATAGGGACTTTAAGGTTTCTAGAAGTGCTCTTCTGAAGCTGTGTCAAAGGCAAAGCAACTAATTAACCCATCAATAAGTAAGGATCTATCTGTTAAAAGAAGAGGTCAGTGTGGCTGGGTTAATCAAATTCAGACTTTGGCACCTTATTGCAGACCAATGAGCTGTTATCATTTTTCTCTTCAGTGTATGTTATTTAACATTCACTGACCTTGTTCTTACTTCACTGCATGTTGAATAAATCTGGCTTTGCTATTCTAAATAACTGTGTACCGCCTGCAGATCTGACTGATGTCTGATCTCTGACCTTTTCTATATGTTCCTTACATATGCACCTTATCAAATGATGACTTTGGAGCACACAGCTACTAACATGATGTCATGACAGAATTAGAAAAAATGTGAAAAGCTAAGATTAAACCACATCAAATCACTCTGAAGTGTGTAACCATCTAGTTTTACTTATTTCTAATGGTAACATTTTGATGGCTATTAAGTTATTTTCCTTTGAAATAATATCTTTAGCAGAAGACAATAAATGAGATTAAAAATAAATAGTGGCTGATCAAGATGACCTAATTTAACTGGGGAATTTCCACAATATTCACTCTTAACTAACATTTTGGGCCCCAGAAAGGGCCCATCAAAACATGGGATACCACAAACCATACAGTTTTGAAAACTAGATGCTGTTGTTTGTAAAACAAGGGTAGGAAATGATTACCTGAAGGAGACTTACGTATATAGTTTGTGGAATTAACCCTCAGTACACACTTGAACAGGTCTAACATATTTTTTGAGGCAAGGAGAGGGAATACTGGACAGCCCTCAACAAAGACAGGATGGCACTGAAATTGATGTAAGAGGAAATCTCAACATAAATGATTTAGCAGGGCCACAGCTAAGAAGGAGACCATGAAAAGGTTCTGTACGGGTGGGGTGAGAGTGAGGAGGAAGTGGCCACCACCAAAAAGAAAATGCATGCAAGTAGGTAACAGGATTTAAATACATCAGGCGGTGTGAGAGAGTACAAAAAACAACCAGCTGTTCTCACTATAGAAAGGCATTGCTGCCAAGGGAAAGGTGGATGGCCTCTGCCCTGTCCTTCCTTCCAGAGAAGCATGCAAGGAAAAATTCCTGTAAAAAGGTCATACAGAGCCTTTCTACTGTTATATTTAGCTTATTTGAAGAACTTCAGAAACTATTTAGCACAATAAAACGAGACAAGATGGATTGCAATTAAGCGATTGAAACCCTTGCTGAACACAGAAGAGGGAAAACCTGCGTGTTTGTGTGATCTGTTACTCTGAGGGATAAACTCTTAGGAGCAGTACTTGCCCAAGGGCCCACTGAAAACCAGGCCAGTTCCTGGAAGAGTGTACAGCAGTTGCTGACTCCATACTGACCCAGAGAAATGTAAAGTTGTCTAAAATGCTCCTCCTGATCTAGACTAGTGTTCTCCTCCGTGAAACACTGTGAACAAACATCTCATCTGTTTCAAACCTCTGACAATTGGCACAAATCACTAAAAACAGATGATCCCAATGCCTGTTCACGTGTTTTTTTACATGTTATACAATTCAGAGGCCTTATAGATGCTTCATGACACTATATTCTAGCTAATTCTCAGGGGGAATTAAGATCTAGTTCTCACCCATTGCTGGGCTTCATGAAGACTGAGGAATTTTTGACTATAAATGAGTTAAGAAATTGAAGATGGAAAACTAGTTCCATCAAAGAATTGTTGGGTATTGATTTGTAGTCCCTTAAGCTCCAGCTGTATTAGTCCAGCTAAAGTTGTACTATATAAAGGTATTTAAGGATTTGCAGAGTTAAAAAAAAAAAAAAAAAAAAAAAAGATAATAAAACAAATATAAACATGAAACGAATTTCTAATACTTTCCCTTTTTGAAAAACATTAACTTCACTAAGAATCCGATCTGATGAGAATAAAATAGCTAACTAAAATTAAAATATGGCATTTTGTTTTGCCTTACATGTATGAATTGCTTTCATTTACAGTTAGGAAAAAAGTCCTGATCAAGCCTACTAAAGGAAAATCCACTCGTGCACTCACTCACTGCATTGTTAGAGAAAAATTTGAACACCACATATCTCAAGAATGCTTTAGGGGAACACAGGCTTCATTAGAAAGATAATCCACTGCAATATGATAAAACATAAGGTAGCTATTCACTCTGCTATGGCAAAACAAGGACTTTATTTTAAATCCATAGCGATGGAATTTTTTGCATGATGCTTTCTCTAAACTGCCTTGCTTAATCTAGAAATACATTAAAATACTCATCTGCCAGCTGTACTGTTTTTAGCTGCAGCAAATTGATGATTAGTATCCTCATGACATAATTTTGTTCACATTGAATGAAAGATAACTGTCACAGGATTACCAAAAGGGAAGAAATCTAAAGTTCATTATGTCTTGCCTTTTGTTTTTAATCTTACCCTTGAATTATTTTAGTAATTTACAGATCTGCTTCAATAAAGCAGATCTGCAAACATCTTTAGTACAGAAATAAAAAAGCTATATTTTCCAAGTTAAAAAAAAACAACCACTGGCATTTCAATCTCACTGATTTGTAGAAATGCCTTCCATAGCAGCCCAAAATGACTGCAGTCAGTGTGACAGCTTGTGATGTTCTGTGATACATTGATGGTCAAATTCAGCCCACTGACTTCAAAAGGAGACAGGCATTTTTGACTATGTCTGTTCTTCATGCATAGTCTGCAAGGTCATTTCAAGAACTTCCTGCATCATTTTGAGAACTAGACTGATGTCAAGTGCAAAGTGTTCAATTCTTTCTTTTCCTTTGATATAGATGACACAGGCATCAAAACTTTTGAACAAAGTGCAAGCAAAACTATTATTTTTTTCATCTCATTTCTAAGCACATACTGCATGCAATTTTTAAGTACAGTTGCTAAACATACATCTCATATTTAAAGACCTTAGTCCAGTTAAGCTACATCTATATTAGCAAGCAGAAAAGAGCAGAACGGCAGAAGTGACTTTGTAAAGTGAAATACTGTTGGGAATATCAGGTCCTCAGTGCTCATATTGCATGTACTTTTCTACACTGAACTAGCTCTTCTGCTCTCGCAGAAAGACTTCCAGTTTGCCACTGGTGAGCTCCTGGAGAGCGTCTCCCAGTTGAGTTTCGTACAAAGGGAATCAGTGCAATTCATGTACTTTGGGACTGCTCCACAGTGCAAGCCAAAGCATACTACACAAGTACAACTCAGAGATCCACAGGATTCCTTGAAGATGCCTGGACGTCCAGTAAGGCTCAATCCCTTTCTTAAGGCTAAACATTCCTAGAGTCCTGCGCTATGTTTCTGATGCCTGTGCTTCAGACATAATGAGCTACGCTGGATCCCACTTTACTTCTCATCACACCATCTGGCACTACAAGAAAACAAGCAATTCTGTCACAGCTAGCCAGTATTAGGTTTCTACCAAAAGTGATTATGCTGAACTGTGTTTATCATGTCACTTTTACCTTTCACTTCTGAATAAGTGGGTGGGCTTCAGATATCTTATAAAAATAGCTTATTCCAGATGAGTCCTCTGCTACATGCATCCTCATGACATGGCTTCTTTTGTCTCAAAGAAATTACAGATAGAATCTCAGTACACTAATAAAGTGTATGTCCATCACAACTCACTTTTCAGCAACTGCCAGAAGGAATCTGCAGTAAGCAGAGCTCCCATACCTATTCTGTCCTTGGCCATTTTGCCATCAGCAGAAGGACACAACCAGGGCTGACTCTGACAGTAGTTTTGCAGTGTGGACACCTCTCTCTATGATAACATTCCATTGTTTCTTTTCATATATATCATCAAAAAGCAATCCCGTAGGGGCATCTTTTTTGCTCTTTCACCTAGGGGCAGATTTGAGTCACTGACCTTAAGATAAAGGGCTCCATATTTCAGTATTGTGCTTCCCAAGAGATGTTGAAACTCAGGCTGCTGAAATATCTTAAAATAAAATTTCTCTAGACAGTCGCTGAATAAACTTCATTTTTACAGTAAATTGGCACTACTTGGGCTTACCCTCACAGACTCTCTCTACTTTTAGAGACCGAAATGTAGTCTTCACCCAGGTCACTGCAAATACTTCTCTTGATGTTATCTTTTTCCTTCATATCAGAAAAAAGGCCTAGCCCAAATCTTCCTCAAAAGCAGACGTAGAAAACTGAGTTTTCTCCTATGATTTTAAACAAAAGGGGAAAAAAAAATGAAAAAAGCAAAAAAAAAAGCTTATAGAAGGCTATCATTTTTTCTCTTACACATGGTCACTTCAGCTCTGAAAGTGTGGCTAGTTGATAATTCTCAGTGCTTTACTTTGAAGGCAGGATATCAAATGTATACAGGCTTCTGTGTTCCATCAGATGGAAAGATGGCAAATAGACTAAGCCCATTAGTGCATTCTCTCTTTTTGTGCCATTAACCCAGGGGCAATGTTACTATCATCTGGAGAAATAACAGAAAATTTGGAAAAGGTTGGCTTTTGTAGCACTAAGGACAGAAGTGGGAATTGAGATTCAGCCCACAGTACAAATAATGCAGGATTTCAGTGAAAATGCATGCTTAGTTTCCAAAATCCTTCAGACGAAAAAGTGTAGCCTTTAGCTCTTTTCCCTCCCATAGGAACAATAGGAAACTAGCCTTTGTTTGGAAAGAGAGATTAAAATATATAGAAATTATGAAGGAAGTAAAAGAAAAACACTGCAACTAACTGAATATTTGAAATACCTTCTAGTTATCTGGCTATCACATGAGGAATAAACAGGAATAACACAAAGGTTTAACTCACTGGTATAATTAGTATCACAAAATCCTAATGTTACATAGTAAGGTTGCAGAAAAACACCTTGAGAGATGAGAACGTGAAAGACGCAGTAGTAGTGGCATAATTTATCAAGAGTACTTTCTGAATTTCACAGGAAATACATCCAGTGAAAAATAGTGCTAATGGCTCTTATTAAGATAAAAAGGAAGAAAAGGCAATCTTGTGGCAATGTCTTTACTATTAAATCAACAAGACATTATTGGATACGGTTATTCAAAGTAAAACGTAACAACCCAGGAGAAGCAGACTGTTGATGACTGCAATCATGACTTCCATGTCTGTATTTTGGAACAAGTTCACAGTGGGACACAGACAGTTTGCTATATGTGCTGGAGACAGTCTTTTATTTGGAAGATGGGCAATGATTATTTTAAATTTTATTCTCGCTATACCAGAAAATAATTTGGGCTTAAGAGGCACTGTTGGAAAGAGAAAAATGAGGATAACAGAATAACAGCATCACTCAGAAAACACATATGAAAAGAAGGAATTTATTGATGAGGTATTTTGCATGGATAATTTCATGGGGGGGGGAAAAAAAGGCAAAGAAAAAATCCTAGTGGTTACTGGAAGCATTATGCCAAACACACAATACAAACTATTTCAAAGATGGCTAGCAGAAGGAATTTTGACTGCATTAGAAGAAATTTAATGATCTTAAAATGTAAAAAGGAACTGCATATGGAATGAAAACAGAGACACATTCTTAATAGAAAAGAATTGCTCAGATACATTAGTTTAAATCGGCAAGGCTAAAAGGACTTATAATTAACTAAGAACATAAGCATCACAACAAGGAGACATTACAAATATGCTACACATCAGAGATATAAAAAGACGTGTTAAGAAGGTGACTGAAGGAAGGCTGAGGTACCTAACATGTTCTTTTAATCTTCAAATAAATGTTAACTATGATCTAATTCTTAATTAAAATTCATTTTTAAAGGAGATGGTCATATCTTCCTGAATATGGGAAAGGCAGTGCAAAAAGAGATTTTTAATTTATCTTATTCTGATGAATTTCAATTAAGTATACTTAACAAAGCGATCATAGTAATCTCTGAATTGTAGGACTTACATCAGCGAGTTGATGAAAGATAGCAGAATTCCCTCAGGATATAAAGAAGGCAATCACAAATGCACTATGTCACACTACAGAAAGGGACAGCATCTCTTTGTGAGAAGGTTCAGAACAGTTTTTCTTTCCAAAATTCCAGGACAATTTTATTTTTTTTTAACCCCAGAAAGACATTTATAAGCCACAAGAGAATAAGATGGTGATAAAAACAGGAAACATGGATTCATCAAGAACATATGTCAAATCAATCTAACGTCCTTCTATGATTACGTGCCTCACCACATAAGGAAAAAGTAACTGGTCATATTTAGACTTTTGTATGGCTTTTCTATTATCAGTAATACATACTGAAGTTCTATTGCAGAAACCAAGAAATTAACATCTAAAAAATGATATCATATCCCGGTGGATTGAAAACAACTCTAGAAAATATGACTTATGAGGGAAGACTAAGGGAAACCAGAGCAGTTTTGTTTAGGAACAAACCAGGAGAATGCACCAGAGCCGTTTCCAGTCCATTCAAAACTATTAGGAATTGAAGGGTGATCACATTATCCTGGAGAAATATGTATGAAAGGCAAGTTCTCAAGTACTATCGTCATCAGTGGTGACTCCACTAGCTTGTGGCAGGTCATTCCTTTGCGGAGCCTCTCTCCATGGTAGCGCACAGAATCTTTACCATTTGTCAGTGACATAAAACACGTGGAATAGCAGATGCCATAGCTTACATGCCAGAATAATGCTATTCTTTCTATTTTACTTGTTTTATTGTGTGGGCTGTCAAAAAACATACTGAAGAAGAACGAAATGGATGAAGGAAAGTACTTATTTAATAAAATATATCTCATATAAAATAGTATAAAAGAAATATTTTCATTTATATAAGCAATCAAAATTTTTAAAATGGCTGTGTGTGAATATACACTTACATTTTCTTTAATGACATTCTTGAATTTTTTTATTGTCTTATTCAAAAGTCCAGCTGTACATTCAAATTCAAGAAAACTTGCTCTCACCTAGCAGGGCCAAGATTTGAGACTCAGAGGTCTTTATTGAAGTTCATGATATCTTCTTTCTACCATACCTTTTTTCTTTGTGTTATGCAGCTTGCACAGAATCTGTTTGGTTTTACCATTTTTACCTTCATGTGGCATGTAGTTTTAAAGGTCCATGGCAACTTCCCCTTCTCATCTGTTTCAGTATGCCTCACACTACAGAAGTTCAGTGTTATGTAATGATGCTACCCAGCCCTTTGACTAAGACCTCCCTTTTAGAATATTGACAAAGCTCACAATTAGCCCTGCAGTACCAACTGTTCCTGCTAGTTAGGCTCTTAAAAATGAACTTCCTTTTGCACTAAGAGCTGAGAGTACAGTTTTATGGCTCTGCACTTGAACTGCTAATTCCAGATGCCACACCAAAAGCAGGAATGTAGGCCAGGGTTCAGCACATAGCAAAAATTCCAATTAAGGTAAATTGTGATATTTTTGCTCACATTTAGTTACTAAGTCTTCAGTTACCATGAGGAAAAAGAAATAAGTAAGCATGGACATGCAAAACACAATTTCAGACGTTAGGAGTAACCATAGCTATGCATGGCTGCTGGCATAATTTCAATAATCAATACATTTGAAAAATGCTGAGTGACATTTCTTTCTCAAACTAAAATATAAATTACGTGCATCAGACATTAAAATGACCAAATGAATACAAACGTTCTGAATTTTGTATGGCATAAAAATATATTTATAAGTATTATTTATTGGTGCTTTAAAGACTGAAATTGTATTTGAGGTGATTCAACTGTACTACTTTAATATTACAAGAGGCCTTTGCTCCTTCTAGATTGATTTCCAAAATAGAGCTTCTAAGTTCAAATACAAGAAAGGTGGCAGATGTCGAACATTATGAAGGGTAAGTTTTATGAGATAAAATAATGGAGAACATTTCTGACAGAGTACAATTCAAGGAATCAATAAAAATTCCCCTTTGTGGACAATCAAACTTTTTCGTCCAGAGAACTACGTAAAATATCTTAGATACAGTTCTCTTCCTCTTCCAGAAACTGAGACTGTAATAACTCTTATAGCATCCATGTTTAAGCACAAGAAGTTTGAAGTAGTACCTTTCAAGTAGAAGGTGGAATTTGGAAAGTTGGAACAGCTCAGTGGTAAAAAAAAATCATATCCTTGTGATTTTGGACATGCATGAGTGTTATAGTTTGTTTCCCACACTATCTGAACACCGCAGGCCAGTTGTAACGAACAAGACTATGTTTTGAAGGAGAATGTGGAAAAATGGTAGATTGACACTGTTAGCTAGATACTTCAAACTTAACTAATCAAAAGTTTTGGAATGAGGTAGGAATAATTGTATGCAATTCACTTTATTTTGGTTCTGCGTTGCCCAAAGAAAATGCTGAAAAAAAATAAAATGAGAAGAAAAAAAATTCAAACGTGAGTGATCACACATTTTAGCAAGAGATAAATGTGTTTTACTGGTAATATGCAAAAAGCAAGCAGGAGATACTCCCACCACTACCTGTACAGAATTCAATCACTTGAATCAATTCAGCATTCTAGAATCATTAAAATCTTAAATTAAAAAACACATATATCTTATATATATATACACATATATTGGCAGTAATTGTCATCAAATGTGACATATAATCCTGCTGAAGAATCACCCTCCAAACTATCTTGCAATATCCTTATCTCTTGTCACCAATCATCCCCATCTTTAGTCATGTGCTGATGGGCAAGTGAGAAGGGAGAGAATAAACAACAACTTATCATATCAACTTATATTTGATAAGTCCCTTATCAAACTAGTCAGAACTGGGAACATTGATATAACTGAATTCTAATCTGAAATTTTTCTTAGGAATTTTTAGAACAAGGCACACTGATACACACATTTAGATCAGATTCACCCATTTATTTTGGCATGAGTTCAGTTCTAAGGATGCAACAACTCATACTAAAAGAATTATTCAAATTTTGTGTTTTGAAAATGACTGCTAAAATTAACAGTCACCAATAAGGTCATATTTAGAATCCTGATATTCATACTTATTGTACTGAATAATCAGGAAAGGAGGCCTACAGATCTTTCAGGGAAGGCTTCGGTATCAGTATTTTCTCTTAAGACAGAGGCCTTGACACATAAAACACACTGAAAGTACAATGTCATAACTGCATTGTAGCAAGAGCATACCTCAGCAAGCTTCATTATGTTTGTATCCATGTGTCATAGCTGAATCCAGTGCTAACCCATGTAAAAAATGAGAAGAGTCTTTGTTCCAAAGTACTAATATTAAATCAAGAAGAATACTTTCAGTAGAACCTAAGAAGTATTGCTACAGTACGATCTACAGCATAAAAGTGAAATATTCTATGTTTATATAGTAGAACCTAATCAGAAAGAGTTTTTGAATGGCTAAAAAGAAAGATTAAAACAAAGTTAGCAGCACTAAATCAGAAAATAAGGCAGCTTTACTGAGTTAATTTCCCAGCACAACAACACAGTCACAGTCTCCTCTTCAAGCTGAGTGTTTTAATGTTGGTAATGTTTGCTCATCAAATGCTGCAAAGAACTCTGACTTAAAAGTAATAATAATAATAATAATTACTAAAAATATACGTAACTGCTAACAGTGTGGAACCTGATCTGGATTTAGTCCACCTGTCTCTTGTTATTTACCTAACACTTTTCAAATTTCATATAACAATTTTGAAACAGTATTATACTATTTTATTTGATTTCCTGCACTTGCCTCCTGACAAATAAAATGAAAAATGAACCACTATTGAAAAAGATGGCATGTATAGATAGATGATTACAAAGCAGCACATCAATCTCATTCCATCACAGTGAAGTAGTATGCACGGTGGGCATAACTGAAACCAATGAATAAAATATTTAATCTGAACACTGTGAAAAATGAGACAGAAGTGAAGAAGGCAGAGAATTTCCATAAACAAATGAGTGCACTTCCATAAATGCTCTTAAGGGGTTTTGTTCTGTAGTGGAAAAAAGGTTCTATAGCATTTATTATTAAAAGAATGAATATATATTTGCATATGCAGTACAAGAAGAAAAAATAGAACATATTCAAGATTTTATCTTACTAGAAAACAGGATTCAATTGGTATCTAGAGTGAGATGTTCAGTGTCATAAATGAACAGTTTCCATTGGCACATTAGAAAAACATTGATTTACTTTACCTCAGGATGTGGCCCCAAGCATTGCGCTCTAAGCAGGAAGTTCTTAGAAGTTAAGAAATGTTGAAGAGAAAGGTACTTCTTGTAACTTTGTGGGATACTAGGGAATTATCTACTCATGAGAAGATCTTTTGCTACAATAGCAATCCACTCTAAGCAAAAGAGTTCAAAAACAATAAGTGGGAATTATCTGTTTGGAGAACCCAAGCAGTCACATACAATCTCGCAGCCGACACGAATATGGAAGCACAAGGCTCCAGCACAAAGGTGCAAACAGAGAGCTCACTTTTTCATGGTGACCAGTGCTCTCCACCACTCTGATTTTAACAGAAGCTGAAAAGCTTACATGCTAGCATGGAAGAAGGCAGGTTTATATCTTCCCTGTACTTTTAACTCAGATTCTCTGCTCTTCACACTAGCCCAATATTTTTACTCCAGTACCTCCTCTCTCACGACATTACTGACTGCAGTTCAGACAGAAGATGCATCTGTCATCCAGCTTTACCAGGCAGAAAAAAAAAGAAAAAAAAAAAGACAGGGACTAGAGTTGTTCTGGAAGACATGAAAAGAAAACTCTCAAAAAGAAATACAGGATGTGTTCATCTGATATTTAGGATCAAGCTTAAGGGCAGCTCTCTACTATTCTGACCCCTTCAAGCCATCCTGCTACAACACAGTCTGCTTACGCCACAGACATTGTTAATACCCAAAGTAGAGTTCCAGTCCAGTTTAGCATGTGAACTACTTTATGGGCTAGTCTGACAAAGAGATGAAGAGGGATATGGAAGGATTGTGAGGCTGAAGCAGAAAACTGAAAAATCATTGGTGACAAAACTGCTACACTTAAGACCATTAAGATAAAGGGATTTTGAAATGTGGTAGGAAGTGGCAAACCGGTAGACAAGCAGCAGTTATATCAGTCTACTCAAGACAGACAGTGATAATTTACCTATGAGACAGACAGCAGCAAGACCACATCTTAGAATAAATCTCAAATCTACCTTGATTATCAGAATGGGAACTTTGTCACTATCACATAGTCAACTGGAATTGTGTGTTCTAATATATATATAACATTGGCTCGTTTTGATAATCCATCCCACTGAAAATGTAACTCTCGAAAGTGTTTAGAAAATAACGTAGCTCTGTTTTGTATGTGCTGTCCTATGATGTCAAGGGTCATTCAATACCTGTCAGCAACGTGCCATGTGTATAGCTCACACTGTCCTCTCCATAACAGCATAACATAATCAGAGGTAGATGGGGAATAGGAGCTCCAGGAAGCAGTTAACCATGGTAATGACAAATAAAGAATGAAAAAAACAGATTGGGTCAACTTTTTCCCCAATTCATTTCACCTTCAAATTTAAATTTTACCCTCAATTTTCTTACAAGTTCATCCTACGTGCAAGCTGAACTATAAAAAAGAGCTGCTTTCTTATCAATACTGTGTAAACCCAAGAATATGCTTCTTCCTCTGCTTTAAAATAAGGTCAAAATGAGATCTTATTTAATATTTATATCTTGACTAATATATTTTTTTCCTTGGCTATCATAAACTATGCCAGATAGCAGACCAAACTGGGCTTAGGACCTTAGAAGAAGAAATGAACATCAGTATAAAGCCTGTATTCCAAATTTCAGCAAAAACGACACTCTGTTAAGTTAAAAGCTCCTCAAATTATTTCTCTTCGATTTATGGAAAAAAACGTTTGGGCAGCTGCTGGTCAGAATCTGGAGTTCTTTTTTAATTGGTATTTTTGTGTCTAGTTGCTA
This sequence comes from Tetrao urogallus, assembly GCF_951394365.1. Lineage (NCBI taxonomy): Eukaryota > Metazoa > Chordata > Aves > Galliformes > Phasianidae > Tetrao > Tetrao urogallus. Next base: position 30,230,254 of record NC_136820.1, on the reverse strand, counting down.
CTTTTTAAGCCTTAGCTGTCTGGGATTCACTGTGTTCATCTAAGGTTCCAGGTAGCTTGCCATCTACACTAATCATTGCACCACTGAAATTTGTCTTATCTTTCCTTCAGAAATCAAAGAAAAATAAATATAAGCAATCAGTGACTCAATGACCAGGCTAATTTCAGATCAAAGAATAAGTTAGAAAAAGCTAAAGATGGCTTTTAGATCCATTTGCAATTCCATAATCATGCTTTGCCTCATATCTCATCATTCAGCTCCTTGGAGTTATTTATAGCAGTTTCAGGGCTGTCCTAAATATGTAAAACTCATTACCTATAGCTACTCAAGATGTTCCGAGCATGCATTTTTTCAGCAGCTACATATTCCTGTTCTAATATCAGACATTAATATTGCCATATCATTGAGAAATACATACAAGTATCCTTAGCTAGACATTTCATCAGGTTTTTTACCGTTGTTTAATGTTCTGATGCTGGTGCAAAGCAAAGTGCACATATTAAAAAGTCAGGAGCTATAGCAGTGGTAGAAATCACAGTCATAATAAAGGCACAGAGTTGCATTCAGCTTCCTTCTATGGAATAGAGACCATTCTATCCGAAGTCAGGACCATTTTATTTTGTATAGTTGTATTTGTAATGTATATTTGTAATATTTGTAAAATATTTTTTAATGTAAAAAAGTGAGAAATCTTTTTGTGGTTGCATTAATGAAACTACATTTCAAACAAAACTGAATTTTGGGACTCAGCAAGCTTTCCAATCCTATGTCCTAGTTTCAAGCGATTAGTCTGTAGACAGGAAAAGTGCTTGTAGGAAAAGTTTTTGACAGGAATCAGTGTTTGTAGACGTAGTGTTATTTTCTTCATCAATGCTAAGAGCAGCAAATACTTCTTATGAAAGGTCTTGTTTCATTAATGCCTTCAAAGATAACGCAGCATCTTTAAACACTGCACCTCCACATCAACTCTTTCAGTACCTTAGAAATACATTTAAAAAGAGCCATGTCTCAATTATCAGAAGTTGCAAAAGCCAGCTTTTTCCTTAATGACTTTTCTCCATGTACCAGTTTATCATGTTTTGACTGATTTCTGGCTTAACTGCCTTTCTCCAGTAGGGAAAGCAAGCCTAAAGTCCTACTGACAGCAGAGTCTCTAGAGTCAGATTCTCCCAGAGTCTTGAAATGATATGGGAATCTTAGGTTTCATTTAAAAATAACTTTTTAACTTACACAATAACTTTTTAAATTTTATTCATTCAATAAAATAAATGATACTATTCAAGTGGTTCCTTGACCTATGCGTGCATTTACAGGAACAAGAAAGCATAGTTACGGGTATACAAGAAGGACACTATAAGTTAACTTCTCTAAGAACTCTCCCTCCAAGAAAGGTGGTAGAGGGCAATAGAATGATGGGGTACAGTGTGTACTGACCAAAGCTAGTACCGATCTAGGCAGAGCATCAGGCTCCCCTGAGGCAAAGTCCAGTACTGGAGGTCTGAAGGAAGATTGTTAATTTCCTCTTAGCAATATGGTCATAGAATCATAGAATCATTAAGGTTGAAAAAGATCTCCAAGATCATCTAGTTCAATCCACCTACCTCCACTGTTGCCCACCATTTCCCTCAGTGCCGTATCTATCCTTTCCTTAAACACCTCCAGAGACGATGACTCTAACCTCTTTGGGCAGCTTGTATCAGTGCCTCATTACTCTTTCAAAAAAATTCATCCTAGTATCCAACCTGAATTTCCCCTGGCAATGATGAGTCCATTCCCTCTAGTCTATCACTAGTTACCCGGGAGAAGATGCCAACTACAACATCCTTTCAGGTAGTTGTAGAGAGCGATAAGGTCTCCCATCAGCCTCTTCTTCGCCAGACTGAACAATCCCAGTTTTCTCAGCTGCTCCACATAAGACTTGTGCTGCAGATCCCTCACCAGCTTTGTTGCCCTTCTCTGGACATGCTCCAGGGACTCAACATCTTTCTTGTAGTGAAGAGCCCAAAACTGAACACAGTACTCAATGTGTAGCCTTAATCAGACCTGAGTACAGGAGATGATCATCTCCCTGTACCTGTTGGCTACAATATTTCTTATACAAGCCAGGATGTCATCGACCTTCTTGGCCATCTGGGCATTCTGTTGGCTTGTGATCACCTGAATCCTTTTCCTCCATAAGCTGGTCACTCATTGAAATGTGATCTGATTCCTGTTCAGCTTTTGAGTTGTGTAACATTGGGTACATTGTAGACCTCAGATAAGTGCATGCACTCATATGTATTTTGGAAGCAATTAGAGAGAGGCGGGTTTTCTCACTAACTACTCCCCAAACCATCTACTGCCTCTCTGGCTGCAGGAAGACTGAGAAGTTCTGACTCCTTATTTACCTACCTGTTTTGTATGTCTATCTGTAAGCAGTCTGTATGCCATACAGTCACCTATGGTTTGTAGAAAAATTGCTGTTCAGACCTCCATGATTCACAGCAGGAGAAGGAAAATTCTTCCCAAGATAATGTATTTGGCATCCTGTCACTTATATCACACACTTCTGACAGAGATAGCCTATCTGCTCACTGCTGATAGGGAGACACAAAGTTGAAGTCAATGAATCTTTTGTATAGGAAAATGCAATTCATCATCCACCAAGATGATATGGAACAGCCCCTACCAACTGAAAATGTGATTTTCATTCAGGTGAAGGATGCCCATTTCATCATTGTGTCAAGATATTTATTTTTTTTAGAGACAGCAATGATAATTTAAAATAAGAATTGATTTCTGTCTTTAATAAAAAATTGATAAGGAAGAACATAGTCAAAGCAATAACAATTATTAGAATTTTTTTCTGTTACTTTTTTTTTTTTAAATGATGCAGCATTCCTTCTAGACCAAGGTCACAAGATTGACACAGTTTGCATACAGATACATCGCCCCTGTTCTTTCCACCTCACCAAGACAGTTCAAAAACCTTCACCTAAGATCCAGTGGAGGAATTAATTTTGAAATAAATAATGTACCATAAGACAAGGTATAACATTATTTTAGTAAATGTTACAAGTCATTTTTGACTGGTTAATGACACAAAGGCCAGATATCCTTACAGATTTTAAAAAAGCTTACATTTTAAAGAGGTTCCACAGTGATTTCAGAGGCTTTCATATGGAAGAACATTATTGCTTGGCTGGTTGGATATGCTGAAACACGATACACAATCACAAGCAATCATGTGAAATCTCTCAATTGTCAAGATTTCAAAAGAATGGCAAGCCAGCAATACTAACAGGATAATTGAGAACAAAATATGAAAATACCTATGGGAAAGACATACAGGGTAATGTCAAATTACTGTAAGAGTAGAGTTTAAAGTGATAGTGCCAAAGTGCTAGCTGTTCCCATTAAGATCAGGAGAAATATTTACAAGAGTAAGGCACCCAAAGATCAGATTTAGTAAGGTGTCAAGAAAGAATTTAGAAGTCAAGCAGGACCATTTCCCCAAAGCACCACTTATTCAGGCTTTCTCTCCAAAATCCACAGGAACTGCAAGTACTATCACTGTTGAAAGCAGGGCATTTAACTTGAAAACTCCATACGTATTTAGAACACCGAGTCTGAGTCAGTCAATTTAGAAAATCTTTGTCCATTTATTGTCTTGTATAAAGCAAATAAAATGAACCAGCTATAACTGCCAAATGCACTGAGTGAGCCCTCTTGAAAGTAAAAGTTATCATCAGTAAAATATGGTCGTATACTTTAGTGCTTTCAAATCATTTTATTTAAAATTTAAAGAAAATAAGCAAAGCAGAGCAGCGAATGTTACAAAATACAGACAGATGCAGAACTTCTTAAATGAGACTTGAAGTTCAGACTCAGAACTACAGCCTTTGGGCCACAGCAAATTTTTATTTTAGCGCAGTAATGACTTTTACCAGAACTCAATACACAGGAATGCGTCCTAGAGAGTGCACTGACAGCTATTTTCCTTCTGGGTGTAAGACAACCAAATGGCTTTGCAGAGGAACATGTTCAAGTGTGTCACCGCAGACAACGTGTACACAGTAAACAGCATGACCTGTGTATGCCACCCTGGATCTCACACACATTTAAAGTTAAAAAAAAATGTAGTTCTTGGTTTTGGTTTCATCTTATGTTGCCTTTTTTTTTTTTTTCTTTTCTCTGAAAAGACCCTCATTACAGACTAGTCCTAGCATCAAGTCTGGGGATGCTCATTGCCTCTGAAGTGATAAATGGCCAATAAATAGCAGGGCTGGTTTCAGAGCCAGCAATCAATACAGACACTAAAGTATGGTTTCAACAGCCATTCTGGTTCTTATCGGTGTGCACAGACAACGATTACACAAAAACTCTGATATTAGTGCATTATGTGGTTACCCCATCTCTGCTGGAGGACACTGCCCTTCATCAGTGTCACCGACAAATCAATTGGTCACTTAAGACGACGTCTGTAAGTGCTCATCTTGTCCCTTGCTTGAAATGTATTGCAGCCATTTTCCCGTTAAGTTTCACATAAAAAGGATTTGCTGAAGCTGTGCAACTGGGATAAACCGAAGAACCCGATTTACTGAAATAGCTTAGAAATGGTTTAATATTGCATTGGTGTCAACAAAGCAGATTTTTTAAATTTCCTCTTGACAACAAAGGAAAAATATCCACACCAAAGCCACACATAAAGGGAATCTCTTTTTTAAAGTTTTCCCACCTGTCTAAAGGGGAAATAACATTCACCTGAAGGGCTTTGAGATCTACAAAAAAGACAATGCTATTAACTGTATTTTAAAAAGTGAAGTGACAACCAGTGCTATAAAATAAAGATATCTTCACCCTTGAAAACTTGACAGGAAAGAAAGGTGAAAAGAAATATAAAACTAATGAAATAATGTTTACTGTTTACCCAGAGTTTCAGTTTTCCCAGATCCAGTTTCCTGTTGACTCCTTAAGAAAAATTTCCTTTCCTAGCATTGGCTTCTATTTCTGGAAAAGCTGAAGAACTCACAGCTCTGATTTAGCTTTACTCAGACTGTGACCAGAGATAACCAAAAGACCTGGTGTATTGGACTGGAAGCTGTAATTCCAGAGTGTCATCAGTAACACTCATTGCATATGTGATGGAGGACCAACACTCATAACAGCTGCTTCCTCAGTATGTATCAATTACACTTTTCACAGGCTAGAGCAATGGATGACAAAGTATGGAAATCCTCAGCAGAGATCACCACCCAGCTAAACTGCCATCATACAACACTTCTCTCATCTGATAACTCCCTCCACTAATTTGAATTGAGGCAGTGAAACTGACATATTGCCTTTCTTGCATTTATACTTTGACTTAAAAGTTTGAAGATACATGGAAGGCAAGCTTTGCCTTCCATAAGCACAAGGCTGCACATCTACATTGATCACCACATCCCAGATGTACATTTCCCAGTCTATAGTTGATAACTATCTAATTCTATAGCAGGCTGTGTTTAAATCTATCTCTTCTCAGATACTGTTCATCAAAGGCATTTTTCCCTTCAAGGGCAGCTTAGTCAAACTCTAGACACTCAATTGTCATATATATGTATGCAGGATTAACCTCAGAGACATTATCAGTGCTACATAACTATTCCATTCCTGTTCTGAGGATCATCAAACACAAGTGCATAATCCAAAAGATCTACTTGAGGGCAACAAAAACAGGAAGAGTTACAGGATAAAATATCACATCTTGCTAAAGCACATTCAGAGTGCTTACATTAAAGTAAAAAAAAAAAAAAATAGCCAAAGGGTGAATTATGATATTAAAACTGTAGAAGAAATGGCTAGCAAAGAAGTTTTTGGAAATCATGAGATATTTAAAACTCTGTATAAAGGAAACGTGCTGTATTAATGGCTTTGTCATTTCCCACATGCACATAATAGTTCACACAGCCCAGAAAACATTTAGCTTTGCAATGTAATATCATCTTAGTAGTGATAGCATGTTCATCTTATCATTTTTACCGATGTCTACTGCATCATGGGAAATGTGCACCCTGTCTGGAGATCAGTCTGCCCAAACATGCATGTCTATACCTAGTTCTTCCATCCTATTTTCATGAGATCAGAAATTATCACTGATGAACTGAAACAAGACAGCTCTAACTAGGATATCACACATTTAATAGTCAAACTGTCTATAACAACACTGTCTGTAGAGGTTGTAAGACATTTTGGCACAAAACATGGATTCTATTTTCATGAACTACAAAATGACCTGTACTAGAGCAGCTGAAAAAGCAAGATTTGTACTTCTTCAGCTTCACTGACTTCACTATAAACTATTAAGCTTGTATGGCAGCAGCAGGAAAAAATATATATATATTTCAGTAGAAAACTGCAGATTCTTTTGCTGATAGTCTTCCACAGCCGCCCATATTGGTCATTCATTTCTAAAAAGATAGTGCCATTTAAGATGCTACAATAGGCAATGAGTATAAAGCAATTATATCTAAGGGGAAATCTATCCAAAAGCTAGCTAAAGATCTACTGCTACCTCTATTTCAGCTTTGACAGATTCTCTGTTTTCAACAACTTATCACTTTATTCCACAGATACTGAAATTAACTGTTTTCTTAGACCAGTATATTCTATGGCAGATTCCCAGCACTATGCCTTAGCAGTAGCCATTAGGTTTCATTGGCTGACATAATTCAGAGCCCACACACACCAACCAAGGACTGAAAAACTACCCAGCCTAAATCCATCCTGCAAGCAGGAAGGAAGAGTTGGTACTAATATTTTAAAAGTAATATCTTGACTTACTGGCTATTAAATCAACTTAAACAGCAGTGGAAATACAATTAAATACTCAAGATTCTTACATTCATTATATATATTTTTTCATATTTTGTCTTAAAATCATTGTTCCACAGTCACCTCACTACTTGACAAGCAACAACAAAACAAATAAGTTAATTAAATAAAAACTGCATTTGCTACAGGAAAAAAAAAAAAAAAGACTAATCTTAAATTGCTCTTTTGATGTGAATAATTGTCAAGCCTGGGTGCTATTACAGACTGAAGGGTCACCTGAAGTTTTGTCCTTAGAGGAACCAAGCTCCAGTGAATCTTCTGAAGAAAATGAAGTGTTAATAACTACATAGTCTCTGTTATATATTATATCTAAGGGGAAGTCTCTAGATATTGAAATAAGCACTGCATGTCTGCAAAGTCGAGCAAAGCAAAGGCAAACATTTCTATTGCACATTTCTTTAAAAAATAAAGAGACCTGAATCAATAAATTGCTGAAAAAATTACTATTTTGTACAAGCTGAAGGTCAGTGCAGGTCATTTCCACTAAAGCAAACAGAGTTTGTTAATTTAATCCAGCAGATTTGGCGTGGAAACCAAACAGGAATTTAATCAGAAGCAGAAGGCGGTGAACAACTCTGAAAATTGAATAATCATTGTGCCAGACAGTAAACATCATTATAAAAGAAAAAGAAGGAAAGAATAAAAGCATCTGCTTTTCACACTGTTCATTAACTTCTTCAAACAGGTGATAAATGATTTAAAACACTGAAAAGCAAAGACACTGTGTATAAGCTCAGCCGGTCAACAGTTTAGCACAACTGCTATGATGATACTAAGCTCCTTCTTCTCCTGTATTATACTTCTTTCTTTAAAAGCTGGCTCATTACTCCTCAAGAAGTAATATTGCTATTACTGTACTTTGAAAGATTCATTTACTTTCTCAGTCCACAGAATGAAAAAAATTTAAAAGGTTAAAATATGAGATCTGCTCCAAAAGTAATGTTTCCTATTTACTTCCATGGAAGCTACAACAGCTACAAACAATAACATTACTTGATAAAGCAAATTCGCAGCTACAAAACACTTTTTCCACATAGTCACCACCATTGGCTATCCATTTTTCCCAGTGGTGAACAAGAGCCTGCATGCTATGCTTGTAAATGCTTGTACCAACCACAGCGCTCCACTGCTGCTTTCACCACTGCTGAAATGCACCACCCACCATCTCACTGTGCTCACATCCTCTGTTTTGTGTGCAGAGACATTCAGCAAATATCAGTGAATGTCAGTGAGTGTCATTCTTTCTAAATGGAGGAATTTGTTTCCACCCCTGTACTTCATACACCCTCACATGTCAGATGCCATTATGTAAGGCTGCCCCTCTGCTGTCATTTGTCATGGAATATTGGAAGGTTCAGCCTCTACTGCCATAACACCTCTGATGTTGTGATAATAAAAGAGGCAGCAGTATTCAGAGCAGTCCTCATAATTATCTCGTCATATTTTAAGATAAATTCTGCCCTTACTAAGTGGAAATTCAGATAAGATGAAGTAAAATAGTTCATATCTTCCATTGACATAAGACTTAATCTTTGTGGTTTACAACAAAAATTCATAAAAATCGAACTTATATTCTAAAATAAAATAAATCCTTTGTTGAAGTCATTCAGATGACCCTACATTCTGTAAAACTAAGTTAACCTGTAGAGACTTTTTACACTCTCTCAGTAGTTAATTTTCAGACCACTACAAACATAAAAGGAAAACAATCTCTCTGAAAAATTTTTGGGGTAATCTTCAGCTTATTCTGAAAAACTCCATAGTTCAGCATTCACAGCATTTATATTGATACAACAATATTTTTGGAGAAGAGTTAGCTGTTTCTCCATAAGTGACGTTTCAGCATTTGCATAATATTCACTAATTCCAAATTTCCAGCAGTTATTGATCAAAATTCCTATCGTCCTTTCTTGGGAGAGAATTTTTTTTTTAATTCTAAATAGCAGAAATTCTGGATAGGAGGGAGGGAGGGAGAGAGGAAGGAAGGGAAAAAGGGGTGAGAGGAAGGAAGGCTCTATTTCTGTATTACAGGGAAACTCAGTACTCAATATATGTATTTTTTCCATTTCAGCTAAAAGGAATCTGAGACTAATAAAATAAGAGATTCTTGTCAAAAATTTTACATTTACTCTGGTAGAGTAGGGAAATATAAATAGTAAACAGATTCTGCTGGCCTGATCTTCTTCCATCATCCATGGGTTAAAAGGAAGCTAGGCAAATCCAATTTGAAGGCTAAAAAATTCCAGCCCTTCCTTAATTTAGTGCTTATATTCATCTGGATATGAGCTGCCAGTGACAAGAAATAAAACACGCTGAAATCATCTTTCATGATGCTCAAGGTATATATCACCTCCTTCATCTGAAACTGTTTGAAGTACTGCAAGATTCTTGCTGCTTCACCACAGAAAAAAGATTCCTACTCAGCGCACTACAAGTGTCCAACCAGCACACAGGATACAAGAAATACAACTGACATATTTAAGGATGTGAAGATAAATTTCAAGGCATTATTAATTCCTGCAAGTATAACTTCCATCTGCATGGTAGCAATATGCTGAGTTTTGTTCCCACAAATGAGTTCATTAAGAGATTGAGGTTGTGCTTACATCCTCTCATGCTGTAGTTCACAAAGAGGCTAAGCAGATCCACTGCTGTTGATGTGCAGAAAGGATCATATCTTAGGCAGGAAGCATATCACAGATACCATCTGTCAGAGCAGATATCCCACAAACGATAGGCAGGATACAGCTACATTGTCATTGCAGTTCAGAACAGGAAAGTACTTTTGAAGCATATCTCATGATTATCCCACTTACCACACTCTAGCTATCACATCTGAGTCATTCTGGAGCATATCAGCTAGGGTGCTTGGGCTGTTGAATTGGTCCATGGGATGAACAAAACCTGAAGCTCTGTATGGTCCTCAAATGTCAGGTGCTCAGCACCAACTGTACTACCATGCGGATCCCCTCCTATCATCATGACATATGCAAACACATACAGCTAAAAAGCCCTGGCCCATTTGGGATGGACTTAGCTTGTAATCAATGGCTTTCTCTACACATTCTGAAATTAACTTGCAATACTTCTTTTGGGCAAAGAGCATTTCTATCTGTAACGTTAGATGCATTTTATTTACCAAAGTAATTTCTCCAGTGTAAACATGGTGTCAGAAAAGCGATTTTCTAAAACACTGAGATGTCGAAAACCTACCAGATTTCATTGGACATAGTAATTTGATCCAATGTGCTGTTCACAGCTTCCCATTAACAGCCATAATTGAGTTAGGCCTTTCCATTACAAAATGCAAAGGCAACTTCAACCTTAGCTCCAAGAGTATCTCTTATTAGCCAGAACAAGTTAAGAACTATGGCACTGCAAAAACACTACCTGTCAGTGTGGATGGCACTCCACTGGGAATTTTCAGCACTACCTGTATATAAAATTTTGTCAAATACTTCACTCTATTCGCTGTTAAGATCTTATAAGTACTTCAAATTTTCAACAGAAGTTTTTCCTTAGACCTACAAGGCAGTGTCTGTTTTTCAAGATATTAATCAGACGTAGAACAAAACAGCAAAGTGCAAAGTTTACACAATTCATACACATTTTTAAGTTTATCTTTTCTTCATATGCTCTTATCTTTGCTTCAGAAAGTTTGGTTCATTGGCTCAGCTGGACAACATTTGAAAGAATGTTCCTGACAAAAAATATTGCAAAAACAACATTAACTTTGAAAACTATTTTAGAAATAAATGATTCATATCTGATGAGCTGTGAAAAACTGGAAAGTTACAAAGGGAAAAAAGGGGATGTAATGAATTTAACAGAAATGCCACATGCTCCTTTTTTAATGGTGCTGATATTTTAATCCTAGAATTTTCTTAGTTTGCAAGGTTCCAAATGTTGGCAGAGAAGTGAAAGCCTGCTAATTATTTGCTTTTAAAAGAATAACTGTTATCCTTAGATCAGTAAACTTTATCAATCAATCCTTTTTAAAGGAAGGCTAGGAATATAAATAAATTATAGATTTTTAAGAATAATGTGATCATGCAAATAATGCTATATTATGTATCCCAGCCAATAAAGCAATCTCTTCATTTAATTTTGTGGATTGCAGTTCTCTTGCTATATTTTAAATGTCAGTGTAATTTCTCACATTGTGTTTTCCTGAGGAGATCTAAGGCATTGCTCATGAAAATGGAGTATTGGGTCACCTCTGTGTTGAACAGCATAGCAGAAGGCTAACATGGTCTGCGGGGATTAAAAGTTCAATGAAACAGGATCACCTTGGTGGGTCTTAAAGTCATAGCCCTTAGAAAACAAGAAAAGCATAAGTATGGCTGTGCAAATTATTACTTCTACATGATTTGGAAATAATTTATTCAGAGATGCTACAATTCCACCAGTTGTGGGCCTTTCCTATATGTTTCCTAAAAAGATAATGATATACTGATTTTTGCGCATACTACTTACAATTTAGTGAAAATAAAAATCTATTGAATTAATTCTTGTTCTGTGAAACTCAGAAAAATTAGAGTAGATACACTATGTACTTGTCTTTTTTCCTTCCTTGAAGAAATGGTAAGGGACTATTCTGCTTCAAATTCCCAGCAAATGCGGAACAGCAGTAACTCTCCTCAGAGGTGGGATCATAGACAACCAAAGACCAAGACAGATAATCATTGGCTTCATTAATTTAGAGCACTGACCAGGATATCATACAGTGAAGAGAAATATAAAGATGCCCCATATCTCAGACTGAAGGGATGGATTACAATTTGAATTTTCAGCAATCTTTTTGAAGATTATGTATATTCTGTGGGGAAAAAAAAAAACTAATTTGGAGTCTCCAATATGTCTTTGGAGTTTGATGTTTTGTGTCCTCTTGCTGCTTTGAAGGTCGCTTGTTCTTACCTTTTTCAATACTGGATATCAAAATTTACAAACACAAAGAAAGCAAGAACTTTGGAAAAAGAAAGTCAAGCTCACACGTGAAAATAAACAAGAAGAAAAAAATCTACTGGAAGTGCACCTGAGAGAACAAAGAACGTGTATGTCGTTAATCTCTGCTTGCACAGCCAAACCTCCAAAGACAAGCAAACACTTGCAAGGTACGTCATTCAAGTTGCTATAATGAGCAGAGTCACATCCCACTATTTAGTTCTTTCCAAAGATTTAGACAGACTCTTTCTAGTAAGGTAAGATAACACAGCCTACGTGTCATATATTAACTACAGAGAAAGTTAAAGTGACATCTACCTGCCCTCATCTCATGTCTCCCTAGTTTCAATTTTTTCTGTTTCTATCCAAAGGAAACTAAGGAGTACTGGCATTAGTTGGACTTTTGTGTGAGATTGTTCACACTATGATTAATTGATAGGCTGAATCACACGAATAAAAATGCAACCCTAAGAAGTTTTGAACAAGATTTTAGCTTCACACAGGAAGTTATGTTGAAGTACAGACACACGCTCTACGTGGAAGTTCAATTAGAACAATACATTATTTTGATTTTGCATATGACCTTAGCTGTTCTACAGACCACTAAGTTCTACTTAATCCCAAATGTGAAAAGCATGAATTAATTAAGCAATATATCACAGTAACACAGATATTTCTGATACTACTTCTTAGGCTTTTATGGTAGAACGAGCATTTCCCTGCATTAATATCCACTGTTAATAACGGTATTTAGAAGAAATATATTTAAAGATTTAACAATTTATTTGAAGTAGCCAGGTAAAATGAGCAGCTATTTTCATACTACCATCTAATGGGCTGTACTAATCATGTGGATAGTGTCCCCCTTTTCCCCATGGAAGTTTAAACAGAATACAGAATTGGTTCAAGAACTGGACAAAATCATTTTGAAGTTATCAATCCTGATTATTGTATTGCTTAGAATGAAACTTTGACCTACTCCAAGCAAACCCACAACTACCTGCCAATGCTACCAGCAGGATTCCGAAACGGTGCACAGGATTTGTCAACATTAGCATGTACCTCTATATTAGTTTCTCCTTTCAGTATACAAGACAGAATTCCAGATTCAGAAGGTACTGCCTTGCTCCTGAACATGCCATTTCCAGTGAAGCTGCACTTTCAACTTTTAACATTATCTGTGCAGAAACAACTGCTGAAATGTTAGTATACAGTAACAGAAATTTGATATTGTATAGCTTTGCAAAGTTTGACCCTGTTTTTCTGGAAGCAAAATGGCTATAAATTGGATAAAATGGAAATGTAAAGATAATATATGCTGCCGAAAATATTCGCTGGTCATTTTAAATCCAGTTAAGACTCCCAGAGTTCTTTGAGAGAGGTATACAACTTTTAAATATCTCTTGTCCTATAAGAAGTATTGCACAATAACAAAAAGAAAATAGAAGGAAATAATAATTGCGAATACACGGATGAGAAAAAAATGAAGCTACCAAATAAATGGAAATTACAAAGGAAATCTGGAAACAAACAGAAGGAGGTTACAAAAGCTCTGGTTACTGCATTATGTAAGTGAGCACAGTTATGAAAATAGACATCCTTATGAAACTTATTTACCTCCCAGTCACTTTTCTGAGATGATCCTATATGAAAAACAAATATGTACCAAATGCAACAATTAGAGACTGATGTGCATCCACCCCTGCTTGATGGGCTACTGTGTCTAAGATCTTACAGAATGCTTTATAATGACATCATTTATAGCTGAAAAACTTCATCTTCTCATAAACTTTCTTTAATTTCTAGTTGCTTTCCTGTGTTGTTCCTTTGATTAACTATTTCAAATAATTAATTTAGTCACCATTTTCTAGTGCAGACAACATAGTAATTCTTTCCTCGTTTTCTATCCAGTTTACTGCAATATGCAATATTTAATGAAGGCCAGCGTTTCTTGATAAATATCTTTCCAATTTCCTTTCAACTTAACAAGCAGCACTTCAAAGCCTTCCTCTGAACCTGTACACCCAAACCTTTTTGCATATCTTAGGAGAAAGCTATAAAATATATTTTCAGTGCAGAAGATTTTCTTCCTTGCTTTGCTGTGAACAAGTTTTTTCTACATTTATCATCTTTTCTACTAATTGTGCTCCCCACCTTTTCCTGAAGTGTTTTGTTTTTAATTATTTCAGGCTTAATTTATCTAATTATTTAATATACATTGTGGCATATGCAATTATGACTATATTCTCGATCCTAGTTCCCTTGGTGGCTATTTTTATGCTTTGTTCAGATACACTTTAGATAGACGGAAATAATTACACATGGCATCTTTCTGAAGCTTGTTTGCTTTGTCCTTCTTATCTGAAATAAAAGTTACCCCAGTATCAGGAAGCTGTGATAGGATATCAATATGACTATGTTTTATGGAGATAGCTTGAAGTCTTAGAAAAGATCCAGGTTGATGTTTTACAGGAAAGGTCAATATGCAAGTAGATCCAGCATCTTTAAGAACAAAGTGATCCAATTTTCTGCCCCCAGCTGCACAGTGTAGGTGTTTCAGCACTGGACAGAGTTCCTATTTCTGGAGAACAGTTTCACAGAGAGATATAACTGGAGAAAGAACCCAAGAGGACCTGATGGACTCTAGTGATTTCGACCAGCCAACAACTGCTTCGGGAGCTGTATTTTAAATCCAATGGTACAGCTAATATCCATTTATAAATTCTTATTTCATATAGAAGCAATGTAAACAACATAAGAGACTCTTGAATTCTATTCTAGCAGCCACACTTCCAACTGAAAACTCAAACAAAGTAGGCATCCATCAGAACTGACATTGAAATTACCACCACTTACATTTATTATTTGAGGAAGTCTAGCACTAGATATATCACACATATCTCAATCCACCCAAGTATAAGAGAATTCCATTTAATAATATTAGAAAAAAACACACTAGTTTTGATTTAGTAAGATCATACTTCAGCACTATGCCGTTTCTTTTAAACTACTTCATCAGTGACACAGAATCTAAAAATTTTCTAAGCCCAGTGCAAAATTCCTATGCTTGTTTTAGCTTTCTCTCTAAGGCTTTTCACTCATCTGAGTACTGTTGTATATCACATACATCACATCCAAAACAGCAAAAGTAAACAATATCCCTGTAAAGGAATCAAGCTATTTCTTTTATAAAAGAGGAAGGATTATTTGAAACAAGGCAGAATTAAAAATTATTATTACTGGTATCTCAGAGGAGGAAAAGAAATATCTTTACTGCCTGTCTATTTTAGACCACAATGTCCATGTGATTACAGAGTTATCCTTCTGCTTGTTATTCTAACAGTACTCTGGTGTCACTTTCTGAAAGTCTCATAAAACTGAATAAAGCTGATTTGCTATGAAATAATTATGATATACTCATGATAAAGATCCCATGATAAAGCAGATTATCACACACTAAGCTTCATAATTTACTGTTATTCTGATTCTGCCATAACTTATCATACTCGTAAATATTTTCATTTCAATTCAGATTTTCTCATTCAATTCCATTGTAAAGCATCCTTTATCTTTTAAAATCCCTCTTATTTGTTTGCTAGCTTACATTTCATGAATGCCAACAGAAGGGTATAAAAATGATACAATAATTTTATACTGTTATTTGTTGAGTCCATTGGGCTTACAACTTCCTGACAACCTTATTAATTATAGTCCCTGTTTCTTGCAATCTGTGTAGTACAAGATAATGCCTTATTTTCCTGATGTAAAGGCACTTTTTTTTTTTTTTAACAACCTGCTCAGACAAGCTAGTTTCAGATCTTTGTATATCTCTGGAATCTCATCATATTCTTCATTCTAGATCAGAACATTTTCTTTATGGCCTCTCTATTCTTTGACTTTCAGAAACACTTTAGTTTCATACAGTCATAATTAGAATCTGAAATCGTCTTTTCAGATGTTCCTTGGCAAACTACTTACAATTAGCTACCTTCTTTTCATGACCTTTTTTTTCTTTTCTAACTCTCCTAGTATTTCCCCCATTCTTTTCTCCCCATTCACCATTTGCCACTACCTGTCTAATCAGCTCTCATTAGCTGCATATTCATTGTTCAGTTTTAGAACTATGTTCAGGATTCAGTCTCATACATCCATCCCCATCTCTCATACAAAAACTGAAAACTTTGTTGTAGGCACGAAGTTTCCTAATTTATATTTCTTTTTATATATCTTTCTTTTTATATATATTTCTTTATATATCTAGTTTAACTCTTAAGAGTTTAAGTTTTTGATTCTTGTTCAAATGGAAGCTTTCCAAAGTTGTTCTACAAAAAAGTATATGAATATATTATGAAGACAAGGTGAGGGCATTAGGGCATTAAGGTTAAAATCTTGAATGCTTTTGCTCTTGTTCTTTAAAAATCCCTTTAAAAATGCAAGACTTATGACCACCATGCAATCCTGCTCAAAAGCTGCTGTTCTTGATGTTGCAGAAAAAAATTGTTTAATTATTCAGGTGTGTGGGAACCTCCAAACACAAACACAGAATCAAACAAAGGATTGTGGAATGAGAATGCAAAAGAGACCGTCCTAGATTTAGTGCTCAGATTACTACAGTGGTACAAGTGGGCTCCACAAGTGTTGAAACAGTATATGCACAAATCTCA
This sequence comes from Tetrao urogallus, assembly GCF_951394365.1. Lineage (NCBI taxonomy): Eukaryota > Metazoa > Chordata > Aves > Galliformes > Phasianidae > Tetrao > Tetrao urogallus. The sequence goes on along the minus strand of NC_136820.1, from coordinate 30,213,794 downwards.
CCTTCTGCCAGAATAGAAAACACTTATGAATATATGAAAGATAGGCTGTCATGTGGATCTGTAGCAGAAGAAAAAATAAATAGATCTTAGCTGTGGTAGCTAGCTAGGTAGCTAGGAAGGAAATCCACTTTTGTATCAGAGTTTCTCTGCTATTGTCTGTTGGTTGTTCCACCGTATTAATTTTCAGTCACTATCACGTATTACTAAATGAACTAGCCAGAGAAAAGCAAGGCAGAAACACAGGAATATAATACAGTAGGCCTGGTTTTATTATCTTTACATTACTAATATAACCTGAAGGAGGAAGACTTATGACTATAGAGCTCCACATACCTAAATGATAGAAGACCTCACTGCCCATTAAAAGCAAGGTTTTACTCCCATTCTTTTCCCAGTAACATAGATATGGTGTTGAATAGTAGGTGTTGAAGACATTCACAGCTGAAGTATATCTACAAAGCCATGTTATCTAATTTTCAGGCTTTAAATGCACACTGCTACAATGCCCTGACAGGTTTTCCTTGCTCTCCTCCAAAACGTGTGGAACAGGTAGCATAGAAACACCCATCTTCTGTCTCTCCCTGTGCTGTTGGAGTCCTTTCATGCCTGCTGGGATGGTGTGCATACACATAGCAGGTTTCTGCTGTGAAAGAAAGAGCCTCTAATTCAGAGTTCACACGGTCATCGCTTTTCTCTTTAGCTGGATTTCACTTGGGTCTATTATAAGGGATTGAGGAAGACAAAAAAAATAATCCAAAGGAAAGAGTAATTTTTAGAAAGGTGGAATAAAGAGCTTCTCCGTTGTGACTTAGGAAAATGCTGAGGCTTTTCTGAGTTTTGAAATACTGACCTAGTTGCTGTGGAAACTTCCTCAATTGAACAAGTAATTATTTCACTACTTAGCCTGAAATTTAGGAATCTTATGAGCGAACTGCAAAAGAAGAGACTATTTATAATGGAACAACTCTATAAGGATGAATTTGTTTGCACAACAGTCCAACAATACACCAAAAAAGTAATGGTATGCACAGAAACTTGAGAGCTTGTGAAACAGCATGTAGCTGTTGCTGTAACAGTGAGTTAGGGCTGCTGGAGTTGTACTTGGTCTTGAAGTGGGGAAGGAAGCAGATAAGACAGAACTATAACCTGAGATCTTTAGTTCCCAGGCCATCACAGAAGACAGTAGGTGGCATGAGAAAGACTTAAAGATATTGATGGACAATTTGGAAGGAGAAAAAAAAAAATGAAGTCTATAACAGAATTGGCTTTGAGTGTTTTGAATTGCCTAGATAATAGAATATTTCAATTAATCTATAAGCCGTGTCATACAAATGAAAATCCTTTCTTATTCACTGTCATTTACTTACATCTACCTTCTTTATGCAGGTTTAACTAACTCAGCCCATCTTACCTCTTAGGTTCAGCAAAACCACATGCCTTGGTAGCTCACAACATAGGAATTATTTGAATCTTGGATCTCCTCTGCTCAGAGTTAAATATGTTTTTCTATGCTTCTTGCAACAGGACTAACTTGATAATAAATGCTAGGACAAAGAATAGGCTACTCAAAAGAGACAAGATTTATTTGCCTACAGGAATCCCACTGAGACAAAAAGCTTTGCAGTCAAATCCATTTTATCTTACTTGTATTTCATCTTTCCTTGTAGTTTGTAGCTGGTTTTGTATGTGTATTTATAAATGTCATTTGTACAGCTCTTGCGACTGTCTGAGCAGTTCACATGGAATTTATTCTAAAAAGAGTGAACTTACTAGATATTTTCCAAAATCTTAGGAAAAATATTGTATGCATACTATCAAGTGGTCATTAGGTCCACAAATCTGAACTTAGAAGTATTATAAAAGTACTATAAAGTATCTGTCATCTATTTCCAAAATACTGTATTCGTGTCCTGTTCAGGTCATGTTTTCACTAAAATTTCTTTATCTATCTCCTTCTTTCTCACAATGTCAAAGGGTTGTCAACACTTCCATTTATTATTTATTAAATATTTTCAGTCTTTGTTGTTTGCTTTTTTACATCAAATCAAACAAATTGTGTCAACATGAGAAAAAAGTATTGATCATGAGAACAGATGAAAGCACTGAGATTGGATGCTTGCATACTAATTAATACAACACATGCTAAAACAAACAAAAAACATCATAGGCCAAATAAAGTCAGAAAGCAAAGAATGCAGAGTGAAGAAGAGGGGAAGAAAATAAAGAAAGGGGGAGGGAAGAAGGACATGGATTGAAAACCAGCTGTTTGCCACAAGTCTCCCACAACAAAATTTAACTATTTAACTGATTTAAGTGGGCTAAGACTCCTCAGCAATTTTTCCTCTTTCTCAGCTCCCACGAACACCAAAAACTTAATTACCTCCCCTAAGCTGTACAGAGGCACCATTTGTTAAGGCCAACAAGCTGCATTATTACTCCACTGTCTTTGAAGGACAGGGCAAAAAAACCCACATGATATTTATTACTCTCTACTTTCAACATCAGTCAACAGGTTCAGCTTTCATTTCACAAGGCCTCTGAAGTGGCCAATGCATTAAAATATTATTTCTATTAAATGTGATACATATGACAGTCAAATATTGCTCCTATAATATCATACACTGCTCTTTTTTATTCTGAGTCAGATATTGCTGATTCTTGTTACATTGTTAAACTCTGTGTGTCTATGTATACATCTGCAGATGCTGATCTGTGTCAACTGCATAATCCATATATATAAGTATATCTAAATAATTTTGTAATACTTGTCATTGGGATCTACTACTATGTAGTTGGCACTGTATATATATAGTATATCACTTTCAGTAAGGAGTTGGTTATTTCAATGGCATAAATATTTTGGTGATGAATGTGTAATATCTAAATATACATTGCCTTATTTCTGTACATGCTAGACTTCTTGGAAGCTCAAGATAGGTAGAATCCAGACCTCATTCACTATGTCTTGAGGTATTTCTGGAGATGTATATCATGTGCATGGCAGCCAGTCTTTTCTCCACCTTCCCCTTCAGTTTTTGACTTGATGTTCACTTGACCTGGGATATTTACATGAGATGAAACAAAGCAATGCTGATAAAGTAATCTGGCTTTTATCTGACTTCAAATGAAGACTGCACATACTCTGATATTAGAAGTCCAGAACTGCAGCACAAATTATGAGGCTCAAGCATATAGGCATTGCATTTGTGATAGAAATCAGACACGACATTGTCTGGCTTATGGAAAATACTGAATGTTATTCCCACAACTTTAGAAGCTCAGTACTGTCAGACAGGCAAATAAGGTTAAGGAGGCTGTTATCAGGTTTAAGGGTAGCCCTGAGTTTCCAAAATTCCAAAGGAATATCCCTGAGTTCTCAGAATTCCATTAGAAACATTTGTCTGTCTTTATTTTCTTAGAGAGCCTAAGAAGCCGCTTTCATTTACCCAGCCCTCAGTTAGTGCTTGGTGCAGCAATGGCATTGAGCTATTTGCATTTCTTAACATTAATAGCCTATATATTTTAATGTCATTGGCTAAACCAAAAGCAGAGTTTCTGCAAGATTCAGGCAAATATGCATGTGGTTTTCAATGAATTCTCAAAATAAAGTCTTTATGGGTTTTAGAACTACCACATCCTCTGCATAAAACTTTTTGTTCATTTGTTGCATACTGTACAATATATAGAACACAGTTTCCTTTCCCTGTGTTGCCCTTGCTAGTACTGCCAGTAGTATGCTGAAGAAAAGCAAATATTGCTCCTCTTTAATGAGAGCGATTCTGAAATATAGTGATCTATTGATTCCCTTAATGAGGGGTTAGTATAGAACAATTTAACCTGATTCTCAAAGTGAACACTGAATCTTCTTATTTCAAGAATTAGAAAAAAATATCCCAAGTAATCCTATCCTTTTTCACTTTCAAAACTATCCTTTTTACATTCAAAGTGTTAAGCTGCAACACTACAAACATTCCATCAAGGACTATTATGACTTCATGAGTTGTCTGCTTCTTGCCAAAATTGAATAAAACTGACCTGATTTATGTGTCTAAGTAGAGTAATAAGAGTTTGGGTTTTTTCAGCCCACAAGGCAAGAGCTCCAGAAAGAATCTTCCTGTCCCTATAGACCAAGTAAATTGAGCAGTAGTTTGTGCCATTCACAGGTACCTTCCAAACTTCTGTGCATTCTTAGTTTTTCCAATTCTTGTAGTAAAGTCTAGTTTTGCTTACCAAACTTTGTCTTTGAAGTGGCCCAATGGTTAATTCTAGCAAATGGATTGATTTTTTTTTTTGCATTACCATTTACTCATCGTTAGTATTTTTTAGCAATATCCTTCACCCATAATTCAATAATTTTTTTTCTTATTAAAAATTAATAGGCTGACAAAAAGTAAGGCTAAGTCTTCTGACTCCACAGAGACATTCACAAATAATTTGAAGACTGCAAAATCTTTGTATCCTGTGTTTGTGAAGAGAGTAAATCAAAGGCTCTTCTTTGGAGGGGGCACAGGAAGATGCACAAAATAAAGGTTGAAAGCTACAGTCAAATTGAGATCTGATTTAGGCTTCATGGCAGTACAAATCTCTAAACAGTCTTATTTGAAGATACAGATAGTATAGCTACTGTAACTTGGCTCTACCTCAATCCAAATGATCCTGAAGTCAAGTAGACCACATGAAATAGTCTTGAAGGAAGTCACTCTGTTCCACATATCACTATCAGTGAGATATCTCCATGGCCTCCTGCCTTTAGGAAGGTTGCTCACTGGATCAACTTCTACATTTAACAGCCTGAATACCAACATTCCTAGCCTGCAAGGAAAGCACTTCTGTTTCTTAAAAAAAAAACAAAAAAAAACAAAAAAAAACACATTCAGTGCAGATTTTCCCCTGATAGCTGTTTCACCTAGATTTTTGCTTTCAAAGAGATTATAAATCTCCACATTCCCAGTATGATCCAAACTACCCCTAATGGAAATATTAAGTGTTAAAACACTATAAAAATTAGCTCATGAAGACAGAGATCAAACAATAAATTACAAGTTTGAAGAGTGGTTTGCAAAGAGCAAATAAACTTAAAAATGCATCTCTATTATTTTACCAGCAAAATAGTTTATCCAAAGGTGAACAACACATAACAGTTACCAAAACCTCCTGTTGCAAAAGCTATAGGTGCAGAACTCATCGAATTACTCAATCTGCTGGGTGTTCCCCTCCAATCCTGGATGCTTTTTCTTAGGCTGTGTATTCCTGTTCTTTTTTAATGTAAATGAAATATTCAAAGCTTGATCAGTGTCCTTTCAAAGCAAATGAAATATTCAGGGCGCCTTTGATATTCAAAGTACTTCCTGGAATCATGACTCCTTTTCTCTCCCCATTTCCAGTTTAAGACGACCTTTATATTGCAATTTTAACATATTCTTCCTTCCACAGAACGAAGATGACAAACGTTAACACTTTCTTTACTTTGCTATCCTTCCTATTCATAAAAAGTACAAATAATACAACAGTCTGGTGAGCTTATGATTTCTGGTGTGTTATTGGTGTTCTACAAAGAACATTCATGACACATTAGAAAAACAGATGTTCTACTCTATAACAGAATTCTCAGATTTTGTGGTTGTCTTCATAGTTTACCTCAATGTACACCCTACCCTTCATACATCCTACCCCTTCTACTCAATAAGCTTCTCTAGGTCATAAAGCTCCTATGTTTAAAAAAAAAAAAAAGCTGCAGCAAATTTAACTTCTTAATTAGTCTGTGAATTGCTATACCTTGTACTTCTAGTCAAGCTCTTCCAATATTCATTTAGGGTTGCCCTACTATTCTTGATTCATCTGCAGGTACAACATTTTCTGTATAGCCTCCTCTCCTTCATTTTTCATATGCTTTTCTGAAAAGCAACACTGCCTCCATATGCATCTCTGTTCTCCTAGTTTTTAAGTTAGCTTTTGGAGGTGGCATTTCAAATCTGAATGTTCCTCTGAAGCACCCATTTTGGGATAATTTTCATCCGGTGGAATATGTATCCACTCATCTTCATTGACTCTTCTCTTCATTAAGAGAAGAGTTCTTGCCTCCAGTTCTTGCCTCATCCTTTCCAGCCCATATAATCAAAGAAGGGAGCAATCCAGTCCACTTCAGGTGGGCTGAATACTCTGATTGTTGGGTCTACTGCTGGGACCTTGTATAATCAATGAAAATAACAATGTTATAATTGCAAAATAAACAAGAGAGTTTGGCAAAGCAGATTATAATAACAAAAAGACAATAGATAGAATGCTTACCCACACCCTGGGCTCCTTGCAAAACTCCAGAGTAGGGGATCTCCAGAAGAGACCCTTCCCCACTGGTAGCCAGCTCTTAAATGGGTCTAGGAGAGGTGCAGCCAGGCTCTCCCCCTTCCGGCAGCACAGGAGAATTGCCTTCACCTGTGCTCTTGTGGCTGACTCAGTGCTCACCTCAGGTGGTCAATCAGAGGTTGAGGCCATGATTCAGCAGTTCCCATACACAGCTTGTCTGCCAAACCTTTGGTATAGGCTAATCCTAATCAGCTTTTTTTCATTCATTAACATCCGTTTACCATCAGGAACCAAAGGTAGGAAGTCTGCCTCACACTCTCTATCAAACCATTTTCGCAGTCATAACAAAGTCCCAAAATACAGACAGCAAACAAATCACACAAACTGATTCACCTTCTTCTTAGGAACAAAAACTTAACTCTGCACCAACCCCAAAGTGCATTCCAGGCAGGCAAGCCCTTGCTCTTTTGTGGAGTCTGTGCACAATAAGCCATGACTAAACAGGCAGAAATGTGAACACTGGCATACTAATAAAGAAGAGTTTGGAGACAAACTTATCTTGTTTAACAGAAATTACACTTCAGCACAAACATTGTGAATCTACTGGCATTGGGATTATCTATTATGACATGTCAGTATGCCCGCATTTAACTTGGTTATACTTCTGTTTTACTCACAACGTTGAGATAAAACATTAGGAAATAAAAATATAATTTTAAAGAATTGAGAAAACCAGAAAGTCTACTTTACCACATTAAATAATCGTGTTGTTTTATTTGGTTCGACATTGTGTTTTTCTTTTTTGTTTTGTTTTGCTAGGGTGTGTTTTTTTCTTGTTTTTATTTAATTAAAGTCATCTATTACTGAATCACTTCTCTATAGTAAAAACCTACTGGCATAGAGCTACTTTACAAGTGAATTCCTTGGGACAAGTACAGTCCCTGTCCTTTGATTATGCAAACTGAAGAACAGTCAAAGTGCCCTTCATCTGTCTTCTTATGTGCATTTCCAATTCCTTTCAGAAGAATCCGGGTCACTGACAGTGAGGAGCTAGAAGGCTCAGAGAGGGGGATAACTCAAGAGACCAAATAGGAACATTCAGGTTTCAGTTTATCGTGACATCCAGATCGAATGATGACATCCAGCCAGAATGAAAAACTGATGAAGGATCAAGAAGCATTCCTGAGTCTCACAGGCCACATATATCCTAGTTTATGTGAGACATCGAGGGTATGAAGTAGGAAGATCAAGGCTGTAATTAGGAAAAACCCTTTTGTGATCTGCTTTGTTTCCCTGGAATTTCAATCCTTGCAGGTCTGTATTGTTCTACTGGAAAGGTAAAATGCAGGAAGTAAAAATATTTGCAGATGTTAATCATATTTATGCAAGCTAACAAGCAGAGTTGCCATTCTGGAAGTTCTAAGTGGTCAAGGAAGACAACTGCTCAACTGCAGACAGACAGGTAAACTGCCAACAGTTATCTGCTTCACTAATAAAAAAGGCAGAGAATTAAATTAAATGCACTTGGGCTTGAGACAGCATAAAGGATTGTCTTAATGAATGCATAGGTTTTCTTGATATTAATTACACAAACAACTTCAATGCTATTCTTAACCCCATCTCAACTTAACCAGACAGCAAGATATCAAGTGTCTCCCCGTATTTCTCTGCTGCTTTTGCATGCAAGCTTTGTAAGAGCTCCCTTTTCAAGGCATGCTTGTTGCTATGACTGTTTGAAAGACTGCCTCAGTTAAGAGTCATTATACATTTCTATGGGTTTCATCAGAGGAACTGGGTTCAAAACGACACAAAGACAAGTGATCCAGCACACAGGTAAGGTCTAGCCATGAACTTCACGAGCATTCTTTAACAGTGCACGATATTATGATGTTAAGACCAACACTCATATATGGAAGATCTGGCTCTGCTTCTCTATGGAGAGATCCAAGCCATGGATCACTTTACTCCAGGGAACAAATGAAACCAGAGCATGGATAAGAAATGGAATCAATGTCTCCACATCAATCAATGAAGAAAAAATTAAAAATGCTTTCAGATTTTGCAAGACACAGAGAAGAGTAAGACAATCATTTACATTGCCTTGGAATTAATACCCTTAGCATACAGCTACAGTAGTGCAACAAAATATAGTTTTTATGTCTGTTAGCACAAGCTTGAGTACAGCTCAAGGACTCAAGCAGTTAAAAGTTCCTGATAGCCATGATCAATGTGCAAGAGAGTGCTCCTTATCAGGAAAAGAAAACCTTATGTTTCTATTCACCAAAGAAGGGATAAAGGAAAACATCATGGGAAAGGACTATGAGAAACTGGGAAGCTAGAAGAGACATGGTGTAATTACATAGGAATTTGATACACTGTCTTCCACAGGTATTAGTATTTATTTTGTCTATTACAACCAGTCTACATTTCAAGCACATGACAACAACTTGCTGAAATCTTACTGTAAGACTCAAATGTTCTATGTAATTCCACCAGCAAAATTATGTAGAAATAATCTCTCGGCAAGAAAAGCGCCTACTAGCCTGAAAAGAACATAATAAATTTGTATGATAATACCCTTAGCAAACCTCTGCAGTTCTCCTCATGAGAAGCAGCATGCAGAATTACAGACATAGATATGAAGGGAACGTTAAATATAAAGACAATACCATGTAAATTCTTCATTGCAATCACTATTCTGATCACTTCTAATAAAATGTCCCTGGTCAACCCATTAAAGAAAATATTTGAGATACAAAGGTATATTTACAGTATTTTATTTTTTTTTTAATTTTCAGAATTGATTGAAAACACCATTAATAAGTCAAATGAAAATAATGTCGTTACATTCTAAAAAGACAATCAAGTAGATTGTATGTGAGGTAATATTATATTCTTGGAAAAGTCAGTATCTCTGACCTTGTGAGGTGACCATCTTCTGCATATTCGACACTGATATGTCTGTGCGTCACCAGTCCATCTGTCCATGACTAGAGGGGAGGATTCAAGCAGTTCAGCCTAAATGAGTCTCATTGCATCAGTGTGAACTCATCAGTTAACTTACTCAAATCCAGATTAACAAGCAGCACCCCCATGTCCATTTCTTCCACATAGTCTTCCAGCCACTACCCCAAGTCTGTAGCATTTCCTAGGATTATTGCAGCAAAGTGCAAGGCTCAGCACTTGATTGCACTGAACTTCATTGCATTGGACTCAGCCCAGCAATCCAGTCTGTCCAGTTATCTCTGCAGGGCCTTTCTACTCTTGGCAGGTCTGTACTTCCTCCCAGCCCAGTGTCATCTGCAAACTTACTGAGGGTAAATTCAATCTCCTCATTCAGGTCACTGATAAAGACATTGAACAGAACAGGCCCCAATACTGACCCCTGGGGAATACCACTCATGACAAGCTGCGAGCTGGATTTAACTCCATTCACCACCACTCTCTGGGCTTGGCCATCCAGGCAGATCTTTACCCAGAAAGGAGTGTACCTGCTCAAGCCACATGCTGCTAGCTTCTCCAGAAGAATACAGTAGGAGACAGAGTGACACAGTCTGAGAGGAAGGTGATTTCAGCAAAAGAGGTGTAGAAGAACACAAATTCACTTTGTTGTAATTGGCACGAAATTGAGTAGTTCAGTGGCTTTTCTTTCTTGTCTGAGTTGGTTTGCCTATTTGAGCATACCTTATAACCTCCAAATACTGTCTTGTCATCAGCACAGCATCAGTCATCATGCTCATTTCAAAACAGCGTAACTAATCGTCTGACACCAAATTACCAGGTTTTGCAAAAAGCTGTTGTCCAGGTATTGAAGTTTACTGAAGAAATAAAAGCACTTCGGAACTACTACATGATAAAGCATTTTAGTACTTGTATAGTTTTCCTATTTCCTCTTAGGTAGAATCCTTTAATAACACCTTTCCCTACTGCAGTTCTTTAATCTAAAATTGATTTCATCATCAAAAAATGTGGCCTAATTGCACAAAAGGCTCCTTAGTGCAATGAACATTTAGTAGTATTCAGTGTAAGTGATTCAGTCTCAAAACAGCAGATGTCAACAGTCTGTAGATTTCAGATACACAAATCAACGACACCATCTGAAAATTAAGAACTCAATTTATGATAGTTTTAACAACTAACAAGGGCTTGGTTGGTATTTTGAGCAATATGCATTTGAAAAGAACACATTACTTCCCTCTTATGAGTTGAATATTCTTTTTGTTTTTTTTTTTCCTTACCACCACTCCCACAGTGTAAGGAGCAGAAAGTTTTCAACAGGAGGAAAGGTGAAGCCTGCTTTAGACTCTTGGATTAAAGCCTTATAACCAAATGTCTAAGGGGACAGAAGAAAAAATTGGATGAAAGTGATTAGTTGCTGTTTAAAGCAACATGAAATGTTATTAAAATTTGGATGTCTTGAAAAAGAATAAACATAGCTCTTTATTCCAAAGAAGAATCCAGCTAAGATAATCCTTTTATTAAGTACCTTCTTAGCATTAAGTGTTTGTAATTGGCAGCTCTGAACTGTTCTTTATACCCCCTCCCCTCTACTCTCTATATGCTCTCTTCTTGGTTACAACATTATTGGCTGCTAATTTTATTTTTGTCCTCTGATAATGCCAAGAGTTATTGTGAAACTAACGTGAACATACTGTGAGTTTAATGTGCATCTCTTGCTGTTATTAGACAGGGCTGCAGGGCAGGCCTGCTTTGGTTTACTAGATGGGTATGTTTTATTATATAACAAACAAAACTAATGCTGACAGCAGATTTAAATTAATATCCAATTTATGAATAGAATAAACCTCAGTCAATATTTTTCCAACTGCAAAAGAAAGCAGAAAACATTCCCTAAATACCTTTGAGAGGGAAATAAAGAAAATGAACTAAGGAGGATGACCAGAAAAAAAGAGATCTGATACACAACAAGACAATCTATGCCATCAGTCCTTTGCATAACAGGAGTTAGAGAGAGATAAAATACATTACCCAAAAATTTATTCAAATCAACCATTATCCAGAGATTCTCTGTGTCTCACTTTGAAACTTAACAGACACTGATAGCATTACTATTCCCTGATCGGGCTCCAGCTATTCCATAAAAGCTACATTTTGTTTGCAAATTCTCTGTGCTTTCAAGTTCTCAGTCCCAGGCACAGTTTACAGCACAGGCCAAACTCCTTATCAAGGTTGGATGCAGGCATGAAACTACTCAGCCCCCAGCACTGCAGTTTGCACAGATGAGAAAAACAGGCATGCTGGCCAAATGGACTGTATCAGCAAAGTAAAAAGGCAGCCAGTGCTGATTCTTGACATTACTGATGCTAATAATGCCTGTGTGGTAGCAAGGAAACTTTTGTCCTCAGCACAAGTTATGATCTATTCCAAGGAAAGCTATATCTGAAACACTACGAAAATTCTTAGTGCCAAGTGTGGTATTACTCTATGCTAATGGAGCTTCTAAATATTTTGAAAAAAATCAGGAAACTCACGTGGGATTTAAAGAACTATGTTTTAGGTTACTAGCTTTGAAGTATTTATACTAATATAAATGGAAATAAATGGACTATGTTTCTTGAGTAGGATTAAGAACAACTGAGGCCCAATCCCCAAAGAATTTCACTAAAATTTGAGTAGCAGTGTTTTCCTGATAATTTAATATATAGATTGTCCTTAAAGTTCTAAAAATACCAATTATTTTCCTTTACCCCAAACAATTTTTATGAACTTTCCTGGTTTAACTTCTTTTCACTACAAGAAATAGTTCCCTCTCCATTCAAATGTGAAATATTTATCAATTTCATCCTCATCCTCATTCTTTACTAAATTCCTCTAGGATGAGTTTTTGATGTTTTACAGATAAACAGTTATCCACAGATCACAAGCTGTGAAAAGCAGACATTGAGATAAATTAAACTAACTTCTGTGGTATGCATTGTTCCCACTTTCTGCAAAATATTCAGGAGCAAGTATACTGAAAAATACACAGAATCAAAAACTTTTACAGGAATGACATTATCAAAGAGCTAGAGCCAGAAACACAATCTGAATGCTCCAGGAGTGATATTTAAGAGCATGTATGGTTGTGTGCATGCACTTCGTATTTTATGCTTCTGTGCAATGGTGAACTATTTTGGAATAGAAAATGAAACTAAGCCCTAGGGTGTAACTACATAAGGGAGAAGCTACCTATTTAATGAATGCTTCCCATAGGGCACAACCACAGTATTTAACTACAGTCATCATTAATAAGGATACTAAAAGAAAGTACATTTTAAGGACGAAATCCATCACTATGGAAGAGTGCAATATGTTACTTAATTGGATAAACGTTTGGCAGATACAACTGAAGGACAGCCATAGATCATGTACCCACACACCCCTTGGCATGCCAGCATCAGACCATAGTGAACAGAGCTCAGCAGCCGGATTTCACAATGGTTTGAAGAGTTCAAGTGTTCTCACCCCTTTGTTTCATAAGTGACTCTCAAACAGAGCTGCAATAGGGAGAACAAGAGAACGGCCGTTTAGACCTGGAGTATGAACTGAATGATGGATGAGCAGTGCCTCGGGTGTTTCCACCTAGGTAGGAAGAGCCATCCTAACTCTGTGATCTATCCTCTGAGCAGCAGGAGACTAGATCAAGGCAAAGCTATTCTTTTTCTGTCTTACACAAAGCTCACACACTAGTCAATAGCAGGTTTTTATCCAGTAATAAGTTACTTCAGTAAGTGAAACTCTTGCTGGAGTTTTTACATTACCATTCAGCCCAACAGGTAACTTTTTTTTTTTTAAAACAATAATGGTCTTAAAACTTAAGAGAATGCAATTTCTTTTAAACTGTTTACTACATAAATGCAGGATGGCATATTTCATGTGCCTTCACTGCCACCTTTTGGGCAATTTTTTTTTTCCTATTGCTTTTTGTTATTATATCTTAAATACACAAAGAGCAAAAAGAAACAAACCAGAAGTACATCAGAGCAAGTACATATGAAAGAAGATATAAATACAGTTTTTCAGTATCAGCATTTTCACAAGCTCAAAAAAGAAAAACAAATCAGAAAAAGGTCAGATGAGGAAAAAAAGAAGATCTATTTTGTCCTAAATTCAGTATAGAAATGTTCTCTGGTGTTGATTCACAAACCTCCCAGGCTACTGTGATTGAACATAGATTTATAAAGCCATCTCTGAATGTGTGGGCTTCAGAGACAGAGTTTACTTCTTTTCTCTCTGTAGATCAATCCTCCCACTACATATCTGTTTTCTTTTGATAGTTAGCTGCTCTTTCACCATTATTAAAATTCATGTTTGTTCTGTTAATGCACAAAATTCTGTTTCATGATGAAGACTGGTTGGTATTACTGAAATAAACACCTGATATTACACAAAAAAAAGAAAAGATTTTCTATTAATGCAAAGTTTAGACAGAAAAAGCACTTAAAACACAACTGGACATATGGTAGTTATTCAAGACCAAAGAATTTATTCTTCCAAAGAAAATGAACATTGTTACAACATCTGCTGACTCCTTGAAGAACTTATCTTCAGCACTGAGGAGACTCAAAGCAGCACAAAGCTGGCAGTCAGCTCTCTCCTTTCTACAGCCTTAGCAAACAGGAAGGCCAAGAATAGGAAGAGTTGCCACTGTCCACCCAGGTCTTTCCACCTAATGAGTGGTTCTTAAGAGAACCAGCTCTGATTGGCATCAGTGAAAATCATATTTGGGCTGTTCTAACACATGTTGCATAGGGACAGAGGATAACTACTTATCCTTAACTAGCATTAACAACATTTTCTCATATTCGCCACTCAAATCATCCCCTAACCCCAGTAGACATAACAGGAAATCTGTTTCCTAGTGAAGTTATTTTGCATTCTAATTTAAAAAAACTCAAGAGAGACTAAATACTATTTTAGTTGTATTGCCATAAAAGATTTATTACTAGTATATATATCACACAGCCTCAGAAAATTGACCAGCACCTAGAATACATCAGCTCATTCATTAAGGGCTCAACAGTTCACTTATTAAACAAAATGTTACACAGACTGCAAGTAGCATCTCTGGAGTGCCATTCCAGGATGTTTTCCTCCTGCCCACCTTACCTCTCACATCATCCACCTTGTCATTCCTCTGGCAATTTTCCCTCAGCAAAGTACCTACTGTACACAGTGAACTGGCTTAGGGAACAGGCATTCTGTTGGGGAAAAAAATCAAAAAGCCACAAATGATGTTCTGAAGTAGTTTGGAAGTACTTTTGTTAGGTTCTGTGCTCATACTGCTGTATGCTGTGAGAGAGCACCATGACAGGTATCACTATCACTCCTGTCTGGATGACATGCTGTGTGATATGGCTTTGTGCTTGTGGTAGCAATGGTGTTGAGAAGACAGTTGGACTAAATGATCTTATAGGTCATTTCCAACCTTGTGATTCTATGATTCTATGACTCTGAAATCTTTCTCCAGCTTTAGCACTGGCTTCACTCCGGGTTTTGCCAGAAGTCCTGATGGGCAGAACATGCTGACTCATAAACTGTCACCTTTCTTTTCAGCCCACATTATAACTTGATGGACTTCTCTTTACTGTGCATACATGAAGAAAAGAGGCGTTGCAGAAGCAGTCAAATAATAAAATATAAAATTAAATAATCTCAATTAAAATATTAAGTTTCTTTTAGTGCTTAATTCACCTTGCTGCCTCCTTCATGGTAAGGTTATAGCTTCATTATGAAGTATTTAATTAGAGATCTCATTGTAATTCTAAGTGTTAAGGATAGCCTTTCAGATAAGCGTCTGTTTCATGTCACTGTTCATTTATAAGGATAAAATGTTTTGACTTTGTTTGCGTTCTTGTTGGACATGATTACATCCATTTCAGTAGTTAAAACAAATTTGTTCCTGCTATAGAAACCATAAGTGACACAACGTTCCATTTCCCATTTGTTGCTAGGAGTGGTAGTTTTATTAATACTTCATCTTAGTCATCAAATTGCATTGTGACAGTAGCTCAACAAGTTAGCAAATATCAGCAGAGTTATGAGAAATTTTAAAGTGCCTGCTTTTAGTGCACAGTAAAGAAAGTACAGCTTAACACAAACAGCAAACAAAGTGCATAAAGAGACAAGTTATAGATACTGCCTCCTTATTTGAGCCCCTAAAGCATAATTGTTCTGCCTAATTTAGATACCAGTAGCAAAAGGATAGTTTCCCTAAGCTCCTTATAGAGAAGTTCTTTTTCCTCACTAGGCTGTAAAGAGCCATTCTGAGCAGAAACCTAACTTAGGCATTTGGTATTACTCTGAAGGTACCCTCAGTGACTAAACAGAAAGCCAAAAAAATCCAGCCTCTCAGTGCCACAGTGGAGTACAACCAGGCACTGTGCCATTTTCCCTCAGTGACCACAGCTAAATTATTCTCTAATGTCCAACCTCAAAGGAAAGCAAGCACCACATCTGACATGGACCTTACTTTTGAAATCTTGGTGTAAGGACTTCTTAAAAAAAAAAAAAAAAAAAAGAAGAGCAGATACAAAACTGTTGAAGTCAGAAGCTAAATGCCTTCTCTTAACCTCAGTGATGAAAACAGGCTTTCACTCCTAAAGAAAATGTGCTATTTCACTTTAAAACAGGTTGGTTAAATAGTGACACAACCCCTCAGATCCTGTGTAACTTAGTCTTAAATCATTCATTATAAGAGGAACATGTTCTATTGCAGTCAATCTCTGTGAAGCAGAGGCCACTGACTTCCTACATCATTTTATAATGAAAGCCTGGCTCCTATATATGCAGGGCACATAACTGGCATTGTAACCAATGCTGTAATAGCCCAGAGGGTGGAGAAAAAACAACTTGCCAGAGAACCAAAACCAGATAGACACAGCTCTGGGAATTTGTTTTTTTTTCCCCACCCAGAGTTTTTTTCCTTTATCTCAGAGTTGGACTTAATACATTTATTTTTCATTTTTCCTAAATGAAGCAGTCTACACCCAAGTTTCATTTTCTTCTAGATAAAACAAAGCAGGTGAATTAGGACAATGAAAATACTTTATTCAGTTGCTATTCTTCTTACCAGTAAGTCCACCTTGCGATAAAGTTCTGGCCTTCAGACCATGTAAGTTGGATAGGGGACAAAAACAAAGAGGGAAAAATTGTTCCAGAAATAATTTATGGTTTCCAAAATATGCTCTTTGGAAGAGGGGAGGTTCTCACAGGGAAACAGCTGGCCACATGCAGAAAAGGCAACAGATGGGATAAGAAGGGAAAATACACAGGAAACAGTTTTTTTTGTCACTAAATGAAAATACAGAGAGAGGAAGAAGGGAAGCATGCATGTGGTTGCATACGCAGACATCCAAAGCAAACACACACAGCTTCAACTAATCAAGGGCAGCAGTGGCCATGAAAGAGTTCATGCTTTGAGAATGAAAACAGAGGTGGCCAGCACAACTCTTGGTGGAGATGGTATTTCTCATGAGAGTTTTGTCATTTGCCTATACTATCAGATCTTGAAAAACTTTTCCAACATAAAAAGTGCTCACTAGCAAATGGATTAATCCTCCTACTATGAATTATACTATAAAGTGCTGCAATACAAGGCTGAAAGTAAGACCACAAGGTCTCTGCTTCAATGCAGTGTTATTTATTCTAAGTTGCATGCACTGCTCTACACCAAATACCATCAGAGTTTCATTTAATATTTCTAATTCTATAGTATAACTACAAACTAAAGCAGGAAGGAGGACTCATGTCAGGATAAGTTATTTCTTTTTCTCAAATTTCAGTGCTTTTTCTTCATTATAATTGTATGTATATTGAGTACAGCTAGAGCATTTAATTCAGTTATGAAAATCCTCAAAACATCCCAGTGTTCTGTGTAAACTTGTATTTGAAATTAATGTACTACCAAGAGAACTTATTTATCACCATCTGACTTTGCTCTACTGATCTGTGAAATGTGTAGCACCTCTCTTCCCTTGAAAGCCATTATAAAAGACAGACCTGTCATCTTTTCTGGAATTAAGAATTGCCATTTATGCATTATACAAAGTGACTGTATACAAGAATACTAAGGCAGCGTTTATATTGTTTTCTGTAGTACCAAAACACTCATACACCAGTATGAGATGGAACTAAAATCTAAACAAAAGTCTACTCTTCATTTTTATGATTTTGCAAACATCTTTACAGAAATGTAAGCAAATCCCTTCAATACTTTTTATATCAGTGACTTTTGGAAAATACAGGAACACATACATTAAGGTTGTGTTTTGTTTTTTTTTAAGCTAGATAGGCAAAAAAGTGAAGATCAAGATTTCCAATTCTGTATCCATAAAGTAGCATTTCTGACTCTAAAATTAACACTCCAGATCATAAAAGACAAAGAATACTAAATTTCTTTAAACAGCTTTTGAAAGCTCTTTGTTCTAAATTTCCCTTCTAAATTGTGTTTTGTGAACATATATAAGAACAGGTTGTCAGGATTTATGTTCTTGAAAGCTCTAATTATACAACAGGTGCAAATTGGTAGAACTGGGAAATATTTAGTCATAAGTCAACCAACAGGAGCATCTTCTTAAAGACAAAGGTAAGAGGTCTGTGGTTCTACAGACTAGTTTATTAAATAACATTCATTAGACACTTCTATAGGCTTTTTTTTTTCCAGCAAATCCATAAAAGATATTAAGGCAACCTTAAGTGTATGAGTATATTTAGGTTTCTTAAGTATGTGAAGTAGTACAGCATAACAGATATATGTACTCCAGAATGAAATTCACCAAGTTCCATACAGTTGTCTTAGGCAATAAGAAGGCACTTGTAAACATATGATTTCTTAAGTAACTAATAACACTCAGCCCTTTGTAAATCACCTAATAGCATGAAGGAGTCTCTGAAGTCCCTAATTTCATGAACTATTGACTAATGAAGTTGAGCAATGTTGTCAGATGCTGCTGCTTACGAGGAAGCGGCATAGTTTATGCCAAAGCTTACAAATTTCCAGATCCATACTGACAATCAGGCAACTGTAATGGTAAATCACTTTAAGAAAAGCTCATTTCCTTAGCTCTGCTGCTCTCTTAAGAATGCTCAGAACAAGTTTTTCTACAATGCTTCATCTTCAGACAGTATATATGAAGAGATAAGAGATGAAAGCAATCTTGCAGCTAAGTAGTTTAAAAATCTAACTTGACTGTCATCTCTTTGAGGATGTATTTCCAAACTCATTTTGTAATCTGCAATGGTTTAGTCCAAGTCAATGTCTGTCTTTGTTTTCAGTGCAATGTCTCTGCCTACAATTTCAATGACAACTCAAGTAGAATTGATAGAGACAGAATTCTCAGAAGACCATTAGATATAAGCCACCTTAGTTCAGCCTATTAAAATAAGCCCGCTAAAAAAAATAAAAGAACAGCAGAAAAACAGATTTCTTCTCTTGACTTCAAGTGAGGGCCAATAACCAACCAAACAACAACAACAGAAACACAACAAAAAAAGACAAAAGTAGATTTCTGAGTGCACTTACTGTGATGATATGGACTTAGAGCTCCCACCAAACTCTTGTGAAACATCCATCCACCATATTTAAGCTAAGGCACTCTCAAGTACAGTTTCTGAAAGCATCCAGTCATTAAGATGACAAATCACTGTGGGGTTTGATTTCAGTCTTTTCACATTTTCTCAATCACTTTCAGGTGACCTGAAGTTAATCAGGATGATTTTTCTTGTGTTTAATTGGAATTTCCTGTATTTCAATTTATGTCGTCTCATCACTTAGAATAGTCTGGCTCCTTTTTCTTTACTTCCTCCCATCAGGTATTCATACATACAAAGAAGATACTCCTACACCTTCTCTTCCCCTGCCCTTCTGAACTTCCCATCTCTTGCAGTCCCACCTAGTTTCCTGCTCCATTTCACCCTTGAATCCTTGTGCTTGTCCCCCTTCTACTTCCAAAGCTGATAAAGTGTCCCAAGCAGTAACAAAAGGTCTGATCAAGGACCTCAGCTCTTGCATCATTTGATGAGTCCATAGATTATTTCTTACAATTCAGCTATCCACAGCCATTTGTAGTCTGCTGTTAGTCATGTAATATAGTCAGTACTCCTGGACAACAGGAACATTATACTTTCGACCACAGATACAATATTATTTTCTACCTGTCCAAATCTTAAGATAGAATTCCAGTATGTAGTTTTGTGCAGAATGTCTTTTTCTTCATAAGTAGTAGAACTGTCTGGATTCAAAAATATTCTTGCTCTAAGATCTTATAATTGGTATAAAATATCAATATTAACACTTCTATTTTGAGAAATAATTCCATCTCTGGCAAAATGTTCAACTAAACAAGCTCTAATTAGCACAATTATTTCTGTATTGAAATATGTCATATGTCTAACAGTGCTGACAGTCTTCGGATAAAAGCAACAATTCCCTTACCAGCCAGTCATAATAAATGTATCAATGTAGTAATCCCATGCAAAAAAAAAAAAAAGTTGCCCTAAATCTGAAGGCAGACAACTTCAAAACATTTACTGCTTTAAATAAATCATTGTATTATTTAAAATTGTTAAATAATTGGACCAATTATTAAATAATTCTGAGTGTTTTGGCAGATTACATTTGTTATTTATTTAAATTTCATCAAATTCATAACAATTGTCTGATAAACTGTTCTTTTCAAGTACCTCAGTTCACTTCACTTACTGTTTGAAGAATTTCTCACACCTGTTTACTTCTCAAAGACATCACAATAACCAATAAAAGCCTTATGAGTACTGCCAAAATTAATTATACCTTACTGATTTTTTTTTTTTAAGGGAAGTTGTTGTTATTACAATGACATCCAGCAGCTGAACACCGCAATGGAGAATTATGACCACAACCTGACATCCACTAATCATTGTCTCACTATGCTCTTAAAACCGTGCTTTAACTCCACTGCTTTCCTATATGCTTGTATCTCCTGTTGTTCTGAAGGTGAAGCCTTCAAAATGCACACTGCAGCATCAGTATTTCTGTTGGTGTTTAACACTCCAAACTATGCTAGCATTTGTTGGAGCTACAGAATAGACCAAAAAAAAATCAATGGCATAAGTGCACAATATAGTACAAAAAATACCTTACACATTGTAAGGATTTTAAATGATATGGGAAGCACAAAGATTTCCTGGGAGATTCCTGAGATAGAAGATTTGGGAAAGGACATGGCTGCAGGCTCATACAGCATTCCAACAATTCTGTGGTCTCACCAGATACCTTCAGAAGTCCTCAACAGCAAATATAATGACATTAGAACGCCATTCCTAAACCACAACATTTAACTGGGAGCCAGAGCTAAAGGCAATAAAGCAATCAAATGCTTTTCATCGTGTGCATTCCAAAGCATCTTCATTTCAAATTAACACTTGTACAAATGTTATTTCAGAAGTTCTTTTTAACAATTGGAAATAATAAATACCCATACATGCCTTCGCAGAAAACTTATCACAGCTACGTATTTCATAACCAGATTTAAACAAAGTGTTTTTCTGAAAGAAAAACCACAGACAAAAATTTAAGAGAGCTCCTGAGAGAAGTCAAATGCCCACCAACATACCTAATATTCTCTTTGCTCAATAATCCTTCCTCTCTGAGGCCCACAGTATCCTTTAAGTTTTACAGCCTTACAGCACTGAAGCTTTTTTGATAATCAATTATCATTACTTTTATTATCAGTAGTTTTGACATTACAAGTATTTTAAGGAAGTCAGTTCTACACGCCAGAGACATGCATGTGATGAGATCATACAACACCACAATCAGAGCAGTACCATAACTGCTTGTACAATCAAGAGGTGTGCAAATGTTAGGCTTAGTAAGATTATCACAATGGAAAGATAATCAAAACAAATATGAATGCTCACCACCGTCACAGGCTTGCTGCAAACTCCACAAGGAGCAATCTCCAGAAAGAAAGCCTTCCTTAGTGGCAGTCAGCACTTAAATCTAGGTCTAGGAGAGGTGCAGCCTGGCTCCACCCCTTCCAGCAGCACAGTGAATTGCCTTCACCTGTGCTCCTGTGGCTGACTCAGTGCTTGCCTCAGGTGATCAATCAGAGGTTCAGGCAGTGATCAACAGTTCCTATACAACTGCTTCAAGGGATAACAGTACAATGTTAAATGTTTCATAAGTAAAAGAGCAGTGAAAAAGACAAGCATTACTTTAAGAGTATATGATTAAACACAAAGGATAGCACTATCCTTGATTCAATCAAATTACAATTTTAAATACCAAAGAATACTTCTGAATAGTTTCCAATAAATGATATGTATTATCAGAAAAATTCTAGAAGTAGTGTTACTTTGGTAAAGTAGGAGTGGAAGTGCTTTCTATACTCATCTGTAATGTGTATACTTGAAAACCAGAATGGAATTTCTTTTACAAAGAGTAAGAAACTAAAATACTGCTATTGTTCTCTACTTTTAGTTGTTTTTCAACTCACTGAATTGAACTTTAACTGAAAAAAACTCACGTGGCCTTTATTTGTACTTTCAACAGTGTCTAAAAGCATAACTGTTAAAAATTATTCAGTGCTTGTGGTTCTACTGAGTTCTCTTAATTCATGACCAATAGTACATAATTCCCTTTCTTCTATGTGTTGGTCTGGATTAAACAGCCCTCTCAAACAATCTTGAGCTTTAGAGTTTTTCCAATGTATTTTTTTTCTTCAGCTCCCTGCAACTTGACACTGATGATTTAAACACTCTTAGGGAATTCAAGTATTTCAAGTAGTTTGAGAATCACTTCTTTGAATCAGAATTTTAGTGATAAATCCAGACCAAGTAAGACATTTGTTTGACTTTAACAATGTTACTCACTAAGAACAGCCATCCTTTACTTGGCTAGGTGACAGTGCAGTTGCCTGCTTATCTGATCTTTACTATAATATTCCCTTGGATAAAGGGAACTTATTATATGACAATAAATCAAATATGTAGTCTGATGTCTTTGTTCTCAGATGACATTATCCAAGAAGGAGAAAGCATGCTGGTGTAGATGCAGAATTGCCAACTATACCTGCAATTTCCACTCGGAGTAGGAACAGAGGGCATTTGCACTTCCATTCCCAAATCAACTCTATCCTATTTAGGATTCAACACTTAAGTAAACCCACAACTCCCTAGTCTGCAGTAAATACTATTTTATATAATACAATTGAAATGACAATTGAAAGCAGAGTAGTTTGTTTTTTCTCAAAAAACAGATCCAGATAACATAACTTACCATCACTGCCTTCTCATCTATCATTCACTTACTTGCAATCCAATGAATCTTCTCAGGGACTCCTAACTTCTCACCTCATTCATTCTCTTCTGTATTGTAGCAGCTCACAGACTTGAACTTGTCAAAATGTACTTGACAGCTAAAGCAGACCTATGAAATTTGAGAATGAGAAAACACAAATGTAAAAAATATAGGAATAACCAATGCTCAAGCAATACACTGATATCAGCAATGCTGGCCCTTTTGATCTGAGCACTTACCCAGTGATCAGAGCCTTAGAAATTGATTCCATTAGGAGAAAAAAAAAAAAAAAAAAGAAAAAAAAAAGAAGAAGAAAAAAAGAAGTAATGCGTACTTCTTTGTTGTGTTTATGTTACAAGTGAATTGCCCTGGATACAACAAAAATCAAGCAGTAGGAATAATTTGCTCTCCAACACAAACTTTTCTCCAGACAAATCTCTGACCCAAAAAACTGCTCTTAGTTTCTCCTTTGGACCATACTACAAGTGCAGCTTTAAGTCTGGACTCGCAGTTTAACTGCTCCAAGCTGTCCACCTCTTCAGTTGGCAGCATCTATGACAGCGCTAAGACATGCTCACCCTGGCAGCCTACTTCATGTCCAGTACTAAACTATAGTTTGTGGCAGCAACAGGTGAGAATCTGAAGGTGATACCTTGCAAAGAATAGTTAGGCAGCAGCCAAGAAAAGTTTCCGGCCACAACCAGTAGGAAAGGCCATGAAGATTATCAAAGAGCTGGAGCACCCCTACTTTGAGGATGGGCTGAAGAAAGTAGGCTTCTTCAGCCTGGAAAAGAGTAGTCTGCAGGGAGACCTCATCGCAGCCCTCCAATTTTAAATGCACTTGATAAACATGAGGGAAATCAACTTTGTACAACAGTAGATAGTGATAGGACAAGGGGAAATGGTTTTAAACTAAAGGAGGGGATATGGGAACACAGACACTGCAAGGATAGATTTAGATTAGATGTCAAAGGGAAGTTTTTGTACTGAGAGAGTGGGCAGGTTGCCCAGAAAGTCTGTGGATGCTCCACCCCTGAAGGTGTTTTAGGCCCGGTTGAATGAAGCTCTGGGCAATCTGGTCTGGTACTTCATCCAGCAGCTGGCAACCTTCCTGTGGCAGGGGGATGAAACTTGATGATTCTTGAGGTCCCTTCCAACCCAGGCCATTCTATGATTTTGTGATGATTCTGTGATCTGCCTGCAACTCTGGATCTTGGTTTCTTTGCTGTCTACTTGGATTTTGGTGTTTTCCCTGCTATATCTGTAACTTTCCTGACTCTGTGCTAGGTGAAAGCAAACTACAGCTAAATGGCCGACAACAGTAGCAATACTTTTTGAGGACTCTTCACTCACTTAGTTTTGACCTCATTTCAGTTCTCAGCAAGGCAAGAGGCATTTGCCTTTCTTGGTTGCCTGAAGATGAGAAGAGAGCCATGTGCAGTAGTATCAGTTATGTGTTCAGGTTGTCCAGACAATAGCACAATAACCCTACATCAGTTCTAGTCTTTGTCTTGAGAGTCCAGGAATTGTGTTGGGGAAAAAAAGAACTTAAAAAAAAGTCAAAAAGAAAAAGAAAAAACAGTTTAAAAACCCAATTCTATAAACAGAGTTTTCTCCACATTACCAAAACAAATCAGTTGCCAAATACAAACCACACAGTAATTTTTCTGCTTCATCTCAGTCATTTTCAGTCATTCTCTGAGGAATTATTGTTTTTGTAAAATCTCACTGGTGGAACATTGCCTTCCACTGTTGTGTTTTTCATTGGTATCCAACCAGAAAAAAAAACCCTCAAAAATACTGGGTGTTTCTTCCTGTGTCTTTCACAATATTTCAGCTTTAATATCCAAGTTTTTTCCAGGGTAAGCAGCAAAATGGGATAGACCAAGTCTATTCTCCTGACTGCATCTACTCATGAAGTACTGAATATACTCTTGGGAAAACTTGGGAATTGTGGTTGTAAGGACTTCTGGAGGTCTCCAGTCCACAATCCCCCTCAAAGTAAGATCAAGTTCTGGGTTGTACTAGGAGGAACAGTGCCAGCTGGACAAGACAAGCGATATTTCCCCTTCCCTCAGCACCTTTCATACCCATCAGCACAGTTGTATCCTGTTCTGAGCTTCCCACTAGAAGTGGGGCATGAGTGAATTGAGGTGATTTCAGCATGGGGCCATGTGGGACAAAAGCATACGACATACATGGAAAGGCTTGGGAAGCTGGTGCTTGTTTACTAAGACTAAATTCTGGAATCATTTGCCCAGGGAGGCTGTGCAGTCTCAGTCCTTGCAAAATCCAGTCCTAGTTAATGCTGCTTTGGGTGAGAGAGTGGAGGTGGTGGACTATATGATCAGTGAGGTTCTCTTCAGCCCTAACAATTCAGGGACTCTGTGAATTCAGCTATCACTCTGTATAGCAAAATTTGAAAAATTCCACAGTTCATCTGAATGTTCACTGTTCTCACAGCAAAGATTTTTTTTTGTAATATCCAATATGAAGTCTCAAACTGCAGTTTGCAGTCTCTGTCTGTCATACTCCTTAGCACTACCAGCAGGAGTTGAGCTTCACAGAATGGCTTGTGTTTGAAGGGACCTCAAAAGATCCAGTTCCAAGCCCTCTGCCGCAGGCTGGGTTAACAATCACTAGATCAGATTATGCAGGGCCCCATCCAACCTAGCCTTCAGCACCTCCAGGGATGAGGCATGTACAGCTTCTCTGGGCAGCCAGCACCTCACCACCATCTCAGTGAAAAATTTCCCCCTAATGTAAATTTCCCCTCTTTTAGTATAAAACCATTATCCCTTATCCTGTCACTATCAGACCACATAAAATGTTGATCTTTCTCCTGCTTACAAGCTCCATGTAAGTGTTGGAAGGCAGTAATGAGATGTCCCTGGATCCCTCTCAAACTGAATACGCCCAGCTCCCTCAGCTTTTCTTCGTAATAGAGGTGTTCCAGATCTCCAACCATCTTTCTGGCCCTCTTCTGGACCTGCTCCAATGACTCCACATCCTTCCTGTACTGGGGGCCCCAGACCTGGACACAGATGGACCTGGCTCCAGATGGAGCCTCACAAGAGCAAAGTAGAGGGGCACAATCATCTCTCACGCCCTGCTGCCAGCCTTCTTTTGGTCACCTTTATACTCCTCCTGAGAGCTTCTGCTACATTGCACCATACTTTGCTCTTCACCAAACTAAGTATGTTCATCTACACTCAGAGACTATTTGCTGCAAGCCCCTAGCCACTTTGGAAAACCTCTGCTGAATCTTCTCGAGCTGTCCTGGAAGCCCAGCCATCATTTCAATAGCTGAACCAGGCCCATTTGCACTTGTTTAAATACAGGGAACAGTTTCCAGCCTTCCATACCATTTCCCCTTGTACAGCATCATTTCTGAGCACACCAGGGCATGCTGGAGTCATCTTGCTGACAGTAAGAGTTAGCTTACTAAACAAGTTCAGAGCAAGAGGAAGTGTTGGGATGATTATATGCAGGCCTGTGTGTTACTGGAAGGCTGCACCACATTTCCCACCATTTGGCAAGTTGTCCTCGGAGCTCATAGTCCAAAGAGCAGTTGCATTTGTGAAAGACTTGCCCTGCCCACAGACTTCTTCCTGTATAAACTGTGGTGAAAACATTCTCCTGACTCACCACTGTCAGGTCATCTTGTCAGTGATGTAATCTTTTATTTTTCCTCCAGAAAATGCAATCTACCATTCCCTCATGTCAATATCACCCACAGAATCTGTTTGTAATGAAGAAGTGCTAAAACACAGACTGCACAGAGAGCCACCGGAGTGTTTATCAGCTCCAGAAAATAACCCATCACGCTTCAGCAGCTACAGAAACATGATTCTCACCCAGCTCATACAATAGTTACAGAATACTGACTTGCTTCTAAATGACTGGAGCTAGCTAAACTTGCACAAATTTAATTTTCTGTCAGTAAAATTTCCCCCATTCTGCACGTGCCAGGAAAAATTATCTCATTTTGAATCAACTCCTGATTCCTGTGGTGTTCCTACCTTCTCACACTTCTTGAACAGCACTTGCACAAATATCTGCACGAAGTTGTCAGCATGCAGCAGACTGATCTTGTTGGAACTGTCTGAGAGAGGACTGTCTGGCAGTTTGCTTTCTAGTAACCACATACATGTAGTGCTTTGAATATCTGGAAGTCATGCTTTGGAATAGACAACAAAGTTATCTCAGGCATTTTAATCTCCATGGACTGCTCCAAAAGTAATGCCTCCTATATTATTACCTTGCCCCCAGGGTCAAAGGCAGATGTTGGTGGTATAGCAGTAGAGGTTGAACCTGCCTACCAATATTCCATTACATTTTGTTGCCATGTGACAGAGGAATACTCTGACAAAATGGTGTCTGACATGGAAGTGTGTATGAAGCAGAGGTGTGGAATTGAATTCCTACATGCAGAACAAATGGCACCCACTGACATTCACGGATGCTTGCTGAATGTTTCTGGAGACCGAACAGTGGATATGAGCACAGCGAGATGGTAAGTGATGCATTTCAGCAGTGGTGACTTTCAGCAATGTGAAAGACAAGCCATGTTCCAGATGGCCATGCAAACTTTTGTAAGTGTTGCATGCAGGCTCTTGTTCATTACCAGCAAAAATGCATAGCTAATGGTGGTGACTACGTTGAAAAATAGTGTTTTGTATCTGAGAGTCTTCTCTATCAAACAGCATTATTGTGCTCTTTGTATCTGTTGTAGTTTCCATGGAAATAAGTAGGAGGAAGTACTTTCACATCAACCTAAGCACTTCTACCTTGTCAGAACCAACATAAAGTGTGGTTTCCATTTTTATTCACAGATAGGTACTGTACAGTCCTCAGGATGCAGGGACTGGTAATGTGATGACCAGAGCTACCAGAAGCACATGGGCAGAGCAGCTGCCTGGGCACTTGGTAACATGGTTCACTTGGGCCTGGCTTTCTGTCTCATCTTCTGAGAACAATTATTCACAAGCTGAGCTCTTGGGCATTTTATTAAAAAAGCTTAAACTAACATGGGCTGACCGGATGCTGAACCACCTCTTGAGCTACATTTTGGTCTATAAATGCAGTCCCTATACCACTAACTCACCCCAGTGACTTCCCACGAGAAGAATCACTGAGTAAGACGCTGCTGTCGACTTTTTTGGACAACAAACTCCGGCTCCGGCAGCCGGGCTGCAGCGCGCGCCCTCCGCTAGGTGTCCCCCTGCTGATGCTGCCGTTCACTGGGATGAAGCAGCCCAAAACCGACGGTAGGAAAAAAGGAGCCGAGAAGAAAATGATGTGGCGATTTCAGAAAGTGAGAGCATACATGAGAGCATACAAAACTTAGCAACCGTGGGGAAAAAAAAAAAAAAAAAAAAAAAAAAAAGCATATGGGAAATATGGGAAATAGCCTTCATGCAAAGCACAGAAAGCACAGACAAATATTCTAATGATGGCAACAGTATGGAAAAATTAAAAGTTACACTTTTGCTTTAACACAGGAGGGGTGATGACTCTACCCACACCCCTCCTAAGGCAGACACAGCATTCTGCTGCAGGCTGTGTCCATCGAACTTTTGTCGAGAAGGAAGAAAGCTGATATACTCCCAAGGTTAAAAAAAGGGATGGAATTTGGCGTGGTTTCTGCAGAGCCATCCCGGGGAAGGCACGATGAGCTCTGCGTGGAGAAATGAAAACATTCCTGAGGCGGACTGCCCGCGTGCTCTGCAATGCCAGCAAGCCACTAAATGCTGACATATCCTCTAATACGAAGTTTGCATGAAATAATGCCCGTCCGCACTGCTGTGTGACAAAAGTGCCTTTCCAGAATAACCAGCACAGAAAAAGGATAGGAGATGATGGTACTTGGAGGAAAAAAGAAAAAAAAAACCAACAAATGTAGTTTTTCAAGTGAGGATTACTCTTACATTCAGCTTTGTGCCAAGCTGCGGGAGCGACGAGTTGAGAAGGATCAACGAAGGGAGAACCGAGCGAAAGGAGAGGAGCAGGGGCGTGAAGGGCTGCATTTAGCGGAGCCAGTCTCCCTCCCTCTCCTTCCTCCTCCGGGGCGGGCAGGGCACAGGTGAATGCGCCCTTTGTCCCGGCGGGCCACGAGTCGCGGGCCCCGGGAGGCACTGGGAACGAGGGGCGGCCGGCCCGCGCCCCGCCGGCATCGAGGGCGGCGGGATGGGCGCGGAGGGCGGGGCCGGGCGGGGGGGTGGAGGCTGCGGCCGGCTCCCCCCGCCGCTCCCCTCCTTGGAGGCCGCCGGGCGCTCCGTGACTAACCTGAGGCCGCCTTCCCCGACGCAGTCGTACCGGCTCCCGCACGGCGGCGCCTCGCCCCCTGCTCGTGGAGCCTCGCCGTGTTCCCGGCCGCAACCGGGGGAAGCCCCGCGCTGCCGCCCCCCGCCGGGCCGAAGAAGCGATACCGCCGGCGGGCTGAGGTGGGTGCGCCCCGAGCGGCGCGAGGCGGCGGCGCTGGCCGAACTGCGGGCGGGCGCGTGGCCGGGCTGCCGTCGGCTTCCGGCGCGGGACGGGACGGGACTGGACGGCACTGAACGGGTCCCGGCGGTGGGCCTGGATCTGGGCTCCTCCGTCCCAGTCGCACTCCGACGGACGGGAGCGAGCTCCGAACCTTCCGTGTGAGGCTTTCCGGAGGGGCTGCGTGAGCAGATGGGCAGCACGACGAGTTCTTGCTGTCTGTAGGGTGCTGCGCCGTACATCAACCCAGTTGAAGGCAGGCGGCTGTCCGATCGCTGTCGCGTTGTCATCTCCCAGCGGTGCCAAAGGGGCAGTGGGACGCTTTCCCTGTCCCGCGTTCTCCCAGTTCTCCCATCTCTTCGTTGTTATCTCAGGCTGTTTCTTTTGGCCTTTTTTTTTTTTTTTTTTTTAATTCACAGAGCCAGTGCTGAAAACTCTTATTCAGGAAAACCTTTCATTGGTTTGGGAGGATGTTTTTGCAGTCAGGTCTCCCCGGTTTGGGTCCCTGCTGGTTCAGCGCTCTCATCAGCCTTGTTTCTCAGGGCTCACGACACTGGAAGCTCAGCTCTCTTCAGCTGCAGGCCCTCCATCCTCGTTCCTAGCTGGTGGTACTGCTGCCTTTGGGGTGAGGGGTGAGCACGGAGGACAGGCATTGTTACCCTGTTTTCTTTTAGAGCACTTGTGACTGACACATGGCTGCAATTGGTTTCTGTCTTCGACAGGACTTTCTTCAGACGTGTTCCGGACAGAGCCATGCTGTAGATGACTTCGTTCTGACGATTCATAACTCACTGAATAATAGAACTGTAAGTGTTCATATTTAGAGTTTCCCAAGGCTATTACTGTGTAATGTTATTGAGTGAATAAAAAAGTTCTGTGTTAACCCTGGTGTCAGAAGTCAAGTATGCTATAGTGGTTCAGCACCTATGCTTCCTCGCATGCAGTTGCATGGCTGTAACCCGTATGTTTCCCTGTTAGAGCATATATATTCACTCACACAAATTTATCTTCTTTTTCCTTCTTTTTTTCCTCCCTGCCACCTGAAGCATTAAGAGGGTATTTGAGATTCTATTAAAATAGATTCCCAAAATCAATTTTTTGAGCCAGCAAGTGACCAGCTCTTGATTTATTTATTTTTTTCTCTTCATGATATAATTTACTACATTAACACCAATACAGATCTTTAGCTAGAAGCTGTTTCTGGATTTGTCACTTCTAAGTTAGAAGTGATGGCAGCTCAACTCAGATGAGTTGAGTCTCCCACACAGAGCTTCCCAATCAAAAATTTACTTTTGGACCTCCTAGACAATGCGGTAGCCAAAAGAGGACAGTTCTAAAGAGGCTGGGATCACTGTCTAATCACCCTGTAGACAGGGGTATTAACAGCTGAAAGCTCAATTGAGGTCAATACAGAAAAAAATCCAAAGAAGCAGCAAAGATGTGAGTCATAAACTGCTTTAACAATTTTCAAAACTCAGTCTCATTACCCAAGAAAGCAAAATGTTAGATTCAGTGTTGTTTATGTCCTTCCCTTCCTCCCCCCCCCGCCCCTTCCCCACTTCATATGTTAAAAATCAGGGGGTGCAGTGTGAATGCCCTTAATATTCTGAGTTCCTTTAACAACAGATCTGGAAATCACATTGTTACCTGTGTTTTCCAAGTAAGTCTTTAAACTACTCTTTGCCATTGTAACAACTAGAAATACACTATATATCAAAACAGATAAAAGTAGAATTTCCTAACTAAAGGTGGGACTGGAAGAGCTGAGGCTTGGTGAAGATACCTGTGATAAAATCACTGCATTTATTTTTTGTAATAGAGAAAGAAAGTAGAAATGTGTTTGTAGCAGCATGTTTTCTTGTGTGCAGGATATACAGACTACCCATTAGCTGGCATAGAAAAGGGTTAATCGCTTGACCTTTGGAGAGAAGCACTTGTTGACCCTACTCTGCAACACTTGGCTAAAAGGTTATGCCCATTAGCAGGGAAAAACATCAGAAGATAAATACTCAGGAAAAGAATACTTAGGCGTTAGAAGTCTGGTCGCCTAGTAGAAAGCAATCCCTTCGACCAGACAGTAGAAGACTGTGAGACTCATCCACTGAAGAAACTATGCACAGAAAAATTAGATACAACTCTCCAAAAGTTTGATGGATGTAAAATAACCTGTATTTAGAAAATTAATATCATACATAGCAATTCAGCTGTTCAGTGGGATGTCTACACAGAGGAGCTAATTAGTCCCAGCCTTGAAGGCAGCCACAGAAAACTTACACTGGTCTGGCATTTTGAGCTCCCAGTGGTGTGGCACAAGCACATCTCTTCAGGCAGCGCGTGGCAAGGTGGTGAGTGCATTGGAAGTCCTTGGGGAAGTAACTCCTCGCAGTTGCTTAACAGCCTTCTCAGGACTTCTTCAGGGTAGTGTCTCTACTGCTGTCTTAGGATCTCTAGAGAGAAACACCTATTTTATTTTATCCCTTATCTTCCTCTTTGTTTTCTGGCTTCTGATTTCTTACAATCTTTAAGAATCATTTCTGCTGCTTCTAGTGGGTGATAAGAATTGAAAGTGTACCTTGGAGCAGCATGAACAAAGCTTCAGCTGGAGTTTCCTGACAATCTTGATGCCACAGGCTGACTGTAAAATCCATAAAACCTAAGAAGTATTAGCAACCACAAATTGATGTGGGTTTCTTATATCAGCAAGTTCAGCCTGTTATTGGATTAGACACTGTTTTGTTGAAGCTTTTTGTAAACTTATCAAAAATCCATCTTTATAACATTTTACTTGTTATGCCACAAACAAAAGCTGTTTCAAACCTTATTGTTCTATTTAAAAACTTTCACCCTGAATTAAATCTTTCATTCCACTAGTGATGCAGGCATTTAGCTTAAATATTACTTTTCTTCAGTTACTTTGTTCTGTTGATTCGTATGCTTTCCACTTTACTTAGGAAAAATAAAAATAACAACTTCTCTGTCAAACGGGTGGAGAAGGGGGAAGAAAACATTTTGTGGACAAAGAGGCCTCAAAATTCCAGTAGGGGATTATCAAAACCTGTTTTTCATCCTGTGTTTGTTTTGCAGGCAGTTTCTGCAATGGAGAAGAGGGAAGGTGATAGTCATACCGTTGACCAGAATGCATTTCAGAACATCACACCAAGAAGAAATAGAGAAAACCTTAGTGACTTGGTAATGTTTCTATAAAAGAGCAGTTCATATGTCATGCAGAAAATTGCAGTCTTTTGCTTGATTTTGTCCAAAAGCACCATGTTTCCGTAACACTGGCAGATCATCAGTGCTTTTAAAGTCTTCTCACAAATTGACATCAAGAGATTAAAAAGATGAACAACTGATTCAGTTAAATCACATTTCATAATTAAAAAATGCACAAGTCTTGTGCTAGTTAAAAGTGTTAAAATCTCAGTTTATATAATTTATACTAATATCACGTTGTGTAATGCATGAACTATGCTATTCTTCACTGTCTACAGAATACAAGTTACTTAGGATATACCTTCAGTGTTCATCAAAAATATACATTTTTATCATTTGATAAGCATCTTCAATTATAAAACCCTAATAAAGACTATGCCCTTTAATTTTACTCTGAGGCACTATAGGCAAATCAGTCAGACATGCAGGAACGGGCTACCTTGACTCCATTTAAGATTTTATGGCAAGATAGCAATGTACTTTTGTTATCTCACAGTTAATAGAAAGCAAAACACCCTGTATTGGAGAGGATGAACACAAGACTTGCATCCACTTACCCTTGTGTTAATCAGTTAATCAGTTTCAATATATTTGATTCTTAAGAATAAAAACAGGTAAGATCACAGAAATAGGCAAATCCCCTGTATCCTTACAGAATGATTTGAAGTTGATGATCATGAAGGCCATGAAAGTCTTTTCCAATCTAAATGATTCTATGATTCCGTGAATGCCAACTTACATCTTTAAAACTACTGGTAGCTACCTTCCTCAAGCCTGACATTGCCGTATCGTTTTCTGGAGACTGGGACACCTGCAACATTAGCCATTCTGAAGCTGAGCTGTTGCCACACTAGTTCAGCTTCACTTTACGTTTCACTGGAATACTAGAAGGAGTTGCATGCTTATTAATGCTGTGTAGTCCCAGCCTCCCCCCTTGGACAGCTGTCTGCTGCATCAACTGCAAAGTCCTGCTGTTGATGCATGCATGGATTTCCATTTTGATCAAACACCTCTTCTCCAGACCATAAGAGCTGGGCAATCTTTAAATATGTTATCTCAGTGTAAAACAGTGTGTAATACGCTAATATTTTGTCCCAGCTTAGCTCCTCCTAAAGCCTGTGATAATTCTGCCAGCATCTTCAGTGAAACTAGAACCAAATAATGACAACTTGGCAGTAAAAGATTCAGCTTTTTGAACTGGAGTGACTCAGTTTCACAGGTTTTCATAAACGCTACGAGAACATTATTGCATTTAGGGTGGACAGAAAGAAAAGCTGGGAATTGAGCCTGGAGTTGAAAGCGGCACAACTGATATGCTATATCCCAAATATTTTTACTTACAGCTTTATTCCCTAAATTAATTGTCATTAAAACAGCAGTGACTAAAAGAACTATTGTACTTCACGTCTCTGGATTCTGTTATTGCACATATTTATTTGAGTTACTTCAACAAATCTGTAGCTGAAATGTGAAATCTTGAACACTTATCATAAGAAGCTTTAGTGATGTTTTATATAACGTAATCTTCTCTTGTGGTATAGTTAACTTCCTGGAATGAAAATCTATTTTGAAATCACCATACATAAGGAATGTAGAATAGAAAATCAACACTAAAATTGCTCAATTACTGACTGTACTATTTGAAACATATTTTTCAGCTACCTTGTCTCTCACAGTGTGTGTGTTGGTTTTGAACAGTTTCAGTAATGAAACTGCATAGCATACAAGTTATGATAGCAAATACTGTGATTACAGTTTTAATCTTCTTTTGTTCTCGCTGGTATTTCCTTTTTGTCTATTCCAGAATGTGGATATGCAAGTCACCAATCCACCAGAAGTAACTGCACTTTTTAACTTACATCAAGCACATCATTTTAGTGAGTTTGAATACTCTTCAGAGCAACACTACAAGCAGGATCTGTTCCCCAGGTGGCACTTGCCACTGAAGATAGCATCTGTGATCTCATTATTGACATTTATTTACACTTTTCTGAGAGATGTCATATATCCTTTTATAACAAAAAATGAAAATGTTTTCTATAAAATTCCAATCCTTGTCATAAACAAAGTCTTACCAGTGGTTTCAATTACCCTTTTAGCACTGGTATATTTACCAGGAATATTAGCTGCTGGTTTCCAGCTGTACTTTGGCACTAAGTACAAAAGGTTTCCCTTGTGGCTGGATAGATGGATGTTGTCAAGAAAACAATTTGGACTTCTCAGTTTCTTCTTCGCTGTGATGCATGCCTGCTACAGCCTATGCTATCCGATGAGAAGATCATACAGATACAAGTTGCTGAACTGGGCATTCCAGCAGGTATGATGGGTTCAGAAATTGCCTCTGATTTGGAAGCAGTTCCCCACATAGCACAGTAAAGTAATGGAGCAGGACCTACTAGTTGAAGCATGTAATAGGGAGTCAAAAGTCATCACAGCTGTGCCAGTGTGTATTCAATAAGTCACTCTCTTCATCTAGGAATTTTTGACTTGGTGTATAATAATTAAAACTGCCTCACAGGTACACGTAAGTCTTTGGCACAGTATTAATTTAGTGTGGATTAGTTTTCTCAGCATCAGTGGAATCAACTATCTACAAAAACTGCTGCACACGCTATTCTTAGACATCATCTTTGTAAAGTGAATTATCCAGCAAAAAGCTGAGCTAAATTATAATAATTTTTATTTGCCACAGGCTAAACGTGTGAACACTGATGACTCTACAGTTTGGCTGCTACACAGTAACTTGTTAAAACAATCCAATTAAAATAATTTCTATGATGGTTCCAAGTCATGGGCAATGAATGGCTTGCAAAGCTATCTAAGGTTCTCTGTTACTAGAGAGTATATACTACGTGTATATATCACTCTGAGAGCCACAAGTATTCCATTATAAGGAATAGTCCAGTATAGGGTGTAAACTGCAAAGGTAGTTCTAATATCCTCAAAGTGTAAGATAACGTTTTATAAAAAGCAGAGTAGGATGTTTTCTTAAGAATTCTTTTAAACAAAACAATGAAAACATTGAAGATCACCTTTCCTGGTAGTCTGGCTTGAATGGTTTACCAGAGATTTCTGTGAGATTCCAGTTCTTAAATGCAGATGAAGAAATTATCATATTTGTAGCATATTATATGATGGTGATCTCAATAGCATCAAAGAACTGTTACAAATAGGAGAAGCTTTGACATCCACTTATTATTTACATTCAGATCAACCACTGTATTCTGCGCAGCTGAATGCACCAACTTGTTGAATACACAGGACTCAGCAGCTATTCTGGCACGATAATGTCGTTAAGAATGCTTGCTAAATTTACACCATAAAACAGTGCTGTAAATATATTTCCTGTTGTTATAAGCTCCCAGGTATGGTATTTAGTTAGAGATGGAATTTTTTTCGTCAAAGAGTAAGATTTCTCATGCTGTGAAGGCAGGCTAACGTGCCTCAGAACAAGTCTTTTCTGAGCCAAGATGCTGATGCAATCTGCACATTCTTTTCATTCAAAGCCTACCTTTGCTCTGCAGATACCAGTGGGGACTTTTTCATTGCAGTTAAATGACTGTTACATTCAGAAACATTCAAACAAACAAAAATACCGTGTTTCAAATCTTACTTCCTAATTACCATTGTGAAAACAACTGTACTTTATGAAAGTTGCTAAGTGCACCAGAAAGCCAATTGTATCCTGGGCTGCATAAAAAGAAGCATGGCCAACAGGACAAGGGTGAGATGATTCTTCCACTCTATTTCACTTGAAAGGAGTCTTGAGACCCCACATGGAGTACTGCATCCAATTCTGGAGTCTCCAGTACAACAAAGACATGAGCATGTTACAGCAAGTTAAGAGGAGAGCTGGGAAAATAACTAGAGGGCTGGTGCACCTCTGCCATAGAAAATGTCTGAGAGAGTTCAGGTTGCTCAGCCTGGAGACAAGAAGGCTCCAGGGAGACTTTATTGTGGCCTTTCGGTATATAAAGGGAGCTTACAAAAGAGATAGAATGATTTTTTACAAGGGCATGTAGTGACTGAACAAAGTGCAATGGTTATAAACTGAAAACAGAAAGATTTAGATTGGATATAAGGAAGAATTTTTTCATGGTGAGGGTGGTGAGACATTGGAACAGGCTGCTCAGAGAGGCTGTGGGTGCCTCATCAATGGAAGTGTTCAAAGTCAGGTTGGGTGGGGCTTTGTAAAACCTGACCTAGTGAAGCATCCCTGCCCATAGCGGGGGTTTGGACTATATAGCCTTTTAAGATCTCTTCCAGCTCAAACCATTCTGTGATTCTTCTTGCAGGTCAAACAAAAAAAAGAAAGTGCCTGGATTGAACATGATGTTTGGAGGATGGAGATTTATGTGTCCCTAGGAATTCTGGGACTTGCTTTGCTGGCCATATTGGCAATAGCATCAATCCCATCTGTCAGTCACTCTTTGACCTGGAGAGAGTTCCATTATATTCAGGTATACATTTCATGTCATCAACTCCACATTTTTAGGACTGCGTGTTTTCTGCTGACATCATCCATAGTTAAAAGTATCAAATACAGAATAATTAAAGAAACCAATGTGAAAGTTTATTCAGCATCCTTTGTTAACCGCTTCACACACACACACAAAAAAAAAAAAAGAGGAAAATGTTCATTTCATTTGTTATTTCAGCAGGAGAAAATACTGTCATGGTCAGGGCATACAGAAAGCTCCAAATTACCTTTTTTTCCTCCTCTGACCTGGTGAAATGTCAACAGCAGTTATTCTTAGGTCAAAGACTGCTGGTGTTTTAAGCATTTAAGACATCTTCTGTGCCTTTTATGTTTCAGGAAAGCTTTGTGTGAACTGGAAGTAGGTGGTACTGATCCAGTTCGTAGGGTTGCCATACGGCATGGGATTTCACTGCACAAGAACTGCTTGTTGCACACTTGAAGCCACTGTGGCTATTCTGTACTGCCTGAGAAGTACCTGGTGCCTAGAATGTCCAGAAAGCTCGTACCTTCTGAAATGCAAAGGTTTTCCATCTGCACTGTCACCAGTCACACAACCCACTCCAAACTAGTATTCTGAGAATGAGGCATTCTGAGAAGGAGAAGACACAAAATCAAACCCACCTCATAATTAGTTTTTCTACAGATGTTTGGGGTACTTTTTCACTCACCTAAGTATTTGCTTCTTAGTTCACTGTATATTGCATAATAATAACACAAAATATAATAATATATTTTAAGATAATAATAAAATACAATAATAATCAGGCATAGTTCTGCATCAGTATGATCATAGTGTGTTAAATAAGCACTGAGCTAGATCTCTGAACACCAAAATCTGAAAATTTGAAGACCTATTGAGCACCTATAATTTGAAAACATGATATCAATTTGAAATGTAGATATGAAATGTATATTTTCAGACAATGATTTGGGATTCTGTCCATTCTATTTAATGCACCAGTTGCAGGAAAAATTTGTCAGACTTACATAGACTGTATAGGAGGGAGTCTCCCAGTGCATGATTACTTCTTGTATTAAATGATCATTGTGAAGAAATCCATAATAATAATAATAATAATAATAATAATAATAATATCCAGAAGAATAATAGTAATATATTGGATTAGTTTTATAAACAAATAACTTGTATATTTAAAAATTATTTCTTATTGATTTAGAAATTAGAAAGGCAGTGTTGGACTTCACACTGATGGCAATTCCATTTTTGTAATAAAAACAAGGTTATTATGTACACAGGAAACTCAAAACTGCTACTGACTCTGGCATAACTCTTCCTTTCCTCTTGAAATTCACATCCTAAGTCAAATTTATCATAGTACTATGCTTACTACAGTTACTGATTTAAATTGACTTTAAAAATTCCCTTTGCAAACAATTGATTGAACTGCTCATAAACTTGCTTTTGAACTCATAGTAATTTATCAGAAAAGACATCAGGATGCAGAGGACATCCATAAATTGAGATACTGAGAACTGACCCATTTTTGGGAATCTTTTATCTCTTCTGTATATTATCAGTATTACAACAATAGCAGAAAAATGTGCCCCCTGCTTTTTTTAAAGGTAGCATATAGGTGTACAATTGGATGCTAGAATTATAGGCCTAAAATTTTAATTAAAACCTAATGTTCTCTTTTCTACCACTTAGATGTGTTGGTTGAGGACCTTTTTGATCTCCATATTTGCTTAACAGAGTAATCTTTTGCCAAGCTGGAAAAAATAAATGACTTATTATCTTTCTTTTTTCAGAGCAAGATGGGATACATAGCTCTGCTGCTGTGCACAGTTCATGCACTGGTGTTTGCTTGGAATAAGTGGGTTGATGTTAACCAATTTATCTGGTACACACCACCTTCATTTATGGTAGCAATTTTTCTTCCTATTGTGGTCCTGCTCTGTAAATGCATACTGTTCTTTCCATGTTTCAGGAGGAGGATAAAAAAGATTAGATGTGGTTGGGAAGCTAATACACAGACCAATCAAACCAACCTGACTTCCAGACTATAGATCAAATATGGACATTCCCTATCTGATGCATGTAAATGTGCTCAAGTCAACAAAATGTTTACTTGCGAGCTTTGTTTTCATCTATTTCTTAGATGTTTCATGTTTACTTTTCATTTCAGCCGCAGGGGTATGGAATACCTGATGCAATTTGAACTTCTGTTGTGACAGAAATTGGAAAGATTAATTTCACACTTTAATCTATTTGGTATTCTGGTATTTGATCATTTCTTTCTTCTGACTCACTGCTCTTAAAATGCCAGTGCTTCATTGCTTCAATCGTAATTCTTTCACTAGAAAATGCAATCATAAATCACTGCTCCAGATGACCACAGAAAGTAAATAAATCATTACACCACAAAATCCAGGAATGTTTTCTGTATCTCACAGCCATGTTTGTTCCCTGGTTAAATCTCAGTGTTATGAAGGGGGGACAACTTGAGTATTTATTGTCCTGTTTCCCGTTATATCCTGCATCTTACATTTAACTGCAGAAGGGATCCTTTAGCACTAGAGCCAAATGAAAATCTGCATTCCCACCATGTCTTGAATTTAAACAATCAAGTAAGCAGAAGTCTGGGGAACATTACAAGGGAAATCTTTCCTGAGGCTTAGGCACAGTCTGAAAAAAAAAGAGTTTTTAGGTTCAGATCTACATCTTATACAGGACTAGGTGTGTCTGTTTATTTAGAACTATAAAAATGTTTTCATTTTTTTTCCATGAACATATTCTTTTGTTTCTGATGCTGGAAGTTTTCCATGCTTTTGACTTAAGCCTGCAGTCTTTGACACGTGCTAATCTTTATTAGCACAGATTTTTCCAATGGGGATAGCTCACACATCAAGTAAATACGTTTTACCATTTTACTATAGGGCCAGCACAATTATGTGACTGGAAGAAAATTATTAAAAACTGGCGCTTGAACCTTGACAATGATTTGGT
Source organism: Tetrao urogallus (assembly GCF_951394365.1). Lineage (NCBI taxonomy): Eukaryota > Metazoa > Chordata > Aves > Galliformes > Phasianidae > Tetrao > Tetrao urogallus. Next base: position 30,174,065 of record NC_136820.1, on the reverse strand, counting down.
GATATTTTTGTGTGAAACTACTGCTGAATGCATTTGCTTTTACTTAAATTTTAGTGTAAGTTGATGAAACTTCACTTTCTTTGTTTTACATAGGTCTGCCTGAATGCCTTAACTGAACAATTCATTTGTTAACTTCTATTTTAAATACTTTAAGCAGCAGTTAATATTTTCACACAGCATCAGAAACATTGTTGCAGTTTCCCTGCATGAGCTGACTGGGACATGGATTGATGATGCCACCTATTGCTGGAATCATCCAAATGAGAATTGCAGTGGTTCTGGTATTAAACAAAGAAGAAAATGTCTGTGTAAGAGAATATGTAATACATGGTGCTAATGATTCTGTTTTACATTTGTGGACATGGTTCACTGAGTGCAAATATCAAATTAAATAACTATTCCTACATTTTGTATTTTCCTGGTTTTAACTCCATTCAGTTATTGCAGCTTAGAAGTTGTGCTTGTGTTTTGCACTCAATGTTTTACTTTGAAAATAATGGGAACATGGTGGCCTGTGTAATACAGACTGAAAAGACTTGAGTGGCATTGTGTGTCGGTAATGCATGACAGAGGTGGGCACTAAAACACAGAAAGCCTGCCTGTGAACTTCAGAAATTTCTAAAGGGAAATGGTTGTTGTCAATAGATCAGCATTTACATTTCTTTATATATATAAATATATATATATATATATATAGGAAATAAAATTAATTAGAAGTCATGTTAGAGAGAAAAAATATCAAAGGCTTACTTGAAATATTAATTGCACTTGTTGTCAGGAGTCATACAGTTTTGCTTTATTTTTTCACTGAAACAGATTAAGACCAGTGCAACAACAAAGTAATTAAATTCTCTTCTACCAGCTACTCTTCTAGCTAATCAGAAGTTGTGTTTGAATTTACCATTTAGGACTAAGCTGAGATTTTAAGTACTGCAAAGCAACCCCAGCCTTTAACAGATTAATGTTTGTTTTTATCAAAATGGGTTAAATTGCTCTCTCCGGAGGCAGCTCTGCTGTTCCCCTACTAAGAAAGTCTGCAGAATTTAGTGCAGTCTCCAATTTTGCTAAATTCTGGTCAAATCGTTGGCTTTGTTGTTTACAGCTGATCATAGAAGTCAACCCTTTGAAACAGGAATGAAAACTGAAGAGAGATTAATGAAAACACTCCTTGCAAGAGGCCATTCAAAACTATTTGTATGACATGTGCAAAACAAAATCTCAAATATGAGCCAGGTTTTCTGTCTCATTGCCTTTTATTTAGAAAGTAATGTTGAATACTGTTGAACGCTTACAGCCAGAATTTGAGACCTTATATCAAGTCTGTTTTCTGCTTTAGTCTTTAGTAAACTGTTCACCTCTAAGTAACTCACCAATCTGTAGTACTGGAGTAGTATTCCTTCACAGGATGTTGCAACAGTATGTTCCAGCTTTTAAAGCATGCAAATACAACAGGCGTGGGGAAGATCATGTAAGGAGTAAAAAGGGCTACAGAAGAAAATGCTATCGACAACATTTTATTTCTCCCTTCGTAATAGATATAATTTAGTTCAACATTAATTAAAATAAATGTGTATGTGCCTTTTAGTTCACGTAGCTCGTTCAAAATTCAGTGTATTAATATGCCTATGTACTACTAAAGTAGTAAAATATAGAAATGATGTTTATGCCAATTTGAGGCACTTACTTGTATAATAATTATTTTTATAAAATCATGCATCATTAAATGTTTCAATGTATAGATTGTGTCTGCCACTGTGCAATGTACATCCAGACCTGTATAAGGACAAAAAAGGTATTTTAAAACTAGAAGAGCTGCTGATGGTAACAATAAAATGTCTTCATTCAAGGGAGATCATTCTCCCCATGGTGACTGAAGAGTCTGGAGTTTCCAAAGGAGAGAAGGTAACTATATGAAAAACCTAATGGATACTTTGATAGGGGAATGTAATGAAAATAAATTCTGACAGATCTTTTAACTGACAGTCCATATATTCTAGCATTTGTATAAGAATTTGTGAGAAGGATCAGAAAGCTCAGCTAGTTGTGGAGTGTTTTAAAAGAAGACCTATAATCCCTGAAAACATTGATTAAATACCAGGAAAGATCAAGAATAATGAAGACATTCAGGAGGAAAAAGTAATACAGACGTATTTGGTAGGAATCCATCACTCTAGTGTAAGTGGTTTTGCAATGCTTCTACAAAAGCTGCAAATTCCCTGAGTTGTTACATATCACAGATATAATTAAATCAGACATATAGAACCGAAACTCACTAGAGAAAGAACTTTTAAATTGTTAAAGGGACTTGAGGAATTTTGTGCCAAGATTACATGGGATAACCAGATCCCATACTACTACTCTGAAAATGTGCCCAGGAAGCCAGAACAAGGGCTGTGCTGGCTCTGGTTTAATGTCAATTCCTGTTGACAGCAGTCTTTACTGTAACCTGCCCCTCCCTTTGGCCACTCTTCTGGTTCTCTCAGTTCTTCTAACAGAAGAGTTTAAAGTCATGAAGTTAATCAGACCAGGGAGTTTGATTCTATTAAAAGTAATGCATGGAAAAGAATGATTCATCCAGATCCATGCACTGGTGTAATTAATTTCACAGCCATGCATACGTCCAGCATGAAGGACAGGAAGAGATATTAAATTATAGAATTGTATAATATCTCTGAGTTGGAAGTGACCCACAAGGATCACTGAGTCCAACTCCTGGCTTCACACAGCACCACCCAAAATCCAAACCCTGTGTCTGAGAGCACTGTCCAAACACTTCTTGAACTCTGGCACTTGGGGCCGTGACCCTGACAAGCCTGTTTCGTGCCCCAACCAACTTCTGGTGCAGACCCTGTCCCTGATCCCCACCCGCCCCTCCCCTGACACAGCTCCATGCTGTTCCCTCGGGCCCTGCTGCTCAGTGCAGCCCCTCTGCCTCCTGTGAGGAGCTGCAGGCTTCCCATCAGCTCCTCTGCTCTGGGCTGAGCAAACCCAGGGACCTCAGCTTCTCCTCATACATCTGCCCGCTAGACTAATTTTCACCATCTTCATAGCTCTCTTGGACGCTCTCTAATAGCTTTATGTCCTCCTCACATGGTGGTGCCCAAACCTGCACACAGTGCTGGAAGTGAGGTTGCAGAGCAGTGGGATCTCGCCCACTTGCAGTGCTGGGCCTGCTGCTGATGATACGGCCCCATGATACGGCTGGCTGTCAGGGCACACTGCTGCCTCATGACCTCAGCCAGAACGCCCCTCAGGTCCCTTTCCATGGGGCTGCTCTCCAGCTTCTCTTCCCCAACCTGAACATAAATCCATGGCTGCCCCATCCCAGGTGCAGAATCCAGCACTTGCTTGTGTTCAGTGCTGTAAAGATAGTTTTTAAACATTTTATACCTTTATAAGTGCCCCTAAAACTGAAAGCTTAAATTATTTCATCCAATTCTGGTAGCAAGAATGTTCCACTGCTTCACTTATTTGTCAAGTTCTTAGTTTTCCATGACTCAGTAGGGAAAAATGTGTTTTAGAAGTTATCAACAAAAAACACAACTGACTGAACTCTACATGACTGTGGACTATGTGGCTTCATTTGAGAAATGATGAGGAATGAATTCTTCCTTTCTTTACTGCTACCTCCACAATTTTTACTTTTGTCCCTTGATAACATTAAACATGTTAAATATTGCTGAAACACAGACTAATTTCTTTTAAGCTGATTTTCTTAAAATTAAAATAATTGTTTAAGAGAACAAAAGAAAAAACAAAGACAGATTTTTGAAAGTATGCTGAATCCACCCTTGAAGAATGTAGTCTGCTGTAATCACTTTGTCAGGGGCTGATCATTGCCACTGATTTTTCTCAGCACTGCCAGGATTTCTTGATCTTATCAGCATGTTCTGTTCCTGATAATAAAATAACTTATTTTGGTAAGACCTTGAACTCTTTAATCTCACTGAATTCAGTTAAGTCAAAGCTCAACTTTTTTTTCAACAAGTTGAATTTTTCCATAAATTTAATTTATGGATATTTGTGTGTTGGGGCTAATTTACTAAGTGTGCTAAGGAATATTTTGTCCTTACATTTAATCTGTGGAACTCACTGTTAAAAAAGAAGTGTGGCATGTATGGAGTTTTTTGAATGTCCAGTCAATGTTATAAGTTATAGTCATGAAGCCTTGATGTACAAGCTTACATTGTTTTGTTGGATGTACTTTGCTGAAAAAGGAATATTGAACGTGAATGTCTCCATTGCTTGAAAATCTATAAAATATATTATTGCTGGACTTGAAGAATGGGCACATAACACTTCTGTGATTAGTCTTCTGCCTTTTTGTTCAGTCCTGTGATTCACGTACTAGACAGCACTTCCTTTATCTGTCCCCCAGTACTTGTGCACATATCGGAATAACTTTTGAACAGTGCACCCTATTCATTCAAAAATGCTCAATTTGGGGAAATCTATACAGTCAGGAGGGGAAAAAATGGGGGGAAAAAAAAAGCAGCAGAAGAAATGAATAGAGAAAGAAAAAAAAAAGAGCAACTTGCAGAGAACCTTGGGCATCTCTGCTGCAGTTTGGAAATCTAACAATTGTTTGATGAGATTCATTATTAAAACAGGCTTTCTCTTGTACCTTCTAATTTCCAGTAGAGTTAGGATTTTCACAATATAATTAAAATAAATAATATAATATACATTAAAATAAATAATATACATTATTTATTCCCAATTAATTAGTTACGGAGAAGGGTATTCTGGGACAGAGGAAGGGTGGGACTATGAAGCTATGCGAAGAAGCATTAACATGGAATGGAAAGAAACAGGACAACTGGAGATTTCATTATGCAATGAAAGGGGCACAAAGGAAAGGAATTTAATGAATGCGATATCATCAAAATAGTAGGGAACAGAAATTTTTAGTATAGGATATGGTTAAAATGAAGGATGAGTCAATGATGGATAGCATGGAATCTGAAGAGCCTGAAGTGAATCTGTGAAATGGATGAGATGTAAGTTTTTTCCACATGCAGCTGCAGAGTGGAACAAATACAAAGAACCCAAGTGTATGCAAAGCTCAGCCTGCAGAACCTATTAAGTTGCAACCATGTCTCCATCCCTGGGATACCATTTGAGATATTTCTGGGGAAATCCAGTCACAATCCACAGATATGTATGAACATCAGCAAGGTTATAAGTAATTTGGAGGAATTATCCTCTGAGATGTAGCCCTACAATTTTATTTTGGATGCAGCACATAACTGTTTCCGAAACTGGAGGGACACAAGCTATGGTTTTTGCTTCACTTTTCATAAAAGTTTAAATATAAACTGTTTTATTTTCAAATAAATTGTGCTTATATTGGAACAGACATTGCTACTTTGCTTCCTGGTAAACTGTACAGAGTACTGTGTTAAATGAAGGAGAGCATTTATTTAAGACACAACCAAGCTAAACCACTCTTAAGCACTGCCTACACAAAATAAGGAACCAACTGAAACCAGGGAACTAGATGGTGCATTAGACTACATTTAGAAAAGTAATAGCTAATAACTTCAGGTTTTACCCTTGTTTTGATGTCTCTATTCTACTGCACATATTTAATCCTCATCATTTATAGGCAAAATTCCCAGAGAATGGGACTCTTACTTAGCTATTCAGAATCAGGGTTTTTCCTTTGCAGATACATAAATAAATAGGGTCTGCTTTTTTGATAGAATCACAAAAAAAGTTGCTCACTCTCTCCAGTCTGGGATGGACTCTATTCTGCTGTGGACCACTCAACAAAACAGCCTCTAAAAAATGTCAAGACTGTGATATGCAGTATATAGCACAACACTTGACAAGCTCATTTAATACACTTTTCCTCATTCTCTTGTTCATGTTCCTCATTGATCCACCTTGATCCTTCCTATTCTGCCCCTTCCTTCCTTTTCTTAAATATCCAATAAAAATTATTTCACATTTATTATGCTACATACTATACAGTGTGATGTTGTTTTTAATTTTTCTACTGCTCTCATGCAAAACCTCTGGTCTGCAGATTTGTGAAGGAAATTTGACCTCAAGAGCTGAAGTCCTAAACTGTTACTAACATAAACATGCTAGTCCATGCTCAAACGGTGATCAAGCCACAACATAGCCTGTGCTTCAATCAGATGCTTTGGTATTCAAGCAAGTATTAAAATATTTTAAATGACTCTTGCAATATTTTTTTCAATATCCATGTTTCACCTCTGTTCTTGGTTATCAAGTCAGCTGACAAAAATATTTGCTCTGGATATGATTGATTATATTCTAAAAACAATGCTGTTTTTCCCACAGCTTTGGGTCCAACAGTTGTTGCAGGCACAAGATGACATTTTTAGGACCTGCTGTCTCACTCCAAAGATGCCTTTTAAGATGAGAAGCCATGAACCAGGAAGAAGTTGTTTGACCTTCTATAACTTGCAGCACAAAGCAAACGGTGTTTCAAAATTTATAGGGAATAGTGGAAAGGTCTTGTGCTCTACACAAGGCCACGGAACAAAGATTCTTAGTTGTGCCTCAACAATGACTATGGAAAACCACAGTCAGAGGTTTCCTTCCTTCAGATTGTTTTTGGTATATAAAATCTATCTACCAGATAATAAAAGCAGAAACAATACTCACTGCTATTTGCATTGCCTTAAAAATGAAATAATAACCCTGGATCTTTTCTGGCTTTTGTTGGTTTGGGGTTGGTTTTTTTGTTGTTGCTTTGGTTGTTTGGGCTTTTTTCAGGGTGGGTGGGGTATCTGTCCCCTGTTTTCAATGAATCAGCCTTAATTTGTACTTCCTGCTGGGAAGAAGGATACACTCTGTCTTGTTTCACATGACCTACTAAGTATTCTCAACTCTGGCTTACTAAATGGGCTTTAGAAAGGATTTCTTTTTCATTCCTTCTTTCTTTCCTTCTTTCTATCTTTTTTCTTTTTTTTTTCTTTTTCATTTTTCTTTCATTCTTTTTTCTCCTTCTCCCTTCCTCAAAAAAATATCTAGATGTCTTTGTTTATTTATTTCAGTTTGTCTTTCTTTCCTTGCCTGAGGTATTTGAGAATCCATGTGGCTGAGAGGGGCAGTGACACCTGGAGTGCTGGGTCACAGGGGACATCACAAACTGATGAAATACAGAGAGCAAGGGGACAATACTTCAGTCGAGGCAAAAACAATTATTTCTTGTTCTTTGTTTAGCTAATGTTTAGAACTTCTTAAAAAGAGTACTTTTGTAAAAAACATCATCAAATTAATTAAAAAATCAGAACACAAAAAAATGCATCTCTCCAAAAAAAAACAAAAAAAACCAAAAATCAAGAAAAAAAACCACAAGTTTCAATTTTCTAAGTTTCTCAGATCAATTTTGTCTTTATAAAGAATGTTTAAGAGGTACAAGTTTTATTCTGAAAATAATTGCTGGCAACCCTAAGAAAAAAAAAAATTAGTTGGCCTGAATGTTCCCATCTGGAAAATACTGCATTTTTCTGCTAAGGTACAAAATTGGCTGTGTTCTGGCTAGTATGCCAGATTTGGGTTTGGGTTTGTTGCCCTGATAGGAAGCAAATTTTTGTGTGTTTATTTTCACTTGTTTTCCATGGGGAAAACCCTGGGGCTTTGTTTTCCCTTTGCCAAGAGGAAGAACCAGAATATCTGTCTCCATTTGCAAACTGGAAACTCCTTTGTTATGTTCCATCCCTTAAGGGAAGAAATAATAATGCTTCCCTGGACTCTCCTAAAGAAAGCAAAACACCTGCTAAAAAAACATAGTCTCCTATTTTTTTAATAGATTAAAGGCAGTCCTTTAGCAAGACGTCTGTAAATTATATTGTCTACAGATCTTTGTATATAATCCAAGAGAGCTATCTAATCCAATTTCATCATTTCACTGAATAGACATGGTCCAATTTTGTAATGAGTTTTACATGTATGGAAGGTATATAAATATCTTTCCCTCATGGAAAACCTGTTTGAATGTATCAGGAAGGGAGGCCATAGCTATTTTGATTCCAGTTTTAAACATGAGTATTCAAACAGTAAGACCTCAAAAACATAAAACATAGGATCAACTGAAGCTCTCCAAATTGTCTTAATGTTTAAATGTACACATATAAACTTAGTGCTATCTGTTTAAATAGGCTGGTAAATGACAACTCAAGAAGTTTTCTTGCTTGCCACTGTGCACAAAAGCTAAAGCCAGATAGGTTTGCACACAGGCAGCAAAAGGATCACATTAAAAACAAAACACAAAATGGAGAAAAGTACAGTGGTGCAATTGCCAAGGACCACTCTTGTTTTCTTTGTCACAGAATCAAAGAATCTCCTGAGTTGGAAGGGACCCGTGAGAACCATCCAGTCCAACTGTTGTCTCTTGAGACAACCTAAGAGTTAAACCAAATACTGAAGATCATTGTCCACACACCTAAGAGCATTGTCCAAATGCTTCCTGAACGTGGGCAAGCTTGGGACTACGACTATTTCTCTGGGAAGCCGCCTTTCAGTAAAGAACTTTTCCCTAGTATCCAATCTGAACTTCCCATGATGCGGCTTCAAGTCATTCCCTCACATCCTATATGATTCTATAAAACACCAGAAAAAGAAAGTAGAGATGCCTATCAACATTAGGTTGTTGACAGGCATCTCCACAATGTAACAATTTAACTCACAATTTTATGACTAACACTGATTTTGAATATAATTCACTAATTCTAGCAACACATAGAAATAGCTACAAAAGAAAAGAAGTGTTGGTGAGAGATGACACTGAATGACCTTACTAAGAACAGAAGTTAGGCATGAAGGGTCAGAGTCTGAGATGGCAGACAGCTGGTCAAGAGAACCAGGGACCATTTTCCATTCTGTCTGTGTAGGAAGAAAAACACCTCCTTGATACAAAATTAATACAGATCTTATAATGGATCATCTCCTAGAGGAGTGAGTGTTATGTTCAAGACATTTTGCTGTAGTCATAAATAAAAAAAAAAAAAAAAAGAAAAAAGAAAAAAGAAAAAAAATTACCACGAACATTCAAAATTACAGCCTTCTCATCAAGATTAAAATTCAAATAAAGGAATGTTGCAGGATTCTGACAATTTCATTAAATGCAATGCATCATCTTAAGGTGCATGAATTTCTCTCATAACTGAATATGCCTATTTTGAAGTAAATACTTCAGTGTCTGCAACTGTCACATGAAGCAGCATATAAGGAGAAGCAGCCACAAGTAAAGCAGAAAGCAATATTCTGTTCTTTTCTCTTTTGATATATCTCTTGGTTGGACTAAAACTTTTAATCCCAGAGTCCTGAAGTTGTTGTAGGCTATGGAAAATCAACCCTAGGATGACAGCTTCTGAATCGCTAACAAAGGAAAAGGGAATATTAACACGCAGAAGGATGAGAAGCAATTTCTTACCACGGAAGAGTCCAGCTTATTTCTGAGAGATCTGTCAGTGGACTTCACCTTTCCATTGATTTCCACGGAGTATGGAACCAGTCCTCAGCCTGGGAGCTGGAATTACTGTTTGGAAAACCAGGCAATAGGTTTTCTGTGCGTGTTTTTACCAGAATAAGAAACACTTCAAAAATACGCATTTTCAGTGTCAGGGAAACATAAAATGTCTATGGAGGAGAGTGGCTTCTGGACTACAATTAAAAGGTTCCTCTGCCCATTTCCAATTCAGCAGCGTGTTTGTTAGCAACCATTTATTGAAACAAATGTTTGAACGGTTTATACATCCCATCACGACTACACGGTCAGGCAGCGCCTGCACACAGGACGGCAGAAGGGGTATGACTGCGTCTGTGCACGTGCCGGCCTTTTGCCGAGACGACAACAACGTACAGCAGGTCAGAGTAAAGCTGCATTTGCCTTCAACTGGAAATTTCCTCAGCTAACAAACCCGGGCCTCGCGTTTACACAGCCGATCGCGTGCGTCACCTCGCCGCTACGCCACGGCGGGCACACGGCCAGCTCGGGGAGCGCCTTCCCCCACCGGCGGGGACAGACGCGGGCATCTCGCGCCCCCTGGCCGTCCCCGGCCCCACGCACGAAGCGCCGCCGTTCGCTGCCCGCCCGGCCGTAGCGCCGAGGCAGCGGCCGCAGGGGGCGGGATGCAGCGCAGGGAGGCACCGCCTTCCCGCCCGCCCGGCACTGCGGGGCTGGAGGCTGAGGAGCCGGAGCGGTCGCGCCGCTCCTCCGACGCGCGGGAGGAGGTGAGCGGGGCCGACGCGGGAGTGGGCCGCGACCCCGCCGGTCGTCTCCTCGGGCTGGCCGTTCCCACCGCCGCCCCGGTGGGGCTCCTCTCTGCCCACACGTCTGGGCGGGCTCCCGCGGGCCTGGCGGTGACGGGCTCCCCGGAGCCGGTGCGGGGGCTGAGGGTCGGCCCGGCGTCCGGGCCTGCCTGCCGCGGCCCGGGACGCCCGGCTGTGGAGGCGGCCGGGGCGGAGGTTTGGAAGCGAGGGGCTTCGGAGTCGCCGCTCTCGTCACGGGCGGCGCTGTCGTTACGGCCCGCCGTGCGCCCCGCGCTGCGATGCGCTCACCTGAGCCGGACGGCCGCCCCGCAGCCGCCGCTCCGCGCCCGAGCTGCCGCAGCGTAGGTGTCCGCCCGGCCGGCGCGGGCCGCTCGCAGCAGCTGTCCCCGGGCTCCGCGTTACACCGCTGTCCCGAGAGCGGTGGAGAACGCATTTGATCACATCAACAACTCGTTCAGGTTTTCCGTTTGTTCGTTTTTCTCCTTAAGGGATTACGCTTCTCAGAGCGGTTCTCCACAGCTGTCCCCTTCTAGCTGGTGTAGCTCTGTCGTGTTTTCTTAGGCTTATCCAAGGCCAAACGTCAAATTTCTATCACTCCTGCTGTTTCTTGTATCCACAAAGGCAGTCGTTTTGTAAAAGATGGGTTTTCTTGCATTCCGTTCCCGAACAACCCAGATTAGCTAGTACTTATCAGCTTCCCATCTGTTTACAAGTTGATTGCTCAACAACTTGCTGTAAATCTTTCCAGAGACTGCAGTTAAGCTGACAAGTTTTTGCTTCCCTCAGTTCTCCTCTTTTCCTCTTCTAAGATATGTACATGTCCCTTCTGCATTCTGAAGACATTGCTTCTGTCAGCTCTTCAGGCATCAAGGCTGGATTTCACAAGTGTCTGCTGACTTGAAAATCTTTATCTTATCTTTATCTTTTAAATTCTTCACCTCCTGCCTTCCTGCAAGATTAATTTCAGTCTTACACACTCTTACCTCTGAACTGCTATCGTGCATTGAGTATAGTCCCTTCTCATGACTTCCAGCTCTGGTTTCTATCATCTCTCAAGATGCCCAAGAGTCACACCTGTCTGTTCTGTAGGGTTATTTTCCATGAAAACATAAATTGTTAGTTTATTCCATTCCTCACATTCTGTTTTCCTTAGAACAGGTGATGAGAAACTGGACAGTGTGCCAAATCCAGCTCAGCAGAGCAATTCTTCATGTCCTAATCCTTGATATCCCCTCTCATGGATTTTTAGACAAAAACTGTAAGTGGGCTGCAGTATGGCGGAACAGTACTCATTGCCCATTTTCTCATGGCAGTTCCATTTCTATTCCTTTAAGTTTCACAGTATATATTCTGTAAGTTTTGTGGTTACCTTCACATCACATGGCATGAACTGAAATGGACCTGTGTAATCATACAATGAATGCATACATTTTTTGTCATAACTAGTTGATGTATATCTCTCAGCTGATCAGAGTACAGCTCTTATTATTTTCCTGGATGTGAACCCAACAGGATACAGGAAATGCTGGTGTTTTGGTCATGCATTGGATACAGCTCTGTTTGTGCAGCAAGAAAGATATCAATGGTTTTTCTGTGTGTAAAAATTAATGAGCTCTAGCAGAAAGTTTCACTATTAGAATCTTTCTGTAGAATATGGATTTTGTGGTCACTTTAACTTATTATTTTTCATCTTTAGAATCTCAGTACAATTTCAGTGAGTTTCTCCCCTTAGTCAAAAACTGGGAAATGCCTTCTAAAGTATGTTCTCCTAATAGCTTCCTCTATACCTGTGAAGAACAGTTTCTTTTGGTTGTAGGACATCGCTGTGTTCCTAGCAGATAGGAGGGTGAAGTCCCTCACTGGTTACTGGCATCTTGTACAGGTGCTCAGAAAGACCTTCATTCTCCTTTATGTGTGGTCTGTTGTTGATAGCTCCCAAGAGAGAAGCAACTTGATGTTTTCCCTTTACTCCTTCTTAATGTGCCTTTCCTTATTCCTTCATTAATTCTCAGAGCTTATTCCTGTTCTAGAATTTAGACACCACTTCAGTCACAACTGCGGTTTCATGTGAATGCTTCTTTCCTGAGGGTTGTTTTGTGGCTTTCTTACATCTTTTTTTCTTTTTTTGGCATTTGTTACAGCTTTACTGAATCTTTTAACCTCTTTTCTCCAAAATTATAGCAATCTTCCTTTTAATTTTCTGTGAGCCTTTGCCTCTGTTCCTCTGCAAAGCCTCTCTTACTGCAATGATAAACTTAAGTCCTAAGACTTTCTAATCTTTTGCTATTGTGTGAAATCTATTTCTCTTTGCCATTACTTTGTGTGGAATGCATCTCGTTTGCTTTTCTCCAGGCTTTATATTCTCTGTCCAGTCAGAAAATTCAGTTAGGCATATTCCTGACCGGTGTCCTTGAATCCCTTACCCTTGCACCAGTCGTGGTTAAACTATACACGGCCAGATCTGGTAGCCTGACCTGGCTGTGTCATTATTGATCTCATGAATAAGCCTTGGGAAATTTCTCTTATTTTTCTTGCCATTGGATACATGCAGGCAGCTTGTTCCCCAGACTGAAAAGTGAGTAAGTCAGACAGATGTCTGTGTCATGGTGGTTGTTGTAACATTCTGCAGCCTTTTTTCTGCAGTTTTGCAGGGTTTTTTTGCATTCTGCAGGTTTTTTTTTTGTTGTTCCTGACCAGAATAGAATACCATAATAAAAATCAGCATAATCTTTTAATCAAGTCCAGCTTTTGTGGACTCACTGTCCTTATGCCAGTCTCAAGCCAGCTATCTCCACCTCCTAATATTTTATATAGTTCCCCAATTTTCTTTATATGCTTATTCTCAGTATTTCATTGACCATTCATTTTGGAAGCACAAGGTGGTTTTGAGGTTCAATAATTTGAGGCAGCTGAAGCTGAAAAAATACTATTCAGATCCATCTTTATCTATGGGAAAGCAGTGACATCATTACAGATGTTAGTCAACAAGTCAGAGTGCTGTGCTTAGTAGTACAAAAAAATATTTCTTGTCTCCATAAATATAACTTCGATAAGTTCCTACAGCTGGATGGAAATATACACAATATGTATTATTCTTATGAGAAGAATGTACTTCTTGTTTCCTTATGTCTGCAGCAGCCAGGAATAAAAGGGTTTGGAAGGTCCTTATTCCTAATTAATATATATACTAAATGGGCAAAGGAGAAACAAGCTTTGTTTCTGAATAGGAAGGGGATTGTTAAGGTATTTGTTTTTTTCATGTGGTCGTATAATGCTCAGAACTCAGGCAGGCTGTAATGTGACACAGAGCTTGCAGATTGCTGAATGTTGTGGCAGAGGAGCTCAGAGACATTTAGTATTGAATCCAGTAGTCAGCCTTGGAAAATGTTACTCTCCACTGTCTGAGAGTTCCATTTTTTTCCTCCATCTGAAGTTGAAGGTCATAGATGATGCGGTATTATGTCTGAACCTCACAACAGTACTTTCTGATTGAAACGTGTCATGTAAGGTCACTCCATCCTTAACCTGAAATGCACCCTGGATCAGAAATGGGTATGTAGATATTTCCCTCTTCAAAGGCTTTCAATTCAAATAGTCAAACTGAGCTAAATTAAACTCTTGCTTTTAGATTAGTAAATCTTAATTCTCTTTGTGAATATATACATGCTTTCATACAAAGCTGTTCAAATGTAAGGGTTTCTGTGTGCTGACAGAATTATTGATCTTTGTAGATACCACAATTATTTCATCCTCTTGTCTTTCACATAACCTTTATTGGGTTCCCCCCAAAAAGGAGTTGAGATACGGTTTTGAAAACTGTTGTGAGATTCATCATGACAAACTAAGAAACATTATACAATCATAAAATGGCATGAGTTGAAAAGGACCACAATGATTATCCAGTTCCAACCCCCCTGCTAGGTGCAGGATCGCCAACCATCAGACCAGGCTGCCCAGAGCCACATCCAGCCTGGCCTTGAATGCCTCCAGGGATGGGGCGTCCACAACCTCCTTGGGCAACCTGTTCCAGTGCCTCACCACCCTCTGGGTGAAAAACTTCCTCCTAAGATCTAACCTAAACCTCCCCTGTCTCAGTTTAAAACCATTTCCTATTACTGTCCATCCACATAAACAGTCATTTACCACAAGAATAGCATGTGTTATATGCAGTTTGGGCTTTTTAAATGTGTAGCTCTCGTTGCAGTCATTTTTTAAAACTGTACATGAACATCACTGCAGTATTTTTATCCTCTTTCAGAATAGATCTGCACAGTAAGTAATTGACTTCTGTCAAAATTGATCATGTTTGCTGTAATGCAGATGACCAGAATGTGTACCTCTCATCACAATCCCCTTTCAAAACTAAATGAATTATCATCTTAGATTTATAGACAGCAGAACTAAGGTGCAGTATATCTAAGATCAGGATTCCCACACTAAAGTCCCTCAAAATCAGATTTTTATCTTTGGACAGAGTGTGGTACACGTGTGTAATAAATGTGGGTTTTGGAATGGAAGCCAAGAGTTAAACGCTGTTTAATAGATTGCACTCTATAATGAAGAAATCTAGCTTGTTGCCCTCATTTTTGTCTTTGTTCATTAATCTCTGACTTTACTGTCTCCGTACAAATGTTTGGAGTCACTAAATCCTTCTGCATTATGTATTATTTAACCTGGAAAAGCAGTTGTGCATCTCTATGGCTGATTTTAACTTGAATGATTTAAAAAATGTGTGTACTTCCTTGCATATACTTTTTTTTATTTGTTTTTACCTACTTCTGTAACTGTTATTAAAACATTTGAAGTTTTTGTGTTCTTCCTTGGATTAGTGACACAGTGCCAGAAAAAAAGTTTGTTTTTCTGCATGCTTCATGAAAGAAAAGATAAAATCTGAAAATTAGAACCACAGAATTTGCCTCAGAGTTGTTTGTGGATTGTGATGGCTTGTGAAAAAGTCTGATGCAGCTTTTTTTCCTTCTCTTGCTTTCTCTGCTTTTTTTCCAGAAAAAGTCATCATAAGTTTGGTGTCTTAGAATTATGGAATCAATCTCTATGATGGGAAGCCCTAAGAACCTCAATGAAACTTTTCTACCAAACGTGGCCAATGGCATCAAGGATGCCAGTAAGATCACAGTAGGCATCATTGGAAGTGGAGACTTCGCAAAATCATTGACCATTCGGCTGATCAGATGTGGGTACCATGTTGTTGTAGGAAGCAGAAACCCTAAACTTGCTGCAGAGTTCTTTCCCCACGTGGTTGATGTCACTCACCATGAAGATGCAGTAACAAAAACAAACCTCATTTTTGTAGCTATTCATAGAGAACACTACACGTCTTTGTGGGACCTCAAGCATTTACTCGTTGGTAAAATTCTGGTTGATGTCAGCAACAATACAAGAGTAGACCAATATCCAGACTCCAACGCAGAGTATTTGGCATCACTTTTCCCAGATTCTCTAGTTGTCAAAGGATTCAATGTTGTTTCAGCTTGGTCACTCCAGTTAGGACCAAAGGATGCCAGCAGACAGGTAAACATTGTGTTTGTTTTTATTTGACTTGTTTGTAAGATGAAAAGACAATCGTACAGAATAAATGATCCAAACTGTGCTCTAGGGTGCCTGTGTGTCTTTAAGGATTGCGGAGGAATGTAGGTACTAGCTTAGATCAACTAGCTGACATTTCATTGACTACAATAAGAAGAGTAGGATCCTAAAGTTTTCTGTAGGAAATATGTCGATTTATATTTTAGTGCTTCAAAAGATGAAGACAGTTTTTCCCAGTTTATTTTAGTTTAAATGTTGTTTTTTGTGGGGTGAACTGTTGAAAGAGATACACAGAAATCTGAGGTCCCAATCCCAAGGCTTGGGAGCCAGAAATGTCAGCTCTTCTAGAATTGCTTGTATTCAGTGTAACCACAGAGAGAATATAACCCATTATTTGGCTTCTGGAATATCCCAAGATCATAAATATGAGGAAACAGGTGGAGGCACATATGTTTCAAAGTAATCATTCATTTGATCCAGAATTGCTTGGGAACATCATGTTCAATTTAATTCCCGGTGTATTCCCCAAATCCATCCTGCATACAGAAGGTACAGCTGTATGTTTTTCTTGCTTTGCTGAAGCAATATAAAGACATGCATGAGCCCAGTCCTTCGCAGCTTTGTGGGCTACAAGGGTTACATGACAAGTGGTGAGTGTAACATGACTGCTGGAGACTACTGAGTTCTCTGGCACTTCAAGCAAATTTTAAGTAGTATGCAATAAATACTGAATTAGCATAATTTTATAAATAATCTCACTGCACTATTTTTGTTCCTTTTTGGAGCAGCAGGCCACTGTAAGTCATTGACTTCTGTCAAACCTCATCATGTTTTCTGTAATACAGATGATTGGAAACATTCTTACATAGAGATTACACTGTTCTCTGCTTTGCATTGTGTTTGTCCTGCAGCTGTTTTGGGGTCATCATTTAAGATAAGTGTACATTTGAGAAACTCAAGGTTTGGAAATTACTGTAGCCATTGTTTCAGGTTCAGTCCATTCCTATGGGCATTTCAGTATGGGGAGTATGAGACATTTCAGTGTGTGGATTACCTGTACGTGCCACAGTCACCTCACTGTCAACTTCAAGCAAATGCCAATTTTATTTTGGTTGCTCTGTGGCTAAATAAGCGTGCATATTTTTACCTTTGGTGGATTTGTGCATAGTGTTGTTTTTATTCAGTATTTCTTCTAACGGTGATACAATCTGTCAAAGTGATGTAAGTTAGCAGTAGTGCTGCAGTTTTGCACTAGAGCACTGGAGGCTCTTCAGTTGGGGCAGGGGGTGAAGGGGTTGTTGCTGTTTAATAGTTGAGGTTTTTGGTTTTGTTTTGGATTTGGGTTTTTTGTTTCTGTTTTGTTGAGTTTGTTTTTAACCTGTAAGTCTTCCTGCATCTACAATTCACCTGACTTTTCCAACAGGTCTATATATGCAGTAACAATGTTCAGGCTCGCCATCAAGTTACTGAGCTCGCTCGTCAGCTCGGTTTTATTCCTATTGATTTGGGGGCATTGTCATCTTCAAGAGAGATTGAAAACTTACCTCTGCGACTCTTCACACTGTGGAAGGGGCCTGTAGTGATTGCCATTAGTCTGGCAACATTTTTCTTCATTTATTCCTTCATCAGAGACGTAATCCATCCATACGTGAGAAATCAACAGAGTGACTTTTACAAGATCCCCATTGAGATTGTCAATAAGACTCTACCAGTTGTTGCCATCACGTTGCTCTCTCTAGTGTATTTGTCAGGACTTATTGCAGCCTCTTACCAGCTTTACTACGGCACTAAGTACAGGCGATTTCCACCTTGGCTGGACAACTGGCTGCAGTGTCGAAAGCAGCTTGGACTGCTCAGTTTTTTCTTTGCAGTGGTGCACGTGGCATACAGCCTTTGCTTACCTATGAGGAGATCAGAGCGATACTTGTTCCTCAATATGGCGTATCAACAGGTATGCTGATCCTTAGCTAAGTAAGCCAAAAGTGCCTTGGTTGTATATGTGATACATTAATACAAAATGCATGTTTTGTGCATCTCTTCCATTGTTTTCAGTCAAAAATCTTTAGGATTATTTTATGCATAGGTAATGCTTAGTAAGAAGGGAGAATAAAAGAAACACCTGTGTACCTTACGTCGGGTTGTGTTCACGTTTGTATAATAGGTTGAATCAAGGATATATTCTACTTAAATCTTTGGCAGCAATATGTGCAATGAGGATGTAGGTTAGACAGGATAAGAGCAATACCAAAGAAAACTTCTGAGGTAAGTTTCTCTTTGTGTGTTTTTGAGATGCAGGAGATGTATGTATGTGGTGTAAAGTGCATTTACAAATGTGGGAAAGTACTTAGAGTAGATATTATTATGATAATATTCATAAATACAATGTATTTTTGCAGTGAAAGTTCTTATACTTCGTAAATTTTGGGACCTGTGGTAAAAATATTATGGACAGTAGAAATTCTGTGAATGTCACCTATTACAGGCAAGAGATTAACTCACAGTTCCCAGGAACGATAGCTGGCCTTGCATATAACCTTGAAACAGTCTCTGACAAACCTATAATCCTTAAGAAGAACTGCTGCTTTGTCTGTCAGCTTATTGCCACCTTTAAAGTGGGAGGAGAGCAGCATTGCCATTCAGCGTATAAAATCATCTGGAAAGACAGATGAAATTGAACAGAAAGAAAAATTAAAGAAATCCAATCCTAGTAGCAGAACAAAAGCAGATTGGGTCCACAGATTGGCTCCACAGATTCTAAAAGAAGTGAGAAATTGAACTTCAGAGAAAGGCAGAAAGAATAAAACTATGAAAAACAGCAAGGAATTGTAATTGTTCCTATGTAGTAAAGGATCTACTAAAGGATATTTTTACTAATAGTTTGTCTCATTTCTAATAGTTCTGTAAAAATCTCACTTGCTAACGTTCATAGTGGACCTCTTCTAAGACACATCAAATCACTATGGTTATCTTAAAATGGAAAAAATAATTGAATATCTAGGCAGCTTAACTTTTAATGACCTGAGCTGTTTCTTTTTTCTGGTAAAGTTCTCCAACTGGAACATTTTCAAATGCATTTAATATCAACAGTGAAAGTGGCAAAACAGTTTGGCTTTTGTATAAGGAGCTAAAGCACTAAGAGAAAATGATGCTAAATTGTTTCCAAGTGTAAAGAACTAAAACACTGTGGGTTCATCCAGTTTATGCTATAGAAGATATGTTTCCAAGGTCTGAAGAATATAATTACTTTTCTGCAGTATAGGGTATGCTTATACACTATAGAGAAATGTAGAACTGCTTGTATTTATAAGATAATTATTGTAATGTTATGTTTTCTTTTACCAACTCATCTAGTTTTCCTGCATAACATATTTTTAATCTATCAAGAGCCAATACCAACAGTAAGGAAATTGTTTTTTCTCCAATGAAATATTTGACCCCGTTTTATAATTGTTCTATTACTGTAGACATTTACTCAGCAAAATAATTTCTGTTGATGCTTTTAATATTCTGGAGAATGAAGTGCTTCCTTTCTCCTCCTTCATCAGGTTCATGCAAATGTTGAAAATTCTTGGAATGAAGAAGAAGTGTGGCGAATTGAAATGTATCTCTCCTTTGGAATAATGAGTCTTGGATTGCTTTCTTTGCTGGCAGTAACTTCTATCCCTTCAGTCAACAATGCCTTAAACTGGAGGGAGTTCAGTTTTATTCAGGTGTGTTATTATCAAAATAATAGATTTTTTTTGTTAACGTGAATTTCTTTCTAATGATAATTATTATGTTACAAAAAGCACTTCGCAACGTGATCAGAGTATGTTGTTTTTTCTATCTCGTAAGTTAATAAGAGCAACATATCTTTACTCAGCAAATAGATCAGCATGTAGGCAAGTTCAGCATTTTATAGGTATCAAAATAGGGATTTGCCTTTTATTGATGTTGGCATTGAAGGATCAACACAGACAAGACCAAATGAGGGTAAATCTATAAATTCCTTTTCCACTGTTAGGATTTATTTCTAAGTTCTAATTAGATAAAGTAGCACAGACTGCACACCCATATATTCATTGTTTGTACACGAGTGCAATGAAATTGTTGACTAATTCCTACCTACACTGCGTCTTCTTTGCTGTTTGGGTATTGAGTCGCATTTCATAATTTACAAACATCTTAAATGGAGTGCTGAGGAATGCTTTTTTGGCTGTAATTGTAAGAGATCTTATGTATGTAGCAAAGCACAAAAATTTTGCTGAAAGATTTGTCGAAGTATCATTCCCCAAACTGACCTGTTCATTCTCGCTCACCATTTTGAGCCTTTACAAGAAGGAAATGCTCGTTTTGTACTGTTCAAACATTCCTGCCATCCAGAGTTCTCTATCTGCAGATAACAGTACTGCATATTCGGTCACAAGGTCATGACTTTCAGCCACAGACCCAGAATTTGTATCTAATTTTTTCTTTCACAGATTTCCAGATCTCAGACTTGTGTGATTTACTCAAAATCCAGACAACACATACATATTCACATGCCTACAAAGGTGTTTTTGTTTGTATTGTATTTTCTGTAGTTATTTGCACTGTAATTAAAGGCAAAATAATTCAATTTTTAATTATGAACTTTTGCAAATTATCTCTTGGTGTTTTGACAAATTGGGAACAAGTTGTTCTATCTGGAGGGTTGTTATAGTTGGTTCTGTATTGCATGCTAAAGAGAATTAGTATAGATAACTATTTATGATCATTTGCCATTTTTAATTGCACATAAGAAATTGAAATACTAAAATTTCTTTAAAGTTCATGATCATTATGTGGTACTTCAATTTTTCAGTAATCTCAGGATGTAAGTTAGTCTTCAGGTAGTCACTATTCTTTGAAAAAGTCACATAATTTATTCAATCAGAAAAAAGGGTTTCAGTGATCCCCCCACTAAAGTAAAAGTTGTTTGCGAGTTTGTATTTCCCTAAGTTAGTGGAATGAGCATCGAAACTACAGCCTGTCATCTCAGCATTGCTCTTCTTTTAGCTGGGGAAATCAGCATGTCTTTGCCTTTAGTCCTGATTTCTGAGGTAATCTGCCAAAATAATTGGTCAATCTGTGTTTCGTATCTCACGGATGAAGAGTCAGGCAGGCAGTCAGCTCACCCAGTCAGTTTCTCACCTCAGCATTTCTCAAAGAACAACACGTTATTGATTGCTCATCTCAGAAGGTACAGTTTGATCAAAATAAGAGCATGACCTCCTCTAGGGAGCATTACCACTAAAATGCACTCAGTTCTAATGTCTACTGGCAGAATCTGAGTTTAGACTTAGCAAGTTACTTACATACACAAGCACAGTTAATTTTCTAACCCTGCTGCAGTAGAACAAGCTCCGAATAGCATCATCCTATGTACAGTGGTACAGACCTCTATTGCAGTGTTTCTAATACCATAGAGAATCCCCAGTAGTGAATGTTGTTGCCCAGAAATCATGGTTGTCTTTGATATCCCAAATTATTTTAGAGATGCTTCCATCTTATCTCACCTGATTTCACAACACAAGTGACAGCAGCTCCAAAAATTCCTTAGAAATTCCTAAAACTATTCCCAGCAACCATACTAGAGCCTGGGAAGAACATTTCCAGCATTTTCAACTGGTATTTCTACTACTCACCAATGTGATTCCAGTCAAGGAAAAGTATCTCTTTTTGATGCTTTCAAATGTCTTCTACTCTTAAATACATTAGCATCCTGTGCCTCCCAGCCAAGATCAACCCCTTATAGTGAGCTTTTACTCAATTTGCAAAGGCAGCTGTTTTTGCCTGTTGTATGGGAACTGTTGAGTTGTGGTCTGAACCACTGACTGATCACCTGGGGAAAGCACTGAGTCAGCCATGGGAGCATAGGTGAAGGCAGTTCCCTTGTGTGACCAGAAGGGGTGGAGCCTGGCTGCACCTCTCCTAGACCCCATTTAGGGCTGACTGCCACTGGGGAAGGATCTTTTTCTGGAGATCCTTCTATTGGAGTTTTTTTACTGCAAGCCTATGACGTGGGTGAGCATTTCATTTTCGATTGTCTCTTTCCACCACAATAATTTTTCTAACTATAGACCTGTAAAATACCATCCTAACCACACCACTCTTCTAACTGTACATTTCTTAATTGTACACCTGTACATCTGGAAAAGTTAACAACTGCAAACTAGGATAAGTGCTCTTGATGGAACTTTAGGTGTGACAGACCTGTTGTACAAAGAAAAAAGCCTGCAAAATGCTAGGTTGTATAAGGAACATCTTTCTAGTTAAGTACTGAAACAGTGACAGAGGCAATTAAAAGCCTAATGGAAGAAAACACTGTCAATAGTTGACAAACCCCTCTAGAATTGTCTTTGGAATCAGATTATTAGATGAGTGATTCTAATGGACCAATATATACTGCTAGTGTATGCCCTAGCAACACCAAAGAAGCATATAGCAACTTTCCGCAGGTAAAAAAAATATCTGAATAGAGATGCATAACACTTTTCTTGTACTATTTTTAACATTACTGTTATTTACTAGCTTCTCTTTTGACCATTAGATACAGATATATACATAATGGCAAGTTAAACCATGGTATTGATCTGCAGTATTTTCCTTTTTATAGGAGTTAATCCTTATAAATGTTATTAATTAGTTCACACCTTCCTCTGTCCCTAGAAACTGGTTAATCTTGACACAGAAAACTTCCTGCTATAGGAAAGCTGGAGAGAGACTTTCCATAAGGGCATGCAGTAACAGGGCACGGGGAAATGGTTTTAAGCTGGAAGAGGGTGGATTTGGAGTACATATTCAGAAGCAACAATTTACTGTGAGGGTGGTGAGACTCTGGAACAGGCTGCCCAGGAAGTGAGTGCCCCTGCCCTGGAAGCATTCAAGGCCAGGCTGGATGAGACTTTAAGCATTCTGATCTAGAGGGAGGTGTTACTGCCTGTAGCAGGGGGTTGGGACTGGATGATTTAAAGATCCCTTCTGTTCCAAGCCATTCTAAATTTTTATGATTCAATGATTCTTTCACTATTACAGACACTTAGGCTACTTTTTTCTTTGGACAGAAAGATTGTCTTTGCTTCTTTCTTTACTGAAGTTAAAACAAAGCCCACTATCCAGTTAATACACATTCTTTGTTTTAGCGACTTTCTACAAATGTTTCTCAACTAAGTTACAACAGTTTAGAAGAAAAAAGTTTTTCATTATTTGTCCACCCCCAGAAGTCAAAGCATAGTAGTCCTTTAGCAGTGTTTTGGGAAAGACAAACTTAAGACCTTTAACTCAAGCCTGCAGAACAGTACTAATACCTGTCACTAAAAAGGACATCAAATCAGAAAACCACAGGATATCCCAAGTTGGAGAGGACCTAGTGGGATCATCAAGTCCACCTGTGGGTATGGTACCTTCTGCAGCTTGCTGTAGATTACATGATGAAGTCCTTTGCGGGGTATTGTGGGAACCTTCTTTTTAACATTAAATCCAGCACTGCTTGTTTATGAACTGCGTTGTTACTTTGTGCCATTCTACACAAATCCTGTAGTGTCGATATTCCTTCTCATTAACCAGTGGATGGGGGAGGGTAAGGAATGGTTTATGCTAACTTCAAATAAGTGTGTGTAGGTTGTTGCAATGAAGGTCGTCATTAGGAAGAAGCAAATTACACCTCTTGAAGCAATAAAAATTTCAGTTGATAAACTCAGATCTGTTCCAGCAAAATGGCTCTGATTCCATAATAAGTATGGCTCTTGATACAGTCTACCTTTATAGCTGGGAAAACATATTCAGAAATTAATTGTAAAGCCAACTGATGTTGTTCCAGTAACTTTGCTGAGATTGTTACTTAAGTTCATGTCTTGTGGTTTGCTTACATAGGCCCTAGCGTATAGATACTAGTGCTTTAAATCGGTGTTTAATTCTGTCTGTAGTTTTCAGAATGTGAACTTAAAACCACATAATGGTACTTTGAACTAATACGTAGGTATGACCTTTTAATGCAATGTCTGAAAGAAATATTGAAACAATGGGTTAGACTTAATCTGATGAAGAACCAAGTACTGTTTTCTCATCTTTTTTCCCTGGTTTCTCTTTTTTTCAAGTCTACACTTGGATACGTTGCTCTGCTCATAAGTACTTTCCACGTACTGATTTATGGATGGAAAAGAGCTTTTGAAGAAGAATATTACAGATTTTACACACCACCAAATTTTGTTCTTGCCCTTGTTCTGCCTTCCTTTGTAGTTCTAGGTAAGATCATTTTACTTCTGCCATGTGTAAGTAGGAGACTAAGGAGAATTAGAAGAGGATGGGAGAAAAGCCATGCAATAGAAGAAACAAGTGGGTCCATTCCACATTTCTCTCCAGAAAGAATAACTGTGATGTGATGGTGGACTACATTTTGTTAGTACTACTGAAGATGTTTGGGTTTTCCCTCGTTGTGTTTTTTTTTGTCTTGTATTTTCAGTAATACATTGTAATAATTGTAATGTATGTGTAAAGTCAGTGTGGACTCGCTTGGCATACATACAAGCCCTCAGTGGATTTACAAGAAATTGATAACTAGGAAATTACTATTTTGGATATCTACAAAAATACTTTGTTTTGAATTACAGAGGGCAGATAATCATGAAATCAGATTTATTTTAATGCTCCTTTGCACAATTGTATCACAACAGTATTTTGTTATAACAATGCTTGTGAGATATTTCTTTGACTTAGTGTGTCAGAGTGCTATGTCTTAATACTGTACTTTACCACATCTGTCATTTAAACCACACTTCTGGGTTACTGAGTTCAGAATATTGACTAATAGAGTTAATAATTTAGGAAGCATTCAGATTTTGAAGCAACTAAAATTAATTTGTAATGTGTTGCACATGTACAGTGTATTTATTTTTGTGGTTTTCAAATATTCCATGATTTAAATATGCAAAGCCAATTTCAGATGTGGCCTAATTATGCATCTTGTAAGCAGACAGTATTGTACCTTATGGGACGTTTTTAAAGAGAATCGCATGGAATTTTAAACCTTAGCATCTCTTTCTTTCTGTATGTCATAATGAGTCACCAAAGCATTATTATGCACGAGTAGGAGGACTTGCAGATATGTATGCAAGCAACTACTTCTTGATGGAATAATTACTTTAAAATACCAGAAAATATTTTAAAACAAAAATACTGATAAATCTGCAACAATAAAAATCCACTTTCTCTGTGAAACTTCCAGTATGTTGGTACTACAAGGAAGCACCACATTACTCATGTTCTGTATGTTTTTACATTGGAGTTTCAGTTATATATGAATGTCCCACAATCTATCTTAGTATCATCTTGTGTAAATACAATCTTCTATTTTTATATATAATCTTAGTTTTAGAACAGATGTTTCTGGGATATGCCTGAATTTTTGAGAAACAAAATGATTATTCTCAAACTTAAAAATGAAACTTTTCCTCTAAGACTTGACATTTGTGTTTTCTGTGGGATTCAGAAAAACATTCAAAATGATTTATTACTATTACTTTGTCAGGTATTACTCTAACAAAGTAGCTAAACCTAATTTATGTACCTTCAGTCTACTCTTAATTAGCAAAACCTTTATTTTAACAACTGAGAATTGATCCAAATTTTCCTTGGATATATGAAATTATATTTTTCTTAACTATTTTTGCACTGGATCTCTAAGTTTCTTAGCTGAGTCTTCACTTACTATTTCTTTGCAAGCATTTGTCATCAATATGATACCTGTCAGAAAGAAGTTGAATTTATCCTTAAATATCATCAATCCTTTGAATCTCAGTACTTCTACAATGAAACCAACAGCTCCACAGAAACAGAATCTAAAATCAAATTCTACTCCCAGTTACTCCAGTTACTAAATCTGAAGTGTTGTTAGTTGTTTTTAATTTCATTTCAAACTCAAAAATATACTACAATTTTATTTTGATTGTAGTACCTGTATTCTCCAAACATCAAGTCTGTGTACGTTCAGGGTTTGTTGCAAATCAAGAGACAGCTGGATCATTTTAATTCCAAGCGCGTCCACCAAGGTAATAATGTTACTGTTCCATTTCCTGTATGCAGCTATTTCAGTGACAAATGCGATACGTGAGCCCAATACTGTTTTATCAAACCAGATATTAAGCAAAAAAACTGTAGTTACTGCATATAGACAGGAGCCTGAGCTAATAGGAATCCCATTTTCTCATAAAAATGGAGAACAAATGTCATTTACAACCGCTAACTTACTTTGCCTGTGTGTAAATGCATTTCAGTTAGAGAAAGCTGTATATTTTTGGAAGGCTTGCAGAGTAACCTTTAACTGAATTTCCTAGCCAGTGTTTTTTTATTCCATTATTACAGACAAACTGAATAAAGCTTAGGCAGTTTTGCTCCATTGCTTTGAATAAATTTAATTACAGAATTAGCACAAAAAAGTTCAACTGACACAACTGTTCTCTTGGTTCTAATTACTCACACGTGCAGGTGTTTGCAGAATATTTGCTTGTGAGTTGTCTGAAAGGCAGTTAATCTTCACAAACCCATGGCATTGTTTATGTAAGAGCTATTTCAACTCTTTGTTATTAATTTCATGCTAGAGAAAACAGCACATGATTTGATATTAAAATTCTCCAAGACTTTTTGTATTTTAATGATGTAACTACTGTGCTATGTTCTGTTCCAGTTCTGTGCATGAAACCTAATTAAAGTCACTAAGATTGAACAGCGTAACTGAAAGTAGAATTTCCTACCTTTGAACAAATTTAGAAACCATTATTGTTGACAGTTTCCAAATTAAAAATAACAGCAGCATATTTATAGTAATTATACATTTCTGCAGGATATATAATTATCATTCATATCTAATTCTTGTCTGATTCAGTAATGATAATGATGCAGAAGTAAGATACTGTACTAGTTGAACATTACATCAAAGTCAATATATGTTGTAATATATCATGCAGCCACTCACAGTGTATACAGAAATGTATTTGCCCTCTATCTATGCGCAGTTATTTCATCATTAGACTTCTTCAGGAATGTTAAAACTCTTTAAATTTTGAAATGACAGAAGTGTCTGGAGGGAATAGTAATGTGTTCTTCCTTTCTTCAAAGTACGTGTGTCGAAAATCAAAAATGTGGTTTAATTTTACTTGAAAGGTTGAAATACTGAAGTATTAATAAATAGATGATATTTTTAGACAAAATGTGAAGAGATTTTTGTTAAGTATTTGTGTTATAACATGACATAACGGTTTCCAGTTAGGCCATGTATTTATTTCTAATTGGAATTACTTGTTATTTAATCTTGTGTAGTGTTCTTTATTGTAAGGACCAATTAATAAGATACTAAGTCTGAAAATAAAATGACACTCATGCACTTATTACACATGTATATGTTCAGTCACATCAGGAAACTATTCATGTAATTAATTACATGGTTTCTGTGGGAGGACTTGAGTAAGGAGTTACTGGAAAGACACCCGAGGCTAAAAGTTTGGTTTCAGTTGCCTAAATGTACTCTAATAAAATCACTTAGATTCTTCAGTTATTTAGGAGAATATACATGTATTTTGAGGAACAGGCTGCTATAAAAATATTTTCTCTGTAACATTATATGAATCCTTATTATATGAATCCTTTACTGCTTGTAGGGATGCCCTGCCAAATGTGAAAATAACCTTCACTTCTCTTAATTACAGTTAAATAAAAACAAAATATTGCTTAATATATGATGCAAAGCTTTACATATTATGCTAGAAAATAGAAACCTCTATGTATTTAGCAACAGGATGTTTGTTTTTTATGGACGTGAGGTATTTCTTAATGTTGTTTAAAATGCAGTTCTATTCCAGATCCCATATTTGTCTTTAATTTTATATTACAATTCCATTTACTGTAGCAACTATGGACAAGTTAATTAAGTCCTCATGGTCTTGAATTATTTAGAGATTAATTATTTTGAAATTCAGTTGTGCTAGTTGTTTGTGTATATAGCTTGTGGTAACAGTTGTTGTGAATTGGTGCCACTTTTAACATTTTGTTCCAGCATTGTGCATAATGTGATGTGCCAACATGAGAAAGAAAATACATTTGTATTTTTATTTGGCATTAATTGGCAATGAAGTATTGTGCATCTATATACAATCAGCTATACATGCTGCCCAACTAGCACTAAGGGGATTACCGGTTAATCTAAGGCAAAAAATTCCCAAGTGAGTATAGATTTCACAGGTGTGACTATAGTTAGGAAACGGTTTTCCTCTGAATGTTATAAAATTAAAGTTAGATATATCAGCTGCATAAAGAATAGATTGAGAATTAAGTGTGATAGTTTCAGCTGTAACAGTGAATTTATGCAGTGGTCGTAGATGCACATGCATAGTTCCTTTCAGATAGTACATTTCACAAGGTTTGGATTTCATGGATGTTCATTCGGTAGTATTTTCTACAAATAAATAAAGTTGCAGTACTGATATTGTATCATTATATGATACTGCTTGAATTAGATTGCTGCCTGTGTAACAAGTGACACACAGAACTGAATGGTCATCTTTATATATTGCTTTTCATGCCTCGCTGGCAGTGTCTTACAGTGAACGTAGTTTGTGTCCCATATGCAATATTTTCCTGGTATTCTCTTTGTAGTTGTTTGTCAGGGGTTTTTTGTGCTGTCTCTCTGAACAGGGCTATTATAAAATGTTAATAAAATGCTTTTACCTATTTTTCCATAGACTCTGGTTTACAGAAAAATCAATAAAAAGTTAATGTCACTTATTTGGGTTTCTCTTCTGTGCTTATGCATAAAAAAACTCAGTTTGCTTTCCTTTATAATACATGTGTACTCTGATTAACAAGTTTTCAAAGAAGTAGAACTTGAATGGAAATTCGTAGTAAAATTCTCAAGAGTAATTAGTTTCTTTTACAACACATTTACAGGACCATTTCCCTTATCTGATTGTAATGTACTCTTCAACTTTTCAGGACACAAAAAGATGCTGTAGTACTATCAATATTTATTCGATCCACTTGTTGTTCAAAAAACATGTGCCCAGCAGTCTCAGTTTTGACACAAGAAATTTGGCAGGGGGAGACGTTCTTCATGTTTGGCTGTGCACATTAGAAAGCGTTACTGTTTAAATGAGAAAAACAGGTGAACCACTTTGCAGTTCTCTTTCAAAGTATGTACCTTTTTGTCCTAGGAGCCCTATGCCAGTATAAGAGGAAAGAGGAAGATAATACATATGAGGTGAAACCCTGCTTGAGTAGAGGTTCAGCAGCACAAACAGTTCTGAATGCAGAGAAATCAAGATTCACAAGTCAGTGAAGCCATCACAGTTCACATTATTTTCATATTAGTTTGCATAGCTTTCCTTTACTCTCAAAGCCATTCCCTAGCAGCAACAGAATACAGATGCGTTCAAAAATCAAAATGTCTTATAGCTGTGTCCTGTCTGTCATAAAAATAACTTTCTGGTCCTAGAGATCTGTCATTTCTGAGCTGCTTTAAAATTTTGCTGTTTCTGTACATCACAGTGCTTGTTTTTTCTGAGTGTTGATACTATATTAGCAGCTGAGAACCCTGAATTATACCTTTGTCTAAGTATAACTGGAAAAATGTAAGTTCTGTCTACTGTGACTTACTTCATTACCTGTTAATAACTGATCAGATGGAGGGCCTCATCAAATCCACGGCACATGATGACCTAAACACTGCATTGTGGTAGATAGGCAGGTAAATTCACATGCTTCAAGTTTTGCTGACTTTACAGATTTGAGAACTGCCGACCACTTTGCTTGTTGTTTTGTTGTTTTTATTCTTCTGTGAATATCAAACATAGGAAGTCTGGCAGTGCAATACTGCACTTCCTTGTTGTCCTTCTTTTCCCTCATCCTATTGGTCAAAACAAGACACAAGATTGAAAAAGACAAGAACTCAACCAACTGATTCTTAATCTCATTTCTGTACTGTAAGGAGCCTGGTGCTGTATTCAGTACACAGCACGCATTGCTTTGAAAAAGCCTACGGGTCTGTACAGCCAAGAAAAGGGCATCACTTGGCTATGGCAGAAGACCCTTTAATGCAGCAAGAGCAAAGGTGTATGCTTGCAGAATATATTATTTCAAGAAGTTAGGACTTAATTTGTGAAAGAGCAAATAAAGTTTGTGTGAAAATAATTAACTCAAAGTCAGCAGGAGGTTGATGGTAGATCGAAGTACAAAACTTTAATCTTCAAATGCAGAGCTATCCTATACATAAAGCCATGTGACTGTGTATTCAAATGTAATCGAAGTCTACCTCAACAAACAAAATTGCTGAAATTTTGCAACAAAATAATGTATTCAATTAAAACAAATATAAATGTTTACTCTTAAAGTATATTTTTTTCTAGCATTTATAAGATTTAGTTGTTAACAATTGGGAGTTAGTACTCTCAGGAGTAAGGTACTAAGGTCTTCATGTCTCAAATATTGTTTGTTCCCAAGGGAAACAGCAGATGTGATGAAAAACAATGGAAGCCTGTTGTTTGAGGTAGAAAACTGTTAAGTAAATATTTTCACAGTTGACTGCAGGCTTTTTAGAATGGTCATTTGCCAGTTTGCAGAAGGCAGCAGAATCCCTGTAAGTCAAACTTGCATAGTGTAGCTTCTATTGAAGTTCTTCTTCATTTATGAGAAAGCTTCACAGTGAGCAAATGAACATTTGCAGTATAATCTTTGGAACACTCAGCCAATAAATGGCACATGACCAAAGCTTATAATTTACAGACTACATTGCTCAATTTAGTCACGTTCTTACTATGTCATTCATAGCAACAGAGCTTAAAATCATTTAAGCCACAATAAATGTAAATTTTAGCTTTTTTTTTTCATAAGCCTTAAAATTGGTTGAGTATGTACACCTTGAGTAAGTATAGGGGCATGATGAAAAAAAAAAAAAAAAAAAAAAAAAAAGTATAATTGCAGACCTGTAGGCATTATCATTGTTGAAATTTGAAATTATCATTTCAAATAATAAATAAATCTTGTTTCATCCCTTGTAGGTCTAGATATTAAGACCTCAGCTGAGAATCATTCAAAATAGCAAATTTTTAAGTAAAATAGGGAGCAGCTAGTAAAATGGATAAAAAGAGATGTGTAAATGGATGGAGGAAAAGCATCAACCAGTAGCTCCAGGACACTTGCTATGTTGTCATTTTAGGTGAATGCACTGCTGTGTCCAGTAGAGCCTGTCACCATGTATCACCTGTGTTGCTATGAATACAGCTTGTGAGATTTGGGATGTTAAAGTGGTGACTCCGTTTTCCAAATTTAATTATCATTCTATGCTATGTTGTGTTTTTGATGTAATTTTAAGTTGTATTCAGGATAAACTGTTACGGAATATGGAGTGTGGATAGGTACATGAGGTATTTACAGAATGATAAAATATAGCTAGTTAGAAGAGAACGCACAAGAATCAGAGTCCAACTTCTGGCTCCACAGCATTACTGAAAATCCAAACCCTGTGTCCCAGTGCTTCTTGAACTCAGTGGCTTGGGGCTGTGACCACTGCCCTGGGCAGCTGGTTCCATGCCCGCCGCCCTCTGGTGCATACCCTTTTCCCTGACCCCAGCTGCCCCTCCCTGACGCAGCTCCATGCCATTCTCTCGGGCCCTGTTGCTCAGCACTGCCCTCTGCCACATGTGAGGAGCTGCAGCTGCCATGAGGCTTCTCCTCAGCTCATCTGCTCTGGACTGAGCAAACTCAGGGACCTCAGCTGCTCCTGTTGTATCTTCCTCTCTAGAACTTTCAGTATCTTTGTAGCCCACCTTTGGACACTTAGGAACAGTTTCATGTCTTTCTTATATTGTAGCAGCCAAATTGCACCTAGTGCTGGAGGTGAGACCATGCAGATGAGGGTGACCACCGCTCCCCTCACCCACTTGCAGTGCTGGGCCTGCTGCACCTCATGGTACGGCTGGACCTTCTGGCTGTCAGGGCACACTGCAGTCTCGTGTTTTCCCCCAGAAATGCCCCAGATCCTTTTCTGTGGGGCTGCTCTCCACCCTCTTGTCCCTCAGTCTGTATATACACTGAGTTGCCCCATCCTAGCAGTACAATTGGACACTTGCTCTTGTTAGGCTTCAAGCAGTTGGTGATTTTTCAGCTCTCCAGTTTGCCAGTATCTTTTTGCAAGATCTCTCCTACCCTCAGAGGAGTCAACAACACCTCCTGTTTTCACAGAATCACTGAATCACAGAACTGTAGGGATTGAAAGGGACCTCTAGAAATAATCAAATCCAATCCCCTGCTGAAGCAGGTGCCCTACGTTAGGTCACACAAGTAGGCATCCAGGTGGGTCTTGAATATCTCCAGAGAAGAGACTCCACAACCTCTCTGCGCAGCCTGCTCCAGTGCTCTGTCACTCTGGCAGCAAATTTTTTCCTTGTGTTTGCGTGGAACTTCCTGTGTTGCAGTTTTTACCCGTTGCCCCATTTTCTGTTGCTGAACACCACTGCACTGAACACCACTTCATCTACTTGACTCCTGCACTTCAAATATTTATAAACAGCGATATTTATAAACACTGGTGATAATTAGTGTTGCCCACAGACTTACTTAGCATTTCTTTGAGCTCTTCATCCAAGTCGTTTATGAGAACATTAAAGGGAACTGGCCCAAAACTGGAGGTCTGTGGAACCGCACTAGTGGGCGGCCACCAGCCTGATGTCACTGAGTTTCCTGTAAGCATTTAGCTTGGAGTTCTCACCTACTATGCTGAGTATTTTCACCGTGATGGAAGGAGAGCTGTATAGCATACATGAGGGGTAAACACTTATTACATATTACTGAAGAGGGCAGGTATTATATGTGTGGTGTAGCACGCAGGCTGGGAAGAGAGAGCAAGTGCTGTGGTTGTAGTTGGAGTCATCAAGGTTTCTTTCTTGTTTTTCTTCTCATCTTTCATTTCTTTTCCTATAAAAACCATCAGGAGATTTGAACAGCTACCACAGCTTCTAAATAAACCTACTGCCATACTCAAATATTTCTTTGTTGCCACAGGAGTTAAAAATTACTTGTTAATGAAAGCTGATGTTAATATCAGCCGCCCCTGCAGCCAAAGACTTTTGATCTGTCTGTATCTCTATCACCTGTTTTGATAGGCGCAGGGCCGCCCGGCCGGGCCTTACCCCGGGTGCCGGGAGGCGGAGCCGCTCCGCTTCCATGGCAACAGCGGAGGCCGCGGTGCGGCGGACGGGTGGCAGTCGGCTCCATGGCCTCCCTGGCCGAGCCCCCCGGCTCACGGGCGCACTCTCGCTCCCCGGCCCGCTCCCCCGGGCTGTCCCCGGCCCTCGGTCCCTCTCGCTGCGGCGGAGAGCGGCGCAGGGCCGCCTCAGACGCCGTGCAGGTGAGCTCCCCGGAGCCCGGCCCCGCACGCACGTTATCCTGCGTCCGCGTGTCGTTTGCTGTTGGAATAAGGTGGCGCTTGCACATTTAGGGTTCTAAGCACCTTGCAAGCGCGGTCTAACAGCCATGCCTAAGAAGTGTGACTTTTCCAGGAGACGCAGGTGGGGCCGGTGGATCTGAACCGCGCCATCAAGCTGCTGGAAGATGCAAGCTCCGTGAGTAAGGCCGAGGAAACGTTGTTTCTGCTGCACTGGCAATAACGAGGTGTAGAAAAGCATTTGACACAACCACGTTTGTACCTGCCCCCAGGAAACCACCTGCTTTGGTGGCTGGGGCTCCAGAGCACAAAGCTGAGCTAACTGTGCAATAGCACTTCTTCTAAAGATAGTCATTTTAATGGAAAATGATAGTTACGAGTTTTTTGTCTGTTAAATATCCCTGTGTATCTTTACAGGGACACTTTTCCAAAAGAGACAAATGCTCACTCAGGAGCTAGATGTACAGTTACTGGTTTACCTGGAGTTTTAGACTGCTGGAGCCCATACCTGAAAAGACTTACTGAAAGTATGTCAGAAATTTATCCAAACCCCCAGGTTAACTGCTAGTGATCCAGAAGGATCATTATTCAATGTTCAGCGTTCAACAGCAAATACAACCTCCTGGGCACACAGGAGAACAGTATCTCATAGTCTACCAGACTGTCTTTGGTGTTTGCAGAAAGATTTGACAGGCTGAAGTCACTATGCCGTTAGTCACTTTGATCTGAAAACTTAATAATTTATATTCTTCAAATAAGAACTGATTGGTGCTTTTATAGCACTTTTTAAGTCCTACTGAGAACTAGTCCATGTCTTTTTTTTTTTTCCCTTTTGACACAGAATAAATTTACAGACTGAAGAATATTCTGGATGGTGTAGTTTGATGCTTCTCTACACAATATGGAGTATCTGATGAAATGCCCTCAGGATTCTGGGCTTGTAGTCTCCTGACATAACTTTCTGGCCTGCCTCAATTTGCAGTGCTCTTGCTCAGCGTGAAGGTGCTCAGGAGAGCTGGAATGAATACTGCGTGCCCTGGCAAACTGACATAGCCATTTCTAACTTCATATTTGCAGGCAGTTTCCTAACAGCGGTAGAGCTCCGTTCCAAGCAATTTATAGCTACATTTATTCACATTTATGTCATGGGAAATATAGGTTTGGTTTTTGTAGTATGCTCTCACAAAATCCCAAAGAATGTAGTAGAAAGAGCTCACACATTTGAACAAGAGATGCAGTTTTAAAGTCTCTTTAGTTACAAACTCTGTATTTAGAGCTTGTGGCTTGATGAAGGATTTAATCCTCTTGCAAAGCGCTTTTCATTGTGTCTTGTGACTTTTTAATCTGGTTTCCACTTTCATTTAAAATTAAAGGGGACAAATATAATCATGTAATGTTTTGAGGCAAACTGCAATTAAAAGCTACTTTCCATTCTTATATTTAAGAGCGATTTGGAAGATGAGCAGCTGAAAGTTCTCAAGAAGGTAGTCAAGTCTTTTGAAAATGGGCTTGTATCCTTTTTGCCACTCTGTAGAATACTAAAGCTGTGGTGTGCTATGTATGGTAATATTCTGTCTTTTCAGCAAACCATTCTTGTTTCTACATGAAGAGCAGTGATAATCCAAGTGTGTTCTCATCAATGATCTTATGCACATACAGCTGAGGTTGTTAGGATAGCAGGATTCCTGCATGCCTGATTCATTTGCTACAATATTAAATAGAGGAATCTCAGCTTTACAGTCTTTGAAGAAAAACGAAGACTATTCATCTGAAACTTTTGTATGTTTTCAGTAAAATTGAAGGGAGTAATTGGAAGTACTAGCGAAAATGTGGGCATTTGGAAAAATGTGATTAATTTGATACAGTTCAATTAATTGCCACAATGATTTTAGCTTTCAGATTACTTCATAATTGAGTTGTGGCTAAGCACTTACAGTCGGTATTCATGAGTAAGTTGATTTGCAGTAACTTCTAAGTTCCAGTGACCAGTTCTGTTTTGATTTTGTGCCTCTAAATTTGATAATATATGTTTAGGTCCATATTTTCAAGCTTTATGGGACTAGAGTAGGAAAGGATTTAAATACCACAATGCTGCTTCAGACAGAATTTAGGTAGATAAATCTACCTAAATGATTTTTAAATCTACCTAAATGATGTTTCTGTCCTATATTTTTAGATACCCAGTTCTGAACTTCCAGTGAGTTCAGCTGAGAAAAAAGCTAAATGAGACCTGCAGGAGTTTCACTTCTGTAAAAGGAAGGCTGCTTCCAAAGATCAAAGTATAGACTCATGAGCTTCATTTTACTCTTCAAACTTTAAAAGCACTGGCCTTGGTTGTTCTTAGTTCTGTCTTTGAAATATGATACAGTTTCCAAGCTCTTCATTTAATTCATAGCAAAACAAACATTTGGATTTCCTTAGCTTTAAATTAAAAGCCCATTAAGGATTTAACACAAATAATGGACATTCTTAACCTGTGTGCAGAAAAAGTGAATGAACAAGAAGCTTTCGTTGAGCCCGTATGTGAACTTATTAAATTATGTGGGTAAGTATCTAAGCCTTTTTATAGATTTCAAACTTGTTAACTACTTGTTAACACATTCATACAGTTTCTAAAAGAACTCCTGTATTCCTATGGCACCTGCAATAGAAGGCATCTACTTCTGCAAGGTATCTATTATGTCACCCTTCCTTTTCATGAACAGTTTTTACCTTGAGTCCATTTTCTACTGGCATGAAAGACACAATTCAGGAGCCAAGAATCAGTGGAGCCACGTATTACATCATGCAAAACTTCCAGCTTACTTGGAAGTAAGACTCCCCAAGGTGCTTCATTGCCTAGAGTTAAGTTATTCTAGGGCTGCTGCCCTCAAGAGATTCAGCTGTTAAGTCTTGCTGAAGTGTGTTTTGATGTTTCAAATGAGCTTTCTCAGTGAGTTTAAAAAAACTGACACTTAAATAGCTGAAGGTAAGCTTTGGGAAATGACAGGCCATGTTGCAAAAGAGGAAATGTTATGGCAATTGAAGGATTTCAAGTTGCTTTACGAACATGTTTTATAAACTTTTAACATCTTCATTGTCATACTGTACTGCAAATTACTAGTAGAATACAGTTCAGGTGTTACCATACTTGTCCATACCTGTCTCCTTCTTCTGAAGAACTTGTAAATTATAAGTTGCTCATGGACTTTTTTGTAACAAGTTAGTCAGCTATTACAATTGGTGAGAACAAGGAAGAGAAAAATTATGCTATGTAGTAAATGAGTGAGCTGGTATTCAAAATGGGTTTTGCATAGCTTTCTTTCAGCTGTTGGCTTTAGTAAACATAACATTTTTGAGCTGAATCTTTTACTTCAAAAAGCAGATATACTGCTTTACTTTGCTGCCACACAGTGGAGAATGAGAAAATACATCATGGGGGTTCATTTCCCTGTGTGTGTGGCAGAAACGTGGCAAAACTGGGAATGAGGATATAGTTCAATGAAATGTAGTTGTGAGTAGTGTAGTGGTAGGTTTTTGTAGTAGTTCAGCAACTTTAGTTATGTTTATATATTTTGAATGATTGTGCCCTTGGGTTTTACTTTAATTGTTATATTATGGAAATTCCCCCACAATTCATTACTTAACATGACAAAGAGAAGCCTGAAACTAGGGGAGGAGCTGCAGTTTAACAATTCCTTTTTGATACTAGAACTCTCATGGCAGAATTTTCCACTTTTTTGTAGCTGCAGCTATTTGCCTGTCTTCCCACTTATTTCAGTGTCTGTGTCTTTTTCTTCCCCCACCCTTTTATTCTATTACTCGATCTCTCCTTTTCTCTGGCTGTGTTTACAGAGGTAAACCTACCGGAAAGCTGTTTCTGCACTGTGAGCAGCACAGACCTCAGCATGGTATTGTAATGTGTACTCTTAGGGAATTTTTAGCTCTTACACGTTTATGTCATATTTGAGTATTTTGCAAGTGTTATTGGATATTTCTTAATATCCTGTTTTTAAAAATGAATGTGTAATTGGACTATTTTGAGTGAGTTTATTGGTTTTATTTTCATCTATTTCTAGAGGTCTTGCCTGGGGATATGATCTTGTTTTCCATCTCTGCTTATATCTCTTCATAGTGAGACTCTGCAATAGCTTGATAGTACCTCTGTTCGAGGATTCCATCTTCCACACTTAACTGACATTTGTTTGTTCAAAGAATTTCTGATTATACCAAATATGAATTATGGAAAGGTTCTCTGGGAAATACCTACTACTGTTTGCCAAAATGAAGTTGCCAAGTTGTGGAACTGGAGCTCTCAGTATAGAAACAGCATGGCAGAGGATGTATTTGTCTTGCAAAAAGTGTCCATGTTTGCAAAAATGCTTGAAGGAAGGAGAGAAAAAAACCGTTGAGCTTTCCTGGTGGTATATTAAAATATTCTTCTGCAGTATTTTAAACATGCTTGTAATATTTCTTTATTTCATTTTGTAGTTTGCCATTTCAAAAAAAGAAATTATCAGATGAAGTAAACTATTCTGCGGCAGTTTCAAAATCCATTGCACAACTTGGTGAGTGTAGAGTGAGATGCCATAACACCATCAATATATAAAATGAACTGAATTATTATCACAGTTTTAATTGCTTGTTACTTCGGTAGTAAGTGCGCGTCATTTATTTTGATTATTCAGTCAGTGCTCTGTGCTTTTTAGTATTTAGATACCACTCTTATTTTGCTGTGCAGCTAACCCAGGGATTAGCTAGCAGTTACCTGTTTGCCAGTGTCAGAAGCTATGTGAGATAACTTTATCAATAGAGTTGAAGAACTAAACTTGTTTGATTCAAACTTGTTTGATTGCCGTTTGCTCTGAGAAATGTGTGCATTACTACACTGAAGTCTGGGATAAGGGGAATACGTTCCTTTTAGTCTTTGAAACCAAATGTAATAAAGATGTTAGAAACAGTAACTCTTAAATTTCAGCTTCTGCCTTCAAAACCTGAAAGCCTGAGTCTTATCACCTACAAAGGCAAAGTACAGCAAGTCAGTGTAATGCTGTGCCTTACTAGGAGCAGCAGTTCCTGACCTTGACCTTTGGCTTGCATCTGAGCTTTAAGCTTATATCCATTTTAAGAGACCTTTAGAGGAAAAAGTGTCAAACTCATCTGTATAATCAAGATGTTATAATCACAATATAATTGTGTATAATCAATAGATATCAAGATGTTATAATCACAATATAATCAAGAGAATTAGGCAAAGTAGACAACGATCACAAAAGAGAATAAGTGGAAGAGCTTACCCTTCGGCTGAGCTCACCAGAAAACACCAAGAGAGGTGATCTCCAGAAGAGATCCTTCCCCTCTGGTAGACAGCTCTTAAATAGGTCTAGGAGGGGTGGAGCCAGGCTCCCCCCCTTCCGGCAGCACAGGTGAATTGCCTTCATCTGTGCTCCTCTGGCTGACTCAGTGCTCGCCTCAGGTGGTCAATCAGAGGTTCAGGCCGTGACTCAGCAGTTCCCATACACTCATCTATCAGTGTCACTGGACATCTAAGTACCACAGTATCTTCTTAAATGACCTTGCATGTGATATCTGTGATTTTCAAAGGAAGTATTGCAAGTCTTGTAGATCAAAAGCAGTATGTGAAGCAAAACTGACGTATCAACTCACCTGATGGTAAAGATTCCATCAATAGTATGGATGGCAAGGTATCCATCAGTAGTTCTAATAGTACAGGGTAGCACAATTAGCCTGTCACAAGTGGAAGAAAGATTGTCCTTCAAATCGATGACAAAGAAATCATTCTTAAGTCTTCATTTTCATATTCCCAGATAGATAAAAGAATGGGCTGTGGGCTTCAGATAGTTCCAGATTCTCCTTAGGGTAGCCTGTCCAAAAAGAGATACTAAAATCTGAAATTTTATGTATATGATCTATGCTGGGCCCTGTAGGTCTCACAGGGTTTCTTTTTATCCTGTGGAAAAGGAATGCTTTTCATGCTCCCATTGTGTCATATCATGTCTGTTTGAAGAGTGTCTGACATGATGACAGCAGCCTGGTGCAGTAGCTTTCTCCTGAGTACCTTCTGGAATAACATCCTGTCTCACAAGGATCTGTAGCCATAAAGCAGAGGAGGTCACTTTTGGATAAAACTTATGTTGCTCCTCCAAGGCTACTTTGTCGTATTCAGTGTTGGGGTTTTTGTTCCTGGAGTATTTTATAATCCAACTGCTCGCAAAATAGAAAGATTTGTAGGGGGTATGGCCAGAGGAAACGCGAAGTACTGAAAATGGAATGATGGTGAATTTCTATAACAATTATTAACTTTGTACAATTATTAACTTTGTACATTATTTTGTTTTTCTGTTTCTGGCAGGTTGTTTGATGAGGGTGCCAAGTTCTCGAGTTAGAATACAAATCTGTAAGTG
Organism: Tetrao urogallus; assembly: GCF_951394365.1. NCBI lineage: Eukaryota > Metazoa > Chordata > Aves > Galliformes > Phasianidae > Tetrao > Tetrao urogallus. The sequence continues at coordinate 30,134,441 of NC_136820.1, read as the reverse complement.
TATAATTAGCTTTTATAAGATGGAGCTGCCAAAAAAACTACTTCCAGGTAAGGCACAGTGTTTTCAAGAAGAAATGTCAGAAGAAATCTGTGTTTGTAGCCAGCTAGTTTGAAATAGATCCTTTAATTAGGTGATTTTTTTTCTATATAACCATAGTCAGTCTTATATTAAGTATGTAGCATTGCTGAGTGTACAATTAATACATCTTTACAGACATACATACTCAAAGTATTAAATTATTTCATCAGTGTGCAATGAATTATTTATTACATTTATACAACTAGGATTAAGTAGTATTCAGAAGATGTGAAGCAGTCACAAGCTCTCTGAAAAAATGGGTAATAGAGGAAAAAAGACTAATTAGGACCAGATTTATAAGAAAGGAAACATAATTTTCAGCTATGTATATGTAGCAACTCTGGTTTCTCTTGTGTTGCTCATAAGGGAGCAACTTCTGAACCCATCTAATTTTAATCATGTCCTTATGGAAACATTTCAGCATAGGCTCTGAATAAATTATGGAACTTATCTGCAGAAAGAGGCTGGGTATGGCTGCAGATGAGCTCAGGCATGATCCTGTGCAGTATGGATATGTATGCAAACTAGTCAGAATGCACTACTATTTATTCCTTACGACGACGTCAGAGTCTGTTACAAGAAAAAGTCAGGCATGAATCCCCTCTTAGAGGGGCACATGATCAGTGCTGGAAGGCAATACTAGGTTGTAATATGGCCAAGCTACAGGTGAGAATTGGTGCAGTGTGGATCCAGAGCGCAGCTGAGGTAGCGTGCTGGACTTCAGTATGCCCCCCTGCTGTGTTCCCATGGTGTAGCATTAGCTCCTGGGCCCTCTGGCTAGTCATCGTTTATTTCTGGAGGCCTAAGGAAACTGTCACTGCAACAGCCCTCACAAGGTTCTGGAAGCATGGAAGCATTTAAATCTGTTCTTAACTTACAAGAGAGATTCCAAGTCCTATGAGCATGTAGGTGTGTGTGCCTATGTATGCATTTAGCTGTGTGTCTATGAATAATTCAATCAACATAATTGAATGTTAAAATACAGAGAGATTTTATTTTTCTTCTCCAGATTTAGGAAATAGATGTGCTATCTCATTTAAAAAAAAAAAATGTATTTCAGTCTGACTTTGTGAATCAAATTCTTCATCTCCAAGCATTCTTCATTTTATGTGTCTGTGCTATCCCCTCTTATTCACATATTTACCAGGTCAAGATGCCAAATCTGCTTGAACTTGTTAGTAAGCTTTTCAGTGCCTTTAATAATACTTGTTACCTTGCCACCTGTAATTTTTTTTGGTCTGCTCTGTTTTTTGAGATGTGGGAGGCTGCTATTGCTGAATGCGCTGGATGCTGGCATGCCAGACAGTGTTGCAGTGATATTCTGTTTTATCTACTGTACTTTTAACAATTGCTAATATTTCCTTGGATATTTTGAAACTCTCCCTCAGAAATTGAGCTGATATTTTCCTAGAGCAGTCTATAGGGACCTCTTATTTATAAAATGATACCATTTAGAACCTATGAGAGTTTATACTTAATTAAAACAGCCTTTCACTATGTGTGTTATTTGCGTTTCGTGTTATTTAATATATATATTTAAGCTATTTAAGATACACTTTTACATTCACAAGTTAACATGTATAAATGTAAATTCTCTGCGCTTCCCCTTCCTCTGTAATTCAGTGATAAAATATAGATTCCCATGTTCATGGGCAAAAGTAAAACCAGGGATGCATTAGAAATTCAGGCATGTAAATCAAAGTTTGGATTCACATGCTTTAAGTAATATGATAGTGCAAGGCATTAATTCTAGTGCAGAGACTAAAGAAAAGAACTAGGTCCTGCACCAGCACATACTGCATGACCTGAAGAAGGAAGACTTCTCCCTGCACATCATTTTGCTCTTGTCATTCTAGAGAGCAATTTATGTATTTATATAACATTTTAGTCTTCTGGAAGGTAAGTCTATTGAGTATGCTTTAGGCACTGTTAATACTCAGATAAAATCAGCTCCCGTTGTTTTATTAGATTTTTTCCATTGATTTAAATCTAAAGAAATACGCCACTCCCATCTCAATCCTTTTTTGATAAAGGATGAATGATTCATGAAGTAACCAAAAATCTGAATTTACTGTGTTGTAATAAAACCTATTCTATGTGCAGGTTACCAGCCAACAAGTGCAAACTATAAGATTCAGATGGCGGAATTAGGAGGATTAGCAGAAACTCTTGTTTTATCTCTAGCATTAGTTGAAAATCAACTTACTGAGAAGTTGTGGGTTCTTAAAGCTCTTGAGCACCTCTCCAGCTCTGGTTAGTACAGATTGTTCTTTCAACAGTCTTACTATCCTTGATCATTTGTTCTCTAGAAGAATGACTGACCTACTTAGAATTAATTGTTCAGATTTTCATAATTTCAGGAGTAAATTGCAGACATATGATGAAGGCTCAAGCAGCCAGCAGACTCTGTTTGTATCTAAATGGCACTGATCCCTCAGGACAGCTGGTGTTCCGCTCATCAGAAATCTTATGGAATCTACTAGAAAATACCTCAAAAGAAGAAGTTGTTAATCAACTCAGTAGCTTGGAATGTATACAGTAAGTACAGTGAAGCATTTTATGAATTACTGTTGTAATTTTGGAGAAACCTAAAGCACTGTTATTGTGTTGCATAATTATAAGTGGTGGTGGGGTGATGGAACAGGTTGCCCTGAGAAGGTGTGGGTGCCCCATCTCTGGAGGCATTCAAGGCCAAGTTGAATGGGATCCTGGGCAGCCTGATCAACCCTGGCTGGCAACCCTGCCCTTGGCAGGTGGTTGGAACTAGATAATCTTCAACCTAAGCCATTCTATGATTCTGTGGTAAAATTAGTAAGAAAGTCTGTATTATGGCATCTGAGGCTTTGTTTTAAATCTGCTGAGGTAGGTAATGAGTTCTCAGTGAGTTACACTGTTTTTGCTACTTGGGATTGTATCATCTCTTCTCAATAACCACTCAACAACATCCACAATTGAGTAAGCATTATGTCTTTCAATTAAGTAAGTCATTATAGCACATACAATAGAAGATGTAATTTGAAATACAAATTGTAGGCAAGGTGCATATATGCTTAAATTGTGTTTCTAGTGGTACACATAAGAATTCATTTCATATTTTGTTGTTGTTTAACAATAAGACTTTGAAAAGTATGATGCTGAATGAGGATCCTTATATCTAGAGCTGTCTAAAATTAGAATATGGAGAGAGTAAAATGCTTTTCACTTTATTGTAAGTGCATTGAAGGAAGTATTTGTGGACCGGCTCATAAATGGTTTTCGCCATTCTGATCGTCAGCTAAGGAACGACCTCCTGGTGATTGCCACGTTAGTAGCTGAAAACTCTGCAGCATCTATGATTGTAAGTATTCATAATTGTATTTTTAAGGCTGGTAACTTTTCCTTTTCTATTGTATATTTAAATAGTTTTAAATATTTAAATAGTTTTCACTGTTAAGCTTCTGTTTGTTAAAATCTGTCTTCAGTGCTTAGCTCTTAGGTGTGCTAAGCCAGGAATCTTTTTTCTTTCTGCTGTTCCTTCTATCTCAGAGAGATTACAAATCTGTATGTCATTAGTCTGGTATGCTAGCTAATACTTTTAATGTGCAAAAGTTAGCTCCTGTACATGTTCTCAGATGTGCCATTAGCAGTGAGTTTTGCACTATGTTTTATTTGTTGTCTGAAGATGCAAAAGTACCAGCTGTATTCAGATAGCCCAAATTTAACCAAAGTACCTTAGCCTTGTAAGAAATAACCTCCAAAAATGACCTCAGATTTAAATAAGGTGCTGAAAAGAAAATTGACTAGATCCAGTTAATGAGACAGATAAATTCTCTCTAAAACCACATCATCTAAATGTAGCCCTAAATGCATTATCATGACTTGTCTAAAAAGTAGATGCGTCATTCTTTTGCTCCAGAATGTTTTCATGCCAGAGTTTTCATGAGGAACCTGATAGAAGGCAACTTTTTATGGCTGTTGATATTCTTGTACTCTCTTGCTTTACAGTTGAGATTTAGGACTCTGGCATAAAAGCAGAATGACTAAGTAATCAAACTACTGTCTGTGCTGATCAACTGGCTGTTCAGGAATGGGTTACTTTCAGGGAATTCATATCTAAACCTCTGCAGAATTTTCTTCTTTGACTATATTGCCAAATGGATTGTACAGTCCGTGTGAAGATTACAGATTCTTCATTCAGTTTTTCCATTTTATCACTCACATCAAGGAATGTCTGTCATACTATTGCAGAAAGATATTTGATGTCTAAAGCATTCAAATTGCTTACATGGCTGCGGAAACAAGGCAGTTTTTTTCCTACAAGAAACAATAACAAAGACATGGCATTTTAAGTCCTTGTACTAAAAATAAGTAGTGTGAACTCTGCTCACGCTGTGTGCTGGTGGAAGGCCCTGTGATGAGTTTGCCTGAGTGCTGAGGCCAACTTAATGTGTTTTTTGTTCAAGAGCAGTGTCCTACTAACTGCATTTACCTGGTTTCCAATCATCTCAGAAACAGCTCTTTTGTCTCCAGTGTGCTCTGTGGACAACCCCTGTTGTCCATAGTGATATTGGACATGATTATCCTTCTGGTTGTCTAGTAGCACTATCATATTTGTAAATCCAAGTTGCTCATACATGCAGTTTTCGTAAGCTTGATTGTAAAGCACTGAAGCTGAAATTGTATGTTGTGATGACCTTGATGTACAGAGTTCTGTGTGCACAAATGCTTTTTGAAAGAAAAGGAAAAAAAAAGCCTCAATCTCACAGCACTGAGAATGTTGTTCTCCTGTGTGGTAGATTACAATAGTGAGCACATGTGTTTGGGACTTCCCCATACAAGTTCAGATTTGCTGGATGAGACATGGCTTTAAAGAATTGTTAGTAAGTATTGTACAGTGTCCAAATTGAACTCTTTGATAAAATTCTGTATTTTGCTATAGAATACATTAAATTCTATGTTCTGAAGAAAAAGAGAAAACAAAATTAAATAATCAGTATTAATTTTACAGCAATTTGTTTCAATTAATGTATTTATTTTTGAATGCCTACTAGGAAAGTGGATTTACAATGCTGTTAATAGTACTTGCAACGTTTACTGAAGGTAAGAAGTTTCATACTATGTAATCACAGTGTTTTTTTTCTTTTAATTGAAATATTGTCAGAATGTATCTATTAACATATCGATTTCCTTCACAGCTAAAATTCCCAATCCTTTGTTAAAAGGTCTTAAACTTACTTACTCTTACGAAGACTTTGAGATGAAGAAGTTGTTGTTTAACATAATAGGGATCTTTTCTAAAGACCCGCATGCTGTACAGGTGAGTTCTAAGATAACAGAAGATACAGTAAGCCAAAAAAGAAAATAAGTAAAAAATTCACGATTTCTATTTATCTGTACATCTGACATAGTCCAGTAAACTGAAACAAACTGTTCTCTAAATGAAGAATTCAAAACTAGACACTATATGTAACTTCAAGCCAAGTTTGCTGTTTGAAAGCAGAGTGTGGTTTGTTTTAGAGAAGCTGCAAACCTAGACCGTGCTAGAAAAATGAGCTGACAAGTGGCTGCAAAGCATTATTGAGATACAATTGAAGAGCATAATAAAGTTTTACAAACCACAGACTTTGGGAATGCTACAGAGTATAAACACAGCTTGTCTGTACTTGTACTGTTCCTGACATCCTTTCCCAATAAAAAATATTTTTTTAAATGTAGGATAGATAAAGCAAACTATAAAGATTTTTCTTATTTGCATGTGAAACCTGTAAGCTGTCTCTTTCTCTTTTGAATCTGCAGCTTCTTAGTGAAAATGATGTGATGCCAGCTTTGTTGGATTATGTAAAACCACATAAAAAGCCTGGATTTCATGACTGGTCTGCTGCCCAATATGAGGAATTACAGCTTCATGCAATTGCTATTTTAGCTTCAGTGGCTCCCTTGTTAATTGATAAATATTTGTCTTGCCAAGCGAATACTCTTCTCCTTGTGTTTCTAGAATGGTGTATAGGTCAAGGTCAGTAGACATTCATGGCTTTCGTACCACAGTAACCTCAGCACACAACTCACCTGACCTTAATTTCTTTGGCAGAAAGGAAAAATGGAAAACTTTGAAGAAGCCCCTTATTAACCTAATAAAGTAAAAATAAATTAAAAAAAAAAAAACTGTAATAATTTTCAATGTTAATCAAAATCAAACTTTTTTTTTTGTATATAGTATAGCCCTCCACAAAATGGCTTCCTAATAGGCTATTTCAATCAAGAAGCTTTCTTAGCAGTAAGATATTTGTTTGCTTGTTTTAGCTTACTTGCAATGGCAAGGCCTTCTTTTTATTTATGGAAAATTCTGGGAACGTTATTATTATGAACATACGTTGTCTGCCAATGAAAATACTCTTTATGTTTGCTCCACAGATCCTTTCTTTGGTCAAGGTAACAGTTTCCATGGAACAGGTGGTCGTGGCAGCAAGCTTGCTCAAATGCGCTACAGTCTGAGAGTGCTGAAATCTGTTGTATCCCTTTATGATGATGCTGTGAGCCTTAATTTGTGTGACCAGGGAGCTATTAGCCAGCTACTGGGTAAAGCAAGGCTTTTATTGCTTACTGTATATTATTGCTTATTGTGTATTTCTTTAGACACTGAGAATTTTCATGCCTTTTCTTACAATGTGTTTTATTAGGTGTGTAGGTGTGTACACCCTAAATACAAAAAGTAGTTTGATTTTTAATCAAATGAAAGCTGGCCCTATTATTTCTGTCATTATACCGTGTTTGTTGCACATTATTTGCACTGTCTGTAGGAAATCCTGTTGTGAGTCTGTTTCTATATTGTGACTTCCCACAACTCTTAAGAATCAAGAGGAAAGAAAATCAAAACCAGTGTATTTTCAAGTAAATAACTTTATGAAGATTACAATCAGTATAAAACTTCGTAATCACTGCTATTTAGATTTTTTTTTTTTCAGTAACAATTCCTACTATCATATGTAATTTTTAAGTTCTGATACTATTTTAAATTCTTACCTTACAATAATCAGTTTTCCAGCTCTGAAAGAATTGCACTGAAAGGAACAAATAGGCAAGATTGTTTGGAGTTCAGAGTATGGTCTAATAGAAAGCCTAGAAACAACATATTTTATATCCTCAGCTGAAAATTAAACTCCTCTGAAAACAAAACCAAAAATAAAAATAAAAAACTGTGAAAACATTCAGATTTTAATGAGAGCAAAATTAGCAATATAACTCGTGTATCAGATAGGTTTCTGACTTCCATATAGAACATGCACATGTATGAAATGTTTTCTTTTGTAGATATCCTGAAGTATACAGCAAACAAATTGGAACAAAAAGATGATGCCATTCTGCTGGAAATCCAGGCTAATATATTCTTTATTTTGTCTGTTCTCTGTGAAAATGATGTCCACAGAAAGGTTTGTATCCTTGTACCTCATCATGAACAGAAAATATTTTGTTTGTTTGTTTCTTAAATCAGTAGCAGATGCCAGTTGTACTTCGTTGCTAGAAGGTCAGAGCTGATAACTGCTATGTGTGGCTGTTAGAAATAAAATCACTCAGAAATCCATTAGCAAGTGTCTCACCTATATAGTTGCTAATTTACATGTTTTTAATAAAAGTATGAAAACGTGTTGAAGAATGGGATTATCAGTTAAGCAGTACTGAATAGTTCTTTTATGTTTATTATGAGAAATATATCCAACTTTAAGTATGAGGCCAAATTTATTGCAACATATACACTTTAAATGTAAAATTTTCTTTCTGATTTTCTGATGTGTAGCTACTTAGTAAATATTATTTCAGAAAAGTATTGCTTTAATTGTTTTTGACAGGAACTCTTCAGCTATGAAGGAGTGGATTTACTTATCCCATTCATTCAGATGGATCCAAAGAAGCTGCACAGTGGACTGGGCCACAATCGTCTCCTTTTCAGTGCACTGGACTGCTTGTGGTTAGTAAAGAAGTGTTTTAGCAGTGGCAGCTGTTAAAAATAGCAGCTTATGGATTTTTCATCTGCAATATTATGGCCTTCTCTGCACATCTAGGTCCTTCTTTCATTTAAAACATGTAAAAGTTAGTGTTGACTAATTAAAAAAGAATACAAAAATAACAGAGATATTTTGCATAAATTACTTAGACAGGGACACAGTGAGATGGTCTAATTCCCTGTCCCTACACAGCAATACAACTCCCTGCACAGAATGGCCTCATAGAATCATAGAATGGCCTGGGTTGAAAAGGACCACAATGATCATCTAGTTTCAACCCCCCTTTCACAGGCAGGGTCGCCAGCCACCAGACCAGGCTGCCCAGAGCCACATCCAGCCTGGCCTTGAGTGCCTTCAGGGACCTGCTGACACTTCAATGCAGAGCTACTTTAAGCTTTCCAGAAAATAAGTTTCTGGTTGGAGTCTCTAAATTACTTCAAAGAGAAAACACGAATTGATAATAGACCATTGTTAGCAAAAAATTGTGCAGGCATGAGAAGTGTTTGTGGACTGCCTATACTGCCTATACTGGACTAGAAATTTTTCAAAAATTGCTATCAGAGATACAAAAGGATAAACAAAAGTTAATTTGTTTGAAGTCAGTGTTTGATAAATATACAGAAAGCTATTTAATATCATTGTCTGGGAGAACAGACAGCTCAGTGATGCAGGCAAACCCTTCAGTCTCTGCATTAATCTGGAAATTATTGAAGACAGCAATAGCATTATGAGTGCTGCTTTTATGATTGGTTGGAGCTGGGAGAAGCCAGCCCTGTTGCCCAAAGAAAGTCTTCATCGTCTCACTCTCTTGATTCTACTGCAGGAATATTTACACAGCTTTGCGGTGAGCCAGATCGATAATATCGTATAGCTAAATGTTAGCACTTCTACTGAGTTTTAGTTCAAATCTCTATTCTAATCCAGTTTGTAATGAACTTGCCAAATTTCTTGGCTGCTCTGAGGAAGGTGTGCCACCTACAGGAAAAGAAATTGTGGTAATATAGGTTCTATTTAATTACACAGTATAAATGAAAATACACAAGGGCAAGTATATGAAAATCATTTCTTCTACTCCCTAAAGGTATTAAGCTTATTGAATACTAAGTATTTTTACGTAATTCAGTAAAATAAATGGAATATTTGTAGAATGCTCTGAAACATAAAAATGTTCCTACATATTGAAATTATTTCTGTTGAAGGTCGTGTGTCATTGGATGCTACGTTGCAGAGGATTATTTTCTAGAACAACAGGGCATTTTTCTCCTTCTGGATTTGCTGGCAGTAGGTATTTTTATTATTTTTATTACAAAATAAAAGAGTAGTAAAACAACATGGAAAATTGTATTTTTAATGGTATCTCCTAAGACTGTTGTAGTAGTGACAAGAAGGCCAGTCTGCGTAATTCCCTGAGATAGGAATGTAATCTGCACACCAGATATCTGCTCTGAAATGACTGGAAAGATATTCCGTGTATCTTTTTTGTTAAATAAGCAGTTGGCAGAAAGTCTTAAATTTACCGAGGAAACTCAAGCTATGCTTTATTTTGAATGACATATCTGCTAGAAAAGCACCTCCATTCTTCATATTGAAGTTAGAAGAGATAGTATACTCTTCAAGGCCTTAAAAGTTTTGGTGTTGAAAGTTATTTTGTACATGCAACATAACAGCTACAAGTAGTGTAATAGCTACTTTTATGGATCTGTGGCTTGTGTCTGGCACTGGCATTTCACTTCAAGCATTTCACAAAGCTGAAGGCCCTTTCCTGCTGCTCAAAGGTCTGGCCACAGAAGAAAACAAATCTTCTATGGTACTGCCCCTGCCTTCTGAGTCTGTTTCTTATGAATATAAATCTTGGTAGTAGCACATCATCAAAAACATTAATTCATCTGCATGTGAGCCTGGAGGTACCTATTAAGTAATTTGACACACAGGCATCTCACATGATCCTACATAAATTCCCCTTCACGTTCCTTGATTTATGGAACATTGCATGGCAAGAACCCTGAGAGATTGAAAGTTTAGACACCTTTTTGGGGGGGCAAATATCTGTGATTAAAAGCTTCTACTTACTCAATTACTTATTACAGAATTCCTCTTTTTGTTTTTTAAATCTGAATGTAGATTAATTCTGTGCTATGACAAACTGAAACTTTTTTTTCCTTTTCACCAAGTTAAAACAAAAAAACTTGTGCAATGTAATTCTTGGGATCCTCAGTGAGTTTTGTGACAATCCCAAAACCATTATTCACATCAGTGCTTGGCGGGGGGAGAAAGATCAAACAGCAGCTAAACTGCTAATACAGCTATGGAGGCAGGAGGAAATGGACTTGGGAGTCCAACGTGATCGATATGGAAGGATTGCTGGTAAGTTTTGTGATACGTGTGAAACTGTTAGTCAGTGAAGCTGCTCACATAATAAATAAATTAAAAATATATATTTGCTTTTGATGCCAGAATCCTAATGAGAGTAAACTGTAATATTTGTACGTTTATGCTGCAGTTCTCAGCAAAGTCAGAATACTTCATTTATGTTTTATTGGAGTCTGGCCGCTAGATGGCACTTCCTACATTAACTGGGAAAAATGAACCGTTACAGGTACTTTAAACTTGTTTTCTAATGCTGGAAAATTACTTAATTTCTTCCAAAAATGACATTCTGTTTCTTCATATATTGTAAAAATAGAAAAGGAGAGTGCCATGATACCACGAATCTCTAGTCATGCTAATTAATATTTCCTGGACCAAATTTCTGGGCAGATTGTTGACATGTTTTGTGTGTTGTCCACAGTCTAAGACAGAGCTACCTTCTTTTGGAGGAGGCACCACAGAAAAGATAATGTCAGTAGCTGCAAGCCAAAGATGCGTGTGGGTTTTGTTTTTTTTTTCTCCATGACTAAAATAGCATTTCCTCTAATCTTAATAGCTTTGGGAACATACTGTGCATGCTGCCTCTTCAACTGTTGTTATATTTTGAAACGTTTAGATGTAAAGAGGCCTATTGCTGGCAGCTTCCAGAAAGAGCAAGAGGTCATCCCCATGCCTTCCAGCTGTCCCAGCTTTGCCATTGTGGAAATTTCAGAAAACATACGGGCAAAACTTTATTCATTATTGTGCAAACTAGGTAAGACAAATGAATTGCCTTCTCAGTGTCATATTTGTCATTAAACAAAACTTGTTCACTGGCAGTCGATCAAGTCTCTAATATAAAAAAAAGAAAAGGAACTTGAGATGATCAATAGTCTGTTATTATTAGATGCTTGCTCATCCTCTTCTAAGAAGCCTCTTTTGATGGGGATTGCAAGACTTCACCAATGTTTTGCTGCCCTTACCATTAGCAAGCTTTCAAGAATCAAATTGAAAGTTTCATTGAAATGTTCTGTCATTTATTTTCCTGCACATAGTATCTTTCACGTATATTATCTCTTGTCATTAGAAGTACTGCATTCTGCATTCTTTACCCATAGTTGTCATTTCCTAGAATAGCCTCTGATTATTTTCATCATTTTTTTCTTGAACCTTTTCAATTGATTCACATTCTTCTTGATCTGTCATGTCCCAAAACTGAACACGCTCCAGCAGAAGCCTCACAACCTAATAGAACTATATTTCTCATCTTGTAAATAACCATACTGGCAATAATATAACAATTGCTATTGTCACAATGGCATTTCCTCACTTGATATGTGTGATCTTGTACAGCCTCCAGTCATCTAACATCTGGATCTGAACAGTTGACTTTTTCTACGAATTTTGCATTTGTCCTTACTGAATTACATTCTGTGTTTTTAAAATAGTTTTTCAAACTGCTATTTTAATTTGCATTCTTTTCTTTGGCTTCAATTTGCTGCACTCTCTTCTAATTATGTGTTGTTTGCCCATTGAATATGAATAGTTATTACACTTTTGTCTAAAAACCTGATCCGAAGTTCAGATACTTGATAAGCCTTCTTGCTTGGCTGTACAGAATAGTAGGCAGAATGACACGGTCTTTTTTTACTACTTCATGATGGATGTTAGTATTTCGACTGTTACCATTTAGCTACCCAAACTGGATTTAACCACTGTTCCTTGTCTTCTAATTTTTTCTTTTTAAAAATAGACATTATGTTTGTTCTTTTCAAGTCTGTCCTCAGTGGGTTCAATGATAGTGAGTAATAGTTCTGAGTCTGCTTTCAACCAGTTCCCTGGCCACCCTAGGAAACAGCTGATTTCAACATATCTTCAGTGTCTCTAACAGACTATGGCCAGTTCTTTCTCTGTTTTAACCCAACTTCTTATTAGTGTTAATTATGTTGATCTTGGATCATCACAGCTGAATTCTTTATTAAATCAAAAAGGCATGCGATTCTGTTCCAGCTTTCTTCTGTATTTATACATACTTCTCATGTTACTTATGTACTTTTTAAAGTCTCCTATGAAGTACTGAAATGATGTGGAAGTGGATAAGATTGAGAATTCTTATAGTCTTTTTCTATCATCTTTTTCTTAGTGTAGTTATGCTTCATAACAGCCTGTAACGGAGTGGTTCCAGTGTTAATTGATCTTTATTTATGAAATGTCTTAACTTCAAAACACGATGTAGTTATGCTATAATAAACAGATGCTGTGTTTCCAGTTATCACACAGATGGTATGTTGAAATCTAGAAATAGCTTTAATAGGCTATATAGAAATAGTTTTTTAAAACACTGAGTAGAATGAATGTTCAGCATACACAAAATATGAGGTATAGTCCCAGCAACCATACTACTCTTTCTTATTCCTTCACACATATTGTTAAAAATACATTTTTAAGATGGATTCATTATGTTCATCTCAAGTCTATGAGGTGGAGATAATCTTCACTACTCAGCTTTGAAACAAGGTGTTGGAGATCCTGTGATACCATTCTCCTGTTGGATATTTCACAAACTCTGTGCTAAAATGCATCTGGAGAAATTGTGACCTGTACACTCAACTGTTCGTCTGCTTTAATGCCAAATCAAAGTCCCACCAAAAAAAAAAAAAAAAAAAAAAAAAAAAAAAAAAGGAAAAAAACCATAGCAAGTGCAGCGCTAACCTGGATTTACAAGCAATTGGAAGGTCACTGGATCCGCTCAAAAGGGAAGAGCTGGTATAAAGTGAATCTGTTATTAAGAAAAGAGGGATTTTATCACCTAAATCCTGCTCAGGATTGGAAGAGGGACTTACTGATGTACTTGTGATGAAGATTTTGCACATGATTATATATAAATAAGGTGGTGTCTTTTTTAGACTGTTATATTTTAAGATAAATTGATCAGACTGTCACTACTGAGATCATTAATATTCCTTTAGGTTTTGAAAATTTGCCTGGTTTGTCTTCTAAGGATTTTGTCACACTTGCTATCATACGGCGGTATATTGACTTTAAGGTGAGTGTTGTGGAAGGACGTATTTCTATTGAATATATTTATATATATAAAAAATATTATATATAATATATGATATATATGTATAATATATATATAGATTATATTATATATTATATAAATATAAAAAAATATTATATATATTTTATAGCAAATTATCTCAGGATATGAGAAAGGAATAGCCCTTCACAAGCTGTAATCTATGTCACAAGTCACCTGTTGTTCTATGAAATTATAAACTGGTATTTGGCATCAAAGGAAATTATCCCACCTCCATCATTCCAGTGTTTCCTGGCTCTTCTTTTGTATTTCTACAAATATTTGTGTCTGCATAGTGAACCAGACTAGAAAACAATGCTAATTAAGAATAATTCAGGAAAAAAAAAAAAAAAAAAAAGTAGTTTTAACTGCTTGCCAGCTCAAGAAATAGGAGTGGGGTAAGGAGCTGAGGAGGGACTGGACAGCTGGCCTGCCTCTTTGTGCAGGGTCAGCATATATACAGGTTTTGCTACTAAAGATCACGGTAAACATATTCTGATGAAGGCTTTTCTGTGCTTTCCCATCCTTGTAAACACTCAGTACCCACACTCAGTACCCATCCATATTGTCAAATGTAAAGTATCAGAGTGGTTTGCCTACAGGAAGCAAGAATCACAGATTCATAGAATGGGCTGGGTTGAAAAAGTTCACAATGCTCATCCAGTTTCAACCTCCTGCTGTGTGCAGGATCGCCAGCCATCAGACCAGGCTGCCCAGAGCCACATCCAGCCTCGCCTCCAGGGATGAATGCCTTCAGGGATGGGGCATCCAGAACCAACTTGGGCAACCTGTTCCAGTGCCTCACCACCCTCTGGGTGAAAAAATTCCTCCTAAGATCTAAACTAAACCTCCCTTTCTCAGTTTAAGACCATTCCCCCTTGTCCTATCACTATCCATCCTCATAGATGGCTGTTCCCTCTCCTATTTATACACTCCCTTCATAACAAGTTTTGTAGGGACCATCCTGCTTAAAAGATGCTTTAATTCAGCCCAATTTTCAGCTTAGGAAAGAAGTCTGTGAGAGCTGAGATGTTCAGAAGCTAGTGATACTTGACCTTTAGTTGATAATTCCAATTTCTGTTTATGTCTCATGTTACAGTTTACTCTGATAACATGCATAACTTGAGATTTTACAGGAAAAAAAAGCCATCAAGACTCTTCACTCTTGTAATTTGGTACCTTGTATTTCTGTTTCTTCTGTAGTTATCAGCATTCATGCTGACCAGTCTGTGTGGGGTGAATTTGGGGGTGGGAAGGGCTTAGGGGCAGATTACTCTGAATGAATTTGGTATAGCATTACTGAAGTTTAACCTTGCATAATGATTCTGAGAAGGTAAGCAACAATAAAGAAAAAAGAGATAAATATCAGCATGCTGTGTGTATTCCATCTACAGGTTGGAGAAGTTTGGAGTGAAGTGTGTGCAGAACTAAGAGAAGAATTCAGACCTATTGGTTCAGATGATGAAATACTGAAAGTTATTTCAGAAGTATCAGAAAATATTGGAAAAATGGTCACTGCTTACCAGACTGAACTGCTTGAAAATCGTCATCAGCAAGATATCCAAGAGGAGGAAAAAACATACACACAGGTAAGTTAAGGAGTATTTATACAAGTGAAATCCATAGAATTTTTTTGTCAACTTGTATAATGATTTTTGTATTATAAAATATTCAGAATCCTAAATGGATGCATTGCTTTAAGATATTTAATATTTCAGCATAAAATTTAAATTAAATGCAATTAACCCCAGTTCTCTGTTTGTATATATTTTTTTTCACTATTTAAAGAGTAACATGAAAAAATAAAGCAGTGTTATCAGTGATGTATCAACAATGGTATAATGAGAAATGCTAATTATGTCACTGCAAGAGTTGCACCTGTCTGTAGCAGATAACAATTTCAAGTACTTATTGTTAACATATCTGTTTCTTAAAATGAAATATAAGCCTCTGTTTTAAACTCCTCTGGCTGAATGCTCACAAAGCTTCATTACTTCATAAAGTGGGGCTTTGTTCTTCCTAGCCTCCTGAAAGCAAGCAGCTATAAACATTGCCCAGCCTTGGTTATAAGGCAGGCATTATGCATTGTCACTTTTCTACTGTCTCATCCTCTTCTCCCTTCTGAGAAGTAAGAGCGGTTGGAACAGATGTCTCAAATCTCATGCTAGTGTTTTGGAGGGAATGTCATGCATGCACTTCTGTCACCAGAAATGATGCCATCTCTGTTATTCATCATTTGAGAGTAAGCATATTCAAAAACAGTCATGAAAGATCTGGGGCTCTTCCAACATCTGTGTTAGAAAACAAAGGGAAAAGTTACCTTGCAGCACAGAAGGTAAGCTTTGTGGGTTTTTTTGTTTTTAAGGGGGTGCGTACCTGAAGTTTTTAAAGAACAAATATATCACTACAGCACTGTCATTCAAATTCAAGTGAGTGGGATGAGCTAAGGTGACATAAAGGGACATAGATGTACTATCTTAACAGCACAAGCAAAGAATTCAGGACAGCTCATGGAAAGAGGTTTGTGTTGTATTTTGTTAATCTCCTTTATATTACAGATTCGTGCTGTCCATAAGCAGAAAGAAATGGTAAACAAATCTTGGGAAAATTTCTTAATTCGGACATCAAACTATGAAGCACTGAAGGTAAAAAACAAAACAACAAAAAAATCTGGTGGAACAAAATGTGCATTCGTAGTGTAGTTATAATAATTGGGAAGTTCCTAACGCTTTTCTTAATGAATGATGAGGTTATTCAAGTAGAAGATGCAGTAAATGTTATGTTCACACAAACATAGAGGAGTGAACTCTGAGCTGTATTGGCAGAGCAATACGATCTTTGGTACTTCTACTGTTCTGATTATAGACACAGATTGGTGATCAGTAATAGGTATGTATATATTCATACGTACATGTGTCTGTGTATATACACATCTGTATGCAGGACAGAAATGTTGTAACATTCTCAACCTGGATATTGGATAAGCATGCATTCTTCTCACTTTCATGCATAATGCCAAACTGGATGAAGCAATCCACATGCTGTGAGGTAGGGTTGCCATTCAAAAAGGTCTTGACAATCTTGAAGGATGGACTGACTCAAACTTCATGAAAATGAAGAAAATAAAATGCGATATCTTACATTTGGGATGTATAAACGCTTTTGTGGCACAGTATAGCCTTGGGTCTGATTAGCTGTGTAAATATGTAGTATATGGGAATCCTGGGAGATGACATGCTAAAAAAAGACAAGAGTGTGCTCTTGTGGTGATAAAGACTAACAGCATATTAAGCTGCAGTCGGAAGATTAAAGCCAACGAGTTTCAGGAAATGATTATTTGCTTCTGGTCACTATGAAGCCACGTCCCTTTATTCTGTTTTCAGGTCCTCAGTACACGAGGGTCACAAACCACAGGGAGAATACTTGAAATGAAAAGCCAACAGATTTTTACCTCCTTTGTTTTGTCATTTTGTTTGTGTATTTTCTGACAGATACAAATAATATAATTCATTCTGATTAAAACAATTTTACCTTTTTTTTTTTTTCTAACTATCTTTAGAAAGCAAAAAGGCTTCAGGAAAAATCAATAGAGGCTTCCAAATCTAAATCAAAGACTCAAAATGGAGCAGTCCATTCTACTGATATTAAAGGCTTGGGCACAACAGTAAGTAATGCAAGATATAGGATGGAAAAATGTAGTTACATGCATATATAAAGAAGACTTCTAACCAGCAATATTTTTCAGAAAGCATCTGGAAGATGTAGATACAAATATGAACGTTCTGAAAATTGCTAGTAGAGAGAAACACGTGGTTAGGTTTTATTTGGGGCTTCATGATAAAATAATTCATTTCTTTGGAGGGAGAGAATTTAACAAAAATATATCTTCGTGATTCTGTAGTCAATATTGCAATAACTGTAGATAAAAGCAAGGAAGCAGGTAACTATTTTGCAGGTGTGTTTTAGGAAAATGAATGTATCACCAACACCAGATGAAATTCCTTGTCTGCATTCCTTAAAAGTATGGCAAATGTCAAATATTGCTGGCAATTTATTTTTGTGGAAAAATCTTCTTTTCTCCTCTTTGCCAAACATCTTCAGTAGTGAGAGATGAAAATGAAGCTAAGATGGTTGGTGCAAACCAAGTCAAAGTCAAGTAACCAGACAAGTGTGCCATGCAAGCTCAAACAGTGGCATTGTCTTTTTCCTACTGAAACATGGCTAGAAGATAGAGGTGTCACCAAAGGTTTTCTTTTCAAAGACATGAACCTGTTCAGTATAAAGAGTATTAATGAAACTGGAAACAGTATGTCTCTTTCAGATACAGGCAATTGTGTTCAGAGAAACAGGCTGTACTTTTTTTTGAATTTTTAAGTGTTAATATATAGCAAAAAACTGTGGCTGATATTATGTACAAATCCAAATAACACTGCACAACAAACTTGTACTGTAATAAAGGCTTGGTGTTCTTTTCTTCTTCTAGTAAGATCAAACATGAAAGCAGAAAAGCAGAGTATATAAAGTTATAAAATCACTCTATCTTCTCCTTTATTGATGGGAACAGTTTGTGACTTTAGTATAAATAATAATTTAAGTAGACCTGGAAAATTTCAGCATGCATCTCTAGCTTCTGAATAATATTTTCAAAAGACCAATTCTTGGTTTAAGTCTCATCTTCTTTTAAGTACTAACATGGATGTCAAGCAATGCATTTATTTTGCTTTTCAGGTTGGATCTGGTCACTTAGTAACAGTTGGAAGTACACCTTCCCAGTTAGTCGAAGGACCACCGGCCGATAAAGGCCTGCCTCTTAAAAAGATACCTTACTGTGAAGAAGCCTTAAAAAAGAACAAAAAGAGTTAAAACGCTGGACACAGTCAAGAAAGATTAGGTTCTTGTAGGATAAACAGCATTCTGAGCAGTGCTTTTAATATTTAAGTCAACTGTGTGTCTATTTTAGGTACAGATAAAACATTTCGTATAGTCCTGATAAATGCCATAGAACATCTTGAGAGTAAAGTTATATTTTTTATATTTATAACTAATGTAAACATGGGGATGACATACTAATAAAATATCCTATACAGCATGGTACAAACACATGCTGTGTCTAAAGGTTTGTCTGCTAGTGTCTGGTTGCCTTGATCCACTATCAGCAGTTCTACTCTTTGGGTTTCCATCTTCTGTTGATGCACACAATACTCTGCAGTTTGTGTCTCTTTCTTTGAGCAGGGTGATGAACCTTCACTTAAATAGACCCAATGTTTCATTTTCATGATGTATCCGCACTGCATAAAGTACCCATGGTGTTTGTTCGAGCCCACTTTGTTTCCTGAATATGCCTTTAGCATCAGGACTTCAGCTAACGGCTCACTATCAAGTGTATCTGTGCCAGTGGTTTCTCTAGCTCTGTTAGGAAGACTAGCTGAAATGTTCTGCATTTTATAGGTTTCTCACAATTCTTTAACTGGTCATTCAACTCTATTTAATTCATGTGTTTATTACCCGTGTTCCCTCCAATAAGAAATCTACCTGTTTCACTGTAGCCATGCTGTGCTCACTAGATGGTTAAGCTCCCCTGATTAGTTTTGCCAGGCTGGATGTTTTCTTATGCTGAGAACTGTAGTCAAGCCAGTCTTGCACTTTCAAACCACTTCACTCATGAGTCTCCTCAGATGTGATGTTTCCAGCCATGACAGTGATGGACTATATCCCCTTCCTTACCTGCATGAATGTGTACGGTAAGAACAGTCTTAGACAAATGATCCTTCTTAATGCACTGAAGTTCTGCAAATAACGTGTTCGTAGGCAAGGAAATGACTATTCTACAGACCTTGCTGCATAGAAAAATACTTTAATTAATCCATAGCTTAGACTACACAGTGATAAAATACATAGCTTAGGCTGCATGGAACATTACAATGAACATAAACCTTCTCTTCAGCTTGACATCACTCTTTGCAATTCTTACAACTAAAGTTGATTGTACATAAACACAGTTTATAAAATATGCATGTGGACATTTTCTCCATTGCTTAATGTGTAAAAATATATTGGGTTTCCATCAAAATTAACATTAAAAAAAAAAAAAAAAAAGAAAGTTGAACCACACCAATTGATTTGTCTAAGCATCTACAGTAAATGTTGTACTTCTGTCCTCCTTCCTTCTGACACTGCTTTGCTGAGGTATCTTTGTCTCCTCCCCTTTTGACCTAAACTGGGTTGGTGAAAGCAGACCTTGTAAGATTATGAGAGAAAGGCAGTTATTTTCCAAGCATTATGGCTTGGAGTGCTGGGATTAAATGATCTCCATTTCAGTTTGGAAACCTAAAGTATTTGACTGGTTAATTAGGAAAGAAAAAAATATGTCTGTTGCAGAGGAAGAAGGAAGCTAATAGATCTAGGGCTGGATAATAAGATCTAAGGCAGTCACCTGTATGATCTCAATTCAGATTCGTCCCAAACCAGGATGACTAGAATCTATTGCTTTGGTCACTCAGTGACCATGAGCTCACATTACATGTCAGTGGTTTCAATGAGAAGAGCAGGGTTCAAATTGCTGGAGCTTTGTGCTTCCCTTCTCACGTAGGGGTGATTCCCTGAAGTTGAGACTTAAGTCTGAAAACTAGAAAACTTTTAATATTGTAACATCCTTCACGTGCACACAGTAATAAACAGAGCATGCAGCGTCTATTTACACTGTCCCATATATACCTGTCATTATTTACACCTCATAGAGAAATTCAGTGCTCTAACAACTTTTGACTTGTATGTTGTGAAAGTAGTTACTGCTGAAGGATACAACTACATTTGACATGCAGAGACAAAAACCTGGGAATTAATATATTGCACTGTTGGAACAACCAAGGATGAGGATGAGACAGTAGTTTGGTTTAATGATAGTACATAACAGACCAACATCATATCCTATAGTTACCTTCTAAAGTTCTATGTGAGTATGTGGAAGAATATCTGGGAGATACTAAATGTCTTCTGCCCATTCCGTGGGATCTTGAGAGCACACAATCTACATACATATCCCAAAAGTTCTGGGCCAAATCATTGAAAAGTTCATTGTGCTTGGGCTTGGGGGATTCCTTTAGGAATAACATGAAGTCCCAGAGAGCAATGACCGGATCCGCTACCTTGAGTTTCTTCATTTCCACCAGCCCTTGGGATGACACCTCCCAGCACTGGTGGTCAATCTGACCCAAGCTTGCAGGAGCTTCTTTCAGATAGTCTAGATTGGCGTAAACCAGATTCAGTATCAGTACACAGCCCAACTGAAGATACCACCTTCTCTTCCATGCGAATTCCATACTCCAAGATGATACCTGAAAGAAAGTGTACAAAGTCACAGTGATTCTGCCATCGTGTATTTCATTCTCACCTGGCTTTGATGTTGCAACAGGGGAGGTTCTGGTTGGATACTGGGAAACATTTCTCCTCCAAAAGAGCAGAGAGGCACTGGAACAGGCTGCTCATGGAGGGGCTGGAGTCACCATGTAGATGTGGCACCAAAGGACATGGTCAGTGGTAAGGTGGGGATGGGCTGATGGTTGCACTAAATGATCTTAGTGGTTTTTACCAACCTTAATGATTCTATACTCTACACCCCAACGAATTATTTATGCTTTTTGGTTCTGCATAGTACTCAGTTCTTACAGAGAAGCACTCTGTTTCTAACCACGAAAAGAGATCCCAGTCAGGTGCCCACCCACCTAACTCCCTTCTCAAACCTCACTTGCTCACTACACTTCAGCAGGCAGTACGACTATCCTACCACTCAGTACAAAACAGATGAGTTTCACGCAGGCAGTAACTAAAAAGCTGTAGTGGCAGTCATACTCACGACGTTCCTGTGGTGAGCTGAAGAACACCAGTGCTGAAACAACGGTAATCAGCCACCCGGAGAGAAGGCAAAACAATTCCCGACCGGGCAGCGGACGCCTGGCTGCTGCTGGGCGGCGGGGCTGAGCGCGGCGCGGGCAGAGCGGTGTCGGCGGAGCAGCGAGCAGCAGAGCAGCGGGCAGCGCACAGCGGGGCTGCGACCGGCACAGCTCTCCTCGCAGTCCCCTGCGCTCGGCGTTGTCACCTCGGGGAGGGCACGCGTGTGGGCAGGGCAGAGCGGGGCTGCGGGGGGACACGGCGCAACCGGGAGCGGATCTTTCCCCTGATCGGCAATATGAACGCCCTCCTCATTTACAAACCCGCCGTTCCTACCTGCAGTCCCGCCTGCCCGCCAGGACAGACACACATCAAAACAACAAAGCAACGAAGTGGTTCGCGGTACGATATGCACCCAGTACTCCGGTTGATGTTTTGCAGGAGCTCCTTGCTTTGAGGCTGATGTTACACCATTATTACTTTTTACATCCCTTGGCTTCCAGAGGAGTTTTCCAAGCCGTTTTACGGCACTCAGCCCCTCCAGACCCTGAACACACACCAGTCCTGCAAGCTGCAGCTCGTGTCCCTCAGTTCCCAGCCAGGACCTCTGAGCAGGTGCTGAAAACTGAAGAGAAGCCAGATTGGTTACACTATGTAAAATAACTTCTATGTCCTGCTGGCAAAACAAGGTTAAAAACACTGCTTTATTTTACAGGAGCATCAGGGAGCCAAGGACATTACAATTTATAAAAGCCTTTGAGACCTTGTGATCTCAGTGCTCTGCTAGTGCAAGGCCAGTCTCTAGGGCAAACTCCTTTCTCTGGGTCCTGGCGTTCCTCACTGGATAGCTCAGGCATTGCCACTCAGCCAGCTGGGTTTTTGATCCCAGTTCTGCATGTCTGACCCAGGGCCTAATTCAGCACAGATTGCTCATAACAGTTCTGCAAAGAGGAAGGTTATCACAGCTGTTTACAAGCAGATGATTCAATTTTTATACAGTTTTTTTCTGACAAACTTTTCAGCACATATATTGCAATCCTCCCTTAGATCACCAAGAAATGAATTGGGGTATATTCTGAAACGCAGATCATATTTGAGGGGCTGCCTCATATCTCGCATGTGTGTTTTCTAGCTCTGCAAAGAAGGCAATCTCTTTAAGGAAGGATCAGCCTTCTGCCTTCAAAGGCACTGGGGTTTGTTCAAAGTTTGTTAGAGCAAACCCAGCAGATGTAGCTGCTTGTCTTTCTGTCCACAGCCCTGGGGCTTTTACTAGTACTGAGATTTCCTTGTCTGTTTATATAGAACACCAGAATCTGTCCTGTGTGATGTGAGGATCTGTGGATGTGAAGTGTTTCACTGTCCTGTGGTGAGAGGAATGGCAAACAAAGCTGCTCTGCAGAACCATGCTTGGAAGCCAAAGGCAAATATGTGCATGGAAAGCTCAGGTAGAAAACCAACTTCTTTTCACATGCAATCATTCTATCACAACAAGGGGCAAATAGTTTGTACACAAGTAGCATTCAGGCCACTGAAGACCAAGTGCTCTGTGTCACCTGTCTGGTGGCTGCCATACAGAACTTGTCTTTTTATAAAGCTGTTCTGGTGCTCACAGCTAATGTCGAGGATCTGAGGCACTGGCAGGATGTGGGCAGCCTCACAGCTTTGCTCCTTCTCTTCAACAGCTCTCGTTCAGCCTGTGAGTAAGGAGAGATCCTTGCTGAGATGTTGACTGACAGAGTGCAGTCTGCCATACAGCAGGAGAGGGCTCCTGGAGCTGATCTGCACTCAAATTCCTTTCTTGAAGTCAAGTGTTACCCAGCAGCTCAAGAACACAATTCAAACTTTATTGTTCTATGCAGTACATTACCATCTATGAAAAATAATATAACAGAGTGATGCCTGAAGTACTCAGGCATGTAAAACTGGTAACGGTCTCAGTTCCAGAAGGTCCTTTTGCTATGGGAAGGCGTGGCTGATGGGAACATGGACCAACATGCAGTAAAATTGGTTCTATCTCACTTTCATAACATGCTTTGGTGGAGCAGAACGTGACAGGAACAGCCTGTTCTTGTAACTGAAAATGTACTGACTTCTGCCATGAAAACAATGTATACAGGACTTAAAGGAAGATACAGATCTGCTCTGAAATGGCAGCGCTCAGAATAACCAGCAATCTGCAGGAAGCCTGCCCAGCTTAGCAATGCAAACAGTTTCTATGCCTTGTTCCAAAGTGATGCCTACACAGCCATACAGAAGAAAACATCCAGGAAACTGGAACACAGCTATCTTACATGGGAACTCTCTGTATATTTGAAAGAAGCTAAAGCTATGTTAGCGCCTTCACATTCTAGGGCAGCATTAATAACCAAGGAGCCTGCAGCACTAAGCAGGTTGTGCAAGGAACCTACCTTTAAGAAAGCTCAAGTTGGCTTTTGGTATTCAGTGTTTAACTTAAGAAAAGCTTTTCCTTTATGAAATATCAAATTTATTAGCCATGATTCAGCTTGCAGAGGAACAGCCAAAATTTGACAGGCAGTGTGCAGATTTGAAAGCAGTAAAATTAGAATGGCACATAAAGAAGCAAATAGGTGCTTTGCCACTACAGCAGTTCCTTCCTGCCATTTAGTTCCCACTCTAGGCATGTAAGTGTGTGAGCAATGGCACAAACACAGTGGTTCCTTCTGCTCCAACTGCCACTGATCACAGTCCTCAACCCCTTTTCTTCATCATACGTATTTATTTTTATCACTTCTTAATTACATCTCCTAATCTAGTTAATAAATTTGCCGTCATATTCCAGAACACAATTGTAGTAACCGAAATGTAAAGGGACTTTTTTTTTCCTTAGGACAAATTCTTCAAACAAAAAAATCAGCCCACTATTTCAAGTGCCTTCTCATCAGCAATGTTCTCTCAAGATTCTATTTATGTCAAATTTAGCTTGGAAAAGAGGAAGCTTCAGGGAGACCTCATTGTGGCCTTTCAGTACTTGAAGGGAGCATAGAAACAGGAGAGGGAACGGCTGTTTATGAGGGTGGATAGTGATAGAACAAGGGGGAATGGTCTTAAACTGAGACAGGGGAGGTTCAGGTTAGACTCAGGAGGAAGTTTTTCACAGAAAGGGTGGTGATGCACTGGAACAGGTTGCCCAAGGAGGTTGTGGATGCCCCATCCCTGGAGGCATTCAAGGTTAGGCTGGATGTGGCTCTGGGCAGCCTGGTCTGCTGGTTGGTGACCCTGCACATAGCAGGGGGTTGAAACTAGATGACCACTGTGGTCCTTTTCAACCCAGCCCGTTCTATGAGTCTATGATTCTATGAAATTGCTTTGATGAAATCTAAAAATTCACCTCTTTGGCCAAGAATGGTTCTGAAGGCTGACCTACACATTTCATTTTCCTCTTGCCATCAGTTCTGTTTGACAGTCAGGCACAGAAGGATTATCCATGGGAGAGTGCCACCTGTTACACAGATGAGCCATGGATTTAAACTGTCAGAGATCAAGATTATTGGCTGTTAGTAATTGTGAAGGATGTTCCAGGAAGTATGCGAGGTGGAACTAAAGAAGCACAATGAAGAAAGACATTGATTGCATTTACCAGGTAAGCACTGTCATTAAAATTTCTGTTTCACAACAAGATCCAGGAACATAAATTTGTAGAATCCAACACATCCCAAAGCTACAGAAACTCTCAGATTTTAGGTGAAAGACCTTAAGGTAGGAGACCCTGTGTATATGCTTAGGAAAGCAGCTTTTTTTTTTTTCAGTTGGTGCCTCAATATAAATTAAATTTTGAGAAAATTTGTGCTGTATTCCTCACTCTGCAGGGGCTCAGGAGGAATGCAGTAGGTGCAGCGCACACCAGGTGTAAACTCACCAACATCAGCACAGTGTTTCACACAGTTAGTCCTAGGAGACTGAAAAAAGTCAAAGGTAACGTTCTGTGATTTTAAGCTACCCAACTGACAGCCAAAACATTTCCTTCAAAATTCTTCCAACGTCCATTGTTTCTAGCACAAGTTTCGAACTGCTGCACTGCAGCTCAGTCCTCTCATCACTGCAGCTGAGGCATCTCCATCTAGTGGCACTTCGTAGTACTGAAGAGTTTGTCCTCAGCAGTGATAAAATCTCTTCCTTTATTAATAAGAAGAATAACCACATTGACAGAAATAATACAACAATTCTGGGGAGCGTCTCAACTTTGGATATGCTGATACAGTTACTTCATTCAACCTTTATTTCCATTTGTGGCATTGTAAGGAAGCATTTTCTGCATGTTTGTAAAGGCAAGGGAAGAGAATCAACCTGTATTATTTAATTACTTCAGTTCTACTTTAAAATAAAGCTGTGACACTACAATAATTTTGGTTCACTTCCAAATATTTCCATGCATGTTTCTTTTTCCTTAGACTGTGAAAAACTGCACATAAAGTACAAATACTAAAAACGGTGGCTGAAAGCCTTAAAATTCTCATGGAAAGAGGTTTTATGGTTTCTTGTTGCCAATGTTGGCGACACAATGCACTGCCGAGTTATTTATATCATGCCAGAAAAGAAACGGAGGACTGTGATTTGATGTAGCAGAACTTTTGTGAGTTTCATGCTATCATATCCAGGATTTGAAGAACATAGAAAGAACAGAAATAGCAGGAACTAAAGCTTTATTGAGCATGGAACTCAGAATATGTATTGACTACATATTAAATCATTTTGGAAACACTAACAGTCTTTCGCATGGCTGACTTACAGATATTTGTGTGCCTACACATCTGCACACCCTGACACAAACGGGATTCAATGAATATCAAGAATTGAGTCACCTTCTGCAACACTGATTAGCAGCATCTGAAGTATCTTGTGTGTGTGCTCATGTACTTAGCGGTATAGAAGGTTCCAGAAAGTGCACAATGGCACATTTCAAAGGAAATGTTATTTAACTTCTTGATGGTAGGAATTTGTTGATGTGACCTTTGCTCAGTGTCAAAACAAATCCAGAATTGAAGTCAATGCATTTAATACCTTCTATTCGCAATATATGTAGATCAGGTTTTTTTTATTTCACTTTTTTCAGGTTGAGCTGTTAATTGATTACATGACTGAATTAATCCTAGTTAGCAGCCCTGCTATCATGCCTGGACTACTCTACATATCAGCCCATTATTGGGTTTGACCTCCTGCTGGGTGTTAGGGAAATTCAGCACATGGAAGATATGGTCTGTTAGGTTGACAAGCTACAGACTCCATCACTCTCAGTAGTCATAATCAAAGAATTATGAATCATTTGAGTTGGAAGGAACCCTCTCCTGTAATGAACAGGGACACCTACAGCTAGACTGGGATTCCCAGAGCCCTTTCCAGCCTGTCCTTGGTGCCTCCAGGAATTGGCATCCACCAGCTCCCTGTGCAGCCTGTGTCAGTGCCTCACCACCAGTTTTTTTTTTGTGAAAAAAAATATCTTTGTTATATACTGTCTAAATCTCTCCTTTAGTTTGAAACCATTACCCCTCATCCTATCACAACAGACTCTGCTGAAGAATTGGCCTTCTTCTTTCCTGTAGATCCCCTTTAGATACTGACAGGCCACTCTCAGGTCTCCCAGGAGCCTTCTCTTCTCTAGGCCAAACAGCCCCAGCTCTCTCAGCCTGTTCTCATAGGAGAGGCATTCTATCCCTGGGATCATTTTTGTGGCTCTCCTCTGGACATGTTCAAACAGATCCACATCTCTCCTGTACTGAAGACTCCACATCTGGACACAGCACTGCAGGTGAGGACTCACAGTGCAGAACAGAAGGGTAGGATCACCTCCCTGATCTGCTAGCTGCACTTCTTTTAGCTTGTCAGGGTCTCTCTGAATGGCATTATGTCCCTCGGATGTGTCAGCTATACCACCCAGCTTGATGTCATCTGCAAACTGCTAAGGGTGCACTCAATCCCAATGTCTATGTCATTGATGAAAATGTGTATGGGAACTGCTGAGTCACGGCCTGAACCTCTGATTGACCACCTGAGGCGAGCACTGAGTCAGCCACAGGAGCACAGGTGCAGGCAATTCTCCTGTGCTGCCGGAAGGGGGGGAGCCTGGCTGCACCTCTTCCAGACCTATTTAAGAGCTGGCTACCAGTAGGGAAGGATCTCTTCTGGTGATCCACTCCACCAGAGTTTCCCACCCAAACCCAGGATAGGGTGAATGTCCTTTTCTGCTCTAGTGTAATAGCTATGTAAGTCAAGCTTTTGGATATACAATATCATCTGTATATTCGTTGCTTGTATGAAATGTTAAAGAGCACAGGCCCCAGCACTGACCCCTAAGGGGCACCATTTGGACACTGAGCCACTGAGCACCACTCTCTGGGTATGACCTCACAACCAGTTCCTCATTGAACAGTCCACCTACTAAATCCATGTATTTCCAGTTTGGAGAGAAGGATGTTGTGGAGGACTGTGCCAAGGACCTTGATGGAGTTCAGATAGATGACATCAGTTGCCCTTCTCTTGTTCACTGATGCAGTAGTGTCATCAATGATTCACAATGAATTAATTTAGCTCTATTATAATGATGCAGTAGTGCTAAATTCAAAGAGTATTTAGCTCAAAAGAGGAAGAACGTAGCATGAGAAACCAGAGTAATTAGATGTACCTACACTGGTATCCAAGGAGAGCACGGAAATTATGATTTTATCCTGAAAGAACTTTGCAGATAACCTTCTTGCCGCCTGCGACTCCTCCATGACTTTCTCACATACCATTCTACTGCTAATCTTTCCTTTCAACCGTTCCTTTTCCATTCTTTCTATATAATGCTGACATCATATGCTTTACTGTAGCACAATCTAGCTTTTACATAAGTGAGGACACCTGAACCTTGCCTATTGTTCAGATCAGATGGACAAGTCCTTCCCATTTTAACAACCTCAAATCTGGACAAAATGTTCTGCTCTTTTTACTATTTATTTGCATAGTAACATGCAACAGAAAGGCACTCCTGAATCACAGAGCCTAGCTCCTGCCACTGTAGAAACTGTGCTGTACAATTGCCTCTCAATTTATCAAGTACCACATCAGAAGTGGGTATATTTTTGTTCCCACTAATTCCAAGGAAACACTGTTTCAGAATTTGATTGCTATAATGATTGGAAACATTTTTCTAATCTTCTGACTAAATTTATTAATGGCTAGTTCGTATCTGTTTATTCATGTATCAACACTGACCTGCAAATTCAATGGTTTTCATCCTTCATTTTTATTTTCCTCATATATTTATAGAGAACACTCCTATCTCCTGTTTTTGTTTTATTGAAATAAACAAGCTGAGCCAAATCTGTTTGTACAAAATGCTCCCAGTCTTTCTGGTGACCCACCTACTCTTTCTCTACTTCAGTTCCACCTTAGCTGAACTATAGAACAACTACAAACTTCCACGGTACCCCAAATGAGCTTTCACCTAAGGGCTTTAAGTTTCTTCAGCAATGACACTGATACCTCCTTACTTTAAATGGAAATATATGTCCTGAGATGTTCTTTGGACTTACGGTGATTCCCAAGTATAAATCATCACCAGATTTCAATACTGTGCTCTTATTAATCTTACCAGGACTACAGAAAAATTATCAAGTATCCAAAAACCAGCCCTTTATGACTGACATTTTCCTTTTCAAATGTTATCTATGGCTATCTCACTTCACAGTTCCTCTCCTGACCCTGTATTTTCATTCTTTCCAGGTGATATTATATGTTTTATTGAAGTTTTTTTTTATTGAAACCACATTTGACTCATAAATCTCTACTTCCCAAAAGTTTTGCAAGTGATTTAGACCAGACTTACAGATCTCTGGTTGGGCAGATCATCTGTCTTATATTTGTAGGTAAGCTATCACGGCACAGGTTCAGCTAACCTGACTTCACAAAATTAACACACAGAGAGATGGGGAGCAATTCGTGACATGACCTGACCTCTGCCAACGGCTCCCTCACCCAGCACACAGGCAGTCTGTTCTCTGTGGGCTCACTGGGATACCTCAGATAAAAGTTAAAGTTGGAGGGCAAGCTGATGTTCTCTAGAGAGATTGTAACATCCTTAAAAGATGCATTGAAAAAAAACAACTACTAGCTTTTGTGTAACACCTGTTTCAGCATTTTAGATGCCATCCCTACCAAAGCATGGCAGGGGGTTTTGCACTTGCTGCTGCTGTAGTAATTTCTGTTCTGCCACTCACGTGCTCAGGACAAGCACGCTCTGATTTTAAGGGATTTAACAGAGGCTCAACAGGAGGTGATCACATCCTTTTCTGCTCTCTCATTTATATCACCAAAAAATCTTCTGCTTTTAAAATTCCATGACAGTATGATACAAGTTCATCTACTTGGTAGAAATTTGAAGTAATTGTAAGCTGAAAAAGAACAGATAATTGATTGGCAAAAATAACAAGAAGTAGCAGAAGAAGCAGGTCAGCAATAATCAACTGAGTCAAAAGCTTTTGACTGTATTTGTACATACTGTACATGTAGGTGGAAAGAAAGGGAACATAAAAATTACTCAGGCCTTCTAAAAATACTATTAAAAATCCCACTGACCATGGCACTGCAAGACAAAAAAAAAAAAAAAAAAAAAAGAAAAAGAAAAAGAAAAAGCATTTCATATTGCAGCATCTTGTAAAATTTTATTCAATTGAAGTATATTTTTATTTCATTAATCAAGATCATCATCAGCCGCCAGGCCCATCAACCATGCTTCTTCTGCACACTTTTCTGAATAATCCAGTTGCACAATAAATAGAATTTCAAGTCAGAAGGGGTCAACTGAAAATATAAGGAGTTTGGATTTTTATTTTTTTTTGTTCATCCTTTCCCAATTTCATTTAAAAATAAACTTTTTCCTTATTTATTTCTAAAATTTTAGCAGATTCAAGTTTCCTTTGCCCCATCTAAAAGACTATATGGAACTATTTATAGGTAGTTTTATTATTATTATTGTTTTATTGTTTTGTCTTGTTTCTGAATCTAGGTATTGGGCCTGTTATTGTGTCCAAAATAAATTACAACAATACACAGAAGAATCGAACTATGTAGCTCCTATTTTGCTTATACATTGTAAATCCTTTCCAAATCTTGCTCTAGGCCATGAAAAAAGTCAGGCAAATTCTTAAGATGGCACCTGATGGTGACATAGGTTGCTTTGCTTTGCAATAGGGATTAGCACATTAGCTTAAGAACCAATATATTAGTTCAGCAAAAGGAATCCGTGAGTGATGGTTCTAAAACTTTCCATTTCAACTTCAGTGGGTGAATAGTCATGTTTTCCTCAACAATTTTGCACTGCCGACGTAATAGGATACTTTTATCTTTCGCCTCAATGATTTTGCCTCACAAGAAGCACAGGAGTCGTAAGAGAACACTTCCATCTTCTACACCGAGAAGGTGCAAGGACATCTTCCTTGGATTCCACCTATATCACTTTAAATGTTGCTCACCATGGCATAATAAGCAATGGAGATTTTCCAAATTGAAGAAAAGCGGTTGAAAATCAGCCAAAGTTCTCTGTGACAAAGCTGATGGCGGAAAATGGGGAAGAAACAGGTGAGCACTTGACCATCCTAGATGTTAGTGAGCATGCCCAGAGGGACATTAGCATATATTAGCCAGTCCTTGAAAAAGAATGAATGTGTATGCAAAAGTACTGCATATATATGTCTTAACTGTTTGAATGCAGAACCTGAATCTGAGGGGGTGTGCTTGCTTGTCGTGTCACCGGGTGCTGCTGTGAGGAATAAAGCCATGCCGACTTCGAACACCACATTGCAGTTGGAGAGTTTTCTTTCCAGATTTCGGATGACGGTGGGACGCACCCTGGGCGTTGGGTGAACGTTCCGTTGGGCTGATAGCAGCGTACGTGGCACAACACACATTCGTAACCCGCTCTTCTCTTCACGTAACAGGTGGGAGCCGCAGGGAGGCACCCCCGAGGCGGGAAGGGCCGCGCATGCGTACCGCCGCCCCACCTCACCGCGCCGCCGCGGCGATGGCGGCTTCTGGGGGTTGAGCCGAACCTCTACTGCCGCACGCCGGGCCTGCGGGGAGGCGGTGGCCTGCAGCATGGTGCGGTGTGGAGGAGCGGCGCTGCGGAGGGTCAGTGCGGGGCGGCCCTAGCAGCTGCGCGGCCCTCCGTGTGGCTGCCGTGGCCGCTTTCCCCCCTGAGGCCTCGCCGTCCTGCACGCCTGGGGCTCCGGCCCTGCGAGGGCTTTGTGCCCGTGACCCGGCCTGAGCGCTGCCCATTGCTGAGAAGGACGTGGCGGCCGTTGCCCGCACCGCTCGGTGTCCGGGAGGGCTGCGCGGAGAGCTTGTGGGTGTGGTGTGGAGGGATGGGTTGGAGGTTGGACTGGGTCATTAAGAGAGCTGCTCAGCCTTAGGGATTCTGTGATTCTACTCTGTCTGCTTTCAGAACTTCATTGCCTGAGAAAAGAGCTACGTGAGGCATTTTATCCAGGCTTTATCTAGTGGCTCTCAAATGAAAGCTAAACAGAATGAAGTGCTGATGCAAAGCTTTGTGCCTTCTTAGTATGGAAACTTCATCGATGATTTGCGGCTGTATGTGAGAGGAGGAACAGGTGGAATGGGTTATCCCCGCCTGGGCGGGGAAGGAGGGAGAGGTGGCGATGTCTGGTTCGTTGCCCAGGAAAGATCGACCCTAAAGAGCATGAAGGCGAGGTACCCAAAGAAGCGATTTGTGGCTGGAACAGGAGCCAACAGCAGGTTCGTCTGGTTGTTAGCATCTGTCCTTCCCGCATAGCAAAGTGTTTAAGTTACTTAGCCTGGCTTAATGTCTCCCAGCCTTAAAGCACTGAAAGGTGAAAAAGGGAAGGACTGTGAAGTGCATGTGCCACCAGGGATTTCAGTTCTTGATGATGATGGGAAGAAGATTGGTAAGAACTTGTGCTTTCATTTAATATGTCCTAGTATATAATGTCATTTATCGATATTTCTCGAAATTTTTAGACTTCTAATGCTACACATATCCCAAAATATGTGGTGTTTGCTTTTTTTTGTTGTTGTTGTTATTGTTGTTGGCCAAACAGAAATTGACAAAAATTGCACTTAGAAAATGCTGGACAGGCAGAGGTCCCTTCCAGAAATTAGTAATAGTTAATTTCTACAGCTGTATGCAGCAGAACATTTGTTGCAACAATTCCCTGTGGCTGGAAGCCATAATGGTCTATTATTGGATTAATGATGTGTCCTTAAGCTCAGTGAAGCATCCCACTGACTTTACTGAATTATGACATAGCTTAGAAAAATAAAGATCCTTGCTGAGTGTCAGTATTTCAGGTTATCTAAAATGTTCATTATTTAAAAAAAAAAAAAAAAAGTAGTACTTACTGATAACCAGGAAGAGCATCAATAGAGATGCCTCTTTATAAAATAGCATGGAAGATTCTTTCTTCATTGAAATGGGAAATCGCACCTGAACCATTGCAGGAAGTTATGCTTTTTCACTAACTGATTTATTTTCAGGAGAACTTAATGGAGCAGGAGAGAGATTCCTGGCAGCTCGGGGAGGTCTCGGTGGCTCTTTGGCCACAAACTTCTTGCCTTGCAAAGGCCAGAGGCGAGTTGTTCATCTTGATTTGAAACTTATAGCTGATGTGGGCTTAGTTGGGTAAGTACTGCAGTTCTGTGTTGTGGTTTGAGAACTGACATCAAAAATTAAAGCACTAAATTTCTAAAGGGATCTGAAAGAAATTACAGAGGTGGAGCTTGAGTGTCGTCGTAACTTTGCCACTTCAATTACTTCAAGTTTGTGAAAATAAGCACTTAAAACCTATTAAAATTAATTCTAAAATTCAGAAAACATTGGTTATGCTTTGTTAATCGTGGTCATCAGTTTAACATGAATTCAGCAACTGCAGTGATTTTCAAAATACTGTTAGCGAAGGTTTGTAGTTTAAGTGGTAGGTATCAAACAAAGCCAAGAGCAGTATCCATATTGGTTCTTCCACTGTATGATACTGGCATAAGTGGATCCTTTCAGTAGGTAGTCTTAAAGAAAATGTCGAAGGCTACGTAGCCCACTCTCCCAATAAACTGGATGCAATGTGGGAAGGAAGAAATTACAAGCTAGAACAGTAGGGTTTGTATTTCTTTTGCGCTGGTGCTTTTCAATGTTGCTGCTTATTAACAACACAGGTAAACATTTATTTGGACAGAGCTTTTAACAAACTACAGTTGTGTAAGGATCGGTCTGCTTGGCATTATTTTTCCCTTTCAGTCCTTATTCATTAAAAAAAAAAAATCAGTAAACATTGTAAAGTAAAAGCAACTGGTTTTAAACTGAAGTACTTTAATTTGTATATTCCCTCACAGAATGGAGCCCTAAATACAGCTAGATTTTTTTTTTAATTTATTTATTAGAAATAGTTCAGTAGCCCTGATAATAACAGAAATATTAGTTACATCATTTTCAAGTAATCTCCAGTAATTATGTTATACAGAATATTTTGGTTTTAAAGTTGTGTAAAATATAGGAGTTCTGTGGTGCTTCTTTAACCTTACATTTTAGCCTATGTTTTATCTGACGGTTTCCCTTTAAAAATCATTACATAAATATCATTTAATTTGAGGAGATGATTATTTTCTTGTTGAGAGTATAAATGAATCTCTGATAATTTGTGATTGTACTTTGATCTTGTAGAGTTTGTTACTTGTACTTCAGTAGATTTGTAAGTGGTGTGCTATTAAATCAGGTCTGAAAGCATCTAGGCATTAGAAGGGGCCTCAAGTTTGGTGCAGGGTTGTGATGGATAGTGTAGGTTGCAATTTAAACTTCAAAGAGGATATTGTGCTTCAGTGGAAGCAAAATACATGCTTGAGGAGATGACCAGAGTAACTTTCCAGGCTGTCTTTAAGGCACTTCTCAATATCAGAGAGCATTAAAATTACCCTGAATAATTTTCTGTTCTAACAGAGTCTTTGTGTCTCTGATCTTTTTGAGGAAAGCCTTTACAAGCCTATCATAACTGCCCCTCCATAAAGCCCCTTAATTTAATATTAGTCTTATTTTTCGTATTAGTTGTACTTGCCAACAGGTTATGATTGCATGTCTTTATGTGGAGACTACAGAGTTTTTTGTATGGCACATTCTGAGGTACCCACGCCTTTGTGACTAATAATCATTTGCAAGCAGACTCCATTTCCTTCGATCCCTGTTGCAGTGAAGCACTGTGCTGAGTAACTGATCTTGGGTGGAATATAAGTCTTGTGTGGTCTCCTGTGTGGAGCAGGTTGCTATAAGAAAACTTATAGACTCTGACTACAACTTAACGTTTGACAAGGATCAAAACTGCTGTGTCCTTTACAGCTCAGACAATTCTTTAAAATGAGCAGGGCCACCCATAGCAGGTCATCACATCCAGGTGATTAAGGAGGAGGCCCCACAGCCTCTAGGCAGCCTGTGCCACTGCTGTGTCACCTGCAGAGCATGGAGGTGCTGCCTAGTGTTCAGTCTCCTCTGTTCCAGTTTGTGCCCACTGCCTCTTTCCTGACACTGAAAAGAGCTGTGTTCTCTCTCTTGGCACCTTACTCTCAGGTATCTATGCTGATGAGATCCTGGAGCTCTCTCTTTTCTTGGCTAAGCAGTGGTAATTTCAGGATCACTCATACGATTTTGTTACCTTTAAAAATCTATGCAGATGCCTCACATACTTCCTGCAGCCCTGGAATGCATCAACAAATTTATTTAAAAAAAAAAAGATTCAAATTTAGTTTTAAAAAAAGAAAGTAACTGTTTAAAAAAGGTGTTAAAAGGTCATGAATTAATCTATAGCATTGATTTTAACTAAGTAATACAGTATGTTGGGTAATAAAATATACAAGAATCACATGTGTTTATTCACTGTATAAATTCTGACTTTCCCTCTAGGTTTCCAAATGCAGGAAAATCATCATTGCTAAGCAAGATTTCTCAGGCCAAACCTGAGATTGCAAATTATGCATGTAAGTTCACACTCTTATTTTTAATGCTGTAGTATTCATGAGAAGAAGAAGGTTTATAATAAAGGTTTACAGGTTTATAATAAAGAATAGGAGATAACCATGTTGCTTGCTAAATATGTTGCACAGATTATGAATTATACCAAATACCTTTAGAAATAGCTTTCCATGTCAGTAACTAGTTCCTTTTACATCCTCAGTTGTTCACATGTACACATCCGTAGTGCTTGAAGCTATTAATGCGAGGTCAATTTATTTTAGTCTCATCCCTTTTTGTTTCCTTTGAGACCAGTACCCTCACTCTACTGAATATGCAGCATCGTGTTCTTTTGCATAAGCATCTTTGGAAATAGCTACCACCTGTTCTTGCAACAGAGTAAGACTTCAGTTTTGAGTATCTACTGAAAGATACACTATTATTATCCTTTCTAAGGATTAGCCATCTAAACATTCTTTAATTAAAAAGTAATTTGGTGTGCTGTGCTACTGCTGCCTGTATTTTGCCTAGATTATTTATCCAGAGTGAAAAGATGTTGTCCTCACCCACTGTCTCTTCAGATGCTGTGTGTTAAACAGATACGTGTTGAAATCTAGAGACATCCAGTAATCACATGGAGGCGTTCGTGCATGAGGAGAGGTCCATGTGATGGTTTTCTGTTTGACATTACTGAGGAAAGTAATTGGAGACTAGTCAAAGTTACTTAATTAAGCAGATGACTTGCAAAACAAACTGAATGAAAAATAGCACTTTGAAATAACTATAGTAGATTCACATATGAAGACTACAGATGTTTGCCCTCCTTCCCTTTCTTCCAGACTTTAGTTCTGGATATTCTGATAAAAAAACTTCAGGCCTTTGCATCATCATCAGTTCTGTAAGTAATTAAATGGAACAACAGAAAACCACCACGCTGATCCTTCTGGTCAGTCTGATCTCCATTACTCTGTCTCTCCATCTCCAAAAATTCTGTTTTAAAGTTACTCTTGAGTAAGCTACCGTTATACCTAGCATTAACAATAGCATGACTACAGAGCCTATGTTCTCCTGACAGTCAGTTAAAAGCTGCCAAAGGCACTGGGACATGCTGCGTGTCCTAAAATGATCTTCATGTTTCTGATAATTAAGAGTACAGAAATACTATAGGTGAAAACACAAGTGATACCCATGCAACATTGAAGACGTTAGCAGCCTTCTGAATGGAACCAAAAGCAGATGATTGGAGAGAAGTACATAATAAATGCTTTGGATACTTCCCCTTTGTGAGCTCACATTTGTGATGTAGGGACTTGCAATTTGTGCATGTTTAATAATTCTCAGTGAGTTGTCTGGTCTGCCCATCAGTGACTGTTTTGAGTAACTGTGTGCCTTTGGCAAGGGGTAATGAAGTTTTAACTGCATCTTTGAAGAACACCTCCCCCTTTTTTTATGCGTTCTGAGTTAGCTGCAACATATTTTGTAATGATGGCTCCAAATGTTTACAGAAGAGATGTGCAAGGATTTGAGTTCTGGTAATTTCTACTGACCTGCTCGTGTAGCTCCTGATTCTCTACAGTCTTTTTAAAGAAGAATTCTAACTCTCTCGTATTTCCTAATTTGACAGCCATTCCATGCTCTGAATAACCATTTTGAGTCTAACAATTTCTGGCTCCTCTATTCCCTCTTTGGGATGAGAGCATCAATACTGCATACAGTGCCAAGATCTGATGAACCACTGAGTTGCAGAGTTGTCCAATTTTATTTTTTTTCCTCTATATTCCTTTTCTATTTATTCTGCTTGCCTTTTCTGCTGCTGAACACTTGTATCATGTAAATCTAAAGTCAGAAAGTTGTGCAACTTTTGAGTATTTTTGAATGTTAACTTTTTTTTAGTAATTAAAAGTTTTGTGTCTTTCCCCTCCTCTTCTTCCCTCTTGTCATAGTTACAACGATACAGCCTGAGCTAGGAAAGATCATGTATGAAGATTTTAAACAGGTTGGTATGAAGGTTTGTTCTGGTTGTTTAAGTTGTGTGTAATGGTTATTTATGTTCCTTAACAGCATTTCAGAAAGAAATGGAAACTTAACTTGTAGAGTTTTCTGGATGTATGTATATACATAAGACAATTACATGGGTTAAAGGGAGGTTGTGGAGAAAATCTTAAACAAACAAACAAACAAAAAAAAAAAACAGTAATAAGGTGGCTCTATAGTCAACTGCAGTGCATGCTGAATTGGTCTGAAGTCACTTTAATAAATGGCTTCTCATTTTCCTCTGCCTTTTTTCTGTGATTCTAATCCTGCATTATAATCTTAGAGTTGTGAGTTTGTGTTTGGGAGTGAGATTGCTGTGTCCTAGCTTACTCCTGTTAAGTTTAGGAGCTGATCAAATGTTTCAAAAAATTACATGCTATTTTATTCACAAAAGGCACATTTTGACTGTGTGAGATGACTCAGGGATGAATGAGTTATTCTCAGAATTAATTTTAATAGGAGCTAATTTATCCAGCAGCTGCAGATCCGTAGTAGTGAATGAAGTGGAATACAGTTACTATAACTTCTTGTTCTGCCTTTCTGGATTAACTTCTTTTCTCTAAATAAAAAGCAAAATTGAAATGAAGTGAGAGTGACTGCATGAACAGCCAGAATAGTGTGATCCTTAAGGGGTAGCTAGGTCCACTTTCCCTTGTGGTAGCTGCAGACTGCCTCGCTTTTTGTGATCCCAATTTTACCTAGCATCTTCAGGTAATTCTGGGGTGCTCTGAATGCTTTCTGAGGATTCAAACATTGGAGAGGAATACCAATGCAAAATAAGGTTCTTACTAGCACATTTTTTTGGTACAGAGTTGGACCATGTAGGGCTAAGTAAACATTTTTGTTCCTCAAGCTTAAATCTTTGATGTAGTTTTGTTTCTAAGTGTATGTATGACGCAGGAGGTACTGAGATCAGCACTTCAAAGATAAAAGACAAATGCATAAAAGGTCTTCACATGAGTTAATTGGAAAAGCTTACCCTTCAGATGTGAAAAGGCAAACTCCTCTTTCCCCCTTCAGAAGCAATAATCATAGGGGATTTGGTAGCTGATACTTGAAATTTTCATTTACCAGCCTTCAGCATTATTGTATGCTAAGGGAAGGAGATCTAATTTGCCAGGCTTTTAAAAACATGCAGGTTTTCAGTCAATTTGTATTCAAGTTGAGACAAACCCATCAGTCTATGCAACATATGAAATGCAGCTTTCTGGGAAGGTTTTGTTACCTCCTTTGAAGTGGGCTGTTCTCTACTACTCCTAGATTTAAACAGCTAAAGGAAACTTTTTGTTTATTCATTTTATCTGCTTGTTATGGGTAACATCCTAGAAAACTGTGTTGCAAATAATAAGCTGGTTTATATTGTAGCCTTTGAAAAACTACCTGCTATGAACTCAGGAACTCTTGCTTTTACTGGAGTGTTATGTTCCAGCAGGAGAGCTACTCGTACTGACATTCTTTTCTGCAGCTGGTTTATCATTTCCAATGACCTTTACATCTTGGCTTATTCTGCATTTTGTGGCTTTTAAACATCAGTGCTGGGTGCTATATAAAAGCTGTATGTACAACATACCTCTTTTCTAAAATCAAGGGAACTAGTGACTCTGATTGCACTGAGCATCTGTGAGTGGGAGGAAGTAATTTGGCTCGCAGTATTGCAACTGCTGAAAACAAAACAGCGGGAGCAACTAAGAGCAGTGTGTGAGGTGGCTGTCCTGTATCGTTCAGGGGAGGCTAGTTCACTGTATCTTCTTATTTTCCTAGAAGAGAACATCGAGGTTTCTAAAGAAATATGTAGCAATGCCTGTTTTATTTTAGTACATTACAAAAAAAAGTAAAGGCCACCTGAGTTATGTACTACTTGCAAAAGAACCTTGATACACAGCAGTGCAATAGAGAGTATGAGCTTGGAGTTCAGCTCATAGCACCAGGTCATGAAAGCTGTCAGAACCTTTCATGTGTTGTACCAGAATATCTGAACCAAGTGCTGTTTTGAAAGAATCTGAGTTTTGTTGAGCTCTATAAAAATATTCTTTGGAATACAACTCAAGTCATGAAACCAAACGTCAGGAAGTGGGTGGTTTTATTCCAATCCAGTAGTTATTCTCTCCCTATTTCTACTTCCAAGTCAGCAGTTCACCCACCTGTATCTCACATCCCTGTAGATGGAAAATTCTGAAGCAAGGCTTTTGAAGTGCTTGGGAAATGGGTAACGGTTAAAAAGTTAGTGGGACTGGTAAGGGAGAGCACAACTCATAGCAGAAAGTGGGTTGCATGCTGAAATTTTGTTGTGTGCTGGCTTTGAACCCTGTTTAACTGAATCCAGCTGCTGTCCAAATGGCTGTCAGATAAGTGTGAGCCATAACTTCTGCCCTCTTCTGTCTTGGCTTCCTGTGGGTTAATGGGTAGCAGTGGGGATTTTTAATATTCTGCTCATTATTAGTCTGTCTTAGCTCTCCTTTACAGCTGTACATAGCACTCCCAAGCAGCAGAGACCTGTTCATTTTGGCAGTTCTTGCTGGGCTCTGGTTGGCAGCTGGTATACTAATAAAAATCTCATTTCAGCTGAAGAGCAGAAGATAAATACTTGCAGCTTCTCATGTTCAGGGGAGCAGTGCTAAGTGAGTTTGTATTTGACATTACAATGTTTCTGTAGCCACGAGGAGCAGACTTCATTTTCTTTTCTGGTGACAGTTTGAATTCTGTATGTACTCGATAGCCCAATTTTCCCAGTTCCTAGAATGTGTTTTACTCTTAGGTAAATGTTGCAGAGACATTTTTATGCCTCTGCTTTTTAGACAGTTATAAATAAACGGAGGGGGAACATGAGGAGCAGGATGACTGTGGAATAGTAGCATTGTTTAAGTCTGCTTCTGATGATGGGTTTTTGATGTATGGAGAAAAACCAATGTGTTATGCCAGAGAACTGATCCCCCACACAATTCCAAGGAGTATGTATCTGTAAAAGGAGCCTTTCACAGTAGATATTCTTTGTGGTTTTTGTCTGGATTATTTTGTTTATGTAAAGTTGTAGTAGACATGAATAGTTTAAAATCACTTGTGCATATTGGAAATCTTTTATTTGAAACTTTTGTTTTCCTAGATTTTAGTAGCTGATCTCCCAGGACTGATTGAAGGTGCACATAAGAACAAGGGGAGGGGGCACAAATTTCTCAAACATGTGGAAAGAACCAAACACCTCCTCTTAGTTGTAAGTTGAATAAAATACACAGCATATTGAAATCAAAGACAGGACAGTAAATACAATGCATCTTAATTACAGTATAGTTGGAATTTCAGAAATCATTTGTAACTTGGATACTTTATAATAAATATAGCTGTTATTTTGTTATTAGAATAGGGAGCATAAACAACTGTCTGATGCTAAATTAAATCCTTAAGCAGAATTTATCATTAAAACCTGACAATTAATTTAGAGCTGTGAAGTGTTCCAGTAATAATTAAGGCTAGTGGGTAATTTCTTTTTTTTTTTTTTTTTTTTTTTTTTTAAATCCCCTCCCCCCAGTCTTCCCATAAGGAAGGGTTTGAAAATCAGGGCTTTGAGAACCATCCTCCCAGACCCAACTAGTTTGTGCTTCCAGTGCCTGTGATTTTACTTTGGAGTGTAGTTTCCCTCTGTTATTTGCCCAGGAATGAGGATGTGTT
The DNA here is from genome assembly GCF_951394365.1 of Tetrao urogallus. NCBI lineage: Eukaryota > Metazoa > Chordata > Aves > Galliformes > Phasianidae > Tetrao > Tetrao urogallus. The sequence continues at coordinate 30,093,415 of NC_136820.1, read as the reverse complement.
CACAGAGGTTGTACCACAGAGTAGCTATTGGAGAGAGCCTTGATATTGTAGCATAATTTCATAACGCTAAGCTGTTGTGTTTTGTTTTGTTTCTTGTAACTTTTTCAGGTTGATGTCGCTGGGTTTCAGCTCTCCAATAAGACTCAATTCAGAACAGCCTTTGAAACTGTATTGCTTCTAACTAAGGTAACTTCTTATCATCCTGTCAGTTGTAGTTGTGCGTTGAGCCAAGAAAGCATTAGTTTTAATGAAGAAATTTCAAAATTCATGTGTTTTCTAGGCTTATAATACAAGGATCAATTAAGAAGCTTAGCGTTCTCATAAGTGATAAAGTCTTTAACTGTCTGATGAAAGTGCTTTACTTTGAGCTTAACAGCTCCGTCATTGATCTGTCATGATATTTGTCATGGTCGAGTGAAGGTGAAAAGATGCAGCTTTTTCAGTTCTCCAATGCATTAGCCTTCTGGAAGTAGGAATATGTGAGTGTAGTTAAATCTCTGCCTTAACACCCTTACTGTATAGCCTAATAGAGATGAAACAACAGGCCTCAGCTTTGCAGGCGTTCATTCTTTCTGTTTTTTATCATTGCTTCTGATTGAAATGATGCAGCTTATATTGTGTAAGTTTAGCAGTTTTCTCAGTTGTTCTACAGCTTTAGATGATGGGTCTTTGGAATTCCAGCTTGTTGCTTTGTTTACTTTTAGCTATGTCATGCTTCTTTTATGTTTTTTTCTGGTATAAATCACTATCTATGCCTAAAATCCTTAGAATCAGAAACCTGTCCCAAGAATTTCCTTATGTTTCATAGACATGATTTTTTTTATGAACAGAAAAATAAAAAGAAAGCCGTCATTCCTTTATAGGGAGTGTTTCAGAATCATCCAGCCTGTTTACCTGCATTATCTGTGTAGTACAAAAGATCACTGAAAGTTTGGACATTTCCTTCTATCAGGCTCTTTTAATACATCTGCTTTTGAGTCCCTGAGTAACCCTTACAGCTGCCTAGACATTGAATCTGTTTAGACAACTAAGTAAATGAGAGAATATGTGTAAAATTGAAGCAGCACTTTTTAAGCTACTAATACTTATTCAGGCAAATGTATTTGTTTTTTAAGGAATTGGAGCTGTACAATGAAGAACTTCTGACAAAGCCTGCACTGCTTGCCATTAATAAAATGGATTTGCCTTGTGCAAAAGATAACCTGAATGAACTTATGAAACAATTACAGAATCCTGGAGGTAAATTAACTTTCAACAGTTATCTTTCACTGATCTAATAAGATTGGAGTAACACTGCATTGGCAAGTTGTTGTTTGAAATTTAATGGAAATTGGCTATTAAACTTGTTGTTTCACAGAATCACAGATTGTATATGTTTTAAAACAAATTTCTGTACATAGATGATCTCTGTTTCTGTGTACCTTTATTGCTGGCTTTGCTGTTAAAATAGAGATCCTGAAAGACTTTGCCCAGCTATGGGAGAGTTAATTTCCAGTTTAGGTATCATGAGTACCAAATGGTGACCTTTCAGGATCCCCTTAGAGACACTGATAGATGTACCGTTTATTACATGGCTTTGACCAAGGCACGTGAAGATTCTGGGCAGCTCTGTGTAGGCTTTTGACCATTTTGCTGTTACATTGCAGTGAATTCCTTTCTATTTCCTGAAGGATGGTTTTAAGCTTTCCTGATTCTTACACACATCTTGCATATTCTACAGCTTGGGATTTCTTTGTACGCATCTTTGTACGATGGCCCATGTGAGGGTTGGTATGTGATAATGCAAGGGCTCTGTTAGTGCTTGTCTTGTGAGACAGCTTTTTTTAAGATGAATTAAGCAAACAGTACTCTTACACTAGTTTCAGTTATGTTTTTCTATTGTAACTGATGAAAGTCTTATTTTCTAAATGCAATGGGCTTTGTAGTGATTCAGTGTATCAGCTTTTACTAACTCTTGAACTGTTATGTTTCAGACTTCTTACACTTACTAGAGGAAGAAGCGATTCCTGAGAACACAATTGATTTCAGAGATATAATTCCTATATCTACATATACTGGAGAAGGAATTGAGGAACTAAAAGCATGTGTAAGAAGATCACTAGATGAGGAAGCAGAGCAGGAGAATGAAGAATATCGGAAAAAGAAACTATCACTTTTACACAGTTCAGGAGAACAAATGAATAAAGGCTAGCATTCTTGACTAGATTTTAATATATTTTTGTATGTTCATGAACTCATTGCTACATGGACCTTCCTTTTTATTTTTGTTCCCTCTACCATCACTGCCCAGTTCTCTACTGCATTGCCTCAGTTCCTTTTGGTGCTTAGGTAGAGCACAATGCTGAGCAGAGCAGGTTTTCAGGTCTATGCTGACTACTGACTGAACAAAGCAGAGAACAAAGTGCAGCTCAAAGCATTGCCTAACAGTTGATGAACCCTGAAATATTGTTTGCCACACACAGATGAACAGAAGAAATAAAACCTATGGAGGTAGCAAAGGAGCAACTTGAACCACTTGTACCTTTTGTCATGAATCTCAGAGGCACCTGGGGAAATCTCTGATGGAGGAATTTTCCAGGTTCCATTGCTTCAGAGGTGAACCGGTACTGCTGCTCTGACAGATGGTAGGTTTTTGTTAGTTTTAAAGATCTAAAGGAGAACACAAATAAGTAGTCAGTCACAAGAAAGCAACATGTAGGAGCGTGGAAAAGCAAGGCTGATGCCTGCTGGTTTGTTTTCCACACCTGCTGCTGCCTGCTGTACTTTTCTTCATTACGTAAACCCTGATCCTATATTCCCAAACCTAATTTGGCAGTTATCCCTTTTGTGGAGGTGTGGTGGAGAAAATGAAGGCTGCTTTTCAGCAGAGCCCCGTGTTTTGGGGATTGGATTTTACAAGTAACGTGTTCAAAAGGTAAAATGTTAAAATAAAAGTCGTTTGTTGTACGGGATGTCTTTTATTGATTGCAATTACAATAAGACGGAATTCATCACGTGCTTCTCAACATAATTCTAGTTTCTGTGAGCGTACCAGTGAATTCCTGCCCTTCTGAACCTTGATAAAGCAGTCGCTGTGAAGAGGGCTAACTTTATTCCTACCGATCGTTAGCAGCGCGATTATCTTCCCCGTTTTACGGTACTGCCGCGCAGGCGGACGGCGGCAGGCGGGCCGGGCACCGCCCTAGGGGAGGATCCCGCCCTGGGGGGCCGCTGGGAGCTGTAGTCGCGGGCAGGGCTCGGGGCCGGCACTGCGGCGGCGCCGGACTGCAATCCCGCAGTGCGACGGGCCTCCCGCGAGGGGAAGAGGAAAGGGACCGCTCCGGCGGGAGGAGCTCGGCTACGATGCCCGTTCTGCGCGGCCCCGTGCCCTGACGGCCAGGTGAGCGGCCGGGAGGCGGAGGCGGCTCGGAGGAGCCGCGTGGGCCGGGCTGCGAGGTGGGCGCCGTGCGGCCGGGCTGCGGGCGCTGCGCTGCAGGCGCGGTCCGGTCGATGCAACCCGGCGCCGTCCGCTGTCTTCATCGGCTGGCGAGGGCGCGTCGGCTTTCTTAAAGCTCCCCGTGCCTTAGCTGAGGATGCTGCGTCCGGTCTGTTGCGTCAGGGTTTAATTTTTAACGGGGTGCTCGTGGAACTTGGAACCGAGTGAGAGATTTTTAGAAAAAAAGCGTTGACTGGCAGCAGTTACTTTGTATCGGCCGCTTCTAGTTATGGAGAAACGGGGCTGCTCTGGGCTCCTCCTCCTGGTCAGCGAGCCACAGCTCTAGTGCCTTAAACATGGATCTTCACAACGGGAGCTGTGGTAAAATCCGTCCCTGAGGGGCTCTGGGATTGGTAGTTCTCACGAATCAGTTACAGAGCTGTGAGGTGCTTTGGTGTGAGAACCTGGAGTCTGACATCTAAGGCAGAAAAGGGCCTCACCTGCCCTGGCCAAAGCAGCTTTCTTCCCTTGGGCTGGTGCCTGAGGTTGGCGGTTGTTCAACACCGCCAGGAGGGAGAAGGGAGAACACGGGTGTCCTGAATTGTGACAGAGAAGGGGAGGAACTCTGTGTTTGCAGAAATGGAGGTCTTGCTGAGGTGGGTGTTCCGTGATGTTCCATGCCTCTGCTATATGTGTGCGTTTCAACAGCTGGTGACCACAGGTATCCATCTGGTAATGGGAGGGGCTGGGCTCTTAATTTTCTACTTAATTATGGTTGTTCGTGAGCGCTGGCTGATGCTTTTGAGGGTGTGAACCTCCAGAGGGAGATCTGCATGTTTGTCTTAGCTTACGTTGTAGCACAGTGCTCAGAAACCTTGAAAGCTGCTCAGAAATACTCCACCTGTTCAGTAATACTTTTTGTATTTTGTTTTTTTGAGTCCTGAACTCAAGGAGAAAAAATTAACAAACTGTACTTTTGCTCTGGTGGAGCAGAACGTGGTGATGTTGACCTCTGCACTCTGCCAGAGTAGTTTGCCCAATTGCAACATTCAGCCTCTGCAGCTGTGGTTGTTTAGCGTGTTAGCTGGAGTCCAGTGCATGCCTGAATTGGCCCTATCTGCCCTTAGTGTCTCATATACAATAGCATTCAGATTGGAGGATTTTGGCATTGGAAGTTTATTTCCTTATTTAATGAAAAAAAATGGGGTAAAATTGAGTAAATGCTGTAAAGCCTTTCTTGCCTATATGGTCTGATAGAAGTTTCTTTGCTGCTTCACCCCAGGAGACCACGTCTGCATGAATGTTATATTTCAGGTTTTGACGTAGGTGATTTAAAGTGAACTTCATGTCTCTGTGCATGCTAGCACAGCAAACCCACCTTCAGGTCCTTGAAGTTGCACAATAACATGCTTGTAGACCTGACACCCTACCTACCTAGCATGGAAGTGATTCTCCTACTAGGACCTGCAGAGCTGGTTTTGGAACTCAGTGTTGCTGTTCCCAGATGTGGGTGAAAAGATAATTGAGGTGGGGTTTCTTTCTCAGGACAGTGCTGGGCAGGTACTGAAAAGCCATCACCAGTGCTTCCTGCCTTTTTCCCTTTTCCTTCAAACCTTTGTGTGTAGAGGAAGGAAAAGAGACCCACAAGTATATAAACAATTCAGACTCTCTTTTGTTCTTTGACACCTGTCCTCCCTGTTTTGAAAGTGGAGCCAGGAACCTAACCTAATTCTGTGTAACTATATGGCTTTTTATTTTTTGGTGAGCATCCCTGAATTTTAAAACATCCATAGAAAAGTAGTTGTTTTCCACCTTTCTTATCTGTTTCTCAAACAGAGACAGGTAGATAAGAAGGAGTCCTCAGGGGAAAAATCTTGGGAGAAGGACAAAAAAAAACACAGTAGTTTGGGTTTTGTTTTTTAAATGGAAGAGGAAATTCTAAGAGTTGGATTAATGCAAACATATTTGAAGTTTCATATTTGTGAATTGCAGTGTAAACACTGTTGTTGGCATTGCATAAAACGAATGTAATGCTGACTCTCCATGCTCTGTTTTCTAGATCCAGTAACAGCTTTTTCCTGGTTCTAAAAGCTTCTGAGGTTTCTCTTGGTTTGAATACACCACTGGTGAGTACACTGAATCTATATTTTTTTTTTACTGTCTGAACCAAGGATTTGTTACTGCTCACTTGGTCGCTGTAAAAAAGTTTCCCCTGCTGGGGGAATTGTGCATAACATACGTACAAATTCACTTTTTCTTGATATCCTCCAACTAGAAAATAAGCTGTTTTCTACATCTCTTCCTTCCTACCCTAAGAGAAGCACTCAGAATTCTTTCATTCAAAAATAAGGAACTCAACCAAAATGCAGGACTGGCTGGCAGAAACAGGGCTTGGAAAGCAGGGGTTGTGTAGAAGAATTTTTAATTGCTTTTGAAAAAGCATCATAGTAAATTACTCAGCAGCACCTTCTTCATTAGCTTGCAGCTTTGAATTTGGCCCATCTACACTGTGGGTTACTGCCCATGTATGCATTCGTGCCTCACCTAACGATGCCGGTACTGAGCAGTTCCCTTTTAGTTACGTGGCAGTGTGGTAGGACTGAGATGCACTCTGGTATTGCATCTAGGGTACAGAGAGGGAGCTGCCAGTTGAGGTGAAGTGAACTTCTTAAATCAGCTAACTCAGTGACTGACCTCCTGGTAGCCTCTGTAAAAGCCCACGCAGTGACACACACTTCAGTGTTGCATAGAATTGCATGTTAAAGTGCTCTTTTTTGGTTTTGAAGACTTATTTAGCACTCTGTCAGCTGAGCAATCATAACGGGCTGTGAAATAATCTGTGCTCTCATTAATGCAGGGACTCGGTTGTGTTATCACCACCCAAGTGTATGGAGCAAGAAAGGTGCCACTGTTACTGCCTACCAACTCGATTCAGCTAGCATAAGTCAACTGTAATCAGTTTTGTATCAACAAACTTGAACCTACTGATTTATTTTTTATTTTTCTGTTTAATTGCAGGAGACGTGTGTTGTGGGCAGGCATGGGCTGCAGGGATGTTCATGCAGCAACAGTGCTGGCCTTCCTCAGTGGGACAGCATCAGTGGCCGGACTCCTTGCAGCAGTTCTGCTTCCAAACTGGAGGCAAATGAGGCTGTACACGTACAACAAGAACGAGAGGAATGTGACCATTTACACTGGACTCTGGATCAAGTGTGCTCGCTTTGATGGGAGCAGAGACTGTGTGATATATGACCCGCAGTGGTACACGGCGGTTGATCAGCTGGATTTGCGCGTTCTTCAGTTTGCCCTTCCACTGAGTATGTTCACTGCTGTCTCTGCTCTGTTTCTCTGCATGATTGGCATGTGTAACACAGCCTTTGTATCAAGCGTGCCAAACGTCAAATTGGCGAAATGCCTTGTGAACAGTGCGGGCTGCCACCTCGTGGCTGGCCTCTTGTTCCTCCTCGCATGTGCAATTTGTCTCACTCCGTCAATCTGGGTCATTTTTTACAACAACTATCTGAACAGAAAATACGAGCCTGTCTTTAGCTTTGACATCTCTGTATTTATTGCCATTGCCAGTGCTGGTGGTCTGTTTTTCACTTCTGTTCTTTTATTTCTGTGGTATTGTGCATGTAAGAGCCTGCCTTCTCCCTTCTGGCAGCCCCTCTATTCACATGCCCCCAGCATGCACAGCTATGCCTCTCAGCCATATTCTGCACGCTCTCGCCTCTCTGCCATGGAAATTGACATTCCTGTTGTGACACACACATCTTAAAGGGACAAAGTCTTGGAAGTCAAATTTTTGAGCTCACTCAAACCGTGCAAATTGCAGGCTTGATTGTCTCTACTGCCTTGCACTGGGTATAATCATTTGTAAGGTCATTTTCCCCAAGATGCAGTGCAATGGAGACTTGAGATCAGTATCTCTGTTGTTCTCATGTGTTCTTCCTTGAACAGCCTTTGTAGTTTTTGTTTCTTTCTTTCTTTCTTTGCTTTTTCCTCTGAGCTCATTACAGACAAAAATTGCTGCTAATGCTGGGATAGGACACTACAGTATTATCTGTTTGTGCAGACCGTCCTGCATATCTGTTCATCCTTCTGCTTATTGAGATCAAAGCAGGTTTGAACCTCTTTGCTACTTTGATGAACCTTTTTTAAATTCTGATCCCATTAGAGGAGCTGTGTACATGGACCCTTGCAGCCGTGTATTATCCAGGTGCACACAGTGGGAATGGATATAGGAGTTTCATTAAGTTTCTTGTTAGAGATGAGAAAATAACCTAGCATAGTCAGAAGTGTGTTATTAGTGGGAGCGGGAAGGTGATTAAGAAATGGGTTGCAGAGCTTTCATCTGGACGCGTGTATTTTAAGATTGCATGACTGAAAAGGGGATTTGTCAGACTAATTCAGTTCTGTAGCACTGCTCTCTGTTTTGCAGTGCACAACAAAAAGCCACCTGCTTGTGAACTTCTGCGATAGAAAGTGGAGTCAAATTACCTTTTATTTTCAAAGTAGCTTTTGAAAGGAATAAGTGATTTAGCTAATAACGTCCTTCTGAACTGTGAGAACGATTGGTGAATTACTGGAGACTAGAAACTTCTGTGAATTTTTTTTCTAGTCTTTTTTTAAGAAGTTAGTAAATTCTCTAGATCTGTTTTGAGATTAAAACAGAGACGGCTTGTATTTAAAACAAAATTTCTTTAAAAGATTGAATGTTTTATTTGGATGCCATCTTCAAGACCTGAAAGATGGATTTGCAAGTCAAACAAGCTTACAATCTATCTGAAATGCTTTAAAGTATTATTCTGTTCTGGGGAGAAATGTCAGTCACTACAAATGGATTAGGAAAACCATGAAGAATTCTGAAGGCTGTGAAAGATTGTTTTAGAATGCTGTACACAAGCTGTAACAATGTCTCTCTAAGAAGGGAATTGTGATCCTGTGGAGAGATTTTTAAATCTAGATTTATTTATTTTTTAATGTGCATATATACAAACTCATTGTTACTTGTATTTTTTACCACTGCTGTTTACAGGAAGCTTTATAGTCTGCAGTTGTTGCAGGACTTTCATGCTGTAGCTTATTTAATTACTGATTAAGACTTTGCCTTTTCAGCCTTGTTTTCCCACACCTTTCCACTGAGCTATTTTAAAAGCCAGTTGTTTCCTACATTTCCACATCCCAACTGGAGAAAGTGTCCTGTTCCTATTTGCTGTAAGATGTGAGCTCACAAGTTATTAGATGCTTCAAATATGAGGAAAGGTTATAAATGCCCAACCTGGTATGTTTAACTCATTTTTACCTCCTTGAATGCAGAGTGGGCCAAGTCTGCGGGATCAAAGCTTTTCAGTATGGACTTTGAAATTACTCAGAAATTTGATGATAGTGCATTGGGCACTGTTACAGTTAAGGCAGTTGTTTGACTTGCTGAGATTTTGGCAAATTGAGGTTTGGGTTTTAAGATGCCATGGCAGTATGGAAAGTTATTCTGATTGGCAGCGTTCTGGAGGTTAACAGATATTTGAATTTCATTAATCTCAGAAGAAATTTGTTTTGCTAAAATGAAGTAAGAGATCTTTAATTCTATTTCTGTGAACTCCTGTAAGGTCTTGAAAATCAGTTCATTTCCTCTATAATAGAAATGTGAACAAATGCTTCCCTGGGCAAATCTTGTTGTGTTACAGTCTGTGCAATGACAGTGTAGTGAGAGGAATCTCTTTGTGCAAACCAGCAGGCCTCGGAAGCTAGTGGACCAAGTGAGGAAGATGATCTCTGTTGTAAGTTCCCAGCACAGCCAGTGGAGCTACAAAGCCCTTCCAGAAGGTGACAGTGTGCTTGGTGAAATAGCAGTCTAAGGAATCACTGTAGATGATAAAGAATCCTTAAATAGACAGGCCTCTGAAGTTGCACAAACATTATATCCTTTAAGAAGATATTCTGTTACAAGATATTATGTTAGATGAAGGATCATTTTTTTAAATCAGGTCATTATTTGTATGGGATTAGAACATGTATAATGCCATGCAAGGTCACTTTTTTTTTTTTTACTTTAAAATGGAACTTTGCTTTACTGTTACTCTTGCTGTCTAACCACAGACGTTGCTGCTGCAGGGACTGCTGCTTTGTGATTTCACATCGCTTTGCTTCCTCCTCCAGTGTCTTTTCTTCTTTGTGCCTTGCTTAAGTTATGAGTTGGCCAGTAAATGTCTGTTTATTGTCAGTGTCTGGAATGCTTTTTACACCTAAATTTATAAAGCATTGTGACTGTTTTGGAGGGGTGATGAGTACATCTATGAGTGACTTTAAAAGGACCCAAATCTTCAATATCTTCAGAGCCTGGCAGGCCAATGCTTTCTTCGGACAGCAAGTGCAGCCTGTGTTTTGTTCTGTGTAGTTTAGATAGCAGACATCTGTAACAACTCTTTTGCATTCCAACTTTGATTTATATGCATTAAACTTTCAATTAGTATTTGCTGCTGCCTGAGCTGATAACGTGTTGCTTTGTAAATTATGTCTTTTCAAAAGTCTGATCTATGAAAAGCAGGAATCCAAAAGTTAATGGATTCCAGTGCAAGCCGTAGTTAAGGTAATATTCATCAAAAAAGGCTGTTGCTTCATGCACAGCTAAGTCTCTTTTAACAGTGCTATTAATGTGAGTTGCCACTGGATCCTAAGTGAAGTTAGCTCGAAGTGCTGTGCTCTTTTTCACCTTGTTTACAGAAGGGGTGGCCAACCTGCAATGCTTGAGCTGAGTGCCACTCCAGTGGGTCTCTTGCTAAGGTAACTGCTGTACCCAGCAGCAAGCCTGGGGAGGAACAGCGTTCCTGGGGCTTGGAGCAGACACATGTCCTGCAATTCTCTATGGCAGGGAAGAGCTGCTGTGGAACCATTGGCACTCCAGCCTCTGGCCAGCTGCTCCTTCCTGAACAGGCACTCTGGGTCTTGAACACAGGATTTTAATTTGTAGCTCATGCAGTCAAAGGTTGGGTGCTCTGGCTTATGGGAATCTGATTTTTTTCTTTGTTGTTTTTTTTTTTTCAAGTAATTCCTGTCCAATTTTTAAAGTTGTGTTACATACAATGTGGATTCTTTTTATGTGAAACAGAAGATATGTATTTTTAATAAAACATTCTCATACGGATGCCAGTTATTTCATTTAATTTTGTGGAGAACAGTAACTATTGGAATATGAAAGATTTTACCTGCTTTGACATTGATCACTAGACTTATCAGGCAGTTTCAGATAACAGGTTTATAATACATAATACGTACTGCATTTTTAACTCCCTAATTTTGTAGTCCTGCTGCTTTAAAAAAAAAAAAACAGACACTTTCTGAACGCCTATTACTTACTATTTCCTTTTGCTTTTATTCTGAAAAGTTCTAGAATTCTTTTTTTCTTAAAATGGAAAAAGGTTTTTTCTTTTAATCTAGATGATTTTGTGGCCATACTGCAGGCTCCAGGCCAGAATCTGGTCAGTGCCACAGCAGAGCCAAAGTGGCAGTGTGGCATAAGGAAGAGCACAGTGCTTTGCCTCACAGCCAACACCCCATCTTTTCCCTTGCGTAAGTTCTGCTGCTTGCCCAGCTGTCACCCAGTGCAACTTGCTCATGCGGCTGTAAGTGTCATCTGTGTGGAATCACTTTTCTCCAAGATTGGTAAGCTTAGCTTTGTATGTGCTGGGGAAGCAGTGGTGGCATTAGCTGTCCTCCTTCCCTCTCATATGCCAGCTGTGCTGCCAGCGGGAGAATATGCTGCTGCTTTACAGGTGACAGTTGTTTGGGCATCCAAACAACTTGTGACAGTGCGGGGCCACACCAACGGCTCGTAAGGTTTCTCTTCCATCGTGTGCTGCTTCTGCCACTCGCAGCTCAGCAGCACTGGGGGGGTTCAGTGTCATGGGACAAAATACAAACTGAGCATTAGGAATGCTGAAGCCATACTGCAAGTTCACAAAATGGTCTGGATAATGATATTATGAACATAATGAGACCTGCTGATAATTTCTCCGTAAACTTCTAGTATTTTAAACTGGCATTCTGGTAAACTTAATCTGTTTGGGAAAGTACTGTTTAGATGAGAACAATTCTTGTGGAATACACACCGTGTAAGACAGTTGACAGTGCTACACCTCACTGGAGGAGGTGAAAAAATGCCTGGATATCCTCAGCTTCTCTGGTTTCACTTTCTCCTTTGCTCCATGTTCAGACAGGCCTCCTGTGTTCTGAGAGCTGCTGTGAGGCTGATCGATGCTGACACAAATACAGAACTCAACAGAGAACTCAGTTTCTACCAAAACATGGGAGTGCCCCATTTTTTTGTACTAACATTCCTAAAAAGCTAACTCATCTATCTTTGCTCATTGAAAACAAATCTCCGAGGGCAGGTTTTCCTATCTTCATTTTACAGGAACTGAGTTTGCATCTGTAGTTCAGCAGCTATGTAGTATTACTTATCCCTTTTTCTATGAGCAGGCACCAACTGAGCAGCAGCAAATGATTGGTTGTTTTTTTTTATGTTTTTGCTCCACTGACATATCAGCACTCATCAAACTGGACACAAAGAGGCCTCATCCAAGGGTGAGCAAGCATGTGGTTTCTGATTTCAACTCTGCTTCTTATCTGTGTTCCTGTCAGTTTGCTCATCTGAGTATTAGGTTGTTAGGGACAGAGCTCTGTCTTTTGAGTGCAGCAGCTCAAAGGAGCTGTAAATGCTGAACACAAGGCAACATAAATGCAGTGAGCTATGAGTGCATGAAGGTTAAGGAAGCCTCTTTGAAGGAGCAAAACTGGGAAGCTGGACTGCGAGGGCAAGATGGCTGTCCAAGCATCTGTCCTAGTGAAGAGAAAAATATGTAATTAAATCCCATCTTCTTGCTCCTTTTGCTATTTATTTTCTCTTCTGCTTACTTAGTTTTCAGGCTCCCAGACAGTTAATCTGGTTTCCTGCCTGGGCACATGAGCCCCACTGTCAACAAAGGCAGCAGGAATGTGTGAGTAAAGGGCAAGATGGGAACCTGAGGTTGATTCTTTGTAGGACTTTACTTCGAGACGTTTATTTTAAGGAGTATTTTGTGTAAGAAAGACCATGCTAATTCTGAAATTTTCTGTGTAAGTTGATTGTGTTTATTAATAAAATTAAAACATTGAGTTTATTAGACAGTTTATTACATTTTGAGAAAAACATGGGACATCGGTTAGCAAGGAAGAAGTCATGATTCAAAATACAAGACTTTCCAAAGTTTGTTCTCTTTTCTTTCATTTCTTACTCATTCACTTAAAGGAGCTATGGCAAGGAAAAAAAGGGAATGAAGCAAAAATAAAAGTATTTAAATTAAATGGTAAGATTACACTGCTTTGAACTATGCATTAAGAAATTTCAACTCATGCTGATACTGGTAAGTGACAGATCTGAATATTAACCCATTTGCCTTAGCTTGTGGTTTGATCTGAATGGTTTAATGCTATCTCTGAAGATAGCATAGCGGATGACTTATGGCGCGGTTCTGACTCGAACCAGTTCAGCAGCAATAAAGTGCTCAGGCTCCTTCTATTGCTATGCTAAAATGTTTCACCAGGAAATTCAGCCTATGTTTAAAAGTATAACCTCCAGAAGCAGCCGATGTGGAATAATCACATCCTCCCAAAAACAAACCCAGTGGGAGGGTATTTCTCTTACAGGACAGCCATAGGTAAATCAGACAAATTTTGCTGCTTGCTGTGGCAGCCTATACTGCTTGATTCTGCTATGCTGCTCCTAGAGATGGCCTTGAGAATAGAAGCCCAGCCATAAAAAAAATACCAATTCCCTTTCTTGTTCTTTCTCAGATTTGTGAGGCAGGCACTTCCAGACCTGCTTAGCTCTGAGCTGCCATCTGCAGAGATGCCCAAATGCTCTTGGTTCCGTAACAGCAGAGGTGAGGGTATGAGGGTATTTCCCTTGACGGTAATTGGGAGGGTCAGCCTAATGGCTGCCAGCTGGGTGACACATAGGCAATCACAACACATGACAATTCTGGCACTGCTGCTTAGAAATACTGAGGTGCTGGTGGGGCTTTCATCAGTTCTTCTGTCAGCTGCTTGCTGGATTAGAGGGCTCATAATTCATTATGGTACATTGATTCTGGTTAGTTTGCTTGTACGTGTACAAATGCCATGTGGCTGCCTCTTAATTAGCCAGGGAGTTACGAGAACCTTGAGAACCACTAATCTTAGCTGCTGAAGCCTATATGCCTCACTCAAGATGTCTTCTGAGAGCTGTAATTCTCTCATGCTCTTAGCACTAATCTGCTTAGAGTTCCTGCTGGAGATTTTGAGCACTGGGCAAAACAGAATCTGTTTGGGCCACAATTTCCTACTTAAGAAAGCAAGATTCAAATGCATCACAGAGCTATATTTCTTTTCTTAAACCACAGAAACTTGGGTCTTTTAGATAACATGAAAACAATAAATTTGATGAAAAATGCTTCTGAGCTGCCTAGCATATTCATACTGAAGTATGAAAGAACCCTTTTGATTCTCAAGTCAGCTAAGTAAGTTAATGCTTCCTGAGAAGAAAGGTTGCCCTTGCCAGTTTCTATTCCTAGAAGATTTCCTTTTCTTTGAAGGCCCTTTCTGTGCTCTTTATTGGCAGTTCATTCCCTAAAGAACTCCAGGCTCACCTCCCTGCTTTCTCAGGCTGGGAGAATTGGTTCTTTGGGGCCAGATCCCCATAATAGCTCTGCAATAGTAACTTCTCGCACGACAAGCTGTCTCAGATGACATCTTGTTATTGCTGTAGCATACCAGAGAGGACAGGAGGATCTGTGAAAGCTTCTGTACGATCTATCACAGATAACATACACCTGGATTGATTTGCTTCATTACTGCCATACATTAGTAAGCTAAAATTGATCATATTTCCTTGGCTGGTCCTGGAAATGAATTCTTTTTTTTCTCCAAAGCTATTTTATAGTGTTTTGAATTTTGTTACTGATAATCCTCTATTGCAGCTAGTTAACACGTTTTCTTTGGTTTATTCCTATGCTGCTATTAGTTCTGAAACAGAAGCTTGCTACCTTGAGTACAGGGGAGCCTGTATTGTGAAACTTATGTATTCCAGTCCCTCCAAAGGAAAAAAGATATAACTAAGTGCTACAATCAAGATCCACGGTGAGCAATTCTGTGATACATGCTGAAATGATGCATTCCTGCTTTTAAATATGATAATTTTATGCTGCAAATGAAATAATAAAAAAGACTTATTTTCTTTGGTGGTGTGGAATTAGAATCCATACCTAATTACTGGCCATGAGTTTTGTGCAATGTTCTTGAATTAAAGGGACAGACGGGAAGATAGAGTCAAGATACAACAAGAGTATTGGCATTCAATTCTTGAATTACTCCAGTTGATAAAAAGAAAAGAAAATCTATCAGTACTGTACATGGAAAGCAATCAGGACAGAGAATATTTGAGAACAGATACAATCTTTCAAACTGTAGTACTGATAAATAGTGTTCTGAACCAAATCTGAGTGTGTTGCAGAGGGTAAAGAAAAGCTGAAGTGCTGACAAGTCAGTAAATGCACTGTATTGAGAGCAAGATCCAGTGTCCAAGTTAAATTGTACATTAAGTCATGTGTAATAGATTGTGAACTGTCAAGGGAAAATCTGGACCCCTCACACTACAGAAAATGGTCTAAATGAAAGCAGCTGTGTGGTTAAATTCTTCTCCCATACTCTGACACTAAATAGTTAGCTGATCTTTATCAGATTTAACAAAATAAATCCTCCAAAAGTTAGATAAGGCCTGGGAAATGGCAGCCAAGGGGTATTTTCTGTCAATCTGCTAAACCAATAGCTTAAATCAAGTGGAGTTATTCATTGCTGAAATGCAGCAGGACCCTTCTTCCGCTGGGCTCTTCAATTTCGTGACGCTCCTGTTTACCCTACCCCCATCTGACTGCCGTTCTTCGAAGTGTTTCTTGTTCCAGCTACAGTTAAGGAAATGTAATAAGGCAAAAATAATGAGAAGTGCAAAACATGCAATTAACTCCATAAATAGTTACAGATGATATGAATAATATACAATTCTACTTATTCTGGGGAAAAACACAGTATCCTGGAAATTTGCACCCAAATTTCTTTAGAGAGCAATGGCAATTTGAAATAGCAGAAACCAAGTCATCGTGATCCGATTTCCACATTCCCAGGGAAAGCCTGCTCCTAGTTAAACCACAGTGCAGAATGCATCCAACAGGCAATCACAAGTTGCTTATCTTATTTCATTGCTGGATGAACACTGTTCGGCACAGTTTTCAATTACAGAGGTGCAGCAGTTGAGGAATGTTGTTTGTGAGACATATGGACACCAGTCAAGTTGCCTTTAAGTCATAATGAGGTGTAGCTGGATGTTAGGGATGTCTGGGTGTGCACACTCATTGCCCTGAAGTCATTTACCTCCCAGTGGTCTGGGAACTCCTCAGCCCATCCCTGCATGGATGGGGCACAGCTGGGGACAGAAAATGGACTGAGTGAGACAAGGTGACAGACCCATGCTTGCAGGAGGGCTTCAGGTGAGAATTTCACACTGTCCTAAGGACTCTCCCCACACAGCAACTGCAGGGCCAAGAAAAAATCCTATGCCTAAATTTGTCAGTTAACATCCTGGGTGAGAACCTGCTCCTTTCACAGGCTCCTGGCGGTTACTGCTGCAGGACTGACCAAACTGTATGCAGATAGGATGCTAGTAAATGGCCCATGGAAACTTTCTGTAGAAGCGCAAATGATCACACAGGACTCACTCATTGTACATAGTTAATACGATGTTTCGGGTGTAGTTTAAAATCATCTATAGCAATGGATGACGCGTGTGCCAAAGTAGTGGCACAGGATCCTTGAGCACAACCAGGCTATGAAAACTGAGCAGAGAAGCTGGAGAGTCTCAGCTGAAAACATTGCAAGGAAGGATGCTCGCAAGGGGAAATTCTGAGCAGCAAAGAACCATCTTGCTTGGGAGATCTGAACAGTACAGTGTGCCAAGATCCCAACTATTTTTTTAAATGCAGTCCATTTATTTGTGCAATGACACTCAGTAAAAAAAAATATTATTTCCATCCAAGATAAGCTGCACTTCACAATTATTTTTGTCCAG
The DNA here is from genome assembly GCF_951394365.1 of Tetrao urogallus. NCBI lineage: Eukaryota > Metazoa > Chordata > Aves > Galliformes > Phasianidae > Tetrao > Tetrao urogallus. The sequence goes on along the minus strand of NC_136820.1, from coordinate 30,076,865 downwards.
TTAAGTCCAATGGTTTTCAAAATAAATTAATTAGCCCTGCTGGAACTGATTTGTTCAGTACAAGTTATAACAGAAAATTCAATGCTCTCTTGCTTGAAATATTGGAGAGAACTAAATATTAACAGCTGTTTATGCAGTGCCAGATTTTAATGACCTCCAGTAAACTTGGAAGCACATGGCCTGCCATTTTGGGTGCAGTAATATTACCATAAACCTAGCAGCAGAATATAATTCAATTAGATTACAATTTAGTACTACTAACCATCCTGCCAAATAGTGCACTTAGCACTGATATTCACAACCATTCCTCTGCCATAAAAACTTTGTATGTAATGTGATCTGCAGGAGTCAGGGGGCAAAGAATTTTGCCATATGCCTTTTTTGGCAAGACTGAAGTTTTTCTCTCTCTGTTATAGCCACAAGAGAATGAAGTCATTATGGAGATACTCTCTAAAAAGTATATTTATTCCCTAAACATTAAGTGTGTGATCACATGAGTATTGTGTAATGAAAAGCAAATTAAAATCAGCTTTTAACATACCACTGCCCTTAGCAAAGATACTGAACTGATCTTAAAAATACCTCTAGGCTCTCTTTTTGCACTGTGGGTGCAAATCTTAGTCCCCTGACAGCAGGGGCCCACATCAGTTGAGGGGAATGGCTTATTTTATTTGGTAGCTTTCAGATAATCACATCTGGATTTATTAAGACTCTTTAATAGAGAGTTTAATCACAGAGTTTGCCTGAAAGTTCAGTTGGGTCATTGTATTTATAGTAAAATTGCAAAACCTCAAGTATATCAATTAGTCCCTATTCTGCATTGTTTGATCTGAAAATAGCTGATGAAATATGTATCTGCAGGACTGAAGCCCATCTGCTTATATTTATTACTTCTAACTATTAGTATCTCTACAAGCTTTGTTTCAATGAAGATTTCTTATGGAATGGTGGTTATTTGATTGAGACAAGGAAGATTTTCACCTTCAAAATCCTTTCCTGTTTGCCCTTGAGAAATAACTTGTGGAGCTTTCCCTTCTTGCTCAGATACCTCTTACCAAAGCATACATTTATAAGACCAAAAATGCGAAGAAAATAGACAAAGAGAGTGATGTTCTAATTGCTTACAGAATCTATCAGCTAAATTACTTATATACATTGTAATAGGACAAGCTGGGAAGACTCAGGGTGGTGCAGTAATACTGTCATTAAGGCTATCAACTGAACATACACAGACTTTGTAACTGCTATATCACTTCTGAGATTGTTATCAGCAGTAACAATGAAAAATAAACCATCTAAAAACAGCCAAATCAGTCCTTTGTTCAGCTACTGAGTGAATGGCGCATTCAGCTGTTCTAACGCAAGAGGAACTGGAGCAGAGATGACAAAAAGGGGCCCTGGCTGGAGCAGCTGCTGCTAAAACAGCATTTATACAAACCTGGTTCAAACTCCCAGGCAGAGTCTGTGGAGCTGGCAGAAAAGTTATTGCTATCATTTAGATGAATATGGGAACTATGATAGGAAAACAAATTCTGTTTATTTTTGAGATTTTATTTCTAATTTTAATACATGCTGGTTGTTCCAAACCCAGGTGCTTGTTAGAACACTTTCTCATGTCTTCTACGCTCCATTTTCTGGGAATCTATGTCTGCCAAGGGAGTGCTTACCTAATCAAGAAAAAGCTAATTCATTACTATGTGAGAGAATTACTGAAGCTGTTCATAAATTATATTAATGCTTTTGTCCCCCAAAAGGATAGAGCAGAGAAGATGGATATAGCCATGCTTCAAAGAGCCCTCAGCAAATTCTTTTATTTCCTCTTCTCCCATAACTCTTTGCTGCAGCTGAGAGACACTTCCTTTGGAATTACCACGTTAGAAGCATTTCAAGGGAAAATTATAAGCTCTGGCTTGAGCTGTCTTATGAGAAGTCATTCTTCACTGCATGCTTAAAACTATCTGACACCAATATTCAAAAAAATAGCTAGAGGACTTCCACCCTGCCTCAAACATAATTCAGTGCATTTAATAAAAAAATATATGGAATATAACAGAAGTTTGGGAAAAAAAGTAAAGAAAAGGAATGAAAACAGCTATATAGAGTCATTGCAAGGGCACTTTTAGCTCAGCATCTAGCCTGAAACTGCAGTTAACATCAGATGCCCAAGGAAGAATGTCAGATCAAGGAAAACAAATAATGCATCTTCCTTGGCAACCACACATGGCTTCTGGCAGTGTGGTTCAGAGACTTGCCGAACTAGAGGTGATATCTCAGTATTCAATACCTGTGAGCAGACATGTTCTCGGAGAAGAAAAAAGAAAAAAACCAAAACCTAGAAGATCTTTTCAGATTGATCTAAACTTCAGTGTCCTTAACATCTGATGACAGTTTCACAGTGTAGCTGGATTTCAAGCACCTTATTTTATTCTGAGGATTTTTGTTTTCCATTTTCTACTTGATAATTTTGTTCACTACACTCTAGGTCTTGTATTAGAAAAGACAACCGCTTTCTCTTCAGTTTTTCTGTGTCACGACTTTCTACATCTCTGTCATATGACTCATTAACTGCAGTTTATTGAATTACTTCTATTTATGCAAGCAGTTTTGTACCTTTGATAATGCTTGTCATGCATCTGCTATTCTAAGAGCATGTTTCTAGTGACTTAAGAAATGGAAACATGAAAAAAAAGTGTTTCAGAGCATAAAGATTTATGAACCTTAACACATGGCAAAATTTGATCTTCAGCCAACTCAAGAAGGCTGGAGAACTTGTGAATCATTGTTGTCATACATTAAATTGAAGTAAAAACACCTTGGTTTGCATATGGTGCTTTCACCCACACTTTGACTTTGGTTTTCGAACACTCTCTGAAAACAGAGAAGCAGAAATGCAAGTGCTGTGGGCAGAAATCCAAAGATGACATAGGCTATGTGAAATGTAAGTAACTCTTCAATATATGGGTTGAAATGTCATTTAAGGTGAGGGCACTTTCCAAACTGAAACTGCCAGATCTCTCACAAAGCCATCCTGGTGTGACATATGTCAGCTTCGAAGGCCAACAGCCCATCTTAGAAACGAGGGACAAGATTCGTTCCCTAAGTCACCCAAGTTACTAGCAGTTAGCCAGTTTCCCTCTGAATGTTTTTCTCATCTCTTACTGCGGGGGATTTCGGGGAGATTAGTTTCCACAGTAAGGTGTAACAGATGTCTGAAGACAAAGGGGGTGGCAAAGTCAAACTCTGTGAAGAACATTCATCTTACTTCTCCCAAAGGCTCAAGTGCACTTTCAATGACTCAGACAGCAAAGAGCTGCTCTCCCTACACTCACAAATTTGATTTCACAATGACACGACTGACAAAAGTGCTCTAAATGCCACCTAGTATGTGAAAGAGGGTCAGAAGCAATGGGCATCACTGCTGCCTGTGATGGTCAGAGCCACTCTTGGAGGGAGTGACAAAGATGATTAAGGGCCTGAAGCATCTCCTGTATGAGGAAAGGCTGAGAGACCTGGGGCTGTTCAGCCTGGAGAAGACTTAATGGGGAATCTTATCAATGCTTATAAACATCTAAAGGCTGGGAGTCAAACGGATGGGACTAGGCTGTTTTCAGTGGTGCCCGGTGGCAGAACAAGAGCTAATGGGCACAGGAAGTTCCACCTGTGGGGGTAACAGAGCACTGGAACAGAAATAGGTGGTGTTTTCCCTCTCTTTCTGGAGATATTCAGGACACGTCTGGGTGCTTTCCTGGGGGTCCTACTGTAGGAACCTGCTTTTATCAGGCTGTTGGACTCAAGGACCTCGGGGTCCCTTTCAACCCCTGCCATTCTGTACTTCCCTGACCGTTCGTTTCCTAAGCGAAGCAATCATTCAGCACTAAGGAACCTGCATTTGTCACTTGACCTACTGCCCACTATCGAGCCTCCCTTTCCGGAGCCAGGTGATAGAGAAGCTCACAAAGCTCAGCTACAGGACGCACGCCCTGCCACAACCCAAACGCACAGCTGTGGGGCGCCTTCAGCACGGCCCGCACGGAGCAGGCGCAGCGCCCGCCCTACACACCAGCTGAGCCTGCGCGGGGCGATGGGCGCGCGGCAGCTGCGGGCGCTGCTGGGCCTGGTGCTGCTTTGGAGCGGCGCCGGGATGGCCGAGGCGCTCCACGCCACCGCGACTCCGCCGGCACCGGCGCACGGTAAGGAGGAGGCGGCGGCCGAAGGTCTGCGGGAACTGCGCGCGGCGCGAAGCTCGCCCCGAGCCACCGCGCGCCGTTCGGAAGCGCCCTGGGGAGGGGCGGGTGCCCTCGCCCCCACGTCCTCCTTCGCCGCAGGTGGGGCGGGGCGGCCCCGAGGCACGGAGCGCGCTGGGCGGCCCCAGGGGATGGAGTCTGGGGGGCTGTTGGCTGGGGAGCATGCCGCCCGTTTCTTCGCTCATAACGAGGAAATAGCCTGGGAAGCGGGCTGCGTGCTGTGCCATCCCGCTCGTTGCCTTGGGGTCGGTTATATTATAGCCGCTTTGGGAAGGCTTGGTGAAGTGCTTGCTGGTATTTGAGTGGTGTGAGCAGAAACGTTGGGATAGTCTGCATTAAATTCGCGTATCCTATGCAGTCCGTGGCACCTGCTTTTAAAGTCCCATTTGATGACTTTATTTTATGGTTTATTTTATGGTAGGATTTGTGACTGAGAAAAAACATCTGACTTGATGAGACCTGGGACAGCAGAGGGAAGGGAGCTGCCTGTTTCTCAATAGCTTCTCAGCAGTTAGGAAGGAACTTGCTAACAGCTGCCTGTTAATCAGTCTTTTTCTAATAGAAGCATAAACCAAACCAAAGAACTTTGAGACAGTAACTGGATTGAGTTGTCTTTCCAAGGAACTTTGCTGCCCTTTTTGTATGTTTTTATTCATGTGATTTTAGGAGGTTGTTCATGGCACAAAGTGTGCTGTGAAAAGATTCAGTGACCTTTAAGGAACAAGTGGTAGAAATAAGATTAAGTTAAGAAGAAAGGCTGGATTGCTATGTCATATCAGTAGCTTTGTAGTCTTATTTTAATCCTAAAGCAAAGTAGTTGGTAAAACATAAGGCCTTGCTGACTGTCAGGTGACTCAGTTATCAGAGTGCTGGTCTCATGAAGAGCAAGAAGGCCGTTCAGTGGGCAGTCTGTGGCTGGAGGACATGGCATGCTGTGCTGCTGTTGTGGAAGTTCTGCAGAGTTGGATGTGCACAAAACAGGGCTGCAAAGTTTTTCTGCTTGCCGGTGTCCCTATAAGAGGGATGTTCTACAAGGCTTGATTACTGGAATAAAAGGAAACCTGAAGGACAATAAGAGTACTTTTTCTAACTATGTCAGGTGGGAAGGATGTAGATAGAAAACAAATTAATGCAAACTATCCATGAATAACGTAAGTTTGAGCAGGTTTCTGACTATCTGAGCAGTTGTACTGTTTTGTTTTTTAGTGGAATAGTAGGAGCTTCCTCCTGAAAGGATCACTGAGCTGAAGGCTACAGTGCAGTTCTTAGTGTTTCAGAGCCTTGTCTTCCTTGGAAAAAATAGTAATAGTAAAAAAAACAGCCCTTTGTATATGCTGCTTTTCTGCATAGTAGGGAGGTGGAACAATGTTTTTAAACAAAGGCTTTTTTAAATTGTCTGTGCGTTTCATTGTACCTGTATTTTGTGAAGGAAGAGCCTGTGTGCTTTATCTCTGTTGTTACACAGGTCCGTGAGTGCACTCCCTAGTAGGTGAGGTCATACGTGTAATTAAGGTGCTGCAATTCCTGTACGTGCTGACAGAATTCTAGTCATTAAAAAAAGAAAATTGAGTGTAAACAGTAGTAGTTTTTATCTATTTCCCTGTGAGAATACAGTCTTGATACTGTAGCTAGCTCTGTGCAAGGTGTGTTATGCTCAGTAAAAATGGTACTGCTTATCAAATCCTGCTTCTTGGTAAAACAGTTCAGTAAGAATGATTCTGCTTATCAAATGCTGCTTCTGCTTCTTGGTAAACAAGGCATGCTATGTAAAAGCAGTTCTTCATTTTATGTTAAATGCTTAATGCTTATTTCATGTCAGTATAGAAGAAGTGATTGATGAATAACTAAAAATGTATTACTGTTAGTAGTAGTGCTGTGCCTGACAATTTTTTTTCCCTGATGAAGTTATTATCATAGTGCCTTGAAAACATCTGTTTGAATTTGGGAACTTCAGAGTTGCTTTTTTCTTTTTCTATGTGCCTGTACACTTAGTGCTGTTTTCAGGTGGACTGGGGGGCTGCGTGTTCCTTAGCTTGAGAGAAGTTGCATTCTGCTCTCTACTGTTGAGGGGAACACGTAACTGGTGGGTGGATCTTCTAAGTTGGGCAGCCCAGAGAAGTGTATAAAGCAGAACAAAACTGTTTTTCCAGTTCCTAGAGTAGCATTACATTTTTGTAACAATATCATCCCTTTCTTAATCAAAATTTTTGCTTGTACCTAGTAGTGTGTATGAGGGAAAAATCTCTAAGTATCACTTTAAACATTTGATGTTATTGAATACACATAAATGTGATACATGTGGTGGTGTTTTTTTTCTTCTCTAGCATGTTCAGAGTTTTCCCAGAGGTCCTGTGAAGAATGTTTGAAAAATGTTTCGGTAAGATTTTAAGTATCTTTATTTTATTTTTTTACTGGGAACTTGATGCTTCTCCACTTCCTATTAAGCTGAGTTGTGCGTTGTTCACTTGGCTGTTTGGTTGTTTGGTTTTTTTTTGTTCTCTTTTTCTAGGAATGATGAACCTGGTTAAACTACCTTTAATAGGAGGAGATCCGGATCAGTGAGTTGTAGGCTGGTTTTGAGTTGGTAGATGTAGGCACTTGGTGTCCTTCTTCCCTCTGACTGTCATGCTGTACTTTCCATCTCCGGGTGCCCTGCTCTGGTCAGTTGCTGAGGGTATTTCTCTGCCTTGGCTGGAGGGCACTGACTGAGTAGAATGTGGTCTGCACACTGCTGTGGGTTCTGGGTGCTTCCACAATGCAACCAAGCAAGTTGCTGCTCCTGGTTTTGATTCTTGCCCTCAGTTTGTGAGCAGCATTGGTTGTATTTCTACCTTATAAGAGAGCTGGATAAAATGACTCATAGGTGGATAAAATGCCTTGCATTTCTTGTATCCAGACAATGAGAGCTAGCTATGAATGAAGAAAGCTAGAAATACCTTTTTCTAGAGATGTTCTGTGCAGTGCCTTCAACTGAAGCAGACTGGATTGGTGCTTTGTAGATGTTCAGATGTGTTGGCCTCTCCACTGCCAGGCTGGGTCACTGTAGCAAAGTGTTTTGATTTCCAGTGAGACTGTAGTAATGAAGACGTTTAAATCAGTGGAATTTGATTCGGTGTCCTTTACTCAAAAGGTAATACCCAAGTCTGTCTGCCCCTGTGGTGTGAGAGAGCGTTTCCAGTTCTAGCCTGTCACTGGGAAGAATTGTTTCAGGAGTCCTGCAATTACATAAGTTACTGTGAAACTTGCACAAGGGAAAATTGAGAAATATCCAAACTTATCTGTTTGATGTTTGTTTTATGCACTTATGTATTTCTGAATTAAAAAAAAAATTAATTGCTTTGTATAGATGTAGCCATTGGTTGTGGGCTGGTGGACTGTATTTGTTGTCATAAACCTGGCATTGTGTAAAGAACTCTTCATCTCCAAAAATGCAAAGTAGGAAACAGGAAATATGGGTCACTGAAGATTAAATGTTCATTACTACCAGTGGTGTGACTGTCACTTCAAATAGGCATGTGGCTGCTGCCTGGGAGGACCAAAACTGGCACATGAGCACCACCTTATTAACCTGAGAGCTGCGTGTTCACCTTGTGGGAGGAAAAAGTCCTTCAGATGTCTATGTGCTCTGAAGGCACTGTAGCAGTTACAGATACATTATTCTCAGAAGCTGTCAAACCAATGATGGAGACCAGTCTTGTGCCCATGACAGAATGATGGATGATTCAAATGAAATAGCATAGCTGTTAACCTTGAAGAAGTGAATTTCGAATGAATTCAGACAATTCACACGTACATTTAAAGAAGAAAAAGGCTATAAGTAAAGCTATCAGCATTTGAGCTATATGAAAGCAAAGGATTGCTGGAATTAGGTAAATTGCTTTAGTTGAAGAAGTTGCAAGTTGATGATTGTGTAGGTAATAGCAGCAGATAAAAGTAACAATTAAACTTCTAGTGAATAGGTAAAAATCAAACTCTAAAATGTAGTCATTTGATTCATTTAAATAGAGTTATAATTCAAAATAATCTGATCTTTGTAGTAAGTATAGTTAGTCTTCTGAGTTGATGAGTACCTATTTTCTCTTATTTCTATCGAGAAGTTCTGAATCCTGCTATTGTAATGGATACGCTGTTGCAGTTCATTGTAAACGTACTGTTTTGTAAGGAATAATGTGTAAGAGTTTGGGTTAGAACTTTTGAATCCAGAAACTCAGCTAACTCAAAATGAGTACTTATTACTATAAAATTACCCTTAAAAACTGAGAAATTTGTCATGAGATAATGTGTAGATATTGCTTGATGTCTTAAGAGAGTCATCTCTTCATGTGATTCTCCGTTCTATTTACTTGATTTATTGGGTCAATTGTTAATTTTGGTAAATATAAACACAAAGCCTTTTTATTCAAGTGTACTGAGTACCTTAGTGTGTTGCCAAAATGACTTCAGACCTGTATAAATATTTATCTCAAAGTACAAAATTCAAATTAGGCTTACTTTGGAATTGTGCCAGAACTTCTGTAGGTTCCATACTACAAGATGCTATCAGTATGTAATACTGTATCGTACTTTTGTCTGTGGAGAGGAGCACTTGATTATAAATTGCTCTGTAATTAATTGTTATAAATTGTTTTCTGAAGATCAATAATTTTTTTGTTTGTTTTGCACAGTGCCTTTGGTGTTTCACCAACAACACTTGTATTGATTATCCTGTAAGAAGCATTCTTCCGCCATCTTCGTCGTGTTCACTCTCAAATGCTCGATGGGGAGTTTGCTGGAGTAGGTACTAATTCTACTTCTGCGGTAGGGATGCATCTACAGCTATGCTCAGTCTGAAGTGAGGCTGCCACTTACTGCAGCTTTTCCCTGATAATTTACTGGGAGGGTTGTGGCAGGATGGGGAAGGGCAGTGGTTGTGGTTGGAATGTGGGATATCCCTTTGGTCAGTTCAGGACAGGTGTCCTGGCAGTGCTCCCTCCCAGTCTCTGCACACTCCTAGCAGACTCAGACAAAAAGCAGCCTTGATGTTCAGCAAGACCTGTTCAGCAATAGCAAAAAGCTGGTGTGTTATCAGAACTATTTGAGCCAAAATTCTGAATAAAAATACAGCACTGTACGGGCTGCTGTGAAGAAAGTTAACTCCATCCCAGCTAGGCCCAGTAGGGAAAGACACTTGTACTGCATCTTTTTGCAAAGTAGTCATTAAGGGTTTTACTGATACTAAGGGTGCTTTTGACAGGTAGGTTGTTGGTTTTTTTAAAGGAGGAAGGATTTCTAGCTTGTGTGGTTTGTGTTTCTGGACTGGATGAAGCTTAAAGACAGAATTAAAACATTGTAATGGAGCACATTCCTGGCAAAAGTGGTAGAAGTTTAAAAAAAAAATTAAAAAGTCAGAAAAAGATGTGTTTTGCTTCAGAGATCTTTTTATGAATTCTATGCAGCAGTACCTTGTGGTCGATACCATCTGGATGCCTACCTATGTGACCTGTTGCTGGTACCTGTTTTAGCAGGGGTGTTGGATTTGATGATCTCCTCAGGTCCCTTCCAACCCCTACAGTTCTGTGCTTCTGTGATCTATTCTTATTGAGGCTCTCCACTTCAGATTTAGTAGGAAACTCAATTAATCTGTGAGCACGGTCATCTTAATTTTTCTTTTTGCAAATAAATTGAAGAGACGGGCATTGGCTCAGTTTTGCTGAAAAGAAAGGTGAATATTGCAGCTCTCAGTATTCAAAAACAAATGACCAGCTTCCAGTTACTGTTTTTTATGGAATAAAATATTAATACGTTATCAACTGCTGGTGCCCATAATGTACATACTCTGCTGCATCTACGTAGCTGCTTTTTGGTCACAGTACAGTGACTGAAGTAGTTATTGGGAGGACAGACCTGTGCAACTGCACTGGAAGATAGGTATAATAAAGTATTACAGAATGAGTTGTAACAGTTTTGAATGTGTTAAAAAAAATATACATTCTCCTCGGTGTAGATAATGCATAATAGCAAAATTCTAATGTGATGTGGAGTTCTGATTAGATTAAGGTTTTTTTTTTTGTGCATGGAGCTGAAAAAAGGCTTGGGAATGAGAGGGAACTATCAGGAAGATAAATGTTAATGCTGGAGTTTAACAAATTAAATATATTCATGTTTTTCAGTAAACTTTGAGGCTTTAATTATTGCCATAGCTGTAGTAGCTGGAATCGTTCTGGTGTCCATAGCAGTCTGTTGCTGTTACTGCTGTTACTGCAGAAAACGTTTCAAGAGGTAAGTATGTGTGTTTGTTTTCTTCACTGACTTTGGCTGCTGGTCTTCCCTACCTGCTGATGCACCAGAAACAAAACAAAAACCCCAACCTTTTGCATGCCAACATACTAAGAGTCTTCCAATTTGAATGCATATTGACTTTTTTTTGTACTACTTTAATTGGCTAATGTCCTTTTGAAGGAGGGGGTATTAGTTGATGAGCAGCTGGCAAACTCAAAAACTCAGTGCTGTCATCTGAAGTGATTAGTGGTTATTTCCTTGTGAAACACCTGGAAGGCCGTGTTTATTGGGGCATCGCATTATTCTCCTTACTATCGGTGAATTTTAGAGGTTTAGGTTTCTGGGTTCCAGTTCCAGCTTTGGGATTTCTCTTGTGAATGAAACGTGGGCCCTCATTTCTTGATCTGAAATGATTTCTGTACTATTTCAGGTAGGTGTAATTCATCGTCCTTGTTTGATTTTGTTAGAATTTAGGCACTTGAGCATTGTTTAGTGCTGTCCTTCAATCCAGAGACAAATTATACATCTGTGGCTTTCACAAGGGGGGAAAAAAAAGTAATTCTTTTCTCTTTTCCTTGAAGACGCATGTACCTGCTCTGCTGGCAGATTGGTCTGTCCTAGTGCAAATCCATCCCACTACAAAAATTGCTAGCTCCATAGCCCTGTGCTGATAAGCCCTGAGGACTGCATAAAACTGCTTTAGATTTTATGTAAGATCTGTCAGCTTCTTCTGCAGAAGAACTGTGTGGGCTCCTGTGGCTGACATGCAAACAAATAGAGCTTGATTCCTGTGAAAAAAGAGATTTGTGTCAGACTTCAGTTTTAGTAGCTGAGTCGTCAATCACTGCTGTAACATTTCATTCTAAAAATGGAGGGTTAGTTGAGAGTCATCTTATGTTACTACTCCGAAGGTGTCAAGCTTAATCTTTTGACACTTAGAGGATTTAAAGGTCTTGTCAAAGTGGGGTCCGGCTTATTTCAGGAAGATTCAGAATGTATTATTACACTGCAGTCTGAGATATTCGTAGCTTTAAACCCACTCATTCTCAACAGGAATTCTTTTGCCCTCTACTTCTGAGATTCAAGGACTCCTTTTCCATCAAAAAAGCTAGGTATAAATTGGAAAAATGAAAACTTGCAGAAGTGTAGTATGTGGTCTGTTTTGTTGATTTATTGGGTTTTCAGAAGCATCAGTGTTCCTTCTGAGAGTTCACAACTATACAGTTATATAATGTTTTAGAAGGCAGCATCAGACTCCATCCCTACAACAGAAATCCTTTGGCTTTTAGGATATTGTTGCATTTTGTTATTTTTACTATGTGCTTGGACTTTGAGTTTTATTCCACGTACTTGAGATGCAATTATTCATGAAACTGTACTAAAATAAACTTTCATCTTACGGTTATCTTAAGGTGGATACTTCAGGTTATCCACCCCTCCCCCTAAAAAAAAGTGATTGTTCATTTCAAACTCCCTGAATTTGATGGAAAACTTAATTTCTTGGCAATGTCCAGAAATCAGAAGTTGATGCTTTTTTAGTTATAGGGAATAAATACATTCTCTGAACCCTATACCATCCTTTCATTGATTTGGTGGCTTTCTATTTTGCAAGACCCATGTGAGGTGAGACAATCAAGAAGGTATCAGGGTCTCCAGTAAGGTAGTTTTACAGAAGGATACCTGTGAATAGAAGGTTCTAGTCTTCTTGGGTGTGCAAATATGGGGAATTAATTAATCAGACAAAAGGATCTAGCATAGTTTTCTAATAAAGAGAACCTGCTGTTTTCTACTGTTTTCCTGCTGTTTTCCATATTATTAGACTTTCTAACTTTAAATGGTAACAAAAATGCAGGGGCTGGAAAATTTGTACATTAAACACAATGTGGGTTTTGAATTGGTGGATTGCGTTTAAACATCTTATGCATTCAAACGTGGATAGATCGATGGAACAGGTGGGAAAATCGAGTTCAGATTACTAGTTCTGACCTCCTTTTTCATGTTAAAACATTAGACATGCTCTAATTAACCACTGGATGTCACTCTTGCTTAACTTGTGTATTGGTTGCTGCAGATGTATGGCATTGTAACTGTTTCACTATTAGCAGATGTGTTAGCATTGCAGGTATTAATAACATTCCATCTCCAGGTAGTACGTTTGGTTCTGAAAAATGATCAGCTTCTAGAAGAGTATGGCGAGTGTCCATTACTAGTCCTGAAGAATTGTAGTTTAATTCAGTCAAACAATTAACAAACAAATATTGTTTAGCATATGTTTTGGAGACTTACAGTTCTCATATGATATAGCTGATGAATAAGGGAAGCTGAGCTTTCTCAAAGCAAGCCACAAAGCTTTTCCTAATGGCAGAAAAAGGCTGTATGCTGCAACTCTTACTGTGTTATGCAGTTTCAGTATGTGCATTCAGTAGAGTGTATCTGTGCACACAGCTCAGATGTACCTTGTAGACTCAGCATTTCCCAAATTCACACAGCTGATACACTCAGGTAAGTCCTTGCTTACTCTGTAACAAGGCAGACAGCTGATGAGACAGTTCATTCAGACAGCTTTCCTGAGGGCAACTTGAGATTGGATAGTAATGGTTGTTGGGAAAGATAAATTGTCCTGACACCAAAAGCTTATGATCCATCAGTCTTCTTTCAAGGAGCAGCGATGAACTTAACTGTGCACGTATGTGTGCAGTTGGCTTACTCTAAATGGGGTGCGACACACAGAGGAAATAGCAAGTAGGATCCCTGTTTCTGGAATGGCCTGTGACCTGTCTGAGGCTTTAAATTGTCCTGGCATGTTACTACAATGAACAAATCATACGGGTGTAATAAAATGTTAAAGGGTAATTCTACAAACTTTTCCATTATTCAGCAATTCAATTAAATTTTACATAGCATAAATGACTTAACACGGATTGTTTAGCACTGAAGTTGATTTTTCTTCCTCATACGCCTTCTAGTAGACCAGATGAAGAAGAAGAACAGCTAGCTAGAAAGAGAGAGGAACGAAGACTGCAGTCTCTTCAGAGGTAAGTCATGGCAGGTTGATGTATAGCTACACGCCTGCAGTAACATGGGAGTATTCTGCCTTTCTAAGGAATACATAGAATGCTTAACAAAGACTCTGATAGAGATACTGTGAAGTTTCCTTGACAGTGTCATACTTGTAAAGAACTATGCTCAATGTGAGATTTACAGACTGAATTAGGAGCTAGCATTTCTGTAACCTCTGATAGGTTGATGATCACTGTAGTAAATACCCTGAGCTCTCTGTGCCAGCTGAGAGCAAATGGGAGGGTTGTGTCTGAAGTCTTGCCCTAGTCTCTACTCTGGACTGATGCCTGTCTGTGGCACAAGTTAACGCCTCATTGAGACTGGGTTTCAGGGGTGAAAACCTCTTTTTGAAGTCATTTAATAATTTGTTTGCTTTCTTTTAAAAGAAAGGTAGACAAGATGATAGGTAAATATCAGAACTTCTGCTTAGAGGTAGGAAACTTTCATTCAGGTGTTATTTTATACAATCCCACATTTCTATTTCTATGAAAACTGCACTGTGTTGAAAGAAGTGTAAGGCTAATAGTGCTACCAAGAGTCAGCCTTGATACAGTGTTGCTCAGTGAGAGAAGCATTTTTCAGGATGGAGGCTTTTATACCTTAGTTCTCCAGTGACTAGTTGTTCAGTATTTTTTAGATAAACAGATTTTATAGGTAAGGCCATGATACTACATGATACCTACCTGCACTATGTACTCTTTCAATCATAGTTCCTTCTTTGGTCTTACCAGTAAGATACCAAGTGGGCGCCTTCACTGCCTGGCCATTGCCTGCCATTTTCTCTTGAGCTTAGATTCACTGCTAGTATGAGTAGGGACTGCAGGAAGGAAAGGTTTACTTCCAGGTAAGACCCATTGGGGAGCTTTTGAATGAAGGCATTAAGTTTCTCATATGGGAATACTCCACGTGTTGACACCTTAGTGTGGAGCATGTTGCCACAGCTGTGCAGTTACTCCAGCTTGACACTCATGAATTTGTTAATCTGAGTCTTGTTATAAAAGGGTGCATGTTCTTAAGACAAATCCTGACAGCTGATCTAGCAGTGGTGACTAGGTTAACTATTTATTGTAGTAAGTGATGGACTTCTGTGCTAGTCATATGCTTCTCTGTATGTTCCGTTAAGGGGATTTTCCATTATATTCATATCCTTCTTCTATCTTATCATCTTTTGTCTCAGTTTGAAACAGTTGTGTCAATCTGCAGACTTAGTTCTCACAGACTTTCCTATAAGTCATTGATAGTTTCCTGCCCTCTAAAAAGGCTTTCACCAAGTGAAACATCCCAGGAAGTATTTATTCACAGGTAGCCAACTATTGTTATTTTCTTGTTATTTTCTATTACTTACTGAATCAACCTGACGGAGTACAGATATCCAAATCCACCTTGCTACAAACAGTTATGTCAGCATTTGCTTATTGGCAGACTGTTACATTCAGCTGTTGAGAAGCTTCCTCCAATACTATCTGATAATTGTGCTTTCTTGGGAAATACAATGAACAATCAAACTACAGATGTTTTAAAGTTCAGGACACTATGATTTCTCAAGCTCACTAGAAAAAAAAAAATAGAATGCATATAAAAAAATCTGTATGTCTTTTTTTCATTCTTTTTGTTGATATTCTTTTGATTTTTTTTGGGGGGGGGGGGAAGTACACCACTTTACATTGTTTGCATTATGATTTTTGTTACTTTTTGCTGCTTTTTTTCTTTAGGGAAAACCTCACATAGTTGTGTGATGGTCATTGTGCTTTGACTGTTATGAACAAGCTTCTAAAAAGACATGATGAGAGATCCTCTAAGATAACTTTTCTGATATTATGAATACCTGCAGAGTTGTTATGAAATGTTCTTCAGATAGCAAACTGCTTGGGATGATTTGATAAGACTAACACATATCTTTTGATGTACTAATATGGATCCCAGTTTTTCATCAAGAACCTTGACAAGCTGTGTCCCTCATTCATTCCTTGTCACCCTGTCTAACATCAAGATTTGACCTCTACAAAATAGTACTGCTAGTAGTCAGAAATTCCAGTGTCAGCAATATGTAGATGATGTGTTGCTATGCTTGTTATTCACCCTTCCACTGTTATTCTATTCATTTGAGTTTTTTGAAAATTGGGACTGATGAAGCTGAGATGAAGAACAACAGAGAGAAAAGTGGTTTTCTACTAAAAGGGAATCCTCTCAGAGAATCCTGTGAGGAATGTGAGCATTTTGTTGTATGTCAAAACCATGTGTCCTGTTGTGCTAAACTTATTTAGGCCACATATATGCTATATTCAGTGAAATGAACACTTAATGTGTATTTATTCTAAAGCAATGGCTCATGACCAGGGACACGGGATAGCTGTATACCATAACGTCTCTACTGTGATCTGTATGTCATCTTCAAATTATTAATATGGTTAATCTTCAGGAAATCTGATGCTTCAAGAATGCATACTTTGCTGTGCACGCAGAGGAAGTGGTGTTGGATAATTTACAAGGCAGAGCTAATTCCTGAACTAAGCCTGGGGACAAGGATTGCTGGAAGCAGGCTGCCCTGCCAGAATGATTGCTGCAGTCTTGGAGCAGCAACTCTCTTTCCTGGCTTGTGTCAGGACTGTCTATGGAACAGGTACACTGTTCCCATTGCAGAACAAAACATAACAGCAGCCCTGGGGTATTTTATGTGTTCTGAACCCATGTACTTGTTTAGTACCCAGAGAGAGCTTGGTAGGGTTGTGGAAAAAAGCTGAGAGCAGGCCAGAACACCTCTCCCTGCCTATTACTTGTTTCCTGTGAGTCCTGAATGAGAAGGGATTGCTAGTAGCAAACTCTAAAGTACATTAATAGTCTTTTTTGACCAATAAGCTACTGAGAAAACATGATCTTCTATTGACTGGGAATATGTTAGTATCTAAATTCAGAACTATAAATGTTAAACACTGTTAAACACTGTTACATTGTTAAGTAGAAACACAAGTAGGTATCTTAAAAATGTTGCTACTGCACAGTGGCGGGCAGTGAGGGTGGTTGACAGCTGGTGTCTAATATCTTCCTTCCGTTTTTCCCTCCATACCTTTGTAAGGGAGAGAGGGGTGAGAGAGAAGAAATTAACTGATTAGGTATTTGGTTTCTGGAAATGGCTAAAGTTTGGTAGTGTTATACTGTCTTGAAAACTTAGACAACGTAACTAGATGCTTTTTTTTTTTTTTATACAATATTGCAATATTTTAGTGTTTTCTCTGCTTCAATACAGTGTTAAATCATAGAAACTGCTAGTTCTCACACTTGCTGTGCTGCTTAAATAAAGCAATAATACAGCACCTTTTGTCTTCATGAAAATATTATATTGATTCATGATTCTGAAGCATGCTGTCTTCACAGCTAAATTTTATATTTATATTCCTAGCTGGAAAGCCTTAGGGAGTCTTCTAGTATTGCTCCTTGATTCTTATGTGTATTATGTACATACATCTGGGTACGTCACTTATATATAGGAAAAAGATTGATTCGTTGTGCTTGCAAATGTATTTTTAGTGATGAAGTGGTTAGTGAGAACTTATAGTGTCTTTAAGAAACATAACTGACAAATACTTTTTAAAAATGTATGTTTTTAACAAATTATCATATTTTGCTTACAGCTTAAAATAGTCTGAATGTTCTTCTGATGCCTTTATCTGTTGCACTGTTGCAGGAAACATGAAAGAAAACAGAAGCATGATGAAATACGTAAGAAGTATGGTATGTGATATATTCAGTATCTAAATTTATTTTTTCCCTTCTCCTGATTATTTTTAAAATTCACAGTGGAAGCATGCTGCTTTGTGAGCAGCAGAACTAATCAAACCTGATTTCCTACTCTTGTGTCTTCTGCCACCTGAACACCTGATCTCATTGCTGTTTATGTTCTTGTTCTCTTCTGGTGCAAATTCTCCAATTGGGTGAGAGCAGATGTGCTGAATGGGTTGTTTGCTTAGGGTAGGTGTTTAAATACATTGTAAGAAATTCTTTCTGCATCTTCCTAACAGTGCTGTTGTGTTTTTATTTTTTAAGTTCTTGAATTCAACAAAACAATCTGGCTGAAATTTGCTAGCGGATCTAGACCTGTGGTTATTGAAGGAGGGCAGACTGGCTAGAAAATCAGCTTTTTAAATCAAACTTTAAAAAAAAAAAAAAAAAAAAAGACAACTGTGATTCAAATTATTGTGGCTTGTTTCTTGTTAAGTGGAATGGTGATCCGGTAGGAGATGCATACTGCAAGGCTGTGAGACCTGGTGCATCATATAGGAGACTTCTATTATCTAGGCCTGTCAGTCCTTTCAGTTTTCATTTGACTTGTTCATTGGGTTAATAGTACTGTGTGTTCAGAGACAGATATGCTAAAACTACCCTGCACTTATTATGCAAATTCCTGTAATGTCAGAGAAGGTGATTCGAGGGGTCTGAAGAGTCACTCAAAACTGTTAATTTATCCTCCTCTTAAAGTGATTGGCAGACTCTGGCAATGCCACGAGTCCACAATGCAATGTGTCCTCTGGCTGATGCAGAAATAACACCTTTGGTCTGTATGGGAAAATCTCTCCCTGGGAAGTACACTATTCTGCTGGAACAGAGAAAAAAATCAATGTGAAGCTTAAGCTGAAGAATGTTGTTGAGAGAAGAATTCTTGTTAGACGTCAGTCATGAACTTCAGTCCTGTAGTGTTTTGTAGGGTGACTGAACTGTGGTTGGCAGATGGCATCAGTTTCAATAGGTCTGAATCTTTTTCAACATTTTTTTTTTTTTTAAAGTAACCAACAACCTTAGGATTTGACTTTGGAATAGCAGTTAGCATATCAAAGCACTGCACTGGGGTTAAGTGAGATTTCAAATAGCTGTGTTCAGTTATTCTGGTTGTGATATTTAGTTTGATTGTCTCTGGAAGGCCAAAAGATGGTCATCTTTGTGAAGATTAGCTTCTCTCTCAGTGCTTAACTTCAGGAATGCGTGGTTGAATCTTGCTTGGAGTACATGAGTTTTCTGAAGAATACAGCTGTGATTCAGTGCCTCTGGGATACATATACCAAATTCAAAACCTTGCTTGTAGCTATCCTGAGAGTTAGTGTCATTTTGCCCCTCAGCTGAAGCTGGACTGTCAGTAACGTATTTGGGATCACGTTCATGCAGTCTTTGTTAGTGGAAGGTGTATTTTGTCACAAAGCATCAAGAATGTCCGTTCCTTCATGTAGTTAGACTTTGCAATGCAGTTTACCCACAAAAGATTGATTTAACTGTCAGATTTGAGTAGAAAATTTTTTATGTAAGGTTTATTTGTTGACTGGTTTGCTTTATTGTGGAGTCAGAGATTAATTTGTGTTACCGGATATGTTTGAGGCCTGTATTTCAATCATTCATTGTTTGCCCTAAAGGAAAACTGAACTCTTATATGAATCATTGGGACATACTGAAAGGAGGCGGGTAACTGAAGAAAGGTGAAAGACAAAACATCCAACTTCTGAAATTCCTAGATCATTGCTGATCTATACAGCTTGTATTCTGATAACATGCAGACGCGTGGCTGTCAAAATAAGTCAGTGAGACAACGCAGTAAGTCCAGCTATAACCTTTAATCTTCTGTCTTCATTTTTAGCTGTCAAGCAAATACATATGTTAGCATATTAAACATAATCTAATAAAAATTGCTGCAAATAATTACAGAGACGCTAGATTATTTTACGCTCTTATTCACTGCAGAGATGATTCTCAGTTAAGTAGGCATGGGTGAGTGGCAGAATGACAATGACTTTGTTAACCTGACTCTAGATTAAGACGATCATGCCTGAAATTTCAGTATTTGGTTGGCTTTAAGGGAATGCCTTTTCCTATTTCATCCACCAGCTTTCATTACCCCATTTAAATGGTAATTACACATTTATAATGCATTGCAGGTGTCACTCTAGCCACAGTCCTTTGGGAGCTTTGGAAGCTATAGAGAGCTTTAGCAACCAGGAATACACACTTTGAATTCTTTCTTTGTGGCAAAATTTGATAGTATTTCTCATTTGCTCACATATGTGAATGCAGTGTGATTACACAAATTATATGTTGACTCTTAGAAAATTTTAAAGTAGAATTCAGAGTACTCTGCAGCTTGCGTAACACACAAAGGAACTACAACTTAATTGCTGCTGAATTTGCTGCTATTGTATGTTCAGTATTTCATTAGTAAGAAGCTGCTTTATTTTTTTTCAGGATTTTGCCTGGTATTAGTGGAAGGATTCTGTATCTGTTATTTTTACAAAGTGATTGCTTTTCAAGGTTTTGGACTTCCAAACCACTTCAGTACTGCAAAGGTTTTGATAGCCAATTTAGCAATCCTTCTATTTGATGTGGCACATTGATTTTTATATTCAGTAGTTTGTCTCATCAAATGTTCTCCTATTTGGTATGCATACTTCATATTGACCTTCTTTAGCGTTCTGGATGTATAACAGTGAAACTTGTAATGCTGTACACTTGAAGCTGCTTAGCTTGTATGTTAAGAGTAGGGTTGTTCATTTGAATGTCAAAGAGGAAATGAGGTGTGTACAATGTCTTGTAAGTATTTCTTTTGATTCTGTTTTCCAGCAATGCTGGTTGTGACGAGGGTGAGATATTGCACAGTTAGCATGGTATATAGTATAAATGAACATGCTGGGAAGACTTATTAAATTTCTGCAACTGCCTTGTTGTTATATATGTAGTGGGAGGCTTTATTTCATACAAACTAAGGAAAGATGTTTGACTATATGCCTTTCAAATTTCCTAGTCCTACTTAAATACTGGTAAGTAGGTCAAATAGTAATCTGGTAATGAAGATGAATAAAAGTAAGATTCTCACGTTTCTTCTAATTGTCCTGCACAGCAGTATTTAAGTTTACAGTAATGTTTAAGGGACTTTATTGCAAACAAAACTCTTCAGTCTGCGAGCGTGTAGCTGCTTTGAACCTGTGAGCATAAATTACAAGTTGGGTAGTTGCTCCTTTGCCAAGTGAAACAGCCTTCATGTCTGGTTCAAGGCAGTCTGTGAGCTCCATTTGCTCTGGGCATGCTATCCAATTAGCATAGGCTTGCAGCTCCTCTTTAAATATGGTGGCTAAGAGCAGCTGTGGCAGCTGACATTAGCTTTCTGTCATGCTGCTTTTTTCATGTCTCCCCTTTTGTCCACTTACTGAGACCTAAGACAACATCTTTGGTAAGAATTAATGCAAGTGATGAGTTGCTCTCTCTCTTTTCTCACTTAACAATTTAGTGATGTACTTAAAATACTGAAGATTGAAGAAACTTTAAGCCTGGATGCATATTTGAGAGCAAGATTGAGCTCCAAAGTTTATTGAATGTTATAACTGCTGTGATTATCCTCATTCAGAGGACAGGCTTGTACCTTCTTTCCTGGGAGTCATCCATAGTTCTTAAAGCCTGAGCAATTCCAATACTGTACAAATAAAACAGATCAGAGAACTTGAAGTTAACTTAAAATGTGGAAAATGTATCTGCTCATCATCAAGCTTGTCAGTTTAGTAATATTAAAGGAAGCACTACAAAGAAATGCATTTGCAGTAGCAAACAAAAATGACTCATTCACTTGAACTGTCAGGACTAGTGTGAAATGGCTCTTGGCTGAGCAGGTTGGGGGAAGGCAAATAAGGCTGTCCTCTTGAAAATGATATATGAAGTGTATCTTCCCCTGATTAACTGGAAATTGGCAGTACTGGATGTGGAACACCACTTCATTGAATCTCTGCTGTTTGAGCTGTAAGAGAACGTTTCTGTGGTTTTACTGTGTTACTTGGCACTTCATACATTGGAAGGTATTTGTTTAGATTGAATTATAGGAAAGACACAAAAGCTTACCAGACTATGTACAGAAAGATACACAAACTAAGTAAAATCAGCAGAGCTATAGGTGTGTGTGTGTGTGTGTGTGCGCGCGCGCGCATATTTGTCCTTTTTCAGGGAGATAGTTACTTCTTTTTGGTATGTGTTTTGTAGCTGTAACAGGTCAAAGACACTTACTGGTCAAGGTAACTCAACCAGTTGCTTCTTTGATTATCTTTGTCGTTTTGTCTGTTTATGAGGCCTTTAAGTAGCTAAGCTCAAAATTAAGGTTATCATTATTTGTCAGGGCATCTAGCAGCACCTTCTGCCACTTTATGGAAGATTATTCTCACATTTGGCACCTTGGCTAATGAGTGGCACTGCCTTCTACAAGTTTAAAGATTAGAAAAAAAAATTGGGGGTTTCAAAATACCATTAATTCCTGCACAAATGCCTAAAAGGCCCCTTTCTCTGAATAATTATAGGAAGGGGCAGTGCCTTCAATACAAGGTACTCTGTCAGGTAACTAGGTTTTCTTTCTACCTGATTGAAGCTTTATAAAGGTGACTGACCCATTGTTAGACAAGAAACAGCTGTTAGATATGAGGGCTGGTTTTAACTTCTTAGAAATGGTCTGCTTGAAATCCTTGCAATTTGAATAATCATAAGAATTTTTGTGCATGTTCCTTAATACTGCACTTCCCTATCAAGTACTCAGGTGCAGTTAGATACAATAATCAGACACACTGCTTGCTTGGCATCGTAAAATGTGCTGTTAGTTTGAAAGAAAAGCAACAAGGCAGTCAAGTATAGTCTGCCTTCGGTACTTTTGAATAAAAGATGTATGAGGAGTGCCTAGATGACTGGCTGATGACTAGTGTAGTCTCATCTACTGTTGTGAGTGTGAATATTTGTGAATTGGGACTGTTTGGCTTAGCTGTCTTCTCTCTCTGTATCACAAGTAAATGAGCTAGAGAAGAGAGTCCTGGCTTGCCAGGCAGCAGTATAAAAACACTGGTATAAAAGAGATTGGCAGTTGCTCTGTCTTTTCACAACTTCAGATCAGCCTCTCGACTCTTACAGGACTCTTTATTTTCAGTATGTGCTTCTGCCTAGCTCAGATCTGGTGTGTGGTTTAAAATCCTTTTGAAATAATTGCTGTATGGAACAGTGATTGCTCAACTAACCTTTCAAGAAGATGATAAGCAAATCCAGTCACTCGGTATAATTGGGTAGCTTCAGTGTTTTCTGACAGTGTTCTGGTTAAAACATCAGGAGTCTTTGTGATGGAAACATGCTGCCACTTGGATTAAGTGGTGCTCTTGTTTTGGTTTTGGTCCCTGGTGGTTTTATTGAATGCAGGGATGATCTTCATTTGTTCCTAGAGATTGTTGTCCTGTTGCAGAAATGCCCTAAATGGCTGGAAGTGACAAATGATTGTGCAGATTTGAAGCAGAGTTAAGACAAAATAGCAGTATCGTACATCTGAAAGGGTGGTGATTGTGTAACTTGAATTTATAAACTGACTCATCTGAATCTGCTCTTCCTGAGCCAGCCCTGTACTTAGGTTTTGTAGACCTGTCTCTTTCAGATGCATTCTGTGGACAGTACCTCACAAATGAGAAATGTGTTCTCCACGGGACTTTTCTTGTAGAAATATTTTCTCTGTTAAACCATGAAATACCCATTGATGAGCATAGTCTGAGAATTAAGGGCTTAGTAGCACTTTCATTATTTTACTTGAGTGTCTGGGTGATACACTGTCTCTCACAAGACAAAAATTCCTTTTAGTTTCATTACGTACATAGTATCAGTTGTAGTGAGATCACTAACACAAGCCTAAGCAATGCTTATGATAAAGCATTCATGATAAAAGAAATGATAAATGCAGTTTTGTTTTTGTTTTGCAGGTCTTCTCCAGGAATCTGATAATCCATACAGCAGATTTGAGAATGAATAAAGCTGTGCACCTTCCTTCGGACATGTAGCTCCAAAATACAGAAAGATTGTAGGTTTATGGTGGTTTCCTTTGTTGCTTTTTTTCATTTGCTCTTTGAGGTTCTCTTTTATTTCCGAAGATGGTTCCCCACCTCCTCCCACCGGTTATAAAACTTAGGTGTGGGTGGAGATTTCATGAAATACATGTCTCTATCTTTTATCCATATATTATCCATATAGAACTGTTTTTCTTATAAATGGTTTGTTGTAGAAACGTGTGCTGATTATATTAACATGTTTGAAGCATTAACTTTCTTCCTCTTAAAGCTGTCTTCTGTTACCCAATTTAGACGGTTAGCAGTCACAATCAAGTACTTAAATTCAGCATCTACTCCCACCTAAACCATTCTTCCTGTGTTCCTAAATAAAGATTTTCCTTTATTGTATCTGTTTTTATAAAAAATAGAAGGCAGTAAGGGAGCATAGCTTCACACAGCAGAAATAACTGATGTTGGTACTGAGGTAGGTGGAACTACAGCAGGCACATTCTTATGTACCACCATAACATGAGAGCAGTTTTCTTGTTATCCCTTTGGGAAACGGTCTTCAAAACTACTAAACTGTTGTCTAAGGGCTTAATGAGGGGAGCTTATTTCTTTTTGAGTAATTAAGTGCAGTTGTGAAAATCACTGATTTTGAAAAAAGAAATTACTTCAGTTAACAAAATTAGCAGAAGGTAATTCTTGAAATGAATGTAGAATGTGACTAGATGTGTATGCACCTACTTTTAAGAAGGAACATCAGCCTCTGTGAACACTTCTTTTGTATGCTTTTTTGTAAGTTGCCAATGTTCTGTAGTTGTGATGGAGTGAGCGTGGTGATTTGAACCCAGCCAGCACTTGAGCACTGCTCACTTACTTGCTTCCCATCCTGCAGTGCACGAGGGAGAAAATGGGAACAGCACAAGTGAGAAAACCTATGGGTCAAGATTATGACAGGTTAGTAAGTGAAGGAAGCAGGAGGGAGGGGGGGGAAAAAAAAAAAAAAAAAAAAAAGGAAAAGGGTGATGCAGTCACCACTTTCCAGAAGCAATCTGTGTAGTGGCCAATTCCCACCAAAACACATTCCTCTCAGGTTTTATTGCTGAGTGTGATGTTGTATGGCATGGACTGTCCCTTGAATTGGTTTGCACCTACTGTCCCAGCTTCTTTCTTTCCACCTCCTTGCACAGCCTCAGCCTGTTTGCTGGTAGGGGTGGACTGGGGGGAAAAAAGAAACCCTGACACTTTGCAAACGCCAAAGCATTGGTGTGTGATCAGCTCTGCTTTAGCCACAAACACAAAACATTGCACTGTGCAGACTGTACTGTGAAGACTGTTAAATCCATCCCAGCCAGACCCTGTGTACTAAGTATTTTGTTAACCTTTTATTCTTCTCCATGATGTGATTTACTTCCTCTCTTTTCCTAGAGGTTTTTCCTTGGGCATTTTTACTTGCTTACCAGTATGATGCAGCAAGCAAAGTTTAACTAACGGTTTAACTAACCTTCCTTTCTGTGTATTATCAAAAAATGTACAGTATTGAAGATATGTTATTTTTTATCAATGTTCTTAAAATAAATACTTTAACGTCCTTAGTTTGATGTTAAGTTCTGTTCTTTATGATTGTGGTATAAAATAAATGACCAAGTATGAGTTTGGGAAGAGGAAGAAGGTATTCTGCTTTTTTTCTGATAAAAGAATAAGAACTTAATGCCATGTAAGTGCAGTAGGAATTAGGTTTTGCGTCTGTGTGCAGAGGTGAATTGCCATTCCTTGCAGTGCCCAGGAACCTGCCTGTACTTCAGCTTTAGTGACTGTCTTCTGTTGCTGCTTTTGATACAGTGATCCTTTCAATTTTTTGCGCTGTGATTTTTCAGAGTGTACAGTTCCTTGAGGGCTTATATAAAAACATGGCACCTGGTTCCTGGGTCTGTTTGGAAATTACCGTTAATAGAATAGTGAGGTGCACTTTTTTTTTGACTTGTATTTGACACTTTATTAGTAGAAAATGTCTAATTTCATGTTTCTTCAGCTGAAGCCTTACTCGAATGGCTGTCTTGGAAAAATTATGGTCTGTGATAAGAGTGAGTTGATAGCGTGGAAATAAAATGTGCTGATGGTTTTCCCCGGAGAGAACTTTTGCAAAAATGAAGGTCTGCCTGCTGTCTCATGACCCAAGTAGTGACATTCCTGACTTAATAGAAACGCATTTTTCTTCGGCACCTGCTGCATTATATGAAGGGCTGTCATGAATTCTAACAAAAGAGGGAGGAGGAAAAACCTTTGTTATAATTTCAAAGATGGACATGTTCTTAGAGAGCCAAACATTGCGAGAATGTGGAACGGATGCTGCAGTGCAGGATAGTTGTGTATTGCACTTAAAGAGAAGGTTGAGTGAGATGAATGCCATGGTAAACATCTTGTTTACTTGGATTTCCTGAACCGTGCTTGTGGGTATCAAGAGGTAACAAATAGCCAAATGTATTTTCATTGCTGTGTTTGTGTATGCTAACTTTGTAGTGTAGGCTGTAATTTATACAGAAGTCAAACTGGTCATCCAGTAGTGGAATATTTTGCTTATACTTCAAAATAGCTGTTGATGATGAGACCTTTGTGGGCAGCAGCCTTAAAACTTCGTAGGAAATGCAGAAATCCCCAATCTGTACCCAGACTTCTCAGATTATTTAACCTGTGTTTGCTGTGATCATTGGAGGAGTTAATTGGATGGAACATATTCTTACTTCAGTATTTTAACTGAAGCCTCTGAGCTCTCCTGTACGTATTTCTTATTTTTACAGGGCTGCTGGATTTGGTTTATCAGCAGAAAGGTTACTAGTCTTTGTGTTTTAGTGTAGTCACAAGAAATAGGGAAAACAGCTGTAAAAAGAGCTAACAGCCTATCTTTGGTTTTCAGCTGAGAGAACAGTGGCATTTATCATTTTCAATGATAAGTTTCCTCTCCTTCACGCTTTTTAATAGGAAAAGAGATGCAGCATACAAACAGAATGAAGATAGAGAGACAGCACAGACTGAGAGCTAGAATGCCTCTGGATTTTGTTTTGTTTTCTCTTAAGTATCTTCTTGGCGTCGGACTTCCATACGTAGTTTTCACTGCCTGTCCTTTCAAAAAAAATCAGCGTGCTAAACTTCAGTTTATTATTACACCAAGGATGTGCCTGAGCATTGTAGCCAACCTGCACACTAAGTAGTGTCCTGCTATGGCTATAGGATGCCACTAGTAGAACTGCTGAATGTGCAGTTCTTTAGATTTTCTCTTGATCCAGGTGTGAAAGCAGCAGCTAGCATGTGCTTCTTCCCCTCTTCTTTCCTTGTGTCAGGGATCTGCTGGGTAAAGAGGCTCTGACAGGATATGGTAAGGAGATGATTGAGGGAGTGGGGGTGTCAGTCTGGGAGACAGTGATGCTGGCAGCAATGGCAAACAACTGCGCTCCTTGCCTGCATCTGAGCTTGATTGCCTTTGGTTTGGGGCTGCAGGCAGCTCTGACTGCTCTGCTGTAAATTGAGGATCCAGGAGGTTGTGTGTGTGGAGGGTGCAAAAGGGATGTTACTGTGCTCAGTAGGGAAACTGTCAGGTCAAAAGAAGGGTATTTCCTTTTGCACATCTAAGATGAAGTTTGCTTGTATTACATGTCCTGTCAAATCAAAATGCTGAGCTCTCCTGAGTTGCTCTATTATAGAATCGTAGAATCACCAAAGTTGGAGGAGACCTCCAAGATCATCCAGTCCAACCATCCATATACCACCAATATTTCCCCACTGAACCATGTCCCTCAGTACATCATCTAACATTCAGATATTCTCAGGTTGATTCAACCAGGCTTACTGTGCACAGGAAGTGTCATTAAAAATTCAGAGCTTTCCTGACCTAGCTTACATATTTCACAAAGAAAATGTTTAGTGGTGTTTTATGTGAGCTTGACCAAAACAGGAGGGGCAGAAGGTAAGTCCATACCTAGAGAAAACTGCCATCAGGTTTCAGCAGTTTCAATTTATTTGTCTTCTGCTGGAAGTCTGGACCACTGGTATAAATTGCTAGTCAAATGTTGGAGTGAATTTTCTCTTGCTGGTATGGCAAGTGCTACCCAACAAGAAAATGTAAGAGGGCAGAGTTTTTGAGCTGTCACTCTGAGTCAAGTGCTTGCTTGGCAGATAAATGGGTAATGGAGAAAGCAAAGTCACTTTGAGAACCACCTAAGCTTGCATCTGTGTGTGTGTTAACGTGATAAAGTTAGATGCAGGATGAAGATAAAGCCAGTGGCAGCAGATCCAGAGCTGTTTTCTTTTTTTAATTTTGACCTTCAGTTCACTCTGCAGAGAGCTGTCAACTAGAAGCATAGCAGAAGTGGTCAGGAAATGTTTAATTATCTCAAGTTGAGATGGATTTTCTTAGCACTGCTCCTGTCAGAGTTCCTGAGCTTAACTGCAGTTCTGACCTGCACCTCCAGGGCGACCTTTCCTATACCCTCAGTGCCACCTGCCTTGGAGCAGCGCTGAGCACTTGGTGTTCTCAAAGCAGCCCTGGTTACTTATTTCCCAAGCAGCAGTTAGGTATGACACGCACACACACACACACACACACACATCACTTTTGCCCTCAAGAAAAAAAGGCTATCAAGCTCTCATTACTTTTTCCTTTCTATCACTGTGGCAATTCTTAACTCCCTATAACTGGATGACCTCTGAAGTTCTCAGCTCTGGTAACCAGGGCTTGCAATTTACAGGGTGTGAGAATCTTTAAGATGACAGTTTCATCTATTGCATTTCAAATGTAACAACATTTTCTTCAACGTTCTAGTGATCTTCCTGTATGTTTTTCTTGAATTCCGCAGTCACAATCACAAGAGCATAAACTCAGGGGAGCAATGGACAAAGGCGATAGGTGTGGAAGAGTTCCCAATGGGAAATCCTGCCTCCCTGACCTGCTGCAGTCTGAGGAAGGTGTCAGTGAGTGCTTTGATAAAACCAATCTTCTTGACTGGGTTTTCAAAAAGCCTTTGACAGTACTGTACACCAGAGACTACTGAAGGAATATCAGGCTCAGAAATGAAGCGTACAAACTGAAGGGCATCTGGTGTTCTTCGCTGCAGGGGCTGTTAAAAGGACCTCGTGTCCCCTGTGACTTCGTTAATGGAGTTGTGAATCAGGGATGGTACGAGGGGAATGTCCCTGTGGCTGTCCTGGCTCATTGCAGGGGAGTTGCTCTGCATGACCTTTATAGGCCCGTTCCAACTCCTAACAATTCTGTGGATAGTTGGTTCAATGTGGTTTTCCCCTTAAAAACAGCAATTCCCTTTGTCACTGTTTTTTCATCATTTTTATTCATAAGCACTGAATTTCTAATTTTAAAAAGCCATGTTTTGTGGCAGGACTGTCCCTGTTGCAACAGCCCAGGGAAGGGCTGCAGTGCTTCGTTTGAGCAGAGCCAGCAGAGTAAGCTCTGCCCTTTGCCTCATTTTGGGATGCCAGTTGCTGGTACAGCCTTTACGAACAATGGATTGCAGACTTCATGCTCTCAGCTGTGCCACTGGGCTGTACCTCATGGATGATCTCTCTCCTCCTGTCTGAAGCTATTTGTGCAAGAGGCAGAGATGATCCCTTTTGCTATGCAGAGTTAACTTTAGTCTGCGCATGGTAGGATAATGCTAACTGGTGGGAAAGCCTTCAAAGCCAGAGCAGAACCCAGAGCCTAGAGATAGGAACATCTACAAAACATAAAAACCTTACCATCTGCTGTATCTTCATCAGTTAAGGTAAGTATGGTTAGGTTGAGATTGGACTTGATGATCTTGAAGGTCTTTTCCAACCTGAGCAATTCTATGATTCTGTGACCCCAATCTCTTCTCATCTTTTAAGACAAAGTAATCCTTTCAGTTGTGCTGAACTTGAATTTTTCTGCCACACATTGGTAGAATCGACTTGTAACTACCATTCCCATCTGAGAAATATAATAAAAAATTGCGTTTATGATAAAACACACCTGCGTTTCTGTGCAAAGCCATGGGAAAATGGAAGTGGGGTCTTCAGGACTGTCCTGGTTCTGAGCCAGTCCTTTCACTGGGTGCAAAATGCAATGGTTGGCCAAAGCTACTTACCTCAAACTGGCAATAGAGGAGTTGGGTGCAGAAAAGTCCTGTTGCAGAACTTACTTTCTCATCCCTCAAAATTGAAAAAAGAGAGGAAGGGATGGTGTAAAACACTTCTTTTTCTGTGGATTCTCGAGGCTCCTTCTCCTCCTTTCAGCAGGCTTATCCTCTGGTTCTGGGCTGTGATGCCCTCTGCCCAGTACTCAGCTCTGGGCTTCATCACTCTGTGTGATCTCATTTTTATTACACAACTTGCCGTAGTTCCAGTTAGTCACCCTGTGTTTCTATAATTGGTGTGAAAACCCTAATCACCCAATTAGGATGTGTAATGATATTGTAAAAATCCTATTAAACTGAGCGGAGGAATATTTTTAAAAGCTTTTAATAGGAATCTCTAGACATGATAGTAAAAGAAAGAGGACAGATACATGAGGTTTATTATGTGCTGATAACATGGTGCTTTCTAAATTAAACTTGAAAGAACGATATCCACTTTACTAATGTAATAACAAAAAAATCATCAGAATATAATGAATAAATTAAAAATGTTATCTATACAGTATGTTATCAGTCTAATTCTCAGGACAAGAATTTAGGCTCTCACTTTCATGTTCTTGTGACATTCAAAATACTTCTGGACCCCTTAGTCTGTGCTACAATCAGATTTAGATCCCTGGAGGTAAGAGTCTCCTTGCTTCCATTTGAAAGAATGCATGAATTCACAGTATGTTTGCAGTCACGTATTCCTGGATTTGGCACCTAAAGTTCTAAATTTGTCTCTCTTGAGGAATAAAATCAGAGTTTAAAAAGTAGTGGGGAGAAGGGAGGAGCAAACAAATGACCGTATTTGACTCCTTTTTCTTGCCTATACAGCAAGGAAAGATGAAAATTACTCACTTTTTGGGGGGAGTCCTGCATTGGGCATTCATTTTCAGCTGAATTTGTTCCTGACCTGGCCTACTGAGCAGCCATCAAGTGTCAGAGCCTAGCCGTGGTGCAAGGAGCAGGGCGTGCAGCCAGGGGTGGTGCAGGGGGTCTGAAACTGCCTGCCAGCAGTTGCAGGGAGGAGCTGTGGCATGGAGCTGCCTGAAGAAAAGCACTATGCTGCTTCCATTTTAGTTCATGTGGGAAGACTTTGTTCAAAATTCAAGTTGAAACGTTTTTCAACTTGAAAAAAAGTAGGAATATATAAATTTGTCAAATATACATCATTATATCAGTCGGAGAAGGTATTTAATACCCCGGGTCTGGGCACCAGCAGATCGGATCAGACGGCTCTGCGATGGATTTGGATCTTGGATATGATGAAGTAGTTCTACAGTGTTGGTTTTAATCATTGCACTGGTTATTACTTTTCTTAAATGAGCGTCACAAGGGAACTGCTGTTCGAAGGAGTTCAAAATTAGATTAGGATGTGAAGCAAAAAAGGAGCCATAAATCCTATGTCTTTTATTACAAGTTTCCTTCCTGGCATTCTTTTTGGTACAGCAAATATGTTTTTAAAAGTTTCATTTTTTCATTGTATGCCCTGTTTGCATCACATGATGAACTGCTACTGTAAAATACAGATACATGACCTCAGTCCAATTAAGACAAAAGTATACTTAATGAAGGACTCTACTGAAGCATCACACAGCGTACCTCAGGGGCTGGGACTTGCAATGAGAAAGGAAGTACTGGCCATCTGTCTGATGTGTTCTGAACCGGGAAAGCAAACCTTCTTGTCAAGTTGTTCTTGGAAGAGCCATGAAACACAACTGCTAGCTCACTTATTGTGGGAGCTGCTCAGGTGGGAAGGATATGCAGGCTGAGCTGTTTGTCATTACTGAGACAATGTTCCTGTTGACACCAAACATAGGCCATGAATCACAGCATCTGAGTTTTGTGTCTGAAATGACAGATGATCTTTGACAGCTCTGCACCATTAGGTCACTGATTAGTGTTTCCAAGGCCAACCTCTAATCCTCAATGTAAAAGTAGAAAACCATGGAACAGTGCTGCACAACAGTGATTCTATTAATAAACAATAAAAAAAGCACATTTAGACACCATCTCCCCAAACTGGACTTGGTTAAATGAAAAAATTTCCTTACAGAAGGAAGATGCCTCGTATCCAGAAGTGCAGAATCCGAGGAACGCTTTTAATGTTGCAAGAGGTTTGTGAAGTTGCTGGGGAAGGGTCCTCCTGGCTTGTAGCTGCACTAGGACACTACAGCACTGCTGTTTGGGAGTCCAAAAGGATCTGCAGCCAGGAATGCCAGCATCAGGAGCACCACTGTGTACTCACACCCTCATCCTGCAGGACATGCATAGTGGCCTAAGAGGACAGATTCTACTGGGGACTTCCTTTTTTCCACTGATAGAGAGAAACTGAAGACACGTTTTTGATCCCTGAAGGACTGTTTCTTTCACTTCCTAACCTGTTTTCTCCTGAAGAACACCCATTATGTATTCCCTTCTCTTCTGTGTGACGGTCATTTGTTTTTCTCTGGTGTTGCTATAGTACCTGTAGGAGGACATGTGTTAATTCTGATTTATTGGATTTCCATGTCCTTTCTCTCTCTAAATTGAGAAACAGAGCATTAAAGTTTCATACAATATAATGTTCTTCCATGGCAAAGTAGCTATCTATGAACTGGAGAAGCCAGGTGAAAAGGTGGGTTTGAGGCAATATAGATTTTGTTCCATTTAATTGGGGTGGAGTAATGGGGGCTTAAGTTCACCTCCGTTGGGATCCTTGAAGCACAAAATGCAATTATGAGAGCCTTGTTTTTTCAACTCAGGTAGAAGGAATTGTCAGGGACTTTCCACAGGACTCTATAGCCCTCAGATATTTTTCTGAAAGTCATTTTTCTTAGCAGAGATTCTATCAAGCAAAGCTTTCACCAGAAAAAAAAAAAAAAAAAAAAAAAATTATAGGGAACTTGTCTTGGGAATAACTCCCCAGGGACCTTTTTCCTTGGGTATGTGCATTTATTTATATGATGTATGTCTTTTTATAAATCTTAGAGATTTGACCATCCTGAATGATTGTGAGTGCAAGGGGATTTTCAGAAATATCATAAATATTTTGGCAAGTAGTGTGGGACTACTTACTTTCTAAACACTTACCATACTAACTAAATCACCATGAAAGCCCCATCCACTCTGTTACATTTTATAGATGTGTCCTTATATGGGAGAAGCAGAATATGAAATCTGGAAAATTGCATACAAGTGAATGGAGCCCTGCTGGAGTACTTCTGTTTGGCAATCTTTTTCTTATATAAATGCGGTAATAAAAACGGGAATTATTCCTGATTTTCCCATTTTTTTGATCATAGATAAAAATTTTAGGTGCATAATGTAAAGCTCAAGATTAGATCATAGGATCCTTAGAGTTGGAGGGGACCTTTAAAGTTCATCTGATCCAACTCCTCTGCAACAAACAGGGACACCTACAGCTACATCAGGTGCTCGGAGCTCCATCCAACCTGACCTTGACTGTCCTTAGGGATGGGCCATCAATCAGCCCTATGCACAACCTGTGCCAGTGCCTCACCGCCCTCACTGATGGCATAACATGAATGTACACTAGGCTTGAAATTTGTTCTGAGATTTAATCTTTAAACCTCAGTAACATAAATAATGAAAAGTTATAAACTTTGAATAAAGTGAAATTGAGTTGCAATGCTGCAGATGTTCTGGGATTGATCCATTACTGATGTAAGCAGTAATAATCCATGTTTACATAGATCAACAACAGTAATGAATTTCCTCATCAAAATCCTAAGACCTGCATATTAAGTTCTGGAATCACCATGTTTTCCTGCCAGCAGCTTTACAGGGATGACTCAGGTCTTCCCCTCTGTGCCAGACTGACCTCCTCCTGATTAGATTTCTGCCCTCTTCTCTTGTCAGTTCCTCCTGCACATCCAGCCTAATGGTTTCAGGCTGCTACTTTTCCATTGCTGGCTACCACCTGGCCCACCTCTTTCCAGTCTCCTGCCATGGAGAGCTGGTCAGCCCCTTGTGTTTGGGAGCATGCCCGCCACCCAACATCTCCCTGCAATATTCACTCTTCCTTTCCAACACCCACATAGGACTGCATATTTTAACAGGCTCTCCCAAGAGTCAGCAGCATCACAGTGAGTCCACCACAGTGCATGGTTGGTGAGCCAGTGTCCAGGCAATGAGCAAAATGGACTCAGCAGAGAATGCAATAAACTATGACACCATTAATTCTAACACAGATGCTCTCTGCTATGAATAGTTGCTTGCTGGTTTGTTTTTAAAGACACTTCATTAAAATAATTTGTGTTGTTCCCTGGCTTGTAGGTCAGCCAACATGAGTTTTCACCGCACTGTACTGACAGGACTGTCATGAGTCTCATAATTAGTTGCTATGCCTGGAGTTTGTCACAACTTTAATAAAATAACTTGGGCCTTTTCCTCCTAATTTTTCAGGAGGTCTCACCTTTTAGCACTTACTCAATGTTTTGTTTAAAAAAAATTGTAAAGTGTTATTTTCACAAAGGCCCAGACTCTCTAAATCTGGCAGCTCCTTCTTGTCCAGTGTGGCTTTTTCCCTGTCTCCACACAGCTAAAATCCACTTCACCTCACAGGCTGGCTGCCACAAGCTCCCGCCATTCTGTTTTGAGAAATGTTTTCTAACCATTGCCTAAATCCTGCTTTGTAGGCCACAGACCCACTTATCATCCTGTGTTTTTATTTCTCCCT
The DNA here is from genome assembly GCF_951394365.1 of Tetrao urogallus. Classification (NCBI taxonomy): domain Eukaryota; kingdom Metazoa; phylum Chordata; class Aves; order Galliformes; family Phasianidae; genus Tetrao; species Tetrao urogallus. The sequence continues at coordinate 30,042,676 of NC_136820.1, read as the reverse complement.
TTGTTTTGTGCTGCTGCCTCTTTCTATTGCAGGGACTACATTAAATATCCCCTCCTTTTCTTCCCTCCTAAAGATTTTAATAACTTACTTCTGTGCACTTCTCTATTCCTGCTATTGCATCAACTTCTTCCTCTAATTAGCGTCACCAGCACTTTTTGGCTGAATTTTCCTTAGGATGTTGTCTTTATGCTTCTCATAACTCCTGGAAGTAGGTCCCGGAAGAAAGAGACACAGTACCTCTCTTTAATCTTCCTCAAACCTCTCTTTTTTTTTTTTTTTTTACTGGGAAATATATTCCACAGTGGCCAATTTGCTGTGCCTTGTGCTTGTGACTCATGTTGTACCATTCTCCATCTATCACTGTAAATCTCATTTTTGCAACAGTCTCTGTATCTGCACGACCTGCATGGACTCACTTAGTCCATAAAGGTCCCTGAACAACCAGGGTCTGGAACTGCTGCTGCAGTACAAGGAATGCCTGGACTGAGAGCTCTGAAGCACTTAATTTTGTACTCAGTACTTAATGTTGTGCAGTGCCTCGTTACCACAGTGATTGGAACTAAATAAAACTAAATGAAAGATTCAGTTTCCAAAACCTTTTTCTGAGCAGAGTGGCATGTGGGCTGGACTGTTTTTCACTAGTTTAGGTGATGATTTTGAGATGGAGTGGAGTGTAAACAGCAAACCTGAGGAAAGAACAAATGATGTTTGAATGCATGCCTGAAATCCATCTGCGTTTTACTGTTAAGAAGGCAGATCTCCATTTTGACATAGCAGCCTTTCAGGTATAACCCCAGCAAATGTTTTGTGTTATTTTGGGGAGAAGTTTTCTCTCCATGGGAGTTAACATTCCTGTTATGCTCTCTGCTACAGATCTGAGCAGGCCAAGAAGGCACAGAGAGCACTGAATAATCAGAATCCATCCAATGTGCTATTTCTCTAACACATCTAGTCTAAATAATAGGAATTGCAAATGACCAAAATGTATCAAAAATTGGGAAAAAAAATTGCAAAAACGAAGCAAAAAAATGTTGAAGAAATCTGAGAAATAAAGTAAGGTTAATCTTTCAACCTTTTATGATATGAGCATACATGTTTCTAATTTTGTGTGTAAAATATCACACACAATTAGCTTAAATATCCACACTCACAATTAGCTTGGCTTGTGTGCCTATATGTTTTCTAAAGCACTGATAACTTATGAGAGGATCCTTGCCCATGAGAAATCTCTTCTGGTGTATACTCCAAGGTCTGTATTTTCCCAGCCAGTCAATTGAGTTTTGTGTGCACAGGTGTGCAATCTCCAAGGTGTGCGAACAGAGCTGTAGTTCTGGTATCAGAGGCTTTGCTGTGATGAAAAGCAGTGGTGTTCCTGTAAACACCCTTCATCCAATATTTACGACAAAATGACGTGATTCACACATGCTGTTTGAGAGCATCTAAATGGATCGCCCTCAGTGTTCCTGCTGTTTCATTTTGCATCACTGTCATTATGAGGGTATTTGTTGAACACTTCGGTGACTTCAAAGCTTCAGGATCTGATATCACAGTGGCTGAGGCCATTACATTTAGAATATCATTTTCTCTCTTATGAGACCTTTACCAAGATGGCAAAAGAAAATGGGCTCATTAAAAGTTTTTCCACTTATTTCACAGGAACAACACTGGGCATTACTGCTGTGTTGCTAGGTAGCCAGGCAATCTTAAACTGGAAGGCAGCTCAGCACATGAATGCTTGCAAACCCAATGTACGTATGCTTGTTTGGCAGAATCTCTGAGATCACAGTTTATCCAGCAGCACTCACCGTAGAAGCTTAACATTTATAATTGGTGCTTACATTACTTTATTGGTTTGAAGCATGTCGTTTTCTGATGTGTAGTCTGTGATTTTTCTCTCTCCACTCTTCATCCCCTTGTAATCTCCCTCCATCTGTGTGTACTGACATTACCTGAGATGGAATTAATTTTCTTCTCAGTTATCTTGTGTGGTGCAGTGGTTTAGACCTGTGGCCAAAACAATCACAATAGCACCAGCTCAGACCAGTGTTACAGCTATTGCTGAGCAGGGACTGCACAGTGACAAGATCTTCTCTGGTGGTCAGTGACCTGGCCCAGTGGATGGATTGGGGATGGGCAGAAAGCTGAGAGAAGCCACAAAGAACCAGTTGAGCCAAACTAACGAAGGAGCTAATCCATGCCATACAACATCACGATTGGCAATAAAACAGGAAGGAAAAGGGTTTGGGTAGGTTAGCCACCTTTTGACTGGGAGTTGGCTGGGCATTGATCTATCTGTGGGAGCTGTGAGCAATTGCCTTACGAGCAATTGCCTTGTGAGCAAATGCATTATTCTTCCTTCCTTTCTTCCTTCCTTTCTCCCTTCCTTTCTTTCTATCTTCCTTTCTTTCTTTCTCTCTTCCTTTCTTTCTCTCTTTCTTTCTCCCTTTCTCTCTTTCCCTCTTTCTCTATCTCATTATTTCTCTCTACCTCTCCTTTCCTTACTAAAGTACACTGCATTTTCTTGCTTCTGCCCTTACTTTTCTCCACCCACTGGGATTAACCCACAACACAGTGTGATGAAAGTACACTCACTTATGCCAGGAGGGAGCTACCTAAAGTGTAAGAACTGTACCTACATAGGAACGTCAGAGTTGAGATGCCATGTTACACCTACAGTCATTCCACCTCTAATGTGAGTGTAAGGGCAGAACAAAGTAGAAAGCGACTCCACACAGCAGTACCTGAAACAAATTGACCACTAGGGGGTACTGGAGAGGTAAACTGGTGGTTAGGGGGGGTCACCCCCAGCCAACAGCCCGTCACCGATCCAAGGGAAAACAAACTTTCCACTGCGCCTTTGGAGCTACGCGAACCATAACTCATCACCTCCTAACCTGGGGAGCAAGGACTGACAACAGCCATCAGGCTTGAGGTGTAACATCTGAGCCTGTGTGCCCTCCGTTTATCATCTGGGATGCTCTGAATACAAACAGGGTATGTTTCCACAGGTTCATAAAAGCTGTGATTTAATAACAGCCACCAAAAGGCAATACATGATATGTTAGCTCTGAGAGGTTTTTTTGGGGAACAACTTATGATGTGGATATAGATTACACAGGTACTGTGTTATCGCTGAAGTTTAATTTTTGTCACTAACACGTTTTGTTAGCAGAGCTTAAAGGTCACATCCCTGAGGATACGGCACCATTTGTGTGAGCGAGCTTGGCGGTCTCTGCGGATAACAGCCATCGTGGGCTGGGTATTGCTAGAGGACAAGTGAAAGTGAGATTGCAGGGGTGGGGGGGACCAGGGGCTGTATTGTGGCCTTACATCCATCTTCATCACAGGAGGGTCACTGAGGAATTGCTGTGTCAGCAAGTAACACAGCTCTGAGCCTACAGTCCCACTCACTGCAGCAGGGAGAGCTTCTCAAGGTGAGCAGGCCAGTAAACGAAAGCTGGCCAAGGAGGTTTGTGGAGACTGCTTCCTCTGGCAGCCACCTCCTGATGAGGCTGTGTCCTCCCTGGAGGAGTCACACCCAGCAGTCCCGCCCTCTCCTCTCGCTCCTTCCCAGCAGAGCCCTGCTGCCCATTGTGGGCAGTGAGCTCAAGAGGAGGGCTGGCTGCCCAGCATGGCACACTGTGCATCCAGAGCTTCAAATTATTCACTGCCCCTTCCATGAACACCCACTGCCTGTTCATGGTTTCTGGGTTATGATTTTTCAGGTTTTTGAAATTCCACCCCCTGACCCTGCTTCAATAGAGCAGGACTGCAACTTAAGCACGCTGCCTTTTAGTGTCCCTACGGAAAAATGCCAGGGTTTGGGTGTGGGGAGAGCTGAGAGAGCTCAGACCGTGCAATGACTTTACAAATCCAAACAGCCAGTGCCTGAGAGCTGGCAGATGCACAGCGCTGCATTACCCTGTGAGCCACCACCTGCACCATGTGCTGCAGATTTGTTTTTTGGCATCTTATTTTACCCTGCAACTAATGAACTGGGTGACTGTGGCCACCCTATCTATATCCAGAAAGGAGATTTCTGCCATTCCACATACTCCAGACCCATTATCATGCTGTTTATAGTTTTAAACAATATGTTAGTTTACACAATAATAAACAAACTGCCTACCCTGCTGCCTCCTCTCCTCCAGAAATAACAAACCCAACCCACACCTCAGTGCAGAACATTCAGACAATGAGGCTCGCTGCCCTGTGTGATGCATGGAGCCAAATACTTCCTGTTGCCCAACCTGCAATTGATAGCTTGGCAAATATTGGACTTGATAATCCTTACATTTTCAGCCTGATTCCACTCATCTCGGTGGCAGTGACAGAGGTCAAGGCTCACAGTGAATTCTTAGTAAAGACAGCAAGGAAAGATGGGAATCATGAAGTAAGAGTAAGCGGTCTTTTATCTAGGGTGTATCTTTGGGGAATTGATGTGAAAAAGGATGCTTTAAATAAAGTGCCTGGCTTTTTATATTGCAGCTGTCCCATTAAATGCAAACGTGCTTTAACTCCATGCAATGCTCATGGAAGAAGGTGACCAACAGCAATGTGCTTTAGCATTTTGTTCATGTGCATTTTCTTATGCCACACATTGCAAGACTTCAACATAGAAAACAGAGGTGAAAACTTGCCCCTACAAGGAAGCAAAATGTCATCAGTATAATAGCTGCTATCTCTGTGGTCTGCTAATTGCGTCTTTCTGCCTTGCTGGCTTCCTGAGATGGGTGGTGGAAATACAGAAGAAGAAAAATAACCACCAACTTCTGAACTTGATCAAAGCTACAAAAGTGATTTCACATGCTTGAATCCAATGAATTTTCAGCATGAGTGCCTTTGGAAATAGAGAAGGTTTGGGTGGGAGAAAGAACAAAGAGGGGCTCCAACACACATTTCTGTCAAGTGGAAACCACAGAGGGAAGAATAACAGAGCTGCAGTGCACAGCGTGAAGGTTTCTGCACAGCTTCAAGCTCGTCCTCTCTGGTTGTGCACATCTGTGCAATGTCTCTGCAGACTGAGATTGTACCATTTTCAGCAGACAAGGACTGGGTTTCTCTGGCTGGCACCACGCTGATGTCTAATTTAGACAAAATTTTTCTTGATTTAAAAGAGCTTGACATGCACTCATAGATTACTCCCAAGCAGCTGTAAAACCAGACACTTGTCAGGAATTCTGAGTGCTACACAGTCACAGAAAGCAGAGTGCACTATGGCCCTTCTGGCAGAGGCTTGACTTCTTGAGTTATAGCTTACCTAGAAGCAGGGGGAAAAATGGGAATGTTGTTCCAAATTCACTAGGTGCTAGAAGCATTGGCTCATGTTGGTAAGACAGCATCTGTCAGTTAAGCATGCTTAATTACAAGTTCCTCAGAAACTCTATCCCTAATTGCCCAAAGACAGCCACAGATTGAATTAGGGCAGTGTTCGTGCAAGTCTCTGCTGGGCAGCACGGCCCCCGGCGTGAGTTATATGCACAGGGAGTGGAAGAGCTTGAATGCTCAGCGTTCGCTTCTGGACCAGAATATGTGTTTTGTGCTGGTGGCATTTTCCTCTTCACCCAGAGGAGTACTCACAAATACTAGCACCAGATGTAAGCAGAGATCAAACTCTTTGACTGTTATTAAGGACTTAAATGTCATCTTTCACACTGACTGAATGAAACATCCTGTAGTGCTTGTGTCCTCCCAGTCCCTTGTCTGTTTCTTCTTAATTTTTTACATTTATATTCCTGTATTCCTCTCTTCAGTGTTTCAATTCCCAATGCCACCATTTTTTCCCATAATACAACATACCCAACATGAAATCAGGATTTTAGCTTCTGCTTCAAAGATGCTAAGAAAGTCAGTAGGACTCACACCTCTGAAAGCCTTTCTGTCAAGCTATAGATTCAGGGTTTGTGCACAGGCTGTCCTACAACCTTCTGCACAGCTCTACGGTGGGACACTTTGCCATGACCTGGCACATCACAAAAGCACACACACAGCAGATAGCAATGTTACTCCTAGGAAGGCCTCACGTTGTCCCCACATTTGCCATCCCTGTGACAGAGAGGTCTGATCCCAAATTGTTCACAATTGCAGATGGCTCAGATCCAGCCCACATAAATGCCTGTCTAGACAAATGTGCTTTTAAAATTGAGTTAGCCACTCTGAGCTGGGGCACAAATTAATCCTGCAAATTGTGTTAACTGGCCTCATTATGCCCAAGTTCATTTTAACCGGATAACATGCATTAAAACACCATTTGAAACGTGAAAACCTCAGTTTTAAAGCATGTTTGTTCTCAAAAAGTTCATGCTTTCTATTTTAGACCAGACACACATCCATCCTGACGGGTTAAACTGATTTATTTTACAGTAACGTTGGTTCAGTCGAGTTAACAAGATCAAAAGCTCTCAGCGCTCATTAAGCCGTAGACTATCACATCTAAGGGTGCCTTACCTGGCTGCATTTAGGGCCACAGACCAGGTGCCTTTCTCCCACAGCCACTCGAGCATCAGCCCAAAGCCAGGAGCTCCGTCAGGAGGGTCGCCTCCTCGCACCACCAACATAAAGATCTCACACAGCCCTTTAAGGGCCCCGTCCGGGAGAGCAGCCTCCGGGCAGAGGGGGGAGGACGGCTCCGTCTGGGGGCACCTCGTGCCCGGCCCCCGCCCGTCCCAGAGCCCAGCGGCCCGGCGGGGCGGGGCGTGGTGGGACACCGCCCTGTAGGCGGCCCAGGGCCGCAGCCCGGCTCGGCTCGGCAGCCTCCGCGAGCAGGGCCGGTCGCCTCCTCCCTCCCTCCCTCCCTCCCTCCCTCCCTCCCGGCCACGGTGCGGGGCTCCTCCTCCTCCTTTCTCCGCCGGCTCCCTCCCTGCCTCCCCCCTTCCCTCCTCCCTTCTATCCGTCACCCCCCGGCCGCACTTTCCTTGCGCTGCTCCCGTTTGCACTTTCCATCTCGCTCCTCCGGGGCAGCCCGGCGAGCGGTCGGGCCGCGGAGCTATGCGCCGTGCGGGGAGCGCAGCGGCTGCCGCGCCGTAGGGAGCCGTCCCCGGGCAGGGCCGGGGTGTCCCGCTGCAGGCGGCGGCTCCCGGGCAGGGCTCGCATTGCCGTCCCGCCTCGGGGCGGAGGGGCCCGCGATGTGCGACATGATAGACTCACAGTCCGCCGAGAAGATCAGCAGGATGAAAAAGTTGCGGAGAACTTTGTCGGAGAGCTTCAGCCGAATAGGTGAGGCCCGCGGCGCTGCCCGGCGTCCTGGGGGGAGCGCGGGGCTGAGGGCGGGGGTGCCGGGTAACAGCCTCTTGTGGGTACCGCTCGGGAAGATCGGCGTTTCCCTGCTGTGTGCTCGTGTGAGCGCTCAGCCCGTGATCGAGTTAGCCCGAAACAGTCTAGCAAAGTGAGAATGGGCATCGCCCAGCGCGCTGCCAAAGTGAAACCTCGAGAAAAATGCGGAGAAGCGAATTTGTTATTGTGTGGCTGCGGGTCTGGCCGCTTATTTTTCGTTCCGGCTGCGCATTCCTGTAAGTTGAGGCATGAGATGCTGAGGCTGATAGCGCCGGGTAGGAGACTGGGGAGGGCAGACAAAAGAAGTCGGTCTGTCATCGCCGCCGAGCCGTGCCGCGCAGCATCCCGAGGCAGCGATACCCACGGCGTCTCCCTGTACCGCCGCTTCGCGTTCGGCTTTGACACCGCTCGTTTCGCTCCGGGTTTTGTTGAGAACAGTGCTAAAGAGTTCTGTCGCCTTTGGGTCCGTATTCCTGCCGACCCGGGGCGCGATGCTGGGTTTCATCCAGCGCCGGTTGGAGGCGTTGCTGCCGGCTGGCCGCAGCGGCGTGCTCGGTGCCGGGGAGCGGGGCGAGGTGCGAGGCGGCGGCGCGGGGCTGAGCTGGAGGCCGCAAAACCGGCGGGAAAGGCCCTGCCACAGCTCTGGCCCCGCGCTCACCCCGTCAGGGCAGGGCGCCGTCGGGCGCGTCTCTGCTCCCAGAGCCGCTCTGTCTGTATCTGAGCTGTGCTCCCTCGCAGCCCTGGCAGGTAATCGCACAACACGTGAAAACCTGTGATGTCCACGTAGTGGTGAGGCTGTGGCATGGGCTGCCCAAGGAGGTGGTTAGGCCGCCGTCCCTGGAGGTGTTTACAAAACGTGTGGATGTGGCACTGAGGACACAGTCAGCGGGCTCTGTGGGGTGAGTCAGTGGTTGGACTGGGTCATCTTAGAGGCCTTTTCAACTGTAGTGATTCTGTGAACCTTTAGCTTGAAGTGTAGGAGAGCATCTGACATCGGGTATGTTCCTCTGTTCAGTCCCACTGCTAGGTGGGTAAGACTGAAAAGAGCTCATTCATGTTTGCAAAAAGATTTCAAAGGTGAATGTTTCAGTTCTGAAGTGGGTATTAAGTCACAGTTGCATGTCCCTCTGTTTCTATGTGAGAATATCTCTCACCTATATTCAATCTTATCTCAGTTATAGGCATTTCACCAATTTGATTTTAAAAAGCCACCCAGGTGTTTGGCCTGTCACATGCTTGTGTGTACGTACAGACACACACAGCCTGGCGCAGATCTGTGGGCAGGCTTTACCAAGTGGAAGTCATTAACAAAGACAACACTTTAAATGGAAGTGCTGCGTTATCATAGCAGCATCAGTCCCACTAATGCCTTCTTGGCACCATGACCTCTCTGAGTGCTAACTTTTGCATGTGTTAGTGGCTTTCTTGGGTGATTGCCTCTTTTGGTTGCTTTCACTAATGAAATACTTCAGTTTCTGTGAGAGCTTTGGGCTGATTTAGGTGTCCACATTGTTGTACCTTCTGTGTACCAGGACTCTTTGTGTGGTACCAGAGCTGTTTGCCTGTTGGGGCTGTTCTGTTGTTATGTCAGTAAAGCTGTTCCACCCACAGATGCTCCGGTAGTGTGAGCATCACGCTAATAAGTGCATGGTGAGCAAAAGCTCTGATTTATCAGATTGAGGTTTGAACTGAGCCCACTTCCTGATAGCCACAGCCGCAGATAAGCTCAAGCAAAGTGAGCGTCTGTTCAAAACTCTCAGTTTGCGTACCAGGAAATGCTCAGGTGCGACATGTGCTCCACTTCTGTTTTGAGATTAAAGAGAGGAAACCAAACCCTCAGTAGAGAAAGCTTTTACTTTTGTCATGCTCTTTTCACATCTCTTTTTGGCAGTCGGGCGCTCCTTGGTCAGGTCAGCAAGTGACTGAGTGAATCTGTATCTGATCTTCAGCTTTGTCAGTCACCCATTCCCTTATAATTTTTTATAAGCTTGTGATGGTCTTTTAGCTTTTCCTTGTAAATGTTTTCATAGGTTTAGGTACCTGGCAGCATTATGAACACTGGTGCTGGTGATGCAAAGTGATGGCATCTTCCTCTGCAGCAACAGAGGCATCTCGCTTAACTGGGCAGGGCAGCATGGGGCATCCCTCAGTGCTACTAGGTCTCAGCTGCTAAATATGATTCTTCTAGTCCTACAGAGCCCCTTGATTTTGATACCAGTGTTCCCATTAGCCTCTTCAGTGAGAGTGGTGGAAGAGCTCAGAGTTGTTATTGGCAGTTTATTTTTGATAGTGCTTGTAAGTCAATAGCCAATAACTGCCTTCAGGACCTCTTTCTCCCCACTGAGTGATTCTCTCTATTTGAGAAGATGAAAATCAGCAATCAGCAAGGAAACCAAATGCTGATTTTTATTTTTTTTTTTTCTTTCCCAATGTGCAACAGTATGCTGAGTAATGTTTGAAACTATTTTCCAAAAGAATAAAACAATGAAATGTGGTGTGGAAGTTCGGGATATTCCCCCAGCATCTTCAGATGAAAGGGGTTAGCCTTAAAACCAGCCCAGTCATCCCCAGGGCACAGAAAAGAGCTATTATTCAGTACTAGTTATAGCCTTGAGCAGTCTTGGCCCATTTTCTTAACTTTGATCCGATACATTTCAGCCATTGCATCCAGAAACTGGCAGAGGGTGGTGGATATTTATCTATATTATATATACTGCAAAATGCTGATCCAGCCCATAGCTGTTGGAGTTCCTGATACAGGAATTGTTTCTTTCAGCTTTATGAGCTGAAGAATGTGATGTGTGAAACTGTCTGCCTTGGTCTTCACCCTGAGCACTCTCCTTGTCCCATTTGCAGGCCTGGTAAAGGGTGACAGCACTGTGGGCTGCTGGAAGAAATGCATGTGGCCTTTTGTGCAAAGTTGAAGCAGGTATTCTGAAATTGGCAGGAAGGCTTCTATTGCAGAATTATGAGTTCACAGTTCCAGAAGAATAAACTGTCTTTGCAACAAAGGCATCCCTTCAGCTAGCAGGTTTCTGGTGATACAAGGAGTATCCCTCCTAAAATGTGGCACATCTGGAAGAACTCACGTTGCTTGGAATCTGAACAATTTACAGAATTCTTTTTATTGATAAGTTCTTGGCAGTGCATCCCTTCTTATACAAACAGCCAAATTAGTTTACAAATAATCCTTTCCTTGCTTACATACATACAGTTGCCCATACACACAAACACATGATACTGGATGTTAACCAACTTTGTGAGGCTGACTTGATTCACTGTTTCTTTTAGCATTTAAACCTTTATTAAGTTTGCTTCTTAGTTTTACCCTTTGATAATTATGTAATTAAAATGAATTACCAGTAATTTTATAAAATTACCATCATCTTGTAGTTATATAAAGAGTCCCTGGCTATGCGTCTGTTGGAGTGAGTATAGTACCAAACCATACTTTGAGATCCTTTCAGCTCATGCCATTTAACTTTTTTTTCCTTATGCAATCTGTGTAGTCCAAGCCCAGCACCTGGCTGGCAAGGGCAAGAAGCAGGCAAGAAGCCCTGCTGCAGTTGCTTAAAGGGCACGAAAGCTGTCCCTGGCAGCCCCCAGCCCCCCCGCGCTGTGCTGCACTACCCGCTCCTCACTGACACAAAGGTTATCTCCACTATCTCCTCTCTTGTACGCCCGCATAGCTCGCATACCTGAGGTAATGAGAAGTGCATTTGTAAACAGTTTATTATTATTATTGTTATTGTTTTAAAGTGGAGAGTAGAAGTAAAGACAAGCCAGAAATGTGCAGATTCCCATTTCTTGTTCTGCTGAGAATTTTGTTGTTATCTGTTGTTTGGTTATTCCTGAAACGTTTTGGTCTTACGAAAGCTGTGAGTTTTGGTGCGGAACAACAGCTTGTCAGCGTGACCCAGGGGTGTCATAGACCGTATTTATAGCCTGTGTGTTGTCATTATCTGAGAGGTAAATTAAAAGAATTAAAAATGTTTTCTTAAAAATGGTTCCACAAGTCTTTTTTTTTTTTTTTTTTTTAATGTCCTGCCTCATAACTTTTGAGGGCATAGGATTGGCAGCCTGAAAATGCCTTGTCAGGCCTTCACAACCATAAAAATCCATTTCATGGTAAAAATGTGCAGTCTGCCTGCCCAAACTTCTCAGCAAAGTCTCTCTTCTTTTCTCTCTCTCTCTCTCGAGCATGAAATCTAGATGAGTAATCTCCAGCAATCTGAGCGAAGTCACTTTTTTGTGTCCTGAAGAAATGCCAGTATGAGAGCAAACAAAGGCTGAAACATGTGTGCTTTCCTGCAGAAGGAGAGCTGTGGTGTGTAGCTCACAGCCCTTGGCAGGGTTGCAGAGCTGCAGCACTGTCCTTTGGCAGTGCAGCATTCCCTCGCCTCAGTTACTCTGTGTTACAGCTGTGGCAGCCAGAGTTTTGTTTTTTATTGTTATTCTTTCTGTTTCATAGAACACAGGATGGCTTGGGCTAGAAAAGATGTTGAAGCCCGCTCAGCCCCACTCTGTGCTGTGGGCAGGGCCACCCTCAGCAGATCAGGCTGCCCACGGCCTGGCTCACGTTGAGCACCTCCGGGGAAACCTCCAGTCCCTGAGCACAGGGTTTGGAAGGGATTCTGAAGGGAGAAGCAGCATGTAGAAGTGGAAACTACCAAGTCTAGATTCTCAATGGTGCTGGGCACTGAAGTAAAGACACCCAGTATGCTGAAGGATCAAAGTCATAAGGACAGTGCTTGCTACAGCTTTAGAGCTACTTGTGTCTTTCTTGCTGCAGCTGTTCACGTGTGTTTGGAACTGTTTTCATACTTCCTTTTTTTGTTGGTTGTGTGCTAGTTGATAGGATAAGAAAAAAATCTCATCTGCTTTAATGAAATTAATATTGGAAGGGAGGGGGGAAGGCCTGCTACAACATCATACTACAGTGCAAAGATGTATCCTTAGCAAAGGATATGTGGCTGGTTCATAGTGCTTTTGATGTATGAAGTTGTCAGGCTCTCAGGAAGGTATTTTCATGCTCACTAAGAATTAAAAGAAATGCGTGGACTTTTATTTTCCTTAACCTGGAAAGATAATATATTTCATAAATATGTAAATGTGGTTTCTTGGAAACATGCTGTGCAGTCCTACATACCATTTAGTTTCATATTTTGAGTGTAAAATTGTTATTCATGCCAGCATGTTCTTTTCTATTATAACAGGAAAGAGTTGCTCTGTTTTTCTCTTTCCTGGAGTTAGTTACTTTGTTCTCATTGAAATGCAGCACAGATAACTGTTTATTTTTTCCTTTTATTTTAAAGCCTTGAAGAAAGAAGACAGCAGCTTTGATGAGGTAGGTTAAATATCTACTTCACATAGTCCAGATATGCTTAGTATTTCTCACTTGTGCTCGGAGACCCACAAACAATAGTGTTACTACATGCATATGTGTTAATGCATGCACACTGCTTGAACATGTGTTCATTTTGCAAATAACTACCAGATGAATTGGTTGGTTCAAGGCTCTGAATGGAATGCTTTTTTTTTTTTTTTTTCTTGAATATAGTGAAACTGAATGTTGTGTGAAGCGTGCTCTTGTAGAACAGGTACATGCAGAGAAAAGGTGTATGTGGATAAAATACTTCATAGAACTTTACCTACAGTAGTTGTCATAACTGTAGGTGCGCAGACAATATCATAATATAATTCTTCAGAGAACACTGTGTTAAGTGCTTCTGCATTTTATTGTCTTTGTGCTGAGTGCCTCAACTGAGGTAGATGCTGCCTCTGAAATGAGGCAAAAACAATAAACCCACAAACCCAACAGCTAGCTGGAATGCTACGACTGGTACTTGATTATTCACGGAAGACATGCTTGGGGCTTGTCCAATCTGTAATACGATGCATGTGTTTGTTAAGTTGTAAAGTATACTGCTCACAGTTTATGCTTGCTTTTATTTATGATGAGTCTTGGAAGGTCTGGGTTGGTGAGTGTTGTTCTGCAGCACAAGTTTACTCAGGAATGGGTGTAGATCTCGGTGTGATAAGTTGTCAGTTGGTAGACAGTGCTTGCCTTGTACTTCTCTCCATCACTATGGCTGGAAACAAACAGTAATATTTTCATCTGTTGATATTACAGTTCTGCATGCAATGATCTTAAATCTTGGCTGATTGTAGTGAAATAGTTGGTGTCTAATGCCAGATTCTGAAATACATGATGATGTAATGTCCTTAATGCTGGATCAAATCAGACTTTGTTTCTTTCTAAACAGATCACAGCAAATTCATGACCCCTCTACTGAAATTCACTAATAGCAATACAAATGTTTTATTCTTTTCTGACATTTTGCAGAGTTCAAATTCTGCTCAGCCCCTTTCAGATCTAGAGCAAATATTCTGGAGTCAGATTTTGCCTTCAGAAACCCTTGTTGGACTATGCAGAGGTCCTGACTATTGTGGTTCCCCTGCAGCACTGTTTAGAGTTTGATTCCTTCTTAAAGTTATGGCTGTTTTGATAAGTGGCTGGTAGACTCTGAATCCTTATACAAATCTTGTCTGTTTTTATTCAATACTTTCTTTACTCTGAAGGCTTCAGTGGTTTAACTTTGTTATATTTACCTGTTAAGTATTTCATTTGATACAGAATTTGAAAGGATCTGTTAAAAGTTTTTTTTTAAAAAAAAAAAAAAAAAAAGGCTGCATTACAAAGATGCCAATTTTCCTGTCCTCTCCCCTTTCACAGGATTGTCTTTCTACAGCTCTCTTTAAACTTGGTTTTCTGTTTGAATAAGTGACAACTCAAACAGATCTTCTACATAAATTTGGGAATATGTGCAGAAAAAAGATTCAAATATGTTTTTAATGGAGTTGGACATATTTGTTTGACATACTGCAGTGATTGCAAAGGAATGCTAGTGGGAAAAGTGCACAAAATGATTTTTCTGTCACCTGTAAATAAGGAGTTTGATGTGACATAGGTATCAAACAGTTACATTGTTTTAGTGACACTTATTGAAAAGAAGACAGGATTCATATTTTATGTTGTCCTCATTAATCTCGGCAATCTCAATGCAGAAGTTCTTGAAAGTCATCTAGCCTGAAGTGTGAATCAAGGAATGGGAAGTACCAGGTAGTAGCACTTAATTCCCTTTGTATCAAACAGATCAGAAAATAAAATGATCTCAAGTAACAATGGTGTACCTGATTGTAGTGATGGGACAAGGAACTTGAGGGAGGGCTCTATAGTGAAAGGGAAGTCACGATTTTAGACCTTTAAAAATTGTGACCAAAGCACCAGAAGCAAAAGCAGTCCAGCAGGGCCTCAAATCTCTGAAGGGAGAGGGAAAATGACATAAAATGGAAGACCTACCTGAGGCTGCAAGGACTGCCTTTGCAGCTAAGGCAGTTGTCAGATAATTCTGCCTAATTTGGGTGTTACATCAAGCATTTAGTTGTTTATCCTTAGGGAAATAAAAAGGAAAAAATGAGCTGCTTAGTGGGTCTTTTTCTACCTACTTAACACTTGCGTATCGTAGCTCAGAAACCTGCAACACTGCAGGAAGTCTTTATTTTGGAGAGAAGCTACTAAAAATTAAGATATCAAAGATGGCAGGCAAGTGTATCCCATAATTGCTTTCTTATAGGTTATGAAATTAATCTGTCAAGTAAATGAGGACCAACAGAATCGTGAACAGCCAAGCCTGTAAGATGCACATCAGAAAACAATTTTAGTTGTTCCAGAAGTGTTTCAGGGAATTCTGTAGTACTGACTGTGGCATCTTCCAGAAGCTCCTGTGTATAAATGAGTAGACCACTTTCTATGCTGTCTTTAAACTTTGTCTTTTTCCTTTCTATCAGATTGATGTTTACTAGTCACCCCATGGGAATGTTGTCCTGACCCGGTACCTACTGAAATCAGTGGGAAATTCTCCTAGTTTTCAGTTGTTTCTGGATCAGTTTCTTTCAAAATGAATTATTACAATGTGGGAGTAGGGAGCGCAGGATGTTTTTGCCTGTTTTCAGGGTTACTTTAGCTGAGTGGGAGAGAGTAAGGCAGAGTTTTCCATCTTCTTTTTGTGCCCTGAAATATTACCTGCTCTCTGAAGAAAGCAAGCCATAGATAAGAGTTGCTCTACCTCTGGAAACAGCCTAACCCAAACCCAGGCAACCCTTTCTTTCTGAGTGTAAGTTTTGCCTGGCAAGTATCTGTTTCATTGTTTTGGGCAAAGCACTGAAAAAGGATTATCTGTAATGTGTTACCTTATTATCTACTCTGGATAGATGTAGATTTTACAAGATGTAAGATAAACACTTCTGAGGAGTAGTGCTACATGCAAAGAGCTGTCTATAAGCAGAAGTTTGGCTTTTGAATGAGCACTTTCTTTTTTGGCATTCCATTAGTGTCTGTCCGCATTAAAAGTAACTTCAACTATGCAGGATTGTTTTGATGTTTGTCAACTTTTAGAGTAGCAAGAAGTGAAGAATTCGGCCATTGTGTCCTGTAACGGTGTAATTTTTTTCTTTTTTGCTTGAATGTGATCATAGCTGACCATGTGTAGCTAAATTGCAGCATATTTGTTGGAGAGACACCCAGTGTTGATATTGTGACTAATTGCATCGCAATGCTGATAACCTGTTCCTTTGCTCAGCTGCTTGCCCTTGTAATTTATTTCTGAATTATTATTAATCTTGAGCTGTTGGTTCTTGTCCTGTTGTTAGTGGCTTCTCTGAGCACCTAAATCATAATTTAAGGCCTTTTGTCATAAGTCATACATGCTAGATGAATTAATATCAACGTCATAATGAAATCAAAGCAAAATAATCTTCAGTCTCTGATTAATTTACACAACTACAGCTAGTTGTGTGCAGAGCTGTACTGCTGTTATTTTTCTTTTTCCTTGTTAATTTTATTAGCTTCAAAAGCACCTCAGAGAAGTATCCATAGGGCTGTTTTTTTTTTTTTTAGTGTATTTTTTTTAAAGCCACCTTTCCTAGGAAATTATGAAATGTGATTGTGCCTGCTGCATACATAATTCTTTCTGACTTCATCCAGTAATTTCAAAGTTGGCCAGTGCTGGGACTCCTAGAAGCTCGGTGGGAGAGCCTGTGAGCTGGCTGAAGGACAAAGACAAAATCTGCTCTGACTGAAAAGCTGGAATGCGAGGTCTTGTGAATATAGGAGAATCTGTGTGGAAGGCTTATGAGTATTCTGACCTCAGCAAAATCCTTAATATTCATCTATTCCTTACTGTACGTAGAGTGTCCAACAGTGAGGATGCCAAAATTCGTTTAATTATGTCATTCATGGAACATCTTCTCTGTGTTTGAAATAGAAGTGTGTGAAAGCAAAGGGAGTTCTGCCAAGTTACTTCTTGTTTCTGTGATATGCTTGCTCTTGCAATCCTGCATTGAAGCACAACCAAAAAGGATACTCCTGTGGGGTGCTGCATTAAGTGGTTGGTTTAAAGGATCCTATGTCTGAACCAGAGAGTTTTAAATTCAGGGAGCTGAAAGAAAGGTTATTACAGGAAATAAAACAGAGCCCTCCAACAAATATACAAGAGGATTTTTAATGCTGTAATACAGGAAGCACATAATATGATAAGTAATAATTTTGCATTTTTCCCTCAATTTTTTTTTTTTTATATTGAGTAGTAACTTGAGGGAGCAACACATATAGAAAAGTATGGATATGACATTAAATCTTAGCCTTTTCTTCCTATAGAAGAGGATCTGGATTATGGGAACCTTCAACAGGAGGTGAAGGAGAAAGAAAATTATCCCTCTTCAGATGTAATGTTACTTTAGCGGTATCTTGGTCTAATCATTGTTTCATAGCCAGAAGACTTATAAGTGTGATACTGGTGTGTGACAGATTGAGGGGAGAGCCTGTGATAAAAGGGTATCCTGATTGTTAACCCTCTTTCTTTGATAGGATAATTCTTTACTGGTCAAGATATTGCAAAATCATCGCAAGAAGTGGCCTGGTTGTCTGCTTCTTGATGACTGGGCTTACGATGCAGTAGACTGGTGACTATTGCAATGTTTTGTGTGGTGGAGACTTTCCAAAGAAGTGGTTAAGATAAGCGCTGTAACAATAGTCTGAAAGCCTGTGGGGAGAGTGGAGGGAGGGATTATCTGCCCTGAGAACTTGGGTGGGACTTGGGCTGTATGATGACTTTGTACCTCTCATCTGCTTAGTGCTAGGCGAGCGGGTAATGGTGGATAACTGTTATAATGTGAATCTGAAAGCTAATGGGAGAGAGATTTAGGAAGAAATGCTGGGGAAGAAAAAAATCTGGAAAACAAATGAAGTATAGGTGTCAAATCTGTTTAATAATGCTAAAGAGCGTTATCTTCATCTGGTGATTTATGATAGTTTTCCAATCACGTACAGAGGTGCCTTAAGCATCCTGTGAGATGGGTCTGTTCAGACTTCTCACCAAGCAAGTGAGAGGAAACATAGTTCCAGGCAGAAGGTAACAAAATCAGTACTGGAAGTTGCTGTTACTGAATTGTCACTGGGGACATAAGACAGACAAAATTTTTTTTGGTGAAAGAGGGATGTAAAAGCTCAACAGTGTAACCTGATGCTTCCTGTGGGCGGCCTGTCTTCACTTATGTCATCCTTGGCTTCACAACAAGGTCTTTCTGTGTTAGATAGAGATTTTTCAAGTCTGCCACCTTCAACAGAGGGAATAGGCGGGGATGGTATTTTTTCCTGGGCATTTCTATTGCAAAGGAGGCTTCTTGGGAGGTGACTTAGCTGGGTTTGTGTTCCTGCCTCTCTTGACTCAAACTTTTCTTCCCCCAGTGTTTCCTTACACTGTTGAGGCTCTGTTCTTGGTCCAGTGCTTCTGTAGCAGACAGCTGAGACACCAGACTGCCCTGTGCACTTACTGATTGTGGTAGTCATGTGCTGGGTCTTAAGACCATTCTAACTAAGTATGAATCTGGATTGTGTCAGTAGGTCTTGGAAGTGTTATGTGACGCAGCTGTGTGTGGGTTTGTAGGACAGTGCAAACACCTTTGCTCTTACAAAGGTGTACATAGCTGCTTAATGGGAATCATCTTTTCTTCTTGATGAGGACTTATAAAGTTATTAATAAATGTGCTGCATGTGAGTCTGAGAGTGAAGAGAATGGATGGAAGGGACCAAATGCAGCCTCTCTGCTACAGTGCATAGTTTTTTGTTTGATCAGCTGTGTGAAAGATGTCCTTTCTGGCAGCTGTAAAAATATCTCTGTGAAACTTCTCATGGCTTCAAAAAGACAGGCAGCAACCTTTGGACAGCCTCACTTAATTTCTTGGAGAACTACCACTGTTCCATGTTTGATATGGCTGCTAGGGATTCCTGTCACTTCCTTGTTCTGTGTTGCATGTGGAAGAAAGGAGGGCTCTGGAAAAAAAGAGATGCCTCAGAAGCAGGTCTAAGTGATAGCAGTGCAAGCTGATAAACATTCAGCAGCTGGTGTAAAAGCATCCAAGCAAAACTGGCTGGAGGGTGGCTGCCTAGATTTTACTAAGATATAGAATAACCTAGATTTTACCAAGACCAAAATTTGAGAACTTCTCTGTTGTGCTAAGGGGAGAATTTTTGTCTGGAAGTATTCCTAAATCTGTTGAATGACTACGGTTTTGCTATTGGCCCCATATACTTGTGGTGTTAAGCTGTGCATTCTTCTGCCTGGTGTGTTTGCTGACAGTACATCCATACTTTTCAGAATGTGCCTAGTTTCATTTTGAAAGAAAAATAGCTTAGGCAACTGTGAAACTGCTTGTACTCCTCTGCCTTTCCTTCTCCTATGGATATAAGATAGCAGACAGGTTTGTGTCACTAGTTAACGCGTGTGGCTTTTGTTTAGTTTTTCTTTGAAAAAGGATGAAGCAAAAAAGCAGAACTTGATGTGTGCCGTGCTTAGCAATTTGTGAGGATCTGGCCAAAACACTGCCATATAAAAGTTTTAACCTCTGTTCTGGCCATCAGGGAGATGTTTTAAACATCAGAGAGGCACTGCAAAATGGGATGAATTTCTAGGTCTACTTCTGTCAGTTGGACATGTGTTTGTGTGTGGGATGTTTCTGTTGGTCAGATAAGAGGATATATGCATTCCAGAGACATGGAGTCAGATAATAAACTATTCATATTTTGATGAAGTGCACTTCTGTGTAAATCCTTTTATTTTCTTTGGATACACAGGATATAGTAATTTAATGGTAGACTAAATAAAGCAGAGTAATGAAACAGAGTATGTTACCTATGGGATCAGTAACTTCTTGTTCTTGACCTCGCTGGGTGGTGTCCTACTTGCAAGACAAGAAATAGTTGAGTGTCATCTCTTTAGAAGAAATAGTTTGAGTGTCAATCTTTGAGATTCATCTTTGATAGTTCTCTCTTCTACCTTTCTTGTACTTTATGGTGTTCTTTAAATTATTTCTTCTTCAATACTAGCATATGTATGACTATAATTAAATGCTCTTCTCATGAAAGAATGAAACTAAATGAAAATAAATGGCTTGTGACTAATTTTCTTCTCTTTCCTGAGAAATTTGGTGTGCATGATACCTCATCTGCTGTGTTATAGTATCACTGATGACAATTTGTAGGATTCCATTCATAGTAATGAAGATTCTGAGTCAATTGACATCCCCTGCTTGTGTATACAGAAGAGATAAGAAAGGGAAATCTCAGGTTAAGACAAGTTTATTTAAGCAAAATAGGTTGATTTGCACAACATAATATCATTGATAAGGTTTAAGGAAATTGTTATTGCCTTTCTTCTTTTTATATTAATATATTTGTTTACCCCTTTTCCCTTCCAGCAAAACTATGTACTTTAGAGCCAGTTGAGTTGCAGTCCTGCTAGTACTGCCATACCTGGATACAGTACTAAATGTAGGTATGGCAGTACTCATACCAAGTTTCATAATTCAAATGTGAATACTATAGTTTTTTAAATATGAGATATTGATAGTAATTTAGTAACCAAAATTGAGATTGAAAGCTGCTGAAAACTTAGTGACAAAATGATGGTGTCAAGACCACTGACAGAGCATATAATGGTCATATCAACAACTTTAGTTAACAGGTTCTCCTGAGCTAGTTACTTGATCTGAATTAAGTTTCTCCACATGATTTATATGTTCACCTTTTTCAGAACTGAGAACTAGAAGCAGGTGTTGAAGCACTTGTATTTTCCAGTCTGGTTTCGTTTTGCTTCCTTCTACTCAATACAGTAACCAAAGGTGCATCGTAGTCCAAAGGTGGTGGCTGTTGGTTAAGTCTTAGGACAAACGTGAGATACTACTGAAGTGCTTGCTAGTTGAAGGGCAGCTTCAGGGAGCCCAGGAGCTTAGTCAGAGGTTGGTTCCACGTTTCAGAGGTGGCAGGCAAGGACAGTAGGGAGCACCCACAGGCTGCCCACGGCTGCATTACCTGTGATGACCTCTTAACTCTGTGTGACCTCTTAACATGAGCCAGCAGTGCGCTCTGGCAGCTCGAAAGGCAAATGGGATCCTGGGCTCCATCAGGAGAGGGGTGGTCAGCAGGGACATGGAGGTGATTGTCCCTCTCTACTCGGCTCTTGTGAGTCCCCATCTGGAGTACTGTGTCCAGGTGTGGAGCCCTCAGTACAAGAAAGACATGGAGATTTTGGAAAGGGTCCAGAGGAGGGCGACTAAGATGATCAGGGGCTGGAGCGCCTCCCCTATGAGGACAGGCTGAGGGAGTTGGGCTTGTTCAGCCTGGAGAAGAGAAGGCTGCGGGGCGACCTCATTGCAGCCTATCAATACCTGAAGGGAACCTACACCCAGGAGGGGAGTAAACTCTTCAAAAGGGCTGACAATAGCAGGACTAGGGGAAATGGATCCAAGTTGAAGGAGGGAAGATTTAGGTTGGATGTTAGGGGGAAGTTCTTTACAAGGAGAGTGGTTAGGCCCTGGAACGGGCTGCCCAGGGAGGTTGTGGATGCCCCGTCCTTGGACGTGTTCAAGGCCAGGTTGGACGGGTCCTGGGCAACCTGATCTAAATGTGTATGTTTGGTGGCCCTGCTAGGCAGAGGGGTTGGAACTACATGATCCTTGAGGTCCCTTCCAACCCGGGTGATTCTGTGTGATTCTGTGTGATGCAGTGCCAAGTGTGGTGCAAAGTGCAGGTCGGTGGCTTCCTTGTGTGTCTTGGCTTTCCAGGCAGATTTATTAAATTATCTGTAACATGCTCTGCTTTGCTAATGCAGGTAGTGATGCAGTTTTACTGTTAGAATAATAATGTACACTTGCTCAGAAAAAAGTTGTTTAGCTTACCCATGCAAAGTATGATGCCAATTCCATTCATTGGATTTGTTGTTATTATTATTAGCTTCTAAATATGCAAAATTTCTCATGACTGTAAGTTTGCCTTGTTTGGAGTGTGTGTGTGTATATAAAATACACATATATTTGGACATACATATACCCAAATATATATATTATGAAATATATATTATGAAATATATATTATGAAATATATATTATGAAATATATATATATATATATATATATTTTTTTTTTGTAAAGAAAGTACCATCTAGAAACAGGATGTTACAGGCTTCCCCTGCTGACCTTGGGGATGCACAGAATTCTGGAAACCAGAGAAGAACATCTGGAGAAATACTTGGGATGCCATATTTACTTTTGTGTTAGCAGTATGGCTCAGTTAAATGCCTGGCCATTGTCAAGTCAGGACAGAAGTTCAGAGAAGATGAAGAGCTGTGCTCAATTTGCTTGCCCTTAAAGAGGCATGCTGTAACACTTCAAGACTTCCTGTTCAAATCTGTAAAAAAAAAAAAAAAAAAAAAAAAAAAAAAAAAAAATAAAAAAAAATTGAAATTTGACGTTAGCAGCTATGGGTTAGACTACTTTTTTTTTTTTTTTTTTTTTTTTTTATAGCTCAAACAGTTATTTTCAGGGTGTGGAGAGAATCCTTAATGATGCATTATGGTTGGATGTAAGACAACGTTAAAGCTTATATTTTGAAACCAAAGTGATGATATTCAGCAAAATGTGGTTTCAAAAGTAAAAATCTAAGTTATTCTTATGAGAAAAGGCTCCAGAATGTATTGGTAGAATAGAAATAGTACTACCAAGGAAAATGGGACTCTTTTTCTTAATGTTCTGTGTTAATGTCAGCAAAGTTCTAATTGAGATACTCCAGTCAGTGTAGTGCCAGCATTAATTACTTCATTCTTTCCGAAGTGTGGTAGGAACAATCTGGATTTTTACAGTTGAGGTGATGCTTCATTTTGAAGTCACCAGTCAAACTTCAAATAGAACACCTACTTGAATGTATGCCTATGGAACCTAGTAGAGCACAGGAGTTTAATTCTCGCTGATGAGCTGGTGAGTCCAAGAGGTGATTCCAAGACTCTGACAGGGTTCAGTAGTAATGTCAGACTTTAGAGTAGATGTTCTGCTGTGAGAGGATCTTCATCATGGAAATATCTGAATCCAGTTTATTTTATTATTATTACACTTGTGAAAAATGCCATGACCATCTTCCTTGCTCTGTTTCTACTGCTTGTAAAAATAACTAAATATACACGGAGAGAGAGAGAGAGAAGCAAAAAATTGATTTTTTTTTTTTTTTTTTTTCTTTTTCCCAAGAATGCAGATGGAATAGGAGCTATATAGTGGGAAACTAATAACTGTGCTCTGTGCTTCTTTTCTTCAAAATTTAAAACATAGGTAGTAAATCGGTGATGAGTTAGACAGAACTACTGTAAGTCCACCTCTGCTGTCTAACCACATTATTGGTCATACAGCTTGTGCTCACGGTCTGTCAGTAATGCTGTGAGCCTCTCTGAGGGACAGTAAATCAATGACAAATCATGCAGGCAACTACTGTATGCCTTAACTCTGTACAAGATGGAATTCAGACTGGGGAAATGAGGAGACTGTGTCTACAGCCAGGTGACACTGTTTCCTAAAAATTATGTTTCAGAGCAGTTTTGCAGAAAAAAATGTGAGGGTTCTGGTGGTCATCAAGATGAATGTAAGCCATCTGTGTGCCTTTGCTGCAAAGATATCTAATGGTGTCCTGGACTGCATCAGTTGCTAAGAGGTTGAGGGAAGAGACTGTTCCCCTCTATTCAGTACTGATGAGGCCACAGCTGGAATTGCCGGGTCCAGTTCTAGACTGCAAGTGCAAGAGAGACCTGGACATGCTGGGCAGAGTCCAGCAATGGCTTGTGAAGATAATCAAGGGAGTGAAGCTGCTCTCCTACAAGGGAATACTGAAAGAGGTGGAATCGCTTGTGGAGAAGACTGTCTAAAAATACCTGAGTAGAGGATGCAAAGGCAATGGGGCTCTTAGGGGTTCCCAGTGCCAGGACAAAAGGCAATGGACACAGACTGCAACACAGGATGTCCTCTCTGAACATCAGGAAACGTTTTTATTATGAGGGTTCTGGTGGAGAAGATGGGGAGGCAATCCAGTTGCCCCCTCCGGTCTCGACCATTGCACAATTCATGTAATTTATTGCAGGCTTCTTTCTTTCTGCAATCCATCTGGAGATTTTTGTATCACTTCGTGTTTTAAGCAAGTGACTTTTAGTTTTGTCATCTATGAGTACCGATAATATTTCAAATGTTTTTGCAAGGCGAGGTAATTTCCTTTGGATGTAATTCCATACACTGCACTGCAAATATTTGTGGTCCAAGTTCTATGAAGAATGTCAGAGGTACTGTTTCAAAGCACTTGTTTATGAAAGGTTAAAAGAAATCCAGATGTGAAGATTCTCTAGAAGTGTTTGTAATAAAAAGCTTTAGAAGCTCATTCCTATCCATCACTCATCTGTTTATGACACCTCTGGAAAAATCCTTCTGTTTCTTTCCCTCCCTAAGCCCCTAGCACTTGATACTCTAGGAGAGCAACGAAGAGCTTATTGCTGGTTCAGGTTTTTTCCGCTTGCATAATTTTACCTCTCCTATTTCAATGAGGAATTTTTTATTAATATGCGTAGTATCTGCGCTTAAGCTTCTCATCTCTGCTTTCTTCAGCTGGTTACTTTCACAAGCAAGAGGCTCTGAGAAAGCAACCTATAGATGGAAAACATCTGTATTTATGAAGCCTGAAATGACTGTATGCATTTAGCAGATATAAAGCTTCTTTCTCCTGGAATTGTTCCCTCATAGCAAACGTGCAGGTATTCTGAGGCTCCTGATGATTTGTCTGGAAAGAGGAAACAACTGCTGCTGCAAGAATAGAAGTAAGATTTATCAAAGGAGGGAAGTTCTGCTTTGTGTCTTGATTTTTCTCTTTCTAAAGGATGCTTGTAAAGCTTGGAAGGATGGCATTAAGAGGAGAACAAACAGCTTTCTTTATTTTGTGTGTTGATTAGTCCTGCTTTTAGGTAGTACAGAGGAGAGGGGAAGAACTGATATTAGCGTATTGTTCTTCCTCCTAGGGAAAGAGGGAGTGTCCCATCACATGTATTACTGGGTGTATGTTTGTTTTTCCTAGTTTTCTAATTTAGTTGTTTTTCAGATATGTTTCAACCTCTCCTGAAGTACAGATCGTCTGATACCTCTGCATGTGGGCCTAATCCTGACACATTCCCAGTTTTAGCCCTGACATTAGCTTGAAGAAATGCGATGTGGAAAAAATAGCCATGGACCCAGAGTGTGGCCAAAATTATTCATCTCATTAGTTTTTAGCAGGACTCCTGGTTGCCATTCCTTGCTTTTTCTTGGATTTGTGGGGATGATTCTGAGATTTGGTGACGATAATGGTGTTGTATTCCTAATGGAAAAGGGGTATGTTCCCATGAACATGAACGTAACACAATCAAATGAGCTGTGTGTTCAAATGTGTGGCATCCCTTTATTTCAGTTTTCTGTCTGAGATGGGCGTGTGGTCACATACGTAACTTTGAAGTGTAAGCTGCTTTATGTTATCTGTTATGTTATCTGGAGTTACACCGCTTAACATACTGTTACTGTGGAGCTGCCTTTCTGTAATAGTAGCTTGCATCCTGCAAACCTGTTCTTGAAGCTTGGTCTTGAGTGCCAAACTTTTTCAATAGAAGAGTTCAAAAGATTGTGCTCATTATGCTAAAAATATGGTACCCCTAGGCTCCTACTTGATCAAACTTAAAGATGCTTTAGAACTGGGCCATAATTAATTGTACAGTAAAACAGAATTATTATTAATTTATGTTTATAAGAGAAGGGACTAAGTTATGTTCATTCTTTGTACAGTTTTGGAAAAGAGAAACACGCATTAATAAACAACATGTCTGTAATTAATTAATGATCCCCTAGAGAAGGTTTGCTCCCAAAGTAGCTAATTACTGTGTAAAATACTAAAAAAAATTAATCCCAAAGCAAATCATGCAAAATCAGCCATGGGGTAGTGAATTGTAGAGATTGTTTTCTGTTTTAATACCTCAAGTTAACAACTGAGACAAATGATGAAATGCAAAACAAAACTCCAGTGCTCAGGTGCATTTTGGCATTTCTCATTAATAGGATCTTAGCTGTGCATTAAAAAATATCATAAAGATCTTAGTAGAATTAGTGTGAGCTATAGACCTCTTGCCATCACTTTTTGTTACTGAAGGAAGATCTAGACAGGTCCTAAGTACCAGTCCTCAACTTCATCATTCTCTACTTTTTCGGTTGTCTGTCATCAATCTTCTGGTGAGTCTTGCTTTTCTCCTTTTTCAGATAGAAGTGGAAAGATCTAGAATTCTATCACTAACGTACATTTCAGAAGCTTATTGTTGTTGTAGCCTACATGTCATCAGCTCAGGAACCAGTTAACGAACAGGTCATCACGTGTTTCTCGATCGGCAACTGAAGCAGATTTTGTTATTGGCTTCCAAAATTTTAGGGATTTTTTTTTTTTTTTTTTTTTTTTTTGCAAATAATAAAATGCACTCTGCTTTGTGCACTGAGAGATTCACCGACTTCCAAGAAAGTGCATAAATATGTCAAAAACTTGTGTGCTTGTAGAATCAGAGCCTTGATTCACAAAACGGTACTTAGTAAGAAAAACAGGTACAAAGTAGTAATTTTTTTTGTTGAAAACAATGTTTATTGCAGAGAGAAATGTTAGCAACATTGATTGATATCTGACAAGAGGTGCAGAAGTAATTAACGTGACAATGTAGAAATCATATCATAAATATTTTTGTCCCTTGCAACTGCAGCACACACATAAACTAGACTTTTGGATGTTCTGTAGTGTGCTTTATGAAAGAAAATATTTCTTTTCCTTATGGAGAGAAAATTATATCTTACATAAGTTTTCCGTACAAAGTCTCCATAGTTCTACTTCAGCCTAACTGATATGTACCGCTTCTGTACAATTTAAATCAAGCTCTGATACATCCTCACTTCCCTTTCCTTCCCTGCTCTTAAATCTTACGTGGCTTTACTAAGAACGAATGAAATCTTCCCTATACTTAGAAAATGAGACTTCTCACTCTGCAACTATTTATAAGTCTCTGTAACATATATCAGCCTGTATGTAGTTATATAAATCTCGCTCTGTTGTCTATTCGTATAATAAAAAGTACATAACACATCATATGGAATATATATAACTATTATATAGTATTATAGTACATACTATAAAATGACCGGTTATAAACAACTGCATGCTTAAGAAGTAGCTAGGACATCAGAAATATTTATAGTGTGATTTTTTTTTTTTTTTTTTTTTTTTTTTCTTTCTTTCCCCATTCCTTAAAGGTAATGACTTAGGAACAAATCTGTTCTCAAATATAATTGAAAATTGGGCATTGGTTCTAAGCCTATTTAAACCAGTTTAATCTGAAGATGAATGTGAATACAGAATAAATTGCTGTCTATGAAACGATGTATTCAGACTACAGATACTCATGTTTGGCAGGTTGTGTCTTGACTTGGCCATTTCATCCTGCCTTTATCTGTTATACATATTCTGTATAAACTTTACCATCTGTGCGCTTGATATAAACGACTTTTCTCATGTTAGCAGGAATGATTTGGTAGGGGAAGCTAGCAGCTGTGTTGCTAGTATGTTCTCAGCTTTTATAGACAGGAGATGTGCTGACCTGCTTCTTCGGTTTTATGGTGGAGCTCTGAAAGAGCTGAGGAGGTGACACAGAAGGAGTTGTGCATGTTCCTCCTTTACATGCCTTGAAGAAAGGGGTCACCGTTTCCTTCTTTGCTCTCACTTTCTTTGCTAATCTGTTGAAGCGCCTTCTGGAGTCTGTTTGGAAAGGCGTTGGAGCTGGAGGAAATGAGACAAACTGTTATGGGGATATGGAACAGCTGTGTTGTAAGGAGAAATTCAATAGTCTTGACTTGTTAAGTCTGGAAAAGACCACCAAGGGTGAATATGACAGATGTGCAAAATTCTGAATTATGTGGATAAAGTGATTAAAAATAAATAGGAAAGAGATTTTTTTTTTTTATTTTTTTATTTTTTTATTTTTTTTTTCTTCCCTGTGAAGAGAATTAATTGAATTGATTTCATCACCCCATGTTGCTGTCTGGCTTCCTGTAGTAAAGGTGCACCAGGACCTGTTCTGGAGGCAAAAGCCTTCACAGGGCTTGGCATCTGTGGGATTTTTCCCAAGATTTGGAAGAACAAAGAGTGTCTGCAGCAAGGCAGATGTTGGAGGAGGGGACAAATGAAAACCATCTGGAGGTGTCTCTCACTGGGGGGCATGTGCTCTCAACACAAACCAGAGAGCTTATCTATTGAGTGTTGGAGAAAGCAAACTGGGCTGGGTGGTTCAATCCAATATTGGCTTTCATGTGTTGGGTTTTATTGCTCAGAGCTAGGGACATTGAAATATTGCAATTACCTGGTAGCATTTTCTAGAGATAATATTTTTAAACAATACTATTTCTGGCAAAATTCCAGGCTTAGTCATAGCTATGCATTGGTTAATCTTCTGCAGTTCTTGACTTATCTTTGTCAGATGCCTGGAATAAGTGAAGAGAACAAAATAAATTTTTTGCTGGAAAGAGTTTTCTCCTGAAAGTCCACCTAATCTATTGAGCTGCTGGCAAACTCAGTGCAGTACAACATGAAGCCAAGAAACAAGAATGAAGAGAACAATGAAAAAAAGATGGAGTATAGTGAAGGCATCTGTTGTTGTTTTTTTTTCCATGGAAAGGAAAAGTCATGTCACTGAACTATGATTCAAAATGTGACTTCATTCTCTGCAATTTTGTGAGCATCACAGGAGGTGCTGCATAATAAACTGCTTGCTTATCGTTAAAATTATTTCTGCTTTCTTAATAATTCTTCAAGATTTAGAAATAAAACAAAACTATTTTCCTTCAGCTCCTCTTACTAGATTTTTCTATTTCTATTCCTACTAGGAATAATTTCATCAACATCTTGGTTTCCTGTGCATTATTTTCAAATGGGACCATAGGGGCTTACTTTAATTTGTTTGTATTCTGTTTCCTACAAGCTTGGGAATCTGTAGGCATTTTTCTTGTGTGTTTGTGCATATGTACTTTTTTGTTTTATGTCAGGTTTTGGGTAAAGGTTCCTTTGCTGTAGAGGTGTAATAAACTTAACTCTTTTAGCAACAGAAATAAACATTTTATCTGTACTTCAAAGTACTGAGATTTCTAATGCTTTTTTAGTTTGTAACAGGATAAAAAAAACTTCCTTTCTGCTACTCTCAAAAAAGATCCAGCCCACCATAGAAAAGCTGACAGTGCTCCAGCCTTCATATTTTACAGCCCAGTTGGATTTTGTGATCACCAGATAACTTTGTCTTGGGAATGCGAGGAGGCACATCTATCTATGATTTTGGCCCTGAAAAAGAATAGTAATAGTAAAATATTAGCTTATCTAAAACAATTGGAGGGGGAAAGGGACATTTTTAATCACTGGAAAAATTTTGATCAGCCTAATTGCTTTTTTTTCTTAATTTCTTTGAGAAATAATAAAGTTTCATATTTAACAAGGTTCACGTATGAGCTTTGACCTCTTTCTTGCTGTTGGGCTTGTCGTCTGTATTTTAAAAAATTATTTTGTATCTTTTGTGTTTAAGTATCTTACTTGTAGCTCTTTGTCTTAGTTTCAGCCGGGACAGAATTGTTTTTCTTCAGAGTATCTGGTATGATGCTGTTGTGGTTCTAGGAGAGAAACGGTGTTGGTAACACAGTGATGTTTACAGTTGCTGCTAAGCAGTGCTGTACAGATCCAGGTCCATTCTCAGCAAAGGGCCCAAGGAGCAAGGAGGGAATCAGGACAGCTGACTTTAAGTGGCCAAAGAGATATTGCATACCGTATGATGTCATGCACAGGGAGTTCTGAAGGCGGGTAGTAAGCTATCTTGCTCTCTTATGCAGCTCACAGAGTGAGATGGGTATTGTTTGGGCGGTAGTGAGCAATTGCTTGTGCATCACCTGTTATATATGTTATATGCATACATATATATGTATTTGTCAGAATTATTATCCTTTTCTTCTAAGTAAATAATTTTATCTCAATCTGTGAGTTCTATTTTTTTTTTTTTTTTTTTTTTTTTCCTGTTTTTCCCCATCTCACTGGGAAGGAGGGAGTAAGCAACTGTGTGGTTCTGAGCCACCTGTTGGGTTAAACCACAACACACAGTAATATATTATAGGCTATTGCATATGTCAGGCAGTTTAGTTTCTGTACAGTTATGTATATCTACTTTTATGGAATCACTTTCATTTCCTGTTCTCTTTATGTTGGTGCTTATGCTTAAGAGTACTGCGTGTCTCAAATTAGCATTTTTTAAAATGAGGCTATTAGTTCTTGATTTCTGCTCTGTTGTGTTGACATTTTTGCAGTGTTGGTGATGTTTGCACTGTTACTGGTAGTGGGCTGCTAGCTCTGCTGTTATTATCTAGCATTTGTGTGAACTCATAAGTATGCAATAAGACAGTTCTGTATTGAAAAACTTAATCTGAAAGAAAATCATACTATAATTTATATTGGAAGGGACCTCAGAAGAAAAGAGACACAAAGAAGCCATTGATGCTGTGTGAGCACTGCTCAAACATTGGGGTGTAATCAGCACTGTTTGGTCACAGGTGTAAACAACAGCAGTGTGCAGGCTGCCATGAAGAAAACAAACTCCATCCCAGCCAGACCCACTACAGCTTGCTTAGTTTTTGAGGTGATGTAACGAACAGCAGCAGGCAACTTACCAGAGCACTTAAATGCTTTGGAAGGGCACTAACTCAGGCACTGCAGCCAGGTCTGAAGCTCCTGTTCTGAGTGCACTACTTTAAATGCGGTATTCCAAAACAAGAAGTCAGCACAAGTGCTCTGTGGTGGCTTGCTCCAAAGCTTCAGGAGCAAAACTGCCTTGCTGGAAAAACGCAAGCCTAGATTTCTGGACAAAAGATCTCAGACTGCTAAAAAAAGTGAGGAAAAAGCATTTTAGTTCCCTTTCATTTGTGAAGCAAAGCTACATTGTCAGGACATCCGTAGTTGTTTGCAGATTAGAAGTGAAACAGTTGACCCATTCATGTCTTCTAGCATAATGGTATCTCATATCTGTGCTCTCTTATCTGCCTGGTTGTTTTTTTTTTTTTTTTTTTTTTTTTTTGTGTGTGTGGACTTTAGTGTGCTGAATGACTTGCGTTCAAGACAAAATATTTGGGGAACACCAAGTCTTGTACATAGCTACTGATATAGAGACTGTGCTAAAGGGAAAAATAAAATGTATTGTGATGGAATATCTGTCAGCAAAGAAGAAAGGAATGAGTGTGGCTTCTCCCTTTCTTTTATTGGTACAAGGGTCGGGGGAAAAATATGGGGAAGGCCACAGTTTTCTTCAGACATCCACTGAAAGATCAAGATTCTTAAGAAGGTGGGTGGAGGGGTTAGTGGTGGTCAAATTGGCAAACGGAAGGTTAAGAGAAATTTGGAGACAGTGAAACCAAAAATAAGAAATTATTATGCTGCTGTAGCATTTGGTCTCCAGAATCTCAGAAACAATGCAGGAGTTAGGAGGGAAGGGAGGGTTGTAAGTGTGGAATAACAGTATAGGTATGGGGAGCTACTAATTGTTTGGACTAGAAGTTTTTGGACTGGAAAAGACAACTTAATGGCCAATATGGAATTTGATAAAACTGGGAACTGCATTGGGGAAGAACACTGGGAATTATTTATTAATGTTGCAACAAAGAATTGGGGGTACTAAAATGACCTTCCATTAGCCAACAGAATTTAAAATGTGTGGAAAGAATTCTTTCTGTATAACACGTGACTAAGCTATGGAGCTCACTGTCATAGAATAAGAAGACATTGAAGTTGAGGTAGGTTCAAAAATCAATTGAATGCTGTTTCCGTACTTGTTTGTGAAGGGTTGTCCAACCAAAGCTCCTTGAGCTATACCTTGAACGTTCTTGGTTGGACCAGGACTGGCAAGGCAGAGCTGCCTGGCTGGCTGGTATGCTTCTCATGCTCAGTCCTCAAAAGCAGGAACCTCAGGTAGGAGGGCTTCTGGTTGAATCAGATGTGACTGTACTTTTGCAGAACATTTGGTACAAGCTGAAAAGATCCAATAAAAGGGAAATAAAAGGATACAGAGCAGAATTATGGGAAACTTGACAGGTGGGAAACAGTGCTTAAGAAGTTGCCATGTTGTAAGAAACAATTACTATCTCCACTTCAGATAATGCAGTGGAATACAGGAATATGAAGTAATTTAAGCTGAAAATGCATAGCTGAGGATTGAACTTGGATTTGGCATAGCCTACTGAGACAGCAACTGTTTCTTCAATATAAGTCTTGCAGATGGAGTGAACCAAAATTTTATTACCCTGAGGTAAAAAAGTGGGAAAAGGAGAGGAGGTTGAGAATGGTTCTTTGCATGTGCACACATAAGGAGAAAATATCTTGAAGAGTGATTAAGCACTTGAGAAATGTCATTTGATCAAGGAATAGAGTTTCTGACATGAAGCTCTAAATGTGGTATAATCACATCAGCACTCAAACTGCTAGGATGAATGACTCCTTGAATTGTTTTAATTTTGTCTGAGAGTCTTGTCATGTGGGAGCTCCAGCAGACAAGAGACAAATCTCTATTCCCAGTATTAGAAAGAAGAGCAAGAGTTCATGCTTTATATAGCATCTTATTTCAAATGCATTTTAATATTTAATATTAAAATAATATTTTTTAAAAAATCCCATTAATTAATAGCATTAACTATATTTGAAGGACCTTTGCACCCAGAAAGAAATCTGAATTCTAAAACATGTACATATAATCAGAAATCCATGTGTTACAGATGTAGGTGAACCACTGTAGCATTTGTGCATGATATTTGAAATGAAATGAGTGTGAGATGTATGTTCTGACAGATTGCATATCCTAAATCTTCATCTGCAATGCTCATTTTCATATATTGTCATCTTTGCACTGTACTTTGTTTGGTACTGTATAGATATTACAGCTGTGAGCAGGCATCCTAATGAATTCCTGTCAAGTGTATGTAAAGATACTGAGGGGAGAAAGGACACCTTGGCTCTTGTAAATTAAATCTGAAAGAACGTGGAGCTTTTCTAATACAGCAGAAAGGCTGATTTGTCCTTAAAGATTGAAATAAAAGTTGAGAATTGTGTGAATGATTTCCAAATTCCTAAAAGGGGAGTCTGACTATCCCAGTAATGTAGAAAATGATCTTCCTAGATGAATTGCTTGAAAAGCGTATCGATTTTTAAAATGTGATGGGAGGAAGGTGTTAACTGACCTATTATGGCTAAGTTAGTATATGAATGTAGGCTGCAAGTGAGAACAGTTTTGATTGATTGACAACATTGTTTTCTTAGCAGATAAATAGGGATAAGGTCACTTCATCAATATAACTAGCAAGTGCTTTGGTGTATTTTTGGTGATTCAGGCAACAGAGTAGCGATATATCACTTGCCTGTTCTGATTTCCTACCAGTTGTGATCCTAAGAGCTCATCTCTGGTAGAATTACTGAGAGAAGGCAGTGAATTTAGATTTCTGAACCTTTTCTAGCTAAAAGTGCTTTGTGCAGAAGGATATGATTTTCTGTTTTACTTTCACCACTAGCTTCAGTATGCAGAAAACAAGAAATGTGTAGGACTGGAATGGAGATGTTACAAAATGAAGATTTTAAAGTGATACCCAAAATTACTCTTGAAGCATTTCACCATTTCTTTTCACACGTTTCAGGTAATATGGAAAAGTACCACTACTTCAGGATGTTTGTGAATATGTTTTGAAATACTTTGTGTGTGTGTGTGTGTGTGTGTGTGTGTGTGTGTGTTTCTGTTTTGAGATTGATTGCTATCTTTCCAGGCTCTTTTTCTTCACAAAAAATATTTTCTTGTCTAACAGTTTCATTATGATAATGTCTCCCTGCTTTTGTTTGGTTTCTCAATCAAAAGACAGAAGTAAATGTAGAGTTGCCATGCTTTAAAAATACAAGGTGAAACCAAAACTTGCAAAGATTTAGTGGAGCACACACAAATGAAGTGGATGGATACTCTTTCTCTTTCTCTTTCTCTTTCTCTTTCTCTTTCTCTTTCTCTTTCTCTTTCTCTTTCTCTTTCTCTTTCTCTTTCTCTTTCTCTTTCTCTTTCTCTTTCTCTTTCTCTTTCTCTTTCTCTTTCTCTTCTTTCTCTTTCTCTTTCTCTTTCTCTTTCTCTTTTCTTTCTTCTCATTTAAGCACAAATAGCTATTTTTTTAAAACTAGACGGGGCAGATTGGAGCATTTCTCCATCAGTGGAAGGTATACAGGATGCAGTGATTATATACTTATGAGGGGAGTACAGCTGGGACAGAGGCTTGCTCAGATAATAAGTGTGTCCTGAGATGTTTGTTTCTTTTTCTTCCTTCCCCTGGCTCTTCTGGGGTTTCATGAGCCATTTGAAAAGAGCTATACGTGCTTTGAAAGTAAAACATTTGCTAAAGTGCTTCTGCAAACTGCATAAATAAACTAGACTTGGCAGAAGAACTTCAGAGTAGGTTTATGGCTAGGGAGACTTACTGCCACTTTCTTCAGTTTTGGAGCACTAGCAAGGCCCCTGTAGGATTTATGAATGCTTAATTTTTCTAAGACTGTACGTGTGTATAGACTGCTTTCATTACTAAACATAGCGCATGGGAAAGAGCAGGAGCAAGACACTATCATTTACTTGTCCCACTAGTGAGCAACGCTTTGAAGCATAAAGCAGATTCTCTTGTAGCTTTGCTCAGCATAGTAGAAAACAAATAGACAAGAGCCTTATTTCCAGCACAGAAGGCAAAAGGAAGTGGGAAATGGGTAATCAAAGGTGGTTGGCCTGGTGGTATTGCTGGAGGAAAGGGAGTGATTAGAACCATGTGGGAAAACTTGGATGCTGAGGCACTACCTGGATATGTGTATGGAGGCTTTTATTAGTGTCTGTGCAGGCTTTCTCTTTCTGAATCACAGTATGCATGGAGATGTCTGTGAGAAAATAAATCCTGCAACCTTTTGTAGCTTACCTGTGAAGCAAGGCAGCTCACGGGGGAGATGCCAGAGGTGTCAGTTCTACTGTCCAAAGCAATTTCCTCTGAAGTGTTCACAAGAAGCGAGCACAACAGAACTGGTATCACTCTATGAAAAAGAATCACTCTGGAAAAAATGCTTTGATTCTGTTCTGAGAGTTGTGAGCCATTTATACATTGAATCTGTGCCATCTTTGGAGGCTAGAGAAAAAATATCGAGGGTACTTCATTAAGAAATGTGTAGTCAAGCAGGTACAAGTATGATTTTGCATTTTGGTACACGACCTTCTTTCCTAATCCAAAACCAGCTGGTGAAATCATTCAGATGGAGCTGTGCCCTATTTGAGGCTTGATGCTGAAGTGCATCCTGTGCTTTAGCAAGGCCACTCACTTCCTCCACCAGGCATTGCTACAATAAGTGATTTATGTTTTCACTAGATTTGCAGTCTCTTGCCCCCCAGCCTGTCCTCAGTTGTAAAGCTGTCACTAATTGGTCCAGAAAAGTGGTGCTAAAAAAAAAAAGGATGTGCTGAAATGGCTTGCATCTACCAAAGTGGGGTGATTTCACTCAGGAGCCATCAGCGATGCCTCCACGGTGAATCTGCATCAGATCACAGGGGCTGGGGCTTGGAGAGTCAAACGTGTCTGATTACTGAAGCGGTGTTAGCAGCTGTGTGCTAAGCACCTGATAGGAACGCCTTGCAAGTGTACACAGCTGCAAACCTGGGCCCAATCTCAGCAGAGTAGGTGTAAATGGGATTAAGGGAAGCATGCATCCCTTCTCTAATAGCTGGCCAGCCGAGGCGTAAGCATAGGTATGCAATAAACTTCTGGATAGAGCTGCAGAATGTAATTCTCTTCTAAGATAACTGCTTTGAAGAATCTAATCATGTGGAAATGAGTTCTGGGCTGTACGTATTCCTTTGCATCCCTAATCTATGTGGTGTTAGTTGTTGCCATGCTTTGCAACACTCAACTAACTATAGGTAGTACTTTGTTCTTGTATTTCGCTGCTGCAATATTCATACAGTGTTGGAAGGTACTTTCTCCTGCTGACAAGTCTTTAATAGCAACCAGCCAACTAAAGGGCTTTTTTGGCTGAGGTGGCAGAGCCTTTCAAACAGAAGCCCAGCCTCCAAACCTGGACAACAACTGCTCTGCCTGTGCCAAATACATCTTGTTTGTGCTTTTCTTCTCAAATGTGGTAATTGAAAGCTTCATCATGTGAAGGACTGCATTTATTTTACTCATGTTACTAATCTGTGCAATTTAACAGCAAGCAGGGACACAAACTTCATTAAGATCCAGATGAGAGAAAAAAAGAAATTGGCTGAGGTCCCTCTCATTCTAACAGTACTGAAAATAAGAAGTGGCACCAGGAAACACAAGAGTGTGTTCAGTTAAGATTACAAAAGCTGCTGTTTTTTGCTGATTCCTGCATTTAACCTAGGTGGTGGTATAGCAGTGTGAGACATCTTCCAATTCTGTAGTTAGTATCCCTCAGTGCTTGTCTGCTTGTGCATTTAATTGTTTTTTTGTTTGTTTGTTTTGTTTGTTTGTTTGTTCATTTGTTCTGGAACTGAGGATAAAAATTAGTCCTTAACAAAGCCAAGTGCCCCTTGCCTGTAGCTGCCAGCACTGAGCTGCAGCAGGTGGGTGCCTTGCCTGTGACAGGGAAAGGGTGGTGAAGAAGCCGGTAGTGTTCAAGGCTTCACACATACATGGCTTCTGTGTGTTTTCAAGGCTTTCTTTTGATGCCAAGTGTTATACGTTCACTATAATCACAAGTGTTTGTTTGAATTGATCCTTAGAGCTTCAGTGTAACAGCTTTTATCAAATGGTTGAGGAAGAGGGCTGAAAAAAGCCGATAATACTAGTAGATTTCAACAATTAAGTGTATCTAAACTAATCCATTAAATTCTGGGGGGAAATAATTTTGCTTCCTTCAAGCAACATTTCTTGTTGCAAAAGTTACTATATAGTGAGATGGAAGATCAAAACCTATTTACAGCTGGTAACTACATGACATTTAAATAATATTGAGTATTCTTGGGTGTGATGGATCAGATAGTTTTCTTGCACTGTTTTTAGATTTGAGGATATGATTTCTTACCATACATTAGTGTAGAAAGCAGGTTATCATGGTTTAAAAAAGAGTTATAGAAAACCGCACCTTTCTATGTTTTGCTCAAGTGAATTCATTTATTCTGGGGGACAGACTACGCAGCCTCTAAGTAGAATATACACTGATTTACTGCTTATTCTTAAAAAGAGAAAATGATTTTTTGCAATGGTGAAAAATAAAGGAGTACACATTCTAAATTTGATTTTGGGAGTATACAAAAGGCAAGGGTTACAGGTAGGGAAAGGGTTGTCTTATGCAGTAACTTATTTAAAAGGTGTACTCAGAGCAGAGCAGTGTCTAAAATATAAATGATATTCTGCTTTGTTTAGCATAATGAAATGCTTTTTTTTTTTTTCTTAATGGGGACAAAGTACACGAGAATGCAATTAAAAGGCATGGAAGCAGTTATGAAAACTAGGATACTATAATTTGCTTTATGTTTATAAGTAGAGGAAACTGCTTTATCAGCAGGAAAAGAAAAAATGGTAAAGGCATGAAGAGGCCTGGAATGTTTCTTACATAAAGGCATTTTGTGAAAATATTGTTTAAGCAGGAACATGGTCACTTAGTAGTGACCATGTTCCTGCTAAGTTCAAACTCCTCTTTCCACCCTCTTCCTTTCCTCCCCCCCCGCCCCTTTCATTCAGGTCTGCCTTTGAGATACGGTGTCCAGCTGCTGGAACACATCTGGCTTCAAGTTTTTGTAGTTGGTTATGAGAACTTGAAATGTATTAATTACCAGAACATATTTAGTGCCACAGTTACATAATACTGAAACGCTTCCAATCTGCATACATCTATTTCTTTTTCTTTTGTTTCAGATAGACGAGGCTGAGGTTTATTAAATTAGTATGTCTAGTGGTCATCATATGGCATGTGTTCTTTGAGGAAATTACTTAGCCCAAGCAGTTTAAAATTGCTAGCTCTGGAAGCCAAGTTTTTAGCTGTTGCATCTGATGTCAGTATCTGTGATATGGTTTTTTTGTGTGTTGAAGAATATGTTTGATTTGTTTGCTGTTTGTAGCAATTTTTCCAGTATAAAATCCCTTTAAAAATAACTGTAAGAAGGGAGAGGAAATAGAGCTCTTTCCTGGGAATTAGTTTTTGGGAGGGATGTACATGTTTTAAAACTTAACAAACTACAACTTAAGGAATTAGTATGTTTAAAAAGTTTTAGTGCAGAAGATAGATACATTAGTCTGCATTTGTTGTCAGTACAGGTTATACCAGTGAGCTGGGATGGTATTTGATGCATGTCAGTAAGGAGTCAGTTTTGTGTCATTCAACACATTACTGTAGGGTGACAAAATAGATCATGTAAAATGTGGTTTTTTTCCTTCCTATAAAATTATTTTTCTAGTTGACAGAGTAGAGCCATGAAACTAGATGTCGTGCATGTATTTGGCTGATTGAGTACATTAAAAGTGAATTAAATCTTGTGACTAAAAAAGCTGGAAAATTTACCTCGTGTCCAAGATGCATTGATTTAATTAGGTAAGTATATTCTTTTGATGTTGGAAAGCCTGATATGCAGTTGGGTATGTTATACTGTGGGAGTTACCTTAAAAACAAAGAAATAAACAATAGGAATCTTCTGTTGAAAATGAATTCTTTAGTTTGTGCTTTGTAAAGTTGTTGTAGTCTCCAGGGCAGTTCTTTGTTCCCGCTTCTATCCTCTTTGGATATAAAATACTGTCTTGACAGTAATTTGTGGGCAAAAGGGCCATTTTGTTTCTGTATTTTTTTTTCTATATTCTGTTCTTGAGCGTGCATGTCTCAACCCCTCCCCCTAAAACAAACAAACAAACAAACAAAAAAAAAAAAACAAGCAAAACTTATTTATGGAGAATGTGTCCACTTGTAAAACACAGCTATTTGATATAACTGTTTTTGTCAGAATTAGTTGTATGCCATTTGATGATCAGACTATGTTATTGTTTTTAATTAATACAGATAAAAAAGACCAGAAATTGTTTCAGCAGAGTTTCTTTGAGAAGGACATCAACAATGTATGGTTGTGGGCTCTGCAAATTTCATAGCGTTTGGGCTGACCTGGCCCAGGAGTGTGCCCTGAATTTGGCACAACAAGCTTACTTTGTTACTGGTCAGTTTAATGTTCAGTATTCCCTTTTTTTTGAAAAGGCTCAAATGAAATTTGTGTCAGATTTTACAAATTTTAGGATCCTCCCTTCGCGTTACATTACATTACACATTTAAAGTATTAGATTCACAAAGACAGGTAGGTAATGAAGTCAGAAGAAAATTTGTTTTCTCCCTGTAGCAGAAATGCTAAGTCATGGCCTGAACCAATGATTGACCACCTGGTAAGAAGGCAGGGCCAACCCAGGGTAGCTCAGGTGTGTACAATGCATCTGAATGACTGGAAGGGGTGCAGCAAGGATCCACCCCTTCCCAGACTCATGTAAGTGTTGGCAGTGGAGGCAAGGATATTTTGATGGAGATCCCTGCATATCTGAGGTCTTCTGAAGGTAAGCAGATTCTTTCTTTTATTTCTGTGCCGACAGCTGTTGTATTTGAGCAAACCTTCACTGCTGCAATCTGGGATCTGGCTGCTCTGCTGTTACTGCTGCACTTTCCATTGCATTACACTCTCCGTATGGATAAAGACTGTGTGACTCTTAATCTGATTTCAAACAAACAGAAACAGTTATTCTAATGAAATAAAACTCACTTGTGGAATAATCTATGACTTATGCAATGTTGGAGGATATTCAGTTCAAGTGGAAGCAAGCAAATTAATTCTCTGTTTTGTTTGTGGTGTTGAAGGCTGTGACTTCTGCTTCAGAAAGAATCTAAGAGAATTGCTACTTCTATTAAGTGTTGCCCAAACAGAATATTATTTTGTTATTACGAGTTGTCTTGAAGTCTTCGTATTCATTTTTAAAATTGTTCTTTTGGTATTTAGTACTAGAAAAGTCTTGTGGAAAATACTTCTGTGTTCTGCATAATACTTCTGTATAAGAGAATCAAGTTCAGCCAACTGTGTTTGAACACTGTTTTGTGTGATGTGTGAAAGCGAAAGAGGTAGATCAATAGTGAGCAAACTGATTCCTATAAAATATTTTTACAAATACAGTTAAAGCGGGTATGGGATACATCATTCTCAGCTCCTGTGTGAAGTGAGGAGGATTACTGCCCACACAGTAACTCTGAGAACCAGTTGTGTTGTAATCATTGCCTTCGTATCTATACAATGTGTAAGTGTAAATTGATAGTTTATCTACTAGATCACTCTTAAAACTGAAATTATTGCAGCTAGATAAAACATTTTCAAATTGTGAAACATTATGATTCATCTCTTTTTTTCCTCCATGGTTTATTAGTTAGTGTAAAGATGACCTACTCCTGTTATGTTGCCTGTTATGTTTAAGAGTTGGTTACTGCCTATCTCTCCTTACTACTGCAACCAACAAACCTTGCCTTCTTCCCAGCTTTGCTCTGCAATGGTAACAAAGAGCAGTTGGATTCTAAACTTTTGCAATTTTCATATTTGTACCAAAATCTTTAATTTCACCTGATGGCCACTCTGGATACTAAGTGAGAAAGAAGGGAACAGACTCTTTAGCTTGGTCTGTTGTCATGGGACAAGAGGAAATGGTTTCAAACCGGGAAGGAAGATTTAGACTGGGTATAAGGAGGAAGGTTTTACAGTAAGGGTGGTGAGGCACTGGCACAGGTTGCCCGGAGAGGTGGTGGGTGCCCCATCCCTGCAGACAGTTAAGATCACACTGGATGGGGCTCTGAGCAACCTGATCTAGCTGTAAGTGTCCCTGCTCATTGCAGGGGACTTGGACCAGGTGACCTTTAAAGATCCTTTCTGACTCAAATGATTCTATGATTCTATGCTGTGAAATTAGGATTAATGGGGATATGAAAGGCTGTGCTGGTCCTCCTTCAGTCAGGCTCCTTGTTTAGCTGTTGGGCATGGCTTTTTTCTCTCTAATGAGAAGTCTCCCTCCCTTTTATTTTTGGTACAAAGTATTTTGATGTGGCAAAATATAGTACACTTGGAATTGTCAGTAATTATTTCTGCAAGGATATTTTAGGATACAGTAAGCCTAAAGGCTTTAGAAAAGTCTTAATTTTTAATAGTTGTGTCCCTCTCAAAGCATTAAGTGTCCTTAATTGACTATGTATGCAAAATAAATTCAGAAGTATACTGGATAAAGAAAGAAAGTTTAGGAAAAGGAAATGGAAGTGTAAAAAACTCTCTTGGTTACTGTGACTGCATTGCATAACTGTGCAGCAGTCCTTCATAGTATCTTCTAATCTAAATTCATTAACCCAACTAAAATATACCTTCTAACACAGTATTTGACAGTGTATTTTCAGGAACCTTGCTTTTGTTGATTATTTTTTTTTTTTTCTGTTTTGACAAAATAATGCAGCATTCCTCCTCTGCCACCAGATGTTGTGTCCATTGTGTAATGAAACAAGAGTGGGTTGAGATCTCAGCTCCAAGTGTTTATTAAATCATATTAGATAAGTGCAGAATGTGTTATTTAATATAAAATTTTTATTATATATCTGAAAAGGTGATATTTTATGTGTGTCTCCTTTTTCTGTTTCTGTCTCCCCTTCCTCTCATCCCCATACCAATCCTAATTCTCTCGCTTCCCTTTCAAAATACCCTTTGTTTTCCCCCTTCTCTCTGCACATCTGGTTGTCCTGTTCTCCCTGTTATCCCCTCCTGCTTGATGGTCTCATTTTTAAGGCTTTGTTCCACAAAGTGCATAATTAGGCAGTAAGACATGACAGGACATGAATATTGTTGTATTAATTGAGTGAGGGGAGAGAGAAACTATAGAGAAACAAAACCAGCTGGTACTCAACAAGGATATAATTTGCAATTCATTTAGGAGGAAAGCTTGTCCATGGGGTGGAATTTTCATTTAAAATGGCCAAACCCATGCAGCACCCGGATGCTACAGCTTCTCGCACAAGGCTTTAATTTGCAGAGGGGCTGAGATATTGCTGCAGCTCCTGCATGTCAGACCTGCCCTGCTCTGGTCTGCTGGTCTGGTGTGACCAGAGGGGCTCTGGAGCCAAAAACCTGTTAACTGCTAAACAGAGATAGATGGCTTTGGAAGCAAGGAGTGTTATGGTGCAACTTACATTCTGCTGACGAGCTGATGTTAATAATTTAACGTTCTGGTATTAGTCAAAGTGACTGCGATGTTTGTCTGTGTGGCAGTAATTGTAACAGCTATTTTCACTGAAAATGAGCAAAGAAAACAGTAGTGAGCATTTGGTGAGGGCCTGTCTGTATCAAGTATGTTCTGCCTGTGAGTCAGAGAGACATACTGCAGAACTGCAGTATGGCAGCAGTCATGGTGTCCCAGTAACTGAGGCACAGAGGAGATTCCTTCCAAAATGGAGAAGTAAAAGCTATGGTGACTTCTGTGCAGGTAGGTTATGTCAGACCAACAATTTTTAAAACAAGCACTCTGAATTAATCTCAAATGTTATTTTCATAGGAATGCTTTGCATTTCAAATACTGAGCTGAAGTGAACATACCCACGCATGTTTGAAGCAGCTCTGCTTTGGTACATGAATGCCACCGTCTATTAAACATGCAGTTTAACTTTATCCCACGTGTCTGCATAATAATACACTGCTGTCATTGCCTGGAATAGTACAAAACGTAAAGGATCAGAGATGTACTTTATGGCTGCTAATAAACTAGTGAACATTTGGTCTGCTTTCTCAGGCTTTCATATTCTCAGCTGGTTAGTGGCTTCCAAAAAAAGCTTTAGTGTTGGACTTCAGTGATTTGAGAAATACAGGGATGACATTCAAGAAATAAGAGATTTGGGGCACGGCAGTTTGCTTCCTGCTATTCAGTACATCTGTAAGTCTGAAACTTGAAAACATGCAGGTGATTGGGGCAGTTTTCAGTGAGTCATGGAATATCTTGTGTTGGAAGGGATCCGCAGGGATCGTTGAGTCTGGCTCCTGGCTATGAAGTGGGAAGTAAATATTCAGCACTGTAAGCTAATTCTAAATGTAGTTTAATTACACGAATGCTGTGCAATGTGTGTGTGTATACATAACTTTTACAATGTAAATTAATGTGTTTGTACATGATCAGCATAACTCTGAACTCTCACTGCTTACTGCTGTTTTGTATTAAAAATTATTATTATAAAATAAAAAACAACAAAGTTGTGGTGTTGTAGCATCAGAACCATAATAGGAACAAGATTCCTCTGGGCAGTCTTGCTGTTCAGAAGAAATTCCACATAAAACATTCCAGCTCCTTCTTAGTAATTATCTTGGGTGCCAGAGGAGGCACTGGGACCCACTAGACTTTGATGCCTGTTTCTACCCACTTGAAAAGACAGCCTTGTTCTAAACTGGAATTTAAAGCAAACATGATTGTGTCAGCTCCATATTCCTCCTGTTGGCCAGCTTGCTTTAGGTAGTGTTTTCGACCTTCCAGAACTACCTACTTTACGCTGATTTTTGTCTTCGCTTATAGGCATGATAATACTTTGGTCTTCCCAGCTAGTGTCTGTGTGCATTAGCTCATATGCTGTCACTGATGCTTTAACAAGTCTTCTGCTTCTATATTTGCATCCAATTTCAACTAGGCTTCTGTAAGTCAGGGGGCACCTTCCCCCCAGAGATTTTGAGGCCTCTGGTGCTCAGGAAGGTTGCAGGGACCCGTGCATGAAATGCAGAGAATCTGTGAGGCTGTTGCTGAGGCATTGCTTCTTATCATGGCAGCTGCAGTTTGCTCCTTAAGACTATTTTTCACACACTTACCCAGTGAGCTTTGTGGTCTGGCTGTCAAACCTCTCTATGGTAAATGTATGGAGAGACCCAGGAAAAATGTCTGTCCTGCTGTTTAGCTTCTCACCTGTCTAAAGGGCTGTGCATCAGCCATCTCCAGAGAACTCATAGCTCTGTATCATTACAGCGTGACGGAATGGCCGGTTATTAGTTGTTTGTCCTTCGACTTCTGGTAGCTTTCCTGATTGCGCTGTCCTTTTCTCCCATTGCTTTGCTGTGTAGTCAGACACCAGTCTGATTCCTATCATTTTTCATATATTTTGGTTCACTTGTTCAGAATGTGTATGGGGATTCAATAACTCTGCTTTTTTTTTTCTCCCTTTATAGTTCTAAATGCTATATACTAGGCCTCAGGCTTTGTGGCTTCTCCTTCAACACGGAGTAGTAAAATGTCCTTTCACTTTAATATATGCTTGGCTTTCATCGGAGAGATTCCTCTCTATTTCTGCGCTGAGAATAATGGATAGCTTGCCCCAGTCTGACTGCAGGGGAAAAAAGTCTTTGCTTTTGTTATTTCATCCTTACTGCTATAACAGTAATTTCTAAATTCTGTTATGTGATGGCAGATCTTTTTTTTGTTTGTTTTTCAGATAAGAATGATGGTGGAAACTATTTCTACCTGCTTTATTTCCTCATGGTTCATTTTGTTCTAGCTTCTACCTCATGATTTTCATACTGTTAACATGCTTTCTGTATGTCTTTTTTATTTATTACACAACAGAGGAATATTTCTTATGTGCGAGATGATCTTCACTGAAAAAAAGAAAATCAAGATACCCAAATCCTAGTTAAACTGAATAGGTTCAATGTACAGATTGCCCT
This sequence comes from Tetrao urogallus, assembly GCF_951394365.1. Classification (NCBI taxonomy): domain Eukaryota; kingdom Metazoa; phylum Chordata; class Aves; order Galliformes; family Phasianidae; genus Tetrao; species Tetrao urogallus. Next base: position 29,998,172 of record NC_136820.1, on the reverse strand, counting down.
GAAAATCAGAGCTGGCCATTCTATTGTAATACCCTTTAGTGCCTGAGACATTGTGGTAAGCAGGAAAAGAGCAGTAGGATGTGATGAAATGCTGGTGAAACTGCAGAACCTATGGCGAGATGGCAATTTGGACTGCACTGGGTTGTCCATGGAGGGGTAACTGTTCAAAATAGTAATAAACATTTAAAGGTGTAAAGAACCACAAAAGTCAATGTAAATGTTACAGCTAGGGAGAAAAGTTCCCTGTGTCAATAACTGGAACAAAAAGCAACGCTTTCCCAAACTCTGGAATTAGCTGTTAACCCCACATTAACCAATGAATGCTGCAGGTGGGACGGACTGCTAGTGCTCCGTGTGACTAATTCATGGGCTGCCAAGGCTGTTTCCAGTGCACTGCAATAGGAGAATGTGGTGGGAATGCCAGGTACAGGTTGTGGCTGAATGCATAATCCCTGCAAAAAAAGCATCCCATGGAGGGATTGCTGGGAGAGTATAGGAACTGAAGCACAGCCTTGTTCTGCCTAAGTAGAAATATTTTCTGGGTGAGGACTGGAAGGGCTTTACTGTTCTTTAGGGATCTTCTTTTCCTGTTGAAATGTTCTTTTTCATAAGAACAGAACAATTTAGAAGACCCCTCTGCAACCAGTTTTCATTAAAAAAGAATTTGACTGGAATTGATTTGCTTTTCTCTGCCTTTGGGGGTGGGGATGGTCGGGGTTGGCTGTGATATGTTGTCTGTTTATCTGTTTTTTTTCCTGGTGATTGCACCAGGGAAGACCAGTGGAGCTTGCAGTTAGTTTTCTAATGATATTGTAGAATATCCACCATTTTTAAAATGGTTTAAAAGCGGGCTTAGATGAGCCATTGTCAGAAATGGTTTCAATTTAGGCATTGTGTTCCTGGGAATGTCTGTTTAGTGCTATATTCTGAGATGTTAAGGATCAGTGTAGATGATTTCAGCAAATGGAAAAAACTGAAGGCCTTGCAAGCCTCTAAAGCTGTGAAGCATTCCCAGTGCACCTAACTTCACAGTAATATACTGGGGAGAAATTTATTCCTGATCTCAGCTGGTTATAAGTCTGTGCCCTGGAGCATGACGATTGAGGTTCTTGCAATTTTTAGTCTAGTTACAGAGGCTATTAATCATTATGTTCAATCCCTTCTTGAATATTGTTAAGCTCTTTGCTCAATATGTTCTGAGCTAGTGAACATCACAGGTCAATTACACAATGTTTATAAAACTAATTCTGTGTTTTGACCAGAAGTGAAAACATAACCCTCAATGGGATCAGGTATTGCTTTTAAGTCCACCTCTATTTCTAACTTTGTTTACGTCAAGGGAGGAACAAACAAATTGATGAAATATTCAGACTTCATGGAGACAGGGAGAGAAAGAAGGCTAAAAGCAGACGAGCTCTTAACTTTTCTGTAATCTTGTGTGGTTCTTTTCAGATTTTTCAATGTAATTATTGGGTTAACATTAAGTCTTAACAGATTGTTGACCTTTCCTTGTTGCAGTGTGTACTTTACTCCAGTCGATGGATGTCTGCTACTGCTGTGGTGCTGGGATTTGATTCCCTCCATCTGGAACATGGTGATGCTTAGAATATTTAGACAGTGTGAAATTTCATTCCTTACTCCCAGAAGGGTGTGACATGGTGGGCCCAGATAGAGACCTGGGATATAATTCCTGTTTTTCTCTTTTTCATTTTCCTCAAATCAGTGGTAATTTTGTCTAACTATGTAATTTAAAAAAAAAAAATTAAAATACAAAACAACCAAAAAACCTACCCCACAAATGGAACCAATTGGACTCTGGTATTTTATTACTGAAAATGTCCAGAAATCGTGATTAGTGTTAGGATAGCTGTCAATTCATAAAGGGCATCAGCTTCCCAGCCAATTTTGCAGACTTGGGAGAAGACCATCTGGAGGAGAAACAGAGCATATCCAACAACTGCAAAAAAGAATCATCACCAGTATCATAATCAGTTAATGCAAATACCCAGCTGCTGAACTGCTATGTAAAAATGCTGAAACAACAGCACCTTGATTTTTCTTTGGGGAAAATTGTGATAAAACATCATCCCATTCTGGGAATGAAGGCAGCTTAGCATTAAGAGCAGAGGTCAAAAGTTATGTGTTCAGTTTGTATGCCCTACTTTTTCCTGAGCCTTCCAGCAGTTTAACATGTGATTTGTCAAAGTGGAATGAACAAAACCTGGGAGATTTTCTCCCTGAATGTCTTCTAGATATTCTAGAAGATATTTCACTAGATTGGACAGGCAAGCATTACAGTTCTTTCCTTGAAATGCCAAATGTTGAAAACCTGTGAATTAGTAGTTCCTCCTATAGAAAATGATGTCCCCTTATCCCACGTTCATTTGTCCTGACTGACCTCTGCTGGGAGGCTGTTTGGGAACTGACAAGTTTCTGTACATTATGTAGCGAAGGGACCAAATTCTCAAGTGCTTTAGTCTGTAGATATCACAACTTTGCAAATTCAATAAGAAGTTGTAAAACATGATTTAACTTTAACAGGGTTTACTTTAATTGTATGACTTTTCTAGGCAAAACTAGGCAAAAATGTATTAATTCAGGTGATGAAGAAATAGTTATTTTTCTTCTTGCTAGACTCCAAACCTCATTTAGAAACTTCCCAGAGATCAGTAGGACAAATCAGCCAACTCTCCATGTTGCTCCATGTTGTGTGCTTTCAGCATCTGAGTCAGTGTTTCCCTGGAGAGATGTTTTTGTTTGTGGCTTTTTTTGATTGGTAGAAGTAATTCTACAGAATAATGGAATAATCCAAGTTAGGAAGGACACAGGAAATTCTGTTGCCCAACTGTCTACTCGAGACAGGTTCAGCTTTGAAATTAGACCAGGATACCCAAAGCTCTATCGAGTTGTATCTCAAAACCCTATCAGGCTGGAGACTTCACAACTTCTCTACATAACTTTTTCCACTAACCCACTGTTAAAAGCATAGAAAAATGTATCCGTATGTCTTGTGTGATGTTAAACAAGACATGTCTTGTGGTGGACCTTTACAGAACTTCATTTGGCAATGGCCTCCAGGCATAGCACAAACCAAATGCTTTTCCTCTACCCATCCAGGATGTAGCATACTGTCTTGAATTCAGGAATACTGTGAGTCTTTCAAAAGTCTCGCTCAACTCAGTGCTGCTCACTTCTCACGTTTCTGGAAATGCAGTTCCTATATCAGAAAAGGCAACTCAGTTGATCAGGCAGGATCTGCCCTTGCTAGATCCATATAGGCTTGTTCTTAGTCACTGTTGCTTGAAAAATGTGCTGGAAATGTGAAATAAATCCTCTTGGAGCACATTTTTCCTAAGGATCTTAGTGAGAGCGATCAGTCTGTAGGTCCTTTTGATGTGGTTTTTTGTTTTTGTTTTTCTATGATGGGCACAATATTTGCCATTTTCTGGTCATCACGTACTTTTTGCTATCTTCATTTTTAAGATTGCAATGGTTCCTGAAGCCTACTTCAGGCAGTATTGTTTACTTTGCAAGCTAGAATTCTTACTCTCAGGCTGTTGGAAAATACTTGAAAGAGAAAAAATGTCCTTGCACTCTTGAGGATTTAAAATGTCTTTTATTTCTTTCTTTCAGGTGCATGTTTTTCTCCCCCTCGTGAGTTTTTCTCTATAGAAAATGAAATGTATGGTTAATATGGGTGATTTCATCTATGGTGAATGCACTTCCCAGTTTGTAATATAGCTGATGGTCAACTTGTGCTTCTGATTTTTGTCTGGAGACTTCAGAAGCTGCTGTGCAGTACACCTCGCTCTTGTGTCTGTATCCAGAGCTTGCCAGAGTCTCTGCGGTTGCTCTGACCTGTTGAGTTGAGGATGCCAGCTGCTAATATAGGATCCCAGTGCCAAGGAAAACTGCGAGTTGGGTGTTTGACAGCATCCCTTGTTTTCTTCCTTAGTGAGGAGGATGGCTAAGGTTCTGGGAAAAAACCAGTGGTACTGTTACATAAATACCTCTATCAAAGATGCACACATACACTTCAAAAAATTGTGCGCTGTTTTTTCTTGTTTTTCATTGCTGTCTGACCTCTGGCTAATTTCACCTTGATTTTGAGCACTGGTAGCTGCTGTTCTGACAGTTCACTGCAAAGCATGAATCAGAGGCTGTAGCGTTTCATTTGTCTGAATGAGGAACCTAGTTAGCATCTATGTTGGCCCAGCTGATTTCCTAGCTTCAAGCATTACTCACTTGGCTGAACAGTCAGTTCACTGACCCTTTTGCTCTTAGTAGACTCTGGGCAGGAGCCTGGAATGCTTGAGCAAATACTGTGGAGATCTTAACCAGTATTTTGAGTATTACAAGCGGTGACCTTCAAGTATCCCAATAAAGCACTCAGAATATATTATTAAAACTGAATCTTGGTGTTTTAGGTAAATCTGTTCTGTCTATTCACAACTTCTAACCAAAGCTAACATTTCATTGCAAGGTGCCTTTCTGAACCAGATGCTAGACTTTTTCTAAGGGTCTGAACATCTTAAACCCAGGCTGGCTATTGGATAACAACTACTGTGATCATCTGAGTGTTTGCTGAGCCATTTTTAAGTCCTGCCAGTGAAGAAGGTTCATATGAGTGGTCTTGAGTCCTACTTTCCCTAATCTAATATTGAAATATCTTTCCCCAAGTGAAATGAGCAGATTGGTGCTTGGTTTGTTTTAGTACAAACTTTTTTGTCACAGCTTCACATAAACTCTGAAGTCTTAGCTTCTCTTCTTAGGTTCTCTGGACCTGCTGCCATCCATCTCTCTAACCTTTGCTAAAAGTGTTCTGTGCATTTCTTTTTGTAATCTTAGTGCTTTACATTCTCAGTTTGTGCTTCTTTTCCCCTTTAGCTTTCTCACAGTAAACAACTGCTGAGATTTCAACTCTAAAATCTATCCTGTTTTTGTTTTTGTTTTTTTTTAATCCTGGCTTCACTGACATCTTTCTCCCTGCTGCTTGACCCCGTGTAATGCAGTAACATGGAACATTTCTGTCACATGTTAGTCTGTGTAAGTAAAGAAATGCTCTGAATTTGCTCTGGTTTCCCTATAGCAAGCTGTGCCAAATTGCAGGGCTATATAACCTGTTTCTAAGCGGGAGACTGGATTAGCTTCTTGAACCAGTAGTTTGGAAGGTAAGGAAGTGTCAAGTCTTTGTAAAATTGATATCTGCCCCGTGTGGATGGATGGCTCAATCCACAGATGCCAGCCGTGTGAATAGGAAGAATGCAAGCAGAGGATTTCAGCTGCACCAGCTGTGCAGCTGGAGAGCTGCTGGAGCTGCAGGAGAGCAGTTGGCAGTGCTGGGGAGTGGCAGAGGGGCTGCCGAAGCAGAGAGGAGAGCAAACATTTGTCCAGCTGAAGTGATTAGTGGAGGTATTTTTGTATTATTAGCTGGTTATGAAAAATGAAGCTAATGTCTTAACCTTAATCTCTGATGTGATAAAAAGACTCCTTAAGAAAATACCTTATCTTTGACTTCAGTGAGATCATTGGGGTGCAAGCAAAATATCTCTGCATGGTGGAGGTGGGGGACCTGCTAATGTGAACGCGCCATTGGAAAGTATTTTCTGTATGTTCTCAAGCAGCTACCATGCATTTGAGCAGTATACAAATGGATGTAGAGGTGGGAAAAACATGCTAAAGACAAATGAGCAAAACTCGTGCCAAACGAAAACAAACTCTTAACTTTTTAAAATCACGTTCTGACACCTTTTGAAGGACTGTGGTTTCTGCAGAACTAAAATTTTCAACAAATGATTTCTTAATTGAATAGCTGGTTTATTCATAAACTGAAAGCAGTTGGAAGCTGAAGATCAGGGTTATTTGTTCTCATGTTAAGTACATCAAAAACAGTGAGCTTGAAATTATGGCACCTACCTGTGGTTCTCCAGTCATAAGAAAATAGTAATGAGAATCCTCTGTGTCTTATAGTAGCTGTAGACAAGAGCACACTTGTTTGAAGATTAGGCTTATTTTTCTTTGTTTCATTGCCTACTCAACTACGCTTAAATTTATTTAATCACATTTTTAAAATGAAATTCAAGTATTGGAACTCCTGTATCCTTTTAACTGCTGCTTGTTGCAAACTTTGTGGAAATAATTCCTATTTTCTATTTACTAGGCTGCAATTATGCGTTTCATAACATTTAAAAAGGACATTGAGTATTTTAATATGTAAGTCATTTCTGAAGGTCACGGTTGTGATGTATATATTTCTTGTTTGGAAAAAACTTTAAACTGAACACAAATTCTAGTTTAAAGTGTCTTCTAATGCTTACGAATACATAATATTTTAAGGAAAACAGTTTTCAGAACTTGTTATAAGTTTGTATTCATCAGTTCTTGATTAAAATGAATGATTTAATTTAATTTTCAATGGAAAGTAGTAAAAAGGGGACACTTCTATATCTGTAAATGGTTTTTATTCTTGAAAGCAAAGAACTGCCATTAGTTACCTGTAAAAGATACAGGTGTGCAAATAGGTGAGTTTAGACTCTAAATCTAAAATATGCTGTAGCGAGAGTCACAGCTCATCTCAGGAGCTGGCACCAGATGCGTCTGAGTTTCTCATTCGAGGGGTAGTTTTCTTTTCACAGTGCATAGAAAACAAAACAGTTTTAATTATTCTCATTCAGTCCCTCTGTCATGCTGTGTATGCTCTTTTTTTTTTTTTTTTTTTTTTTTTTTAAACACTGTTTAGCCGTTTCCCAGCAAAGTCATACATTTTTTTGCAAAACATTTTCCAGAGATGACCTTTTTGCCTCTTGTGTAACCGTGCCTGGTCTGTGTGTGTTTGTGTAAAAACAAAAAAACCTGACACGAATCAAAACAATAATAATTTTAAAAGCACCCAAGAGCCAGGCCTCTTGTGCAGGTTGCGTAAGTGAAGTCATGACTTTACATTTACGAGGCAGGTGGACTCTGGAGTAATGTGAAATGACTCCTATTTGTCTTTTGAAACCTTGTTACACTATGTCTGCATTAATGCTGATCCACTAATGCTCATTCTTTGGTGCTAAGTGCAGTACATTACTGCTCTTTTCTGAGTGTCATCAGTCAGTGTGAAGACATTACTTACACTTTTCATCACCTTTTTGGGGATCTGTTATTTGCTGTTGTTCCTCGCTGAAGGTTAAGCTAAAGTTTTGGTGAATTTGGAGAGCAGATAGAAAGGAACTGTCCTTTCATGCTATGCTTAACTCAAAATATAGTATGATGCTAGGAAATAAGATGGAATAATATATTCTGAATGATAATTTTGTGTAGGTGTGCTATTTTCAAGCATAATAGGCCATATGCAAGTACTGCCAAGACTCAAACTTCTTCAGAACTGTTTAGATTATTCTTTGTCAGTTCAAACTGTGCTCAGATAGATCTGAGCAATACATGGTAAGGTTAGCAAACCCTTGTGACATGCAGTGGGGAGCCACAGCTACAATCTCCCTAAGGTGTTTGGGTGCGTGATGAATTGTAAGCATGAGTTTGTGTCGGTATGTACAGTTATCACATGCACATGCGTGGTGATTCAACAGAGCTGACAACCTGTATTAAATAGATGTTCCCTTCTGTGCTGTTGTTCAAAACTGTAAATGCAAAATTTTCCCTTTAAGAATGAATTAAAAAAAAAATAATCCAATTTGCTATTTATAAAATGTTTTTTAAAAATGCATTCAAGGAGTCAAGAGATGATGATGATGCAATACTGAGTCTGTGCTCCCTTCCCTGTAGGGAAATGACCAAGCGTTTCCATAATGTGATTACCTTTTACATCAAACCATGTGAATTGCAGTGCATTTTCTCTGAGTTGTGTTCTGTCGTTGTGGCACAATGCTTTTAAAGCATTGTCAGTGCTCTGTAGTCACAGCTGCTTTTCAGTCAGTTGAAGTTCATGGTTTACTAAGAAGCAATTTCTTTTTTAAAGGGAATGTTATGATAGAGGCTTATTTAACAGATTACAGTGAGTGAAGGATGATGGTTTTGGAAGGGAGAGGTGAATGTAGGGAGTAAAAATGACATGCTTATGGGACTGTACATAAAGCCTTATGTCTATTTTTATACACATCTTTAATAGTAATTGTTGGTGGTAATCTAAGCCAAGGTAATAATTTAATAACAAACTTTAAAACACTATGGATGATCTATTGAATAGAATACATTGAAATGACATTTAGGAAATTGTTTTCATTGGAGTCTTCCAACCTGGCAGCAGAATAAAACTGATATAAAAGGCCAGGACTTAAATGACTACATGAGATTTCTTAATACTTTCAACCACAGGACCAACCTGCATAGAAATATTGTTTCTGTTCTTCTGGTAGAGAAAGTGCTCTGATGCTTTTGGCAAGTTATTAAACATCTAAGCCTTAATTTTCTATCTGAGGGCCGAGGAAATTATTATCTTTCTTAGTGAATGTTGAAATACATTTCTTAGTACAGCTTGAAGATATTCACATGTTATAGTAGTAGTGAGGGAGAATGGCCTTGGAAGTACAAAGATGAAGTCAGAGAAAAGTTATTTGATTTTCTTCCTTTTGCACCCATAACACAAAGAAGTTTTATTCTCTGTAATGTAGTTCTTGGATCTGTAGAGGTTTTTTTAGCCTTTTAGTCTAAAACAGTGAAATGAACCTTTGCTAAGATTGAAGTTTGGCACTTCCTTGTGAAAGAGCACTTCATTTCTGATGTTTTTTTTTCTTTTAAGAGTAAAGGTGGTTTATATGACAGTCTAAGGAAAATCTTTGCTAGAAAGAAGCTAGCCTATTTCTGTACTTTTGATCACTTATGGTAAAACCACTTTTTTGCAGTGCAAATGAGCAGGTAGCTGTTCAGCAACTTTTTACCGAATTTGTCTGAGGGAATAAAGAAGAATATTATTTTAATTCCTTACTTTAAGAACAAGGGATGTAGTTGTAAGATTTCTGTAAAAATGTCTTAGTTGGACTTTTGCCACGCTTACGTTAATGTCCTAGTTTATTCAGAATGGATTTACGTGTGTTCAAGTATGCTAGTTGTATGTAACATGTGAATTGGGGCATGCTTGTATCACTTCAGGTTTAAATATTGCGTGGGTTTTTTTTTTTCATCCATTTTCTTTTCCTTTGTGTGTGTATTCATGGTTCTGATAAACATAACTCCCTTCATGCATAGGCTTTTGCTAGAGGAAGAACCATGTTTGTGGCTTTCTCAACTTTATGCTTATATAACAGAGTGAGCTTTTATTGTGGGCTTTATTTTTTCCTACATACACAATTAAAAACCTGCTGCTAGGTTTTTTCACTGTGCATTGTATCAACATGAGTTCATGCTTTTTTTTCATTTTGATCTGACATTTTTGGTTTGATCAGGGCATGCTTAATGCTGTTTATATTATCTGGATTTGGAACAAAAAGCAACAATTAAAAAATGTAAATGAACATTTCTGGTGAATGTCACCTGGGGCACATGTATGTTTCCTACACTTTAAGCAGTGGAGGAACATTACACAATTTAATTTTCAGTGATACTTTTCTCCCTCTATACTGAAAAGGTTGAATGTTACGGGAATATGGTTGGGAGAATAAGAATAGGGGCTGAGAGATTAGTTTAGTGCAAGGAAATCCTCCCAGTGTGGGGTCACATGAAAACAACACACCAACTCTGAAACCTACACTGCCTTCCTGCCCTTCCATGCTCAATCCGAGTAACGTCTTTGGTCTCACTGTGTACCTTGTGAATGAGCCACTGCAACTTCTTCCTTTGCATGGAGACAACTTGGGAAATGTCTGTGCATAACTCTTGGAATTTTGCAGAAGCAGAAGCTGCTTTATTTGCTTTAAGGTAGTCACCTGTTACAAATATGGAAGATTAAAAATAAGATAATGATAGTCTAACCATTCAGGTATGGGACAGATTTATTTCAGATCTGTAAACACAACTGACAGCTTTTGCTGGTAATCTTTGTATATAGCAGTCCTCAGTAAGCCAATGTTATTAAGCTACACTTTTTCTTTCAAAGACAGATTTGAATGATTTACTTGACCTCCAGTTGTCAGCTGGTTCTCTTGTTTTTCACTTGACAGCCAGTGAGTAGGCCTAGCAAAAATCATTGCGTGTGCCACTTTTGTTTCAGTGCCTGTTTCAAGCAGAAACTTTGATGGATGTGATGAAGGGCATTCTTTATTGCATTGAATAAAAATCCAAACAATTCTATGTTCTCTCACTACTTTTGTGAAGAAATGAAAATAAGCCTGGAGCCATGATGACCTCTAGGTGAGGCGAGAGGAACTGAATTGTTCTTCTCTCCTCGTGGTGCCATGAACAGTCTGTACAACCAGATGACTTTTTGTACCATTTTGCATGTCATTTTTCAGGGAAATAATGATATAAGAATTAACAGTAATTTTAGAAATCAGTCATTGTCTCAAATGCTTCCAGTTGGGGAAGCAATGATCTTCATTCCAAAAAGGATCTATCTTTTCATTTTTTTCCCCAAACTTGGCATCCATAGAAAACTTACATTAAATGCTTATCACAGATTTCTTAAAGCGTAATGGAAACTTTCTAGGATTTCATATCATTGAAGGATGCTGCAGCTTTTTATAGGCTTTGTGCTGACTTACCTGTGCACGTGCTGAAAGAAGAGAAGGGCCTCCTATTGGAAAAGGGACAAAGTCCAACTTGAGCTGCAGTGCTTCCCTGAAGCGTTTGGAGAATGGAAGAGCAATGAGGCGATTTTTCTCCTGAATATAATAAGTGCATCTCATATATGCAGAATAGGGAATTTGGGAGGCTTAGAAAGAACTTGGAAAGTACAAGGATGTGCATTGGCTTGTCTGCAGGGCTTGGAGCAGAGGCATTATTGGAAGCAGTTTTAGGAGGGCAGGAGGAGGCTTGAAGCTGATGAGTGTAAGGGTAGAATGGACAGGGGGTCTTGAGGAAGGTGATCTCTAATGTTTGAAATAACGTTATTTTGGGGAATTCAGATCTGAAGTCTTCAGTCTTCCTATTCTTTATCAACAGACACTTGCAGACTCACTGATACGTTGCCCTATCTGAACCATTTTGGTTTAGAGGCTACTGCTGTTGTCACTGTTTAAAGCTAGCGACAGAACTCTGTGGTCTAATCTTCCTGATAACGCTATAGCTACAGATGAGTCTGTATGAGAGATTTATTTTATCAGAGATTTCAGCGGAAAGGGTAACATTACAGGCAGTGGGTTTGAATGAAGCTGTCCTGTTTAGCTTTTCAAAAATAACTTTGTGGCTTTTGTGGCTATGAAAAGAAGGCAACAGCTGAAATTGTGTACACTGAAGAAGCTACTTAAAATTACACTGTGGATGTGGACTGTGTAAATTACTACAAAATGCTGTTTTTTTCTTTTAATCAAGTAGGGCAACGGGACCCAAGGGGGCTAGATGCTTGAGTTCTTGGGCTACTGGCACTGGCCTTCAGAGTAATAGAGAATGGTGATGTCTGCCTTCCTCAGCTGTGAAAACTGTGCTAAAACCAATTAGCCATCTGTGCAATTACAATTTGTAGCTCATGCTGTCATGGGCAGTTACAGAACACCCAGTCTTTCTGTGTTTCTCTCACAACGTACTGGTTGCACTGAGGTTAATGAGACTCCTCAGGAGCATAAACACAGTAGAATATGAGATCTACATTTTTATTGTAACATTTCTAATAGGAAACCTTTTATGTGGGAAGTGTCAAATCTGTGTCTGAGATATGAAATTTAGAGGAAACCGTAAGACATCTTAATGTGATCTTGTGCTAGTTTTTTTTTAATATCACTGTGACTTCAAAGAAATCTTAGATGGAATTATTGTGTGAATTTTTATTGTCTTAGTATCCTTAGCTGTTAAAATGTAAAAAGACTGAGTATTAAATTATTTCACAACCTTTTCTGAGGAAGGACAGACATCCTGTCAGACATGCAAGCCCCCAGTAATATAAACTCTGAAAGCATTGTATGATTTTTTTCAGTCATATTTGCCAAAATTGTGTCAGGCAGAAGCCATAATGTTATGCTAGACTATCTCATGCATATATGTTCTCTCAAAGACATCCATTTCTGTTGGGAATTTTACCTTAAAAGGACTGTTCTGCAGCATTTACACTTCTGATGTTTTCAAGCCTTTCTTCAGTGAAACTGGAAGTTGCAGTTTATCCTGAAATACTCTAAGGGGAACATAATTCTGATGTTTTGATGCTTCAGCCATTGCGACTCTTGTTTTTTTCCATGTAACATTTTTAATTACTTAATTACATACAGTATTTTCATGGTAAAGTTTTTTCCCTTCCAAATTGCATAAAAGGTTTTGTAAACAGTTTTATCCAATATAAGGGGTTCGCATGTGCATCTATTGTGGTCTGGGCTATTTTTTCTTTGTGCGACATCATAAAAGCTATGTAAAGAATTCCTAATGTCATGTGGGTAGCATACTACTCACTGGCTATGAGGCAGGCATTATTTGCCTGAAGATGGAATGCTTTATTTGAATGAGAGCGTAGAGTGCATGAGAAAAACAATAGTTGCAAAAATTATATTGTTCAGAGGGCAAAACAAAGCTACGTTTTACTGAAAGAAGATATGCATTGTGGCTGAGAGAGAGCACGCAATTAAAATGACAAGTACATGACTTGCTACAGGTTTCCTATTAGGTTTTACATTGTAATAGCTAATATCACAATTTTCTTAATCTGTTCTCTTACCTCTCTTCCGTTCTGTATCCCGATTATTCCCTTCCATTGAAATAAGAAGTCAAGAAATGAGGGATTCCCTCCCTCCTGCATTTGAATAGTACAATAGAGTCCTATTTCAGTGAGTAGGCTGCTACAGTAATACTGATGAAATTCTTAAGTTTTACATGAGAGGACATCTTAGTAATTTGAAGAACACCAGAACAATTGGATGTCACTGATCCCACTTCATAATCAAAGTTTAACATACAAGTTGTGAACAAACTGTGCCGTCTTGCATAATTTTGTTTGAGAGCCATATCTTTCATGCTGTCAGTGTGCTGGTAATCGTGAGACCTCTTAGATTGTGAGAATGACTGATTTAAGAGGCTTTGTATTAGTTTTGTGGTGCAGTAAGAATTCTTCTCATAGTATTCCTCTTCTAAATCAGTCTGTAATTAAACGTAGTACCAGTTTGGCTTCCATGGACAACTTTGCAAGTGAGTATAGTTTGTTTGAATTTTGAACAAGGCAGTAAGTATGCAAGCATCAAGGCAACCATGCCCCAGGAGAAATGTATCCCCCCCTCCACCTGTTTCACCCCCAATACTATAGATAGCTCTTGCTCAAAACTATGTTGTTGACAATCTTATAGACTTTGTTTGAAATGTTGTGTTAATCCTGTAGTAGCAATTTAAGCAGAACAAGACATCACACCCTTTAACCCATTAGATCTATGAAAACATTCACCTGTTTTTGGAGGCTTTCATTTCTTATCTTGCCTAATGTGGTAGAGAGTCTTTGGATGCAAAAGAGAGATATAGAATAGGTAAATTAATCAAGTTTATTATTCCCATACAATATAACTAAGATAAGGGTTTTGTTTTGTTTTTGCATTTGAATTTGCTAGATTGAAATAGTATGATCGCCTTGTCTGTCTCAATTGAAATTCAAGAAATTACCAAGTATGTGAAATCAGGAATACAAAAAATCTTTTTTCTCCATCCTGAAACTTTGCTCCTGTTTTATTATTGAAATCCTTCAGGCTTCTTTTAATTTTCTTGACAGTGCATACATTTTGTTAAGAGGGAAGTGGAGTTCAGTTTCCTGGAAAACAGTCAAGGAAATGCTCCTGAGCTGAATGGAACAAATCAGTTCATGTATAAATCCACTTTGTAGCTATTGTATGCTCACCATATGAAAATTCATGTTCTCTTGCTTCTGAAGAAAGTGGGAGGGCAGAATGCCTCTGGGGAGTCTATCTAGGAATATACTGTAAGTGGGGTCCTGATCTGCAGTTGCTGAAAGAGGCAGTCTGAGGAGGTAAAACAAACAAACAAACAAAAAAACTACTTAGGGAGAAAATTCTGTGAGAATGAGTGCTCTGTGAACATGGAAAGTGCTGCAGCTGTGCTAGCAGTCACTGTATTTTGCAGATATTGTTTTCGTAGTATGAGGACAAGTTGTTGTTTTGTTTTTTTTTTTCCTCTTGTCCTTCCTACAGTTCTGACTTTACTCCTCCTCAGATGCTTTCTATTTCTTGCCTAAGATGTCCTGGGAAAATAGATAAGCTGCTCAACATGCATTAAAACTTTATCAAGTTCTGGGCTGAAGTACTCTTCAGTGAGAATGCCCAGGTGGATGCAACCTTGTTATCTGAATATTATCTGAGTAATAATATCTGAGTATATCTGAAATATTGAGATGAAACAGGACAAGAAAAGCAGTCTTCAGGGTGCTGGTTACCCAAACAATAAAGGGCTTTATAGGTCGAACAGAACACTTTGCATTTAACTGAAGAATAGATAAATATTAGTGCAATACTTGCAGGTTTGGTTTTGTTTCTGAGGAACATCTGAGTCAGTATTGCATCAGGTAGAGCTTTCACATGGCTTTTTTGGTATACCTTATTGTGTGCCAGTTTAATCCATGAATGAACAGTGGTATGGGTGACTGAAGTAAAACTCTTGTCCAAGAGTATCGCTCACTCTATCAGGTATTACTTCAGAGTTTTTATATATATATTATATATTATATATATATATATATAATTATTTTTTTTTTTAGTCAGCACCTCCTTCAGTCTTGTAGTGTGCCACTGTGTAACCTATTATTTTCCTGTCATCAGAATTATAAAGTATTGTAATAAATTGTAACAAAATGCGCTTTTGAGACTGGGAAAGGTATGGCAACTAATCCTCCAGGAAGAAGATCAAGACATGGGAAAGGAATGGAAAAATGGTACATTTTACAAAGCAATCTGCTTAGTTAACTGCCAAAAATTGCTCAAGGATTTTGGAGTATAGACTCTTTGGATGATGGCATTTCATGCTGTTGTTTACAAACTGATATATTTAAAAAACTTATCTGTAGCTCTGCACGTGTTATGGTGAATCTAGGCAGATCTACGTTATTCTGGATAAGAATCACAGGGTCGTTGCATAATAGGTTGAACATTTTGCCTCAGCTCAGCAGTAGTCTAAAAAATAAGTAAATAATACGAAAATAAAGGAGAACAAAACCATCATTATGCTATTGTAAAAATCAAATTTATGTAAATAACTTACGAAATATGAGCCACCATATCATATAACAAAAGTGGCGCAACAACAGAGGAAGAAAACAAGAACGATCACTTAAGTGTGCAGTATAGCTTCCATTTTAGGAGGAGGAAATTAAACTGATCAGAATGTAAAACTGAGAACTGGGAGAGGATGAGATCTTACTTTATAAGACTGGTCATAAACTGAGTTCATGCTAATGAAGAAGGAATACTCACACAGCATTGTTTTAGGTGCTACTGAGAGATAACTAGAGAGTTTGTTTCATTTTTGTTTAGTTTTCAAGAGAAGAAATGATTTCTAACTTTGTTGTTAGATCTCTTTACCACCTGGAGTTAAGTTATGACTTCAGAAGTGGACTAAGGAGTTGTATAGGATAGGTCTAGGTCTAGATTTAATTTCTGAATTGGTGAGTAAACTGCTGGTATCTAGAAGATTGTACAGGAGGAAAGAACACATTGGGTTTATCCTGTAACAAATTTGGTTGCTTTCAGAAATGAGCTAGATGAATTTATATTCTGACTATGTATGATTATTACTATGTATGTTTTTCCAAAAGCTTTTAATTATGCTAATATTAAAAATCTGTTTTTTAAAAAAGGTTTTAAATTTATTCTACAAAATAAAAACAGCAATGACCTGTTGAGATAACTGAGAGATTGTGGCATATCTAGAAGAAAAGCTAAGAACTCGCTCCTATTTAGAAGAACAAAAACAAATGGGATTTATTTATACACCTGACTATGGCACATTGTACGTGATTGAGTAATCTGTACTAGTTCATAAAAATACTATGACATAAAAACATTTGTTGTCTGTTCCTGTCCCCATAATGACAAGACAACAGACATACTGACTGATAAGCATCACAGTATGAGATCACCAAGATTGGAAAAGGCCCGTAAGATTGTCTGCTCCAGCTATCCTCCTACCACCACCATTTCCCTACTATAAACCATGTCCCTCAGTACAACATCGGAATGTTTCTTGAATGGCTTCAGCAACAATTACTCAACTACCTCCTTGGGCAGCCCATTCCAGTCCCTGTCCACTCTTTTGGGGAAAAAATTTTTCGTATTATCCAACCTGAATCTCCTTTGGTGCAACTTCAGGTCGCTCCCTCTTTTCCTATCACCAATTATACAGGAGAAGCGGCAGACCCTCAGCTCACCATGACCTCCTTTCAGGCAGTTGTAAAAAGTAATAAGGTCTCCCCTTATTACTTAGATTCTGTGCATATATATGTACATGATAATTCTTAGTAGCTATGGTGCATTTCTGTGGAGAACTTTACTAATATATTAAGAAGGCACATCTATTTCTGTACTGAATGTTGCTGCTTTTGACAGTTATATGATGCTAAAGATGAATGATTCTGTTTGACTGTTATCTTTCGAGTTGCTGACGAAGAATTCAGGCAAATAAGACATGGGTTGTTTTACCTGCTGTGTAGCTACGTACACCTTTCAGATTAGACACTTTTAAAAACAGCATAATTTTAGTATATTAAAAAGGCATGAAGACAGTATTAGCCAAGACAGAATTATGCCCATGTGCAATAGATAATTTTTTGGCAGATATGAAATGTGGCTGGAGGAGGAGTATCAGTTATTTACTTTCCTATCACTTAATCATAGAATTGCAGAGGTTGGCAGAGACCTCAAAAAAGATCATTGAATCCAACCCTCACCTAAAGCAGGTACCTTACACAGGTTACACAGGTAGCTGTCCAGATGGGTCTTGAATATTTCCATAGAAGGAGACTTCACAACATCTTTGAGCAACCCGTTCCAGTGCTCTGTGACCCTTAACATAAAGAAGTTCTTCTGAATTTATTGCCAAATCACTTTCACAAGTGAAACAGTGCTTTTATTCTTTCTTTGGTATATTTCTTTGGTGGTCGTTAAAATTGAAAGCTAAGTGTTGAATTGTGGTTTTTCTTGGTCATGCAGTTTCTTCTGTGAGAAGAAAATGAGCTCCTGTCTGTAAGATACGTGCACATCTGTTGCATATTATTTGCATGTTATTACTTCATGGGGCAAAAGAAGGGGTATCGCAGTTAGGCTTGCCGTGTGCTTTGCCCTATTCTGAATGATATAAAGTAATAAACTGAGTACATTACTTGTAAATTTATTTAGACAATATGTAATAAGACCACAGGAAAAAAGTAACTATGGATATTCTTTGCATTGTATACTATTAATAAATGATGAATTGATGGTCAACAAACGAAACCTGCAAAACTTTGACGCTGTAAAATCAGTCTAAGTATTGTAATTTGGAGATTACTGTACACCTGTTATCTTGAAAAGCTCAAAAAATGACTCTGTATGGGTAAGAAATTGTTTTTGAATGCCAGTGAAACATCTTGAGGTTTGTCTTGGGATGTAAGTAATGGCATGACATAACACTTGTAAGTTTTTAGACTGCCTCTGATTATGAGCCAGGTTTCCCAATCCAGTTTGTGGTTCCATGAGCAGAAAGAAAGCATATATTTGTGCTACAACCAAGTGGTGCTCAATCATGGTCAGCACATGGGGTTGGGACTAGAGATAGGAATAAGACTAGTGTTAGCACATGGGAAGGAGGGGGTTAAGGAGATTAGGGATTCAGGCAAAAATGCCAGGAGGCCTGCATGGATAAACATGGAGTTCTTGACAAAATTCGAACATAAAGATTAAATACAGAAGATGGAAGCTAGAACAGGTGACTTTGGAGAAATAGACATTATCCAAGCATGTAGATACGCAGCTAAGAAAGCCAAAGTCCAGTGGAAGTTGATTCTGTTGAGGGATGTCAAAGGCAATCAATCAACTTTAATAAGGGAGATTTTGAATTCTCTGAGTCAAATCTCATAACTCTGTAGACTGGCTTGCTTTCAGTTTCAACACCTTGGGCCCAAAATGCTACTTGCTTCTGGAATGCAAAGCACTGTGTTCCTGTTCCCTGCGTGCTGTCTGCCACTTTGTTCTTGATGTGATGCGTCTCCTGGTGTGTGTTGGTCCCTGCAGGAGCTTACTTACCAGAATTTTTTATTTTCTTTTATTTAAGGATCCTCCTGTCTGTTTTCTCTCCTCCTCAGACCAATTTGATGTTGATTAGTGTAAGAAATCTAAATGTTTTACATCTATTTTCTCATCATTTCATCTTGAAAGTTTTTTTTTTTTTTTTTTTCAAGCTTTTTTGGAGCTTGGCATTTGACACACCTGAAAAGAAAAGTATTTTGCCTGGAGTGGAACGTTTTGCTTGGGTGAAATGAAGCCTCTGTCTACTTAAGAACCAACCTAGGAAACTGAAGAGTCTTCTGGGATATGCCCTCTGACTAAGAATGGGAAATGGATGAGGGCAGCAAACAAATTCTGCTTCATTTTGGGAACATCTTGCAGAATTTTGTATGTCATTAAAGTTTTATTATAAACCGTTGGTGCTAAGCTCAGCTGCGAACCTTGAGATGAGAAGTACTTAAACATGTCTTAGTAACTGTGGTAGAATTCAAGTAAAAGATTAGGGTTTAGGCATGTTGTGCTTTCTTCAAAGTAGTACTCTACAGAAGGGCATGTTTTCAAGTTGGTGGGTTGAGTGTGGGTCACTCGTGCAGTCATGAGCCAGGGTTGTGTTTTGCCTGCTGGGCTAAATGCCCCTCCTTGTAATGTACAAATGCTGTCAGTCTGTGTTTAATACTGCCTGTGCCTTGGATGAAGAAGATGTTTCTGCTTGTTCAGGTTATGCTCTTTCTCCTTGGCTTTGAATACAGATATATGGCTGTTCCCTTTCCCAGCGCAGTCTGTCCAGTGCCCCCACAGTCCCAGGAGGATTCTGGGGAGCCAGGAGCCATCTAAAGCAGAGGCCAGCAGGGGCTGCTGTAGGAGTAGGAGATGGAGAAGATTTGCTGCCTCTCTGTTGGAGAAGCCTTCCTTGTGGGTTTGTTCTGCTGCCCTCTTTTCCCTTGTACCACACCCAAGCTTGCTTGGGCTCAGCAGTGTCTTCCCAGCACAGCCCAGGTGTCTGTCGCTTACTCACAGCTCTGTATATTTGTATGTTCGTAAATTAAACATTAGATTTCATTGTTACAGTGCTGGAATTAACTTTCTAGTTCGTATTTTGGCTCAATAAATTTTAAATGCTTTTTCATATTTATTTTTCCTGTGGAAGCAGACAGTGGCATTCATAATTCTTATTTTCAGATGCCCTTAGGTTATTGTTTTAATGTCATTTGTCACTCGAGAACTTGCTGGCTTCCTTCAGGACTGGGACATAATTGAATTGGGGATGATTAGTTGCATCCTTTTGGTTGAATGTTGAGTTTTTTTCCGTAATTCCTCTGAAATCATCATTAGATATTTTGGCTGCAGCTATGCATTCGGTTAAGGCAGTGCTACATTGTAAATCAATATCTTTTCAAAAAGACTGCTGTAAATTGCCTAGATAGCATATGCATGGTTACTTTGGCTGCAATGCTGCAGCAGAGCCTGGATAGTCTGCCTTTCTGGGAACTCCACAGGCAAGTCCATCATGTCTCTTAAAAAAAAAAAAAAAGAAAAAAAGAAGTGTTTTTAGAAAGAGCATGGTATTGCTGGTGAAATTTAGACAGAGAAATATTGTACCCTTGGTGCTCATCTGTACCCTTTATATTTTATTCCACTGGGATTACCCTGTCTTTAGGGATTTCTTTGTTTTCTGCTTTAGATTTCCCCCTTTCTTAGCTGTAGTACAGCCGTAGCGTTTCAGCTTGTTAGTGCAGAAAGATGTTGTGAATTCATTCAGTTGCTGAATGAGCCTGGCCTGGCTGCAAACACTAACATTGCCAGAGACATGTCAAAGAGTTGCCGGCGGATCTAACCTGATCGAGGCAACAACACAACGGTAAGATGGGGCTCATTTAAATGCCTGGCATTAGGCGAGCACTGGGCTTTCCTGCTTAAACCTGAAGCCTAGTTATCACATGCTTCCAACTTGAGCAGGATGCGTTCTGTGCATGTCAGGGTGGGTTTTCTTTGGAATGCTTAAAATCCCGACGGAGGAAGGCGGTGGAAGCTGGGGATGCCACATGAGACCTCTCGGCAGCCACCCTGGTGAGACTCCCCGGCAGCACTGCCTGCGGTTTGTAAATATCAGGGAAAAGGTAGGAGAAGCTGAAAAGCAATGCTTTTCTTGCTACTGCTTTGTATTTCTCTCTCCGGCAGCCTTATTTATTATTGCATTATGAGGATAGTATGGGCAATTTTTTTCTGATATATTCTTGGCTGAATGCCCTCTGGGACGAGTGAGTGAAGGACATGATCAGCCACTTCTTCATCTCTGCTAACAAGTCAGTGCATCTTGCTAGATCCGAATGAATGTCTTTATCAGTTACAGTTCTGCTTGATGTGGGGAGATAAAATTAAAATGATCCCTTCTAAATGCAGGCTATACCATGGAGGTCGGAATATCTTTTTACCTTATGAAGCTCTGTGATTATTTCGATCACATGCTGTCTTTATTTAATACAACAAATAGTGAGGGAGTCATTTTAAGTAATTGTTCTTGAATGCTAATGTAGGAGTGCGTTGGTGGCATTTTGGGTCTTAGTGGAAATTTTCAACATGTATGTGAGCTTCAGGAAGCAGCGTGTTCAGGAAAAGAGAGGAGGGGAAAAGCAGCACTAATTATTTGTATGTCATAGTTTAAAATGTGGCCACTGTGTGGAATAATTTGAAGTATTTTTGATGACTTAGCTGACAGATAAGTCAAGTCATAGGTTAATCTCAACAGAAATCCAATAAATGTATTTCACTGTATGTTCTAGTACTTAAAGAAAACCACCTCTGATATTAAAGGTAGAATGATGAAATAGTTTTGCTATTAATGGTTAAGGGTAAAAGCAGGGGAGTTTTACTTCTAGGCAAACATGTTAATGCTTTGTGTAGTGTGTGAATTACAATTCAAAAAGCAATCAGTTGTATATCAACGTGGGATCAAATAGCTAGTTTGACAGCAGTGCCTGTTTGTTTTTTTCTGTACTTGCCAATTAAGGTGTGTTTTTTTTTTCTTAGTCACTGAATGCTATTAAAGGGGGAAGATTTAGTCCTATCAATTATTTTCTGAAATTTTCATTATTATTTTACTGGTGCTCCTTATTTAAAAACAACTCTCTGTGTAATACTGTATGTACTGCAGTGTAAGTGATGTGAAGTGGGCAGTTTCACACAGTCTACAAACTTGCACAGTTTTGTCAGAAAAAAATAGAAATGCTTCTTTTTGGTTCAAAAATAACCTTAAAAGCTTCTGTTACAATAGCTGCAAGTGTTTACAGTGTGTGTGTATTTTTTTAATACAAGTTTTCATTTGCTTATACTTTCAGACCTTTTGCATACCTTCAGTGCATATCTCATTGGGTGATATGTAGAAGTAATCCAGCCATTTGTTTGCTTTTACTTTGTGCAAGCAGTGAAAGTCTAGAAGCTCTTAGGCACATGGGATTCTTTAAAGAAAACGTTCAATTAGAGTATTTCTTAGCCATGTTTTTTTTTCATCCACGTATACTTGTGAAAGCTATTTTGTCCAATAACAGCTTTTGTTTCTCAAACTGATTTTCTCCCCAGGTGTTGAAACTACCTGCTGTGTCCGTTGTGTTATTGTCTCTGAGGTTCACACATTTTAGTTTTCTGATCTTAAGAAATCAGTAATGCTTTGGAATTTTTTTATGCTAAGATTTAGCTAAACACATCCCAAATTTATCAGGGCAAAAAATATTATATAATGTGGAAAACTTGGTCAAAAGTTGTGCATGCAGGTGGGAAATGTAAGATGTGCATAGTTCAATTGGCAAGTACTGCTGAATGCTCCGTAAAGGTTACGACCTTCACTGATGTGAAGCAATGTAAATCAGTTTTGTAGTGAGACTGATCATCTGTGGAGGTTAGAACTTAACTGGGGAATGAATATTTGTCATTGTCCTCAATAATTCCAAATAGGAAGAGTTACAAAAAGTTGTGAATCAGACTAAAGTTTGGGTTGTCTACACTCTATCTCCTTGCAAAGGATGTTAGCCTGGCTTAGAAGTCGTACAGCAAGAGTGGTCACCTCATTGTTTTTTAATCTATTTTATTGTGAAAAACTTAACAAAAAAACCCCACACTGTTTTTAATATTTTTTTTCTCTAAACCTATGAGCTCAGACAGGCTATTTAAAGAGCTGACCTATGTGCTACTTCCCACTTGGATAGGCCCTCTTCTCTGGCAGGCCAGTCTCGTTTCTCTGAAACCCTGCAGACAAGGAAATGGATAATACTATCAAAAGAGCTTGTGATTAGACTGCAGTACACAAATCCGTAGTCAATCACAACTCATGGTTGGCCTGGGGACCACAAGTATGAGTCACAAAGCTCCGGTGGCATCCAGCTGTTGTAGGTAAGAGATAATTTTGTTCTTAAGGAAAATCCATGCACAGTGCCAGCTACCACTGAGCATTTCGCCTCACGCTGTTTTCAGTGCGCTGGCCTGGCCTGACCTGTGTGGTCAGCAGGAATTTGCAGGGGGAAAGAGCTTGTGGCAATGCTCAGCCGGGGTCAGGTGAGGATCTTGCACTTGAAAATTTGCTGACTATAAATATGAGTGCTAGGGTGTGACCTTAAAGCCCACAGGAGCATCAATTGTTTTGCAGATCCAGGCAGCTTTGGGTTTATTTCCCATTGGGGTCCTGGGATGTTTCAGGTAGCAATAGATTGATAATTATATCTTACAAAGCGTGTTGAAATGGTGAGTATCCTGGCAAATGTGACCTGAAACAACGGGGAAGGACACTGTGTGATACCAGTTCTCTAAAAGCCTTTTTCTAAAGAAAAAAGTATTTTTTAAATTACATTCTTCTATTTGTATAGAATCTGTAGACTTTAGATCTTGAATCAAGAATCTCAGGTTAAATATAATGCTATTGGAGTTTTAGTTCCCTCAGGTAGTTCAAGAGTGGCTTTCAGCATCTCTCGTATATCTTTCATTTGAAACCTTGTCAGGAAGGTACACAAACAGGAAGTTGCTTATTTAAGGAAAAAGGACTATTTTTAAGTAAAAAAAAAAATCTCACCATCAACGTTCAAGTCAGGTCTTCTAGCAGCAGTTCCATCTGTAATGAAGAGCTTCTTTGTACTTCTTTATTGTTCTATATTTTCTGGGTCAATACCTTTCTGTGACTACTTTTTGCTTTTGATGTAAGTTTATTATCTATTTCCACAAGTAATGATTATATGCATCTTGTTTGAGTGTGGCATGTGTTTCACTGATATCTTCCACTCCATGCCCTACTAGAAGCCTATTCTGGCTTTAGCAATTTAGAAAAGAGCAAATGGTCAAATAGCAATTTATCATTGTGTTGCTTGTTGCATTCAGAGAGTTACCTCATTTTGTCAGATTTTTTTGAATCAACAGCATAAGCAGAGCATGTAAAAATAACTTTTGAACTTTTCCCTCTATTTAACGTAAGTATTGAGGTTGTATTCCTTTTTGTGTCATATTTTTAGGTAGATGGGTCTTACATGAATTTCCTCTATGAATTCTGAACTGGCCTATGAATGCACACTGGTCAGAAATGGCATTAAAGTTGTTGGTGGGATTTTTTGCTTTGTTTTACAAAACTTTTCAGTATTTATTATTACAATTTTTCTAAGTTACTGTTACAATAGAACTTGCTGTCTTAATGACTATGGGATCCATTGTAGCTTCTGATTGAAAAAGATTTGTGATAAACTTCAGCTAGACTTTATATAAATGTAGAGTAATCTCAACTAGTAACAGAGAGAATGTCAGCAAGAATTTGACCCAGTTTATATCATTTATACAGGAAATTGTATTGGATTCATGTTATTTAAATTTCAGTTTTGCTGTGTAGGATGCTTATTAATATTGAATTGTATATGACTTACCTGGAGAGAAAAATACCAGATGTTTCAAACAGAGCAGTGAGGGAATAAAGCCACTCGAAATAAGAGCATAATGCCAGTTTGCGCATTGTGAAGGCGTGGCTTCATTTAATTTATCTCTGTTGTGGTCTGATCCTACAGGTTCAGTACACTTGAATATATCCTCTTTCAGTCAATAAATCTTTGTAGAAGTGCAAAGAAAAAGTATTCAAAACTGTAGAGAATGTGTGTGAAATGTTTTTCTGGACTTCTACCTAAGTAGTGTTCTTCTCTATGAACAAATATCTTCTGATAATAAAGTATCGGGTACAAATATTGTTATGTCATAAAGAAGAGTTGTTTTGGAAAGTGTTTTGTCTCACCTGGGGAAATGGGGAAACTGCCACTTGTAACTTGCAGGTGGGCAAGGAATTAACTGTTTCTGGCCAAGTAGCCCAGATACCAAATAGGGTATCATTACAAAATGGGTTTTTACTGTTGTTAGGCAGCCGTGTAAGAAAATACTCACAAAATAACTACAGTCAGTCTCAGTTTTGTGAAGTGTTTTTGTGTGAGATACTGCACTGTAAAGACAGAGAACTTCTTACTGGTGTTCTTGGATGCTAGACATGAGTTTTTAAACCAATTTACTGCTTGGATTTTGTTGTTTGTTGCAAGTCATTTGAGATGAACTCCCAGCTTTGGTGGCACAAATTGCCACTGACTGCAGCAGACTCGACTGTTTTGTACTGTTAGGGCTTTCTCTCTGGAATTGATTTGAGCACACTCATAAGTCTACTGCAGCACACGTTTTCCCTTGAACTCATCAAAGAAACAGCAGTGATTTTTACTTTTCTGTTGAGATGCCTAGTTTTTTGAAAATTGAGCATTATCTCTTTTGCTGTTCAGAGAATTCTCACAACATTACCATTGTCCTTATAATGAACTCTTCTCACTGTCATTTTGAAACCTCTCCATTTAAGCTTTATACATCTTTGCAAAAGAAGATATCCTTGAGTGTTCTCGATATGCTGAATAAATTTGGCTGTTACAATTTTCATTAGAGCCCCAGACAAAATCCTGAATTATGAGATGTAGGACACTTGCAGGAATTCTGCCATTTTTTTCCAGCATAGCACATTATGTACAGAGAAGCAAGTTTTACTATGCTTTCTTGCACTATTTGCTTTGCAAGGTATTGTGCTACTGCAAGTCTGATAAATTTACAGTAGTTGCTGGAAAATTCCTTTAAGACTTTTCATTCTAGTTTGGAAGAATTCTGTATCCAGATCTTTTATCTGGAAAGCAACAACAACAGCAAAAAAATAGATGTATTGGATCCAAACACAGGTGAGAACTCTCTTAATTTAATAGTGAGTGAATCTGGACTTGTCATCCTCATCTGAACTATCAGATTTTCATAAAAGGAAATATCAGCAGAAAGATCATGCATGGCTGTTTCTAAGATTTCTGGGAGATGGGATTGGAATATGGGTTATTTCATATCTTTGAAGAGTATTCAGGTGACAGAATAATGACAAAGATTTAGCTTTTTTTTTCTTGCTGTATCTTTATACTGATATGATAGAGGATACCTTGTCAAATTCAGTGGCTTGGAAGATAATATGTAAGGGACCAGATCTGGCATTACTGTGAGAGATTGTCTTTCCTTGTGACATTGCTTTGCCTGGGAAGCTACATTTCTTAAGCTGTAAGGTTGTTGACCTCAGGCGTGAAGCACCTAAGAGTAGGAGATTTCTTTCTTTGTTCTAGAATGAAACTTTGAAATGCACTAGCAACTTGAAATGAAGAACTGTCATCTAGCTTTTGGTAAAGTTAGTAAGAAGGAGCTTTGCAAGAGCAGGAAAGAAAGGGAAGAAGGAAAAAAAAAAAAGTGGTTATTTGTATATATATAGGCACATATTTTTATAAAGGAATTGGCTTGAATTGAGCAAAAAGGAACCCAACTAATTTACTGCTCTAGTCTCGGATTATTTTTTGCTGGGTACTTCATAAGGGTCTTTTGGTAGTATGTGAGATTCCTAATGATTTGCAGTGGACTACAGAGCATGCGCTTTGGTGTAATGAAGGCAAATGGCTGTAAAATCTTTCCATCTCCAAAGGTATTTATCTTAGAAAGATAATTGTATAACTTATCCCTTTCCTCTTTTCTTTTTATAAGAAAAGTGCCCTTCAGTCTTGCATTCTTAAAACAATCTTTGACTGGTTTTCAGTCTGAAGCAAATGTTCTGGCTCATTTAAATTATGAGATAAAAACTTGATTTATCATATTTCATTGCTTTCATCTGACTTCAGACTCACCATATAAACAAATGTAGTTGCATTTTAATACTGTTGTTGACTTTTAAGTATTATATCCTCAGTTGCACGACCAGATCTGACCAACAGTGGTATTTTTTTTGTAGTCTGTGCTTGTAGGAGAACAAATAGTGCTTTTATTTTCAAATGAAATTACTTGATGATACCTGAAAAATAATCAAGTGGCTTGCAAGCATAGGCAAAGGAGCCTAAGGGAGCTAAGTAAAACTTGTTTTGAAGTCATAGAGTTGTTTACCATTTATTTTCTTAGAAACCCTATTGACACAGCCTCAGAATTTAGCAAGAATAGGCATTTTGCTGTCAAGTCTCTCAAGATTTCTCACACTTCAGACTGGTAGTGGGAAGACTTTCTGCATTTATGGATATGCCCTTGATTACTTTATGACTGGGGGGAGTGTTGGAGGATAAAATAAAAATATATACCTGTGAACTCAGACAATATAATGTTAATTTAAAAAACCAACCAACCAACCAAAAAAAACTATTAATAATGCACTTATGAGAAGAAAACTGCATAAACTCACAATGGCGCATGGAGCCATCTGTAGGAGCAGGAGGTTGGTATGGGGAAAGGATTGAAAATATATTTTTTAATCTTTATTTTTAAATGCTGTTCATATGGTAACAGAGGGGGGGTAGACAACAGATACAACTGAGTAACTAAGCAAAATAATATAAAGACCACCTGCCACGATTTCATGGGAGCCTACATGTGTTCAGGCTGTTTTTCCCCAGTATTGCTGGTGCTGCTGGTGAATGCCACTTGCTGGCTGCCATCTGCCATGCTGCTACCTCTGCCCTCCTGTTTGGCCCCTGGAGGACCAGCCCTTCTGATTCTGGGTGCAGCAAATCCTGAACTGGGGCAATGGGAGCAGCACTGGGCTCAGTGCTAACTCCAGGAAGAGCCTCAGAAATGTGATATTTAATTTGCATAAAACTCGAGCATCAGGCAGGTAAAAGAAAGAATGTATTCACTGGAGCTGTTGTAGGGCATAAGTACAGAAATAGAGAGACGCTCCCCATTATATCTGCTCCATTGAGTTTCTGTCTCTTTTAATGTATGTCACAGGCTGTCAGGACTTCTGGGTGACCTTCAGTTGAGACCCTGTCCTTAGGTGACTCCTGACTGCTGTTGTTGTGGAGCAGGATTTGCTGCAAGGACATATGTAGGCTTTTCAACACCTAAGGTCTAGTCTGGGCTCTCTTCAAAATCAGACTTTTTTTTTCCTCTGTGAACATTAAATTTAATGGACTGAAAACTCCCTTTTCTGAAGCTAAGCTGTGCTGTGAACAGAACAAAAAACATTAATTGTAGAAATGCTCAGCTCCACCTTGCCTTATTCAAGGGGCATATAATCATGTGCAATGATTTCTCACCCCTAGGATTATGCTCACTTCACTAATCATGCTAATTTTTAGGTACTAATTTAGCAGAATAAGTACATGCTGCAGTGCAAGTTTGGCTGGGAAGTTGTGTAAGCACTGCCCACTGTAACTTCCAGTATGATACTTTTTTTTTCTTGATTCAGGTGTTTAAACTTTTTCTCAGATTGGTGTGATTATGGGACTCTTAGTTCAGGTCTGATCAGTTGGCCTTTACGTGAGAGTGACTTGTTTCACACTTGGCAATTCAGCACAGACATTTAATCTGCTCATTGAGTTCTGTGTTTCAGACAAACAGAGAATTAATGTCAGAGCTTTCAGTTCAAAAATTCTTCCATCTGGCACTCCAGTGACCTTTTTATATTTGCGTTCTTCCATATGACAAAGACAGTTGGTTTAACATGAGCTTTGAGTTCAAAAATAAAAAGGCCATTTTTGGAATAAGTCTCTGAGATGGGCTGTCTCACAGATTTATGTGCAAGTTTGTGCTAGGTGCAGCATGGATCCTGTGATATCACTGGATGCCACTTTGAGTCTCAGGGCTCTCCCTTCAGCTGTAGCTGCTAGTTCATAGCTAACATAGTTAGCGATTGCTGTATCCACATGAAGTTAAATACATAATACCTGAGGATATGCGTGACAGTTCTGGGACATAGTAGAGCCTGTTAGCCCCGAGGTCACCAGACAGAAATGGCAGACCATCAGAACAGGCCATGTCTTACTACCATTTTTTTCCTCACGTCCCTTCTTCCTTTCTTCCCTCATCCCCTCCCTCCTTCCATGACCGTTGCTCTCTTTCTTCTGCTTCATTTTTTCCCTTTATTTTTCTGTCTTGAGTTTTCTCACTGTTCTTTGTAGCTATGCCATCAAATGTTCAAGCCAGAGGCTTGGTGCATATAATTACAGGGAAAGGTGAGCGCTGAAGGACATCTCTTAAGTTTGGGCCTGACTGTGCTGGTTGTGCCAGTATGAAATCACAGATGATGTCTTGTAGCATTACATGCTCTACTTCTCCTTTCAGAAATTTTTGTTCCCTTAACACTCATTCTTTGTTGATCTTCCTGAATAGCATGACCCCAGTTTTCCTTCCTATTAAATTCATTTCTTGGTCTGTTTGTTCTGGTGTTTCTACCTGAGGTTGTTGCAGGGGCAGCTGCAAGCCTTCTTGGAGTGAGTATAGAGCATAGCCACCTGTGTGTGACAGGCCTGTTGTGACAATTATAGCTCCCTCCAAAGAGAATGAGCCTCCAACATTGTCAGTTCCTTTTTAATTTTGAACAAAACCACTTACAGTACTCCAGAACATTCGCAAATGATGTTTTGTAAGTAGCAAATGTCAAATTCCAGTGCTGCAAGAATCTGCAAATGACTCGTGTATTTCTCAATTGCCACGGTACCAAGTCACGATGTAAAAGAACATGCTTATAGAAGATAATGAAAATATATGCAGGTAGGATTTTTCAGTAAAACTAATGTTGGCTGAATGCTCTCAGTTCAGTTGTTGAGTTTGTAGCCACTTGACTATGTTTTTTTTTTTCTTCTTGTATCCATCAGCTAAATTCAAGTGCTAAATCTTGTTCTCAGCAGTAATGAGATTGTTGTGCTGCCTTCCAGAGGGCTTTGGCTTTACAAATTATAATCTATATCTTCATAACATTTCACTTACAAAAGCCCAAGTGCTTTGCAAAATTAATTAGTGCTCCTGGTTCTCCTGGTTTCTCCTTGTGACAGGGGCAGGATTGTTATTACAAACAGAAAAATGAAACTGCAGAGAAGTTAAGTGACTTCCTTGCCTCAAGTCATTCAGTTTTGTTTTGTTTTTTTCCTTTGTATTTCTCCATCATGGGTGCTAGATCATTGTTTTCCCTGTATAGGGTCTTATTGTACTACTTCTGTTGAAAACAGTCCAAATAGGGGAATTCAGATGTTCTGCTTACTATTTTTAGTAAGAATTTTGGATCTTTCCTCTTGTATTTACCCAACTGACCACTTTTTTTCCCAGGATGTACTCAGTAGCAATGCCTAATATGAAAGAATGGCATCAAAACTTGAATGTTGATTTATTTATTTATTTATTTAACATTTTGCATAAGTACTACACAGTGGATGACCAAAGCAAAAATTTGCAGAGTACTAGATAGGAAAAAAAAACAACAAATGAGCACAATGCATCCTCCTAGAAGACACAATGAGCTTTAGAGCAGTCTTTACACCATACAGACACATTTATTTATTTTTCCATCAGTGTGTTGAGATGTTGGTTCTGTCATGCCAAAGCTTAAGAAAGGATTGTTCTTCATTACTGAGAATGCCTTTATTTACCTGAATAAAGTCCAGTGATATGGGACAGCCTTTCTTTTTCTAAGTACCCCAGCAGGGAATTAATTCAGGGGACATTCATGACTGTTTTAAAATTCATGACCCGTAAGGACTGTAAATTACTTACATGTTTTTACTGATTGCTCTCACTCTTTAAATACTATATAATTTGAAACTGTAAATGAATTAATCTGGCAGTCTTTAATTCTAAGAATAAAGTTTGCTTGGGAGCTCTGAATTTTGCCGTCAATGAGATGTCTTTATTTAGAAATGATTCCATGAGCAATTATGCTTGCTTTTATTCAGTGGAGCGTATTATGGAGTTCTCTGATGCAGCAACTTGAAAGTTCAGGCTCTTCAGCTTTAATTTTTATTGGGGAAAAAAAAAAGAGTTGTTTGCATCTATTATGCCTTGAGGTATGATAAACACTGTGATGCTGGAGTGGGGCACAGAGGAAACAGTAGTCCAGTGATTCTTCCTGATGTAGTGGTGATTAAGCATGTTTATCCTAGAGTGGCCCTGGGATCTTCTCAAAGCAACTTGAGACTGAATAGGACAGCAGGAGAAAAAAGGCTGGCCAGGCTGTTTTGTTGTCTGCTATATGCTATTTTCTGATAACAAAGTGTAATCTGGCATGCTTTTTTTGTGGTTCTCAAATTAGGAGTTGCAATGTGTGTGATGTTTTAATGTTCTGGGTGTGTTCTTACTTTAAATAAATAAAAACACAAGAGAAGCGCTAAAATAACCTCTTGTACCAGAGTGCACTAAATTTTATTTTGTGTTACATTGCCAGAAGCTGTAATAGCTTGAGTTAATATTAGAATTGCCATGACTGCTATGATTAGATAGATAAGTCATCCTTTATTTTTATTTTTCAAAAGTAGAGAAGAGCTCTTCAGGCAGCTGCCAGGTGAGACTTTGTGCTGTAGGTTTTAAGAGGCAAATGACTTTTGTCTCATCGTTTCACATTTTGTCTTAGCTTTTTAGTTGAGACAGACTAAATAATTAGGGATATGTTTAACAAGGGGATATCCTTCAGCTATCAGGGCGTGCAGAATTAATGAGACATCCCTCGTGGTTTTGGAGACTATTTGGAATATTGATGTTGAGGCTGGGAGTGGGGAGTGAGACAACGTATAGAAATACAACTGTGTATTTGATGTTAGAGATTGCATATAACAGGCAGAATGTTAACAGGGAAGTGCTTCTGTCAGATTACACCTAGGATGACAGGAATCTTTTTTCCAAGGCCAGGCTCAAGGACGCTCACTGTTAGAAACAAGTATACGTTGCTATTTTCAGATTTCCCATAAAGATGCTGAGTCCCTGGACAATTTCTAAGTGCTTTTCCCAAACAGTATCTTCAAAACGAACAAACAAAAACACAAAACAAAAAAGTTTCTGTAGGACTACTCCGTTCTCTATGGAGGAGAGCAAAGGAAGATTCAGAGATTTGAAGTACTTATGTCTTACATGTAGAGTTCGCTTGTGTGAATACCTTCCATACCTCATACCACCTTTGCTTTGCTTTACTTTTTTTCCTGGCAGGCAAGTGTGTTTTATACATTGGTACTAAGTCTGCCCTTGTTCCTGCCTCTCTGTAGCTGCTCTTGTTTACATCTGCTTTTCAACGTGCTTTTGGAAAGTGCCCTCATTGTGCCTTCTGCCAGGCAGGAACGCTGGCGATGGGAAGCAGCCACAGCTCCCTTCTGCTTACAAAGTTCTCAAAAGTGAATCAACCGGTGACTTTCTTGGGCCTTTACTACTGGATGCATTAAGTTGGTTGGTTTTCTGTGTCCTGTTTCCTATAAAGAAGAGAGAAAGCATAAACTGAGAACAGAGAAATGTTCCCCAACCTTATGAGATCTGCTGGCAGAACTACCTGTTCCGAAAGAGAGAGCTATGACTTGCACTGCACATGTTCTAAAAGCCAAGTCATTTCTGGAATATGTTTTGACATGTGAAAGTTAGGCTTTGACTGTAACTTGTGGTGGGGAAAAGTACTGAATCGTGGTAGAAGCTCCTGAAGGGGAAGGAAATGCTCAGTGTTAAAATACCGTATTATTTATTTGTATGATGATTTAAGAAATAATAATTAAAAGTGCATAATGGCTCATGCTAGGAGGAACTTGTGTTAAATGAATATGGCACTTAATATAATTTATCTTGTTTATGACCAGACAAGTTATCATCTATATGGTGTGTATTTGGTCTAAATATTTGTGATAGTTCAAGTACCATTAATCACATCTTTATGTAACGCTGCTTTTAGACCATGGTAGCATTTACAGCATCCCAGTAAGTGTCTGTGCTGCAGTATTAAGTACAGAATTACATAGATTTATAGAGCAAGGTAAAAAAGAGGTAATGAATCATTTAGATTGACTTCCTGTATGTCGTGAGCTGTTACACTTTGTTTAACTTTGTTTTTCGTTCCAGTAACTGTAGTTAAGCAGATATTCAACAGAATCATCTAGTTTTGAGACTGCAGTGGATGACTTTGTCATCTTTATTGGAATGTGTAAGGGTTGTTCTGCATGTAGCTTGAATAAAAGAACAGTGCCCATTTCAAGGAGCCTATGACTTTATGTACACATTCGAAACATGAGATGGGCTATAAAGACTCTTGTCTTAGAGGCAGCAAAATGGACTTAGAGATAAATTCTGATTGATCCTGAGGAGCATGCAGAAGCTTCTAAAGGAGGCAAATACTGAGCTTTTGTGGCAAATACTGAGCTTTAGCTGAAGGGCAGTCCGTCTCTTATGCAATGAGCAAGGTGGAAATGAGTAGGTAGGTCAGACCTCCTGTCAGCAAGGAGCTATCAGGTGATATACAGTGAATCACTGTTCTAAGAGGTTTTTCTGACATTAAACATTTGTATATACAAATATACAAAAAATATATATAAAATATGTATGTATTTTGTATATATGCATTTGAGTGGCTGAAATTTATAGGAATCACTTTTGTAACACAGCGCAAGGAAAAATGATACCTAAAAGGTTGAATTAGTGTAGCAGAAGAGTTCAGACCTGTGCTGTTCCAAAGAGTGCTATGGACATCCCAATGAAATCTGAGATCACTTATGTGCACAAGAAGGTTTCCAAAACATATTAAGCATCACGTTTGCTCAATACACTATTCCTTATTTGCACGATAATTCCCTCTGATAAGTCACATGATAAGTAAAGTAAGTTCACAGTTGGCTGAAGCGGAGGAAGTCAGGTTTGTGACAGTAGGGTTTTCATGGTGGCTGTGAGCATCTCTGCTTGCTCACCTCTCTGCAGTCTTGTCTCCTGCCCTGGTGACACTGGCATCCCTGTGCCTGTGGATTGCCTGAGTTCTGTGTAGAAGACTGGCTGGTGTGTGGCTTGCTCCATCCCATTGCAGGTCTGAGGCTGGCTCACCATTAAGGGTGATTGCAGGGACTTTTGTCCCGCTCCTGACTCAATAGAATGACCTTAAGGTGCAAGCATTCCCCTTCAGTATCTAATTATAAACTATTATTGTTTCCTATGCAGAGATGATCAATAGTAACAGGTGTGCTTGTTTTTATTATTATTATTATTATTGTTTGTTTGTTTATTTATTTTAATGCAATGCCTACTTAAACCACATTAGAGTGAGAAGTGGAGACTGCAGTGGATAAAGTATTGAGATACAGCACTCTTGTAGCTATGGATTCCAAACATTTTAACTGTTCGCAGGTGCCCTTTGGTGATTTGAAGACAATCAGCTTTTAACTTTCTCTCCCCATCCCTTGTCCCCATTGTCTAGTTCATAGGCTTTCAGAGGCTAAGAAAAACAATAATCTTGAAACGCCTTTTTTGGAAGCAAGCATGGCAGGGAGGCAAATCTAGAGAGGACAGTGGGAAGTATGTGTGTGTGCCTGTACGTGGTCATTGTTTTAGGGGACAAAAGAAACCAATTAGTTTTACAAGAAGACTAATTAAAAATGCTTTGTGCATCAGCTCTTTATCTTTTTTCTCTGAAGTAACAGACCAAAATTACATAATTGCTTTAATTTTGACTTGGGAGAGTATTATCGCTTGGAATGAAGAGAGGCTGTTCATTTTCTCAGTTAAAAGTTGGTTAAGTTTTAGTCTTGGAGAATCCACGTTAATGAGAAGAAATGTGTACCCCGCTGAAGGTGGCTTGTAATGCCCATAGTGTCTTGAACTGGGGCTCAGCTGTGGATGGCAGCCTGGCTAGGTGACACTGCACAAGAAGCAAACTTTAATTGTTAAAGTACAAAAAGTACAAAAGAAATTTGTGATCTGCTTTTACAGTGAATCACCTGAATCACGAAACCTCAAACACAAGGAATAGCCACCTAGTATTTCTGTGATCAACTGTAATGAGCTGAGTTTCAAGGCACCAAATTCCTCAAGGGAAATTGCAAAGAACAATCTAATGGGATAGATGAGTGGACAGTGGAATGCAAAAAAAAAAACAACTGCATAAGATACATAAAACTACACAACTGGAGTGTCTTAAGCTGGCTGTTCTGCTCAGTGAGTTCTCTTGCTCGAGCTGTAACCTGCCTGGGTGGCTCAGGAAGCAAGCTGTCATCTGTGGGGCTGGGAAGCATCGTGCTTCCCGGTAAGGAAGAATGGGAGTTCTGTGCTTTAGTGCACCTCTAAGCTGCAGTTGCACATCTCAGTGCCTAAAACTGATTTATTGATTTCATCTTCTAAGGCATATGGTGATAATAACACTGTATAAGCATTATTTAAAACATACAGTAATATACTGGGATTGGATCTCAGGCAGGCCAGTACCAAGGTACACACCCAAACTGCCATCATTTATTCAAGCTTAGGCACATCCAATTTTAAACAAATGGAAATCAATACCGCTCGCAGATATCAGCAGCTGGATTGAAGAAAAAACTGAAATGGTATTGCTGCTAAGAAGAGCCTGTATGAGAAAGCACACAGATGTATGAGTGTTATGTATGTTTCTCCTCTGTTTTATCTTTTTCAGGAACTTTTAGAACACCATACAAACGTGTATTTATTGTTATCACTGTCAGTTTATATTCCCTATGTAAAATGGATATGTGATTTCAATATTTCAATAGAAAGTGAATGCCTATGAATGCTGGGGCCTTTTTCGATGCTTATACATGAATCGATAGAGACTCAGCCTGTTCAAATCAATGAATGCTGCTTTTTTCCTTTCAGATATGTGTCACAAAGATGTCTACACGGAACTGCCAGGGAATGGATTCAGTGATCAAACCTCTGGATACAATTCCTGAGGATAAGAAAGTCAGAGTCCAGAGGACGCAGAGTAGCTTCGATCCCTTTGAGAAACCAACTAATCAAGTGAAGAGGGTTCATTCAGAGAACAACGCTTGCATTAACTTCAAAAGTTCATCTGCAGGGAAGGAATCGCCCAAAGTCCGACGGCATTCCAGCCCTAGCTCTGTAAGTTTGCAATATTGGTGTCTGGTGGTGTTAATAACACTGAATAAATGTTTTCTTCTTTAAGAAGAAACTTAGAAACAAAGCAGAAGCTAATGTTGCTATTAAAATGCTTGCAATGCAAATTTCTAATGTTTCATTTAAAATATATGTACCAAAATGTAAATATATATATATATTGAAAGATAACATGTTGTGAGATTCTTCTCACCTCGATCACTGTGTGTAGTTTTGACAACACAATGAGAAAGACATAAAGCTATTAGCATCCAAAGAAGGGCCTGCTATGAAGGTAGAGAAGGGTCTAGAGAACAAGGTGTATAGGGAGCGGCTGGTTTGCTCTGCCCAGAGCAGAGGAGGCTGAGGACTCATGGCAGCTGGGTCAGGGAAAGGGTCTTCAGCAGAAGCTGACTGGGCACATAACAGGCTCTTTGGTGTCACAGCCCCAAGTGCCAGAGCTCAAGGAGAGTTTTGGCAGTGCTCTCGGAGAGTTTTGTCAGTGCTTGCAGTCACAGGGTTTAATTTTGGGTGGTGCTGTATGGAGCCATGAATTAGACTCAGTGATCCCTGTGGGTTCCTTCCAACTCTGGATATTCTGTGATTCTGTATCTGTGATATGTGTATCTATGTATGTTAAGGAATTTTTGAGCATTTTTCGCCTGATGCTGGTTTGGCATTACAGCTGCCTTGATGTTTACGTTGCAAATTTTGTAGATTACGTACTGGTGTGGACAAATTTTTTCCCACAATGTGTAGGAAACCGCATGTATTGCATTTTGACTTTTAGATTTTAGTTTCAGAGCAATTTGAGAAACCAGTCAGATTTGACGGATTTTGTTTACATTTTAAAATTCTCTTTTTAAAATTAAATAGTAAAACTAGCATTTATTTACCTGTCAGAAACTGTGTGTAAGAGAAAACAACTGAGAAGGGGTTGGCCATACATCATCACTGTTGTTTTTCTCTCAAGTACTTTGAAAGAAACCAGATAAATAAAATGTCACATCTTCCATGAATAATACCCAGACATATTTTCCCCCAAAGACCTTCAAAATTATTGAAAAACTATCTCTGTTATGCTTTTGCAAGAAAAAGAATTCATAATAACGTGACCTTTGAGATGAAGACTGCAGATCTCAGCAGAATGTGTGTAATGCTGCGAATATTAGTTGGCACGAAGTAATTTTAAAGGTTGATTTTTCTTTTTTCTTTCCTGCTTTCTTTAATTTTGCTCTATCTTCTGGATATCTCCTGTCCTCTGTACAGAAGTTTGACTGAATTCTGTCAGACTTGTAAGGAGAAGTGACAGAGATTCATTTTCAGCAGATGAGCTTCTCTTAACCTGTGGGAATTTAATGGATAAGATGTCATGCCTCTAGGGGACTGTGCTTTGGAGAAAAGGTTACCTTTTAAAATGTAACCATCTGTAGCGAAAAGAAACGTGATTTTTCAGTATTATATGGTGTTATACAGCTGCTGCATGTCCCACATCAGCTCATAACAAGGAGTTCTTACCATAAAACTGCTATAGTCAGTAAGGAAGGATGGAGCTTTTATTTTTCTTGGATTGTTTTGGGGATAATTGTTTTGCATAAAAGCACTACAAGCCATGCATATTCAGCATCCTGTCTGTTGGTCAGACTGCAGCTGTTTATTTCTTGCTAATGTCTATTGAAATAAAACTTTTTGGAAGGTGAGGAACTTCTACGCTTACAGTTTGCACGTTGCTTACTTGTGAATGATGCGTGACTATTGGTTCGCAGCTCACCTATCGGTGTCCATGATTTTTTCTGAAAGGTCCTCGCATTTTGTTGTGGTCTCAACTTATTCTACATCTCTGCTGTTCTGTCTTGTTCTTCATAGAATTTGTTACTAATTTGTTAACGTTTTGCACACTTGGTTTCTATTCAAATAAAAATCCTTTCATTTACTTTGCTTCCAGAGTTTGGAACTTATTTTGGAAATGTGTTATTAGCATCTTGTTCTTCTTTTCCAAAGGGCTGGTGCTCTCCTGTGCCCACACACTGTCCTGTGATCCCCATAGTTTCTCACATACATAACATTAATGTTTTCTCTACTGCTGTGTTGTTCTGTAAACCCCCACCATACACACTGCTTGCCGATCTTCTCGTGGGCTGAGTCACAAACATTTATTGGGGATGTCTCATGTTTTAAAATGGATGCATAGGAATTTCCTGAAGAACAATTCTGATTTCTTAACTTCCTGTAATTCTCTGTGATTTTTATAGCTCTTTTCAGGGAACTCCCTCCTTCTGCTCACATGCTTTGTTAGTCATTTTTTAACTCTTCCTCAAACAAGGTGCTCCGAAGTGCACTTGGCAAGGAATAGTTTGTGGAATAATGTGGGTATTTCAGTCAGTGAAGAAAGAATAGAAGCTCACAGCAAAAGGCAGTGTTACCACTCTATTGATGATAGTTCACGCTCGGTCCTTGACCGGCAGACCTGAAATTCTAACATCCAAGGCAAGGATGTGATCAAGCCATTCCCTTCCCCAGAGCTGGCTGCATTGCCTCAAGCACAAGATGTTCTGTTGCACATTTCATTGAACAGATGCCTGTATAGTTAGTTGCAGGGATTTGTCATTCTCTTGTTTTGAACTACAGTTGAATTGACCAAGGCTTTATTTTTTTTTCCTTCCCTAGTCCTGATGCTGTGTAGCAGATTCCCTTGGTACTTCCTTTTCAAATTATTACATTTTCTTTCGTGTTAGAGAGCTGCTCCATATTCTCCCTTATAATTCAGTAAGTTGCTTCTCAGGAAATTCTTCTGCTGTGTGAATGATGCCATTCTGAACTGACAATCCGATTTCTGTAAATAATCTTGAGCATGCTATGTCTTTTGAGTTGCACTGGCTACAGCTGTGTATTT
Organism: Tetrao urogallus; assembly: GCF_951394365.1. Classification (NCBI taxonomy): domain Eukaryota; kingdom Metazoa; phylum Chordata; class Aves; order Galliformes; family Phasianidae; genus Tetrao; species Tetrao urogallus. Next base: position 29,959,676 of record NC_136820.1, on the reverse strand, counting down.
GTGATGCAATTTTGACTGTTTCATATAAACTATTTTTTAAGGTACTCTGATACAAGTATACTACTTTCAGTTTTCATTTGCTGTACTTGATTCCTAGAGGCTCTGTATTAGAAAAAGGCTTCCTTTTAGTTTCTTTGCTTTCATCATTTGAGTCCTCTGTAGCCATCAGGTGGAGAATTGATATCTTACAAAAGGTTGAGGCTTGCAAGCTCTCTGTCAATCTGTGCCTCTTTCTAATCAGATGGAAGTTCCTAATTGGTCTCAAAACTAACATTTCTCAATATAAACCTTTTTTTCTAATGCAACTCTCTGGCATTTATCAGCCTTGACGCTTGGTGAAATTCAACAAATAATACATGGATGTATTATTTAATACATAGATTACATAGATGGAATGTGATCTCTTGTACATTTTCTGTACCTTCTAAATGCTATGATGAGAAAGATGAAGCAGAAGTTTGTGAAAGCTGAAACTCAGTGTTCCTGCCCACGGATTGTCACTTGGAAAATAAACCATTTGCTCTTTAACACAAAGTAATTTTCTACACTTAATGTCACACCTCCAACCCCATGGAAATTCCGTGTTGTTAATTAGTGCAGTAGCAGTATAATTAGCACAGCAAGAAGCTAGCATGTTAAATGTAAAAATCAGTTTGTCTTATAAGAACAACAAAAAGAAAGTCCTTCCACCTGACATTTACATTCTCTTTTATGCAAAACAGTGACATTGCATTGTATTCCCCTGCCCTTCTTTTAAATATAAGAAAAAGCCACAACATTTATGAGTGTGATATCCCAAATGTTTATACTGATTGAAATGAAATGTAGTTATGGAATGAACACTACAACAGAACAAACATGCTTTTTTAATACATCAGAATAATGGTCGTTCTTCACCTTGCTGGTTATAAAGTAGATGTTAGCTTACCTGTGGGTCATCTGTCAGCTACTGAGGGTTGAAGGTGATGTGGATCAGAGCTGAGATCTGCCTAGCCACAAGAGTGTGTATGTGTGTATATATATATATATATATATATATATATATATATACACACATATATATATTTATATATATATGTGTGTGTGCATATGGAAAGTGTGTATCTCTTCAAAAATCATTATGTTAACTCTGCCTACCACGAGAATAAACTTGTTTTTCTCTGCTTGCTATTAGGTGAAAGAGTAAAACCATGAAATAAGCTAGGCAAAAGAAAAACAGACACAATTTAAAACCAAACATATGTGCCTCTGCCCAAAATAAATCTTGCTTTGGAAGTTGATTGGACTAATTCCCTGAAAGTTATATTTGAGATGTTTGCTCTTTGGGCACACACGGCCACGTTTATTGTTCTCCAAGGTAAAGTTTCATTGTATTCAGTATTCATATTTTATATACTACAATAGTGCTTTGCACAGTATGTACATAGAATACTGCAGGTTTTATAAGCTAACCAGTCTAGTCAAGATTTAGCTCCATGCTGGTGCTATGCATTGGTTTGTTCTTTGGATGACTTAGGATTCACGGCAGTGAATTCAAGTGTCATGCTAAGTTATGTGCACTTTCAGTAGGAGAAAAACTAAATGCAGTGAAATACTATTTTTTAATACATGTAAATGCATAAAAGTGTATTTACATAAATGGAAAAAAAAAGAAATCAGACAAAAATTAGTTGAATAAGCAGTGCCTTCCTATATTTAGTCTGCACTGTTTTTAAGAGAGCAATCTCTCCTCAGTTTTTGTAACTTCCGTTGATTTTCAGACCAGTTGCAACTTTCCTCCAAAGAAATGCAAATAAAAAATATGAACTGATCCTACTAAATCATTGCAAATCAGTTGCATAAAAAGCCTAACTTGAAAACAGAAGCTAAATTTAGAATTTTGTCTAAAAAGAAAGGGTTGTTTTTTCTGCCTAAAGACTTCATGTGCTGTTCTCACCTGTGTTCCTGTTCAGGTAGGTGGAACTGTCTCCATTTTTAGGAAGCAAAACAAGGATAGCTGCATCCTCCTTGGATAATATTTTTCATTGAGGTAGGATACATTCAGAGTTCAGTGTAGAGTGTAGGTTTTTCTTCTCAAGCAAGAGGGAAGCTCTAAAAATCTTAACCTAGGGGATACACTTTAACTGATAAAGCAAATAAAATGTGGCAGTTGGTCCAGCTCCTGTGCTTTAATAGCCTGGGGAACGAGCAAACATCTTTATAAATGGCACCCAGCCCTCCTGGAGAGCTCTGTGGTAGCTCAGGTTGCTCGTTTACAGCTGCATGTCATGTGGGTGGGAAGATGCAGGGCACAGATCAGGCAGTGGGAGGAGAGCTCCTAGGGGTGCTCAGTTTGTATTCTTTGATCGTAGCTCTAGACGGCTGTCCAGCTTTAAAGGTTTAAAACTGAAACAGTGGGATCATAGTGATGTGATAAGACTGTAAGAGATCCCCTTATTGTGAAATGTGCGTAAGGTTTTATAGAGTGCTTTTACCACTGCGTCAAAAAAGAGAAAATATGAAATGTTTTAAAAGCAATCTTCAGTTTTTGCAATTTAATCTCAGGCCTTGTGGCCTACCTTTCACTTTCAGGTTATTCTAGCAATAAATTTATTTCTTTTGAGTCATACAACAGAAAAGATATTTAGTTTTGATTTAAAATGATTCACGGTGCTACTGTGAACATAACCGCTTTCCCTTGAGGATGGCTTCATATTGAAGTTTAATATCCCCCAGATTTTATTTTATTTTTTTAAAGAAAATCTATTTAAAACTTAAGCTCAGGAGTGTGACAGTTAAGTGTGACATTCACAAGCTGTTTTATAGTTATGAAAAATGCATGAGAACATAACCCACACAACTTGTGTAAGAACAGTCAGGTGATTTTCAATGTAATTTTCCATTAAAGCTTTCTATACTACCAAGATTTTGGAAATTTCTGAGAGAAACAATGTTCACGTGAGAATGTAGTGTGAGGACTCATCCTGCTTGGAGTAACTCTGTTATCCCTCTTACGGTCTGTATCAGTGTAATGCTTATTTGAAATGACCTGGTCAGAAAAGACTCTTTCCTCTTGTTTCTTTTTCTCTCTGTTATTTTTAATATGCTCAAGTCAGTTTGAAATAGCTTCTTCTATTTCTGTGTTCAGTACTTTGGCATACTCTTTCTATGTCTGTTACTATGATCTTTATTTAATTAGCTAGAGAAATCAGCTAGAATCTTGGTTGTTGAAACCCATCCAACAAAATTGCCCTCTCCCAGCACTCCGTGGTGCTGTGAGCCTAACCCTGCACTGGGAAAGCTGTAGGCTAATAATAAGAAAAGTACATTAATGACAACTGTTTTCAAGGAAAGCAAAGCACAAAGGCAAACAGTGTGGTTTCTGAAGGGAAAAAAGTGCACCTCTCTGTGCTTCTGTCCTCTGGGGAATGACATGATCTGCTGCAATCTGTGCTGGCCTCCACAGAGACCTGGTTCTATTTGCAGTTCTTCAAAGGCTCAAGCCCCTTGACTTCCTTCTGTCATTATATCTCGTCTATCTTTCCCATCTGAATTCTCTGGAAGATCACTCATTTCAGTGACTTGCCTATCATTTGTTTATTTATTTATTTTAGCAAGTAGAAAATTCTGACACTGAACTTTAGAAAAGATCAGTCTTTAGCTTTTATCAAAGGAATTATGATAAAAGAATTCATAGAAGAATTTTGGAAGCTTGAATTATCTACAGGTACTTGTACAGTTTATGCATGCAGTAAAGAGCTGGTTTTCAGACAAAAAACAGTGTGTGCTGAGCTCACATAGGTAGGTGTTCAGTAGGTGCTCTGGAGTGCAAGGAAGGAAGGAGGAATAAGAAAAAAAAAAAAAAAAAAATGGAATAGTGACAGAAGTAGTTGAGCTTCAAGAAGGAGCTCTGTACAAACATTTATCAAATTATGTGCATTCAGTTAAAATTAATACTCTTTTCCATTGAGAAATCTTGTCTGGGTCAAATCGGAGGATTGCAGTAGTTTCCTAAAATGCAGGGAGACTTCTTGTGAGGTGTGTCAGTGGCTGACGCAAGCACTGCAAACCCAGTGTGCTCTGGATATGTCTTACTTACTGTGCGTGTTTCAGTCAACTGTGTCCTGAACAGAATATGGGACTCCTGTGACTCGACAAACACACATCTCTATGAATATCTATTCTGCTATATTTTACTGGAGGAGATGCTGAAAACCCAAAAAAGCAAACAGACGATTATATTTAAAAGTGAATTTGTATGTTGGATTTGTAATACTACCATTAAAAAATCTGTACTGTTATCTTGCTGTAACAAGATGTATTTTTTAACAAAAGTGAAAATGGTTGAGAAAGTTAAATAATATAGATATATTTCTAATATAGAAAAATCTGAATAATAAAATTCAAAGCTATGAATCTGGAAAAATACTTATAGGAAAGAATGTGCAATCATAAACCAGTTGGAAATTGTTATAGTGTTTAGCAATTACACAGAATTTCAGATTCAATCAATTCCGTAGCACTTTATTTATATCTTTTTGAAATCAAATGTAGTTTTTGGAAAATTTCATATCTTTAATTATGTGAGTTTGACTTGGCTTTCTAATCCAGATATATAGGTAAGAATTGTCTGAACTAAGCAAATGCAAGCAATGGTAATTGTACTTTGAATTAATGTATGAGATTTCATTATTAAAAAAATGTTGGGTAAATGGTAATTTTGTTAAATGGTAATTTAACAAAAGTGGTTGCATGTGCTGAGTGAGATCTGTCTTGATGGTTCATTAATGAATGGCTTGCAAATTAGTTTGCAAACTCTTTCACTTCTTCAAAATTTCATCATGTTTTGATGCTGAATATGGGAATATGGAACAATTTAGAGTATCTAAGCAACTGCAATTTTTTAATTTATTTTTTAAAAATCCTCTGAAGTACTTTTCTACAGCAGATCCCTTCAAGAATTCCAAGTCTTTTCAAGTTACTAATGCAAGAAAAAATAATGAAGGTCTAGTAGTGTGTGAGTTTGGAGTTTGTGAACATCCCTCTCAGTACTCCTACCTGAAGCTGTTGAGGTGGTCTGGAGGAGGGCCACAAAGATGATCAGAGTACTGGAGCACCTCTCCTATGAAGTCAGGCTGAGAGAGATGGGCTTGTTTGGACTGGCGAAGAGAAGGCTCCGGGGTCACCTCATTATGGCCTTCTGATACTTAAGGGAAGAGTGACAATGAATGCAAAGAAGGAATGGTTTTAAACTAAAAAGGGGAGATTTAGGTTAGATGTTAGTGGGAACGTTTTCACTCAGAGGGTTGTGAAGCACTGACACTGCTGTCCAGAGAAGCATTGGATGCCTCATTTCTGGAGGCCTTCAAGGCTGGGTTGAGTAGGTCGCTGAGCAGCCTCTTCTGGTGATGACAGGGGATTGGAGCTACGTGATTTTTAAGGTCTCTTCCAACCCAATCCATTCTATGGTTCTGGAGCAGAGGGCTGAGCTTCACTGCTGGAGTGTGGTCACGGGAGGAGACAAGGAGATCCACAATGGTTTACCTAGTGTAGGATGAAAAGTTGCTAGCAGGTTGCACTTCAGCTTGATTCTAGTCTACTCTTAATTGGGCAGGCACGGGATGAGGAATCTGAGCTGCCTGGTGCGGGCACGTCAGTCAAAATCAGCTCCTCTTTTCATCAAAGAGGAGTGAGCTGGTCCTGCCAGTGCGAGCTCTGATTTGTTAATCTGTTTTTGGTGAAGATGCAGCAGTTCTGAGGGGAAGAATGAGGCAGGAGACATGACCATAGGGCAGTGCTGCTGGCAGCTGGAACATGGAGAAAGGAGCCTGAGGTTGTAAGAGTAATTACTACTGTTGATTTATTGAGTGGTAATGCATTAAAGGCACCCTGTTTCCTATCAAGATCTTAAGGTGTTACAAGTTGTTATGGCCTTTTACATTATGGTTTCCAGAGGTATAAAATTAAAGTAAATCACAGTGTGAAAATAAGAGTGAATGTGAAACACATGTATAAAACATGTCCTTTTCTTTCCCTGCTATATGAGGAAACTAGCAATGAACTATTTACTGTTCACTCGAGCAGCATTGGCACTCCAAACAAAGCTACTCACTGTGTGTTCACTGCAGTCTGCAATGGGAAAAATAATTTCCTATCACTTTATTATACAGGAGACGCTTAAATATCTCAATGCTTTTCTTTTATTATTTTGTAATGTTACATTAGTCCATAATTAGACAATTAAATGAGAAAGCTACTTGAATGAATGTTTTAGTCACCTCTATTAGTGACATCTGTAATACAGCTGCAATTAAAAAAAATAAAACTTGAATTCCTAATCAAGCAGAATGCCTTTTTAAGCATTGATCTGGGAGCCAGCCATGTTACTCTCTTATCTGTAATGAAGTGTGGTCCCAGTAATGCAAGAGGAAAAAGATCAGAGAGTTCCCTTGTGACATATTTTCATCAGTTATTCATATTTAGGACTTGCATAGCAAAATAGTAGATTGTTCTGTGTACTGAAGAGAGATGACAAGGCACAATTTTGCAAACATACATGCATACATATATTTACCCTGATATAGTTCAATAGAAATCTGGGATCTTAGTCCCAGAGAATGTGTATGTGTGCCAGAGTGCCAGAATTATGGCTTGGGAAATATTTAGAGCAGCTAAGGAAAGAGAATTTTTGTATTTCCTGGTTCATGGTTAATTAGGTGTAATGAAGACGTATGAGGCCCATGTCGTCCTACCTGGGATGCTTTTGCCTGTTTAAATGGGAGCACTTTTTAGGCTCAGATGATTTAAAACTTTCAACCAAGGCTGTAAAATAATTTAGGCACAGCTGTGTTCTGCACTACAGTGATTGTCTCCTTCCAAAAAACTGAAACTTGAGTACTGCTTGTAAATTAGACAGAAGATCTCAAATGTGAATCTGTATTATCTACAGCAGCTTGGAGTCTCCCAGCTGAATTCAACACTCCACATGCTCAATTTTCTTGGCTGCTTTCTGTTGTAGGGTTTTGACCAGAGTGCTATGGAGACAGTCCCTGAATCTGATGTGAGCATCAGTGCTGATCCCCCCTGAATTTGTGCCCTTTGGTTGGTTGAAATACAGGACATATGATCACTGCAGTCTAAAATACCTGTCAGTGATGATGGCAGTTGCAAATCAGTTTTTTGCTGTGTATCTCTGGTCCAAGGAGACAAAAATCACTTCTCCAGAAAATGGGATATGTGGATGCTTGGAGAAACAGGGTATACTTCAAAAGACTCAGATTTTTTCCGGGGACTTCATCATATGCTGTGCAAGATAACAAAGATAATCTGATTTAGTTGCAAGTGAGCCTTTTCACTGTATGAGGTGATGTATGTGAAAAATGAAACTGAAGTGTCCCTTTGATTAAGAACAAAATCCTTTTGATAGTTCTGGAGATGTAAATATATGGTTAATATGGGCAACTACCATCTGGAGAGATTATTGATGTTATGATGTTTGCTGGAGTAGCCTGTTCTGTCATTTTATTAGTTCTGCTATTAACTTTTTTATTGCTGGGTGCTAAAAACGTGCAGGTGTGTGAGGTTTCATAAAAGCATTTGATCTTTAAAGGCTGAATCAAAGCAGTTAAAGTTTTTGTTGCAGTAGATGCTGACAGGTCTTTTCTTTTTTTTGCTCCTGTTTAGCCTACAAGTCCCAAGTTTGGAAAAGCAGACTCATATGAAAAACTGGAAAAATTAGGGGAAGGGTCCTATGCTACAGTATACAAAGGGAAAAGCAAGTAAGTCATGGTTTCTTTGTTCCATTATTATTGTTATTATTATTATTATTATTATATTGAAATGAAATGTCTATTATTATTATTATTATTATTATTATTATATTTGACACTTGATTTCAATAAATAAGCAGAAAGTAGTAACTGGTGTTGCTGCAATTGTTAGAGAACCCCATGAATGAATGTAGATGGCTACTGATTTCTTGTGTTCTCTACTGAAAGCAATAGCAGAGGTAACAGCAGAAAGCAGAGGTAACATTGCTTCGTGTCAAAACAAGATGAGATTCCATGTAGTTAATCTGATGTTTTCTTTATACTTTATTGTTGCACTACTTTCTCAATATACATACCAAGTGAAAAGTATGATATTTAATTTCCATAGATAAAAGCACGATATCCTACCAAGTAGTTTTTTCCGATGTCCTGAGAGCAATATTGACTATATTTATTACATGAATTCGTTAATCTTTTGTTTGTCTTTCTAAAAAGCATGAATAAAATACCAAGAGCTGTTACAAATAATCTATGTTCCAAATTGTAAATGTAAAAGGAGTATTTACACTCCTGCCCTGCTGATGCACGTGTTGTATTTCAGTGACAGCTTTCTTCAAGAAAATGCAGTTGTTTTGCATTGTGAAGGGTTCAGTTACATGTCACTATAAATTCCAGGCGTAATACAGAAGTAATCTTTTTATTGAGGTCTACATAGCTGGCAGAGAACGTATAGATTTCAGCTTGTGCCTTATCACTAAAATCCTTTTGCAAAATCGCAGCATGTATCTGGTGATAGTTACCTGATATGCTTTGCCTTTCAATAAGATTGAACTAAGGAAATGGGGTTACTGGATGTCTTGTCAATCATTGGAATTGACCAAAAGTTAAAAGCAAAGCAAAGCACATCCCTGAAGCAATTTCATTCAGTGGTGATTTGTGAGTGTGTTATAAAACATATATTGGTTGGAAATACTTCATTTGTTTTAATGGAGCTGACTGCAGATCTGTGAGAAATACTTCAATGGTTTTAATGGTAGCTGAATAATAAATTGATATTACTGGGTGTTCTGCATTCCCCACTTTGAATAGCAAGCTCTAAACAAGTGGTGTGAATTATAATAATTATACATAACTTTATTCTGCTGCTTTGTAACATCTTTTGCTAAGGCTTTATAATTTGTTTTGAAAAAGTGTGTAACTAGAGTTTGGATAAGAATGGGTTTGCAGTAAATATCTTGGTCTCTTCCTAATCCTGAGGCAATATTCCTTTACTTGCTGCCTTAGTTTTTTCTCTAAGAACTGAACAGTTCCCATATTACACAGCACCTCCAATCCAGGCCTTCTGTTTCCAGAAGGAACAGTTGAATTACTTCATAACAGCAGCAGGCAATTCCTTAAGAATAGGGGAAACACTATAGGGCCTATCTGCTCTTTCAAAAAGAGATGTGAACTGAAGCTCTGTTACCACTTTGGTCCCCATGAGAAGTTGAGGAATCAGCAAATGGGGAGGGGCACAAGATCAGGACAGCTCTGGCTCCTTCTGTCCCATTAGAGTCTTATAGTGCTATTTTCTGGCCGATTGGCTCTGACTGCTTAAAGCATTGCCTGTAATGATACAGGAGTTTTTTCCTATCACCTGGTATAAGGTAAGGCTATGATACGCATCACTGTGTTCCCTGGCTGTCTGTTCAGTGGAAAGGAAAATGGGCAAAACAAGTCAAAAGAGGCCTCTTTTTGTTTTGGCATGTGGCTGATTTTGACTACTGAAGAATTAAACCCTGCAGCACAAAGACACAGAGCTTATATGGAGAGGTGGGTAGTATGTGCACAGAAAGTGTATTTTCATTGAAATGTTTAAGAATCCCTGATATTCAACCAACTCGAATGCTTGACTTCGTCATTTTGCCAAAATATTTTGGGTATGTGTACTTAACTGTAGTTTAAACTGTAGAATTTAAGATAAGATAGAACTGCTTTGAATGATGAATTCAAAATTCTTGTGCTTAGTATTTATCACCAGGCACATGCATCAAGTTGTGGGTTTTCCTTTGTTTTCTTTTGTCTTAAAAATAAATTTCATGAGGCACATAGACATCAGGGTAATAGAAATCAAGAGAAAGTTTATTAGCTGTATAAGACATCTACAAACCGAAGGACAATATCGTACTGAGAATTTAATGGTATATTTTCTTCTTAAATAAATTTTGTCACCACATAAAGCGCTGCGTGTAGAGCCTATCTTACTAACATTTGGAAAGCTGTGGATAGATATCAAAGTTTGCTTTATAGTAACATCTAGCAAGTATTTTGAGAACAAATTGGCCAAAATACATCTGGAAGAGTGCAAACAATTCATATTTTTATCAGTCTTATTACGTATTTACTTGTCTCTAATGTCGACGCTATTTTTCATCTAACTACTTGGACAGTTTTGATCATCTTAATATTTGTTAATAGCAATGTGATTCATTTCACTTCTTGTGAATGAATCCCATTTTCCATTGTGAGCTCTTTCATGTTCCTACTACCAACTTAATAAAGTGTACTACGCTATAAATTTGAGTTTTCCAAATCCGCTTTCTATTTTTGTTTATATTTGACTTGAAAATGTTTCATAATGATCCATGATCAGAGTAAATTTGTGTTTTATAGGTTAGTCAATATAGTTGCATAGAAGTGTGTGCAACTCGTAATTCAAATTTATTCCATTAAATGAAAAGATTTTTCAATTTATGGCCTTCTTGAATCTCTGGAATAAAAACCTCTGTTTACATTACAATGAACTGAGGCAGGAGAGAAAGAAAATCTGTTTCATTTCAAAATCGATTTTTTACCCGTTATAAAAACGACTGCTAGCTTTCTCATCTACATATCATGTTTCTGTATTTGATACACTCATGCAAATCACTGAGAATGTCTCCCAGAACCAGCTTGTGTTACTGCTGATCACTGGTACTCTGCATGAGGTAGTTCTTGATGGTTTGCATTACCAAAGTTCAAGTGCAGTCATCAGCTGGCTGAAAAAAGGACAGCATATTGTCCTATTACTATAAATATACTATTGCGTACTAAGTTCCAGAACTTTGGTTTCAGATTCTACCAAGGGATTTTAAATTTTTCCAGAAAGATATTTGTATTTGTCATCATTCCTTTGCCTGCAGCACCTAATGAACAGGCAAAGGCAGAGCAGATAACCAGCATGATAATTATTTTGTAAAATAATTTTTGAATGCAATGATTCTTACGTTTCCAAACACATCCTTTGCTGAACACTCTTGACATGAAAATTGACACTGCTAGATAGTTTTGATACTTCTAAGACTTCAGCAATGTTTTTACTCATTTTTACTCATGGTACCCTTGGCTGCATTAGGAGGAGTGTTGCCTGCAGGCAAAGGGAGGTGGCTCGCCTCTTCTGTTCAATCCAAAATATTCCTTAACAGTCTATTGGCTCACTAGAAGAAGAAACATACAGAACTACTGGAGAGAGTCCAGAGAAGGGCCACAAAGATGTTAAAGTGTTTGAAGCACCTCTCTTATGAGAAAAGGCCTAGAGAGCTGAGATTGGTTAGCATGGGGAAGATGAGGCTCAAGGAAATCTCATTAATGTCTATAAATGCCTGAAAGGAGTATGCAGTGAAGATGGAGATAGGCTCTGTTCAGTGCCCAGTGCCAAGACAAGAGGCAATGGGCACAAACTGGAACACAGGAGGTTCCCCCTAAACATCAGGAAGAACTTCTGGACTGTGCAGTGCCACAGTGGCACCCAGAGTGAGATCTCTTCCTCAGACAAATTCAGAAGCCACCTCGGTGTGAGCCTGAGCACCTTGCTCAGGGTGTCCTGTTGGAGCAGGGACTGGGCCATATGGACCCAGAGATACCTGCCAACTTCAGCCATGCTGTGATTCAGACACTGTAATAATGTTATCATTTAGAAGTTAAGGATTTCTGAAATTTGAATATTGTAGTAAATTTGAATCCATGATCCATTGGGAATGCAGAGTCCATACCAAGCCCTCCTTGGATCTGTTCTACTCACCAGAAATTTCAAGAAATGCCATATAGCAGAAAGTCATTTTAAAAGTTAGTCTTCTTTTGTAGAGTTGTTTGGTAAAATCTTGAGAATTATGTTTCTTTTTTTTTTTTTCTTCTAAGTATCTGCCTGTGATTTCTTTTAATGAGGAATCCTTCAGCCTTTTAGATTATACCCCGCTGATCATAATGACAGAATAAAAATCCCACGCTTCTAATTTACTGCTTGAAAAGATGAATAGACAAATAGCTGCCTACGAAGACATAAAATCAACCATTCCTTTTTTGAAGGAGTGTGTGCAGTAACTTGCCTTCATGAGAAGCCTTGCATTTTGGAAATGGGGCAGGATCGGAAGTACCAAGCCCTTGTCTCCCTGTTAAACATGATTTTTCTGTCTATGTGAGAGCCTGTGATAGCATCCCAGGAATGTGAAATGAAGCAGGCTAATTCCTCTTAACGGATGATGGATTTTTCTTTTTGTAGTCAGATAAAAGTGGTTCCCTGGAGTGTGGGGAAGCAGCAGAATGAACAGAACTGAGTGACTGAGGAAACTGAAGCACTGCTCTCTCAGACTGGGCTTTTCTGTTTATTGCAGAAATAGCCATGCAAACATTTGTTTCTTCACTGACAGTGGTTGCATCAATGGGCAAATCTATTTGAATTCGCATGTTGAACTTCAGACACACATAATAAAACTTATTTTGACATATTCATTTTCCACTTTCTCCCAGGTTAATTTATTACTTTACTTGGTTGCATAAAATCCCAAAAGGATTCTTACTGTCTGTATTGAAATTCAGATCACCTTGCTGCTTGTATTTCTAGTAAAATTCTGGAGAAATAGACCTAGTATTTTGCTAGTTACACTCTAAAAAATGTTGCAAGTTAAACTGGATTTGTATTTTCTACTAATGCTGTGAACATGTCATCTCTTGTAATAACTTTGAATTAAAGTAAATTTAATCCTACTGAAGTTGGTTTGAGAGGCAAGTGATGGACAGTCTTTCACTCACAATCTCCCTTTTTTTTTTTTTTTTTTTTTTTAGGATTTTTTTCCATGGTTTCAAGTTATTGTTGAGACAGATTAACAGAAATTAATATAATATGAGTATTGTGGCTTAACTCTTCATCTCCATGTACTTTTAGGGGCAGCTTTAGAAAATATTACTGTATTTGTAAGTAGTTTGCAGGAAATAAATCAGAGAAATAGGTTCCTTTGGAATTATTGTATCATTTCTGTTTGCAGTAGAACTGAAGAAATGCTGTCTGTCTTTATGGACACACACATCTTCTTGCTAGACGTTGTCCTTCTTCCCTCTTGAGCATTGCTATAACTGTACCTGAATTTAAAGCAATGGAGCCTTGCTTGATCTGTGCCAAATAAATGTTGATGTGAGCCCTGAGAGTCTAGTGATGAAGCCAGGGACAGCAGGAAGGAGATGCACTTTAATGGGAACCCCTTGCAGAGCAGTGTGAAGGCATCCTGTACTTGCCCTGGGAACTCCGCTTACTGCCCCTAAGGAAAAACCCTGTGCTTTTGGCAATATTATGTGCTGGCATGGTTTCCATCCTCCTCTCCCACAGTGTTTAATTGCCCTTTAAGCTATAGGCAAAGAATTAAGGCAGATTACTTCAGTTAAAGTGATGTGATCTGTGACTGCTTCTTGCACAGCATGGAGCTGTGTTCTGAGAAGCAAGCCAATGGTATATCTGCCAGTTTCCCTGCTGTGATCTCGACCTATTTCTTGCTTCTCCATATGATTTTTAGTGTACAAGTTTTCACTGAGCTGTGCACAAAGTACTGCAATAATATGCAGAACTCATAACAGAGAGATCAATTTATACAATTTTGCCTAAAATTTTCCACAAAATTGCATAGTTTCACACAGTGTATCCCATGTAAAATGCTTGCCCTAAATTCAGTTGTTTTCCCCTACTCTTCTAACTTTTAACACGAGAAATGTTCTGGTGGGGTGCAGAGTGGTGTCCTGTCCCAGCTGCTGGTGTCGCCCAAAGCCCACAGAGGCTGTGGGATGTTATTCTGCTGAGGTGTTGCTGCAATTTTTGTTTGAAATTGGATTGAAACCAGGATGATTCCAGAGTGTACCAAAAGATGAAAGGCTTTTTTTTTTTTTTTTTTTTTCTATACAGAGCATTTTACATTCACGTCCTTCAAAGACAGTACTTTTTTTCCATTCACACAAAAATCAATAAGAAATTAGAGGTATAAAACAGAGATCTTATAGAGAAATATTGCTCAGAAAGGCAGTGCCCATGCCCTGCACCAGCTGTGGTTCCTATGCAATATTATTCTTGTGGCAACAGGGAATAGTAGAATGATCAGTGGAAACCACCTGTGTTTGTTGTTGGCATGAAGTATTGTAGAATGCTTTATGAAAAAAGGCTGACTGAAGTATTTCATATAAATGTTTGTGGATGGCTGCTCACAAGGAAAAAAAATCACCTAGGGATTTTCATTTTTATGTTTTGATGTACGTCCTTTACAGAGAATGCCTGACAGGGCTAATTGCTATTCCCACTTTATTTTTCTTTTAAAATGCAGTATTTAATTTATTTCTATTGAAACCTCCACGACTCTTCTATTGCCTTTCCTTTTGTTTTATGTACAATCTACTGCAAGTACTGTAGGCTTCAGATAGCCCGAAGAACTTGACGTTATTTTGTTTGTCACACTTCTGCTCTTTAGCCATTCCCTTAGCTTTAATCCACGCCAGCATGAAGTATTATATTCAGATGCTCCCTGGTATGCTTTATGTGCAGCAGACCAGTTCACAGATAAATCTTTTGGCCAATTTCTTTAGATGGAATATTTCAGAATTGTTATGGTTTCTGTTGCCTTAGTGACTTACACTTTCTGAACTGTTTCTTTTCTTGCAAACTGTTCAAAATCAGTGTTCACCTTCAAATGAGACTGCTTTTATCCGAGGGGTACCAGATGGCTGGAAAAGGAATATATATTCGTGAATTATGAAAATACACTTCATAGTTACTTTATAGAGCAGCCTGATTTGTTTTCTTTTGTTTATTTTTCCTTTTTCTCCTTCAGTTTCTATTTTTAGCTGATATGTTTTGAATATTTTGTAGGCTGCTCTTCACTATAAATTTGAAAGTCAACATGTCATAAAGCATGTATGTAGATGGTTTATAAACATTGCTAGTATTATTAATCTTTCATAAAAAGTATAACTAGAAGTTGAACTTGATGCAAGACTAATAACAACTTGATGCTGAACTAAAATGCCAAATGGTGGAAAAAATATGAACATGGTCTAAGTACCAAAGGAGGTTATTAAATAATTTTTCTTTCAGAAAGCATTTTAAAATCATGCAGGCTTGAAGATCTTAACTGGAAGATGAATTGTTGACTATATTAAACACTTAATGAGTGAATTTGTGTTTAAAAGAAACACTGTGAGGCTGTTTTCTGTATTTGTATATATTGAAGACTGCATTATGCTCTGTGTGCTGTGCTTCAACCTTCAAAGTAGTTTGCAAAGGTGACAAAGTATCATCTCTGGAGACAGCTGTTGGACCGAGGGAAGAAAATTCATTGTATTTCCCAGGACTGCAGAGAAGAATCTGGCAGAAAAATCAGAACAGAACATAATTATGTTGAATACAACTGCGAGGAATGACGCTGTTGTGTATATGTACGATTGGGATCATAGAGCCATAGAATGGCTTGGGCAGGAAGGGACCTGAAAGTCCATTCAGTCCCACCCTGCCATGGACAGGGCCACCCCCCAGCAGCTCAGGCTGCCCAGGGCCCATCCAACCCTGAGTGCTGTCAGGGATAGGGCACCCACTGCTCTCTGGGCAGCAGTGCCAGTGCCTCACCCGCTCTGAGTGAAGGAAGGTAGAGAAAACAAGTGAGGTGAGCAGCTGCCTTAAGGTGAATATGTAGGTTGGGAGCTAGAGGGACCTGGGGTAAATACTGTGCTGCTGCTCTCTGGTTCCCACTCAAGTGAGGGCTGCAGTGTTTCTTCTATGAGGTTAATTTGAGTCTTGTGAAGAACTAGATCCGCAGCTTCCAGTGACACTACTTGTTAATAATTTAAATGTGTCACATCTCTTGGAACTCTTTGATTATTTTTTTTAAAAATGCCCTAATAAGCATTAGCAATGTGAAATGCCTTTAAACCACCAGTTCCTTTTAAAGTAAAGTGGCTTTTCTTTTAGGATGGAGGTTAAAAGATGGTAGAACTCGGAGAAAGTGATGAGCCATGTTATTTCCTCTCTTATTACACAGTAGGGCTCTAGAAGGACTGTAAATGCTTTTTGTGAATTCCAAGTATAAGTCCTTCATATTTAGAGAAATATAATCTATGTTTACTGTATTTTGTGGTAGTGGTTAAAAGAATCATGAAAAATTAGGAATAAGTTACTCTTTTGTGAAGTAATCTGAGGTGACTAAATGCAGAGGGACTTGGCTTCTGACAGGTTTCTGTCATAGGAAACTTCTGGCAGAGGTTTCATTAGGCCACCATGGCCTGGTTTGGGTTTTAGATGTGTTTTTGATATTACATTTCTTCTTAAAAGTCAATTTCTTGAAGTAAGTATCAAAATCATGATTATCACAGCAATGCTGATGAATGATTTTACTTTGCTGGAGTGTTCCTAGGCTTAGCATATGCTAGAGTTGTGAGCTAAGCCTCACCTCCAGCCAGCAGTACAACCCTCTAATAGATAAGCAGATTGAAACCAGGGCAGCAGATTTTATATTATTTGAATCTTGAGTATGTGATGCTTGGAACATTTATTGCATCTAAATGTAACTGAAGAACTTGTGAAAACAGTGCTATGGTATTCTTTTGTTCTCTTTGCAACATATCAGCATCCCCAGTGTAACCTCCAGTAAAGGCCATTAAGTCATTAGTTCGCTCGTATTCTTTATATTGAAAACACTACTATATGTTCTTAATGATGCATTAAAGCACTGAATCATTTATAATCTTCTATACTTTTTCAAAAACAGTCATTTATATCAATGTATTTAGTTTGGCAATACCAATATGAGCTGATTTATGAAAAGCTGAAAGACAGATTAAAACATCTGGCTCTTTTTTCTTTTTTAATATAATATACAAATTTTTACCATTTGCCAAATAAAAGTATTTGGACTCTTTTTTCTTTTGCCCACAGTGCATATAAAATCTGAAATGTATTAGAAGTTATTATCTAACTTTAAAATGCTGAGTTTTCATGAATTGGAAAACTAAGCGGCAGCTGCTGGTGATTTGCCTAAAATTACAAAAATCTCTGTGTAGTCATTAGAGAGGCTTCAGTAATTTTATCCTTTTCCTGAAGATTTTGGATAAGAGAAAGAACTCTTAGTTTAGGAAAGTGGAAAGCTTGCATATTAGAAAATTGGAATTTTTTAATCATTATTATTCTTAGTAGAAATTAATGGGACAGTTAAGAGAATGAAAAATCCTCGACCATGTGAAGTGTATTGTGAGATGCCGTGAAACTTTCCTTTGGGCAACAAACAAGGAAGGTGGCTTAATGAATCCTAGGTGTTGAAAGGCACAGAGCATTGGCTTCAACCTTTTAAAATGCTCTCTGCCTGTCAGTTTTCCTAGTTGTATATAAAAGTAATAAAAACAGCGAGCATACTTTGTGAGTTGTGTAAGACAAATGTGAAATAATGTCTGGGGGGGACTTCTGCTAACCTGATCACTGCTTAAGTCTCCAAAGCCAATGCTGGTGGGTTACAGAGTAGGTTTCTCCGTGTCTGGTTGTTAGCTTTTTTTTTTTCTTTTCGCAATGTTTCTAAAGAAATTGCCACAGTATCTTGGCGAGTCACCACAACATTTAATGATGTAACTGACTTGAACTCATGGTGAGCTGCTTCTCAAAGGGGTGGTCCCACTTCTTCTTGTACCTTTTCTAGTGTTGTGGTTGATTTATTTTTCTTTTTAAAATATGAAATATGCTTTCATCTTTTTTTCAGAAAATATGATTTAAATTTTTGGAAGGGCCAGTCTCCAATCTTTTCCTATTTAAGCTCAGTAAGTGTTTTGCTGTAGGGTCTGGCAAGAACGAGAGCTGATACAAGACAGCAGCAGGGATTTAGCAGGAGCAGAGCTGTACCCCGAGGAAGCTATTAGCTCATCACTGCGGTATCGTCTAACTGCAGCCTGAAGTTGCATCAGTGGAAGAGCAGCTAAAGGATGCAGCTAAACATACTCACCTATCTCTTTTAATTGATGATACTTCATCAATTCTCATACCTCCAGATGTACACTTGAAAATTGTCCTGTTTATAGAAAAATGAGCTGAAGAAAAAAGTTCTAATGACTGAGGAGTAAATGAGACCAATGAGGCTGCTTTTGAGAAGTTATAGGTGGATATTTAGGATACAAACAACAATAAAATGGAGTAAGCAATCCCAGAGAAATACTGTTTAAGATTAGCTCTGTAATTTTAGTAGTGCCAAGAGTTGCTGTGATGTCTGTCAAGATGATGATAGGTACCAATGACAAAGTGGCAGTAATAATTGAGTAGCACAGCCCACCTACTGTGTTTGAGAGCACTGTGTAATTGTGAATCCACCAAAGCAAGTCCATGCTACTGCTGTTTGTGTTATTACTGTTAATGAGTCAGTGAAATGCAGAACTTTGGGTTACAAAAAACATAATCTGTATGTTAGGTGCTAATTTTTGGTCACTCTGGCAAGAGTCCAAATCCACATTCCTTAGTACCTTGGTGATCCGCTTTTTGCATATCTTTTACATTGTATTCTTTGAGTAGAGCATTCATCCTGTTCTTGATCAGAAGAATGAGCTTTCTTATTCAAATTCCTCCTGCAGTGTTACTTCATTTACTGTAAAATAATCAAGTTATCCAGGTGTCTATCTTATATATATGCGGTGGGTGGGCTGCTGTATTGACAGAGGAATGGGAAACTACACATGGTATGAGCCACATGTCTGTGATCAGTCTTTCTACTTCTGCTTTTATTAAGATTTATTTTCCTGTCTGTGCATCCTGTACAGCATTTCTTGGGGCAAGATTTTGGTAATCATGAGGATAAATCCAGATAATGCAGTGGGGCTAAGCTGCTGATTATCTTTCAACAATGATTAGTGTCTTGGGACTGGAGCTGGTGCTCGTCTCAAGTGAGAACAGTTGGAGGTGATGAGTAAGCCATCTTTTGATAACCAGGGTTTCTTAAGTTGCTCAGTGTCATTGTGAGATGCGCTGTGTAGGTGTAATGAAAATCTGGCAATAGTAAAAGTTAAGCAGAAGAAATAATACTGTGGCCTTACTGAAGCTACATGAGTGCATAAATTAAAAGCCTAAGGAAGAGAAATTCAGATTTCGTAGATGTCTGTGACATCTTGCTTAGAAAAATGCATACATCTTCTGGAGCCCAGTGCAATAGGGAAATGCATCTATGTCTACAGGAGTGTGAAATCTCCAAACCTTCCTTGGGCTTTGTGGCTATAAAGGTTAATTTTGCTTTTACAGAGAGAAAAGGAAATAGTAATTTTTATTTGGCACATTTGGATAACCTACCCTTACCATTTCTTCTCATACCACAGGAGTCTGTTAAAGGTTCAGAAGTACGAGCTTGTTCTTGAGGAATTGATATTGATCTTTAATTTTCATTCCATTTTTGTGATATTTAATTTGCATGAAGAGAACCCACTGGATTTTTTTAAGGCTTAAATGGGGTTTTTGTGTAGTGAAATTTTGAGTTCTAGAAGTGAAACCAACCAAATAGATTGGAAAATAAAGTGGTTTCTTTTGGTGCCTTTGAGCACCAAATATTTTTAATGTTATAAAAGTGAATCGTTAAATTAAAATTAGCCTGGGCCATGTATTCAAGAAAGTACCTCAGGAACAATCCTGCCCTGAAGGGAAATGACCAGAATGACCTAAAAATATTTCCCATCTCAAACTTCCATGGCTTTTGGAGGGTAGTAATTATAGGTGTGATGCAGTAGAAAGAAAGCAATCAATACAAATATGGATTTTCTGCTCGTTGAAGGATTGATGAGAATTGTATGCCTTTTTGCTTGAACATTTTGATCAAATAACAGACAGAAGCATGTTTTTCAATGTGCTACTTCTTAACAAAGCTTTGGTTTAGTGCTGCAATAGAAAGGAAACAGGCTGACTCACAGCACACTGAGATCATTTCTTGGATTGCTTATGAGTGTGAAAATGTAAAGTTGACATTATGGAAGCTATGAAGCGTTTCTTACATTGCTATAAATAAATCACTGGTATTGACAAGAAGAAATTAAATAAGTACATGATGGGAAATAAGTTCTCTTATGAGAAATACTATTTCTGCTTTAATCTTTTAAAAATTTCTTTCCCTTTTAGGGTTAATGGAAAGCTGGTGGCCCTGAAGGTGATAAGGTTACAAGAAGAAGAAGGAACCCCATTTACAGCTATTAGGGAAGGTATGTGTGGGAATGATTATACTTGTTGGGTTTTTTTGTTTGTTTGTTTGTTTGTTTTTTGTAATTTTGTTGCACTTCTTATTGCAGTGCAGTGCTATAGTGAATAGCTTGGGAATTCAAATATGATTGTGTTCTTTGTGGGAAGAAACTTCGCTGCTTCAAAAACAAAGCCTGTAGTGTGGGAGCTCTTGTTAAATAATGCAGTTCTGCCTCTGCTGTGGCTTGCATTAGATTTACTATACCAATGAGTACTTAACAGCACAGCAGTGTTTAAGGTGGGTGTGAGAAATCTCTCTGGAACATGAAGAAGCCATATAAATGGTGTTTCTTGTCCAGGGGGCAGCAGGTTAAAATGAAGGTGGATGTAATTTTTCATGTACATGCAGCATGAAAAGAAGAAAGCACTTATTAGTAAAGACAATCAGAAGATCGGGTCACAAAAAGTAAAAGTATCATAAAAGCTGTGTGTGGTTCAGGATAGCTTTTGTTTGTTTTCCCTTCCCTGTGGGCTCTGACCTTTGGGGCTTGGGAATAACTCCTCTCCTGCTCACTCTGAGAGGTCTGTCATGCCTTCTGCTCTGCTCCCTTCATTCTTCTTGTCAGCCTCATGCTCCTAGCTGACAGCTGCGTGATTTGAGCTGGGCGTTCTTCAGCTCCTCTGGAGAAATTGTTGAGCCTCCTCTGTTGGATGGCACGAAATATGAGCTTTGGTAGAGAAATAACAAACAAATTACCATCACACTGCTGACTCAAACTCATGAAATTAGTCTAGAGCTGGAGAGATGGAGACTTGCAACTTTTGAGGTGTCATTTAAAATTGTGTTGACTATCAGCATCATTCCAGCAGCATACCAGTATGAAAGACTTTGGAAAGAGATGTACTACAACATCTGAAAGAGACATATCTACGACTACGATAGCTCTGGCTCATGTTACCATACATGCACTTTTTTTTTTAAAAATTAGGACAGCACTACTACACAGATAACTAAAATTAGAATTTGGACTCATCTTCAGTGTTATTTGCCCTTTTCTAATTGTCCCAGACTAAATTAAGGGACAAGGCCCCTTAGTCAGCCAACACAGCTCAAGAAAAATCTGCTCAACAGTCTCTCATTCTTACTTTTTTTTTTTTCAGTCTTATACTAATCACTTACACTAATCAATACACTATAAGAGCTTATACTACCATTTCCTTTTAATTTCCCAGCTATGTTGATGAGCATGCTCAAGGTGGATTAGATGCTGCTAAGGGGATAGCAATAGCTTCCTTCAGTTCTAACAAGCCCACAGCTGTAGCATTGCTGTCAAATAATCCAAGACTGGCACACCACTGTGGAAATTATCTTCCTAAAGCTACACTTGTAATGTACTGCTCCTTACCTTTCTAACCCTAACATTTTTGGGGTGACAAAGTCAAAACAAAGAAAACAAAAGCAAGAGTTTATCCAGGAATAGATTTTTCCCCTTTCCATTTTATGTCTGGGTTATCTGCCTTCTACACAGTACTGGTTGGACTTTATTTCTTCTAATAGTTTCCACAAATGTGAATGAAGTTCAGCTACCCAGGAAACAAGGTCACTTCTATGCATGCAAAGAAAATCAAACAATAAATCCACTCTTAACCTGATTTTGACCTAGCCTATCCAAAAGTCTACAAAAGTAAAAAAAAAAAAAATAAACAAAAACACTTTCATTAGCCTAATAATCTTTGGCTCTAGTCCCAGCCTAGATTAGTGTTTAGAAATACAAGACATGAGTATACCCCTATCAAAATCAGTGACACATCACATGCTTAAGAAAATATACATGAATTAATAACCTTAAGAGCTTTGTTAGACAAGAGCTTTGTTTTATTAATACTAAGTATAAGAATTTTAACGAACCATAACCACAGTGCTCTAGGAAGAGCTAAAATGAAATCTCCTTCAATGATAGCATGAACATTGTTTTCATGCAATGAGATTCTATAATTAAAAAAAAAATTCAAGTGTAAAATTCTTGCTCCCAAGAATATTTATTTATACTGAGCTCATACAACAAACTATCTACAAAGGAAAAAAAACCCACATTATTCTGTTTTTTACAGTTATAACATTTCATCTTTCATCCAGACCAAGCTCTCATTAAAAAGCCTTTAAAGTGTCACTAAGCAGGCATAAGAAGGCTTGTATGTACTACATTCTCTTATTAAATCAGTACTGTATCAACTAAAAGACTGAAGAATAGTAAACATATTTGAAAGGCAGGCTCGTACACCTTGAACTCAGCATTTCAAACACTGAACACTGTGCTCGTAGCCCTCTACACACCTCGTTATCATGGCACAGCTGCAGGAACAGGCAACTCCCAGAAAAAAAATGTAGATCAATATGAATAAGTGTGTGAGATCATTCAATAGTTATGATTTAAACAAAGCATAGCACAAGGACTACAGAAATTCCTTTCTATATTGGCCACCCACAGTTTTCCCTCCTTTGTAGAAGAGCTGCCTTTAAAATGCAAAATATAGCACAACCTTAAGGTGGGTTTTTTGAGCACAGGATATAAGCCTCAGTAACCTGAGATATTTGGCCAGTCTGGCCCCAGGCTGGCTCAGGGCACCTGCAGACAGAGCTGAATGCACGAGGGCAGAAGCAAGGGACAGTGAAACTGCAGGTCTGGGACTTTGGCTGTGATGCCTATGGAACCACACCCCTCACATCAGGGTCTACACTGTGGTGATTTAATGCTTATTCCCTAATTTTCTGTCAGTGTAAGGCAAATTTAGGCAGAAGTTTGTTTGTAAATTGAAACTACTGGATGCTGATTGTTTAAAGTGGTGTAGAATGTGTTTTTTTGTAAAACGGTGAGAGAAAATAGCATACCTACATTGTGTTCCTACTGGAATGCTGTGTAATGTTAACTGGGGGAAGCTATAAACTGAAATCTTCAATAGTGGCCATGCTGAAGGAGTTTTGTAAATGTCTGTGCACAGGAAAGCATATTGTTACTCTTGTGACAGATACAGAATGAAGCTGAACGGAAACCAAAAGTAGGAGGAGAAAAGATTAAGAGGAATAATATGATGTAGAGTTTATATATGGATTATGTGACTGTGGAAATAAACACTAACTTATCTGAAAAAGAAAAGAAAAGAAAAGAAAAGAAGAAGAAGAAGAAGAAGAAAAGAAGAAGAAAAGAAGAAGAAATAATAAACAATCAAACATCTAAAAAATACCAACTTACCAGAAGCAGGGTGAGAAAAATCATGATTTTTCAACCTGCCCAGGTGAGATTTACCTAGAGCTTCAGTGAAGAATTTCTGCTTTCACAGTAGCTGTGGTTTTCTGTCTTCTGCAAAATAATAAATATCAAAGCTGAATGAAAGTAGGTAAACGGAGCTTGTTTGTCAGCACTGCTTGGCTCTTTTCCTGAATTTGTAGAACAAAATTCAGAGGTGGACTTTGCTAAGAATCTTTCAGTTTGCCCAAGTCAGTTGTATCCAATTAGGCTTTCATTTAGTGGGGTGCAGTTTGCAGGATGTTGTGCTCTGAATTTAACCCAGTCAGTCTAGGACAATAGAATCTAATTCTGAAGAGCCTGAAACTAAAAAGAAAAAACAATGATTGTATGTATGTATATGACTGAATTAACCTAACCAGAATGTGGTGCAGGTTTCCCTCCTGTCTGTACAACAGCAGATTATCATTCTATCCAAAATGTGCTGCAACTGTGATAGCTGAGACAGTATGGAGCCTGGCAGTCATCTGCACACTATTTTCTCACATGAACTAAATTCAGTAGAATACAGATTAGCCAGTGATTGGTTCTCTGTGTTGTGTAGTTGTGTTTTATTCTTTCACTGCAACCCTCATTATTGGTTTTTTAGAGACGCCTCAGCAGCAGAGTCAGTGTGATTAAATCCACTGCAGCCAGCAGAAAAGTTCAATGACCTAAACTTTATCTCACATATTTCATTCCCTTAATTTCCTGTAATATCATACTTTCATCTAGGCTAAATACTGAACTCCATGATGGGTTATAAATCTGAAAGCAACTTGACTTACTATTCCATAGTTATTGTCTTTGGTTTCAGAGTAATAATATTCCTTTTAGCCTGCAGGACAAAGATTCCACTTTTTAGGTACATATGTAGATAAGCACACCCTGGTTTATACTACTATGACATTGCTTGTGCAGTTACTTGGGCAATAAAATGTTTTCACAGAATCACAGAATCACAGAATTGTAGGGGTTGGAAGGGACCTCCAGAGATCATCGAGTCCAACTCCCCTGCCAAAGCAGGTTCCCTACACCAGGTCGCACAGGTAGGCATCCAGGCAGGTCTTGAACATCTCCAGAGAAGGAGACTCCACCACCTCCCTGGGCAGCCTGTTCCAGTGCTCCGTCACCCTCACCGTAAAGAAGTTCTTGCGCATGTTTGTGCGGAACTTCCTATGCTGCAGTTTCCAGCCGTTTCCCCTTGTCCTGTCTCCACTCACCACTGAAAACAGTCTGGCCTCGCCATTCTGCCCCCCACACCTTAGATATTTATAGACCTGGATCAGGTCCCCTCTCAGTCTTCTCTTCCCAAGGCTGAACAGACCCAGTTCACTCAGCCTTTCCTCATAGGACGAGAGTTTTTCCTATCCTAATCATGAATACTGTTTTGTATTTGGTTTCCAACTTCCTCCTGTGGAAATATTGATGCTTCTTTATTCTTCTTAATGTGATTTACTATTATTAGTAAAACTTTATTCTATTGTTTTATTATATAGGTATGTTTTATTTTTGATAGGCCTAAATCATATTTTGAAGCATCATCTAAACCAGGTACGCTTTGAAGGTAATTTGATGCTTTGCCATCTAAAGGTCACAATTAAGCAACTTTTAGTTTATTTCTCTTATTTATTATTATTTTTTTTACATCTTGCTAGTGAAGTGTACTTGTATTTTACATTCAAAAGTGTTGCTGTGAGAGAGTGTCTCCGTGCCTTTGGTTTGACAGTTGTCCAGATAATAGTTTTTCATATGATCCAGTGGAAAAAAGTTGTTGCTTTTTCACACTGATGTGAAAAATAATGTGTAAGTGCCTTGGGAACAGCCTCATGTCTTGTGTTAGACAAAGAACACAAGATTTGCTTAACAATTTTCTTAAAAAATATAAATTAGAGAAAAGTTCACTGTGTATACTGAACTTGTAGGGGGAAGCTCAATGTATTTGATTGCTGGTATAGAACTACTGTGAAGAGAGGCTTAATTCCTGGTCACAAACCAACATCAGAGTTTCAGGCCTCCTTCATCCTTACCTCCGTCTTCCTTTTTCTTGCTTCCCTTCCATGCTACACCTTCTTACCTCTTCCTTACACGATAAACCTGTCTGGGAATTGTGAAAAATTTCACCAGCAGGCACATTGCAATTTTGAAATGGAAAACACGTAGTTTGAATTTCTTCTTTGGAAATAATATAAATGTACATTTTTGTATGCTGTTTGTGAAATCTTGCTTGTACAATTATCATTCTTAACACAAGTCCAATAGACTCTCACCCCTTAGAAAGGGCTTCACAATAGCATCCTCCTAAATGAAAAAAGGAATACCTGAAGGGTGTTCAGTAAGGAAATCTGAGTCCCCCTTCATTGTCCCAGTCTGGACAGACTTCCCAAAGTTTGGAGCTTTTCTGAGGCTTCTCGATCCGAATTTGGTTGTGCGAAAGGGATAAGTCCTCTTAAAACTGATGCATAGTAACTGCCAAGTGAATATTACAAAATCAGCTGTTCATTGAGAGAGGCCTCTTGGCCAATGTGACTGTGAGATTTATTGCAAAAAGTTCCTCATAAGAGCACAATAGAAAATACTGCTTTGTAGTAAAAATACTGCAAGTCATGTAAAACATTTATGCTTTTATATATATCCAAAAGTAATACATCTGTACTTGTACCTTCTAAGGAAGTGCTACAGAAGGTTATATTTTTACTCAGTAGATGCACTTGTGATCTCATACTGAAATATTATCTGAAAAAAGCAGATGAATTATTGTACTTGTATTGCTTGTATCCCAGTTCTGCGATTCTGAACTGATATGTAGCATAATATTCTTTACAAATTAAAGTCAGCCAATGACCTCATGGCACTAGCCAGATGACTGGGATAGACTTCCTATTCGTTACATGAAGTTGTATCCTGTTGGACAAGGGCACAGAGAAACAATATCTGCGTATTTCTGGAGTCGTTGGTCAATCTGCTGCTAGGAGACATGGAAATAGGAATTGGAGTCCATTCATTGTATCTCAGTAAAGAGTAAGTTACTTTGTTGTTTTTTATTTTTTTTTCTAAAGTTAATCATCCTTATACCAACAAACAAAGAAACAAACCACATGTCAAATCTATTCTACCTTTTGCGCAGTAGTTTTTTTACTTTTAAATTATTTTTATTAAGGAAGCTTGACAACTGGTTTATTGTGAGTGATAGGAGTTTGGAGGACTTTTGCATTTCCTTCATGAAGTCCAGTCAAGAAATTTCAATTTCCATAACTGAAATGCCTTAAAGCTTCATCTGTGTTTGGCTCAGCAAGCCTCAGGGAACTTTAAGAAATTATGTTTAAGAGTGTGGGGATGTAGCTATTCTAAGCATTCACATCATATGAGTTATGATAGAATTTTGGCCTCTTTGTTTTTAGAGGCGGAGGCTAAGTTCACTCTCCCTAGAAGCTGGATTGATTCAGAGCTCTGAAGTAAAAAATAAACACGAGCTTGGCTGTAGATTTGGGTACTTTTTTGTTGCCTATAGAGTTGGCAAAGCTGCAGTCTTCTGCAGGCTAAATAGCTACAGCTCAATTAGCTGTAAAGCCAGTGCAGTTTGTAATCATAACAGCTTTGTTTCTCAGTGTTGTTAAAAATAAAGCGCACAAGCCAAGAGCCTCTGGGACAATGTATTACTGAATATTTAAGGTCAAGAAGTATTCAGAGGTAAAGAAACTCCAAAAATGTTTTCTCTCTGATCTCTGTCTGCTGTGGCCATCCTACAGCGTTACATGAGGTGTATGCTGCCTTGAGATAAGAGAGGAGCACAAGATTACAGAATCACAGAATTCTAGGGGCTTCCTATGAGAGATTCCCATATAAGGGTGAGCTGGGTTTTGAAACCTACAAAAAGGGTCCTCCTGTACTCTTTATCACAAAACAGAAGTTTTTAAATTCCCAAGACTTTTGGATGGTACTTATATACTTTTTCAGTGACGTAGAGAAGTGTATGTTCTTTTCTACTGAACATTAATAATAGAAAAGTAATCTCCAATTTTTTGTTAGTTTTTACAACAGACTCTTATTTTGTTAGGTCAAATTTTTGACCATGCTTGATTTGTGCTTTCTTCCACATTTGAGTTTGTTTGATTTGTTTAGGCCTCAGAGAAACATGTTGGATCCTTTGCTCTGTACAGCTTCAGGGCAGCTGAAGCTTCCACCTCGATGTTACTTTTCTTTTTTTTTACATATTACTTTTTTTTAACATTTCAGTGCATGCAAACTGTGTTATTCTCTCTCCTTTTTGGTGTATTGAACGAAGGCTTCTGTCTATGTGCAGTGCTCAGAAGGGGTAGAAATTGAATAAGTCTGTCCTATTTCTTTCTTTGTTCCTTGCTATTCATAGACTGAACATAACCTTTTTTTTCCCCCCTCTTTTACCCTCTAATATGTTAGTCAGACCCTTCTGGAGAGTTGGCATTACATAAATGCAATATAAATGATGACGTTTCTGTTTGGGAATCATGATATAAATTTTGAACTCCTATATGAACTCATATCATGTGGGAAAAGTGTCATGCTTTTCTAACAGTTGTAAATGAAAGTTCCAAATTAGGCGGCTTCATAAAGCTAAATATGTTTCACAGAGTTGTTTGCCCCCTCCCCATGTTTTTGCTGTAGGCTGCTGAAGCTGAGCACAGCTTTATTGGTTGAATCTTCATTTAGCACTTTTGAAGTGAAGATGTGACCTTCTGCCTTTCTTTCTTGGGCGCAGATAAAGACAAAAGAATGTGGTGGCACTTTAGGGAATTATTATTATTATTATTTTTATTTATGTTATCATTTCACCATTCAGATTCCTTTCTTCATGGCTGTTACATTTAGTTTGATGGCAGACCTTTCAGGCTCTGCCCTATTTTTGTTGCAGAAATTGTCAGTATTCACATGGAAAGTGGTGGGTAAGGGATGTTGTGCTAATTCCAGCACTAGGAGCTTCAAAATCCATTCATTCAGGGAAGCCATTGATTCCTCTGCCTAACTCTGCTTACACCTCACCTGAGCTCCATCTTGGCCCAGATGGGACATTCTGCTCCAAAAAGTTTCTTCTGCTCATAAAATCTGTTTTCTTGCCATTTTAAGGTGTGATTTAGAACTGTTCTCTGCTGTGCTGTACTTTTATGACAGGAAGGGTAGGAAAAAGTGGCAAATAAAAAATATAGGAAGATAATAAGAGGGGTGCAATCTTTTCTTCATACAAAGCTATAGCACATAACTAACTATACATCTTACAGAAACCTTGTGCAGCCCTCATGGCTTTATTGCTTAAGTGGAAGTGGGTGAGCATGTCTTTTTATTCTATATGCAAATTTAATCTCTTTTTACAGCTATACTACAGCCATAAAATGGAGAGCTCAAGTTAATCTTGCTCAGAGTAACATCAACTTTTTCTCTGTGACTATATATCCCTTGGTATGCTTTGACTGGGGACAGAAATACTAATTGGTTGTTAATCTAAGTGAAGGTTATAGTAAGTTCTGGCATCTCTGCTTGAATTGATTAGAGACCTTTGAGGGGCACACCTTCCAAATACCAATACCATCCATAGTAAGCAAAAGCATGATATCATCTGGTGTCTCTTAAACCTAGCCAATTCTTCAGATTGTTTTGTTCTTTGATATGTCTCCCTTTTATGAAAGGAACAACCTCAGCAACTGTACTGTTTAGCCTTGTGACTAAAATGGTGACTTCAAATCTACGTGAAGCTGTTCGTCTTTGTCGAGATCTTTGTATGTGTTTTCTATCACTGCCATGTCCTGAATTTCAAAAATATCTGAGCAAGATATTTTATACTTTTCTCATGCAACTAATAATAGGACTAGAGGGAACGGCCTCAAGTTGTGCTGGAGAAGGTTCAGCTGTTAGGAAATACTACTTTTCTGAAAGGATGGTCAGGCACTGGAATGGGCTGCCCAGGGAGCTGGTGGAGTCACTGACCCTGGAGGTGTGAAAGGAATGTTTAGACATTGTGTTGAGGGACATGGTTTAGTGAGAACTATTAGTGATAGGTGGATGGTTGGATTGGATGATCTTGTAGGTCTTTTCCAACCTTGGTGATTCAAAGATGGCAGTTCAGCATCTGAACCAGTTAGCCGTAGTTTTCTCCTTAGCTTTTGTGTCTAGGCCTAGCTTCTGCTAAATGCTGTAGGCTCAGATGTCTGGGTCAGGCCCTTAGGGAGATAACATCGGTCTTTTTCCGCACTCCTGTTTTCCCTTATGCTGAAGACTGTACTGCAAATGTCTTAGTTGTATTCTCCAGTTGTTGCTCGTGTGGGAGATTTATCACTGAGGACGATTGAAATATATAGTTGAAATAAAGTTGATATACATGCTTCATAATAGAATCTCTTCTTGCAGCAACAATGAATTTACTGCTTTTGGTCTTTATAATCAGTACAAAGAGAGCAGCATTTCAAAATCAGAAACTGACCTCTACTGTCATCTTCAAAGAAATGAAAATGAATATCCACATTATTTTTCTTGGGAATATTCCTCCTGAGTAAGCAATACAAAAAAGAAACTGATAATTCATTGTATTTTTCTAGGATGAAAGGGAACTGGATGGTTCAGAGACTGGTAATAGGGTATCCTGACCTTCCACCTCTGACCCATTTATTAACATATAAGACGTGATAGTGGTGTCTAGTAGTTATCAGTGTGGGATATAGTCTAGAGCTGTAGAATTTGTAATGGTGCAATTTGTGAATTTTTAAGGTCTGGGCCACTTGGCACAAAGCTCAGCAGCTTCCCATCTGGTAGTGGATTTAGCTGAAGCCAAATGAAAAATGAACAAAAAAAAAAAGGAGGAAGCCTTGTAAGTGAGGATCTATTAGCTGAATTTGGTGATTTGTGTCAGCTCTGATTTGATACAGATATTTGTCCTTTGGTGAATGTCACTTCAGAAGTACTTTAATTGATGCAGAAGTCATACTGACTAGTTTTCTTTGCCTATTAATCTGGGATGTTAGAAAGGCATTAAAGTGAATGAGACTGCTGTGGATTGTGACTTGAAAAGATGCTCAAAACTGATTTTATGCATTCAGCTTTTTGCTCTTAATCTCCCGAGGAAGACACCCTTTTTTGTTTATAAGTGACTTAAACTGAGAGCTAGGAATGTAAAGCCCTCTTAGCTGTACAGGTCAGGTAATTAAATACCAAATGTCCTTGGGCTTCATTTAGTCTTAATTATCACCTGATTTTCCCTGTGCAGAAACATTGAGGGAGGTCACAAGGATGATAGAAAATCTATGTACCTCCAAGCTAGTCTAATAGGCAGGGTGATAGCAGTGTTGGTATGACTGATTTCCATCTGGAAACATACTTCCTGCCCTTCTTATCTCCCAAAATGCAAGAGGACAAAGTAGTTCAAATCACTCTTGTAGCTACAGACTGAAAAGAAATAAAATGAAATGAAAAGTCACTAGGTCAATTTTGGAGTTCTAGTTTGGACACAATTGAAATGTGCCTCCTTTTATGTAGTCTGCCTAAAATTTTGTAACTAGAAGAAAATATAATGTACAATACTTTTCATAAATGTCAGCCTCAAACGTCAGGATAAATCACTCACACACTGCCTGTCCGTCTGTTTCTTTGGAGTGCAGAATGCACGCTTGCTCTTTTGTGTGCTGTGAAGTCTGAAGCAGTGTTTAACATGTTTTCATGTTAATGTTTTCATAAGAATATGTGCTGGATTGTATGGGGATTTTATTTAAAAAAAAAACAACCCTGAGTATTTAGCACATTAAGCTCTGGATAAAATTTAGCTTTTGTTATTTTGGTTTGGTTTCTCACAGCATAGAGGTGTTGCACTGCTGCCATTAGGAAACTGTCAGTTCTTGAAGGGATGTGTAACTAAACACAGACCCAGCAGGTTGTAGGCTCATTGACAAAATCTTGTTAAGAATTTCCACACTTTTCAGGTTACTTTATCTCAATGTACTTGTGATCCTAAATGGTATTTTTTTCAATTTTTAATTCTGTGTTTCTCAGAAAGTCTTGGTTATAAAACTGACATGGTTGAAATGCTGGCTTTGCATCAAGATTTCTGACTGAATTACCATTTGAATCACTTGAGGCCCTATTCACAAAGCAGAGGATTATTTGCATAATCAAAAATGCATTATTTTGCATGTCAGTGGAGAAACTAAGGCTTAGAGCAGCAGTTCACAAACAAAATTCAAGTTACAGATATTGAAGTGTCTCTGTCTGTATGCTGTCATCTCTCAGCCCTGCTCACATAAATCTATCTAAAACAAAAGAAAAAATTTTGGAGCAATGCATAGCCTTCATTCAAAGTCTGTATGGGATTAGGGATAGGATTTCTTACTGTCCCAAATGTGCATGAGAACTGGGGACACTTTTAGGCCATATTGTTGCAGGAGGATAGATGTCTTCCTAAAAATATGCTCAGTAAAAAATTATGAGCTTGAAAATTGCTCTTTCTATCGAAGAGGTCAAACTAAATAAGCTGTAAGTGTATATGTCTGTGGATAATGGGTTCAAGATTTTCTTGAACACTTTTCTGTCAGATTTCTGGCCACTGGTCCAAGGGGCTTATAAATTGCATTCATAACCTTTGCATCTCCCCATCAGCCAATGCATTTGTTTTTTTATCCCTTTTTATGTCTGTGGACAAGATGTTGGATGGAATGCCTCATTCAAAGAATTCATTTCTTTGACTGTAAATAATTCCTGATCAGAGTTCAAGGGTGTGAAGCAACTTCTTATTTCTCTGAGGTAATAAGAAACCTCTGGGCATTAAAAACCAACCAACCCAACTCACATCCCTCCACCCCTCCCAAAACCAAGGGATTTTGTTTCTTTTCTTTCTTTCTTTCCTTTTCTTCCTGGAATGAACTTCTGATACATTGCTGCTGTTAAATCAAGTTTTCCAGTCAAGTTTGGACAGCCATACTTTTAGTTCTACAAAGAAATTTGCATATATTATTGCAACTTCTGATGTTTTGATGTTAAAACAAGTATGATGGGATCCATGGGATCCAGCCTTTTACTGGATATCAACTAATTAATCAACTAATTAAATAAAATTATTAAAGCATGGAATGAGATATTTTCACCAGTTTTGTGACATTTTCAAGTCTTAACTGGCTTCCTTTTAGACGGATTGAAGGATGTGTATTTTTTTAGAGTAATGGACTTAGAGCTTCCTTAATCAGTGCTGTTTAGTTTTTATTACATTCATTTGAGGTTTAAATTTAAAATTTAAATAAAAGAGACGTCAAAATTAAATGACAAGCAACTTGAGTAATAGATATGCTTCTGAAAAGAGAAGCTATGGTTTTGAGCCTTTAGTATCACAAGGTGAGCTTTTATTCAGTGGTTTGTTTTATTTAACTTGAAATTATTCCTATGGAGTATAGGCATTTCTGAGGTGCAGATGGGAAACTGCCTCAATCTCTGCTCTGCAATGAGCTTCTAAGTCAAAGCAACCATGGCTCGTCATTAAGAGGAGGAAGTCCTCTGTACGTTATTTTGGAGCTGTCAGCAGAAGGGTGTTTTTTCCTCCATGTTTCATATGCCCAAGATCCATGCAGAGTCTGCTGTTTTTATGGCTGACTGAAGTGCATAAAATTGAAGTCATTCAGTTTCTCATTTGTTTATTTAATTGCAAAGGCCATTAACCTTGTAAAATCATTGACAGAATTACAAATCAACATCTTTGAGAATTATGCAAACAAGTTTATAAAAGTTCCTTGAATGAAATGAAAGCCAAACCGCAGCAAAGGATGAGGCCTTATTAACAGTGCGTATTAATGGCCAAGAAAATATTGGAAAAAAAACATATATAATATGTTAATAACAAAATTAGCGGATAATTTTAATGGCAATGGCACCATCCCAGTTACTACAATGTGTAGCACTCATAGGTTAAGGTTAAGAATACCTTTGAGATAAAGGTACCTGACTGTAATTTATTCTCAGATATTTTATGTGTATCTTGTCCTGTTCACGCAGAAATTTGGGTGATAAATGTGCTTCAGACCAGGTTTGTTTGTGTGTAGAGATCTCATCTGTTTTGAATATTTTCAGTCTGTCCAATGTAAGCATCCTAATCAGCTGGAGGAGAGGCATTTTGGTGGACCTGCTGAAGTCTGTGATCTGTCATCACTAGGTTGCTGAGCTCTAATTAGGTATAAATGAGAGATGCTCTCATGCCTGCTTCATGGGCTGATCTTTCCTTTTTCTGTTGGGGAATATTTTTGTTCTGCATCCAAACTGCTGGTACTGTTTGAATTGTTGAACCGAGGTGGCAATTTAGGGTTTAGCACTTTGAGTGTTAGCACTTTGGCTGCCACTGTTTTAATGTGTATGTCTGAACTGGAATTTGCTCTTAGACTTTCGGATGCATTCAGTTCTTGATTTATTGCCAAAATTTTCCGGCGTGTGTTGGAAGAGGAATTTGGTGTTCCTCATTTACTAAGTTCCTTCAGAGCTGCAGTCTATTGTTGAGGAATGCCTGAAGTAGTATACACACTAATTAGCTATGCTGGTAAAGAAATTCTTTAGTATCTGAGAGCATATATTTCTATCCTAATTGCTGTGACTTTTTTTCCTGGTTCAAGTGTTCTCTTAACAGAGAAACTTGGCCCTAGAAATTTGGTGGTATTGTTGAAATCATTCTTCAATTTACTCACAATAAGTAAAGAGCTCCAAGGACTTCATAGTGCCAGAGCTGTGTTTTCCTGCATATTTAGGTATTCTCACTTCAATTCTAGAGAGTAAGAATGTGTTTGACCTTTTGTAGTATGCCAAAATACTGTTCCAAATGAACTTGCATGAAGAGAAAACTTCATGCTTTCCAGAGAATTTTAGAGGTATAGAAGCCATGATGTTTCTGTTAAGTTCCTAAACTGTGGTCATAGCATTGTCACCAACACTGGAAGCATTCAACTTTTGTTGCACAGCACCAAGAAGCCTTGTGTCTGTGCTGGACAATCTTTTGGGGTTCAGCTGGTGAGATGATAGTCTTCTCTTTAACTGGTTTGTTTATAAGATCTTCAGGTCCAATATTGGAGCTACATTGGTACGCTGAATGGTGTAATTTGTGCTCTATCAAATTGGATTAAGCTAAAGTTTCATTTCTCCCTCACGTGATTTCTGTAAATACAAAGAATTCATCAGTTATAATGACTGCTATACCTATTTTTGAATCACACAACCTAGGAGTATTTTATTCACTTTGATCCTTCTAATTAAAAGTGGAAGAGAAATGCATTGATTTAGGCCGGTTGTAGTAGTTCTAGATCCAGCTGCTCACTAAGGCACCCTGCTTGTTTTCTGTTCCATTGTATGCCTCATGCTTTTGGATAGCAGGTCACTGCTGTGTTCAACCGTAATAATAATCAAGACAGGCTTAAAGAGTTCTATTAAAGAATTAGCTTTGTCTTAGGGTTCATATGGGTGAAGGTGGACTTAGATCTAAGTGCTCTGATTTTGGTTCATTGGTTTCTCCTGAACTTCTGGATGTCACTTAAGCCAATTTCACAAGGGGATTTTTCATGTGCCATATTGCATTGCAGAAGTGTAAAAAAGGAAGAAGAAAAAGAAAAAACTTATTTGTATGTTGTTGTTGTTGTTTTTTTTCCCATGATATCAATCAGGTTAAAAACTTTATATGCATTATCCATGCGCTTTTTTTTTTCTTTTTTTTTTCCTTCTGTCTTCCTTCCATTTTAACCTTTTCCATCCTTGTTCCCCTTTCTGCTGTGCTTTGGCACAGCCTGGGAGAGGAAGCCTGCCTCACTGAGATACTTGGCAATGCCTGTATCGGAGTGCTGATAGAAAGGAGAACTAGGAGAAAAGCGATGTTGAAAACTGTCAGTTAGGAATGGTTGGTGGGTCTGGAAGAATTCAAGTCACAGAGGCCACTCAATGCAGCAGCAGGTGTGGAAAGCAGTCACAGGAAGATGGGAAGGGTCGGAGGCCTCAGCCAGGAGCCTATGGGGCTGAGATGGGACTCTATGTGGGCAGGGCAGCATTTCACAGCCTTTTTGTCATTACAGCAATAAGGAGTGAGAGGGAGCAGCAATCAAACAGGCTTGGAAATACGTTCATCCAAGAACAGTTTCGGTGTACTCTGGGGGGAACTATCAGAAGAGCTTTATTGCTAACATAGTCCCATCTATAGCTGACATTTGGTTTCAAACTTGTTGGCTCAAATTTCCTTGCTTTTGCCAAATATCTGAATGTTTGAGTGTGCTCAGGGAGAATGGATTCTTTGGGAGATTTTAACTGTTATAAAGAGTAGCTTTGAAGTAGACTTTTCCACTGACCAGATATAAACTTTGACAAATTGGACAGATTTTCAAGAAACAAGAAAAAACATGTCCTTGACCTGAAGTGCAACTTTTGGTGGCTGCCTTTCAGTGCATAAGATCTGAGAACTGTTTGAAGATAAGGTCAACAACATTAAAGAGTGCTTTTGTCCTCGAGTCCTTTCTTGGAGAAGGCTGACCTGTTTGGACTGGAACAAACACTGTCAGACACAAACTGTAAAAGATCAGGACATCTGATTAAAGTTTGGCAAGGTAATAGTGTTGTCTTGCAGAAGCTGGTACTTTATGAGGCTGTACTATCAATTTTAAGACCGTTATTATTAATTACTATGATTCTATAAAAAGAATCTTATCTGGAAAAGCAAATATGAAATTGATATAATTATCTCATAATTGATGCATGACACAACAGGATAGAAGAAGCAAGTCTATTTTCAAGAGGACTGGAAAGTGATGTTTTATGTCTGCAAGTAGGAGACAGACGAGCTGTTAGTTGTTGAGTTGGCCTTTTAAAAAAATATAAAATTTCTTACCACCTGTGGTGTTAATGGGTTATGCTGACAGATCTCTTTAATGTATGCTTTCGTGTTTCTTGGGTGCGTTTTGTTTATGTTGTTGCTCAGAATGACTTCCAGTATGGATTTAGATCTACAGTTTTGTTGATACAATGTATTTACACAGGTAATTCAGAATCTCTCTTTGAAAATTATGGTTTGTTTTGTTTTGTTTTATTTTGTGGTTTTTTGTTTTGTTTTGGTTTTTTTTGCTTTGTTTTTTTTTTTTTGTTTTTTTTTTTTGTTTTGTTTTTCCAAACACAGGGGCTAGAAATGACTAACTTACCTCAACTGGGTTTCTTGTTGATGTTAGCATCACTTAACTTTATCATCACCCTGTCATTATCGGCTGTGGCTGTCAGCTTTGTGAAGCTGAGACATTCCTGCAGCCCCTCTTTTCTTTACTGGCACCTCTCTTACTTTCTGTGAGGGCCAGCTGCTTTATATAGTGACATGCAGTGCTTGTCATTTTTTGCTTTAAGGAATTTTTTGTCCTTTTAAAAATTGAACATTGTTCATAAGGTTCAAATAAGCACATGCTGCTCTAGACACTGACAGCGTAGTACAGATCTTCATGTCATTTGGATGTAAACTTGTAAAGTTGGCCATCATCCTGATTTAGATTTGACTGTATTCCAGGGTGAATAAAGCAAAAATCGTGTGGGTCTATTTTACGGTTTTCTGTTTCTTCCTAATTGATTTCACCTTAAATTCAATTAACATTGATGATGGATGCTATGAATTGCAAGAGTAAATGGCAGTTAAGGTGAGAATGAAGGGAATAGAATACCCATGGCAAAGACTGGAGGAACACATCATATCTACTCTTTGTAAGCTGGTAGGTCCTTAAGATGTGAAAAGAATGCTGAAGTTCAGATATGATTGCTAAGCTGGTGATTGCCAGTGTTGGCACCAAAGTTCTTTGCTGTTGGTAGTACAGCATCATTAGTAGTTTGTAATGCAGCCTCTTTCATCTGGAAAACACTTTGCAATAACCCTCACTGTAATTATCACTGGGTTTTGCTGCTGTAGTGTCTGCCAGATTACTTCATCACCATTTTATTTTATTTTTCAGGGAACCTTGCCATTTCATTGTTTATGTGCTTTGCACTTTTTTGGATGGGAAGGAAAGATTTCATGCAAATGACGTAATATGCATCAAAGAGATGTAGACAGAATTAAGGTTATTCCCTGTCCCTAAAAATATATGTAAATGTTCTGGATACTATTAGTATTCTAAGTATGCTTGTCTAGTAATTCATTGTTTTAAGTTGCTTTTTAGTCCTAGTTACGCTGTGATTGGATTTCATTTACTGTTATAAAATATGTAAATTTCATATACACATTGTCATTCTCCTTTCAGTAGCAGAACAGCATGCCTTCACTGTAATTCTATTGACTAAAATATTCATAAAAATAATATTTGCCAGCTTCTTTCTGAGCCTGCCTTTCTTTAACCTTTACATCATTCCACAAGAGACAAAGCAATGCCATGTTCGCAACAGCATCATTTTCCAGCTGTAAGTGAAGAGGCATGTTGAGCCTCACCCGCCCAGAAAAAGAAAATTGACATGATCCTTTAAAGGCTTCTGTCTCTCTCTCTTTACAAAAAAAAAAAAAAAAAAAAAAAAAAAAAAAAAAAAGAAAAGAAAAAGAAAAAAAGCAAGACGTATGCCACTAGCTTTTTTTTCCTGCAGTCTTAAGTGTATGCTGACAGAAATAATTCTTTCTCCTTTTCATGCAGTATTTTTGCTGGAGGAAATGCCCCACAGAAAATTATAGCAAAAAAGAAGGTTTTAGTAAATAGGGTTGTGGGGTTTTTTTGTGTTTTGTTTTTTTTTTTTTCCTTTTTTTTTGTATTCCTCACTTGTGGATAAAATATGGTGGTGGGTGACTGGATTTCATGTTAATGCAGTTAAATACTTTCCCAAAACTCCTTCCTATCTTCTACATACGAAGAAATCACTCACTGAAGTTAAATGCAGTTAGATGATTTCTTCTTGAACATAATGCATTAGGAAAAATGATTAACAGTACTCACACTGACTTCTGTAGGTCAAAGATTTCAGTAGGTGCTCAGTTACTTAGACCCTCATTTGGAATGTGTAATGCCAGTATGGCATGTACCCATGTACTGCAGCAGGTTTTTATTACAACTATAAAGTCAATTGTTCAGAAGTTGTCGGAACTAAGATTATCTGTGAAAACTTAATCTGTTTGTGCAGTGCAGTTCTTTAATTACACAGTAGCACCATATTTGCTCCTGCTGTGTGATCTCTGCCTTGTCAGATGCTGAATGATTAATTTTGTTCAGTGTTCTTGTTGCGTGGCTCTAGCTGTATGCACCTACTGTGCATTATTAAAACAGATGGTTTTGAGATTTTTCTAGACTACTTATCACTGTACTCTGACTAGTTGGCAAATATTTGTTTATCTTCCTATCACCCCATTTGCTGAAGTGTGTTTTTTTTTGAATGGTGATTTTGAGATATTTGCTGACTTTCAAAGTACTTGCATAGTGTTGAATAATATGAATGTACAGAGGCACTTGGGGTTCCGTAGTAATTGTCTAAGAACCTCTTAGTTCTTATAACTGTGAATGAAGATCTCAAGTGCACGTGCCCAGAAAATAAAGATCATGTTAATGATCTCAGCTTGAGTGACTCAAGCCAAGAGGTAAGGATGAAAGTCTGGAGAATTTTCCTCTGGCTTGGTCCTGTGGTCATTTAACTTCTCTAGTGAATGAGCAAGATCCTACAAAGAACGTTGTGCCTTCCAGTGAAGCTGGACAAGTTGCTGGATCAAATTCACGCTTGATCCTGTATAAAACTTAGATTTCAATAACCACTTCTTCAATCTCTGGAGGGAAAAAAAAAGGAGCTGAGAACAATTAGTGCTTCAAATGTCCCTACTTGAGAAGGATTTGGACCAGATGACCTGCAGAGGTCCTTTCCCACCTCAACCATTCTGGGGTTCTGTACAGGCACACAAAGCAGTCACTGCTGGATAAGTTAGATGGTGACTTTAAAGGTTGTCAAGATGCAAGATAAATGCAAGATAGCTAATGAAGCAACTGTGTGCTGAAAGCTTTAGCTTATCTCGTAGTTGTGACTATGCAGAAGCCGCTATAAATGTATTCTTTCTTCACTTCACTTGGCATGGTTTGCTTTATTTTGATTCAAATTTTTGTTTATATCATTTTTTGTTTGACAAATCAAGTGGAAATCCATATTCCATTTTCTGATGTTGCGTCTACATTCCTGTTTCATTGTATTTGAAAGCTCTGTATTTCATATGGACATGTGCTAGTTGAACTGAAACACCAGCTGGGAGCCACGTTAGCTTGCTTCTATCTGTTAACTCAAGTTAGTGAAATGGAGAAAAGTGCCAGGTGTTTTCATTGATTTCTGCTGAAAGCAGCAGGTTGGTAATCCTATACCAGGAATCTTGTGTTCTGATATGGGCTTAAGTGGAGAATATGTGCTACTTGTCTGTACGCTCCTTTACTTTGCCCTGAGTTTCAATACTTGCTCATCCCATACTCTGTGCTCTGTCCCTGTTCTGCCTTGTCTGCGCACTCTCCCCCTTTCTCTGGTTGTCCTCTGGCTTTTATTTCTCTTTATGCTTCCATCCTGACTTCCACTGTGGATTGTAACCCCTCATGCACTCTCCCCTTTTCTGCATTCCTCATTCCTTTTTCTCATCTGTGACTCAGTTCCAGAGTCATTGCTGGGGTAATCTGGGTTTCCTGTCTTTGAGTCCTGGATCCCAGTCATTCACAGTCCATCTCTGAGCCCAGGTGCCTGTCTTCTGTCCTTTAAGAACCAACAGTTGCAAGAGCGTTTTCCAAAATTTTACTCCTCCTTCTCCCACAGACTTGCTCTTAACTTTTCCTTTGTTCATATAAGGCTGTTGTGTAGTTGTATGCTACATAATGACGTACCTATTGTCAGTCTGATCCAAAGAAGTGATTTCAAAATCTTGTAACCAGACCAAATTTAAAGGGTTTTCACAGAGAAGGCGAAATGTGTGCTTCTGTATTAAAATCTGAAATATTTTCAGGTTTCAAGTATTGACTCAAATAGAGGATTTTTTTTTTCAAGGGGAAGATTACTGAGGGTTATGGAAGGTGTTACTTAAGCCCATGTTTTGAGAAATGGAGGAACTGATTATACTGAAAATTTGCAGAGAACTTATGATAAAATACAGATGTTTAAATGAAAACTGTCTGAAATTCAGCAAAATAGCAAATCTAAAAAAAGTAGCTCTTAATAAAACAGTGACAGTTTTACTAGTACATTGTGCTATTAGTCCCAGTCATGGTATTTGTGTACAAAAAGGTTGCAGGCGCTCTCACATGTTTGCCTATGTTGTAGAATTGTTTTCCATAAGCACTGATGTGTTTTCGGTTTACACAGTTTCCTCCTGTTGAGTACTGAAAGTGAAGTGAAGGCAAGATATGACTGGCTCTGTCAAGATATGAGCAGCATGTTACAGTCTTTTTCCATGACAGTCTGGCTTTAATAAGATA
Organism: Tetrao urogallus; assembly: GCF_951394365.1. Taxonomy (NCBI): domain Eukaryota; kingdom Metazoa; phylum Chordata; class Aves; order Galliformes; family Phasianidae; genus Tetrao; species Tetrao urogallus. Next base: position 29,918,794 of record NC_136820.1, on the reverse strand, counting down.
ATATCTCATTATTTTTGACCTCCATGTGTACTTGTGTCTGAAGAACATCGGGAACAATACACAACCCATAAATTTGTATCTAGGACATAACGAAAGAGACATTTATTTCACATGGCAGCAGTCTTCTGTATATCTGTGAGTATATTATTTTGTAATGCTTTTCAGTGCTTATTTGATCAGTCTTTCCAATGCATTGTTACAGTTCAATAGGCAAAGTGGCTTCAGCCTCTTTAGAAATGCTGAAGGTGCCTCTGTTGTTATATGTGCTCTTTTTCTGTATATCTGGTTTAAATAATATTACGCATTTTCAAGTAGGAGCAGTAAGTAGAAATTTCACAAAAAATAAATGCTTGGATAAAAGTTCAGCCCACTCATGTGTCAGACTGAATTTCAGCCTGAGGAGGTAGATGCGGCTCATGTCTTCCAAGCACTCCTTCAGCAAAGCAGCCTACAGTTGAGAGGCTGGCAAATTCTCTATTGCAAGGATTTGAGGCACTTCCTTAATGCCAAACTGTCATTTTTCCCGTGACTTAATGAAAACTGGAATAAAGGACATTTGTTAAATCTAGCAGAGACTGTCATGAGGTCGGAGTTGGCTGTAAAGTAGGTAATTCACCTAAGCCTACATAATCACCAGTTGGAATTTCGTTGCTTTTTCTGCTCTTCCTGTAGCTCATGGACCTATGAAATTTTTAAGAAATTCCTTCCTAGAAATCTTTCAAAGCTGAACTATGATCTGTGTATCTTCATTGCATTGTGCTCTGCGAGATCAGAGCAGAAGCTAGCTAATTCTGTGCATTTACCGGTGTGCAGCTCTGAAGTCAATTACCTGAGATTACAAATAATGATCACTTTGCAGAATTTATCCTGCAGTGAGAACATGGGGAGTCTGTGGTCACTGTGGTCTCACCAGGGATGCACAGTTCTGCTGAATTGAATTGTGTAATATAGGGGTTGTAGGAAAATGAATCTATGTGCTCTTAGCAAATTATTTCAAATGGGTGAGCTCGAAAATAGCAAAGTGTGGATTGGGGGATTGTGTTTCTGAGGAGGAAATTTCTGCACATTTATTACTGCAAAACCAACACAGAGTGGTGAATTCCTGTTCCTGTGCTGGGTTCCTGTTCCCATGGTTCTGGGTACTTGTTTTTCACGCAAAGTATTCCTCTGTGTAGGACATTGTTGAGAAGCATAAGGGGCATTGTCCTTGGAGGCCAAATAAAAACAACAACAACAACAACAACAAAAAACTATAAAATGTGTGTAGTTGAAAACATAAGTTTCTGGGAAAGGAAGCAGAACTTCTGTGATTTGTGAAGTCAGTAAGGCGCTTTTGGGTGTATTTGTTCTGAAGACATGATAAAGAAAAAAGCTGTGAAAGTTTTCTCACTAAAAGCATCTTTCCAAGAGATATCAGAATTAAGAGACTGAACCCAACTGCTTATGAGAAGTTGGCACTCTGTCAGAAAGTGTCTTTGTGTCTGCAGAATGTGACAAGCCACAGAATTTTGCAGATACGTTGTTTGGCTCTGAAATAGAGCAAATCACTTGCTTTCCCAAATCTGTGATACTGACTACAATCTGCATGATTCAGTGTCTCAGAAATTAAACAGTGCAGCCAAGATGCTATGTTAACGATATGAAATAGGCACAAACTGCTACAACATGCTGTCTTGAAGAATAAAACTCTCCTAATATTAGGAGAGTAATGGTGACATTAGTGAAAAAGGACAACACTTGTGAGGAGCAGTGTGCAAGCTGCTGAGATGGTGAGCACTGGTACGTGGCCTCAGAGGGTACCACAATTACTATACACTGAGAAAAGCAGCATTGTCACAGTCACTTTTTGGAAGGAGGGTGGGAGTAGGCTGGGGCCTTTGCATACAGAATGTAATCTGTGAGAGGAGCAGTAGCAGTTGTACATTATGGTAAATTCGAGCAGCATGAGGGCTGAGATGTTTTGTTACTGCTGAGAACAGTTTCAAGGCTGCTGCAATACCAGGCAATTTAGAAATCATCAGAGATTCTTTTATCTAGGGCCACTGTGGAGACTTAGGATTTTTCACAAAGCGAGAACAGGATGATAGCCAGGAATTGCAAGAATGAACAAATTGTGATCAGATGATCCAAGCTCTGCAATTAATGTTGAGGCTGACTGTGCTCCCCATGTCAGAAGATGATACCATTTTTGATAGTGCTGCTAGTAAAACGTTCTTCCTATGTGAGGCCTGGGAGTTGATAACAGTAGTTACTTTTGTTGACTGTGAAAAGCAGCTTTGAAATGTGACATCATAAGGATGGAATAGACTTTTTCAGAGGACCGTTTGGATCCTGCTTGCTTTCCAAACCTTCCGGATGTAAGTCAGTGTTGGTCTGGCTATGTTAGTGGAGTGCCAGGCTTGAGCTGATGCTGTAAACCCTGCAGGGAGCAAGGCACTGATTTACTAATGCTGCTCATGTTTTGGGTAGGAGTTGGCTGCTGTCCATCTGGGTTGACTTGCTCATGGAGGGAGCATACTTTAGAACCCAGCTCCTTTGGGAACAGCAAAAGGCTCCTTGACCACCACAAGCAATAAAGCAGATTGCCAGGAGTTCATAACAGATGAGAGCATCTCCTTGTCGGAGGAGAAATCTGTAATGGTTATTCAGGCAAATACAATGTGTTTCCTTTAGGTATGCAAATATGGTATTAGTCCTTGATGGATAAGTGCTGAGTGTCATTACTTTTAGTTCAAGTCATGAACTTCTGTACAAGTCACTCAAATGATCTTTTTGGACGTCATTAATTATTGAAGTATGACACTAATTTCTCTGCCCTGTTTTTTAATGCTAGAATTTGTTGTAAGAGAACGTGTAAACACATGTGACAGAAGAAGCACCTGTCCACTCAGGTGCATATGATGTTTTGTCCAAAGTGTTTTAAAAAAGCATTTTATCGTCATGTGCTACTGTGCTTCTTCAAAACTCTTTGGGGAAATGAATTAAAAATGCTGCCATCTGTTTATCTTATGTAGAATACAGAGGATGAAAAAAGAAAGCAGCATTGAAGCAGCGCTACACAATTTTGTTTTTAAGAATATGTACTAAGGATAAATGAGTATGTTTTTCCCACACCTGATTTGTTGTAATCTTCTTCACCGATTTTTTGTCCTTTTATTTTAAAAGAAAACATATTTGTGTGAGATCTGTGGGTGATAACCACTGGACTGAGTTGGCATTCAAAGACAATGTTTTGTTCACATAGTAACATCAGGCACAGGATCACCTGGTGTCTCATGGAGCTCCAGCAGCAGCTGCTTTGGTAGCTTCAAAGTTGAAGTCAGATTTGCCTCAGAGTGATGCTGATGAATTCCCCGGACTCTGCTTTTCGTTCTCTTGCATGTGACTTTCTGGGTTTTGTCTTTGAATAAGTGGAGTTCATCCAAAGTTTCATCCCCTTCAAGCAAAAAGGTGCTCAACTTAGTAGGTGTGTTGGTCATTTGTTCTCAAAGGGACTGTTTCTGAAAAAAGCACCCAAGTACCATCAGTTCACATTTCATTTTGTTTTTAAAGTGCTTTATGGAAAAAGAAACAGCTTTCCTACCTCAGACAGGTCTATTTTCTTTTTTTCTGTTTATTTTTATTTCTTTTTCTTTTTCTTTTTTGTTTTTCTTTTTCTGTGTTCTTTTTTTTTTTTTTTTTTCCTCATTATAGCAAGGTAACATTTCCACAAAGAACTGGTGATCCTATCAGTAATAGAATCACAGTACTGATAGGCAAACCCAAGGGTTAATTCTGTTAGGTGCACTTGATTTGTTGCAATTTAAATTCATAGTGCAATTTCCTCTTGCTTCCATGATGTAAAATTAGCTTAATTAAGATGATTTTACTTTCTGTGCCATATTATTTACTATATTTCAATTGGACCAAGGGAGAAGTCAACAATCTCAAGCTACAAGTGATTCTTTGTGGTTCTTGTAATATATAGCGGATACTGAATACTGAGACTGTAAAAGGAGAGAATTGGATATTAGAAAAGATAAATAAAGGGGGGAGGGGACCAAAGAGGAAAGAATATTTGCAAAGACCTCAGGGTAAGCTGCTTTCAATGTACTGTTTAAGCTTTAATGACCCATATACAGATTTTAGTAACATAGTAATGGCCAACCAGAGGATTTAGAGGCCTCAAGTGATGGGCTGAACAGCAAAAGCTGACAGAGGTCATAAATACTATTATGGTTTGACAGAGGCTCTGCCAGGACATAGATTTTTTTATGTTCCCAATCTCTCTGCATGTGTGGCTATTTGGCAGTAGCACTGGAAAAAGCTCAATTACTGCAAGTGGTAGAAATATCTCTCATAGAACTACTCCTTTGGAATATTTGTTTTAATTGTCTGTTGTTTGTGTCTTTCTCTCTTTCAGTAGCATTTTTTCACTGTTTCCTTTGAAAATTTACTCCAAGAAAATCTCCTGTGAAAAATTGTACATGCCTTTTCCTTTCAGAAGAAGAAAACTTCCACTGTATTTGTGCAGTGCTAATCAGGACTAGAGATGCATTGATCAAGTGCTTAATAATCGTAATAGTGAATTTACTGCTCAGTAGCATTGTATTCAGGGCACAGGACTCTCTGTGCCATGAGCTGTTTTGCACAAGCTGTATCAGCTCACGGGAGGCATCGTTTCTCACCTCCTCACTCAAGATGGAATGCTGCCACATTCCTGGTTATAGAGCTTACTAGCAGGTTCAGGAATAGGCTATCTGTGGACTTGCTTTGAAGCTGTTGTATGCTTTTTTCCCCTTTACTAAGATCTGGGGTTTTGCTGCTGAGGATACTTGTAGGACAGCATTGATCCTTCCAAATACTGTGTTGCTATTGTGTTTCTTCCTTGAATGGCATCAGCTTGTTGGATCGCTTAAAGACCATTATGAGCTGTGATTTGTACTTACCCCAATATAGAGCCAGATAACCCCTGGAGTTACCTCAGTCTAATGGAGAACTTTCGATAGGAGAGCAAAGGGTAATTGTGTTGTGGGAGCTCCTTAACTTCCATTTTACACAGCAGTGGAGAGGGACGCATGCTGGCTTAGAAATTGACAGTGTCATTTGGTGATTTGTTATTTTCTATGACAGAAGAAGGATGAGAGAAAGAAGTTCCCTGTTATTCACTGCTGAACTATGCCACTCATTTGCATGTCTTTGTATCTATTATTTACTTTGTTGTAGTGACTGATAGGCCTGTTCAGATGAATGCATGAGGTGACAAAACAGCATGACTTTGGTAACAACGCATGGCTTGTCAGCACATATTGCTGAAATATGCCATACTTGTGGAATATTTAATATGTATTATGGTATAAACATAAAATATGCATTCTGAAGGAAAATAAATTTAGTGAGGGCGATCACCTAGAAGTTCACCAAATCTTTATTTGTCACTAGTCTGAAAACATGAACTGGTTCTGTTAAAGAAAAAGTATTTGGTGACAACACCATTTTTCTATTCTCATTTCTTTGGGTAAGTTAAAGGGCAATTACAGCTTAAAATATCATTCATATGAGAGATTTAGAATTTGGTTGGAAATTTGTTGTGTTGGAACGTTGAAGAAAAAAACACATGAAACCCTCCCAGGCTCAGACAAAAATATGTTCTTTTGAAGTAAAACTTGGTGTTTAATCAGGATCACAGAATCATAGGGGTTAGAAGGGACCTCTGGAGATCATCAAGTCCAACCCACTGCTAAAGCAGGTTCCCTACAGCAGATCTAACAGAAAAGCAACCAGGTGGGTTTTCAGCATCTCCAGAGAAATAATTCCACAACCACTCCGGGCACCCTGTTCCAGTGCTCTGTCACCCACAAAGTAAAGATTTTTTTTCCTTAAGTTTAGATGAAAATCCCTGCATTTCAGTTTTTGCCTCTTGCCCCTTATCCTGTCCCTACTGGGCACCACCAAAAAGAGCCTACACCTATGCACTTGGCTCCTGCCCTTTAGATATTTATAAGCATTGGTAAGATCACCCTTCAATCTCTTCCAGGCTGAACAATTACAGTTTGCTCATCCTTTTCTCATGAGGGAGATGCTCCAGGCCCCTCATCATCTTACTGGACTCTCTCTAGAAATTCCCAGTCTACTCTCTCTAGAAGTTCCCTGGCTCTCTCTAGAAGTTACTATCTCAAAGTTAATGATTGATTCACCTGAAGGAGGCTGCTAAGCCTCCTCTAGCCATCATGCTGCTGCGCCACACTGGATAGGAACACATGGTCTTCAGCTGCACTGAAGTCCATAGAGTTAAAGGATGCTGAAGTACAACTCTTGGTTATCAGGTTGTGAAGTTCAAGATGTCAAATAATCATCCAAGTCACTAAAAAAAATAGGCCCGTCAAAGTGAAATATTTTGATTCTTTTTAAATAACATGTATGTTTTCCTTTACAGCTTCTCTTTTGAAAGGACTGAAACATGCAAACATTGTGCTGCTTCATGACATCATTCACACAAAGGAGACTTTAACACTCGTTTTTGAATATGTGGTGAGTAGAGTTATTAACGTTCTCAATACATTTCAGAATGCATTGACTACTATGGAAAAGCCATTTGCTGTCAGTGATCCATGAATTGGGCCAAAATAACACTGTGCTTTCTTTAGAAGAGTGGAGATTAAAGGAGATGATGCTTTATAATGAAGTGTGCTGAAACAGAGAGCGGGGTGGGCTAGACCAGAGTCAGAGCTGGAGATGTGGCTTATAGGCTCTGTAAGGACTTTCCAAACCGGTTCATTATTTAGCTTCCTAGTTATGCTTGTAACTAGGAATGTTAGAGCATTTACTTGATTAATGTAATACAGTTAATTTTAAAGTAGATGAGGATAGTATAGGTAAGAAGAAAAACAAAATTCTTAACAGGTAGTTCCTTCATCAGAGGAGTGTGACAAATTTAAATGGCTTTTGTTGTGACTGGCTTCTGTGTAATGTCTTGTTATAAACAATGTCAGTTAAAAAAACAAAATCTGACACAAAATTCAGAATTTCAGATTATTGTTATTTTTGCCATAGCTCATGGTTTAGCTACTAATTAAAACCTCAGTTTTCACAGTATACAGTGTAACGATCTAATTGTGTTCAGAGAATTACTTTCCAAAGTCTTGGGCTTCAACTCCTAATTAATCGTTTCGCTTTCCCTGAGACAAACATACGGTATTTATGTAGAAGTACTTCAGCATTTGGCTTTGGAGTTATGCAATGTTCTATCATAATTAACCTCCCAGTTTTCACAGAAGGGTCCAACAACATGTAATTTAAAAGAAACAAATGAGTTTAGAGAAGGTTGAATTTTCAGCATAATATCTGTTATTGTGTTGCAGTCAGTAAGGCTTTGCATTTATAACACACAGTGATTACTCGTTTAGTTTTAGAAATGGGAAATTGCCTACTTACTGTTACTATGTCCCTACTTAAGGCAGATGAGATTTTTTCTGTGTTTCTTGAGAGCATGCATGTCCACCATATAATGGCATAATCATTACATGATAGTCCACGACTTCTTGTTGGGAGAAGCTGATTACCCTGTCTATTTGCATAGAAATGCTACATTTTAATAATGAGGGTATTCATTTACAGGAGCCTACTGAGCAGTTGCATGCATTACGTATGTTTTCCTCGTGTATGATGCAAATCTAATACTTTTTCTTAAAACGTGATTCCTCTGTCCCTAACTTATAAACTGTATTAGCATAGGAAAAGCTTTGGTATTTAATTTCATTTAACAGTCAGTGTAGAATTACTTGCAGACATGAACGCAAGTTCATACAGTTCTTTTTCTCTTTGGCTGTATTTAGCTATTTTAGTCGGAAATGGCTGAGAAATTAGGTATGTAGAATATTATTTTTATCCCTAAAATAGATGTTTTTGCATATAATACTAATATCAAATTTCTGGATTTTTCATGCAATAGTAGTGTTTATAAACTCTAGCTCTCAACCACGTGTTATATCCGGTTGCCACCCTTAGTAAGCATGGGCACAGACTGAACCTCATGCAGCAGCAGTTCTTTTGAATTCACTTAGATATTTACTTTTAAACAGTGCTTTTGTGATCAAAACTGCTGGTGCTACACCTTTTTATTCCCTTGTGTTTGGTAGAAATCAAAACTGTGAGAGGATTTTGTTTGATAACAGTTTCAAGCAACTGATTCAAGTAGTATTTTATTATTATGCTATTTTGGCTGGTGGACAGAGTCTGGAAAGGTGATGCTGAGGAATAAGGGGAAGGGTGTCTTGTTCTCTCTAACCAGCGTATGGAATACATCTTAATCATGTTGTAGCTTACTCCGACTCTGTGAGATGACAGAACTGCTTTAAAAAGACTGTTTTCATTATTCTGTAGTGTGAAGTTATGGGCTGATCGGATAGATAATGCTTCATGCTTGAGGATATCTTAAACTGTGTGCATGATACAGTTCTAATTGCATGATCACTAAGACCTTTTTTCTTTTTTTGTTCATTCAGTGCACAGTATGAATGTGCAGAGACAAGAATTAAGGTTGCCCATTCAAATTTACCAATTTTGGCTGGTTAATTATGCAATCTAACTATATAATTGATGTTATTGAACTCCATGTCTGTAATGCTTCTTAAAACATCTGTGCAGGGCTTAACTCAATATTACGTGTGATTTCTACAAAAATCAATAGAAATACTTATGCAATTAAAGCTACAGAGTGGTGGACATTTTTGAAGGGCAGGCTGAACAAACCTTGGAGGCTTGAGTTTGATTTACTTTGTAAAGGAACGTCATGGAGCTCATGCACTATTGTCATTAATTACTATTGGCCATTTCAAATATAATAAAAATCTTTTGAATTAGATTTCATAATTAAATTTGGGATCAATGGTTACTAATCCAGCAAATGGAAACTTTGGGTTGATGGTTTGGTGACAGTTTCGTTCGGGAATTAATACTGATGAAATGTCTGAGGTTATCGGAGGTGTTCGGTTTCAGCCTGAAAGAGTAGAATAAAACTTAATTTCATGTAGCACTTTTCAGAGCAAAATGCATTACAATAATAAGTTAAAAGCTGCAAGCAGAATATCCTCCGAAAGGAAACGTGGCAGTGATTAAATTCCCTGAGTACCTCTACCTAGAATTTTTCTTTTTTTGTGGAAGTTTGTTAGACAAGTGAACATGACAGAACTTTCTAACCTTGACAGTAACAGGAAGCAAGACAAATCAATCTTTAAAAATATATGTGACAGTTGTATGGCTGGGAAATTTCATGGTCCATACAATAAACATTTTGGTATTGTAAGGAATGCTACGTATTTCTGTGGAAGTTAAGAAAGGAGGCTTGCTCCTTTCAAATAAAAGAACTTAATTGAAAATAATTCAGTATAAGCAGTAGGGCATAATTTCTTTCTATGCTTTGGTAACTCTTATATCAGCTCTATGTAATTACTGTTGGTCATTCAAGCATACTGAAAAGGAAGCTGAAAGGAACTGCTGCCTATGATGTGAGCAGTTGTAAGGATGAGCTGTTCAAAACTTGAAGGATTGGTATTGTCTTTCATGTATGAATGGAAAATGTTGTGTTGTTGTGTGGTTTCTTTGTTTGTTTGTTTGTTTTTTTGAAGTTAATTGTACTGATGTGTGCTAAATAGAACCTGAAAAAAAATGTAAGTTTTGATACATTTTTCATATGCTGTTTAAAATCGTAATGGCTTCCAAACAAAAAAGGGATTTGCTGAAGGCTGTTCACGTAAGTTTAGTTCCCCTTATCCCCAGGTTGTATGGCAAGTGACACTGATGTGGTCAATGTTGCCAAGGGAAATTAAGAATTTTACAGACAGGATCTCAGACCTTTTTACAGACATCTCTGAAGATGAGTACACATCTCTTTCTACCACAGTTGTCAGTGGCTGATACTATTTGATTCCTGACTTTTTTATTTAAAAACAGTTGTGTTTAGCAGAAATTTCAATTCCTGAAAGGCAATGCAAACCAATGATATTGCAACTGGCTTGTTAGAATGATAATGACGTCTTTAATGTTATGTGTAATTATGTAAGTATATTATTATCCATAAATGAATTGGTAACTTGTCCTATTCCTGGCTTATAACAGTGAGCTTGTATAGCAATACTTTACATTATGCTTTCAATATTTATGAACTAGATTTTAAATGAGAACAAATACATTTATAACTGGAAGTATGAGTAATGAGTAATATTATTTCTGCCTCAACAGTAAAAAAAAAAAGCCTCCAGACTAATCTAGTAATGTAATTTAGAACCAAACACTTTCAATTACCTTGCCTATTTTAATCTTTCTGTATGCTTTTCTTTTTTAAAGATTACTTTATATTAAAGAAGAAAGCTTAATTCTCATTGCTTGATTACCACAACTAAAATAACTTGTTATAGGAGCGTCTTAATGAAGTAAACCAACTACATTTTCCTCCTATTTCCTGTAAGAAAAGATGCAAGTTTTTCATTTTAGTGTTGATTGAAAAATCTGCTATACACTCTTTATTGCAATTAAGTATCACAGAGTTGAAGTTCTGAGATCTGAGATTTTGATTTTGACATGAGATGTCTTAGAGAAGTGTTATGTATGAGAATTGTCAACACTTACTATCTAAAAGGATTAAAAAAAAATTTGCATTGAAAATGTTGAGTTTCTTATCTGTTAATAATGGGGATCAAAGCACATCATTGCTCTTCTGTTTAATTTATTAGTGAAAATATACTGAATCTATAGGTGGGAGGGACTTGGTGGTATGTAAAAATAGTGTTGTGAAGAACATAGGAGAGAGCATGGAAAGCCTGTAGAGTCTCAGAGCTGCTTTAATTTCAGCTTAGCTACCCTATTTTGATGTGAGTGAAATGTTGGGCCATTTTCTTCCCTTTTGAGGTCAAGGTGTGTGTCAAACCAGGGGGTTCTTGCAGTGATCTTTGTCCAGCTCAGGAAAGGAGCAGAGTTTTTGAGGACTCCCAGGCATGATAACAGTGAATTTGATAGTTTCCACTTTCCTTAACCATTCCCCTGTTTCTTAAACCCCTGCCTCATTACCCAGGTTTGCCTCAAGTTGTACTATTTAAATTGCAGTCAATAAGACAACGGAATAAAGGAGCAAAGAGAAAGGAAATCCTGTACTTTTAAGAACAGGCTGAAGGGGAATACTGCTCTTGGGAAAGCTTTGTTTTTCAATTTTTAATGAGCAAATTGGAGATGGGAAATGCTAATGTCCAAGTATAAGTTGGAAATGCAAAGTCAGCCTCAGGAGACAGAGATTCAGAAGGGATTTGAGAAGGAAATTGCTTGCTGCTTTGGTGTCTGGTAGAGACTGCCAGGTTCTGGAATCAGCAGGGAAGAAGGAATGAAAAAATCTATTTTTAAAGCTCAGCTATTCCTGCTAGGTGAAGGAGGCCTGGTGAGAGGCTCACACAGCCCTAGTGCGAGGAGAAATGTTACTCTGTTTTACTTTGAAGGTCTCACAAGTATACGCAGACCTCATCCGAAGATTAATCAAAACTGTCAGTCTAACAAACTGGGAGGTTTTGCCTATCTAAGTATATCTACTCTTTGTACCATTTACCAATGTTTTTTATAACCTTATAGTCAAATGTGTAGTTTTGCAATGTGCTTTCCAACATTTGGTTGTTCTTTTAGTTAAGTAGTAAGAAATGTATTCAATATAGAGTGTTAAAAAGCCTGGAACAACAAAAAAAGCGTAAGTAATACCAAAGTTGAGCAGGTGAATGAAATGGTAGAAACAAGGAAGATATTCTATGTAGGAAACAAGGAAGATATTCTATGTAATATTCTACTCAGTACAGGTAAGGCCACCAGCCTTGGATATACAAGCAAAATATAAATCAACTGGTGGATGCCCCATCCCTGGAGACTTTCAAGGTGAGGGCTGGATCAGGCCTTAGGCAACCTGATCTAGCTGTGCATGTCCCTGTTTATTGCTGAGGTCTAGATTACCTTTAAAGGTCCCTTCCAATTTTAAGGATTCTATGATTCTATAAATCAACTGGAAAGCTGAGGGGGAAAAAGCAACCATTCAGAATGAATGGCTTATGAGGAGAAGTCACAGTATGGCTGTTTGGGGGGTGAGGTGGAAGGATGAGATAGTTGAAAACCATTGAATAAATCATAATGACAGAGACCTATTTCCATGTCAATGGTAAAGAGAATAAAAAAATCAAATGACCTAAGATTGTGGTAAGGAAGAGTGCGATTAAACTATAAAACTCTTTAATGATAAGGATAATAAAGCACTGAAAAAGATATTATGGAGTGATGGTTTCTCTATGACTGGCAATTTTAGTTTTAGGGGTTTTTTTAATTGGTAATTTCTATGTAGGTCGCTCTGAAAGTAATGCCTCCTATTTGTTTCCATGGAAACTACAACGTTTAGAAAGAGCACAAAACACTATTTGATAGAGCAAATTCTCAGCTACGAAACACTGCTTTTCAACAGTGTCAATACCTTTAGCTGTGTATTTTTGATGGCAGTGAACAAAAGCTGCATCAGGAGGGGTGACCAACTGTCGCTGTTGTCATTACTGAAATGTACCACTCACTGCTTCACTGTGCTCACATCCACTGTTTGGTCTCCAGAAATATTCGGCAATGATGAATGTCAGTAGGTGCATTTTTTTCCATGTGGAGGAATTCAGTGACATCTTTGCTTCATGTGCACTTCCACAGCAGGTACCATTTTACCAGACTGCCCCTCTGCTGCCATCTGTCACACTGCAACACAATGTAATGTAGAACTGGTGGGAAGGTTCAGCCTCTACTACCATATTACCAACATCCATCTCTGAAATTATGGGACAACATCATAACATTGGAGGCATTACTTGAAGAATAGCCCTTGTATAAATACAGATTTCTGCTCAACTCAAAGTAATATTTGTCATCTTTTAATGTCAGTAATAAACTGGCTTTGTCCTGTTCCCTCTGAGGTGAAAACTGACAATGTCTCAACTTAGAGACTGTCCAATCTAGTTAAACTATTTTCTCTTGCTCTTTAATAATGTGTGTTATAAGTGCTGTTTAATTTCTCTAACAATGAAATACTCTGATTTACTTGGTGCAGATTAGGGGGAGAAGGCAAAAACAGTTGGAGAGTGATGACTGTAAATCTTAAAAATAGATTTTCACTTCTCAATTAGCATTATGCATCTTTGTACCATTTTAGTACTATTAGTAAAAAATAAAGATCTAAGACATTGTTGGAAACAGAAACTTGGGGTGAGCATTTCTGGCAAAGTAATTATATTTTTAAAAAACCTTGGAATCAGGATAAAGATATTAATAATTGCAGTTATCTTTATAAAATGGCTGTAGTTTTATGATATTAAAAAATAGTGTGTAATCTAGAATTTAGTTTGAATAATAGACAGATGCAACAATTGAAAGTAAAAACAGGTCTGATTGCTTATTCTTGTCTTACAGTTTTGAGTATAGAAGGTATAATCCATAGTAGCACTGTTATTCTTTTCACATCTTAGTCTGAACTGCAATTTTTCCCGTAAAATTCTTATTAATTCTGTGATTATATATGGACAGTTGGGATTGGGAGGCATGGCTGAAAATAAACCAATTCAGCCAATGTGGAGAGAGGTCTGCCGGAGGATGCTGAAGCTTTTAGTGAAAGTATTTGCACTGTTCTTTCCTGCTGTGAAGGTAGCAACTTCTTTGTAGCACAGCACACTGCCGTAGCAGACTCATCTTGTGCTGGTGTGTCCAGCCTACTATCGTGACCACACTTGTTTTTGTACCTGGTGTTCTGTTATGGCTGTTTGTGTCTCATCAGCACTCAGCTGTGTGTGGTCTGCTTTACATGGTCCTGGGGTGACCTCTGTCCCCGTCAGCTTGGGGCTGTCTGTCATACTCCAAGGAGAAACTATCTGTATCTTCGAAAGTGATGATGATGACTATTGTTGTATTTGTGGAGTTAGTTGACATAGAGAGTATAAGTCAGTGCTGTGTGAAACCTAAAGATTAAGCAAATTAAAGAAAGAGTGCACACACTTATCTCTGCATGCGCATTGCAGGTTGCTCAGTTTGTAAAAGTTGTCCCAACATGTTGACTTTGTGGACGGTAATTCCATCACAGTTTAAACAAGGTGATGATCTGCTGCTGCATTTTGGTCATAGTAAACAGAAATTCTTACTGTTTTGTGAGATGTGATTTTCTTTTTTTCCTTAAAATAATCAAGTTAAGTGTTTGCTGTCTCTTCAGCCTGCTTCACATGGAAAGCAAGTTTGATACTGTTATTAAGGTGGACACAGAATAAGAATAAAGAAGAGGCATCTGAAGAAAACTGAATTTTGCTAAAACCATTGTGGTTTGCTCGCCAGCTCTTTGCAAGCAGTGTGTACTACCCATCTGAGTCTCAGACCAGGTTGTTCTGTATGCAGTGAGCAAAGACTTGGTATCAATAAATATATAATTGTGTAATACCACCCACACGACTGTGTTTTCCCTTTTTTCTCTGGGATTTTCAGGTAGGTTTGTTTATGTATCATGTACTCCCAAGCCTCCCAGCCTCCTTTTCTATATAGAAATGTTCGTGTATTTTCATATATTTGCCTTTATTGGCCATGTGACAGTGATCCAAGTCACTGGAAACATCTGTTAGCAAAATTGTTTTCATTAAAGATGTCTTGTTTTTGTTTTCTTTTTTATATTTTTTCTTGAATCCCTAATATAAGTCCTTCCCCTGCTACTTAAGCCAGCTGCTGCTATTGCCTTCTGCTGTTTTTCTGGAAGTTGCTCAGTTATAGCTTTTCGGGCACTCTATGTGAGCATGGCTAACGCTGTGTGTTCTCATATGGGGAAAAGCCTGAATTGTAGAAAGTCACAGAAATATATGGAAATGAAGGTCTGCGACATTTTTGAAAACACCAGAAGTATTGAACTGTTGTGCAGTAATCTGCAGAACGCTTTGTCTAGAGGATACATTCAATTTAAATGGAATTAACTTCTCTTTGTTCTGTTGTCACATCAAATATTACCACTGCCTGTGTTTTTATTGGTAAATTGCATTATCAGTTTGAGAATTTGTCGGTGACAAAAGGGGCAGTATTTTAGTCAGTGAAACTGCTAGGGCATGAATAATGTGTTCTCTCCTTTTAACAGAAAAGAATGGCTTGCAACAGTCTTGCTGCCCAAGTGAAACAATACAATCTGTCTGCTGCATGATGTCATTGCCAGAAGCCAAATAGTGCAGTTTTTGTTTTAATGGAAGGGTTCTTTCACATTGCTGGTTTTACATGATGGGAATGTGGTTGGAAATGCTTCCTGTTCCGTTCACAAGCCCCGGGCTCTGCATGCATTTCAGCTTCAAAAATGACAGCTGAAACCAATTAGGCAGAATTATGGGACAGCTAAGTCACATGTAGATTTATCATCACAGAGGATGAGGAGGGAAAGAGAATGTATTGCATGGAAAATAGAAATGGCTAGTTTAATTAGAAGAGAATGACGGTCAAATTATTATGAAAAAGGGCAGTGGAAGTAGAGCCCATTTCATGTCATTGGCAGTGCCTTTAAAAGTAGACATCCTGCTATTTGTCTGAACACATTTTGTGTAAGTTAGCAGAGCCTCTGATTTCTGAGCAAGAGAGCTGAGCAAAATATTTGACATTCAAGTGAAGCACAGAGCATATCTGAGGACATTTGTAGGTTGTGGTTTACTCATTTCTTCATAATTGGAATTCTTTCTTCAACGGGAGTCTGTATCGTCAACATTTGTCTCTTTTTTCCTTTTTTTTTTCCTGTTTACAGACTCTCTTTCTTCCAGAAATAAAATGCAATGTATGTAAACCTTGGTTCAGCTGTATAAATATCAGCCTGGGTCCTTTTCCCCTCAGCAGACAATTATACACAGTATGGTCACAAGCATACACATGCTTGTCTGCTAACCTAAAACAGAGCCTTACTGAGCAGAAATGACCTGCAGACTTATATACTGCCATGAATCTACAGCAGAACTCGAATACATTCCTTCATGTGAACCGAAATACAGAATTTATTGGGAGAAAAATATTTGAAATTTATGGAGGTTGGAGTAGGTCAGAAGTAGGCATTGACTGATGTACTTCTACACAGAGTTTAGAAACAGAAGAATGGAAATAGCGTGCTGTAGTGGTAGTTTTCTATTCCTTCTCTTCTAGTCCCTAACTAGAATTCATGATGCCCATCCAGGGATGATCCTGGGACTTGCAGAGTTTTCTGATGGAAGTCCAGTTACTTGCTATGTGCACTGAGGTAAGGGTTTGTGTTTTATATAGCTGAGAGAAGGTAGCACAAAGACTTGATGGAGCCTACCTCAAGGACATGCAGCTACATGTGCCAGAACCCCAAATTCAAATTGCATCTCTGGAGCAATGCTGTTCTGGTCTAATTTAGCAAAATACATCTGCTTGAAGAAATCTGATGCTAACAACATTGATCGGTTGATTTGCCTCAGAAAAATTTTCATTTGTACCTAAGAACTTTTTCTTTGAAATTTCACTGTCTCAGAAACTTCACTTTAGTCTTTCACAGCTCTTAATGATATAGATTGCATCCACAGAGCCAGTGGAATTGCTTCTGTGGGAGGCATTGGTGGGAGGAGGTCGAATTGCTTACTTAAACCATAACAGATTTTGCACAAAGTGTAGTGTTAAGTGGCAAAGTCAAATTCTTAAAATTAATGGGTGCCAATAGAAGGATTGCCTGTGCGATCTCTTTTGGGCATCCTTGGAAGAGCCTATTGTGCAGATCTGCAGAGGAATGTGCAGTGGAGTTATGGCCTGGTGTTTATTGCACTTCTCTCTCTCTCTCTTTTTTTTTTTTTTTTTTTTTTTGTGATGCCACAATGGAAATCCTCATCATAACCACAGTTTTTTGCTGTCATTGCAAGTTTGCATTACAGTTCAGAAATAGTAGACTTCTTCTATTCCGTATGAGATTCTGTCTCCCTTGCAAAGTGTCACATGCTCACCTGTAACAAAAGTCAGTCAAAAGAGAGAAGGCCAAATACTCTGAAAATTGAAAACCGAAGTGCTTTTATTGACTTCCCTAAATCAGTGCTCCTGCAGACTCTTTTCTCTGTGCTTCAATTCCCTACCTGATAAAAAGGAATAATGTCACATCTCCCCTGAATTGCTCTCAAAATCATTTATGTTTGTGAAGCATGTGAATAGCATAGCAATAAACAGGGCAGGAAAGCCCATGAGATTAATATTTCTGCCTTCATGTAGTAAATAAGTCGGAGACTGCAAGCTGTGTGAGAAAGGAACAGAGAAAAAAACAACCCACCACAAAACCAGAACAGCTGTTCTGTAATCAAATACTCTTAATTCTGCTCAATGAGTGTGTCTCATCCTGCAAGGAGGAAAGCATGCAGTCACATCAGGCATTTGTAAAGTTATCACAGTGTAAATTCATTGAGCAAACAAATGAAGGGTTGGATAAACACTATTAATCATGGAGTTTCCTTGCTTTTGAGTTCTTCACAATGGAAGCTTGATTTATCTCTGTTCAGTTCTACGTAGCTGAGATAAACAGATGACTGCTAACATGCTATTTGTACATATACCTGTGGGTGGAATTTTAAGAGCAGGAAAGATGAGATTTTTAATTTATCTGAAATATCAAATAATCTGTCAGTGTGGAATTACCTGTGGTAATTTGTCTGTGTTGAGGGCTTACAGTGCAACTGACAGAGCTGTTAGACACTATAGCTCGAAGCAGAACTGGCCTAGCTAGATCAGCTAGGGATTGGAATGTGTGAGACAGGCATTGCCAATTACTGGGGAGTCCATAATGCATTCCTAGTGTATCCTGCTCACCTGTAAGGCATCCTCGCCTCGGAGATACTGGAGAGAGTCAAAGGTGTTTGGTTCATTTGTTTTCTTCTTTATTACCTCGTTTCAGCATAGTTTTGTGTTATAACAAATACATAATGCTGTCCTGAATTTTCTTTGAGAGCGTGTTTAATTAGACCAGAGTGCTAGCCACAGCAAACCCTTACAGGTGGTGTGTCATGCTGTATCTGCAGCCACTGTTCCACTTGGCAAAGCGTGTTGCCTTCTGACTTGAAATATAGTAAGAGAGGAAAAGTATAGTCTTCTATATGGTGTCACAGATACACAGGGAATGCCATTAGAAAAGTACTTCTGCCCAGTTTTCTCTGTTTCCTTTTCTCACGCTTTCCTGAATGTTGCATTCGTGGCTTCATCTGCACTGCCAGCCGAGCACACAAGCGCTGCAGCAGGCACTCGCCTGCCAAGAGAAAAAGGTTTAGAAGTAGCTCTTTGCTGTGCTGTCAGCTTTCCTGGCTGTACTATTTAATTCAATGCATTGAGCCCCTACCTTGGGAAAAGAATAGCAGCTGATGTTGTGTTGTCCCACTATCTTCTTTTTTTTAAGTGAGGAGCAACTTACTATAATTTTATGAGCTTCTTTCCTGGTTGGTTACATAGTATTTCGTTGCTTTTATCAAAAAGATTAACTAATTCTCAAGAGAAGTTCTTGAAAGATTTAACACAAAATACTTTGCATTTCTGTTTACAGTGTGAATGAAGATCTAGAGGTTTCTCTATGTATGTAGCTTGTGAGAAGGGGAAAAATAGATGCCAAAAGGCTGCTGCAGTTGCTGCTCACTGACTGTTTGTTTTCAAGGATTCTCTAGAAGTTGTTGCATGTATGAAATTTGCAATAGATACCAGTAATCAGTTTTTGCAGGAGAACTACTGATGCAAGTTATGCACGTTACTGATGCCGGTTGTTCTGGTCCTTGGTATAGGAAGAAGTAAGTAGTGAATGATACATAACACAAATCGTAGGTTTGTGTTTGTGTTTGGTCATAGTTCATGATGCGTGGAGGAAAAGTATCCAGATGGTAACTGAAATGTAAGTGGAAAAAAATGGGTTTATTGTTGCAAATGTATTGGAAATAAAACAATTTGTGTAACTAGTGATGTGACTGAAGAGCAGGGTCTTAGCTCTTAGTTTAGTTTGTTGTTTTTTTTTTTAATGACAGGGTTAACAGGTAACTTTCTTATTTTCCTTACTGTTGATAACAGTAACAAAAAAAAAGTTGTCTGATGTGCTGTGAGTATTGAAGGATGATATCTGGTCCATTTTGGCACAGCTTATTGATACAGTTGCAGAAAACTAAATGGGAACCGCTGTATGGACAGTAAATATTCACTAACTTGGGTATGTTCTTTGGTTTCTTTGTAAATGTGTTCACTAATTTTACAGTGGTAACTGTGAGCTGAAGTATGTATTACTGCAGCTTGTGTTTTGGAGGAAGTTCTGTTCTGTGATACTTGTGGTGGTGCATCTGTTTGACTGTGAGATTTGCGTGGCTTGCTTTGGGACCCAAGCAGTGTCCTGCATTGAAGACATTTGCTATCTTGAAACCAAGGAAGAACAACCAAAAAAGGTGTGATAGTGCACATCACACCATTGCAACATTTATTCCACATGTGCATTGCATTGCCATCATTTTTGAAGATGATATGCAGTTGTGGTCAGCGTTGTTCTTGCATCACAGCAGATGTAAATTTCCCTATGTATCCATCTGACGATTCTCCAAAAGAGCACATGCTGCACAGAGAAGCTGCTTTAGTCTGTGGAAGGCAGTTTTTATCCAAAACTCTCACCTTCAGACTTCCCCTATTTATCTGGTCTGTACTGGATGCGAGGCAGGCATCACCAAGCAGCTTTTCAAGGAATGCTGGATGATTTTTACCAGATGTGCTCTGAAACCAGATGTAGAAGTCAGAGTGGTTATGGTGGTTATTCCACTGCATATTTTTGCTTTGTTTATTCTGAACGTAATTCCAGAAGCTGAGTTGTGCAAACAAATCAGAGAAACAAAATGCCACTTCACTGAGAGTATGCTGCTGATTGGTAGGAAAGTGAGGAAATGAAAGAAAAGGAATTCAGAGAAAATAATGTTTTCGTAGTAAAAAGTATCCGTTAGTAAACAGTAAGCATTATACCAGTGAATAGCATTAATCAATACACTGCTGGTCTCTTTATTTTCTAAAAGATTTTATGGTGTATTTGCAGGAAATATATGCAACTGCAAAGTGAAAATGTAGTGTTTGAGTCTTCAGTGAGGAACTTTGCTAAAGCTTCTGTAATTAATAGCTGTACATGTGTATATGTATACCATGGGCTTCTTTTTGAGCTGAAAAGTATTATCAAATACTCTGACATGCTATGCCTTTTAAATTTATTTTCTAAATCATTAAACCATTCTTAACCTAAAATTATATTTAGAAGGCAATGTTTTAATGAATGAGTAGGATTTGAGGTTCTGCCTTAGTTTCTTCCTTTTCCCCTATATGTTAACTGTATGGTATTGACAGTGATATGGTCATACAAACTATAAAATGATGCCGAAATTCAAATAATTCATTTACCATATGCAGGACATTGGAAACAAATTCAATTTACATTAATTGAATATTCATATCAGTCAGGTTAAGGTTATTAAAAAAATGATAGCCTAAAGGTACGTGTGTGTGTGAAAAATCTCCTTATTTTCCATTTGTTCTCTCCACTCCGAAGTAGGAGGATATTTATTATTGTAGTCATACAGATATTAATACACCTTTTTCCATCTGGCTTTCTTTTAGCACACTGATTTATGTCAGTACATGGACAAACACCCTGGAGGGCTTCATCCAGAAAATGTGAAGGTAAGAGTCAAAAAGAGGACACGCACAACAAGTACAGTAATGATAAATGTATGTATAAACTCCAGCTTCTGTTGAAGCTAATTACTAGCTAAAGGGAAAATGATTGGCATTTGAAGTGTTTATATATATACATGTACATACATATGCATACATATATAGTAAAGATATTTGAACTTTCCTCTAAAAAGAACTTCTGTAATCTCTAAAATTGATTCCAAGACAGAAGGCATGAGTAAATAGTGTTACAGTGTTGATAATCCCTCTCTTCCATTCAAGGGTGTGCTCTTAGGACAAGACAGTATGGCCATAAAACTCCCAAGTAAAAATGTTGTAGGTTCCAGAGAGGTACCTCAATGTAAGGTTATGGTGTCTGAGGGGACTGTAACAAGTTATTAGCTGATTGTACTGCTTTTTGTTTGAACATATAAAATCCTTTAGCCCCTTCATTCTGATTAGGCATTTTCGTAGCTGATCTCACTTTTTTTCATTTTTCTGTTCTAAGGTAGATATTAAGAATCATTGTGCAGCAAGGGGTGTTATTAGCAGGATTTACTGGATAAATAGATTGGGAGAGGCTTGATTCTGTTGCCTTCTGGGTATTAAGCCAAATTATTTTAGCATTAAAGGGAAGCCAGTCAGACAGGCAAAGGGTGTCTCGTGCATGTAGATCGCACAGATAGTTGTTACACTTGTCTTGCACTTTGACATCATTCCCCTTGTTGTTCTTTGGAAGTGCTTAAATCTTTTCTTTTCATGCTGAGACTTTTACTTGGTATCTTGTTTCCCAAACACAGAAATTGAGAAATTCATGGAAAAATAAGTATATTTTTTCCTGGAAAATTCAAAAGACCTGTTTGGTTTAAGGAAACAAAATATTTCAGATGAGGCAATAAATTATTTTTTGCAATAGCTGATAATTGTTATACATCAGACCATTATATAACATGGATTAATTTTCTGACATCTTTTTCTGAAAAGTGACATGTGCAGTATATTGAATTAAATGAAAATAACTGCTGTCAAAAAAGAAAATAAGTTCTTTCTTGTTCTACATATTTGGCCAAATGAAATAAACAGATTTCCTTTTGAAAATAAGTGGTATACATGCTGCAAGTTAGCATTCTTGTAACCTGTGACTGTCACTCAGACATTTTGGCAGGGTGGACAGGAAAGGTCTTTCAGAAGGCACTGCCTTTACAGTCCCTCTCTGAGTGCAGCCCTGCAATGTGGGCCGTGTGGGAGCTCTTCCTCACAGCTTTTGAGCTTCTTCACTGATGAGTTTCAGAAGTTTTATTTCACGTGCTGAATGTGTTTCTTGATACAGTGACTTTGTGCTTCATCTCCCTATGTGGAAAGCTGAACGTTCTGCCCTGTGAGCTTTGGGATAAACTACAACTCGTTTTGAAAGTCCCTTATGCTGCTTCAACCTCATAGGAATACTGCAAGGCTGCAGCACTGGATCACCTAAGTCCTACTATGTAGCAGTCATTGTAGCTTTAATTGCTCCCCACTGTGAGGAGATTGGAATTCACATAATTCTACTTTTTCTTGACAATATCAGGGCCCAGTGAGCTTTTGTTGGAGGAGGACAGGCGTACATGGATAATTAGGCTTGCTAATGCATTACTCCACTAAATCTTGAGTTACCTGTCTTCTGAAGCAGATTTATCGCAGAAACCATATATAAATGTTGAGGCAGGAGGAAGGCTTAGCAGGAAGGCTTTGCTATTTAGTTGGCTAGATGCCCTGGGGGCATTGCTAAGTGCTGGGTGAGTTGTGAAGGGAGCTGCAGCAGGAGAAGCTTTTTCCTCTCAAAGCTTGCTGCATATATTCCTTCAGCTGCCTTTACAATGTAGGAGCAGTGTTCAGCAACACTTTTCAGAGTTAATGGGAAATATTTCTTTAAATAGCTAAGTCTGATGTACTACTAGTTCCTTTTTTTCTTTTTTCTTTTTCTTTTTTTTTTTTTTTTTTTTAAATTAAATCCAAATGGATTATTAATAGAAAACAAACTGGAGAAAGAGGGAAAAAACATGGGGAAGTTGGAGCAGATGGAACTGTCCTTCTGCCATAAATGTCCTTTTGGACAATTACAATTACTTTTTCTTCTCTTAGACAATATTAATGAAGATTGATTGTTGGATCTATTAGCAGGCCAGCAGCAAAAGCTAGCCTTAATTTAAAGCAGTACTAAAACCTGGCGTGGTGATTTGAGCTCCTACCATTCTAACACTGAATCAATCTGACTGGGGTTTCAGTGGATTCTTTACCTGTTCTGAATTGTGAGGCAAAGAAAACTGCTCAGCCAAATGCAAGGCTTTCTTCAGCAAGGAGGACAGGCTGTGCAGAGCAAGAAACTCAGTCCCAAAGGCAAGCAACTCCCAGGCCACAGCCAGCCTGCAAATTATAAGCTGACATTGCTCTTTACTTGCAGAGGGATATGATGGTTACTGCATAATATCTTAATGCTTTGTTGCACAGTACTCAATTTGTTAATGTACATAATCACTACTCTGAGGCTTTGTCACCTATTTTGATTCTAGCTTCTGGACGCAGTTGTCCATCCAGAACTATAGCTGATATTCAAGGGTTGAACTGAGCTGTGTTAATTAGTCTTCTCTCCCTGCCAGCTCTTTCTTGCTACAGTTTCAGAATTTAAACATTGTTTGTTCAGAATTGCTGGCTATGTGATCTCCAAATCCATTTTTAAAAACTTTGCACTTGAGCAATTATATCCCAGAAGCAACAAATTAGTCTTGGCTCTCTGGGGCTAACCTGTGGGATTAAGCCATTGATGCTCTCCTTGTGTGACCAAAGGCCCCCTGCCTTTTAATTTTGTTCTGGAGGAAGCTACAGCCTACTAATGGATGTTTCTGTCTGGCTTGTTGCCATCTGTTATAAATACAAAACCAGGTAATCTTTCTTCTTCCAAAAATACTGTACATTAGTTCCTATAAATCAGGACTTTGTAGGAACGCAGAAGCAGAGCCATTATTTACTTATGTTTTGGTTTCTGTGGAGCATATTAATCCTAATTACATTTCTGAGTTTTCACTATACTTACAAGCTAAAACAATGCCGTTCCCTCAGGCTTACTTTTAGATGAAGAACTGTAAATAAAACAAAATCCAAATTACTTTGATGGACATACATCTTGCTGTCCCCTTGGGTGTTGTGTTTGACATTGCCTTTCTTTGTGGTTTAGGATAGGATTTTTGCTGTCACTTAGATATCTTAAGTAAAGAATCAACAGAATATTACAAGTACATGGAAATATGAAGAAGAATGTCTGTCTCCATTTGTAGTTGTAAGAGTCTTGGGATAAGTGCAAGCAAACAAAAAATATTGTTTTGTTGGTTTTTTTTTAGCATTTTTAGTGATATGTACATATTCACATATAGTGATTTCAGAGTTCTTTACTCCTTGTGTTGGAGGCTCAAGTCTTAAAAAAAAAACAAAACCATCAGTTTTTAAACTCTTCAAAGAGTTTGTGTGTGAAATTTCATTATCTAATATTGTTTTTAATGCACCCATTCCTTAGAAAGTTTAACCAAGAATCTTGCCATCCAGAAGGACCTAGACAAGCTTGATCAGCTGGCCCAGTAGAACCTCATGAGGTTTAACAAATCCCAGTACAATGTCTTCCATCTGAGTCATGGCAACCCCACTATCAGTACAAACTGGGGAATAAAAGGATAGAGCACAGCCCTGCCAAAAAGGACTTGGGAGTACTGGTGGATGGCAGCTGGACATGAGCCAGCACTGTGTTCTCACAGCCCAGAAAGCCAACCATATCCTGGGCTGCATTAAAAGAAGTGTGGCCAGCAGTGTGAGGGAGTTGATTCTGCCCCTCTGCTCTGTGCTGTGAGACCTCACCTGAGTGCTGCTTCCACGTGTGGAGTCCTCAGTACAGGAGAGATGTGGACCTGTTGGAGGGAGATGTAGGCACATCCAGAGGAAGGCCACAAAAATGATCCAAGGGATGGAACACCTCCCCTGTGAGGACAGGCTGAGAAATGGGGCTGTGCAGCCTGGAGAAGAAAACACTCTGGGGAGACCTGAGAGCAGCCTTTTAGTATCTGAAGGGGAACTGTAAGAAGGAAGAGGACAGGCTCTTTAACAGGGTCTGTTGTGATAGGAGAGGGCAAATTATTTAAAATTAAAAGGGAGGAGATTATGCTTGGATATAAAGAAAATGTTTTTATGATAAGGGTGGTGAAGC
Organism: Tetrao urogallus; assembly: GCF_951394365.1. Classification (NCBI taxonomy): domain Eukaryota; kingdom Metazoa; phylum Chordata; class Aves; order Galliformes; family Phasianidae; genus Tetrao; species Tetrao urogallus. The sequence goes on along the minus strand of NC_136820.1, from coordinate 29,893,872 downwards.
ACTGGCACAAGGTTGCCTGTAAAGGTGCTGGATGTCCCTGGATGTTCTTAGAGGTGTTCAAGGTCAAATTGAATTAGGCTCTGAGCAACCTGATCTAGCTGTAGATGTCCCTGTTCATTGTGTGGGAGTTGGAAGTAGATGACCTTTAAAAGTCCCTTCCAACTCAAACGATTCATAATTTTATGATCTTGCTTACTTAAGTGTGCTGGATGCCTGCAACATCTTTATTAGCTAGAAGGGAAATCGTCAGAAAAGAGTGATTTCAATCTGTGAATTCTCCAAAGACTGTTACTTCCAAATGTACAATTGTGTACAACTTTGGTAGGTAACAAGCTTGCATATCTACTGTTTTTTTATAACTATATGTGAATATACTGTGGATGGTATCACAACTGGAGGTGAGGAAACAAAAAAGATAATCATGAAATAAGTTCTTGTTTAATAGGCACAGTCTTATCTTTCTTCTTTGGTTTTGAAGATGTCTTTTTCAGTTTTTCCAAAACTGAAGGCAGGCAAATATCCTAAGTATAAGCCCCCAAGTATAAGTTATGCCCTGCTCTGCGTCTACTGGAAGGTTCTGATGCAGCCTGGGTGGAGCATAGAAGTGTGTGCTGTGTGGAGCTACCAAGATTCAAAGTGTGACTGTGGCAGACTGAGGAACAGGACTTATTCCTGACTTCTTACAATTCACGCTTCTTGGACTCTTGAAATATCTGGATTTCTTTTTACAGCATAAGCTCAGATGATCACAGTAGGGAACTGAGTCTGCAAATTCCTTTTTGTGTTGAGCTACATTTTGATTTGTGCCTCTTTTGGTCTGGTACAGGGCTACCTCCCCACCATTTTGATGTATCTTTTTGGTTCTTCCAAATCTTTGATTGCAGCTGTCTACAGGCGATTCTTGTTTTGTAAACTTACAATTTAATTTTTAAATATCTACTTTTGGCACTCAGCACAACCCATGAAAATGTATCACACTGGTAAAACTGTTCTTAACCTTCCTTTTACCTTTGAAATAATAGAGCTATTTAACTGCATTTTTTACTCCATATTATTGCATTCCCAGTCACATTTTATTTTTATCTGTACTTAAAATCATTTTTCCATTTTGATTCATTTATTTTATAGCTGAGTTCATTTTCTCTAAAATTCCTATTATTCCTATTATTGGTGGAACAAGTGGAGCACAGGTTCACATCTGTGATGCCTGCACTGCCTCCTTGTATTCCTTCCCTTAAAATAAATGAAAGCTGGTTTGCTTCTTAATTAGTGATGCTGCATTGAAATAGCTGTAGTCTTTTGAGAAAAGCAAAAAGAGTGGTTTTCTCTCTTTTTTTTTTTTCTCTGCTCACACTGTTGGAGGTAATATTGGTTTTTGTGAGCATATAACTTCAAAAGAAAAACATATCTGACAAAATAAAGTCACTTGCCTCTTACCCACTGTTCCTCAATCTGTGCAACACCAGCGTGAATGACAGTGTGCTTGTCAACCAGACAAAAACTGTCTCCATCTCTTAAAATCACTTGCTAAATCTTTTACTTCAGGCAACTTGGAAGGCTCCTATCATCTATTGTGACTACAGGGAGCAGGAGCTTCCAGTTTGTTCGTCTTCCATCTAATATTGCTGCTCTAATTTGTTCCTCTCCCTGGGCAGCTTTTCTGTTTCCAGGGCCAAAAAACAATAAGGGAAATAAGCAGGCTACTGCTGATGAACTTTGCATGCAGGGAGCAAGAGTATTCAGCTTTCTCCCAGGAGTGCTTGACTTCAGCTCTTACCCTTCTCAATTCTGAGACTTCCTTGCTCCCAGGAAGTGAGATGCAGCGAACTTCCATGTAAAAATGATGGACCTTTTTTTTGAAACAAAAGCAAAATCTCAACCCCTATCTACAACCTTTAGAAAATATTGTATCACTCCAAGACTGAAGTTCTAAGTGAGAGAAAATTTTTGACTCTCGAGGTGGCATTATATATTTGGCAAAGTATGGGGTGGAATTCAGTACTGAGTTTCCAGGGACAACACTGTAATCTCTAGTACAAATATGTTCAAATTTCACACACACATACAAAGATATCTAGTTTCAGTATTACATCTTCTACCATAAAAAAAAAAAAAAAAAAAAAAAGATGATGAATAAGATGAAAAGAAAGAAAAGTAACGAATAGGAGCTATTGAAACATTATCTAGTGCAATAACATTTTTCCATGCCAAGTGCTCAAGAAGTGATCAGTGCCATAAGTTAACAAAAATGAAAAAAAAAACCTAAATCAAATATGCCAAAAATACTGGATTTATTAAAGTAAGGTTTTGTTACTGGCCTCCTAAACAAGATGAAATGCAGAGTGAATTGAACAGAGTGAATTCACATAACTGAAGTACAGTTATGTGATGTTATCAGAAATCTCAGGCTTTGGCATTTGAGTCTTTTGCAGCATTCATTTATTTCTCTCCATACAGCAGGTCTATGAACATTGTCCTTAATTAATGATTGCAGTTTTTTGAAGTAGAATCTGATCTTGATAGTTGAATAATTTTGTCATTTAATGACTAATGTGAAAATTAATAATTCAAGTCAAAGTCATAGAGCAGTTATCTTATGTCTTCTGTAAACATAAATATTTATAAATAACCTGATTGCTCTTGTAGAATAACCTGAAGCACAAAGGATGGGGAAGCATTTGGAATCTGGAAGGATAGATTAGGTAATTTATATCCAAGCTACACAAGGCTTACTGAGTTGGAAATGCAGTTGCTGAAACTTTGGCAGTAGCAGAGCATTACATATTGGGTATTGCTAGTCAGAAACTCCTTTTGAGATTCGTAATACGGAAAACATACGTTTGTTAGTAAAGCACAGTATTTGAAAAGAATGATTATTTTTTTTTCTGGGTTTTGGTAGTGACCTCACTGTGGTGCTTCTGTTTCCTTTCCATCATATGATTGTGTTTGATTGTGTTGTGATGCCCTGTGGGGGGCAGGGGGCGAGAATGTGTTGAAGCACATGGCCTGATCCTGTGTCTCTGTGGGACAAATGTGGGACTAAGTGATGTTGGAGAAGATGTGACATGTGAGTTCCTTTCTGTAACTAGTGGTGTCTGATTGCCACAGACTTAGATACACAGGAACTGGACAATGAAACCATGATATTATATCTTGATACAGTGAAATTTTGTATCTTGTTTCACCTATCTCATTAACTCACTGGAATCTGGTGAAAGCACCCTTTTTACTCTGAAATGAATGTCTATTATGATGCTCCTTTTCATTTTAGTGGTCATTACTGGAAGCAAAGCAAACAAATGTGATCCTTTTTAAATTTCTCTCCTGCATGCTGAAATTAGTGATGTTGCTGATGTAGAGCTGAATAAAAAATGTATTCTAACAGATATGCTAAGTAGGAAGCAAGGCTATTTAATGTGGCTGGGAAGTTGCTATTTTTCATTCTTCATCCACTGAACAAGCAGGTGTACAGCAGGCAGAATAATGTTATGCTAAATTAAGGTTGTCTTTTACACATGGCATTGAGAATTGATTATTTAAATTAGACTTTTTAGTTATCAGACGTTAAATATGGCACCAGCATTTCACTCAACTTTATGTCAGTCTTGTCACTTAAAGTAATGATTTGATAATATGCACAACTGTGAATAGTAAACACAGAATCTTTATCGGTGTGTTAAAATTCATGCTAGAAGAATGTAATTTTTACATTTACTACAGTGAGAAATATGTGCAAACCCCAAATCAGACTGAATGTATGCATATATAATGTTTTGTCTATACGTGCAATATATGATGCACATGGTTCACGTATGGCAAAAAAAAAAAAAAAAAAAAGAATATTGCAGGGCTTACGAAAACATTTTCCTGTGCATCTAAAATTGGTGAGAAACCAATTGCAACCCCAGCCTAGTTCAGCATGGGAATGAAAGGGAGAACAGGTGATTTATAGGATTTTTTTTTTTTTTTTGCTTTTGCCATTCAGGAGTAAGGATTTGGAATAATCTTCCACTTACTGAACATTAGTAGACTGTAACTGATTATAAGGGAGCGTCTTTATACTCAATTAAGCACACCTTTCTCATTGCAAGGCTATAGTTGAACCCAGAGGGGAGAAAAAATGATTAAAGGAACATCAAAGAGAATAGAAGTTAGCCAATTAACACTTTCCAGTCTCTTTCCCATTCGGTTCTGCAGCTAGGAAGTGGAAAAAAACCTGTATTTTTAGGATCTTTTTAAAGATAAATTATATGATTTGCATTCCCAGTGGCTGTATTGTTATACATTTCTTTGTGGAATTGTCTTTGGAAGACTTTTGTGTAAGGAAGGCAAGAACAAGTTAGAAGCCTTTAAAAGTGATTTTTGGACAGAAGTATTTTAAAATTCTTCTTGAGAGAATTCGATTTGAGGAAGGTCAAAGAGGAGTTATTATATAAAGCTTATTATATAAAGCTTTTATTATATAAAGCTTTTATTATATAAAGCTTATTATGATCATGATTCAAATAGCTAACAATTTTTTTATTCAGATAAGATCATTTATTCCTCAGGACTCAAATTCATCTCAAGTCAACACTTTATTCCTGGAATTTCTTCATCTGACTGCAAGAGAGTCTATGAAGCTTTGACCTAAAAAATTAGGTATTTCCCCAGGACATTCTTAGAAGTGAAAACTTGTGTTTAATTTTGTATTATCCTGGTTAGAAGGAGATAAAAGAATAGCAAAACCAGCAGTGGTTAAATATCATACATGTTCAGCTTTTGGCACATTAGCCGAAGTCACACTGATATTTCTCGTTGTCTCAGTGTTAATAAATATTACCAGGTAGGTTTTTCATATGCTAACGGCTTAAGACAACTAGATCAAAAATTCCCAAACCATGTAGTCAACCAAAACCTAGCTGAGCACAGTGTTTGGTTGAGTTTGTTTCTAAGGTTGTGTGATTGTACTGCGTGGGAGAAGTATGATGGTTGCAAGCATAAGGTGTCCTGAGTTGGGTTACTTTTATTGGCATTGTTAGATTTCATGGCTTATTAAGACTGAATATAATATTGATTGATGCCAAATGCACACAAGAGAATTCAAATGATTATGTGATACCCAGCTGGTGTGCATTAATACATACAGCAAGCAGGAGCATTTGTGTTATCAGTGATGATAGAGCTTGTGCAGTATTGTGTATTATTTTTTGAAAGTAGCTATGTTAATACAGTGATGTGAGTTTGCTAAAGGATTGGCACATTAATCTACTTTTACTTCAGCTTTCTTCTGACCCACTGATGTGAACTTAAGGTCCAGCTTAGCTCAGCTCCATTTCTGTTTTCTTGCTACAAAGATTTCTGTGCACTTTCTATAGACTAAAAGGTTTCATTTATTTTCTACTTTTGTATCTAGGGCCAGGTTCTTTATTTTTGCAATAAAGCATGGGGTAAGGGAGTTCAAATGCTAGCTTCATTCAGAAATCACTCCATGTCATCAGTAAAAGACAATTCCTCTCTTTAAAAAATCCCCCGCAGGCCTCTGGGGCAGCATCTTTACTGTCATTGAGATCCTTGATGCCTCAGCAGACACTGTGTTGAAATTATGCATTTTCTGGAGGATCTGTTTGGCAATGTTGTGAATTATTTCCTGCTTTTCACTTACTTCAACATGCTTTGCCAGAAACTCTCTTTACCATCTCTGGGAATGGAAAGCAATTATGTGGCCTCATCTGGGCAAGCTCTACACAGATCATCTGTATGTGGTCATCCCCCTTTATCATTATACTTTTCAGAGCTATCTGAGACTAAGTCAGAAAGCATTAGCTCCCAGCAGTCTTACCCTGTAGGTGTGCTTCGGATAGCCTGTATTAATGCTTAGTTTATATGTTCATTTGGATGAGAAGAACTGGAGATCCTATGTGACTTTCAGGGGCCAACAAGATAGTAAAGCATTTTGCTGTGCATGAGCTATCTTGCAGCTGTACAGTGGTCTGGCTTGTACGCCTGCCCAGACTCACAAAAACACCACGAAAGCAGAGCTGTAAAGCCAAGCAGCTGGCAAGTCTCTCAAAATATTTAATTGGCTTAAACAGGCATTTGGTCAAAAGTTACATGTAGCTCAAGTGGCCACCAGGACATACACCATAAAACTAGGTTAATTTGTTATAGATGCCAGTAATTTTGTGTCATTGATAACTTTCTCTTGTAAGTTTTAAAGTGTGATAATAATCTTTTAATATCACAGTCTATAAACTCCAGATTGGCTTTGACCTGCGTGCATTTTTCTCACTGCGACTATGAAAATTCTTCATCAGAACATGTAGCTCAGATTAAAGTGAAAACTCAGTGTAATTTTTTAGGTTGAAAAAGTTTGTTTGTTTGTTTTTTTAACAGGTATCCTAAATAAGCAAGGCCTGAAACCCAAATTATATATATGCATTTTTTGTATGAATATGAAAGCTGTTGAGTGTCCTAGCACAAGATGAAATCTTCCCAAAAGCCTTATTTCTATAGACTTATCCTGCTTCTGTTTTCTTTCTCTTCCAGTTTTCATCACAACAACCCTTATCATTTTATGAGTCTCTCATTTTATCACCGTATCTCCATTGTTAGTAATAAACAGCAAACACTACACAAGTAATGTCCCAACTTTTCTATTACAGGTTATTTGAAGGCTATATAGCTTTGTTTACAACAGTGGAAATTTTAAAGCTAGTAACATTCAAGCTCAAGAGCCACAAATCTCTTCTGTATAATTTCTCCTCTCACAAAAAGCCCGTTGACATAAAGTTGATATTGGCTTGACTTTTTTTACAGTTGTCTTTTGGTCTAGAGGGCTGTAGTCCTATGGTGGCTGAGCCTTCAGCAGAGTTGACAGGAGATGTTAGTTGAGGGACCTGTTCACAATCCCCACAGAAGCCCCAGGCTGAGGTTTCAGTGCTGTCAGAGTTGAACAAGATGGAGGAAGTTGAGCAAAGAACAGGTTAAATGAGGATTTGACCATGGTTTGGGGGGCATGCTGATTTCAGGTCAACTGTATATGCATATAAGAGGTAAAGGTACCTAATTTGGAATTAATTTCTGTTCTTATGAAAATAACACAGATAGCTTTGAAGGGAAGCAGAGAGGTTTCTCATACAAAGCTTTCCTTGAATGCAGTGGAGATTACTTGCCTAAAAGGTGTTTCCAGAGGCATGAAAAACAATTCTTTCCAATTCATTTGTTCTTCTCTTTGAGTGGGTAACAATTGGAAACACAGTCTTTTCTGCTGTTCTCCCTTTCCAGGCAGTCCCGAAGGACACACAGTTTGCAGAATACTGCCAAGAGTTATGCTCATATTTTCACTTAAATCTTCTAACGTTTCATAAAACCAAAGTAAAACACCACTGAGGGGGAAAAGAGAAGACAGCAAAAACTTGGCAAAGTTTACCCTGTAATGCGTTCAGGGAGATTTTTCCCCTTCTCTCTTATGATCTTCATCCAAAGAGGAAACAATTCATATAGTGTATGGGACTGAGTTAATTGACTTTTGTGAAAGTACTTCACAAGAACGATGTGTCCAGAAGTTTGGAATAAGCTCATATTCCAGTGTTGTCCTCAAGAGTGCATGTTTGTGCTGGCTGGCTGCAAAATTACTGTTTTTTTTCTTAGTACAGTGTGTCATGTCAAATCACTTGACTCTCTGTATTAAAGCCAAATGAGAAGCCACACTAGTTAATACACTTTAATTATAAAGACCATAATGCTGTGAGATAATGTGCCGTTTGACATTTCTTTGCATATTTAAAAATAATAGTTGAAGTTTAACACAATTGAGTTGGTTTAGCAAAATGGCTATTTACCATATATTTTATTAAAAAAGTATTTGAAAGTGATTTAATAGAATTTATTTTTTAAGGCTGTAATGAAAGCCATTTCTTCTTCCTGCCCTTAAGATAGATTTTGTGCATTATGAATTCCATTTTAACCACAATTCTAAAAAGGAACGTGCATGTTATGTATGACTTTCCTGCTATTCTTTTATTTCTGTCTTTTGCTGTTAAGTTTCCTCAGCACATTGTTAGACCCAGCTCTGGCAAGAAAGTGATTGATATGGCTCTTTGCACCCTGGCTAAATAGCTGAACGTACAGTTATTGTGTCTGCACTTGGAGAAGAAAAAAAAAGAAATGCAATTAAATTCATCTCAACTTCAGTAACATGACATTTCTGTTTCTTTCATGTCAGCCTTTATTCTCTTCTATAATCAGATTTTGTAACCCCTTCTATAATGTCTCCTCACTTCAGCAGTCACTAAATAGGATGCTTGTGTTGCAAGTTAATTAGAGATTCTCATGCATGCGGGTTGACTTTCCTCGAATCTTTGGTGTGGATTTCACAGGAGAGCACATTTCACCAGCCAGTGAGCTGTGGGTCACAAGGTCCGTATCCACTCTTGAATATCCCATCTTTTTGGTATTAGACATGCTTGTTCTGTTTCCACTTGGAAACTGTATTCCTTTGACTACATCAGGCAATAGGAATTATCTGTGTAATTTTTCAATGAATTTCAATACATTTTTCAGAGTGCAAAGAAAGCTCCTAGGAAGCAATTCTTCACCCTTTGTATTGACAGAAGTCTGCTAGGATAAGATTTACGACCTTTTCCATCAGACACCTCTAGAATGCAGGAAGGTGATGGGAGAGAAGATGAAAAGGGGAGGACAAAATTTCTCCATCTTTTTTGTCTTTGCTTATAATTGTAAATTTCAAAAATATACAGCATTAATACTTAGCTCTAGGGATATATTTGCAGAGCATAGCGAAGGGTTAAAAAAAATCCTTGGGGAATGAGTTGGGTTTTATCTAAATCTACTTCAAAAACTTTTATAAGTGTAATTAAAAAGTCATCTTTAGGCTTGTTAAGAATTACTATTTCTTTATGAAATGTACCTAAATAACTCCCATAAAAAGCTTTAAAGAGGGAAACCTCCCCTACTTGGGGATTTGCTTGGGTACACAGGCATTATTGTTATACAATTAATTTCTTTGTTTTAGCTTCAGTGTTCCATCCCCCAGCCTTATCTCCCCACTCCTATCCACCCCATACTGTTGTTTCCTATAATTAGAGAAGATACACATCTGTCTTCAGGCTACCACCTAATCTCTAAGGCCATATGGGTAAATGGAATATAATTATAATTTGGTAGGAACTGAGCCTTCTGCACATGGTTATATTGTTCTTGTTCTTTTTAACGTAGGCAAGTAGAATCTATAATATAGCAGGGCTTGAAAAATGGGGTTAGTCCTTGCAAAGTACATACCTTTTAGATGGACATTTCATGTGTTAAATTGGGGTGGGAATTACACAGTTTGGGAGGAGTTCTAACACAATGTTACCACAATATGCAAGCATCCTGCATACTGTGAAGCAATCATCTGTGGTTATATGCAAAATATTAACAGAGGTCATTTTTTGTCCCCCTCTTTTTCAGTTATTTTTATTTCAGTTGCTGCGAGGACTGTCTTACATCCACCAGCGTTACATTTTGCACAGGGACCTGAAACCACAGAATCTTCTGATCAGTGACACGGGGGAGTTAAAGCTGGCAGACTTTGGTAGGCAAGCAGTTAATTACAAGTCTCTTATAATGTTGTAGGAATGTCAGACAGATGGTTCCATTGATTTCTCTTTCCCCCCACCCTATTCCTTAGACACACGTTCTTTATTGTAGATAATTGCACATTTTTCTCCTGAGCGAAGAAATTGATTATGGTCAACAAAATGCTTGATTAAAAGGGAGCAAATGAAAAACAAATATATACTCCAGTTCTCACCAGAAAAATAATGCTGGTAATAGTTTGGTTCTTCTTCCTGTGAGACCTCTGAATTAGAATTCAGAACCTTTGAAAAGGAGAGATGAAGAAAGAGGGAGCAAGAGTTGAGGAAATACAGAATATGTGAAGAACGCAAGCACTTGATACAAGCAGCTTTAGGGTTGTGGAGATCTGGAAGTAGGATTAACTTTTATAAAATGATGATTGATTGAAAGAGACTGAAGGATATAAGAATATTTATTCTTTCTAAAGATGAAGGGAAACTAAGATCATCTGGACTGCTTTCAGAATCCATTCTTAGTCCTTTCTGGGGAGTATATATATGAAGTAGGAGTATGTATGTGGAGTATAAAGGCATGGGAAATTGTCCACTGAAAGATTGCCCTTTTTGTCTTTATAAATATATTTTAAAGTACTTTCTAGTGGATGCAGTGGAGCAGTACTCTTTCTTACAAAAATGATTGTGAGATGTGGAACATGACAGTGTAATTCTTTAGTGGTTTTCACAACATGTAGGAACTTGTCTTTCTCCTGTAGGTCAAGTTTTCATTTACTGATTCCAGCAGAACTTCTGATATAAGCTGAAAATGTGGCCTATCAGCTTTTTTGAAATGTCTTTTATTTTTATGACTGCTATCCACATCAGGCTTCACATTTCATTCACCAGCAGTAATGAGGAAGCCTTATGTGCTAATTGGCAATTTCACTGTTGATGTAGTCATGTTTTTTGTCTTTTAATTAGTATTACTCCAATTAACAGCTTGGTGTGTATTTGCAGTGCTGGAGAAGGGAAGGAAGTTCAGGTAGACATGCTCCAGAACTTGATTGGCCTGTAGATTGTGAGGTGGTTAAAGAAAGAGCACTAAGTTAAAAAAAATATATATCTATTTTTTCACGTGGTTTTCTGTTACTGTTTCTCAAAACTTGGAAGATACCGAAAGCTTCTTAAATGTTTTAAATAAGCTTTCCCATATCCTTTATTCTTAAATTAATGCAGCATATGAATTGTGGGAGTGTTTTTGATTGTAGCAGAAGTATAAATTAATTCTCTGTTGCAGGTGTTGTGCTGTTTGTTTGAAATGGCTAGTTTTTTTTTTTAATGTCATTTATATCTGCAATACACTGTGCAGTTATCTGGAATATCCCCAAATATATCTATATTATAAATTCTTTAAGATGTTACTATGATGGTCCTCCAATTTGGAGGATACTGGGAAATCTGTTGATAATCTTGCAGTCTCTTTTGTTATTTTGAGTGCTTCATACGATCATATGATGCTTTGTATTTTATTTTATTTCTTTCTTTTCTTTATTTTCCCCCTGAAGCTATATGTCCAATTTGAAGCTTTTTAAAAAGAAAGGAAAAGTCCATTCCAGAAGAATAACTATTTAAAAAAATATCCTCCTAGAAAATAATCTGCTATAATAAGTTAGTCACGATAATAAGAAGTAATAAAATAATCATCTATCAGATACAGATATAGTCAAATCCATTGTAACTTTGCATTCACTTTTTGTTTCTCTGGTTATAGTCTCTCTTAAGCTTCAAACCCATGTTAGGTTGGTTAGTAAATGTATATAATGACACTGATTCTCATCTTAGACTGCAAGGCATTGCTATGTACTCAGTAATATAAAGGTAAAACAGTCCCACCTTGATTAAATTCGTTGGGTAAGTACTGCTCCATTTGTAGTATAATGAAGTTCCTCTCAAGCAACTTGTCTGATAAGACACATCAGAGTAACCAGTCTTAGGTCTTCACGTTTTGTTATAATGTTTAGTGAAATCTCTGGATTTCACTATTAAAACCTATTAAAAATTAAGAGAAAATTAGAAGTTTGAAAAAGTCAGTGGCCTCTGCTAAATTCCACAGTAGCCTTGGGCAAAGTTCAGTAGCCTCTGTTTTTTGATTGTGGGCAGGGAGCCTACTGACTTTTCAGCTGCGTTCTTAAGAAAACAAACTAAAAGCCTCTCACCAGCACTTCTAAGCAATTTGTTGGAAATGTGAGCTGATCAGTGCAGTGTCCAGCTCAGATGCACAATTGATTGTTCTCTGGGTGTGCAGGCTGTTGTGGCCAGCAAAACAGAAGAAAGACTGGGGTGTTTGTTCTGCTTTGTCTGCTTTCACCCCATTGTAGTAGGAAATAGAACTGTCTTTTTTTGCCTCAGTGCAGCACTAGGCCAAATGTGCCTTCAGTGACACCAAAGGCAAGATTTTCTCAGCTTTGTATTGGCAGAAATTAAAGGTTGACAATTTTGCATATGAAATGAAGAATAGAAACGTGGAAGGCAAAAGCAGAAAGAAATAACCAGTAGTAGGTGTACAAATGTATAATAATATGGTAAGGATTTTTTTTTTCTGCTTGTAGTTTGTCTTGACCTAACAGAAACATCTGTGTAATCTACTCATATATACTGAGAGGAGATTATATGTCTCTGTTTTTTTTCAAGCTGTATTTTCTTTCATGGCTGATGACCTTGTAAAATTGAAAACCAGATGGGTTGAATTTCTCTTCTGAGAACCGAGTTGAAAAATTAGAAGTGATGGGGTTGAAGTCTGAAGGGTTGTGACCTCTCACTGGAGGCATGAGAAATGAGAGTGCACACGTGTGCGCACACAGGCATACATGTGTGCATTTACTTCTTAAACAAGATGTAAAATAGAGGTTTGCTTCTCTTTATGTTTTTCTCCCACAATTTCCTAATTCATGATAATGTGCTTGGAGAGGAAGTTGGTTTAGATTATGCTTTTGATTAATTACATGAGAAGCAGTATGGAAATTAGAGAAATGAGTGCTTTGTTTTTAAATGCACTCAGGGCAGAAAAGAACCTATCACAAAATCAGTTTCTGTCAGAGATAGGATTGACTTTGCCAGCACAATAAATATGAAATCCTAGAGCAAAGGCCTTTTTGTCTCTAAGGAGAAGACCTTTATATTTTGGTTTCATAAGTTTACAAAAAAACAACAGCTTGACTGAAGGTTCTTAATTTGGAGTGAGGCTTATTTAGTCTCCTCAGCATAGGATATCAAATACTTAAAAGCAGGCTGCACTAGATCAGAGTTCTTGAATAAACAAGGTAAAAGAAAGGCTATTCATGCCTGCAGTGCATTGCGTTGCAGCTCAAGTGGAATCTTTGAGCAACCGTGGGCATGTGTTTTTCTACTGCACAGCTCCCAGACATTGACACTCGGCTGTGTGGGAGCGCCTTTGTTCGGCTGAGCGGCAGCCTGCTTTGCTGCTCTTGTGCTATAGCTGCTGTGAAATGAACATTTATGAGAATACAGCAGCAAAATGAAAAGGGATAACACAACACAGAGACCTTATCAAATTAAAAATTCATGAGGTATAAAAAATGGCTTTTCTTCAGAAGATATAATAGGGAAGACTACTACCTGAATAATTACTGCCCTGAAAAATAGTCCTTGAACTTCCTGCATTCTTTTTTCAATCTAATTAAAATTCCAGAGGAAATTAAAGTGTATTAGGGGTTTTTTTTGTTATGAAATGATTGAATAAATGTGAAAATTATTTCTGATTCTATAGTGTAAATTTGTCTCTATTTTTATTTCCTTCCAGCACATATGTCTGTCTGGACTAGAAATAAAGTATTGTAAACCTTTAATGAGTAACACCTTAAGCAATTACAAACTTAAATGAATAGAGCTTGTTTTTGTTGCTGTTTAGCACACAGACTGGGCTGCACAGCTGTTGCTAAGGCTTTGGTTAGTAATTTCTTCACTTGAACTTTTCTGTACACTGTTTACAGATGTGTTTGTTTGGCCTTTGGATGTGTATTGACTTACAAAAAATTATCTTTGAGCTTCTGTTTACAAAAGTCATTGAGCAGCTTTGAAAGCAAAGTGTGTATCTAGAATGAATGCATTTGTGTTAACTTTAGAGTGTCAAATGACTGTACAGCAGTGGACAGGAGTATGAGCTCAAAGACTAAACACTAAGAAAATGTGTTTTTCAAACATTACTTGTGATCAGATGATTAATAATTAAGCAAAACAGCTACTTAAGGACACAAGTGATTTGTATTCATACTGAAAAATCATTCTTCTTTGGTTCATTTGTACACGAAGCACACATTGTAAGCAGTATGTTGTGTTATTTCAGTGATCCCTTTTTCAGCATCAGAACTCTGAAAGATGTGTATCAAAGACTAGAGGAGCAAATACAGAACAAATCCTGCCAGGCATATTATCTTTTAGCACTGCATGAGGGTGTTTCTGAGTGATACTCATGCGGAAGGGTCCAAGATGTTGAAGGGGCTGAGAGGAAAATGGGTTTAGGTGAAGTAGAAGGCAACAGACTGCTGAGGAGGCAAAAGTAGGGGGTTGAAGGAAAATAAGAGAAGAAATATGCAGTTGTGGAACATGATGGCCCTTTGCTAAGTGAGGAAGCAGACTCACATAGGGATGCAGTACTCAATGACTTCCTTGTCTTGGTCTTCACAAATAAAATTTCACAGTTTTTGTTTTCTGAAACAGGGTTCAGGGAGGAGAGAAGTGAGTGGAAGAGAACTGAGTCAAGGATCTTCTCAAAAGTCTTGACTCATGCACATTCCTGGGACCACACAGGAGGCATCTGGAGGGCACTGACCAGGATGGTTTATGTTACCATGAGGCTCTTCTCTGTCATTTTAGCAAAATTGTATCAACTAGACTAGGTCCCTAGTAACTAAGGGAAGGTGAATGCTGTTTCCACTTTTAAAAAGAGCTGGAAAGATGTTCTGGGGCTGATCAACCACCACCTCTGTAAAAACAATGAATCAAGTCCTTCTTTGCACAATAGCTCCTATTTATGTTTTGTGTACGCTAATCTAAATCAAGATTATCAGTTATGTTTGCATCTACATTATCATACTTAATTGCAGCTCAAAATCTCTAAATAGCTTATAGCATTCAGCAAGGAGGTGGGAAGTGGATTCCACCATCCAGGTTGTACTTCTCAGGAAGAATTTGCCTCCCTGTATGCTACTGTCTATCCCAAAATTTCAACTATGTCCCTAATATTGTGACTCTTCTAGGGATAGTGTGGACTGTTCATCTGATTGTAGTATGATTTGTCTTACATATCATTTAGTTAGAACGATATGCATTTCGGCTTGGAAACATACAGTCATTATTAGAAGTTGTAACATAAAAGATCTACAGAGCTTTTAGGGGCAGGTATGACACATGTCACCTAGTGATGTATGAAAAAAATCCTCAGGGCATGAGCATACCCTTGGCTTGCATGTGAGGAGGTCACAGCACCTCAGACTGTGAAAGAAACTGGCCAAATTATTAGGGCCCTTTTCCTGCTTTATCTGTGAGTTCATCAACCTGCTCCAGGGAATTATTTATTGGTGAAACTTCCCTGCAGTCACTTTTTCCATTTGTCTTTCCTCTAGGCCTGCAATATGGGTGAATTGCACAAGGTATGTGGAAGGTTGGTCTACATTTTGGATTGTGCTGTTATTTCACGTGCAAATATCTCGTGTGGTTCCATATTTTAATTGGGTGCCATTCTTTTTAGCATAAACACTGACTTTCTCAGTGTGTCATTTCCCTAAGACAGTGTAGGGCCAAGACTATGCAGGCACTTATGCAGGCAGAAGTACAAAATACTATTTCAAACTATGAAACAGCAACTCCAGAAGGTGTTGTTAGCTTGAATATATTTGCAAGGATAAGAAAAGTTACTGACTGATTTATTAATATTATTATTATTATTTTTAAATGTATTTTTTAAAGCTTGAGTAGAAATTGCCCCTTCAGTCCCTTCTCTGCCCCAATTTTTCATTATTTCAGCCCTTTAAACAAGCTGTGGTAATGTCCCAGAGAGTTCTAATGCTATAAGATGAGTGAGAAAGAACATGAGGAACTTGGTGTTTTAATGCTTTGGGACTTTGGGAGTATGTTTCCATGAAATTCCATATGGATTTTACTATGGAGTGCATGTTGGAGATCTATCACAAGCGTCAAAACTATTGCTGTATAGTTAGTTGACTGTTAAAATGATTAAATCTATGTTGATAACTTGAATAAAAAAAATTATTTTCCACAGAAAGAATCCCATAAGGAATTTCTTTATGAAGTACCATATACATTCCTATGAAAGGTTGGATAGCATAAAAGATTGCATGGATAACTGCTATTTTTTTTCTGCGCAAATGTTCCACGGAGTATCAGTTATTGAAGATCATGGTGAAAGGCTCTGTCATAGTGTCTGAAATGCTGATACTTCTGGGCTCAAGGCCTGAAGCAACAGAGCAGACTGTGTGCATTTGGCCTGGCCTAATCCTGACTGCATACTACCAAATCAGTGAAAAAGTACCCTTGTAACCCCACTGCTTTCTGCATCTAGAGGAAGGGAGCCAGAAGCTCATGAGCTAAGCTCGTTTCCTCTTGGAGGAAGGATTAAAGTTGTAGGTTGCAGAAGCTGTGAGTACGATGTACCTAGAGACTCCTGTCAAGGGTTGTTTGCTTCCCTAGGATAACAAGCTGTCCTTCCACCCCAGACTTTATCTACTAACAGCACCACTGACTGATGGCTGTGGTTAGCCCAAGCTGCTCCCTTCCCGCCCCAAAGCAAGGCCTTCCTGTGCAGCTCATGTGACCTTCTCATGGTTTCCACAGCAGAGGCTTGCGGTAAGGAGCAAGAAGAGGTGTGTAGGTGGCAGGAAGTCTCAAGCAGCAGCAGTGCAAAGGGGTGGATTTGATTTCTGGTATTTGGGCTGATTAATTCTTTTGTGCGTTGTTTTTGTGAGAGGAAGATGGCAGAGAATTTGTAGCCTAGTACTGTTGTGGTGCCTCTTGCTTCTCATGCATATTTAGTTTAGTTTAGTTCCCATTGTGGACCTCTGTCTCCTTTGTTTCATTGATCTCATGGCTTTATTGAGGTGTCAGACGTATCTAATTTTAAAATTGCCATTGTGAGAGTTGATGCAGGAAGAGTATTTTATCGACAGAAATTAAGTTTGCTAGCCTATGGAGAATTAATAGATTTGACACAGGATTTCTGTCTGGAGTCAGACACACACTGAATTTTGTCCATGTCAGTCTCCACTGACTGATTTTTAACAGTTGAAAATAAAATTCTTGGAAAATACACATCTTTTCTGCTATAGTAGTGAGTAGATTTTATAACCAGAGTTCTTCCCACTGAGAAACACTGTGTAAAATTATTGGATACTAAGGAATAAAATAATAATTTGTTTCTAAACCAATAAGGAACTGGAGATTGGCTTGAGTCACTAAATGAGTCCCCTGCTAAAAGCATCTCAGATTACTTAAGGTTCAATCCAGTTTCCCATTGTTACAAGTTGGAGATATATTGAGCCTTTAAGTAGGAGGAAAGCATCTTAATTATCCATTAAGGGCAATAAAGGAAGTTGGTTATGACACCGTTAAAACAACTGTGATAAAAATTCTGTTTGGTTGTTTTGTGCATAGGAAGAACGTGGTCTTTAGATGTCATCTGCAATGCGGCTCGCTCAGTTCTTATTATGACCTTGCATTATTACCACAGCAGTTATTACCACAAGAGAAGCCCATTCATCCACAGGAATGTGTAGATGTATTTAGAATCTGGGCAGTAGAAACAAGAAATTTTCTTTCATCGTAAAAAAAGCCTTATTTTGTTCATGTGACCGCATTTTCATGTCTACACATCTTGCTGCTTCTCTAGCCTTACTCTGTAGCCTTGTAAATACTGTGGCTATAAACCTCCATTTTTAAAGCACCAAACTTTCTTAAAAACTTTGTTTCCCCTCCTTTCTCAGCTTAGAAATTAAGAGAGAAACACCTTGACATTCTGTGTTGCCAATCTGGTTTCTGAAATTTAATATGTCACACGATATTTTCAGACACGCTGAGCAGCTGCAGCCAGGATAACTTCAATCCAAACAGAGCTTCCTGTGCATCAGCCCATGGGGATATTTGAGGAGTGGTTGTCTCCTGCCTGAAAAATGGCAAGCTGCTTTTGTCAGTACAGCTATATCTGAATGCCTGCTGTGCACCTGGTAAAGCTTTTGAATACAGGCATCCTGGTTTAGTGTAGTAGTGCTTTTCCCTTTTGGACTTATTGGTCTGATCATGGTTTTGTTTATTGCTTCCTTATTTAGGAGAACGTATTACATAATAAAAGGAGAAAATTGCACCAAATTTTAAAATCATTTAAATTTCTTTGATGCGTTGTTGATTATGCAGATTTATATTACATGGCAAATAATCAGCTGTAGGAAAATGAAAGGGTAGGTGGGAAAGGGTGTGGCTTAAGGAAGAGAGAATTCATCATCACTCAGAACAAAAATACTGATGTGGAAAGAGAAGATTAACATGAAAGGAGAACGGCAGTTCATTAAGAGAAATGTACTGTTTAACATGATATGAAATAATGCCACCATTCAGATAGCATATTAAGGAAGTGTTAGCTCTGTAATTTATGCCATGGGATTTTTTTGTCCCAGGTGTTTTAAGTCCTTGTGTTAGATTCACATTTTATTTAGGTAATTTTTAATAATTTATGCAAGTTTTTTCCATTCCTTCTGAAAGTTGCAATGTTGGCTGTATTTATATTTCTTCAGTTGCGTGATTCTTACTTATGTATTGAGAGGAGAATTTTCCTGGCAGCCCTGGGGATTTTTAGCAATTTTTTTTTTTTTCTGTAGCCATTGAAAATAAGGGAGAAGAAGATGTTCAGGTGTCATCTCTATTATCCCCACCCCTAGTTATGAACATACAAATGAATGATCCAAGGGAGAGAACACCAGGCTGAGATTGCTGTGGCTGTTCAGCCTGGAGAAAAGAAGGCTCTGGGGAGACCTGAGAGCAGCCTTTCAGTATCTAAAGGGGACCTAGAGGAAAGAAGGGAACAGATTCTATAGTAGGGTCTGTGGTGAGAGAACAGGGGGAAATGGCTTCAAGCTTAAAGAAAGTAGATTTAAGTTGGGTATAAGGAAAAAGTCTTTTACAGCCAAAAGTAATGCCTCCTATTTATTTTCCTGGAAACTACAACAGATACAAAGAGCATGATAACACTGTTGGATAGAGAAAATTCTCAGTTACAAAACACTGTTTTTCAACACAGTCACAACCATTAGCTATGTATTTTCACCACCCATGAACAAGTGCCTGTATCCCTTGCTGTATGTTATGCTGAGGCACTGGCAGAGGTTGACCAGAGAGGATGCCCTGTTTCTGGAGACTTTCAAGGTGAGTCTGGATCAGGCCCTGGGCTATTTGATCTAGCTGTAGGTGTCCCTGTTCATTGCAGGTGAGATGGACTAGATGACCTTTAAAGGTCCCTTCCAACTCTAAGAATTCTATGATTCTCACATTTATCTTATTTCATTTTAAAGTCACTTCCAAGTAATGCTTTTTTTTTTTCGTATTCACTCCTGTGGCTATATTTGGTTTTAAAGCTATTTCATTACAATGGTATTTAAGCTACTTATTAACTGTAGTGGCTAGATTTGATTATAGAAGTAGATACTTCTATATGACTATAAAGCGCTAGAAGAAAATGTCTTTACTATGTTGATATTACCATAATTGATGCTAAGTTCTGGAATTTTCAAGCAAGGCGGACATTCAATTCAGCTTTAAACTGTCTGTAGGCCTTAGGAAAAAAACTCAATAATAAAAAGCATTCCTACTGAAATGTACTTTATAAATACAAAATTGTAATTTACCTTCTGGAAACGGACAGTTCTTTGCTCAGGATGGTGCTCAAGATTACAGCCACGCAGGTTGCAGGATGTGATGCTGAATGGATTATCAAAATAAGATGTGCTCACCTGCGTACCTCAGATTTGTTCATACATGCAAGAAGCGGTTTAAGAGAAAATTAAATGTTGCAAAGTTACTAACAGCATGACAGACACTTCTAGAAGTAGTTTCTATCAAGCTCTGCATGGAGAAGCACAGCAGTAGTCTGAAAGAGCAGAGAGGAGAATGCTTTGGATTCAGTACTAATATTTTCATTTATTCGATAAAGAGATCTGCTGACTTAGTAAGGTTACATCTGTGTAACAGAGTAGATTTGGTCTGAAGAGCTCCAATTTTGCCATCCTGACAGTGGCATTTCAGTATCACTTTCTAGAAAGATGCCATATGAGGAACATTTGCTTTTTAACTACCTCTTTCCAAAATTATATTGTAGAATCCACAGCTTTATTGCATTTCCGATGTAAATTTTTTAAAACAAAATTGCCTGTTTTCATTTCTTCTCTCTCTGTGACAAAATTGTATTATGAACTGATTAGGTGGCTCTGCAGGAATACAGATGCCTGACTACTGATGTGAAGTCAAATCATCATTTAGACTTAAGCATATTGGAATGTCTCTCACAAAACTTTCCTTGTAAGATTTGTGGTTCAGCTAATTCAAGATGACATAGACATTAAATGAGTTTTGAGGAGCAATTCAAATGAACAGATGAATCTGAGGCTCCAGAGATCACTGCCATAATATGCTGCTGCATTATAATGCTTCTCCACCGAAGCAACTATATTTATGTAGGTTTTCTTAATGGTCTCACACTTTAAGGCTAAGTGAAAATAATGTTAAAATTTAGTAAAATCTTTAGGTCTCTTATAGTTATTTTGTTCTTCGAATAGGATAGACTTCTGTTTCATTTTGTTTTGTTAGCTTTGTATCAATGCTTGTACTGTATTATCCTTATCTTTTCAGATCATTTTTCTCTGACTTAAGCCGGTACAGACAGATGTGTTCTTAGATTCTGCAGGCATTATCTAGCATTTGAATGTATGTTCTGATGTGGTAGCGCATGCAAAATGTACCAGACTTCTTCCACAGAAGAGCCAAGACAATGGTTTTAAATGCTAAGAAAATATAGAAGTTTAAGAGAATAATGTATTGCAGCAACACCAAGAATTAGCTGAGTATCTGTGTTATCTATGAACAGTCTGGCATGGGTCCTGGAAGCAGCCTGGGTTAATCTTCCCCATAGCTGCAGAACCATTTGTGCCAGCCGTTGCTCAGGCGCCAAGCCTGTGAGGTGGAACCAGCGCAGCTGTGTCCTGCAGCAGGGACATGCATGGCAGGGTACTCTCAGCTGGAAAGCTCAGGCATATCAAACTTAATGGCATTGGTTGTGCAGCACAGGGGCCAGGTGCTGGCAGATCTGTTAGTTGCAGAATGGTGCCATTTATACATGCATGGGCCTGGCCTCACGTTGTAAGAACTGGTGTTTCAGTGCCCGTATTGAGATTCACAAATTTCACTTTTGTGTGTATTGCCAAATGGTATTATCAGTGTTTTATTTACAAGTAGAAATAATTGTCAGATCTGATTTTCATGGGTATTATTGTTTGTAGATTGCATTAACGATGTTCTAACACTTGCTTTTTCATGTATCCTTGCTCTTGTTAAATTAGCCTAAACTAATTCATGGGATCTTCCCCATTTGTAAATAAATTTACAGATACTTTAATAGGCTTTTTATCCTGGCCGTTATATTTGTCAAAATTCTCTGGATATTTTACCTCTGAATTAGAAATGATGGATCAGCAAAATGGTATTGTCTCACTCCATGCAGCAACATTCTAATAGACACCAAAGTATCTTTGCCTTTTAGCTGTTCCAGCAGCCCCAGGTTGATTGCACTGAGCTTGGTCCTCATTGATGGAAACAGTCAGGATCAGTGCCGTGTGGTCACTTCAGAAACAAAATTACCCGAGTGTAAACAACTGAGTTTAGATATTTGCATATAAAACTCATGGTGAAACTTAGCTTTTGTGTTTCTCTGTGCATGTTGGTGAGCCCCTACACTAGCAACAAAGCATGCTTATTTAACAGTTCTTCAGCTGTCAGATTTAATGAAACATTGCAGTGGAAAGATTTAAGTAGTACTGCTGTTGTGTACTTGAGTCTGGTGTGTGTTCAGTCCCCTCAGCAAACCTTACCTGAACAAAGGGGAAGGCAGTTTGTCTACACGACATTTTTCTGCAAATATAAGTCTTGAATAGCTTGGATAAAGCTTATTTATTTCCTTGCCAGTATGTCCTATTTAGCATGTCTCATGCAATATGTCAAGTACCTACTGCATTTTATTGAATGATAAATTATCAAGATAGCAGTTGATAAAGGTTGATTCATTTTAACTTGGTCCCGAGATGGAGTAATCCAAAATTGGCTCTTACAGTCATGCTTTTAGTTGTCCAGATGGGGAACACAGTCAATTGTTAACACACGTAGCATTGCAGTAAGATGTTGATTTCTATGGTCAGTGCTTGATGGGCTATTACACTTCACCAGATTGTACACACAGAGCTTTTTCTTTGTCTCTGCAGAGCAATTTTTCCCTCATGGTCTGAATCACTTTACATTTTCTTTTCTGAGTTCCTTTGGTTTGTTAGGAAAAAAGTCTGATGATAGGGAAACAAGAACATTACTCCTCACAACTGCATGAAAGTAGTATGTAACCTGTGTTGTCTTCAGCAAGATCTTTATTCATATGTTTTAAAATCCCCTGTTGTTGTTTGTTGTTATTTTTTTTCTAATGTTCCTATTTTCCAAACTCAAACTGTTCAGTGCGATGCTCATTGATTCACAGCTGCTTCCCAGTTTTCTCTTTTCTCAGGGAATATTGAAACATTCTCAAATGTATTACCTCTCATTTTCAACTGAGAAATATTTTCTGTTTGTTTGTCCTTTCTAGAACTTCCTGTTCTCTGCAGATCCTCCCAATGTAAAACCGTCTGTTCAGGCATTGTTAACTCTTTGCTTCAAACTTAATAACTGTGGAATGAGCAATACTGACTTCTTCACTTGCAGCCTTATTAGCAAAGTAGTGTGTTCGTGCTGGGATGCTGTTAGGAGGAGAGGTAATCATTTTCATGTGGAATGTTTTGTGACAGAAGAAAATAAGGATCATTAAGTAAAAATCCAGAAAGTAGAAAGCAAGATTTGAAACAGTGAACAGTTGAAATATCGTGGGCATGTATCTTATGTTTTTAAATCCAGATCTTTTCATTAATGCAGAAATTATCTTTGATGTGAAATTGCTTGCTGTCCTTGAATTCTGTGAGCTGTCACAGCCGTGTGCATGTTTACAGTGTTGGCAGTGTTAGTGTGGATATCTTTTCTTTTTCTATTTATCCTGCCCACACCATTATGTTTCTGCTTCTGGATTGGAGAGGCAGTTTGAACACACTCACGCTGCCCCAGAGGGTCATGGTGATATATAGAATTTCAATATGTCAAAAATGGAATGTGTATTCTTTTCCACTTCTGTGCCACCTATTTTTTGATTGGAACAGAATGGTTTGCGTGTTCTTTTCTGCTAATGGAGAATGAATGAGTTTGGCAGTCATTGTGTGTGTTCAGCATCAGCAGCTTTTTCAGTATGTATCAGAAAGTTTTTAAAGGATTTTAAAGCAGAGAAATAAACAGCTTTATAGTTAGGATGGTTTTCAGTCAAATTAATCAAAGAGGTCTTTAATATACAACAAACACCTGAGCTCTTTTCCTTATCGCTTGCCTATGGTCTTGTGGATAGCTTTGGAGGTAGACAAAAGAGTTGATGTTGAGTTGTTAAAACAAGAAAAATGCTTTTCATGCAGGGTAAATTCTTATTTCTTGTTAGCAGAAAAAATATTTCTGTATCTTCCTTTCCTCGAACTTGTGTTTGTCAAATGGATGGTGGAGACCTTTACAAAGACCAGACTAATTATCATCTACATTGTGATTGTCAGAAGGCATACATGAGATAGGATTTGCAGGGAGAAATAATCTTTTATTAGAACAAGTAGTGATAGTGTGGGAAAACCCAGGCTGTCAGACACACGTGCCTTTTGTTTGACTTATTGCTGTCTGTGTTGTGAAGGTTGACTCATGCTCTCTGCTTGGGAAGACTAGTCATTGCCCAAGTGCATTTGGGGAATATTAACCGGGGAACCTAATTAGGCTTTCTCTGATAGTGGGTGACTTTTGTAAATGAATATCACTACCGTGAACTGGTGGCTGCATTAGGAGTCAGGCAAAGGATACTGTAGGTAATTTATCATAGTTGAAAGAAATTTAACTCAGATAAGCTACAGATAAGGGACAGATGATTTCTGTTCAGCAGAGGGACCTTCAGGCTGCAGTACATTTACTTGCCAAGAGCTGAATTCTGGGGTGGAGAGCCGAGTGTCTTGTTGAAACAATGTCAGTTTCCACCCATTTTACTTCTGTTTCATGATCTTCAATAGATTATGTTAGTATTTTAATATTGTTACTGAACAATGGTAATAAACCATGTACCTCAAAGTAGTTGAAAAAAAAATTAAAATAAATGAACAGGAGTCGAAGAAAGGAAGCATAAAAGAATATGAATCAAGGATAAACAACAATGAAAGAGAAAAACCAGTCTTTTTTTTTTTTTTTTGGCTGCAGCATGCCTTACTGAAGCCCTTTTTGTTACATTTAAATAAAAATAGTAAACAAATCAATACATTTAAAGTGTAATGGAAAGGAAAACAATGCACATACTTGGCAAGCCCTCCTTTTTGCATTGCTGTCTTTGTCAGCTGTAGGATGAGGCTCACTGTTGAACAAAGGCTTCCTGGTTGTCACATGAATTTGACTAGAAAGTAATTCTGCGACAAAAAAATATCAAATATTAATATTTGTGCTCACAACCAAAGGTAACTCTATTTGAGTCTGGATATAGCTGCTTCCTCTTTTAAAAGCCATGTAAAATAAAATAAATTAAAAATGGTGATAAATCAGTACAAATAAATTTGTTACATCACTAACTGATACTAGGTGAAATCAGAGACAGTCTGTGGGTCTGAGATAAAAGGTAAAGCCAGACGAAGCAGAGAAAATTGTTTACCATGCAGGGAAATATCTTCTTGCTTTAGAGTTGTCCTGGAAAGCTCAGACACTTGGGATTAGATATTCCATTCCGCTCTATTCCATTCCATACGTCAGCATAGTCAGTCAGCCTGTGTTTTAAATAAAGGGCATTACAGGATCACATGAGCTCTTGTTTAATGAATGATATAAAATAAAGTTGTGCTTTGTGGCATAGCACAGGTAGATGTTGCTGGTGGCATGTGATGCATGAGAAAAGTTTGTTCTTCCAGCTAGGATAAATAATAGCCAGTGAAGTAGCTCCCTGGATAACAGGAGTGTCTGTTGTTGCCATAATTATACTCAGCAGGGCCGGTGCCACCTGACTTTAATCGCTGGGCCTTATTCTTGGCTTCCCCCTTTCCAGACGAGGCCAGACACAGGCTGCATGGTGACCTTTTGTATTTTGGAGGCTGTTGGATCTAGGAGGGACTTCACCAACTGTCAGTGAGCCATCTATGCCCCTTCACAGGCAAGAAGGGCGCAAGCAGCCCTATGTAAATGCTGTGCCTTCACCTGATAATGTCACCATTTCCCTTTTGGCTTTTGTTTGTCATAGCCATTAAGATCTGAAGTTTTGATGATCACCCATGAGCTCTGTCTTTTTCAAAGGAGACTGTCACACTTCCTGTAGGGTATCCATGGAAACAGACAGGGAACCCTTAAAGAAAGTGATCGAACATGCTGTGCTAATTAATCCTACCCTTCAGTTTCCTTTCAGTTGAAGGATGTCGTTAAATAAATTTTGCATGAGTAAGCATATTTGAATGTGCAAAAAGGTATGAAATACATAGATTTTTTTTGTTTGCTTTTTTCTGCATTTTTTTTATAACAAACAAACAAAAAAATCCCACCAAAGTAACCCAAGATGGTAACTGTCATCTGTTCACATCTGGAACATCAAAACAAGAAGTGCAGAATCTTGTCAGTGTTTATATGTATATATTTTGGTAGCTCTGCTTTTAAACTATAAATATATCTGAAAGATGAGGATGTTTTTCATGCTTCAAGTGGGATGGGAGATATTTACATTAATTTTGAGTCTTCAAATGAAAGTGTTCATAATTGCAAATGCTGTATTTGTGCAGAGTGTTCTTCAGAAAAAGCAAACTTTGTTCCCATTCCTAAGAAAAAGAAGCTCCTCTACGGCATTAGCCTAATTTAGGGCCTTTGAATTCTGCACTGGAAAAGCAATTGACTAAAACAGAGGGACTGTGCCAAATGTTCCTGTGCCAAATTTTAGCTTTTGTATGTATTTCCCTTGGTTGTTCAGTTCTGCTAAATTTGGCCATATAGTCTGCAAAGTAGTGTAAGTGGATGAGCAGGAAACCAGTTAGCCACTACATAAAACTTACGGCTGTAAACGTCTTAAACCTGCAGTACTGATGCAATTTAATGTCAATTTGCTCTTACAAATTAATGTTTTGCTTCCTAACTTTCTTGATTCCAGTAATGATCTTCTTATAACTGAGAAACCAGATGTAGCAACCTCAAACGAGGCTTTCATGGAGTTTTGGAAGTGAAAGTAGAACAAAGAATAACATTTAGCTGTCCAGCAGACTGAGATTAGCTGAAAAGAGGCATCCCTTGAAAATGTGATGGATCTCAGTTATCCTGGCCTGGATTAGGGTGGAAGCAATAGGTTATGAAAGCAGGGTGGGCAGCATCCCAACAGAGGGCAGGATTTTGGCTGAACAATGGCGCCAGTCAGGGAAGATGTATTCAGGTTGGCTACAGTACAGTGCAGACCTCCGCCTTAGCTAGAATGGTGGCAGAAACCTGCTGGCAAGCACAAATGTATTATTTGCAGTATGATTTCTGGTATGGCCAGGTGCTTATTCCTCCTCACATTGGAGATTTCTTGAGTGTGTGGGTCAAGCACTTTGTACCGGGGGGACCTGCATTCCATTATCACCCCACAAAATTCTAAAGCTTTGGCCAGTTTTCCCAATATCATATTGTATTGCTCGCTTCTTAAAAGTGCTTTTTCCCTGCCTGCCTGGGCTTTCACTCCCATCACAGCTGGGCAGAAGATTAGAGAGGAAAGGATCTGTAACCCAGTTCAGTCTTCCTGAGGCAACAGCAAAGGAGTTCTGGAAGGGAATATCAGGCAGGCAAAGAAGGATGGGGACATTTACCGTCAGCCTTCTCCAATCTTTGCATAATATTTACTTAGTTTAATAACAGTAGGTCAAGATTCACACTTTCAGGGAATACTGTAGGATGGGATGTAGGAGCCCAAAAACTGAGACTTGTGAATGTTTCTCTGTGCTAGGAATGTGAGCTATTCATCAATTAGAGCATTTGCTGGATTCTGATTCTCTAGAAACAAAAATGTTAAAGAGGTAAAATGACAGAACGAGGGGGAATAGTTTTAAACTGAAATAGGGGAGGTTTAGGTTAGATCTTAGGAGGACATTTTTAACTCAGGGGGTGGTGACACACTGGAACAGGTTGCCCAAGGACGTTGTGGATGCCTCATCCCTGGAGGCATTCAAGGCCAGGCTGGATGTGGCTCTGGGCAGCCTGGTCTGCTGGTTGGTGACCCTGCACGCAGGAGGGGGTTGAAACTCGGTGATCATTGTGGTCCTTTTCAACCCAGGCTACTCTATGATTCTGTGATAGGTACTGCAGGTAGCATAAAGCTACCTCTCGTCGTGTGAGGTATGCTGCAGTTGCCAACTTTGAGTTCTTTACATGAGCCAAGTGTTGATCAAGCTAGAGATCAAGTGGACAAATACAAACGAGACGGAAGTCTGAAAACTGAAGCGGAAAAAAAAGTTTGTTCATATTTGATTTATTTTTTTTTAAAGAAATTTTGGCATACAAGTCAAATTATTCGCCTACTCTGTTCTAATTGCTATAATCAGCTGATAATGCAGTCTACTGGCAAGATTTGCCATCATTACTATGGAGATGTATTCACTGAGATTAACTATTCTTAAATAGCTTCTCCAGTGCATTGAGAATTAAGGTGCAAAGGACTCTCCTCTTCATTTTTATGTGATTCTCGTGTTGTGTATTTTTTTCTGAGGGCTTGACTGCTTTTTGTTTTATGTGAGGTGCAAGAGATTTTGTTTTTTGTGTGTGAAAGGGAAATCGGTAATTCTTTGTTTAGGAAGACAAAAAGTAGTGGTGCAGTGCCCTGATTTCTGTTATTTCTGCATGTCGTGTTCCCAGTGAGGGAGTGGATTGTCTTAAGGCAGTAAGCAGGAGCAAGTTGCTTCGAAAGGGTGCTTGTAGGTGATGGGAACAGTCACCAAAGCCCTGAATTTTTTTTTTTCCATTTTCTTAATGAGAGACACTCTTGTAGGAGAACCATTAGGAAGATATGCATTTTATTGATGTTTGTAAAAGCACATGAGAATCTCTCCGAATATCTTTCCAATTTTACATGAGATAGATTATGATTTATATAGTTCTGTGAGTTATTTTAAATGATTGACAAGCTTGAAAGACAGTTATTGTAAATAGTGTATTTTTAGTAGGTCACAGCTTTCGTCACATTGATTTCTGTTTCTGAGATTGCTGCACTGCCAAAATATATTTTTTGAGAAAGAAGAATTTTGCATGTAACATTTTTTGATGTATTACTGCAATATTAATATTTATTTGAATGGAAATGTCTGAATGTTTCTACTGCTTTCAAATATAAATTTGAATAAGCAGGCTGAAGTTTGCAGCATAAGTGGCAGAAGGTTTCCTTAAGCTCTCCTAAAAAACGTCTCATCTGTGTCACTGTATGTCTGGGAATTCCATTTTCATTCTCTTTTCCTAAGCACGTAAATGAAAAGACTTCTGATGCCTAAGGATGAGTAGTTAATGGAAATGAATAACTTTATTTATTTGTCTTTCATTTAGGTATACCACTTTGTAACTTTACATCTCTCCAGGGCCTTTGGTTGTCATTATCAAAGTCAAATTTTATTATTCCTTCAGAATAACCACAGCTCTGTTAAGCCCAGTATTAAATCATAGATGCTTTCTTTCATTAAGCAATTTATTTTGTTACTAGTAGAAAAAATTGTTTGCAACATGAATTCATGATAATGTGATGTGGCCTCATATATACTTTTAGGATCTTAACTCTACAGCAAACCATTTCTTTGTTCAGTTTTTATTAATTTCTTTGTATTTACCCCACAGGTCTTGCAAGAGCTAAATCAGTTCCCAGCCATACGTATTCTAATGAAGTGGTAACTCTATGGTACAGACCTCCAGATGTCCTTTTGGGATCAACAGAATATTCTACCTGCCTTGATATGTGGTCAGTATAGCATCTTTGCACAAGACTCTACGTAGGTGCTTTAGCTCAGATTTTGTTTGTGTGTGTAAAACAAATATGTGGCACAATTAATGGTATAGTTAAAGCTTAAAGTCATAGTGGTGTAGCTCGTGTGCAGTAATTTCTGTGGTTGACTCAGTTATTTCCATAAATGAATACCCTCCTGCAACCCACGTGGTACCCAGGTGGGTACCTGCTGTTAGCACACCACTAGCAGAGCCAGTAAAGCTTTTCAGAGGACAAGTTGTTGCTTCCTGCTCCTTAGCAAATGACTGATAACTATGATGCAGTACATGGTGAATAGTGCTATACGAGCAAAACCTGCCAAAATGCATGACTGGTAAAGCATTGCATTTATGACTTAAATGACCGAATTTGCCCTGACCCTCAGTTATTCTGAGATGTAGCAAGGAGAATCCCAGGATTCTATGGATGCAAAAATACAGCGTCTGGTTTTAGTCTGCTCTACTCATTAGCAGAAAGTGAGCATGTGACACATTGTTGGACAACTTTCTTTCAAACAAGCAGGCTTTGTTTAGAACTACAGATTTGAAAGGACAGTCTGATGCATGTAGGATACAGCACCTAGCTTGCTTTATATCAGTTAATCCCATGTTGAACAATGAAGGTGTGTGTGGTTTTTTGACTGTTAGAAAGCAAGGTAGAGGTTCTTTGTTCATCCTGTTGGTTTTGAGTTCACAAAACTCTGTAATCTGTGCATGCAGTCATTAGCTAGAACATCAACTTTGTTGACAGAAGCATTGCAGACTGATTCAGGAAATAGTAATGTGTAAGAAAAATATTTTTTCTTCATCAAGAACATCTTGTGTTGTGGAAAAAGTTAATTTTCCTTTAGATCTGCAGAACACATTTATTTGAAGAAAAACTTACCCTGAACAAGTTTTAAAAAAAATAACGATTTGTTTTGTAGCTTGCTGAATTGTTGAATCGTAGCGTGGGCAGTCTGTGCCAGTTCCCCATCACCTTCTGAGTAAAGAATTTTTCCTAACATCTAACCCAAATTTTTCCTCTTATAGTTTAAAGCCAGTCTGCTCTAGTGATAGTCCTATCACTATCAGACCGTGTAAGAAATTGGTTCCCCTTCTGCTTGTAAGCTCCCTGCAAGTACTGGCCAACTGCAATGAGGTCTCCTTGGAGCCTTCTCCAAGCTAAACAGGCCCAGCTCTCTCAGTCTGCCTTTGTACAAGAGGTGCTCCAGCCCTCTGGTCATCCTCGTGGCCCTCTTCTGGACTCTTTCCAACACCTCTGCATCCTTCTTGTGCTGGAGACCCAGCCATGGGCACGGTACTGCAGATGGGGCCTTACAAGGTCAGAGTAGTGAGGGACAGTCAACTTCACCGCCCTGCTGCTACTCCTCCTTTGATGCAGTCCAGGATTCAGTTGGCCTTCAAATTTCTGCTACCCCTCACAAACTGGCCAACTTCACATGGTAGGAATTTTTGTGAAGGCTGATCTACTGCTGCATCTGAAGTCAGGTTACAGCAAATTTCTATTGCATGTGACAGAAGAGCTTTGGGTTTTACTTTTGTGTTTGCTGGGTTGCCTGCAATAGCTCTTGCTACGTGCTGCTGAGAGGTGTTGGTCCATGTTTGGGTCACTGCTGTGGATGTGGTATGTCCAGCAGTGAGATCTGCTGGAGCTCAGACAGCCATAGGGCTCCTTTGTGCAAGGATGCTCAGAGCTGGGTGATAATTACATTAAAACCACTTGGTGATTTCCCAGAGTGAGGGGAAGGCAGAGACATGGAGAAACCTGTCTTCCATCAGCTACAAAAATAATTTGGTAATTTGTTATCAAAAGTGTGTTTGTAGCATTAGCATTTTTATGCAATTACTGGCATTATGTCCTTATGGCAGAAACTGCATGCTCTCTTGTGTCCTTATTGAGAATCCACATTATGACAAAACTAGGCAGCCACTTCAATAAATATTTAAATAACGCTGAGGCACAAAGCACAGCTGTTTCTTCCGCTTAGAAAAAAAAAGACTGGCAAGGGGCCCTTGCTTTACCCGTGATAAATAACATTTCATGGGGGCTCCCAAGGAAGGGCAAGTGGAGCCCTTACTGAGGAGAAGCCCAGCTGCATGAAAAAGGAGTCCAAGCATTAACCACTGGACAGTGGCGGAGAAGCAGGTGGCAGAGGCTGCAGGCTATTTTTACACTTCATTTGCTGGTGTAGGGCATTAGGGGAGTAACTAAAAGCTAATGATCCACATACACTATTACATTCTCCTGCTTTCTTTTTAAATAGCCACTGGCAATAAAATAATATTAATGAAGACATACATGCATTAGTGGTGTCAGGCTAGCGATGGAAATCAATGAATGCAGTGGGCTTTGTGATTTACTGCTGACAGCATTTGATACAGTGGCATTGTGTGAATGTGCTACGCTACCTAAGACTGCATCAAAGAGTTGTGATAACCTTTGATATGCTTGCTTTCTTCTTTTTTCTTTCTTTCCTCTTGATGAGGACTTACTGGTAGCTTATGAAAATGGCTTTGCATTGCCTCTGGTGTAACTTTCCTTAATCCTTGAATTTTACAGTCCTTTGAAAGTCAATGCAAGAAAAATAAGCTTCAATACATAAAGGGTTTATGAATTACTAAAAACCATATATAAGTAATACAGAAACATAGGAAAAAGTCCCCAAATGAACCTCTTCTATTTGTTCTTTACAGAAAGAATATAGTCTTAGTAAATGAAGTAATTTAAACAGCTTATTAAGCCATTTTTGGTTCTGGTAATGCATGCGCTGCTGCATCTGGGTTTCTCAGATCAGGAAGTCACTAGGGATGTTTTATTTTCAAGTGCAGCTGGCTAAAAACTGTTTTTGCTAACAGCTGGCAAATTTTGCATATCCTGTTTTGCTTATTAAAAACAAACCTTAGTAACAATTCAGGTAACCTCATGTTGACTTTTTAAATTCACTTTTAGTAATGAAGGCCAACTGTGCTTAGAGCTGTGAAAGAAATTGCTCATAACTAGGCAAGTCAAATGTTATGAAATTGCTTATTAAATCACTGTTATTTAACGTTGTAACATCTGGGTTGATGGACGTGATGTCAATTCAGATCATAATCTGGGGTCAGCTATTCACATGAAGATTTTCTATTATATTGATAGACAAATAAATGGTAATTTTAAGGAGTACGGCACTTTCCACATATTGCCTGCTCTGAGGTAGACTTGAGTATTTGATGCAATTCCGTGTGTCCTTTTATGAATATTTGACAAGTAAAGACCTGTGATAGTAATTAAGATATTTATTATTAGACGCAGGTGCATGAAATTATATTTTTACGTAGGAGACATTACAAATGCATCCTTATCCCATATTTGCTGTAAACACTTTGCAGTGAAAAAAATCTGAGAGAAGGAGTCCCAGTACATACTGAAGAAATGCTGCTTGGGGTCCACGAGAGAAAACAGTGCAGGGTAGGTTAGTTCTTCTGCCCTCAGTGTTAGTTATGATTGGAACTTCCACGAGAAAGAAATGCTAATCTTCAGTATTAGGATATTAAGGCAAGGATATTGCAATGACTGTCAAGGTATTGTTAATTAAACTTGTTATTGTCAGTGAGCTCATCAAAAGTTTTAACAGCTCAGTTAACTTTTGATTGGAAAATTGTCATGGCGTCTAATTTATAAGAATACTGACTGTGAGGAAAACATCTTTGTCTCTGGTTATTGGAAGGGCATTTCAGTTCCTATCTAAAGAACAACTTTTATCCATCTGAAACAAGAGATTTACTATCCTTTTTACACTGATAAAAATACTGTGTGTGTGTCAGGACAGAAAAGTATGGATTCACGGGAGGGAAAGAAAATTCAGAAGAGCATCTTCAACAGGATCTTGTGGCAAAATGTTGATAATTATGAAGGTGATTTTTTTTCTTGCATTTTCCTTTTTTTCAGAACAAATAAGCCTAATTGTAAGATTCTTACAAAAAGTCATCATGCACAATTTGATCTTTCATGGATATCATATTTCTTAGTATAGAATCTGAAAGTTGCTACTGGTTATTGAATCACAAACACTTTGTGGAGCTTTTATATCTAGGTAGCGCAGTGATGCAGGCAAGAACTAGAATGCTATTCTTGCTTAACTTTGAAATCTCATACTTTAAAATAATTTACATTTCATTCATCGTATCTTATTTCTATAGCAATTTTAATGTTCCTTATCAGTATGGGAGGGAAATTTTTCTTCACTCATGATTTCTCCTGTAAGAATTGCAATCTATTTTCCTTGTGCCCCTATCCTTTGATTGGTCTGTATTTCCCATGGTATCTTCATTTCATGTATCAAAGACTTGCAGTCAGGAAAGATGAATTCCAACTAAGTTCATCATCCATAATATTCACAGGAGGCAATGGACACAAACTGGAATACAGGAGGTTTGATGTGAACCCCAGGAACACTTCTGTGCTGTGCAGGTGCCAGAGCAGGTGCCCAGGGGCTGAGGGATCTCCGCCTGGGAGATCTCCAAGAGCTTCTAGGGTGTGAGCTGGGCACCTGCTCTGGAGCAGGGGCTGGGCTGATGCGCCCAGATTTACCTTTCATCTCAGCCATCCTGTGATTATGTTATTCCATTCATTTCTGACTCTGTACTGTTGTAGAACAATATCAGCATTTGATCAATTAAAGAGACACAAGTCCCTTGCTCCTTTCCCCTACAGCTTGTTGTCATAGTTCTGTTCATAAGCAGGATCATACAAATAACCTGGCTAGTCTCTGAATAAATCTGGCAAGAGAAAGGCTCCCATGCCATTCCAACATTTATATTAGAAGTGAATTTTATGGAAGATAAACTATTGCCTCTTTATGAAGAATCCATAAAAACAAGCAGGTTTGTTGCTGCTTTGATTACCATGATATATTTAACAGTGTGTATAAACTGTGTGTATTTTGGTAAGCTTTGTATGAAAACTGTGGGAATATTAACTCTGAGTTTCAGAAATCTTATCAGGAGGATTACTGCAAGTAGTTACTTGGCTTTCACAAGATGCCTTCCAACTCTGAAGCCAAATTCTTCACACTGAACATAGGCTTCATGGCCACCTAAAAATCTTGTGTGAAGAGCCAGCATATATCTTTGCTATGAAGATCATGCTGAATGTCATCACCTTCAGGGAGTCTGTTAGAAAGCATTGCAGATCTGTCCAAGGCAAAGTTCAACAGTTTTTAACGTACACAGTAAATGTTCCTCGAGTACTCACTCAGGCTTTATATAACCTCCATTTAAGTATAAAGTAACACAAAATTTGGAAATGACTCCTTATTCCAAAATCTGTTTGTATTCTCTTTTGCAAATCCATTAGGAAAAAATAATAGCTGAAGGAAACAGCCTAAAATCTTTTATACACAGTATTCTCCAGAGCTTTTATATTAGTTTCTTGTAGTATCCAAATACAGATAGGCTGTAGATTGTTCTTGTTGCAGTAAGAATCTTTGCTACACAGAGAGAGGAATGCGAATTCCTAAACCAAAAACATAAAACCAAACTCCAAGTAAGCAAGCTACTTTTAAGACAATAAGTTCTCGAGTTACAGATTTTGTGCAGAGGAAAAACAGAACAGTCCACATCATAAACAGTTTCCTGGGGCATCCCACTTCATTTTTACAGGCTCATTTGCTGTGTCATTTCAAATGCAACAGTAACTCATTTAGCCATGCTATTAACACTTAGCCCGTGTGAGGATGTGTGGTGGCAGCCAAAGTCCCAGCAAATTAAGCAGGACAATAGAAGAGCAATATTAGATGGTATGGCCGCATATGGTCTCATCAATACATCAATAGGTTTAGTCATGCTTTTTGTCATCAGAGAGTAAGCCACACATTTCAACATTAAATGCCTGTCACTTTACTTTGTAAGGTTATCCTATGCTGTTCTATGGGGAAGATCTCTAAGAAAAGCATCTCAGAGTTAGCAGCATTTGGCTTACTTATTCAAAGTTAGAAGACCTACCAAGAGAGTAGAAAAATTTGATTTGAATGTACTAAAATACATTTTTGTCACAAAAATGATTTCTGCAATGCTGCCTGGAAATGACATCTGTGCTGTGTGCCCAGATGATACATAAATAACACGCCCTTGGAGATTCATGCACAGTACAACCAAGTTAATTGGTCGTATTTCACATATCAAGATGTAATCTTTGCATCACAGAAACTAGAGATGGGAGTGATCTGTGAGATAATCTTATCCACCCCACTGTTAATGCAAATCCGGTCCCTGAAGGATATTCATAAGTGTTGCAGCTTGCCTGGTTTCACATGACTGTAACCGTGGAGTTCCCATCCTTTGGGAGGCCCGGGTACAGCATAATCGTTAAGAGTATTTCTCTAACACATCCTGAAGTTTTCATTTCCTAAATGCTTTTTCCCATTTCTGATTATCTTTGATCTACCTATGGTTCTGCGAACCATTAAAATCCTAGCCAATTCTTCACTGTCCTTCATTTTACATAATGTTAAATATGGAGTCATCATGTTCTCCCTGTCCTCTGTGGGTTTTTTTTAGCCAAGAATGACATAGTTATTTTATTTCTTTCCTTAAGACCTGGCCTGTAAATCACTGTGACTTTGCTCAAAAGTCTCTCTAACCTATTTAGTGGTTTGTGAGCTTTCCAAAACCGAATCTAAATGTAAAGGCTTTGTACAGACTTTTACGTCTGTTCATGTTCCAGGTGTGTATTTAAGGTTTGTGATTCAGAGTTCCTGCCATACAGTTAGTTTCTACTTGCTGTGTGCTTAATACAAAATTCACTAAGTACACTAAGGCATCTAAAATACCATTCCATCCATTTAAAGTCTTTATGTGAAGTTTTGCCTATCTGAGTATTTCATTTCAGTTCAATGTCATACTTTTTTTCCCCCTCCTCTCTCTCTCCCTCTTTAGTATTCATGTAATCTTTCCTTTCTGTGGGCTTGTTCTTCAGAGTGCTGGGTGAGTGCCATAAGCTTTGAAACCAAGCATAATTTTCAA
The DNA here is from genome assembly GCF_951394365.1 of Tetrao urogallus. NCBI lineage: Eukaryota > Metazoa > Chordata > Aves > Galliformes > Phasianidae > Tetrao > Tetrao urogallus. The sequence goes on along the minus strand of NC_136820.1, from coordinate 29,857,921 downwards.
GTGGGCCAAAGTGAACAGCAGTCCTCCAGCCCAAGGCTGGAAGCTTTTTCATGTTTCTCTCCTCAGTGATTTTAATAATCTTTTCATTTTTGTATTAGTTGTTCATCTAACTCCTCATTTCAACATATGACTAAATGGCGTACTAGGTTACACAACAGCCTGAGTCACTTAATAGGATTCTTCTTTCCAAGCAGGAAATTTTTCTTCAATGGTATTTGCAGTTTTTCTTCTAGATTTTTGGCTCATTCTTGCAGCAGTTCTGCTAGAAGTGGAAAATTTTGAAAATTTTTCAAATATGTTTTTTCATATTAACAAATATGAACAATCTGGAAAAATCTGTGTGTTTCTTTTGTATCAGAGCTAGCTGTAGTTTCTCTGCAGATAGCAATACATCACTTGAGTGTTAAAATGATAAACTAGTTTGATGAAATGCCCTCTTTCATCAATGTAAATGTGCTCCAATCCCCTTTTCTATAGTTTAAATTCTGTTGTTTTTTTTCTTCTCTTGAATAAACGGCTTCCAGCAGAAATCTTGAATTTTTCTTTGCCTGAGATCCTGATACTGTTTGTAAGTATTTGACTAAGATATATTGTGCCTATCTGTGCCTAATGAAGCACAAACCAGAGTGAATGATGAGTGGCAGTTTAATCAATTCTGTTCATTCAGTAACCAGCAGCAGCATATGGAACATAAATTTCAGCCTCTCTCTTTTATAAACACCTGAATTATTCCAACCCTGCCTTTAATATTTTCATCCACTTTTTCAGTGACTAGGGAGAAACTTTGTTTACTGTATCTCTGCTTTGGGATGTAGAAATGGGAAATGCATGTTTAATTTTCTCTGCAAGAAATTTAACTATCAACTCTCATCGTCTTGAAATACAGAATTATTTCATTCTGTAGTAGTCAGAGCCTTCAGAAATGAGTATAACATGGTTTAGATGCTGATAATCCCAGCTATAATAGTTTACCCCTGAAAACAGAGTTAAATTAGAGATTACTACTGGAATTTTCAGACTAAAAGGGCACAACTCACAGTTTAAGGGGAAGGTGGAAATGTAGTTGGCTTTGAAAGTTATTACTTCATTCAGATATATATTTTGAGTTATTGAATTGACATTTGCGCTAAGTTTTTTTTTCTGTGGTTGCTACACAGATGTGGGTTTTATGTCATACATGGGATTTTGCATGTGCAAGACATATTCTCTCTTACTATTGTTTTTTTGAATGGAACAAGTGTTGAACTCCTTTCATCCAGAAAAGGAGCAAATGCAAATTTCTAATTTCTTTTGCTTCTTAGACACAATAATTACACTGGTTATCCGAAGTTCATCATTTACATCCTGCAGAAACTTTCCTCAGGTCTTCAGAATCCATTCTTTTGGCTGTATATTTCTTCCCCAATTTCCTAGCACTTCTGTCAGTGGCTTAAATGTGTGAGATGAGGGGACTAGCACAAAATACTTTTATGCTAGCATGGGGCAAGGAGCTGTAGCAAGGCGGCTGTCGTGATGGGGAGAGGGGAGAGGCTGTGGCTGCAAGCCTATCCCAGGAGTCACCTGCATTTGGGCAATAGCATAATTCATTGTGAGCAACCATGTATCCTTTTGATTCATTTTTCCAGATTTGCCTCCACTCTGAGCCATTCCAATGTACCTCCGTGCCATGTTCCTGTCTTGTTCAGCTTCTCCCAGAGATGCTCTTTCAGTGCCACTCCCATATCCCCAGAGTCTGTATGGGAGCATGTTCCTTGGAAAGCACTCATAGAGACAGAAAGCTGCTGCTGTGCCTTTACTGGTGTCAACAACTAGCATTCATTTTCCTCTTATCTCTACTCTTAGCTTTCAAACACCCAAAAAACAAAGTATTTGCGTACGTTGTTTTTCAGTAAGTACAAATGCTTGTCCTTCAGCTTGGCACTGATCTGAAATATAATGCAAATAAAATACATTATTTGAATATTGGTGATAGAGACAAATCATTGTTAATAGCGCTTTAATCTAAAATAAAACTTCTAATAATGCATGCTTTTCTTTTTTTCCCTCTGTAGGGGAGTGGGATGTATCTTTGTAGAAATGATTCAAGGGGTCGCTGCTTTTCCAGGAATGAAAGACATTCAAGATCAACTTGAAAGGATATTTCTGGTGAGTTCTTTTTTGCTGATGTAACACACCCAAAATGATGGCTGGCAAATGTTCGTGTATGCCTTTGTGTCAGGAACGAAGTTGCTGATTGAGCCAAGGATCAGAAGTCTAGTCTACAAGCCATGTATAATTTACTGTGTATATTCTTGAGGATTTTTCAGTATGTTCAGATTTTGTACAGTATTATTTTTTTCAACAAATGTTTTTCGAATAATCCAAAGAAAGAGTCTTACATAGCTGCAGAAAAATAGTTTTCCAGTTGTAAGCCAATGGAAATCGAACTGGTTTGTTATGCTCACTTTGCAAGTGATCAAAAACTACAGCTTTGCTTGGCTTGCTTTTATGCTAATGTTGTAATGTCAGTGGGAAGGATTCTTCTGTAAGATAAACGTACAAAGGAAAGGGCAAGACAGAAAACTGAACAGAAAATGGGAAATCAGAAATTGTGATTATAGTCAATTGCAATGGGAGCTCTTGGCTACTACTTCTACAGTCTCTTTGGGAGTATGTGTGTGCTCCCTGGGAAGCTCTCACACAGACAACGCTGCTCCCTGAATGCACTGGACCCTTCATAATGCGTGTGGGTAGATTGGCCGGGGGGAAAGTATTGTAAGAACATCATCTTCCCTCAACCTGTCAATCTGCTTTGATTCTGGCCACAAATTTTGGAGGAAAACGTAAGTACAGCCTTGCTTTTAAAGATTAATCTGTCATAAACCAGATTTATTTTACACACATGATTTATTTGGAATTCTTTTATGGCATATGCAGAGGAGGAAAAAAAGGTTTCATACTGTGTTTATAAAACTTACGGTCTTAATTTCACTCAGACTTGCCTGTATTACCCATCTTTTTTGGGGAACATCAATGAATTTATCACCTGCTCTTAGGAGTGACTGAAAAAAAAAGAACAACCAATAAAACAAGACCTTATTTGACTGTGATATAGAAATCTCTCATTTCATGTAAATTATTTTGTTACTTTGCCCACTTGGCTAATCCTCTGCTAAGGAAAAATAGCTATGCTGCAATGTACCCAACCAGAAGCAGTTCTTGATGAATTTCTATGTTGTGTTCAATTGCTTTGTTAGTTTGCCAGCGTGTTTGTTTTAAGCTAGCAACTACTGGGCCAGTTTTAGAGTTCTTCCTTTTAAAACTTATGCTTCTCATTTATTGAGATGGAATTTCTTCCTGTTGTTCAACACAAAACTTCAAAAGTAAAAATTGTTCTCTTGTGCTTCATCTCTTATATTATGGTAAAATTTTAGTGAGCAACTCTGTGTTGGATGTTAAGTAGACTTGTAACAGCAGAAATTAGTGCCCAATTTCACGTTCTTTTTTGCATTAGGTATGTCATAAAATTCTACGTTTATATGTCTTTTATAAACCTGCTGTTTTTCCCATGTTCCCTCCTCTTTCTTATTCCCTACAACTGTTTTTGTGTCAAAATGCCAAAACAAATACATCCCACATGAGTTTTGTGTCTTCCCAATTTTTTTATTTTGTTTTCAAAATGCAGCTGAAATACTGAGGACAGTGTTGAAACAGCAAGAGATAACTTACTGATGTTGTTTCTAGAACTTGATATTTTACAAACCTGAGAAGAAATAGTGAGAAAGAATAGATTTATGATTTGTTGAAAATCAGAGTTAATCTTTGTAATGGAAGCACTTAGTTACCCTTAGCTAAATAGTTTCAGTGATGCCTTCCTAGTTTCCTCTAAGCATCATTAAGAATTTATCTATTTAAAAGTTATAAAACAATGGGTTATTCTTGTTTGCTTTTGTATTGGAAGAGAAGGATTCAATTCATCCATTCTCCAGTGAATCATGTACGGTATGGAAGTTAGCTACTCTGAAGTACAAAATTAATCCGGTTGTTACACAAGATAACTGATACAATTAACTTTTTCATGGTGAAGACTCACAGCCATAAAGAACCAGATCAACCACTACAAGATTTCTCCTACAAGTCTTCCTGTAGTTCACTTTTTCAGCATCCATCAGTAATGTGTTTCTCATGGCAAAGGCCCCACCTGCTTGCTGATGCTTTTGTTCTTTAGCCCTCTCCTATGCCGCTTGCACCAAAAGCTGCATTAATCTGTGTGCTATCTCTTGCCAGACATAGTCAGACTTTCATGTAAGAGTCTGTGTTGCAGATCAGAACTTTCAGGAAATCTGTTACATTGTACTAAAAACTAAGAAAACTAGGAAAACTAGGAAAACTAAACATACTTTAATGCAAGTAAAAGTTTAAAATTCTTACTGGCTGTTTATTTCTCTATCATATAGTTCTCCATTATTATATAAATTAAAATAGAATATGTTGAATGTATGCTGCTTCAGTGGTTATGAAGTGCAAGGTGAAGAGATTTGGTAAATGCTTCTAAGTAACTCCACCATAACCATTCTTTACATACATAAGTAGCAAGGGTAGATCCAATACAGCACAGCACAGTGTTTCTTCCTGGTTATGACTGATATTTATGTTTAATAATGGCTTAATTGATTGTGTATGATAGATTAGGAAACGCGATTGATCTTTCAGTTATCTTAAAGAAAGCACCTGTTTAAATGTGTATTTTTTTGACTTCTATTGCTTTAGACACTTGTGGATTTTTATAAACAGGAATATGAACTGATTTTGTGTTTATGTTGCAGTAGCTGTTCTTAATAAACATTCTCAGGTTCCATTACTGTAGTAGACCTCAATAAAATAACAGGGGTTTATAAACCAGAATCTTTTTTCTGAAATGGAGCAGCAGTAGAGGTGCTGACCCTATGAGTGAGCAGGCTGCATACTGTTATTGCCACAGTTTGGATCTAATGATTGCTTTTTCCCACATATATTTAAAAGCGTGAATAGTTAAAAAGAAAAAAGCACTCACCAAGTAAAAGGGAAATAACACCTATGAATAAGTTGCTGTCTCAAAAAGGCATAATAGCAAAAAAAAAAAAAAAAAAAAAAAATGTCTTAATGAAGAGTGATTTGGCTTAATCAGTGTACTGTTACATCTTTGCCCATACTCTTTCCCGCTTATTGGGGACTTGGATTACTTCCTGGATAGAACTGTATTATATACAATTGGAGAGAAATCTATAATTGCAGTCTGTAACAGCTAACAATTCTTGTGCCTTGAACTATCACAGCAGTGATGTGCCATTATTATTCCTCAGATGTATCCTAGCATAGCTGAGAAATCCAGAAAACTATTTCACCATTTTTTGAGATCAGTAGCCCACGTTTTTGTTACAGGATGCTAAATCTGCTAGAATAATGATCTGATAGGATAATCTCAGCACTACTCTCTAGTTTTGTGATATGTGCGTGAGACTGATGGAGGTTGGATCATGTGAAGAGTGAAGAGTACCATTCTGCCCTGGTAAAAGGGAAAATGTGGTGCAGTCTGTTGGATCTGAATAAAACTACACAAAACTGGGAAATATTCGGATTCAGATACAAAGTAGCTGCATTCTTTATCAACAGATCCTTCCTTTTGATCATTTATTGGCATGCATTTCTGTAGATGAAGACTTAAAGGTTTTCTATATGAAGGAGAACTTGCCATTCATAAATACAGCTTTAATTTTATCTGGAAGTAAAAGCTGCAGCAAATGCTTGCGTGTGAGCTTTGTCCCCAGAGGAGCTGACAGCTAAGTAGCACTTCTGAGTGCTAGAGCTGCTCCCTGTGGGAGGCTGTGGTGTGCTGTGCAGGCCTTACCCTGGGCCATGCTGGAAGCACCAGCTTGGGTACACCCTGGCTTTGATGTAAGGATATTCTTTTATATGCTTTTATATTCAGTGTTCTTCACAGATGCAAACCAGATCAGATTGAATTCCTAGTGCTAGCTTTATTTTTCTTCTAGAGAGATTTTTTAAGTGGGAATGTATTTCTGCCTCTTCCAATTTTCGTGAGGTTTTGGTAAGCTACTGCAGATCAAAGTGAATTTCCCTCTCGGGCTCTGAAGCCTTCCTGATAAGGGAATAATCTTTGTGTTGGCTGAACTTCTGTCTTGGTGCCAGCTACACTAAAAATTACACTGCACTGAGAGAGTAATGCACAAACAGTTCTTCTAATACTTTGCAGATCTCTGTGCAGGATAATGGCTCTTAAAGGATGTTTCTTCTGTAAATGAGCCTTCAGTCCACAGACAGGATGGTTGTGTGGGTGCCCTGTGTGGGCTCTCCTGCTGTAGTTGACACGACACAGTGGGGAGCTCGGAGCCTGGAGCTCCTCTCCTTCCATACACACATATTGCAAAAAGCAGGGCCTGCTGTTAGTCCTGGGAGCTGTAGCTCTGTTGGGTGCCATCATGCACTGTATTAAACGTAATTTAAAGAGAACAATGTGCTTCTGTTGAGCCCAACAGTCTGGTATTCCAAAGAGTGATTGTGAAACCACTTTCTTCGTAGAGCTGCACAGCAAAGATTTGCAGGGGTTTGCAATTTCCAGTAACTATATATTTTCAAATGGAATTTTTGTTTTAAAGTGGAAACATATGTATTGCTTCTGGTATTGAAGATTTAAAATGCTAGCAATATATTCTTTAGTATATATTTATAACCACGTGCCTAATGCGTCGTGTAAAGCAGGATCATAGGTAGTTTCCTCTGAGATTCAGATGGTAATAGGTGTTTGTGAGGCTGCAAAGCTTTTCCCTCTAGTTCTGAACCCGAAGGGCTGCTTCCTGTCAGGTACATCCTCTAAAGACAGAAGTGATATATTTTAACAACCTCACTTTCATTTAAGCTTATGAAGAGCTCATAGGAACCCTGCTGTGTGCTACATTGTGTTAATAATGTCTCTGGGGAAACTAGCCATGCCCAAGGGAGGAATACTTTCAGCTATTGGGATTTTTTTGAAGTTTATCTCAGTAATGAGACGTTTAGTTACCTTTTTACCTTTATTGGTTTTCTGTTCCTGTTTCCTTATTCAATACACATTTTTCTGTCATATGTTAAGTACTTTGGCCCAGAAATACAGCTCACTCATATCAGATGGAATAGATGCACTTGTAAGGCTGGACCTGGTCTGAAATTTCATTTTATGTAGGCATGATATCTTTGGTGTCTTGAATGCTACAGATGATGAATTGGATTCAAGAAAATTTCATCTTTGCAAAAGTGATTGTTCTTTCTTGCTGGGGGTGAGAGGAAGGTGTTCTGTTTTCCTCCCATCTCTCTCTGCTTTCCTCACACTGATGATTTCATGATGCAAACACAATTTTTTTTTTAAACTGGGAACTTGGCTGCTGAGGTCTCTTCAATAACAACGTGTATATAGAACAGGGAGAGAGCAGTGTACTACATCTTGTATTGAATTTACATCTATTTCACATTATAATAATACATGAAATATTTCACTGCTTCTTAGCATCACTGAAATTAATTAAATAAATAAAAGGCTTATGTAGCTGTAATCTTTCTCTTTGAAGTCATTAGCACATATTCAGTATTTTAGGGTAATTGCCTGCAGGTTTTACAATGACATCACTTTTACGTGGCTCCTCTCTGGGCTATCTATGCTTTTGCCAAATTTAAAATGAATATAATTCTTAACTAGAATATGGTGAATTAATAAAGTGGACTTAAAAAAAAAAAAATCTTCTATTTATTCATGTGTTGTAAAGGGTTATGGATTTCTTAAGAGATTTTTGAAAAGATTTATTATTTTTAGCTTATTTTTAGCTTGGCTAAAATGCACTATATAGTTTACTATCAATGTATATGTATTTTTTTTCTCTTATAAGAGGGCACAAGGTTTCTTGACGATAATTCATATATCATGCACTCTATTAGCAATTCCATTAGAAGAGGGGAGAAGTAACCTCCATGTCATAAAACAGTCAGTAGAAAATGACAGACGCTTGCTGGGGGAGCTACCAGCTGGCAGCAAAAGGGAAAAAATGCGTGGGTATATGACTCTGTTGTTGACTTTCAAAGGATGGCTGGGCGCTGGATCAGCAGTCATAGAACATGGTGTGCCGTACTGGTTTTGGTGGCTTCCTTCTAACACAGGTGTCATCCTTTGCTTACGGGGAATTGTTCTCATTCAGCCTGCTAACTCTGAGCCAAACCCCCAGAGTTTGGCTCATTATCAGCTTGGTAGTATGAAATGTGAAGAGTAATTGGCTATCAGAAAAAGAAAACAAATTAAGACATGGTTCAGTGAAATGCAATGGCTTTGTGGTTTTCTTTGGAATTGGAATGTTTCTTCAGTATCTGCTGTATTTCGGTTGCTGAATGAGAAATGGTCTATAATTATAAAGAAGCATTGTTTCTTTTCCAGGCTCATCTGTCCCTCCATAGGGTGTTTACAGGCAATCCTTTAAAAAGATGTGCTGAGGCTCAGCCAGTGTAAATCAGTGCAGCTCTGGTTACTTACATATATGTCATTGCAGGCACCTTTCTTGTTGGCCCCATGCACCACAGAAACAAATTGTGCCTTGTAAAATCTCCTGTGCAGTTTGTGTCCGTATGTGTTAGAGAGCTGTAATTTCAAATATTTTGAGATTTTTTTTTTTTATTTTTTGGATTTTTTTTGGTTTTTGGATGCAGATGGCATTGAAAAAAAGTGCAGTGGTTTGCATATTACAAATTAGATTGCAGCCTCTTCTTAGCCGTAGTGTCATTCTGTTATCTTAAAACTTACTCTACAAGACAATATTGTGCTGTGCAAATGCACAGGACAATTAAAAGACCTGCTCTCTTATCGTGATTGTATCTCCTAGGGAAGATAAATGATCAAATATCAAGCATTTATATTGCCTTCTCTTTCCATTTCATACATAAAGGAGCAATGTTTAATAAACCAGGATCTTCTTTTCCTCATTTACTTATATCCAACTGCATATTGCATGCCAAAGCAGGTTTTCTGAAGATCATTTTGATTGCCAAAATTTTTGCTTACAATCAAAATTCAAAATCAAACATTGTTACTATTGAAAACATCTAAAAATTGTTGAGTGGCAATTTGAGATGATGTTTTTAGAAGGAGGTTATGAGAATATGGCTGATGTGTCCTATCTGCACATGTTCCCTAAAAGACTTCAAGACTAACTTTTCTTGCCCCCGTAGGGACTGGAAGAAATATGTATCTATTTTATCATTGTGTAGATATTATTTCAGGGAAACATCCTCTTTCACAGTTAGTAGAAGGTATGCATGTACATAAGAAGTGTACTTTGCAATACTGCAAATTAGCAATATGGCTAATTTGAATAAAGATGGACTTCAATACTTGTTCAAGTGTTTCCTGAATCAGTACCTTGGAGTATATTTTAATTTATTAAGATGCTGAACAGGTGTCACAAGATTGTAGTCAGTATAGTATAATGTATAATGTATACAATATAGTATAATGTAGACATTTATACGAGCCGCTGATTAACATCTTTATCTAAACTAAATTTGAATCTTCGGATAAGCTTACTGATGTATAGAGATTTCAGGTTTTCAAGGGCTATCATTAGTCTATTTAGTCCAGATCAGCTGCTTTCCTAATGTGTTAAATGGCTGTGGTTGAATAACCTAGGCATTAATTTGACCTACACAAAAAATACCTACATAATCTCACCTGAATTTTGAATATTATATATTAAAATACTATCAAATAGTATCTGTGTGTCCACTGTTGGTGTTGTCATTGCACAGAGAACAGAATTTCAGAACATATCTGAATTTTTTATTCTTGTTGTTCCTTTTTATTGTTGTCTTTTTATTAGAAGAGTAATCCATGGAAAATAAGATGCATTCATTTGAAACTGCCTGAGAAGTACTGTACAAATTAATAAGAGCGAAAAAGAAAGAAAAAATCTAAAAAAAAAAAAAAAAAGAGAGAGAGAAAAGAAATTCTGTTTCATAAGAAGATGTTGAAAACAAGAACTTTCATACAGGAGTCGAGAGTAGGAGAATTGTCTGACTAGGTTCTTAATGCAGTAGGTATTTTCAGGTGTTTGAGTGTGAAATAAATAGCTCCAGATAATGAAGCATTATGTTTCATTCTTGTTGCTTTGGCTCTTCCTTCACAGTATTCTGAGTTCTCTAGTTAAAATAACTCACAATAGCAAAATTGATTCTCTAGATGTCAGTTATAGAAATAAAAATGCCCAATTTTCACCATTTGTCTTTAGAGTGCATATATATGTACCACTGCATAGCAATATTTCTGGCAGTTGAGGTCTGTTTCTGAGTACATCAGAGAGAACTGTTAATATATATTGTATAGTGCAGACATAATGAGAACTACTCATTACTTTTTCTGGACACTACATGATCCAAACAGCTGTGGTGTAAACTCTAAGACCTTCTTACTGATGGAGCAGAGAAGTGCAATGTAAATTCTTAACAAAAAGAGTAGGCGCTCACGTAAATATGATGGCCCTCATAATAATTACATCTGGGGGAGAAATCAAGGAATTTTTTGAGGCACCTATTTATTATGCTGAAAGTTCTTGGTTAAGTTTCTGTATCTTTAGTTGGGTCAAAAAACAATGGACCATGTAAACTTTCACTTTACTTAAACTTTACTTGTCTTAAAGACGGACATGTTTTTAAAACAACTTGTTTAATTACTTTCATGATCATTAAAGATATCCTGTTCTTACTCTGACACATTTTTTATGTGTTTTGAGTTGCAGTCTTGTGTGAGAACAGTATCAACTTCTGTGGAAAGTGTCCCTCTGGCTCTCAGCTCCTGGCTTCTGGAGCAGGTTGCCCAGAACTGTTTAGTATTTCCAAGAATGGAGACTTCATAGTCTCTCTGGCAGCCTGTTATACTGTTCAAACGCTCTTAGAATAAAAAAGGATTTTTTTAATATTTAAGTGATATTTCTTGCATTTCAGTCTGTGCACGTTGTCTTCTGTTTTGTCACTAGATACCACTGATAACACTGTTTTCTTCACACACACCCCCCACCAGGTATTTATTTACCAGATTAGTATTGATACAGTCACCCAGAACTTTTTCTCTCCTCCAGCATGAACTGTCCCAGCTCCTTCTCATGTGTCAGATGCTCCAGGCCCTTAATCATCTTTGATGGACTTGCTCCACTAAGTCAGTGTCTTATGCTGGGCATTCAGCACTTTGGATGTGTCTCCCCAGTGCTGAGTAGAGAAGAGTCACTTCCCTGGAACTTTTAGTAATATATATATATATTTTTTAAGGCAGACCAACACACTCTTGGCCTTTGCTGCAAGGGCACACTACTGGCTCATTTTCAGCTTAGTGTCCACCCAGACTCCTTTGTCCATTTCTGCCAAACTGATCTCTAGCTGGTTGACCTGGACACTGTACAGAGGATGGAATTATTCTTCCTGAGGCCAGTCTCTTCTATCCATCTTACTATAAGTGTAAATTAATGTAATCTACACTCATGCAAAAAAATAAAATAAAATAAAATAAAAAATCCTATATTCCTAAGTAAGTAAGGTTTTGGTTTTTTTTGTTATGGCTTTGTGTAATTAGAAGGGTGTGATTTTTGTGGCTCCATTTATGTGCTGGCAGAAGACTTGATGATGATATGAATATGCCAGCACAAGAATATCTTTGCCCGTACTTAGTTCACAGCATTAGAAAATTAATGAGAGCTATAAATAAAAAATAATGACAATAAAAAGATTATAGTAAGTTATACCTAAATTCTGTATAGCTGTATTCACTGACTTTGCTAGTACCATTTCTAAACACGTCTTCTGTTATATTGGGGTGGGGAATTTCAGTCCACAGTCCCTCAACTCCTTTATCTTTCCATCTTGTGACCCACTTTTGCAGAATATCTGTGTATGGTTCTACGAGATCTGAGAGGTCACTGAGTCACGTCTTTTTTTGAAAGCATTTTAAGTGTCAGTTGCTTTTCTGAGAGTTGCCATTACCAGGAGAATAAATCAGCAGGCTTGCTTTAGACAAGATTTAAGTAGTTTAACTGGTAATATGGAGCTAAGTCCATCCTTTCTCACACATTTTCCTAACAATGCTTTCTGTTCTTGTTTATGAAAAGGTTCTGTTTACTGATAGGAAAGCTATTGTTCATCATCTCTTGCTCTTAGTATATTTGCTGTGTGGCTGAAAAGAGTCAAAGATCAGAGACAAGTAGTTCTAAGAAAAACTTTATAGCAGATGTGCTTTAACTTTGGTATTATACAATCATACTTAATAATGTTTCGTGGTAGGTTATTTCTGTTCAAGAAAGATTCAGGAAGAAACACAGGGATAGATAAATAGGTAATTTTATAAAAGGAAATGAGAAGAGCCGTATACAAAAATTATTTAATTGTATTGTGTCTCATGTTCATCATAGCACATATTTTATCTGTTATGTGTCCCCCCCACCCATATATCTAGAAGGTAATTGTTGTGCAGCAGCCGGTAACTGTGCTCCTCTCGTAAGAAGAATGAAAGGTTCATAAATTTTATATTTCTGAACTAACCCATCAGTGAAATCAGTGGGAATGCAGCCAGAGAATTTGTCAATCTTTTAGTTATCCCAAATTTCTCATCTTAGCATGCATACATAGAGCAGGTTGCCCGAGTTACTTCAAAAGAGGCCTCAATAATTTGAATACTTGACATCCTAGGCATTTTGGTCCAACATGCCTTGGTTTGATGACTAAGATATTTGGTGAATAACAGTTACATTGCACCAGTATCACTCTGTTTTCATGGAGAGAGATAGGTAGAGATGTGGTGATGTTGACCTCACTTGATCATTACTGCTTTATCAGCTGCTCAGCAGTTCCAGGCAGGGTAATAACTGTAGCCAGGGTAAATCCTCTTTTGTTTGTTGTGTTGTTTTATCCACACACTACACAATCATGTAAAGAATATTTATCTGGCCAATGAATGTAGCTGAAAACTCAGAATAGTGAAACATCTGTTTCTTCCTAGAATCATCACTTTTTTGAGCTTCATTTACCACTAACATTCAGCACAGCTGCCTACCACTTTTTCCTCATGTTATCTTTTTCTTGCCAGTATTTCCACATTTTTGTTGCTTCTGCAACCTTTCAACTACCCTAATGATAAAATCCTGCTGCTATTCTGTATTCCTTAAATAATTCAAGAGATCAACTGCACCTACACTGTTGAGAGGTTGATTTTTCTCTCTAACTTGTGTAGTTACCCTTGTTTCACTGATGTAACATCTTCGTTTCTGATAATGAAATGAGGTCTTTAAAACTTACCTATGAAGTGTTGTTTTTTCTTTGTAATAGTAGCATTGCTCACATTCAGTGTTTCTGTACAATCATTTTTCAGCCTTTTCTGTTGTCAACAATGTGGGTTGTTTTTTTTTTCCAAAAAAAAGTATGTGGTATGCAGGTGTTAAGCAGCTCTGATCTTTTAGGGATTTGTCTTCATTCATTCACACTTTGTCACCAGCAGTTTCAATACAACCTCCTAAATTCCTTTTGGAGCTGTCGGCAGTGTGTTCGACAAGTGCCCCCAGCTCTCTTTTGCAACCTTCTTACCTATCAGCAGAGAGGAAGGGCTGCCTTTCAGCAGCTTCAGGGAAGGAGTTCCCTTCTGCCCAAAACAGAGTCTACAAAGAGCAAAGGCTGCCAATGTGGATAGCTTGCACGTGGCTTGAAGCATATTCAAGAGGAGACAGTAGATGACTACACCCTAATCTTTCTTGCCTAGTGTTTTTGAAAGCTTGGAAGTTAAGGGGAAAGCAACTGAGTGAACGAATGTCAAAGAAAACAAATGGGTTCACTGAAACTGGGAGTGCAGCTGCCTCTTCCAGTTGAGCTACACCTGCTTCCACCTTCATTTAAATAACCAAAATGAGAAGTCCTAGGCCACCTGCCAACTGATTGTTAAAACTACAGCTGCTGAATAATCAATAAATTGCTAAATCTCACAGTTTTGAATTTTCAGGAAATTTGAGTTTCAAAATTGGGCATTCTTTCAAAGACCACTTCCTCTGTTTGCCCTCCTCCCACTTAAATTCTTCATCAAGCAAGTATAATCAAATTGGCATTTCAGAATCATAGAGTGTACTGTTTTTTTTCTTAAAATAAGTAACAGCATGATCTGACAACAGATCCATTGCTACTTTATGGCCAACAGACATATAATTAGCTAAAATCACCTTAATTTCAGCCACAAAGTGTTTGGTGATACTATGGATTCTTCTTCTCTTGATAGCTGAGAAAGTCTGCCAGCCTGGGAAATGGGTTTGCTTTTGACCCCCCACATTCCAGCTTTCTGTTCCTGGGGAGGAACACACGCATGGCTTCTCCTGAAAGCAGGCTGCAACGTGTGGCTAACCTGTGGCTTTGAGTGTTAAAAAACAGCAATGGTGTTCTGCCCCAACCACACATAAAATACCCCAGCTGCTTTTCTGACCTGGATATGTCCATCAAGATAGGGTGATATTTTTTCCCTTTTTTAGAATTTTCAATACAACTCGGAGGCTTCCATTTTTTTTGTTCTTCTTTCCTGTTCTGTTCCTATGAATCAGAAAGGTAGAACTCCGGTGTTTTTTTTGTTGTTGTTGTTTTGGTTTTTTTTAACCACTAAATATTACTATTTGGAATGAGTTCTGAATATACTAAGCATCATGCTGCAGTTTGTTATAGGAGGTGCACCTGAAACTGAATCACTTGAGGTGGTTTTTAATGGTAAGGTTAGACATTTTAAAAAGGTGATTTGAATTGAGAATTCTAATATGGTTCAGTGTAGGGAATCAGCAGGATATTTAGCCAGGAAAAGTGCACTTGTATCCACCACATGTACCCGACACAATCGGAGCTCATTATTAATGCACTCGCTGTTTCAGAAATATTGTAACACCTGGACCCGCACATTCTTCAAATGGCAGCATAACTAGCTGCCTTCTTTTGCTGCAGATTGAACAAATGGCTGCTTAAAAAAACCTTGACAGAATACCCACTGCTTCACTTGACTCCATGTGGCTGCATGAATCTATTCAGAATTGAGATTATTGCAAGATCAAGACCTTGACTGGCAAAATAAGAGCTGGATGATGTGATCTGATTCAAGTATCACACTGTTATGTGGTGCTAAGCACCAGGCTTAATATATAGGTCTTGGTGTAGGTTATCTTCCCAGAATTTTTAGAGAAAAAGAATTTTCTCTATATTACCATCCTATTCCAGACTGTGAGCTTGGCAGTTGTTAGCCCTGATGCGATATTCTATCTCACTGGGTACAGCAGCTTTCCTTTGCACTGCAAACGTATTTCTGTCATGTAATGAGCTTCCGTTGTGCCGTGTGTATGTTGTGGCTTGTGCATGAGGGATGACAGGTTCCAATGTAATGTCACAGTGAGATGCACTCATTCCTCGGATGTGCTGTGACTGGGCACCAAGCCAGGGAGGTAGGGTTTCCAGTACCCAAGAAGCACTGTGCTTTGCTGCTCAGAGATTTTGCTCTGGGAAAATGTAGATCAGTTTCTATGCAAACTAAACCATTAGGTCGGGTTGTGGTTCAGTGGTGACCCTGGTCAGGAACGGATCTGATCTTACACATGCTTATTTGTTCCAATCGTTTCAGTTACACATTGGTATACTGAAGACATTACATTTTATCTTGAATGTTTTCTTTGCTAATTTTATGATGATTCATAGGAATTTGCATAAGTTTGGTCTGCTATTTATTTAAATAAGCTTTCTGGCTTTAAGCACTCTAGACATCCTAACAAAATGGTGTGTCTTTACTCATGCCAGTAAGGTTGGGCACTGTGACGTTGCTGGGAAGGTGTGTGTGTATGTGAACTGAGCCAGCTTTGTGGTCTTCGAAAAGGGGCAGTGATACAAAAGCACCACTGCTCCTCTGATAAGCTGGTGTTTTGAAAAACTACAACAGCAGCAAAACCTCAGTAGCGCATACCTGGAATTCAAATGAACCAGCTGCTGAGGCAGCACAGCACAGCATGTGGAAGTACATTTCATAACAGCCTCCCACAGGCTTTTGGATATATTTTTTTTCTCTCCAGCTTAAAGAAAAAAATCAGTAAAAAATCTTGAAATAAATCTTTAAAGAGCATGTTTAGGAAGGGATTTTCTTTGGATGGGCTATTCCAAAGGCTTTACAACACAAACGGGACAGGAAATCTTGCCTGCAGAGTCTTTACCTTTCTGTATATAGTAAATCAGAGCAGATTTTGAAGGATGTGTAAACAAGCATACCTTGTGAGCTAGGGGTTCTTCTGATAGATTGTTACAGTACTCCTTTTCTTTGTGGTGAAGCAAACAATTCTACTCCCAAACAGTAAGGAAGATAGCTATTAGCACAGAAATAAGAAGCAGGTGCTTCTTTGCATATATTAACAGCAAGGTCGTCCTTAGTGAAGACTTTCCATCTCTGTTGTTGGTTTGCTTACAAGTGGTAGTGATAGAAGAGCAGTCTCTTCTTCTTGGAAGAAAGGAAGAAGGGAAGAGAAATCTGGTGAGGTCAGCAGTAGTCTTAGGCACGAATTTTCTTCCCAGCCCTTTCTTAATCCACGGTTTCAAGGTACGCAGAAGTTTTCAAATTCTTTTGTATTAAGACTCGGTCTCATCCTATTGAGCTGCTGTATAGATTCTGCAAAAGAGACACCATGGTTTAAGTTCAAGGACTTTTTATTCTGATGATTTGATTGTTTCCTGACTGAGGAAGATTCCTCAGCCTGGTGGCTGGGAAAACTGGAAGGACAGGACCTCAGCTCTGCTGCCTCAGTCCATTTGGGCCTGGGAGAGCCCTGACAAAGGAGACCTCTTTTCACTTTGGAGCTAAACAGAGTCTCCTTTTCTTATGTGCTGCAGTTTCAAATTGAATTCTTGCATGTTTTCTCTGGTTTGAGGAAAAGTACAGTCTCTGTCAGGAGTTCACCTTTTTCCCACCTCCTGCTGTTTATTTCAGATTCTCTCTGCAACACAGATCCATTTGTTTTCTCAATAAGTTTTTCAGATCTTGTTTTCTTAATGTTTTTAGTCTCATTCATGGGAATGTTTTATTATGAATCACTGTGTCAGAAACCAGTTTCTTCCACCATAATGAACCTTAATGAAGGCAGAGTGTTGTAACAAGATGTGCTGATTAGCTTTAGGAAGAGGATGCTGTAGTCCAGTACAAACTGTTTCACACTGACTTTTTTGTCTCATTGTGAAATTTAGAGGAAATGATTCTGGCTTTGATTTCTCTCTAATTTAAATTGGATTATGGACAGAATTATTTTCTAACAGTCATCTCATTGATAGAGCTATTTCTGTGGTTCAAAGTAAAATATTTATTTAGCAGATCCTTTCTGGAATAAACTAAACTGTCCCCTGGCCGAACGCTGACAGGCCAAACCTTGGCAGTGCATTTTTAAATGGGGGAGGTTTGCATTTTATCCTGTGCTGTCCATCTGCAGCAGGCTTGCTCTGCCTCAGTGCCTGCCCTGCCCCTGACACGGGGAGCAGGAATAGCCTGGCAGAGGAGCAGGGCTGGGAAGTCTCTGGTCCTTCTCCCGTCAGGTGGCAGAGGTGCCTCGCTGGCAGTGTCCCCCAGAAAGGTAGCTTCGGTTACATCAGGGATGAAGAGAGCTCTGAGTTTCTTTATTCGTGCTGCAAAAAGAGCAGAAGCAGTGTTGGGGTAAAACTAAATTTTTCATACATAAAGCTACTCAAATATTTTTTAAATGCACCAAGTAAGCTTGGGAAAATCATATACTGAATAAGTTTCCCAGATGTATACACAGACTGGGAGAAGAACTCCTTGAGAGTAGCCCTTCTAAGGAGGACTTTGGGGTTCCTGATAGATGAAGAACTTAGCATGAGCCAGCGGTGTGCACTTGCAGCCTAGAAGGCCAATGATATCCTATGCCTATGCATCAACAGAGTGGTGGTCAACAGAGGAGCGGGGAGAGGGAGGGGATTCTCCCCTCTGTTCTGACCTTGTGAGTCCCCATCTGGATTACATCTGGGCCTGGCAGCCCTGGCACAAGAAAGATGTGGAGTTTTTAGAGAGAGTGCAGAGGAGGACTGGGAGGATGCTCAGAGGGCTGGAGCAGCTCTCCTACAAAGACAGGCTGAGGGAGCTGGGCTTCTTCAGTCTGGAGAATGGAAGGCTCCTGATAGTGGCCTTCCAATATTTAAAAGGATCTTATAAGCAGGAGTGAAATCACCTTTTTACACAGGTAGATAGTCATGCGGCAAGGGGGAACATTTTTAAACAAAAGATGGGGAATTAGATTTTATATGAAGGGAACATTTTTCACTCAGAGGTTGCTGAGGCTCTGACACTGCTGCCCAGAGAGCAGTGGGTGTTCCATCCCTGGAGGTGCTCAGGGCAAGGTTGGATGAAGCCCTGGGCAGCTGAGATGGTGGAGGGCAACTCTGCCCATGCCAGGGAGATGGAACCAGATGATCTTCCAGGTCTTTTCCAACTCAAACTATTCTATGATTCTGCGATTCCTGTTAAGACTTTGTTGTATTTTGCTCCAGTGGGAAAAAGCTTCTCAATAACAGTTGGGTCTTCTACTGTTTCAGATGCCTCATTCTTGGTCTATGATGGAGCTAAAAGCACAAACATTTGTTGAATTTGATATTTTTTTAATTAATGTGTTTTGTTAAAATTCTGGGGGGTGGGGGTGTTGATATTAATTTTGTGTTTTGCTTCCCTCATCCATACTAGCACATTACCTAAATGTTTTTTTAAGCCAGCTTCATCGTAAATCACTCCTTATGTTCAAAGCAGCTGTTTTTATTAATTCCTTATAACGTAACAATGATATTCCACTTAATGCCTGAAGGAGCTGGCCATAGGTGCACGTGATTTGGTTCCTTTTTCACATTAGAGAATAAGCCTCAGTAATTTTTGTTTTTCATAAAACAGCATCAGTTCATTGTACAGGAGAAACAAGCTTATTAGTTTCTCTTGTTTTCTCTTAGTTTTCTTAGTTTTTTCTTAGTTTTCTCTTTCTATTTTTCTTGCTATAGCTGTTGTTTAGCAGGTGCTACTTAGAGCTCTTTTCATATTTATGTTTTATTCTGTTTGTTCTGTTATGACAAAACACTCACAAAATAACTTGCAAAAGAAATACTCCAATCAGCCTGATTTCTAAGCACTTTTTTTTCTTTTAAATTCTGGATTCTGACTTAGTGTCCTGAATGAATGCAGATTACATTAAATTTATTCTGCAACGTATTACATATGATGTTCCTTCCTTTTACCAGATATCATCACTTAAGGCTTTTTTTATGATTTTGGTAGTTTTAAAGGGACATAAGGGAGCAAAAAATACAACCTGCTTTCTACAAGAAAACAAGAATTTGAAAATCTAATTTTGTCAGTAGAGAATTATGGGATGTTGTTTATTAACATTTTCATTCTGAAGAGGAATCATATGAGAAACATTACATCGTATTCTGTATGTTTAATATGTTTGGCTGGTATTTTCTTTCTTACCTGTATGGGGATAATGGAGAGTTGCTTTAATGACAATTGGCTGAAAAAATACGGCAAGATTTGTAAGTATGAAAAATCATTTGTACCAAAATACAGGTTTCAAGCTCTGAAGAAGTGTTTTATGCATAGGAGGAGAGGCCTTTATTGCTTAGGCTCACTTCAGTTGCTTTAACTTTGATCTAATATGAAATTCCAGATTTGGGATTGTGTGTAATTTTTGCCATACATTTAAAGAAGAAAGACTTCAGAATTTTAAATCTCGATAACAGTGGTCCTTGAGAGGAAGGTACGTTTTTGTTTCTAGTAAATCCAAATAAACATTATTGTAATACTTGCTGATAGGCTTTTTCTGTAGAGAAAATATGTTTACTTTATTGTTCCAGTCGGATTCTTGGACTATTCAATGCCTTCTCTGAGTTAAAATATATTCATCCTCTAACAAAAGTGGAAGTGCATTACATAAACTGAGAGACATATTGTCCCTTAAGGAAACTGAACAGCTAAGCCCCCAAAGTGAAGAAAAGACCGTTACTAAGACTATTCCATTTCTGCCTCTGTCTTCCGGATATTAAACTTGACACTCAGCTGTCATCTGCTGTGCCCAGGAGAGACTAGAAGGGAGCGTAGCTGCAGTTGTCAGTCAGCAGACTGAGTCAGCATGCATAATACACAAATAGTTGCTGAATTTTGCTTAACCCATAAGCAAAATGTGAGCTGAAGGACAAAGTTCCTCCTTCAATCCTCACTACTCACTTTGCGCTCACTGACATTACCAGCTGGTACTGCAGGGCTTTGCTGATGGTAGAGGACGTGGTTAAGGTGTAGCTAACAGTGAACACTCAGTGAATGCAGTGAACAGTGAATGCAGGACTGGCTGGATCAGCTGGGCAAAGTCTTATCACCAGGAAAAAGAGATCATGTGAGTTTGTCTTTTTGCAAATGCAAGATTGCCCATTCAGAAGCCCTATGAGTGGTGGAGCATCATGGAATTTGCCCTGATTATCAAGAGCCAGATCTAAACAGCTAACTTACCTTTGTCCAACCAAAATGGAAAGGACGCCTGGTGTTTTGACTAAGTTGGAAGTTTGGGAGTTTCACTAGAAATGTGTAGTTTGGATGAATGTAGCAGATTTTTGTTGAAAAACAGAATGCCAGAGGCCTCTGTATCTCACTAAAAAGAAAGAGATTGATGATTTGGAAGTAACTCTACAATGCTTATTCTCTTATTCTCTTAGTAAGTTCAGTTCCTCAGACAGATCTCTCCTATGGTGCCTGACAGCCCAGGGCTCACACTAAATGCAGTAAGACTTACTCAGGGAATGAATAGGAAGACAATCTTGATGACCTTTGGAAAGAAAAATTAAAAGAAAAGAAAAAAAGAAAAAAAAAGAAAAAGAAAAAGAAAAAAAAAAAGAAAATAACATTTTTACAAACAGTTTGTAACTCATTCTAGTTTAAATTCTAAGGTCTTTTCATTAAAGAAAAAGTATGATTCACTGTCCTGGTATTTATTTTTTACTAAACTTTGTTCACCCAGTTGACCTAATAAGAAAAGACTTGAAAATTCAGCAAATTGCTTAGCCTAATTTCCATATTTTTTTCTGAGGAAAGGCATCTCATTTACATGCTGATCTTGTTTTTCATTCTGCTTTGTTGCTAGAAAACCCTGAATAATCCACTAGCTGCACATTTTTGTCTTGTTAAAATCCAGACCATTGCTTTTCTTGAATATCATTGTATTTAGCACTATTTCAAGAATATATGGCTTGATATATTCAAAAGTTGTACTAGAAATGAAAATACTTTTTTTTCTTTTTTTACTAATTGTGGCACTAGAGAAAGAGCTGGTGGGAAAGATGTGCACTACGGCTCATGTCACAAGAGAATCAGGTGACTTCATTGGACAAATAGTTAGCCGGAATGACCTTATTCCATGGATGTAACAGGGAATGCTTTCTAAGCAGAATGCAGGACTTCACAGCTAATTGTGTTGATAGATTGGCATAATGCTCACCATAAAATAATGATTCCCTTGCACACAAGGGAGCACGTTCGTGAGGTGAATTATGAGTCTTTGTAAAATAAGATGTAAAAAGCAAGCAACTTATTTCTTTTATCAAAAAGTTACAGAAATACAGTAGACCTTAATGCATTTGTGTTGCGTTTCCTGGGCAATCTGTCTATTTTATGCTTGTGTATGGATATCGGAACAGCAGGTTCTGTTTTCATAACTTTCCATGTATTGTTGCTGCCAAACCGTAACAGCATCAACTCACAGTGAGGGTATTTGGCCCTCAGTACCCTCATGCACTGGAAATCTGTTATTTTCATGTAAATAGATTTCTCACCATGCAAATTAGATCAGAATCTAATCTTGATTTTGAACATCAAATTTCAAATGACAAATTAAGGTCATTTTATCTTGTTTGTTAGGGAATAAATGAGTTCAGGGTGTTTTTTCATGTTGTAATTGTATGTATTGTGGAACAGCAAAGCCTCATGAGGGCATGGACTTTTCATTAGAGAAGCTATAACCCTCCTGGCCTGTGGCAAACACTAAATCCATTCCAAATTTGAGATTTGTAGGGGTTTCTTTTGTTTTGTGTAGGCAATTCAATTAAAAATAGGATATCAAAGAATACAAGTTGAATGTTTATCTCGCTGATATGCAGATTATGATTAGAAAAAATATGAGTTAGTCTTATTTTTTCCAAACAATTCCCAGTAATAAATAAAAGACTACTTCCATTCTTAAACAGGGGCTTGAATTATGCGACAGCAGTGCTTATTTTCTTGTTTCTGGAATCTGTGTGAAACTGAAAGGGAAGATGTTAGTACGTAGAAAAGACTGAACTCTTGGTGGCGTGTTTGGGATGAGAAGTGGTTGCCCACGCAAGAATGGTCACAGCTGTAAGGTCAGCCACAGAGTAACAGCATTAGGTGGATGTCCAGCAGACTGTCTCCTGTATCTTCCACAGTAGTTGCAAATCCTTCATGTAATCAGATTTACCTGCAGTGCCAGGGTGTTGACAGTGGTAGGGTCTGGACAAACACTCTTAACAGCTATGGGATGGTGTTCAGAAGTAAAACCAGATTGTTTGGCTCTGCTTTCCTTCTTCAGATTGGTCCCTTAACTCTCTTTTGCAAGCCAAAAACCAAGGAGATCATCCACTTTACTGTGATGTGAACTCTCATTTCTTTGCTTATAGCAGATGTCAAAACTCATCACTTTAAGTTGCCTGATACCCGCTCATCAAAATGGGATGGATTGCTGCATTACTTGCGCAAAGTGCTGCCTACAAATCTCTTTATAGTGACATACCTGTGAGCAGTGATTGTTTCATTTTATTAAAAACACAGTTGTTTCCCTGCTGCCTTCTCCTCCTTATTTGTTGATTGATAGTCACATATTGTGAATTTCTGCACTCTGCATGTTAATATGTGTATGGAATAAGGATGATCTTTCTGGTGTTTGTACAAAGAATTGAAATACAGGCTCTGGATCACTGCCTGAACTACCAGCTGCTCCTACCTGGAAATGGCAGGCATTTAGATGATAGAAAAACCTGGTTGTTTCTAAACTGCTGCTACCCTTGACAGAAGGTATCAATGTTGTAGGCAGTCTGAGTGCTGCCTTGCACAGTACTCATTTGTAGCTGGCTCTTAAACATTATAACAGCAGATGTGCTGGAATGTTATTAAAGGAATGGTTTGGAAAACTGGTGAAAAAGAAAAACTGTGAGTCACATAATATTCATTACAGAAGTCATCTTCCATCAAGCCCTCCGTTGTTGGGTCTACTGTTCTGTTGAAAATCAGAATAATTCATTTCCATAGCTCCAAGTTCTACCTTAAATTGTTCTGATCAGTATCCTACTGTAAGCTTCATATTTTGTTAGTGGATTTTAATATTCAGCTTGCAATGACTTAGCTGCCTATATCTCATCTAAAATAAGAGGAAATTGAAAATATGTATTTGAAAAGGTTTGACTAATTTTACTACATTCATAGCATTTTATGAGAGAATATTCCTCTCACTTGCAAGTGGGGCTGTAAAGTGCCGGCCCCATTTCTCAGTTTAAACAAGCAGACTGAAGCAGCTCTGTTTCTAATCCACGGGCTCCCTCTCCTGGTCTGGGTGCTGCTTGGCACCAGCTGTACATGTGCTTCTGTACCGGGGAGGTGAAAGTTACTTACAAAAGCAAATTGATTTAATCATGTAATAATGGGTCAGCGGTGTCTCTAACTTCTTTTATGTTTAATCATAGCACTGTTAGCAGTAGCACTCGAAGCATTTATAGCAATAATGAAGTGAGCTCTGGTGTTGTGATGATCTGGGTTGAAGGACAAAGTTTCAGATGCTGATTAGGTCTTGTTTCACAAATACTGACAGCAAGATTCTGCAAATAATATTAACAAATATAATTAGTGATTTGCATCTCCAAATAACTACATGAATGTATACTGTCTAATTGAAAGGAGACTGATGTCTCTGTTTCTCTGACACCCTGATGTTCCACTTTCAGTTTGCAATTTCTTGCAAACGGTCCAATTTAGATGTGTTTTCTTCTATTTGAGGCATTAATCATTGTGTAGAGTGTCTTTGCACTACTATTTTCATATTAGAAACAGGCAATACTGTAAATTGCCTAACAAACTTGGTGCCCTGAAGTCTTAAAACTCACCTTGTAGTTGTCTCTGCCTAAGAAGCCACTGCTTCTACTTCAAATTTTTAAGCCAACTTCTAAATAGCATGAAATATTTTTTTTGGCAGTTTTGAAGATTTTTTGTGTGTGTTTTCCACAGAATTTTTTAAACATTAACTTGTAAATACAAATAGTGTGTTTGTGATGCTCATTTTGTGCTGGAGTAAGTCACCGCACAGTGTCACAGTGACATAAGCTACACAGGATGAAAGATTTATTCAGAAGATCAGTGGTACAGGTAGGGGCAGGACTGGCAGAGAGGTTTTCTATGCTTATGACAATGCAAAATGAGCACAATACCAGTGTGAGATGCATTCACTTCACAAAATCAAGCCTTTATTCCGGGGCCTGAGCTTACAGCAAATACTGAAAACAGTCCCTAGGATTTTCATTGATGCTAGAAGCTGTATGAAAATTTGTAACAGGGAAGATCCCACAGGAGAACTTCCAAATTCTGCAATTCATTTAGAATCTCATTTTTAGAGCTGCTATTTCAGATGTTCCTCCCAGACACACTTAAAGCGAGCACTGTCACTTATGTATCATGAAGTAAAAACAATTGTGGAAGAATTAAATATAGCTGCTCTCTCAACTAATTTATCTTTTGTGCCAAAGACACCAGGAGTTGAACTTTTCATGTGGGCAAAGAATATAAGATGCAAGTGAGAAGTGTTAAGCTCTTTCCTGCTAACAGTTAGTCTGATTTGTGCTACAAGCTGAAGGGAATAGAAACAAAACACAATTTATGAGTCAATAATTTCTGTATTTTCTAAAATGTCACTTGTTCTAAGCTTACTACATCCATTTAAAATGACAGCTAATCTCAGCATGTTGCTATTCACACCATGTTCTTAGTCATCTGTTTTATCATCTGTATAAATCTTCTATCCTGACATCTGTTACTAAGTGTCTGTTCAGTTAAGTTTACAGGGTTTGAAATTATTTCCGAGGTCAAAAATTTAGCCTGTGTAACATCAGCATTCTGCATCATACGAGTAGCTTGAACTAGTCAGTGGAAAGTAGCTTTAACATGTATCAGTCAAGCAGGTTGTCTGATGCAAACATACCATCATTTACTAGCTCCAATGGTACCTTATAACCACAGTAACTTTTAGCTTTTTGTACCCCTAATAATTAAGCCTATATACAATTTAGATTTTGAGGTACATTGAGCTCTTTGGAGGAATGGCTTTTTGCAATGCAATGAATCATCATGATTTCCCATTAAAGCTGCTTGTTTCTTTTTCTGTTATGCACAGGTACTTGGAACACCAAATGAAGATACATGGCCTGGGGTCCACTCATTACCCCATTTCAAACCAGGTAGGTCTAAATATCACATTCATCTATGTTTTCCTTTATCTGAAAATACAGGTAAAGGAAACAGGTAATTCCTGCCCACATTCTAGGAACTTGCTCATGAAAGCATCCCTTGTGTTTTTTTGGCAGCTCCTAATTTACTAAAGAACCTCCACAATGTTCAAAATGACCTGAATTTGGCGCAGAAACCATAATGCACATTTTCTTGCTCCTCACTATTTATTATGCTCAAGGTGTTGTTATTTGTTTGATTGTTTTTTCCTTTTGCTTAATTTCTTTTGCTCTCTTTTGCTTTTTCTGCTGTTTATTACAAAATAAGCCCCAACCTGTTTGCATTCCTCTGCTGTTTTGCTACTGAGCATCATAACTTGGCAGGCTGATTCCCAATTAGCTTTACTTTTCCACAGACCACTCTGAACTTTAAGGAATACTGAAGGAAACCAAAGAAGAGGGGAAAGACTTAGTGAAAGCTGAAGCTACTACTAGATCATCTGTTAGTACCTTTCTACAAGTTACTTTTTTAGTGGGTGCTATAATCTAAGTTGTCACAGTCTACAACTATTACTGAATATTTACCATCTGATACATTTGTGCAAAAAAGAAGCAAAGAGTGTGTTCCCTAGAGACTTATAAGTACAAAGTCACCTTCATTATGCTACAATGAAGATTGATGTGGGGCCTGTCTTCCATCAGTACAAATGACATCGTTGACAGAATTAATTCAGGACTTACATTTCAGATATCTCGCTCCTTGCATGCCTAAGGGCTCTCAGTAGGCTCCTGGTTCTTCTTTACTGCAGACAGCGTTCCTTTAGCTTTGTCATAAACTGTGAAAACTTGATATTCTGTGTCATTTAAGACTAATTTCCAAGTCTTCTTGTATGTCCAATTTAGAGAAAAAGATTCCTCTTTCATTCCCGCATGTCTTGTTCATTAGATTTGCAGTATTATAATGGCAACTCTGGCTATTTCTGGTGGGTGGTAAGGCAGAGAACTTGAAAAGGACAGAGATCACGGCAAGTCTAAAAATGAGAGAGAGGAATATTGTTGGTTTTCTTCTGGTAATAAAACAAAGCTTTGAGAAAAGGACAGGCAGACATTTTTGCACACTTCCACACAGCTTTTCAGTCTCTGCCCTACTTGGTCTTATTGCTGTGTAGTTACACAATCATAGAATCATAGGGATTGGAAGGGACCTCTGGAGATCATCAAGTCCAACTCCCTGCTAGAACAGGTTCCCTAGAGTAGGCTGCAAAAGAAGGCATCCAGGCAGGTTTTAGTATCTCCAGATATTCAGACTCTACAGCCTCCCTGGGCAGCCTGTTCCAATGCTTGTAATTCACAAAATAAAGAATTTTTTTTCATGTTTGCATGGAACTTTGTATGTTCCAATTTGTACCCATTGCCTCTTTTTCTGTTGCTGAGCGCTACCGAAAAAGAGCCTGGCCCTATCCTCCTGACATCCTTAGATACTTGTGTTGCTAACATCCCCTCTCAGGCTTTTCCATGCCTCACCAATGCAGAGTAGAAAGGGACAATCACCTCGCTCAAATTGTTGGCCACACCTTTTTATAATGCATATATGCATTATAGTATGCATTTCTGCATATATGCAATTCATAGTATTCTTCCTAAATTAGTGTGAATTAAACTTTTTAAGTATTCAAGACTTTGTGATTCTCATTTCTGTTACTGATTAATAAGTGAGTCCACTTGCAGAATCCTTACAAAAATTCAGTGGTCTTTAAAAACATTTCAAAGATACTGCTTTTATCCAAGGAGATTAAAGAAAAGGAGAAAACCTGGAGATGCTGATGTATGTTCTATTAATTTATTTTCCTTCACATTCTGCATTCAAGTGTTTTGAACAGTAGATGGCAGCCAAGAAACTTCCTGGCTTAATTCTTCTTTGCTTTTTAATTGTCTTTAGGAATTTGGGTTTATTACCACAGAAGAACATCAGGAAATAAATCCACAGTGCATATTCCATTAAATCTAATTTTTAGACAGGCATTGTGTTAGACTGTCCCAGAATTTTGCCAGCTATGAGTGTAAAATACTTATAAAAATGGGGAAAGGAGGGAAGGTGCCCCTGAATCAGAACATGGTCATTTGGTATTTTCACATTTCTGCTCGATGTACTCTTTGTTCTCTCAGATCCTTTTCACCTCTGAAGTATGCAGATCTGCAAGCTAGAATAATTATTATCCCATGGCAATTGTTTAATGATTCTTGGACCTGTTAATACAAAGTGCTGAGCTCTTATTTCTATATACTGTGGAGGTCTAAGAGCACTCCAAAGGAAAAAGCCCTTCTTTGTAGTTGCTTGAAACACATATTGTGTTCTACATTCCCTTTGTGTCTTGGTTTAAAAAATAAATAAATAAAAAATACAGTAATAGAAACAATAATCTAACTGGACAACCAAAATTTGGTCTAAATACCCCAAGAGTAATAGGACTTTATGCTGGTAGAACTTGAAATTGTGAGAGCAGCAAAAGACATCTCCTCTGGGATCACACCAGGATACTAGAAGCAGGTTCTGCAGACAGTGTTCTGACCCATGGACTGTGCTGCATTTACACTGTGTGCTCATGCTGATGGGAATCAATGGAGCTCTTTAGGCATGGATATCAGGTGCTCTGTTGCTTCTGAAGAAAAAGATTTCCTTTGTGCCATTCTGTGCATGGCAGTTTTCTGTCAGTGGCAAGGCTGACTGGCTCCATCTACCAATGCTCAGCCAGCCATGTTCCCTTTCCTATTGGTCTGAAATTGTTACACTTTATCTTATGCCCTAGACAAAACATTCTGAGTTTAGGGGACCAAAACACTCTTCTTTCCTGAATAATTTATTAAGAGCAAAGTTGAATGATTTCATTTATTTCTTAGATTAATACATTCAGGATAACTTACTCTTTTCCTTTCCTTAGCCAGAGTGCAGAGTAACCTGAAATGTCTCATCAGCTCTCAACCAATTCCATTATTCTTTAAGATCTGTGAAATTACTGCATTTGATTATACATGATATAGGGTTAAATAACTCCTGTGCTTTGTGTGCCTTTGTGTGGACTGCGAGTTTTAAGACAGCACTGGTGATGAGAGTATCAACGTCTACTCTGGGAAGGTTTTCATGCCATAAACTGAGTTAACCATATAAGTGAGCATAAAACGATGGGATTTAAACAGGACGTATTAGTAGTAACTCTACTAAAAAAAAAAAAAA
Organism: Tetrao urogallus; assembly: GCF_951394365.1. Classification (NCBI taxonomy): domain Eukaryota; kingdom Metazoa; phylum Chordata; class Aves; order Galliformes; family Phasianidae; genus Tetrao; species Tetrao urogallus. The sequence continues at coordinate 29,829,135 of NC_136820.1, read as the reverse complement.
AATAATAAAGTGGCACATTAAATGTCTACAGAGTTGGGAAGACTTATGAGAGCAGAAACAAGATTTCATTGTATTTCTTGTTTGCATAGGTATAAATGACTAATTTTCGTGCTGTGATTTGATAGGACGCAGTCCAGTGCTGCAGGGAACTAATCACATTTTAATGGGAGAAACAAGTAATGACTGAAAAACATGACATTAGCCTCTTCTCCCCTAGAGTGGCCAAAGGTCTGATTATTCTGGGAAGCAGCCAGTGCATAAATGGTGATCCCTGACATCTTTATATGCAGGAACTTTTCTGATGCTGAATTAGAGATGCATTTCTAAGGGTAGCAGTGGGTGGCTCTACATCAGTTAAACTCCTAACGTCAGTAATTTTAATAGCCTGTAACTATGGAAATAAAATGGACATGATTTGTTTTTACCATAAAAAAGTGAGAAAACAACTTGTATGCTTGCTTTGAGATCTTTGATTGCAGTCCATCTCACAAATACTGAAAGTGATATGGGAGATACTTACAGATAAAATTTGGCCTATTCTTTGAGTTTATCAAGATCAGCCTCAACCGTTTGTGTTTGCAGACATGCACACAAGCACAAATGCACACATTCTGCTTTGTAAATTGCTTTCATGAATGATCTAAAAAATGCATTTGAAAATTCTGAAATAGGTCAGAATTTAGGATTTGGGTTTTACTTCTGTGATTCACTTTGAGGCTGTCATGATTGCTACAATCTTGAATGTGTCTTCCTGTATACAACCAAAGAAACCCAGCCACTCAGGATCATTGTGAAAAGAACTTATTTGCCCTCACCTAGAAGGCAGTTTGAGTAAATTACAAGATGGAAAAGTGTTCTAAAACATGCTGCTTCTTTGCCAGCCTCATAGAACCATAGCATCATTAAGGTTGAAAAAGGCCTCTAAGATCATCTAGTCCAACTGTCCACCTACCTCAAATATATCCCACTAAATCATGTTTCTAAGCACAGCATCTGCACATTTCTTGAATACCTCCAGTGGTGGTGATTCCACCACTTTCATGGGTAGCTCATTCCAGTAGGCGACCATTCTTGCAGAAAATAAATTTTTCCTAATATCTAATATGAATCACCCCTGGTGCAGCTTGAGGCATTACCTCTAATCCTATCACTGTTGTGTGGGATAAGAGGCAAACCCAACCTTAGCATAAACTCCTTTCAGGAAGTTGTAGAGAACTATAAGGCCTCCCCTCAGCCTCCTCTTCTCCAGACTAAGCAATCTGGGGTCCCTCAGCAGCTCCCCATAAGACTTGTGCTCTAGGCTCCTCACCAGCTTTGTTACCCTTCACTTGGAACACACTTCAAGGCCTCAATGTCTTTCTTTTTGTGAGTGGCCCAGAACTGAACACAGTACTCAAGGTGCAGCCTCACCAGAGCTGAGTAGAGAGGGATGATCACCTCTCCGGTGCTGCTAGCTATGCTACCTCTGATACAAACCAAGATGCCACTGGCGTTCTTGGCCACCTGGGCATACTGCTGGCTCAAATTCATCCAAGTGCTGACCAACACTCCCAGACTCTTTTCCTTTTCACATCTGAATCTTCCTGGTTTTGTGTATTGTTCTTTCCATCTACATTAAATCTCCCATTTTTCCTAGTCTAGACTCTAATTTCCTTTTCTCTCCAGCCATTTCTGATGGATTCAGAGTCTCTTCCAAATAATTGAGCAAGATAAGCCACTCATACTGACATCTACACTTAATTTTCTACTCTTCCTACGTTCTCAATTTTTGTGGAATTGTTGATGTGTAATATCCATACTGGAAAGTTGAATTGGGATTTGGCAGAAGATCCTGTCACTGAGGAAAGGGGTAGAAGTCAAAACAGAAGAGAAGAAACAGAAGAGAGAAACAAGGTGATGCTGACCATTAAGAGACGTTAACTGTCAAGGAGAGTGGTTTGCAATATTCAGTGTGTGCGCCTCAGTATACAATACTATCTCTAGGTGAGAGAAACTTTCATATTTAATCTTGGGCTGGTGATGTGGGAGCCTGAATCTGACTGTGTTCAACAGGCTATCAGAAATAATATAAAGTAATATACCTGAAATGGGTGGCTTTTATGAGACAGTAGAAACATCTACAGAGTATTATTGTTTTCTAAAACAGAATCCAGGTGAAGATGAAAACACTTAAGAGAAAGAGACTGTCCTTAAGGAGAAAGCAGAAGGAAACTATGTCGGGAAACCAGCATTCGTAGGAAATATTGCAGTTTCATAGCAAATGTTACAAAGTTTGCCAGAGATTGATAGAAACTTCGTGGATTTAGTATTTATTTAAAAAAAAAAAAAAAAAGTACAACAAAACTCCTGACTGTGTGACTGACAAAATCACTGAAGAGCTGCTGTTCTGACTGAGGAATACCGCTTTGCTTCCCAGATGATCAATAAATATAGATTTAGTTTAGAAATGGGATCTACCTGTATCTTAGCAGCTGACTGATAACCAAGATTTATCAAAGAATTAAGTCTTCATTTAATCCACTCCAGACTGGATTGAGAGAAGAAACTCCTTTGACACAAAGTCATGAAAATACTGCATATGACGGCATACAGCTTTTCAAATTTCCGTAACAGTTTTTCACCAAAACCTGTCAACAATTTGTTATACACTGAATCAGTATTTTTGCCTGTTTCCATCTAGACTGATGCCAACAAATGTTTCTAGGCAAAGGGAGATTCTCTACTGTTAAGTTGTTAGGGCATTTTCTGGCATACTTTATATCTTCCAAATAATTACTTTCAGGCATTCTTTGGGAGTTATCATGGGCAGGAGGCCATCCCCACTAAGGAGGAGGTCTCACACCTATCATGGGGGTGGGAGGGTGCTGCAGTAGCACAAACATTGTACAGTGGTTGCAATTTGCAAGTCCCAGCTACATTTCACTTACTGGTATAGGTGTAATCTTAAGGAATTTGAGCATTTGACTCAGAGAGGTATCTGGAAAGAAGAATTAACTTGAAATTTCTCTCATTCTTTTTTAGTTTTGTCAAAATTGTAATATTCACATGTTTTCTCAAGTCTCTGGTATCGATGACCCAAGGGAAGCAGCACTGTTGGTGTTTTCATCAGTCTTGAAATAAAATTGCATCAAACTAAATGTTAAAGTAACTAGTATATATGCAATGGAGCCAGATAAAAGGCAGAGCCATTTCAGATGGTACTGTAATTCAGTTCAGTACTTTATCTGTACTAGCTAATAAGCTTAACACTTCCTTTCCATACTCAATAGAGACCCTAGAACAGCTTCTCTTGCTTCCTCTGTACACACCTTCTGCTCTGCTCTGTCCTCTCCCTTTTGAAAGAGAGAGGAAGAAAGGAAAAGAGAAAACAAAGTTTAATTCAGTATTACAATAAAACTCCTCTTTTGATTTAGCTTCAGTAAAAATTCAAATTGCACAGTAGAGCTGCAAATAGAGCTTGACATTTTTTCTTCAGAATAGACACGTCTTCATGTCTTTAGCTCACATAATGTAAGTGTTTTTTGGATCAAATCTTTAATAAAAATAGCATATCTGAGTTTTACATATCACAATGCAATGTTAGTCACTTTAGATTTAATTTAAAGAAATGCAAAGAAAACTATTTTAAAGAAATTGTGCAATAGACTTTTCAAAATATTAATTATGGTGGTATTTAAATATTTGCATTTAAGCTGATCACATTTGGTTTTAAATACAGAAGAACGTTAATCAAGGAATGCATATTAGCCAGCATGTTTTGATTAGCAACATAAAAAATGCCTTGAAGTCAAACTGCATTTTAAATTCTTTGGTTTAGACTAGAAGCTGATTATCAATAGTGTTAAAAAGGAGCTAAAAATCAAAATGTAGTCTGTTTCTAATTCTTCTGTAGCTCTTCTTGCCTATTCTATGTTCTTGCAAGGCGAATGTGCCAAAGGTACAATAGTTCATGTGTCTTTCTGACAGATAAAGGAGAATTAAACCTCATTGTGCTTTATGTTACTTAAAATGCAAGTGCTTATTTTTTCAATTCTCACAGCAGACCAGTAGCTCTTCAGTGGTCTGCTAATAAGCTCACTAGTGAGTTCTGCTGAAATTCTCTTCTGTTTGAACCTGCCCTTGATGCAAGGCTGTCAGATGGAGTGTGTTTATCGAGCAGATAATGATGTTTGCAGTGAAGAGTACATAGGTATATATGTGGGCACACAAATATGCATATATAACAGAATTGCTTTAGAGCAATTGTCTAAAGAAAACAAAAAGAAAGTAAGAGGGTAAGAGGTAAGCTCTGTAGAAATATTGTTGTTACTAAAACCACTAAATGCAGCTGGGTGTAATGGATAAGCTTTCTGGCACCAGCTTTATTTATTTATTTTTTTCTTTAGTTTTCTGTATCTTCAAGCTGAAAATAGCTTGGGAGCAGTTGCATGAAAGCATGCTTTTCAATGCATCAGATTTGTCATATTAACCAGCTCAAGAAATCTCCCTCTCCTACCTCTGGCTGCTCACTTCTAGCTCCATTTTGTGATTGTTATTCTTTCCAGTAGCACTCATTTGTGGGGCAGAGATGTAAAATCCTTTGTGACACAAGAGGCATTGAGTATGTTACGCTAAAAGATCTGAAACAAATAAAAACTCAAATTCATTTGCTGCAGGAAGAATGTTTGTGTACCCAGCATCTCCCAGTGGGCTGGCTTTGGTGTCTGACAGAACAGTGAATGCTGTCTCTGGGGTGGTCATCTGGAGGTGTGGATGTAGCATGTCAGCCTACAGCTGTGCTACAGTCTGTGCTCTGTTAAATGCTTAAGAGTAAATGGTATGTTACAGGATGATCACGTGATTGGTACTTTGTCACATTAAGGCATATTAATTCTGTATTTTTGTTCTTGTTTCTGCAATCCTGTGTAAGGTACTCTTTACACTGTGTTTGATTATGAACAACTTCTTAATCAAAATTTAGCTAACTTGTCTTCTAAGAAGCAAAAGGTAGAACACTTCTAGGTGCTATGGGATTTAAATAACAAGTGAGGTCTCCCTTCTTTTGTTACACATAATGACAAATCACCTTTGGCTAGTGAAATATAGCATCCATGCGAAAAGCCAGCTCTTTAACAGTGAGACATGGTAGCTCGTGATGATGATGGTATGTATCTGGGATAAAAAATCAGAGGATCAATATTTGTTTCCTGAATTTGTTTCCAGAAGATTTACAAATATTTAAGTGTTTGCATAAAGCAAATTAAAATTGTGCTTTTTACTCTGTATTTTAGAGCTTGCCGTGTTTGTCTTCCAATGTTTTTATTCAAAACAAGCATATTTCATAATCGTAATCACAAAATATCTGAACTATAAAGATTCAAAAATACCTTAAATCAAGTCTTAATCTGCAAATGTGCAAATTTTCAATTTTTTTTTAAATTCAGATGTTGATGAGAGTGGCACCTATGACAGCAAGACAGTGTGCTCTGCAGACCTGACAGTGGCTTGTCTGCACTGGGGCATGATTACATGGGTGGGTGATGATGCAAATGTTTATAGGGAACTCCTACTTGAGATCATTTGCCTTATGGTTCTGAGGGAATGGAAGTAAGTTTTGGGTTCCTTCTGTCAAGTTGGACTGACCATCTCTTCTGCTGCCTTTTGCAGTATGTGTCAAGCAAATGTTTCCTTTTTTTGGAGGAGCATTCAAGGTAATTCTGCAGTATTACAGGATCTCATACAGTCAAAATCTACCAACTGATATTACTAATTTTTATTATCAAATCTATGGAGCATCTGAAAAATAAATACCAAAATGTTATGGAATGCTTGAAAATATAAAATTTAATTTCATACTGTTGGTCACAGTCACAGGCATATCTTTAAATCCAGTTGTGTTAAATCCATCTAGTAACAACAGACAGGGCATCCATGTAGGTATGTGAAAGTAGTTCATGCTGAAAAGTAACTCAGAGGAAAACTTAGGGATGTAGTTGTGAGACTGAATTCCACTTCTCATTAATTGGACACAGAAAGGAGATTCTCAGATAAAAGGAGGCAATGACCTCTTTATTTGTCTGCATTGTGGCTACCAGGTTGATATTGACAGGCATGTTGTCTGTCAATTATTTTGTTGCCATAATTCAGGACTTTAAAAAATTGGATCATGGTGGAAAAAATCAGTGACAAGACTGTTGTAGCTCCTCTATTCTGGCAGCTCTAAAATCAAAATAATTGTTATTCTGTTTTTTATTCTCTGAAGAATGATTACTTAAAGAAAACATTAAGAGCTGGGATGTACAGGAGACTGGCTTAATTGCCACAGTTGTCCCATTTATTCTGTGAAAGCTAACAAAATTCTGGCTGGAGGCATACCCAAAAACTTTGGTAGAGAAAAATGAGAGCTTTATTCGATCAGTGTTTTCCCTTCTTCTGCAGAACTTAAAGAGAGGAGTTTCTAATCTGCTTTAAAGTAGAGGGAAAGAGTTGATATCAGTGCTGAAGAGAAGCATGGTTTGCAGTCACACAGCAAATGAATGGAGGACTCAGGACATTGGCCTCTTATAGAGGGCTTCACCCTTACTGTGTTCTTCCTAGTTTCCCCTCTCACTGCCTGATACATATGTGATGAATAAGGTATTTATTTAAAAAGAAAATATAAAGAAGGAAGATCACTTTGAAAAGTTTGTTCATTTTGACTGTGTATGCCCAGAATTTACATAACTGATTCCAATATTTCAGTTTTGTAGTAAAATCTCATCTGGGATAGCAATAGTTTTTCATTTTCTTGCAGAGCTGAAACAGGTCTTTGGACCTATAAGCAATTCGGCGAAATATGACTCGGTGCTTCACTGTGAAAATATGCTAAATTGCTTAGAATGAACCTGTCAGTCCTTTAAAAAATAATGTGTATGTAGCTCTGCCAGTATCTGACCTAACCTGAATGAGGCGTGAAATCAAGATCTGTCTTTCCATAGATTTAAGTTAGCTCTTCAGAGATTCTTCAAGCCAGTTCAGTCCTCATTCCACCAAGCACTTCTCTGCACCAACACAGACTACTGTGCAGATCTGCGCTGTATTAGCTGAACTCTAATGTGCATCTCAGTCTCATCCAGTACACAGCACTGCCATGCTGCAGACTGTTTCTTTGTCCTGGGTTAGAAGGGACCTCTGAGATCACCTAGTGCTAACACCCCTGCTACAGGCAGGGACATCTCCCTCTAGACCAGGTTGCTTAAAGTCCCATCCAGCCTGGCCTTGAACACCTCCAGGCTGAGGGCATCCACAAACTCCCTGGGCAACCTGTTCCAGTGTCTCACCCTCATCACAGTAAAGAATTTATTCCTGATATCTAATCTAAATCTACCCCTTTCCAGTTTAAAACCATTTTCCCTCAGCCTGTCACCACATGCCCTTATAAAACATCCTTCCCCAGTTTTCCATGGGCTCTCTTCCAGTACTTCAGGCATTCTCTTCCCCAGGATGAGGAGCCCCAGTTCTCTCAGTCTGTCCCTGCAGGGAAGGTGCTCCAGCCCTCTGATGATCAAGCCATTCCCTGCCTAGCCTGTTTCTGTAGATGTATATGTAAAAATACTCTTGTAACTATATGGTACATCTGTTAAATATCATTCTCTTCCGTAGAGTGGAAACAAAATTAAATGTTTTTGTGGGTTTCTTTTTGAATATTTTGTAAATGTGGAGTTTATTCAGGGCACCTAATGACATCATGCCTGGGCAAATGGCCAGAGTGAGTAGTGTGATAAGGCTTCGTGGAAAATGTTTTTATATTCTCTAGCCAAATAGCATATGTTCCTTACTGAGAGGCGTTTAGCTCCTGTTCTAAGCATTAGCCGAGTGTGGGCTCTTCAATTTTGCAGCAGTTTTCATAGCATCATTCTTAGCCAACAAGAGCCCTAATGCAGAGCAAGGATTTTCATGGATCAGGGAGGGAAAGTAATTACATCTGAATAAGCTGCCAACATGTTGCCTCTGCTGGTTATTTGTATGTGTTCTTTAGAAAGTGAACTCCTATGTAGCTATCATGTTTTGCACATCACACAGCCCCACATTAACTCCTCATGGGAACCATGAAAACGTGACAGGTCACAGAGAACTGCATTCATGATTAAGAAAAATAAAACTAATTTTAGATGTCAGGCATCTTTTTTTTTTTTTTTTTTTTTCCCTAGCAATCAAAAGTATTTTGAAAATATTTTAACAGTTTCCATTTGTGGTGATGTTGCAGTGAGTGAATTTTTTGTCATGATATCTTGGGTTGTTTTGGTTTTTTTCTATAAGAACTTTGTGTTTGCATGGCAATTGCGTCTGTGTTTTTTTTCTTTCTGTATGTAGGGACTGGAGCTGCTGTAGTTGCATAAAAATGGTGAAAACTGAGGGTTAATAACTATACTTAAAAATAACTGGTTTTAGCATAGATAATTGAATGTACATCTTCTTTTTTTGTTACAGAACGGTTTACACAGTACAGCCCTAAAAACCTTAGGCAAGCATGGAATAAGTAAGTCATTTTTGTTTTAATTATTATTATTATTTTTTTTTACTCTTCAGGGATATGACTCATGCCAATCTGAAGTTATCACAATTAATTTATAATGGCTTTAACTTTTTTAATCGTGGTACATATATAAAATTGCTGAAATATTGTTCTTTCCTGCTTCTGTCAACTTTGAATGTTTTTTGAATTGGCAATTTTCTATAAATAGGGAGAAACTGCATTGCATAGTACTTTATTCATGGGAATGTAAACTAGCAAGGTTGTTGAACTCACTGCAAGATGTTTCATATTGCTTCAGACCATCAGTTTTGAATCTTCAACTATAAGTATGTTGAGACTTCTAAATGATCTGTTTCTAATCAACCTTGAAGGGATTGTTGTTTTCAAGCAATCATCCCCCATTGCAGGTTCCTTGCTGTGAGTTAATAGCCATACTGTTGTATATTTTAATTAATTTGACTGAGAAAGTCAGTGTGAATTTACTTTATTTTTTTCTTTAATATTTCCTGAAATTTGTTGTGTTTATGTCAAATGGCTGCTGATATAAAGGTGTTGTGCTCCAAATCCAGAAACATTGCCTACTGAACCAGGAGTGCCTAACCCACTATGTGTGTGAAGTTTACTAGATTTCTCAGCACATGCAGATTCTTTGTAGGCCGAATATTTGACCTCCTACACTTTGAAGAAAGCATATACTGTTTCAGTTGAATGAGTAGAGTAATAACTATATCAACAAATTTTCTGGACAGAAAAAATCAGAATTTTTCTCCTCCTTTTGACTTTTTTTTTTTTTTCTTTTTTTTCAGCAGGGATTGGCCTCTGCTTGTTTTTTTGCGTTTTTCTTTTTTTTTTTCCTGACACTCATTCCAAATTTTACTGTGATACCAACTGACAGTAAAAGTCAAAATCCTTTTTCAATATCATATTTGTTAACAATAGTATGTGCCTACAACTCTAGAATTCAGTCATCTGCCCAAGAGGTGATTAGGTTTATTCTCAATTTGCCAATCTCTTATTCCTTCTATTTCTGCTCTTTCCCGTCCCATTTGGTCCAACAGGGTGGACTGAATCACAAAGGCATTCTTCATTAAAACCAAAATAAATTTTTTGAAATTGCGGTTAAATGAAAAAAAAGAAGTCATCTCTAAGTGTGCCAGGATCATTGCTAAAATCAGAAGTTAGTTCTCAGATGGGATGCCATCAAATGCCCATTCTTCTGGTCAGAACCTGCATTTCTATAATGCCTTTCATGACTGTGTATTCTTCATTACTACACCATTCTCCTTTGTTACTATTTCATTCCTGCAATTAGAGATACAAAGCTAACAGACGACAAAGCCAGTGCAGGCTTTCACAAATGTTGAGCGTCACCTGCCATAGTCAACTGACTTTCAACAGTCTGTAGACAAGCTCCTGGGTAGTCCAATTCAGACTGGGGGCCTAATTTAGTGGAAGAGATATTTACTTTTTATAATACAAAGAGCAACAGAGGGATTAGCTTCTCTTACTGTTAGTTTTTGGGAAGATTTCAAAATAGTCTTGCCTTTTCTTGTGATCATCACAGGCATCTTGCAGCATCTCATTCTACCTCAGTCAAGCTGCTTAGACTGATGTAATTCCCTGAAAGTCACAGCTTTCATTTAAAAACTTACTCAAATTGTCTATTTTCTGTCCTTTGACAAGGAACAAACTTGCAAGTTCATCTTTTCTTTGAAAGTAGTTAATGAAATACAAAAGCTTGGAAGAAGCAATTATATTACAACATAGGCAATTAGATTTGGATTGGGAAAGAGGGACAAGGAAACTAATGCTGATGTGAATGTTTTTGCTTTGGGGCATATATATACGTGAGTAATGTGAATAGATATTGCCATGCTATTCCATCCATTCTGCAAGCATGGACTGACTGTTTTTCCATACTTAACAGCAATTAGACCTAACAGTTTCTCCTGTGCGCGAATCAGGATAACAATAGATTTGAAATTAAAAGCTGCTATCTTACATTACTTTCAATTTCATGATATATATTTTAAATATCAAAAAGGAACAAAATCCAGTTTGCTTAAAACAACTCTTCAGTCTCTGAGAATTCATAACTGACACAAGTTATGATCACATCACAGACTGTTTCAAAGCTTCTTCATTCCTAAGAAACCCTTCAAAAAATATTTACACACTTACAATGCTTCATGCATAAAGGATTTGCAATTTTTCAGTATAAATGAAGGGATTGAAAGACTGAAAGCAGGAAAAATACATAACTTCAGTGCTTCATATGTGATGTTCTACTGTAATAGGAAATATTTAGGGCCCCAAAATGATGTATCATTTACATTCAAAATATAAAGGATTTTCTCTTTTTCCACTGTAAGTCTTTATCTGTGTGCTGCATTAGAGTGCTGTGGCTTACACAGTTGTAGTTAAGTTTCTGTTATAGGTATCATATAATAAAGACCTGGTGTCCATGTCTTTATAATTCAACTATAAAACTTTACACATTGACAGACTGATTCATCTTTGAATTTTTCTGTTTTTATTAGGATGTTTCAAATAGCAGAGCAATATCTATTCTAAAATAATTATCATTTTTTAACATCCTGATTTAATTTGCTGAAGACTGTCGCAAAATTGTTCCATTTAAAACAAAATGGTTTTAAGGATAATTGGGTAAAGTGTGAGACCTAAAACATGAAGAAAAGCATGTAATGTTTTGTTTTAAAATATATATTGGTTTTATTACAAATATATTTTTTCCATGCATTTAGCTAAGCACTTTTGATAGGCAAACCTTAAAGAACAATGTTAATGGTCTTAGAAAGATATACATGTTTGTTAAAACTTCAGATTTGATGGATAAAGTTACTAATTGAAATGACTTTTTGCAATTTGAGGCTAGCATGGGCATCAGCCTTTGTGGCAGGAAAGTGTTTTAGACAATCTCTGTACCAATCTCTAGATGGTATTAAGTAAGTGTTTTATGGATATATTCTAAAGTAATATCCCAGGATGGTTTTTGAAAGTTTGTAATTGTATCTTTTAATGCTATTTTAGATTGAGAGGAAGGGGTTGTCTGAAAATTGGCTTACCACTGATGCAGCTATTAATCTCTGCTACAGTAAATATTTCTACCCAGTGCAGGTATACACCAGTCACGGACAGGGCCATGGTACTTCTCAGTTCAACTCTGTACCACTCAGACTTACAAATGTGGACAGAGGCAACAGAAACTCTTCTGAACAGTTTCAACAACCTCTATTCGTAACAGTATTCCAGTGGACAATAAGTTTATCTGCACAGTACCTCTCTGAGGTGAAATCCTTTACTGCATTTCATAGACTGGAGGTTGAGGTACAAAGATTTTAAGAAATTTGCCACACAGAAACTGTAAGACAGTGCAAGAATTGAAATTGGTGCTCCTAGATCCGGAGATTACATCTTTCATTTTCTAATTTCATTTTCACAGTGAGTTTTTTGCCATTTACTGCTCTGCCTTTCAAAACTAAGCACGGTCCACCCCTTTATCTTTTGAGACCTTTACATGGAAGAATAACTATATGGTTTCAGAAATCTTCATAGAGACTTACCTCAAAATGTACACTACAATTTATGTCAGGATAGATTAGTAGAAGGAAGGATAATGCTCTTCCAAATTCCACAGAACTGTCTCATGTCTATAAGGCAGAAGATACAAACAGACAAACAAAAACCAATCAATCAGCAACAGCAAAAAATAGAACACCAACCTAAGAACTCCCAGAAAGCCGCAGGTGTAAATTGAAGGTGAAATGTTTACACTTGACTGACTATACCAGCTTCCACAAGACGTGAAGTTTAAAGGCAGAGCTAATGGAACAGGGGTAATGGAACAACGATGCACATAAGACAGTGACACTTTAATTCCCAGACCAACTGAATATTAGCAGAAAGTGTGGAATGTAACAGCAATATCAAACTGAAACCCAGCACCCTTGTTATATGAGGAATCAGATCCCTTAACAGTAGTGGTCAGTATTTAAGCCCACTTTTGGACAGTGTTTGAGGGAAGTCATGTAAAGTAATGTAACACATATTGAATTAAGTCCTTTTGAGGCTGTTTCCACACTGTTTGTGAAAGCATCTAAAAATTAGGAAGATAACATTTACCGGGTAAAATCTGGTTATAAGTTTTGTAGAAAAAGAAAACTTGCCTTGACTTCCCTCTAGTATAAAGCTTCATGTACATTATGTGACCTAACATTGAGGAATGTGATTATAAAATGCTGCTCCAAAAATAATTAAGATGTGGTAATATGATCTTCCTATAGAGACCATAGTGAATTATATTTTCACCTTTTTTCTGAACTTTTCTGTTCAATTACTTCTACACAATAAAATCCAAGAACACTCTGCCTTCAGAATGCAGTGCAGCCTCTTTCAATTTGCAAAAGCTTCTCCACAATAATAAACCCTTACGGACAAATGACAAAAGAGAACTAATTATCCTTGTGCGTATTTGGTAGGATATAAAAAGCTTTTTCAGATCCTTCTGTCATAATGGGTTGCACAGTGAGAAATTAGGTTGGAAAGAAAAGGTGCAATTGAAAACACAAACTTCGCTCTGCATAAATAGCATTGCTACTTCATAATTCTCCAACATGTAGTATTTATTATAGAACTGAGACTTCATTCTTACGTCCCACTAGTCCCACTGCTGAGGATTTCTTCCTCCAACAAAATGGCCTCTGTACTTTCGACCGCACTTCTTGAGGACACTGTTGCATTCCAGGATGGCCTTGCCTATTTTGGGACTGCTTTTGTGAAAACTTCCTGAATAAAGCAAAGCAAGCAGATAGAGATGAGTCCATTTGCTTTGAATCTGTATTTCATTTCAACCATGAGATAGACTTTGGAACTGTTAGAAGCTGAGACCTGGGGATGGGGTTTTTTGCTGTTTGTTTTGTTTGCTTTGTTGTTTGTTTGTTTTAAGAAAACTTTCGCCTTAGTGAGGTTTTAACAAAACCTCACTAAGACGAAAGAGAAAATTCTTCTAATTGCCATTTTTGTCCCTTTCACCCACCACCCCGTGAGCTACATTGTTCATAGCAATGCAGTCTGTAGTGCCACTGAAAAAATATTCAAGCTCTCAAGCACAGTAGAAGCAAAAACCTACCCAGTGTTATTAGTAAAACAAACAAAAGCAAGCCTGTTTAAAAGCAGGCCTGTGCAGAAGCTGGAGTGCACTTTGGCTGAGGATGGGTGATAAACATATGAGTGTGCATTCGGAGTGTGCCCTGTGGTTGTGCTGGGGCTGTCTCTTTGGCTGATGTCAGGGGAGCTCAGGACCAAGCTGGGGAGGCAAAGATGGAAACCAGGCTCAAAATGAGGAGATTTCATGTTTGTAATGTAGAGCCATATAACCTGCTTCAGCCTCCCAGTGATTTGCTTGCTGTGATACTGCTGTATGCTTTTTCATTTCCTATTTTGTTTCCTGCTTCCTATAAATACCTCCTTTATCAGTCATTATCTTTTCCCCAAGGGAACTTAGGAAGCATATCATGACGAAACCTACATTAACATGGGATGCAAATAAAAAGCCATTTACCGGACAGTGAAATTATTACCCTATTTTATTAAAAATAAAATGCAATACAACAGAAGCCTCCGGCAGGGCAGCTCACAGCGATCCCCCCACACACAGCCGCACGGGGGGCAGGCAGGCTGCAGCGCTGCAGAGCTTCCTGCAGCAGGAGGAGCGCTTGAGCCGAGGCAGCAGCTACTCCTCTGCAGGCACAGACCTTCCTCAGCAGAGGAGACTTTTCTTTCTATCTTCCTAATACCATCTTTTTGTTGTCGTTGTTGTTTTATTTCGCTGCCTGGTGGGGTTTATTAAATAGATTTCAGGGGGTGGAAGTGGTGTGTTTATGCGCCTGTGCCTTTTTTTGTTGTCTGTTACTATGCATAGAAGCCACTTAATACTATATTTTATGTCTCTGGCATCATAAAGGGGCTCAAGTGGAAAAGTGCAAAAGTCAAAGTTCTCAGCCCAGCTCAGTAATATTTGTGCAGTAGTTGAAATGCACTCTATGTTTTGCCAGCTTTGTACAATGAATATTATCCCGATTGAGACCAATGACTGAAAAAGAGTTCTACAGTTCCTCTGTTTATTCCTTTGCCATGATCAAAAATTCTTTACAATTTAAATGTGAATGTTTCTTTAATGCTAATTGTAAACGACACAAATGTTACAGCTTCTATACATTTGGGCAGAGATTATTGCACTGCCTAAGAGTCTCATTGTTATAATGCCTATCCTGATATTCAATTTATTTTTGCTTTGCACATAATTCCCCGTCTTTTGTGATGTTGATGTGCTTTGTGTGTTGCATCCTTTTGGCCCAGTTAAAAGTATTAATAAACCTCCTAAACTGGTCCACAAAGGCCTTTGTTCCCTTCTTCTGTATACTACTATTCTGTTTCTTTAGTAAAATCACACTGTTACCATTGTATAACTTTCCTATCCACGACAACTGTAAAAATACAGCCAAAAACAGCACAGATAATCCTTGTATCATGCAGTATTAATTCTATATAGCAGTGGATTGGAGCTTGTTGGCTTTATGGCTAGCCTATTATTTCTGAACCAATCCATATTTCTTTTAGTGCCTCCTGGAATTAGTTGTTTGTAATTCTCTACACTCTATCTTGTGGGTAGATTTTCTGTCTACATCTCTCACTTCTCTTAGTCTCTTTGTACTTTTTTTTTTTTTTTTTGTCTTTGCAGTTGTCTTCACATTTGGTTTCATCTGTGAACTGATTCAGAATGCAGTGTATTCCATAGTCCAGTTGATTAATAAAGATGTTAAATAAAACTGTGACTAACACTAATCCCTGTGGCACACAGCTGGACACTTCCCTTCCAACTCAGTACATTGCCACTTACCATTACCCTTTCCTTATGGTCTGTCAGCCAGTTTTCAGTCTGTGAGATGGCATATCACATCCCAGCTCTTCTGACTTTATCTATAGAGAAGGATTTTTAGAAAAACCTAATGAAAAGTTCTCTGGTCACTTTGTTTCTCCAATGAAAAAAAATCCATTTTTAAAGCTAATCAATTCATCTGATGTCTTGTTCATTAGTAATCTGTTCTTTTAATCCCCATTTTGTCTTAAGAGTTTACAAAGCCCTTTTTCCTAAAACTATTTTTGCTTCTATATTGTCCATATTTTGTTTCTGTTCTCTATCTTTTGCTACTATGTTGTGTGTCAACATCCAGCAAAATATTTGCCAAGATTCTCTTCTTTATTTGAAAAACAAGAAATAACTCAGAATGCAGAGCAAAGTGAGTGAACATCACCTATAATTATCTACAGCAGTAAGCCTGTGAAGAGAAAGGAGGAAAGAGAGCAAACTGTTCTTAGGTGTATTTCATAGAAAGAATCAAAAGATCCTTACATTTGTTTGCGATATTTACTAATTCTGTAACATTCCTTAAGATATTGAGACGTATATCAGGTAGACATGTTTATTTGGTGTTTCCAGGTATGATTTTTTTTCAAAGTATGTTTCTTATTAATCATTTTGAGTACTGATCAACTCTTTTCAGATGTTTCCAGGGTTTTGTTTTGTTTTTTTGGTGTTTGATTTCATTGGTTTGGAGTTTTGTTGTTGTTGTTTGTTTCTTTGGTTTTTACTTCTCATTTCTATATGCCAGTGTTTTATTAATTTCTCAGAATTGTGCTTTTGGTAGTCTGTTACTCATGTGTTGCCATAGTGTCTCTGTTCATTTCTTGGTTTGAAGTCTAATGTGTTCTGATCAGAGGCACCAAGCATCTTTATATCCTTACATTTCAAAGACTGCCCTGTTGCTACAATTCCGTACCATTGGCCTTTGTGCTGAAATCTTTCTTCTCTAGGTAATAACATTGCTGACAAAATTTACTCTGAGATGTGTTTTAAAAACATTTGTCTGAAGAATTGAAGACATACTTTCAAGTCAACAATATAAATGAAATCAACCTTGCTGCTGGGTATCTCATTATTTGCATGTGTCCACTAAGGGCAAGATTTTTCCAAAATGAGTGCCAGAATATCCTGTGCATCTTAAGAACTGGGCTGGTATTCAAAAGTGCTTAGTGCTAAGCAGCTGCCACTGGCTCCAGTGGCTTGATATTTTCGGCAGCTTATTGTCAAGTATCATGGATAATTTTTCTTCAACTCAGCAGTTTCTCTGACTCTTATCTTAGTGTCTCAGAAACTGATATCAGTTTGGGAGATGGTGCAGACAGGCAATAAGTGTTATAAATATCAATAATGGTACTGATTATTCTCACCTCTGCAAATACTTCAAGCCCATCTCAAAACCCATGCTGTTTGGCTCTGTTGCCCAGCACGGAATTGCAGAGAGTAGTTAAGGTTTCTGCAGTAGTGAAAACATCACAAAATAGCTTCACCTAAAAGAAATACTTATTTTACAGTCTTTCATGTTGATTTGAATTTTTCAGTAGCTTTTGTGATCACTGATATTGTCATTCATCAGGACCTTCTGTGACCATCACCCAAAATTTGTTGCCATTTTGACTAGAAAATTGTAAACCACCTCTTTCTCATTGCTTCCTTTCCTATGTTTCAGTTGTGGCGCTTCTTTCCTGATGTGTAGGACAGAGAAATAAGAATTTTCCCTTTTTCATGCGATATTTTTGAATTAGAGATCTAAAAACATATGATGTTGTAGGAAACTAGTGACTGGCAGTGATTCAAGGAAACTTGGAGTTATTTGCTAGCTAAGTAACTAGTAACTTTCATATCTAAATTTAGTGATGTCTTTCAGTAGCTTGTTTTAAAAAGTTTAGAGCTATTTGAGAATTTGTGAAAGATGCTGGCCTCAGGAAGGCCACCATGTATGTAGAAAGGTTTGGAGCCTTCTTCAGCTAATTGTCAGTGTGGGAAGATGGAATATAATAATCCTTACTGAGGTATTAAAACAGAGAGGTTAGATTATGTGTTTTCAGCAGTGAAGAAAGAGACTCAGCATAGGACTGGAGCACCTGTCATTGCTGGAGGGCAAAGAGGCAAGTGGTTCCAAAGGGACTGACCTTTTTCTTTTAGGCATTGAGTCAATCCCATACCCTAAGGCACATGTTCTGCGTTAAAATTATTATAACTCCCTTGGTATTAGGTTGAACAACAGACTGTGGTGAGAATCTGTGAAATGAATACGTAAAATTAAGGTGGTGGTTGTTCGTATATTGTTTTAAATTAAGCCTTTATAGGAAACATGATCTGTAATTTTGAAAGATTTCATTAAAGCAGTTCTTTTGGTCTCTGGTTATGATAAATTTAATTGGAGTTTAGGGAAAAAAAAGTGAAATGTTGTTAGTCTGAATTAGCAGGTCTCCTGATATCAAAATGTGAATGATAATATATGGCAGTAAATATGAATTCACAAGAAAAACCTGCATCCTTTTGAATACTGTAATGTATAATAATACAGTGTATACCTAAGGTCTACTTCTATCTGAATTTATATCTGTAAGATCTGATTTACAAATAGAGAAAACTTTCTGTTAAATTATTCACATCTCATAATAATTGATCTTACAGAGTTGATCTTATGCTGGAGTATGTTTGATCATAAATTCAATGAAAGCAGCTACCATCTTTGTGATGTTTGTCCAGCTAAATCCTTCAGTGAATAAAATAATAAAGATGCCAGCTGTGTGTGTTTTATGATCACTGCTGCAGTAGGAGGGTAGAAATACAGACAAATAAAAGCTCTAAATTTCATGTTGAATTTGTGAGTTCAGAATCTTACTCCAACAAATTTAAATGGAAAAAAAGAAATTTTTTTTTCAGCTGTCATGTTCTCATGAATGCATTGTTTGCTTTTTCTAGGAATGCAGAATAGTTTTTAAATATTGCTGTTGTTTTGAACCAAACTTAAAAAATCTAGGGAAATCTTGTATAAATAGATGAAATGTGTGCTTTTCTCTCTGGTGCCAGTTAAGAATGGACCTTCATTTTTTATTTGCTTCTTTTGGTTGAATTAGTAGCAATCTTAAAACTGTGTTTACTACTTAATATTAATTGTGTTCTGATAGTGTGCTTCAAATTAATTTTACTGCTGTAACATTAAAAAATCATTTTCAGAATATAGCCAGCCTTCTTTCAGCATTATGACTGTTTTGGAATAGATTGTTATATTCCTTTTATTTCTGTCATATTTGATCTTTAAAGTGCCCCTAAGTCAAGCTTTATTCTGCAACCATGAGGGCATGAATCCTTCCTGAGATGTTGACAGGCAGTGTTTGGTGTATATCATTTTTCTGTCAGATACAGCCAATGTCTATAGTGCTAACTAAAGCAGAGCCAGGCCCTATCTTCTGGCCCTGAGGCCATGTGGCAGAACTTAACTACATCTGTAGGAGAAAGTGCATGGACATGCATCTCCTGTGGGTTTTGTGCACTTCCCATGCAGCTGCAGGTGCAATTACTATTTTTAGGGTGTTTACTATTGCTTTTTTAATTCGAAATCACCAGGATAAGACAAGACCCACGTTGCAGGCTGCAGGATAGTATTTTGTAGCATAAGATTGAAGAAAATTTGTTGCATGCCCTGTTTGTAGGAAGCTTGTAGATACAACCTTCAGGGAACAGATTCTGGCATGGCTTGTTCCCTCTGTGTGACCAGGAATGGTCATGAAGTGTGTTGGTTGGCATGGGTCAAAATAATCCATGTAGCAGTGTGGGTGCTCAGCAGTTGAGTGGCCAAGCTCTCACCACAGCCCCACTTACGTCAGCGCTACCAGGCTTTAACAGAGATGCCAGTGTCTCTGCCCCTTGCACTCTTGAGCTTGCTCTTGGATAAGTTTCCCACATTTCTCTCTCAACAGTGCTAGAGACATCCATCTACATCCTTTCTTGCCTGGGCCTGAAGACTTAGAGATGTTTTTATCTATCTTTCCCTTATCCTGTGCATCCAGACTCCTTTACATGTTTTTTCCAGGATACTCATTTTTCCTTCTCCAAGCAGCTATGTCATTCAGATCTTGACATCCTTCGTTTTCTGTTATCACAGTATACCTCTCATGTCTTCTCCTGCCCAATACTCTTCAGATCATTCGGTTTATTTTTTTTTCCCTTCCAACACTGGCTATTTCAATCAATCATGCTTGAGCACCTTCTTATCCTTTTCAGAGTGCTCCATAATTATTAGGCCTCTTCCTTCAGCAAGCTCTGAATATGCTCCCACTCTTCTCTCGGTCCTATTTAATCCTTCTCCAGTTCCCCATACCTTTCTGACACATTCACAACTACTGCCTTCCCTTCTTTGAATCACATCACTGTGTCCCCTATGTCCACTTCTTTGCAGTCCTTTTCTCCAGGCTTCTTGTTCTCAATATGGAAGCTGCTACGATCAGCCCCAATCTGCTCTGAATGTCTGAAATCTGTCTCCTTTCTGCTGAAGCGTAACAGCCGTGTAGGTATTTACATTCTTGTCCTGACTCGATGGCAGCACACAGGATCAGACATGCAGCAGTGTTCCACGGATGTGACATTTCCACATGTAAAATCTTTTGAAAATCCACTTGCTTACTTTAGATCATTAGAAGAAGCTGGAGCTCTTCTGGCATTCAGTTCTAGTGATAGCTGGCTCTTTGGGAAATCTGATCTTTAATGGTCACTGTAATAGATAACAATTTTGATTTTAGTTCTTAAATCACCTATGCTTATATATGTCTAAATAGCAGTAACTCCCTACTTAGCTGTATCTCTTTCATGCTGCTTCAATAGGTTAGGATTTGCAAAAATTGTTTGGGATTGTGTCTTTCCCTACTGAAAGCTAAGTGTAGGTAACACTGCATCCTCACATGTACATGAGTGCAAGCACTTGCAGTTCATATATTTCAGTAGTTGATAGCTAAAATATATGGAATTTGTGGTTTGGTCAGTCCATTCCAGCCTGTTCATAACTTAAAAGGCATTGAGCTGTTGTGGTAAAGCTGAGTAACTTAATTTAAAAAAAAAAAAAAAAAAAGCACACTTCAGTACATGTATGTATGGATACATACTGTTCTACTTAAAAAATAGAAGTTCAAAATTGCGTTTAGTTTTCACCAAATTGCATACTAAAGAATGATTACTGTTTTCTTCTTCTCTAGCAGTTGTGTGCCTAAGAAGCACTGTTCAAGTTCAAAGTCAAATTCATGCTTCTTTTAACAGATTGGCACGTGCATGTTTGTCTCTTAACAAGTGTCATTGATGTTAGCATCAATAGCAGGCACTGGAGTTTCAGTCAGCCAGCTTCTCCCTTCTGCAAGATTCCTCATGTTTCCTTTAGAAAATATTTCCATTAATGTAATGAGAAATAGGAGTGAGAGTGAATTTGGAGAAGGAATGGCACCTTCTGCACTATGGAGCTGGTGTGAATGTGGCTTCCTAACGCTGCCAGAACCAGTACCTGGTACGTGAGACCTGCAGCTAGTTCTTTATTATCTAAACATGTATGTATAACAACATGTAATGGTTTGGATATATTACCCATATGCTCTCATTATAATAACCTTGGCTTATTCCTCTCAGTGTTTGTTAGGTGTGCACCATTTTCGTGTCATCTTCTCAGTTTAGGAGTATATTTCCAAAAAGACCAAGATGCCTACTTGCACATAATTGCTTAGTCTCATTGGGTTCAACCAGGCAACTCATATACATAAAGTTAAACACATGCATTTGCCTGGAGTCTATCTTCATGAGCTTTTCAGGCTTGAGGCACTCTCTCTGCCTCCAAATCTCTATCCACCTTTAATGAGCTGTATAAATAAATACAGAGTACTCTTGATCATTCCGTATCCATAAAATACATTTTATTAGCTGAGAGGTATACAATAATAGAAAAGATCAGACTGTCTGATGTTTTAGGATGCTGTGGGAGGACAGAACAAGTATCTGCTTCCAAGTGGTTGACAGACCTGAGGCCCCAGAAAGATAGATTTGTAAGTTAACTGTGATAAATGATCTCTGGCTTCACTGAGTAAAGCAAGGTCACTCTTCACAGGGCACTGCTGGCGTGCTGCAACCTTGCAGCAAATTCTTTTGGCAAGGCAAGGATTGCAATGAGCAAACAGACCAGTTCTTATTTAGAATAGAATTAAAATTAAGACTTCTCAAACCTAAGACGATAAAATATCTGACAGGAGGGCAGAGATTTATAAGGCAGTGCTAATGTTTATTTACCAGAACTTAGTTCTTTTTTTTTTAGCTTTCAAGTGGTAATAGGTCCAAAAAGCCAACTGTGTTGTCTTCTTGTAGCCATTTAATACATGAAAACGGGAAACTTTCTGTACTGCCCCTACAGCTGCACCCACTGACAAGTTTGAAATCCAGAAGTTGGTTGTTTTTTCTCTGGTGTGTTTTTATTTGTATTTCTTTGGAAACAATTGGCTTGTTGAGGGTGAGAGGAAGAAGAGAGCAGAGTTTTAACTGCATCATGTGTCCAAGTTTTATTTCAGCTATTTCTACATTGGGGGTGTTATGGGGGGGTGTTCCCTCCTTTTTTTTTGGCTCATGTCCAGCCAGGGAGGAAATAAATATGTGAAGAAAGAATGCTATAGAATGTTAACTTCACTGCCGTATTTTCTTCCTTTTATCACGCCCCAAGATTCAGCGAAGTTGATATAAATTCACCATGCCTTCTTTTAAAAAGCATAACAGAAAGGCATTCTTCCTTTAAGAGTCAGACTGTAAAAGGTGATTTTCTTTCACTCAGTTTGGTTTAAGCCTGTAAAAAGCATTAAGTGAAAAATCTGATATATTTGTTAGGGCAT
Source organism: Tetrao urogallus (assembly GCF_951394365.1). Classification (NCBI taxonomy): domain Eukaryota; kingdom Metazoa; phylum Chordata; class Aves; order Galliformes; family Phasianidae; genus Tetrao; species Tetrao urogallus. The sequence goes on along the minus strand of NC_136820.1, from coordinate 29,806,841 downwards.
TTATTGCATTACTAACTTATATTTTCAGTTCTCAGTGAAAGGTTTATAGAGAACATAAACCTTGAAGAGCTTTTGTTCAGGATTAAAGATATATTTTCCCTATTTTCTGGTGAAATAATAGCTCATAAAATGATTAGAGTGTTTGTAATTATTTTTAGATATTTTTATTTTCCAAGGATATTCTGTACATCTTGCTGAGATGCATGAAGAAGGCTTTTAATAAGCGCCCTACTGATCATAAGATTTACGCTCTTTAAAGAATTTCAAAACAATCAAAAGCTCCTGATTAGATGTCACCACCATGTTGTTGTTCTTCATTAATTACATTTACAGCAAGCAAAGACCTTCCAGTAAACTGCAAATCTGGCATGTTCAGTAGTACTCTGTGATGGTTTAAGTAATATACTATGTCTTTCATAGTGAATATCTTTAGTGCTGGACCTAACTGTGATGCTGAAAGAATTAAGAGAGATACCTGATTGATGGTGGCATGTGAAATCATAAAGAGGTAATTGCTAAATTCTTTCTACAGCAAAATGGTGAGGGATGTTCTCATTAAAATTTCTTAGGAAGTGCTTTCCCTGGGAAATATCTGCATCTGAGAGGAAACTGTTGAAAACTGGGTGAAGTAATGAATGAAAATGAAATATCCAAGAAAATATTCTGTATTCAAATGATTTGTTGTGATTTTAAGCAGTAGCACAATACTATACTCAGTAATCATGTTGTTTGGAATATCATAACCTGAGAATTCCCAGAATTTCAGGAAATTACATGATTTTATCACAGAAATCCACACTTGAGAGTAGGTTATAATGTGACATACACTGAACAGTTGCTGCTTAAATTTCTTCTCCTTCCTGTCTTTAATGTCTACCACAGTGTTCTCAGTCACTTCTTTTGATGCCCCAGTGTATATTATCAATGAACAGTATACATTGTCAATGAGCAGTTTTTACTGTCTTTATGCTTTACACTTTCCATAGTTGGCAGTGTGTTTCTTTAAAAGGTTTCATAGCCCAAAATATTTAGTGGGAGACATCAGAGCAAGAGCTAGTCCGGATGTGTGTCAGACCGTAGGAGGACAAAAACCAGGACACTTTAAAGTCTGCTGTATATTGACTGACTCTCTATAGCCTTAATTCTTTAAGCTCAAATCAACCAAATTCAGTTTTTAAAAGTATTGTGACCTGCAAGGGTGTCATATCCTGTACGGTGCAAACATTTCAAACTGAGTATCACCAGCAGTGTCAAGTAGTAGAAGTACAATAATACATCTGAAACAAATGCCAAAACATGTCAAATATAGCAAAGAAAAAGTCAGGGAGAGGTAGACTCATAGGGAAGTCTTGGTCCTGAATTACATCCAGTGACATCCACATAGGCAGATCTGAATGATTTTATCTCCTTGTCACAACCAAGCTTAATAGCCATTATCAAATGAGAATTGCTGTGATGATCTGAATTACTTTATCATCTAGCTTAGATGTGGCCAAACTGAGTATCTGGTGCCTCATATGGGTCACAAAGCTATTTAACTACAGCAGTACCACATGACTGGTGGCAAAATTGCTTGAGCCCTGGCAACAAAGCAGTAATCATCTCCAGCTGTAGAACAATCAAGCCACTCCTCAATACCTTTTGCTGACTGCATACCTAACCTGCCGATGGAGGAGGACACTGCAAATCACTGTCACTTCCTGCCATTGCAACTACTACCATCGTCTCTTTCCTGTTTTTCTAGATGGAACATAGAAATGTTGTGGTATGCGACTCAGATTTGGGAAGACTGATCAGCTGTGCTATTTGGAGATACTCAGAAACAGCCAGTACTGATTTTCCCGGACCAGAACAGTACAGGGCTCAATAGTTAAGTGTATTTGTGCTTGAGAGAAAACCAGCAGTTCTCAAAATAGAGATTGATGTTGTGTTACTCCATTCTGAGAAGTTCAGGAGTTGCAGCTACATATAATAATGGCTTATGTACTGGTTCAGTAGGTTATTTTAAGAATTTAACAAGCATATAAGAATAATTTATCTAGATGTAAATGAGCAGTAATTATATTTAAATATGTATATATATATTTCTACTGTTAGAACCTTCATTTGAGTCATTCAGTTTTTTCATGAAATGCTATCTATTGCTTTCCATGCCTGCTTTCCAGCTACTGAGAATTAGTTCAGATGTGTCAGTGTCAGCTTGCTGGAATGCACTGAATGAGTATGCACTGAATGAGTATTCACTGAATGAGCACCTCCACAGTTTCCTGAAGGGGGGTATGACCTCTTTTACCTCTGTGTGAACAGTAACAATCCAGCACCAATAGTTGTAGTTCTGTGCACATATGAGAAGAGCACTCATGAGTGGTTGTCACGGCTTTTATTTTGATAGTAAACACTTTGATCACCCTTTCAGTACTTCAACAGATAGAACTGCTGATGCCGTTATATACTAACATAATTTAAACTAATTTCTAAAATACCAAAGAGAGATTGTTTCATACATTTTTATGGGAAATTATGAAGATCTAAAGATACTGGAGTGCAGTTGTGCACAAGAAAACAGAGCAAGGATGCTGGAAGCAGTGTAGTGCCAGACCTCAGTGCCAGATTTGCCCCAGCTTTGCTCATCTGAAAAGCTTGAACAGCATTTTGCACTCATGTGGCTATCTTACTTGTTGTGAGGGAAACCAAGAAATATGCCATTGAGCTGGTGGCCTACAAAGCCTAGAGAGCATGGTTTCCCATCATTTGTGCTCTGTGATTTTCAACCAAAATTGCTGTCAGCAACTCAGTTTGTCTGGAGTGAGAGGAACACTGGACATCATGAGATGCATTTCTTCTAAGGAAGGCACACTGCCCTGCACAAAACGGTGGCCTCAAGCAGATGTGGGGGATGATCCCCAGGCTGAAATATGGTTGTGTAGCTGCACTTGTAAGTTAACTGTAACTGTGTGATTTGGCTTGATGTACCTCTACTCTGCGCTGCAAAGCAAATCCTGCTTTCTGTGATTGATCAACCAGACTGAGTAAACCATGGCTTCAGTAAACCTTCAAAAGCTGTCTCCTCAATTTGTTCATCAGGTTTAGTCCTTGGTACCTTCTGTGTAAAACACTAAGAAAAAAGGCATCTTCTTTATTCTGCTAGATTTCCATCCCTTCATCTCTATTGAAAGCTAAAAGCATGGCATCCCAGTTTGAGCTCATTTGTTGGTTCACGATGGGTGACCGACCTGTGCGGCTGCACTGCGGAGGCTCTCTAGGTGTGCTGGCACATTGGCTCTTGGAAAATGGTATGTGTTCTCTGCAGGACTGTAACAACTGAAAACGTTCTTTGTGTTTAGTAAAAAAAAAATGTGGCTTGAGGTAGGTTCTGCTCTGGTCTGTGCACTGTGTGGCTTCTCTGAACAGAGTTGCACATATATTCAGAGATGCAAAGCAGTCAAGGCACAGAGGGGCATCAGCTGGTCAGAAGATAAAGGGATTTGCAATGCAGTCATTAACTATAATGCCTGAAATTGGCACAGCTTTGCATCAGAGGAGGCCTACAACCAGAGAGAATGTGGAAAGATTGCCAGCTCCAAGCTAGCTTGGGTGAAAATCCTGAAACTGAAATATGGCCCTCATGGTTGTGATTGTAGGTAATATATCTGTAAGCTTTAAACTACACTAAATGATGCAATTGTTCTAGTTAGCTGTTGTTTTGTCTTTCAGCTCTTCAGGTGACAAGAGACTACTTAGAATAAAGTAGCAGAGCTGGGGTTCCCATAGGGAGTTAGGTGCCTCCCTCCTTGGGGCCATGCTGTAAGCTCCAGTTGAGAAATGAATTAGTGATAGGCTGTGAGAGTTGTATCTTGAGATGGAAAATACGCACAGTAAACGATTTTTGCTTTGGGAAGTATTTACCTCATGCTGTTAGGAGTACATAGACAGCACATTATCTCCGTTTGTTTTAATGCCCATTTGTCTTAATTATTAATGTGAATTTGAGCTGCATTCTTCATTGCATTTAAAAGCAAATCACTCCAAGTTCAGAAGTTCATTGCACATGCTCCAAACTTTTTTTTTCTCAAGCGCTTGAAACAGACTTCAGTGATCTTAGTCATGTTCTGCTTGACCAAATACTGACCTTCCTTGCAGTAGAAAGACATTCAAGCCTGTTTTATAAAATTAAATCAAATTCATGTAATCCAGTGAGATTTACAACTGCTCAAGTATAGTCAGATTCAAATATGTTTGAAGTGAGAAAGGTTCATGTAGTGTTTGCTTTTGTTGAGCTAAGGCAGAGAGATTAAGTTGAAAATCAGTGCGCTTTTGCAAGTGTCACCAAAGTAGGTCTGTAAAAATATTCCCAATATTTCTCAGAATAATATATACGTAATATCTAATACTCTTTGTCAAAGATTTATCTGTATTCTGCTGTGTGCCACATTTTCTGAAAGTATGTACGCTGTCATGGCTAGTAACTATTCCTTGGTGATTAGTGTGACAGTAAGTGAAGCGTGAATATTGAGACTTGCCATATCATGCATGTCAAGTTACTATATGGCCCAACTGCTGTGAGACAAAACATGCTATTATGTTTTAGACACAAAGCCATATTGTATGAAATTCCATTCTGTCACATACTGAAGGAGGTGTATTTAAAAATTAAATCTTTTCTTCTTTACTCCTTTTTGTTAACTTTTCTGTATTAAATACTTAACTACTGAACCCCATCAGAACATTCAGCTTTTGTTCCTACTGAGGAGTTGTTTCAAACTTATATCAGAAAAATCATTAATGATTTAAGAAGGAGATTTTAAAGAGACTATTGGGAAGGAAAAAAAAAAAAGAAAGAAAGAAAAAGGAAACAAAACCAAACATTCTGATGTTTCAGACTGCTGAGGTTACACACTAGATGGGTTTCTCCAAACAATTGTAATACAGTAGATGAACATGATCATAGAGTACATTTTTCATAAGTAAAAGAATAGCTTGACCTTATGCAAACCAAAAAATTTGTCATGCATTCCTCTAAGACATCAGTTTTAAGACCGACAACCTTAGGATTCCACATGCATATGCCTGCTGCAATGTCCAGTGACTGCCAGAAATGTTCTCAGCAGAAGATATGCTCTTTGGAGAAGAACTTTTTCATTTCTGTGCAAATCTCCACAAACAAAACTGCCACTTTTATGTAGACTTTTGTCTAGCTAAAATAATTTGTTCCTTGAGTTACTTGGATGATCTTCGGACTGTAGTACATAGGAGGTGAGACACGATCATTACGGTCCCTTTTGACTTGTAAATCTGTAAATGCTTGGGAACTTGATATGGAGCAACAGGAATCTTCAAAGCACTGTGTAATCAACTAACCTCCAGAGCCCTACTTGGAGTTTTATCTGGGTGAGAAAATGTAATGATAAGAGCAGATGATTGCAATATTTTTGCAGACTGTGTGATAGTTTTTTTCTATTTATTATAAACCAGGTTCTAATTTTGACTTATTTATTCACAATTGTCTCATTAGTTGATAGGATTTTTTTTGCAGCCCTACATACTTTTTTTTTTATATATATATTGTATTTATGTAGAATTTGCTCATTTTTTTTTACTTTGGCTTCTTGGTTAACTGATATCTTTGTGGTTTCCAAACTGAGAAGATTCACTCATTCCTACTCAAATTACTTTCAATTTATTAGCAAATCTGATTTTCTTCTTTAACAAATCTTAGCAGCATACCAGGTACATTGGTGATGGAAACAAAGCAGTGACACCCCTTTATTCCAGAACACGAAGGAACTAGAGTGTCATCATCCAAAATTTCACCTGCAGTTCAGAATTCATTAATTTTTGAATTATGCTTCACTTTCTTTTCCTTACGCTTTGCCAGTCTCAATTAACATCTTCAATATACCTTCAATATACACCTAAGAACGATAAAGTTCTTTTTCTCATATTGGATGTCAATATTTCACTACTTTAAGAAGTGGCCACTTTTTTCTAACTTAACACTATCTTTCATTCAAGACAGCAAGTTTACTTCAGCTACCAAAAAGGATGTAGCTACCTGTATATGGGAAAAAATACTTAGACGAAATAATTTACCAGGGCTTCTCAACAAATACTTGGTTAGGTGGGATTAAGACATAAAACAAGCCTCACTGACTCAATATAATCACCGGTCCATGAGAATTTAGGTATCTAGAAGAACTAATGGCAGTTCTCAATGGGTATTTAGTCATCCTTTCCACTTTCTCTGTGAAGAATAGTCTTTTCTCCTGGTATTTTTCTGTTCTCTTTAACTAACTTTGCTGTGTTTTTCAAAAAAGTTGAGTAAAAGAATTTCTATGTACTAATAGTTTAAGGAGTCTGGAATTAATCCTTTTGTAAAACCTGATTTACAGGCAATGGCTGTCTAATTTGAGATGCCTTTATTTTGTCATGAATTTAAAAAACGAACAAACAAGCCAAAACCACAAAAATTATGCTTATCGTGAACACCTAGAATACTAATTCCAAATCCATATCCTGAGACTGCTGTAGGTTTATGACTCATGTGAAGTAATGGCTTAAAAATGTCAGTGTTTCTGAGCAATTGGTCCCCAGACAAATTTTGGACAGATATTCTGTCTGTTCTTCAAGACTGGATAGATAGGGACAATAGAAAAAAAAAACTGTGTTTTATCCATGTTCTCTGAATGGTGTCCCTCAAAGCCATCTTGAGCTGAACAAGAGGAATTTGTACAAAGCATGCTGTTGGTTTATTGATTTTAGAGCACACCAACACTGTCTTTTTCAATTACTGCAGTATTTTGGACTGCAGTCTGCCATTTCTGTATTAGTAAACTAATACCTATTCTTAATAAATCGGTCTATACCAGTTTATTAAGAATAAGTACAGACTTCCTAATAAATAGGAAGTCTATAATATATCTTGACGTTTTTACCAGACAAGAAACCTGTAATGAGCAATTTATAGTATTTATAGAGTTACCTACTAATAGCAGTAGTAGCATGATGTATACTGATTCACCACCTCTTTTTGAACTGTGTATTATAAAAAATTAGTTGGCTTTGGAAATGAAGGGTGGCTGTACTATTCTAGACCAAAGCTACATCCTGATCATCTCCATTGTACTCTCTCCACTCAGAATCTATTATTTTTAACTTATATTTTCATATTATACCACAAGGATATAACTCCTGGTAAAATAATGAGTTTTCCTCAAATTCCCTGCATAGTTTACAAAAGATAATTCACTTACAATGTAATGTTTGCCTTGCATTAACACCTAATGAAGTCAGCCTCCTGCTATGAGAATAGATGAAAAATAAGTCAATACTTCCCAAAATGCCTTTATGAATCATGATGCATATGTTCGTGTTAGTTATCATTGGATTTTAAACTCTGACATTTACAAAGTTTTATAAATAATTATGATTTTAAGCTTGGATTTCAGGTTTTTAGATAGAAATTTGTCTCGAGTGCCGTAAAGCCTCAGCCTGTCATTATGTTCAAATAAAATGCAAATGAAAAAATCAGAACAGTTGCTTTCAAGATGCTTCTGCTCACGATCCTTCAGTGTCCTAGGTAGGACATGTGTGATATGGCACATTATATGTTCTGTATATGAAAAATGTGTATAAATTTTCCACTATCCATCCAGAAATAATTCACTGACTCCCAAACCAAAGGAATGTGTATCCCTGCAGTGCTTCCAAACAAACTTTGTTTTATACTGGCTAGTAAGACGCTTGTTTCAGCTGGGTCAACTGCAGATGGTATTAGTAAACAGCATAATGAGATTGTTTTTCAGAAAAACCTCCTTGTTTGTGTTTCAGGCTGAGCTATGTGAATCATGCGGAAGATCTAGCCTCCAAACTACTCCAGTGTTTCCCAAAGAACAGATTGTCAGCACAGGCAGCACTGAGCCATGAGTATTTCAGTGATCTGCCCCCTCGGCTATGGGAATTAACTGATAGTGAGTATAACCTCCTCTGAATCAATTAAAAGCAAAGACATTAGTTCATGCAGGTGCATGTGTGTATACTTGTATGTATGCTAACACTCATGTGGAACACATTCATGAATGTGCACATCCACACACAGAATACATGAAACTACATAGTTAGCTTGTAGTTAGCTTGACACAGGAAAAATGGAATTATTATTATTTTTTTTTTTTGCTATCTCTGCTCTGCAGTCTGCGGCTAGCTATCTTTGTATTTGATTATGTGCACAGCCAAGAGAATTATCTGAATTGTCATAAAGCAAAAGGAAAAATACAATTTACATATTTAGTGCTTTTCATTTTCTGACATACAGTACTTCTTAACTAGCTGCAGCACACAGGATATAAATCCAGAATCTCTCTCTGTTATAACAGTAACCTTTAAGAAGGGAATTGGCATTGAGAAGTCTGAAAAACACAAAGTAGACAATTGGTTAATTTGCTGAATTAAACAGTATAAGTAGAAGATGGGGGATGATATTTCCAGTTGAGAATGCTTTCAGTTATTATGTGCATCTTTTTATGTCTTTTATAAAACAACATGCATTCTAATTGACTTGGAAAAAATCAGCATGTATGCTGATTTTAAAGTTATCTCTTTAATTCTTGTCCAGAGAGTTAAAAGTGCCCTACTATTTATTCTATGGAAAAATATCATTGTGCATTATATTTTTTGCTTGAGAAGATTCTAGCATTATAAATAGGTTTCACAGGAGAATGCGAATAATTATTTTAATTTAACTTAGAGGAGCATGATTTCATTAGAATCATAGAATGGCCTGGGTTGAAAAGGACCACAATGATCATCTAGTTTCAACCCCCCTGCTATGTGCAGGGTTGCCAACCAGCAGACCAGGCTGCCCAGAGCCACATCCAGCCTGGCCTTGAATGCTTCCAGGGATGGGGCATCCACAATCTCCCTGGGAAACCTGTTCCAATGTGTTGCTATTTTCAAACATGCATCCAGTACCAAAAGATCTAAATCCAGAACTTCAAGGTAAAATCTTGGATATGTAACAGTGGTGCATGTGCTTAATTATAGCTAACATAGAAGCTTGTGAAAATTGAGTTTACTTTCTGAATATTAACCCTCAATAGATTTTTGTTATTTCAGTATCAATAAGAAAACTCTTCCAAAAGTTTTATTTCTCCACTCTCAGTATGTGTAATATGTGTATATCTCAACATGTGTTGAGCTAGTTCTGTGACTGGCACTCTAAGTGCCCTACTCCTGACTCTGCCCTGAAGAGCTCTCTCTCATTTGTAGAACTGGAACAACACTAATTTTTGTACAGCATAGGTTATGTCACAGATCTTCTCTTTGCTCTGCAAAAAAATTCCCAGCTCCCCCCTCTGCCATGAAAACTCCCTGCCCACTCCATTCAGTTTTCTGACTGTGGCCCTTTATAAGCTGAAAATTCAAGATGCAGAGTAAATTAAGGGTACCATTGAAAGTCTGCCTTTGCTGAAATTGAGGCAAAGAGATTCATTTCTTCAGAACTAATGAAACACCAAGAATGCCAGTTCATTTATCCTTTTTCCTCTAAATGGAAAACAAAAATCACTCCTCACTGGTGACATCTCAATCCTTCTGACTGCGTGATTTAGTCTAGCCAGGATTTTGAATTCTGAATTCTGCAGTAGTACTTTTTTGTTAATATGGACTTATTACCCACTTGCCACTTAGTTTATCAGTCAGTGGTTAAATCCAGTTCTATCAGTGAAGTAAATGCCTACACATTATCACTCTGCAGCAGGCTGCCAACAGAGACAGTCTTGTCCTAGTCATTAACAAGCACAATGTATGCAGAACACCAGAGGGGAATTAAAACCACAAAAAATACCTCAGGGTGGTATTTTTAATATGAGAATTTAATTTGTAATTTCACAGATTAAGAATTTTGGCTGCATTAATCCTTTTATCAGCTCACAGCAGGTTATTTGCAGAAGCATAACCATAAGGCGATATTCATTGGCAGAAACACGTCTTTGCATAACGTTAAACATCAGGAGCAGTGAAACCTTTTGAAGGGGGGAGAATAAAGATGAAAAATCATTATATTTTAAAGTAAGGTTCTTCTAAATGCCTCCAGTAAAATTTTGAGTTACAGAAAGACTATTTCTGTGCCTAGTAGATAATCATTATGAAGCATAAATCCAGATGCAAGAAAGGACAATCCCAGTATCAAATACTACAATCATTTCTATTTAATATGACTTGGATATACTTGTAAACATATTTACAAAACAAAGAAGTGATATACTTTGGAGAGTTTGGAAAATGTTTTCTGTATAGAGAAATTGCCGCTTTTTGTGATTCTGGTTCTCTGGGTTAATGTTTTACACTGAGAAAGACTTGCTATTCATAGCTAATTAAATGTAGGCATGAGCGCCCCGAGAATCTGCAGAAGGATGTGCATGATAGTATCCATCACAGAATGTTGTCTACTTCCAATACTGAATTGCAAAGTTGGGGATTTAGGACCAAAACCAATGAAAGACACACAGGTGAAGCAGAAGAGACAAAAGAAGTCAGTTGTATGATTTCCCATCTGAAAATATTGTTTCTTCAGAATCACAGTATTTCACAAAAATACAGTGCCTTGGACTAAAAAAAAAATGTAAAAAAAAAAAGTTCCTCTGTCTTTTTGAGGTTTAATACTAGTTACTTATCTTCTGGATAATATTTTACAGGATAACATTTTAATCTTGTGCTTTATTTTAAACGTGCTTGCAAAATTTATTTCAAATTTCATTCCCAAAAGGGTTGATTTGGGGTTTCAAGTCATGGCACAATTTCAGTTGAGAGTTAGGTTTTCAGACAGGAGCTGTCTGTCATCTAATCACATTCAGTTTTAAAAATGTTACATTAAAATGTAAGACTTTTGCAATTCAGCTAAAAAATTCTTGTCTGAGATTACATACAGTTTATGAAGCAACACAGTTCTCATTCATCTCAGACATGAGCAGTAATCTATAAATTAACCCCTGTTATGTACATACTGTATATGTTTACTTACTCTTTTCTATTGAAAAAAGTAATTTTAGTCCTCCCCCTTTCCTGCTTTCATATCTGAAAGCTCATATTGATTTATTTGCATAGAATTTGTCATTTGTAATGTATGCTACTGAGGAAAGCAGCATATCAAATACAAGTTGAGATGTCAAAGGTACAGCAGGAAGATCTCCTGCTTAAAAAATATCCTCATCTTTTAAATGCATGATATACAGCTGTGCTAGTCTTTAGTGCAAACAAACAAACAAAAAGGTAACTGTTATGGCCCTGATTACTTCTTTTAACAAACAGTCCATTAACATTTCCTCATACAGCACTGCACTGGCAGCTATCCAACGATATTTTCGTATGCACATTTGTTCTCGGAAGGTACCAAAAATCAGTCATTTTTCCCCAGCAGTTTGAGGTATCCCAAGTAAAAGTGAGTTTTCACATCATCACTGTGTGAGTCCTTAACCATTTGCAGTCTGACCCTGTGATTAATGTCGTGTCTGCTGCTAATTAGTTGCCTGGTGTTACGTGGAAATCCTCAAGGTTTTTCAAACTCATGCAGAAAGGATTTGCCTTATGTGAAGGCTTTCTGAATTTCTGGCATATTTTTAACAAATCTTATTATCTTTAACAGTTAGTAAAACGAAGTCTAATGAAATAGCTCACTTCTACTGGCTTGCAGAGATTTTGAAGGTGGTATATGTGATGTCAAATTATTACAAAAATTTGCTGGTTTTTTTCATCTTCATAATTAACCTTAAGCATTGTCAGGAAAATTTAAAATGGAAAACATGAATTATAAGCATTGCAAGGAGAAGTAAGCAAGCATATACACACTCTGGAAATGGTTGCATTCTTTTTTTAAAGGCATATGTAACAGAAAATGTTGGCATCAGACAGCTTCCATCATAGCGCTTGCCATTCCTCTCCATTCACAGTTTTTACAGTGCTTACTTACATAATTGGGTGGTATACATAAAAGCCATATTTATTTATTCAGTGTTGTGTTTGGCATAGATATTAACCAATTATTTTATATTACTGCTTTTCAGAGAAAAATCAAACTGAACTGACATTCTGTTTTGCAGTGTCTTCTATTTTTACTGTACCGAATGTAAGATTGCAAGCAGAGACCGGAGAAAGCATGAGAGTCTTTGGGAAAAACAATAGTTATGGCAAAGGTGTATCAAACAGCAAACATTGAAGAATACATGAGTTCATAATAGATAATGCAGGTAAGATGGTTATTGGAAAGTATGTCTTTGAAAATACAGTTTATTTTAGATTTTGGTAGACCAATGAAACTGAACTGTATGTTTCTTAAATTGCACGTGTTCAAGCAGATAATCTGTTTCTGCAGTATACATCTGTCAATATGATGAGTGTAAATTCTTGGCCTTGTGGGTAGGATCAGTGTGACTGACAGGTTGAAAACATCGCAGAACTCAGTGCCAGCAGATTAAACATTGAATTGCCTTTAATTTGGATTGAGGTATTCCCCCTGGTAAGATGGGGAGAGATAAAATAGCTCTTACCAATTCTCTTGTTAAAATCTGGGGCAAGGACAAAGGAATGGTTCCTTTAGTAGGTCTGGTAAACTTGATAGCAGAAGGGTGTTCTTGATGGAGACAGAAGTGTTGACGTTAATAAATTTGATTTGTATCTCTGGAATCTGCTAGAACTGTTTTTGTTCTTGGACAGCTTTGATACCCATTGGGGATTTGATACTCGATCTTTTTAATCACAGTTGTTCGGTGATGGAACAGTATGTAATTTGGCTCCAGATATTCCAATAGTAGAACAGAACAGAGAGGGGTAGGTGTGTAGAGAGGCTGCTTACTGACTTGAAGTAAGAGAGCGATTGCTGTGTAACTCTTCTGCTGCTCTTGTATCTATTCAAAGGTATAGACTGATATTTATGTGGCATATATTCGTTATCTGCAAATAGCTTCTGCTATTTCTGCTTGTTACAGTATCAGATGTTACTTTTCCTAATGAATTACCTTCATTGTTTTACTGTTGGTATTCACATGCAATTATTTGTTTTTTTATTCTGTAATGTTATGAAGGCTGTTTGCCTGGCAGACAGCAATGGCTGAATACTGAGAAGTGATTCCGGTCTTGACAGCGTACCCCAATTTTGCACGTTCTCTTTGCCAGCAAACCATTTAAGATTTTCTAATGTCAGAAATGAGGCTGCCTCAGAGCAGTCTGTTTACATCTTTATTGACAAGCTAATCCCTACTTTTTCCTAGGGGTGTGTCCCTGCAGACATTTCTTCAACCTTGTCTGCTCTAGCATGACATATCATCCATCTAAAGTAAACTTCAAATGTGCCCACATGTGCTAAAGATCCTTTGTGTGGAAGCTAATGTACAGAATCTTATTCCTAATGCACAAAATCTTCTTTCTGTTGCCTCCAAACAAATGAGTTTTCATTTATACAAAATGCATGATTAAAAATGTTATCTGTAAGCAGAGAGGGCCATGTGTACCTTTGATATACATTGCTGTACTGTTGTGGCTATTTAACCACAGCTTTAATACAAAATAGTACCTTTCTTTGTATTAAAGCTGGGGGCACTTAACAAATGTGAAGTAGTGGTTTGTAATTACTGATTACAGTTTTCCATCACTGCTTGGGACTGCATTGTGGTAGATGTGTACAGTGAAATAAAAAGTCAGTTCTTGACTGTACTGTTTAGCTTGAGCCATAAGATGGAGAAAATCAGATAATACTGAAAGAGTGTACAGTACAAAGTAAAAGTCTTACATGGGCTTGAACTCATTCAGATGAAACTAGAATATCAGGGGAGGCAGAAGAAATATGGACCTGGAACCTGGACGTTGGTGGGGAGCTGTTAGGATGAGCAGAAACCTCTAAAGGAATAAGACTAGCAAGCAAGAGGAAAGATCAGTCTGTGTGGAGAGAGTAACAAGTTAGGATAAATCAGACTGAAGTCTTGATAATGTGAAAGGGAGGCCTGGTGGAGCCTTAATCTGAATAGCAGGTGGCTGTGACTTTAAGTAGAAGAGTAGTGACTGACAAGTGGAATGTTCAATCAGTAAAGAGAGCAGAGAAATGAATGAGGTAGGAGTTGAGCCAGTTATTCTAGCAGAGGAGCAGAGTTGTAGTAAATGTATAGTAGCTGGTAGGATATTTAGTGTGAGATATTCAGTTAAAGTCAGCATTCATAAGGCTCAGTGAAACAAGAAGATGCATGAAAAGTGAAAAGATGACAGTAGCACCCCAGGGCCATGAAGTAAGTGAGGTGAGGATGGAGGCAAAAAAATGAACTGTCTCAGCAAGAGTGCTGGATAACTTAATACCCAGTAGAGTTAAAGGAAAATTAAAAAATGCCAATTATGCAAGGAAATAGATCAAATTATAAAAAAACAGAGGAAACCAAATACTTGTAGCCCATCTCTTGGACAAGACGAGTACATGCATGTTTTTATTCATCTTCTTGAGTGGACTTTGCATATAGATAGCTGGTAAGGAATTAATGGAAGAGGTGGAATTTATTTAATCTCATGTTGGCATCTAAGCTAACCACTAGAGTATCCTTTCAGATACAGAGAAAGAAGTACTTCGAGAGCTTGGTTCTTCTCCTGCCAGAGCTGACATTTAAATAGATCCAACTGATTGCACTCTTGAGGCAACTATTCCTTACCATGTGTTGTAAAAAGGAGCCTTTTTTCAGAAACATATCTGTGTGCCTCAGTATCCAACTGTGAGACTGCTGGTGAGCATGGAAACACAGCAGAGTGTGTGCAGTGGCCTTGTCAAAGGGACAAGATCTCTGTTCCTGCCTGTTTGCGGAGATCTGAATTTTGGAGTATGAACAATCTATTTTATTTTTTTAGTTCCCACCCAAAATAGCAGCTATGTATTTCCACTGAAAATGTGTTGAAGCATTCCAGTATTCATCAGGAAGCTGTAGAAGAGAAATATTTGTAGGCAGTTATCACTGAATCTTCTGAAGTGTAGGTGGGGAGAGTGGTTCTGGATTTTGTGTATTTATTTATTAGAACACATGCAAAAAATAAAAAAATAAAAAAATAAAAATTACACAAACAACAAACAATGAAGAAAAACAAAAAAAACAAGGGACCATTTTCAATCAATGCCAAAACCACATTGGTGCAGAAGTAAGTTCTAGTTTTGTGTTTGTTATGTCTCTTCTTTTCATGCAAGTGTTCCTCATTTTCTTTGTCAGGGTAGAATAGGGGATAGAATAGAGAGCTCCAACAAACAAACCGTGCCAAATCTTGCTGTGATAATTTAAGAAGTTATCATCTCCTGCTGAGCTCTCCATATGCTTGCGAGAAGCTGCTGCCCTAACAGTACACCCACTGAATTAAATCCACCTTTCCTTAGGTTTTAGAGAGCAAAGATGGTGGGCTTTGCCCAGGAGAGGCTGAGGCATGAGCAAACATCAGCATCTGCCAACTTTGGAAGCAGCAATTTCTGGCAGATCGGTGAGGGAGAGGAGCTAAAGGCAGCAACTTTGTAAATGGCTCTGTCATCATGTGTTAGAGCTCATCTGCTGTCCTCAGAAATAGCTTCAAAGAAGATGAAGAAACTGGTGCATCCCAGAGAATTTCTGTTGTTTAAAATATTGCAGTGCTTCAGTTGCCCGCCTGCAGTAAAAAAAAATGCCTAAAATAGTGATGACCTGAGACATGTTTCTGAAAAGTAATGCGTGTCAGACCTGTACAGGTAATAGGGTTTTTGTGGACTAAATTGTCATTGTCATGGACTCCAGAAGAGAGACAACACATTAATTCTGTGACCATGGGGAAAGAGCTGGCATGTGAAGTTACTGCGGTCAATTTTCAGACTGGTTCCTGTTGGAGAAAATTAGTAAATATGTAATAATGAGCTCTATTTTACACAAAAGAGTCTGTCAGCGGTGAATTAGACGGGGCATTTCAGAGAGAGAGGGAAGAAATCTTTTGACCATATCCAAGTTTCTTCAAAGCTTTTTGGTAACACCAAAGATTTTTATATTTTTATATTTTTATTTTGTGCCTGAAGGTTTTCCGTCTTTTTTTTTCTTTTTTTTTTTTCCCCCAGTAATCAGAAAGCATCTCTGTGGAAACATTCCCCGTCTCTACATATACTACTGAGATATACTGTATATAACGTTCAGCTATCTGTACATGTATTGAGAGTGGACCATAAGAACCTCTAGAGCTGCTTTTTCTTTTCGTTGGTGGAATACATGGCTAGAGAGTGTTCCTTTCTGGAGCAGGATGAGTCAAATTGTAATTGGAAAGACAAGGCATTACCTGGTACCAGATAGCAGGCAGTGTTTTCTCGTGGTGATTTATAATCCCTGGTTCTCATTGGCTGACCAGAGACATGAGATGTGCTCCTGACCTATTGTGTGCCTCCCAGAGCCACAGGGACAGCTTCATTCAGGATGGTAACACCATATGCTTTTAAAGTATTTAACCTGTATTACCATAATGAAATCCCCTGGCTTTCAAAATCACTTTGACAATTCACTGGAGCAAAACAAAAAGTGGTCTTTATTTGTGTTGCTTCACCACAGCACATGCATCCGAGCAATCCTGAATTTCAATTGCAGGATGCTGAATTCTTTCTTCCTCATACATTTAAGCTGGCAACTGACACAAGCCCAGCCAATGGAAGGGACGATGTTGTCATTTGGGTCAGCTCAGCCGTGTAAAACAAAATAAAGCTGAATAGGTGACAGTTACCAGTGTAATGGCAAAAAGGCTGCTTACTGAAGAGCTTGTTTGATTTGGTTGCTTTTGACTAGCAGCGTTCCAAAGCCCAGAATTGTTACGTAAAATTACCTTTTTCTACTTGCTAGCTGGGGAGGGGACTATTTCAGTCCTATCCAAATAATTTCATTTTTTATTTTTGGCCCTTTTTAAACTTCAGTGTTGCTTTTGCAAATTGTGTATGAGTGCTTCTTTAGCATTGCTGTGTGGAAACACAGTTGTTGCCTGCTTTGCACTAGTCAAGCTGCGGGGAAGCTGTAGTCCAGCAGTGTATGTGTCCGCAGTCAGTACCAAAAAGTCATTCTAATTCACTGTTTCCCCATGTTTACTCTGTCCTGGGTATCCCAGCATTGCTGAATCACCATGGAACACTGCATACTGTGCTTCTGAGTCTTCGTCGGTCCAGCTTCAGGGGATAAAACCCTGTAATTACTGTGGAAGAAGGTCTGCATGAAAGAGAAATCCCGGGAAGTTACTGTGTGTCAGCCACATTTTGTCACTGTAAAAAGCTGAAAGTAGACAGTAATGTTTTAGAGCTGCTAGATTTAGAAATTCTGTGCCTGGCTTGGGAGCTAAAAGCTGAGTCCTAGAAGCATAGCAGTCAACAGTCTCATTTTTAAATGCACTGTTTTCTTAATAGATCCAAGTAGATGTATACAGTCATTGTGCTGCTGCAGCTGAAAAAGATGGAGTGCTAAGTACTGAAGATGGGAGGTTTAAATTTCTCTTGCATCTTTTAGTACTAGACAGCGTCTATACATGAATGCTGAGGGTCAGTTTAATTATTTAACTAATACTGGATTTACATAAATTGACTTTCATGAAAGGGCTAATAAGATGCAGTTGTGGTGGGCAGCTGAAAGTAATTTGGGTTTGAGTCCAGTAATGATAGTACTAAACAGAGCTGAAATTGTAGCATCAATTTTAAAAAATGTTAAATTAGTGTTAAGCTGTGAAAGATCCAGAATCCAAGACATATTTTGGCTGTTTAATACTTTTCATGCCATTATTTTCATATGTTAACAACATAATGGTTTTATGAGACTGTTCCAGCTGTGCTTTACTTAATATCAAAGAATAAAATCACCACACTGATAGAATATGCCCTAAATTTAACACACAAGGGAGAAACTCCAGGCGTTGTGTTACATTTTCCTCTTGATATCTAAGAATTTATTATCTCATTCTTATTAGTGTAAAATAAGAGTTATAGACTGAATTTTGCCCTTTATTCAGCCATAAAGAAAATCCCACTGTCGTCAGTAAAATCTGCTCAGATGGTGAAAAGAACTGAGGAAATTGCTGGCCCATGCAAGGCCCCTGTCATACAAACCCCCATCTCCCTTAAGCACATGTGAGGCTGGAAGATGGAGCAGGTGCCCACACAGAAGTCCTCCAGGAACCTGTGGTGTGCCACAGGGAAGGGTGACCCACCATCCCATCATGCAGCTGGTGGGACCTGGAAATAGGTGTGATGTTCTGTGTCAGTACTGTATCAGTACTGGGTCATACAGCTTCCATTGGCTATGGCAATGTAAATACACTTTCATAATCTGGGGAAGCAAGCAAAAATTCATTCTCTTCTTGACAAAAAATCCATTCTGAGTGTGGGTATTCTACTGCATAGCATTGGGGAAAGTGAATCAGTGAAGTCCTTCTGCAATCCCACTCAGCCATCTGAGCACTGGGGACTGGAGCTTTCCTATACGCAGGATATAACAGTATCAGCACGTGTGCCTGAAGTTCCTGAACCAGAAGCACCACTTAACAATATAAGTGATGAATATGGGTTGTGGTGATGGAATCGTCAGGGAGCTCTGAAAGTGTCTGGGGGAAACATTTGTTTGAGAGGATTGGCCTCCATCTGGCATCACCTAATGAGCAAAAGAGCTTTGTTCATGAGTGTCCTGAGCCATGTGGGAAGAGAGTAAAAGGGATTTGAGGAGAGGGAAGGCTGATGCATGGAAATAAGTGAGCATGAACAGGATTTCCAGAAACGTAGGTAGTATTCTGGACAGGGAGTTAGTCTGGAAGTTTCTCTGGGGCTGAAGGAAGGTGAAGAGAAAGGAAGCAGAACAGAGAGAAGCAGCACCATTTCTATTGTTACCAACTGCATTTGGTGGGACAAGAATTTCCAGCCTCCGTAGCCAGGAGAGGTTGATCCTGGTTCAGTACAAAAAAGACAGGGATCTCTTGGAAAGAGTTCAGCAGAGGGCCACAAAGATGGTGAAGGGCCTGGAGCATCTCTCCTATGAGGAAAGGCTGAATGAACTGGGTCTGTTCAGCCTTGAGAAGACTGAGAGGGGACCTGATCCAGGTCTATAAATATCTAAGGTGTGGGGGCAGAATGGTGAGGCCGGACTCTTTTCAGTGGTGAGTGGAGACAGGACAAGGGGAAATGGCCAGAAACTGCAGCATAGGAAGTTCCGCATGAATGTGTGCGCAAGAACTTCTTTACAGTGAGGTGATGGAGCACTGGAACAGGCTGCCCAGGGGGGTTGTGGAGTCTCCTTCTCTGGAGATGTTCAAGACCTGCCTGGATGCCTACCTGTGTGACCTGGTGTAGGGAACCTGCTTTGGCAGGGGGGTTGGATTCAATGATCTCTGGAGGTCCTTTCCAACCCCTACAATTCTGTGATTCTGTGATTCTATGTTATTCTGCATGAAATTATTAGCTACTTACTGATATGATCTATTTAAGTCATGGAGTTTCATAACCGTATCAGCTACAGAGCTGGCAGAAGAAAAAGGTACATTACTGCTATTAGAGATGTACTTTTGTTGAGAGAGAATACCGTATTTTCTTGTTCCATAGCATAGTCTGGAGCCTATTTTTAGTTCTTTTCTAATGCACAATAACTTGCCTTCAGCACTGTGAAGATTCACTTTTGAAATAATTTTTATGTAGAGGTTTTAATTTAACAATTGCTAAAGCTGTAGGAAAGATATCAGTGATATTTGCATGAATGCATGTGCTCAGTTGCAATGCTGTTCATCTGTCTTCTGCTTTGTTTAGGACACAGAAAGTGGAACCTCTATGCCAGAAGAGCACTGTATTGTATTATTAATATTAGGATAGCAAATGATTCCTACTAGACAGGCTTTGTGATCCACTGATGCTTTAAGAAGTGTCTAGGCATGAAAGGCAGTTTGAGTTGAAGTGGGCTGATAGCCTGGGATGACGTTTGAATACACAGAGGACAATGTATAAATGACAATGACTGGGAGGGAGGCAAAAGCAGTTCTGAGCTATCCCCATTCTCCCATGGACAGTCACCTCTCCTCCGGGATTATTTCATCACGTGACTCCTCAGTTAGGCTTTGTCTAAGAGGAAAAGTGGAACCACTGAAGGGGAGAAACTGAGGTTTCCAGACAAAGCAGTGGCTTCCAGTGCTGACACACGATCTGTAACCCAGAGAGACAGCACAGCTAATGAGAGGCATTGCCTCTGAGGCACAATTTGCAGCATTCAAAAGTAACAAAACATATTACTTTCAGCAGTCAAAAAACAAAAACAAAAAAAAAAAGCAACTAAAAAACAAAAAAACAAACCCTAATTTTTATATTTTACATGAAGAGAGAGCTTTATGTATACTGTGTGTGTAGTTTATGTTGCCTGATTCTCTATGAAACAAAGAAATCAAACCAACCAGTGCAAAATATGTGTACTGAATACTCCTAGGTGTGGGAAAAACTTGGCTTAAAAAAGCAGCAGTAGTTTAAAACTCCACTAATAAAAATAAATGAATCTATTCTGCCTCATCACTGGGAATGAGGGAGGTGTTCCTCATGTTTCTATTATTAAATCAATATAACAAATCAATGGGGAAAAAAAATTCTAAAATCTCCAATAGAAATATGATATGGAAGAATATGTCTGAAACTGTATCTTCCAATATTTAAAGAAGCAGAGACAAAATTGGCTATTTCTTTGTGACACTATTATAAATTAATAACGTTGTTTTGGAACATATGTGTGTTTTAACTTAGGAATTATGAGTGATCATTTTCTGCCATGAATACCTTGCCATTAGTTCTGTACAGACATTTCTATAACTCTCTTGAAGTTAATGTTTGTTAGTTAGTCCTTACTAACTGTGCACTGTACATTCCCACATGGACACTGTAGAATACTATGGCAGCACGTGATGTCACAGTATTAGCCTTTTTGTTCAAAGGCTGTTGTTTGAAATTTATATTACACATTTGCTTTTAGTATCTGTCAACTTCACTTTGTGTATTGCTCATCTACTGAAATCTGGGTATTTTTTGGTCTGCCTGTTAAGTTTGATTAAGAATAAAATGAGCTACATGTAGGCAAAGAATGTCTACACAATTAAATCTATCTTGTGTTCTTGAAGGCTTCAACAGAGAGTTATCTGTCACATCATAAAAAGAACAAAATCAAAACAAGTTAGTCATTATTGTGACTCTGCTTGGTTTCAGCCCAGAAAGTCTCAACTAACTATGTAGATACTGTATTTGTTGTTTCATGTGTCTGTGTGCAGACACTTGTAAACACAGAGGTGTAAATGTTGTCAGCATTTAAATTAGGTTAAAAATGCTATTTATGGCTTACATCAACAACAAAAAATATTCATAATCATCCCTAGGTGAAGACACTCATTTAACAAGCTTACAGCTCCTAATTAATTCTGTAAGGAATGCCATTTGGAAGAGCAGAATTATGATGTTTGCATATTGATGGTGGCAGGGAAAAATATATCTGTTTTCTATTTATATGGAAAATTAACTTGTGTTCCTCATAAAATGGCACATCTCGGAGGTACTGCTCTCAAAATGATTTCAGGCTAGAAAGAAATCAGTAATTACAGCACCAGGCATTCAGTTCTGCCCTAATTTTCCCCCCAGTTTTTCAGTGTTTCAGCTGCCTCAGAGACTTAAAGCACTCTCATTAGGTAGCTGCAGAGCTGCCTGCCTGCCTGCTGCATCGCGCTCGTGCTCGCTTTCTCCCTCTCTATCCATCTCCTTCTCTCTCTTTCTCTCTCTTCCCCTCGCTCCTGCCTTGGGAGTGACTGTGAAGATCATTTGCTGGAATGATTGGCAGGTTAGAGGATTCGATCAGATGAGTTCCTCTTAGTGCAGGTCAAAAAGGCTAGTTAGCAGGAGCTGTCGAAAAATGCCAGCAGCATTCGAAATGGGAAATGTCATGACTTCGAGGCAGGGGGTGCCACCTGGAACAGAAAGCCCCCAGCTCATTAGCAAGTTACAGGACGCAAGCTTAACTGGAGGGAGCAGAGGAGGAAAGATAATACCCAATAGGGAAAATTATTGTGAAGTGGAATTGATTTCATGTATAATTTGTTTATCACTAGAGGGGACAAATGCTGTCCTCCTGACATGTGCGGAGGAGCGTGGACTATGAATGAAGCAACTTAGCATAATCTCCAGGTTGAGCTCCAGATTTAAAGAATGCAAACTTCTTTCTTCCTGAGTGTGGAAATGATCAGGTCATGTTCTATTAATTAAACCCAACATACTCTCCAATGGTTTATCTGGGTAATTTTAGCAATTTAACGGAACGTGGTAGATATGAGCCACATTCATTATTAGCATGGGACAGTGTTTTGTTTTCTGGGTGTGTTGGTGGCTTTTTTAGCAAGCTGTTGTTGTAAAGAGACGTGTCTCTATTGTAAGTTGAATTATAATGTAGCTCCTTCTTAACCCTTATCAGGCTGCATAAAATCAGGAACCAATTTCAGCTACATGATACAATTTCATTTCTAGGAAGGAGTGCATACTTCTATGAAGTATGGATTTAAAAATAAATAAAGCATTTAGGTTTGGTGTTTGAAATTTAATCTGAAATGAAGACAGCAAGCTCTGCTGTCTGTTAGAGACTAAAAGAATGCTTGTATAAATACCAGTGTTGCAAAATACTTTATCTGAGACATTCCGTAATGATAAAATTGCAGGGAAACTCTCCATTCCACGCGCTTTAACTGGTTCATGGTCATTGATGTTGCTAAACATTCATTTGTTTCAGTATATTTCTGTATAAGAGGCATAATTCATATCAATGGAAATGAACTATGTAGATTTTTTTTCCCCAGTTTTTTTTCAGAAATGTGAAAAGCAGGACAGGGCCATGGTAGCTTCCAGAGTTTTTTTATCAGAGCATCTTTTAGAGGCTTTGATTCTAGCTGTGCTCCTCCTAAAGACAACGGGAGGATGCCATGTTCTTCAGTGGGAGCAAAGTTGGCTCCCTTATCAAAACTAACTTAGAGACAACAATAATATCATGGGTTGAGGAAATTAGATTTAAAGGCTGCAAGTTCTCCCCAACAATCTTTTTTTTTTTTTTTTTCAAACTATGTATCTTATTCTTGAGGAATGTGGTCTTTTATATATTAAATGTGAACTTCTTTCAGAAGTTTGCAGCTTGTGCTTATGCAGTCCTTTGGCTGAATACTGAGGAGTGTTTGCTTAGTGTTCTGATCCTTGATGATTTTTTTTCAGCTTTCATTTTCTTTCATCCATCAAAGATTTACAGTTAGTAATGGAGTAGCCAGGGTTTGTTTTATTGAGTAACCACAGGCTGTTGAATTTCCCTTTCTCTACTTAATGTGAATCAGAATCAGATTTTTTGAAAGGACTTTCTTAATCAAAATATTTGTACAGAGACTTACAGATTAGTGTTTTCTGTTTTGCATTTAATATAAAAAGCTTAGCATTAACATTCTGCTAGTTTGACAAAACAAAGAGTTAATAAAGCACAGTAAGCACAGGCATTCTTTACCTTTCAGATAACTTTTCAGTGCAACCTTCTTTAAGAAACACACTGTGAATATTGGCTGCCACAGTCTGCTCTAATGAATGCACAGCCTCAGACCTTTGCAAAGTTCAATACAGAGAGGAAAAATTTGGAGTAAAAATATACTCCATACAGATCCCCTAGGAGAATTTTTCACACCTTGGGTAGTTCTGCACTTGCCCAGTTACTATTTAAGTAAAAAAACTGGAAGTTAGTTAGAAAAGTTCAGAAGGTATTCATTACTCAGTATCTGCTCTGGTGCTTTGTCTGGGGAAGCGATATGCATTTAAATTATTTGAATGGAGTTTGACGATGAGACTTCTATTAGGAAAGGAGGTTGAGCTGTCTGGAGATCTCCAAGTATGTTAGTTCAGTGGAGTAAGGTAAGGCAAGGGCCAGTAAAAACACAAACCTGGGAAGATCTGCTAGACTTTAACCCTGAAATGTATCTGAGAGGCCGGTGTCTGTCTACATCTGGCAGCAGCTGCTGGGGCACAAGGAAAGGAATGTTTTGGCTAGGAAATTAGGCAAGTATAGATAATCACTTTTCCCTAGATTGTGTGTTCCGCGTGTTGGTGACCTGTGCATGTCCCATGTTCCTGACCAAGGAAGTTATTATTCAGAATTAGAAGTACATAGATAGAGTTCAACAGTTAATGTTTCCCACAAATCTATATTTTGTTGTAAGTAAAAGAAAGTAGCCTGAAGCAGAAGAAGGCATTTAATTCTTCCTCTTCCTCTTCTTCTTCTTTTTTTTTTTTTTTTTAAAACTGGATGGCTTCTATATTTTCATTATTGACTCAGTGTTTTCCTAGCTTCTAGGAGCTTTATAATAGAAATGAAGAATGGTAGCAAGCAAGGAATTAGTAAATGCCTACTATCCTTCAAACTTAACCTGGAAAGCATTCCTGCAGTTCTTTGATATTTGCTCAAATCCTGACTTATCTCTCCTTAATGAATCCTGGTTTGTTCCTTGACTCTTTAAGGAATATCAGAGAGTAGCAGTAATGGGAAATCACATACTCATCATTTCATCTCTACATCTCTGCTCCAAAGTTCTGCACACCTGCTAGTATGCGTTTGGTGAAGTTAACTCATCTTTGTGAACCACTTTTCAGCCAGAAAGGAGCTCCAACACACAGTCTGTATTCCACGTCAGTGGCTCCTTTTATCAGTATTTGTGTGTAAAAACACACACTGTATGAATTGCCTATGTCTTTTTGGGGGGAGGTGGACGCACAGAGAGCGCTGGAAAAGTCTAGTGAGACTTGAAGTCATCTAAGCAGCTCTGTTGTAATGTGAGCAGTTGTTGATGAAACCTGGTTCAATCAATAACATTTCAACTTTTGTTTTTATATGTTATGTTCCAACTTAAATAGGACAGTATAAAACAATCCATATTTTGAACATAGGATCTGGCCATGTCCTTTTTCTTTCCTTCCTTTATTTTTTTAACCTTTATTCTGTGACTTTGATATCAATCACTTTGTAGTGGTTTTTTTTCCAACTGCATTACTTGTGGGTTGAAGTAAACCAATATGTCTCTCTCAAAATCTTTTCCTAAGACTTTGCCTTTTTTTTTTTAATACCTACATTAAAGTTCCCAGGAGGCTGTTAACGTACATGACTAAACCTTTTGTACGAGTGTTGACATGGAGTAAAGCACATAGGAAGTTTTTTGACCTGACTCTGTAAAAATCCTTGATCGGGATCTTAAAGTGTAAGTCTTAATTTTGATACTTAGAAAATGGGATATTATTTTGGGATCATTAACCCTTGCCATATTTCCTCAGAGAAGTTAAAAACTGAGAATTTCTGATTTTCCAAATACTACATTAGCTCTCTTGTGTAGACTGCACTCCTCACTTCCTTTTATCACCTCCAAATCTCTTGGCTTTCTGGGAAACTACTGTACCAGCTTGTGTGATACTGAAAATAGGAAGGTTACCAGTAAGTCACAGCAGGACATAGTCATTGCCTCCTCTCTGAGAATCTTAAATGCAGCATAAAGAAACTGCAACACACCTGGGGATTTAGGTGGGTGTTTTAAATGTGTCTCACTGGAACAAAGTGGTTCAGAAATCTAATTCTCTTTTCCTGAGCTACTGTGAAAGGCAGAGAGTAAACAGAGCTTAGTCTAAATGCATGAGTCCTTACAGAAACACAAGAGGGAGAATAACATCTAAAATTCAGGAATGTAGGAAGATACACTATTCAAGAGCACCTAAAGCACTGAAGGCCAAAAAAAGGCAGGAGGGCCACCAGATGTCGTCTGTAAAATTTCTTTGTTTAGTGTGTGTTTGGTGGAATCAACAAAAATTTCAGCTCATATCTGTGAAAGAAACATACTCTTTACTGGATATTCTGACTTTCTGTTGTGAATCCACTATGAATTGCAATCATGGTAATGCAAAAAATTTAGCAGACAGGCCTGCCACAACACCAACCCCTCCACATATGTGCTGTGGTCAAGAAATAAAGGGAAATAAAGTGGATTTTAGAAACATGTAAGTAACTTTAGTCTTAATACTATGATGTGTTCTTCAAAAAATGGTTGCATTTCAATGTTTGAAGAAAAAATGGCAACTTTTATTAAATCATAACATAGTCTGGAAGTTCGAAGCAAACACTGTGTAAGGTTATGTGCTGGAGGTAAGTGGATACTACTAAAAAGTTAAACCATAATTATTAATTTGTGAGCTCAAGTAAAATGAGTTGCTCCATGTCTGCTTGAAGCTTTGTCCTCTCTCCCTTTTTTCTTTCTTTATTAACTTCTAAGGTCAGAAACTTACAATATAAAATTTTTCAGATCACAAATTATACTTACCTTGTTCATCAGAGTTCACAACCCATTCTGTCGCAGCATTACTATGTGGCACTGAAATAAATGCCACGTAGTAATGAATTGCAGTGTGTTTGCCACTTTTGGTACAGTGACTGGATTTGTAACACGTAAAACACACAGACGTACACACACACACGCATGCCCACTGATCCCATTGTGAATTCTTTACACAGCCAGAAATTTCTTTGCTCTTGGTGCACATCCAAGGGGGAGATTGGAATGTGAAGAGACTTAGCTTTGTAGTCACTCACTTTTGTATATAGACTGCATGCAGTTATGATGGATAGGTATCCTTTAAGTCCCAATCTTTCTGAAAGGCAAAAGAATTCCAGCAGATGTAAACTCAGTAATTAAATAGAGAGTGCTGTCAGCCTTTCCTTCATTTAACCTAAAATAGAAAACAGATAAGGGCAGACATGAGGTCACGTTTTGCCTTTTAAGGTAAATAATCCATGTGAGCTTCCCACAGCATTCTGCCTCAACTAGGATAAATGTGGTCGCTATATAGGGCTGGGTCTGTCAAATCTGATTCCTGTGAGAATCTCAACACACAAGGGATGTGCAACACAAGGCAGGGCTGGACTTGGTCTGTGCGTTTCTTGTGGGGTGGGGGAAGAGTGTTGTGTAAAATGCATCACATCTGCATAACTTGAGGATTTTGAATTGGTCAAATACATACACTGTGGTGCTAATAGAAACAGATCACTTATCACCTTATTTAAGGAATTAGAAATGTATATTCATTACTCCCTGTTACCCAAATAGGATGGCCATCATTCTGTATTAATGACATAGCTTTATTTTACTCATTACATTTTTCTTTACGTTTTATCCAGCTGAATAGCTCAGTGCTGCCAGGGTGTCCTATATCATATGGCCAGCTTTGCCTTTTGAGCTGCCTACATCACAGTTTTCAGTGGCTCCCTATCTCCACTGTCATTCCTTTTCTTTACTCTAGATGTTTCCAGGGAGGAAGAAAAGAAAGAAAGAAAAGATTAAAAAAAAAAAAAAAAGAGTGGGGGAGAAAGAGACTGCTGTGGAAAAAATAAAAGTTTAAAAGAAAACCAGAATGAATGCTTCACTTGTTGTCTTTTAGCACAATTACCATACCTTAGGAAATATGCAGGGAATAGTTAATTATGACTAAATGAGCTCCTTTTAGAGTTCATGGCAGGCCCCAGCATCCAACTGTCAGTGTTGTGAAAGATATTGAATTGGAAGGCTGGGCTCGCTGTCAGCCAGTAGGATGGTCTGCCTGAGTAAAATAGACAATGAAAAGATAGCTGGGTGAGGGTAGCCTCAGCTAGGGAAACACGTATGGCATTTGCATACTTCTCCTGCAAAGGGGATTTAATCCAAAGAAAGAGGGAGATTTCTGTATTGTCAGCCAAGGCTTTGTTCAGGGCGAAGAGCAGAAGGAAATCTGATGAAGGGGCCTTTCTGAAGCCCTTACTCACAGACGTGAGGTTGCTCTAGTAAAGTTATGTACTTTGGGATTGTTTACACACTATTGTCTGTATGGAGATCTTCTGAACTGAAAGATCCAAAGTATTCTTCTTTGCTAACACAAAAGCGGGGAATTTGTGTGGTAAAAATGACTTACGCTGCAAAACTGAACGAGTTCTTTTCATTATGTGCACAAAATACTCTAACGTTCCTTTTTTTGGTGCAGGCAAAGTTTCCTGGTATTTCTCAGCTGTGCTCATATATCACAGAATTCTTTCAGACTAATAAAAATAAAACCAGGAGAATTATGTTCTCAAAGTTGAGATAGCAGAGAAATCAGATAACCTCTAGGCTTAAGGCAGCCAAATGCTTGCTGCCTCCTCCAAAACAATTCTTTGTTAAGAGAACAGCATCCTGCCAACTAAAAATAGCGTTTTAAAAGTCAGTTGGGGTAAAGGACTGTGCCTCCTCTAGGATCTTTTCTGTCCTATTTTTTTCTTACCTGAGAGATGGGTCAGAAGCCCTAAGCTAAACCCATTTTGTAGAAAATCTGTAGTAGAACTATTCCATTCCTAGAGCTTTTCCAGATAAAATAAGTGATTAGTGTTTCAAAGCCAAAACCTATTTAAAAGTGTTGGCAGGCAAATTACTCCACCTTGGAGTAATAACTCTGCTGACAGAGCACACAACCACCTTCTGAGGTTTTCACATGGAAGAAAGTGCATCATCTCAAGAATATTAATATTTAGGGACCAAATAAGCTGCATAGCAGAACAGCATCTGAAATATATAGCTTTTGGGTTTTGTTGCTGTAATTTTTGTGTCACCACCATAGTCCAAACGATTTTAAATAGTTTTTAATTATGTTGATCTCAGTAAAGATCCCATTCTTTGTGGAACGTATAATATTACAAAATCTATTCTATAAATATCTCTGTCAGCATCTAGTTACTCATTTTCCCTTCAGCTCTGTTTCTTAATGGTCATTGTAAAGCAACATATGTTTCCCTGTCATGCTTCGTGAGTGTGACGGATAGCAAAGTCCCTGCTTGAATATAGCTTGTGTTTTCTTTAATGGAAGTGCGTACTATCTTTAAGGCTTGGTCAAATGCTGGGAAAGAACATGCAGAGCAATTTAAAAGTTGGAATATGAGGTTGGATATATCTGAATGGATATATCTGTTTGCTCTGCAATTGTTTAATAGTTATAATTAAGGAGAAAATAAATATCTCTTTAATATTAATAAATGATTGAACATATGATGAAATTTGGCACTCAGTTATACGTACTGTGGCCAGTGGTTATTTTTTTAACCTCAGACACTTCATTATGCTCACTTTTGTTCAACTAATAATGATAAACATGAATCATTAAATACTTAGCCTTGTTTGCTCCCACACGGATCATAAAACATCACAGAAATATGAGACAGAAGAAGGTCTTTGAGGAATGAGCTATAAGACACCAGGGCACCTCCAGACTTCAGCGTATTGATGCAACTTAAAAATCAAGCACCAGAAATGGAGTCAGGTAATGGAAAATGTGCTTTATCCAGCTGCTTGCTGAGCATTGTCGGCCATCTGGACTCTAGAAAAGCCTGAATCAATTTTGGTATCTCCCCTTTTTTTCCCATCCTACTGAAAACTGGAAAGAGAGATCAAAGGTTGGACAAGATGGGTGCTAAACTGAGGCGTCAGCTGGCACTCAGTGTGCACTTCACACCTTCCTCTACTAGTTTAATTTATGCCTTAAAGTGTTTACATTTTTCTAGCTAATTTGTGTAGCAGAAACTCTGTGCTATAAGAGCTATTTACCAAATGGTATCCACTGCCAGGAAGCAAAGCAGTGCTATCCATAAAGTAGTTTTTGACTGGCTACAGAGACGAATAAAGAGTTGAATCCAACATGGGTGTAATGTCATACACAATTTCAAAGCAGTTACTTTTATATTAACTTCTGAGTTTTTATTGCTTCATAAGAAAGGGATAGCATCCTCCTACAGTTCTTCCCTCCTGAAGGAAATAAACTGATGTGAATGCCTCATATGCTGGCCATCTTTTCTGCTGCCTTCAGTGGTTATAAAGATCCTGAACTCAGAAAGAAGCAGTATTGGGAAAACAAAGACAGGAACGTGGTAGAAATAAACATGTCATTTAAACCTTACAGGAAAATGAGCATGGTTTATTTAAGCATCCATTTTAAATAATAGCTAATG
The DNA here is from genome assembly GCF_951394365.1 of Tetrao urogallus. Classification (NCBI taxonomy): domain Eukaryota; kingdom Metazoa; phylum Chordata; class Aves; order Galliformes; family Phasianidae; genus Tetrao; species Tetrao urogallus. Next base: position 29,776,797 of record NC_136820.1, on the reverse strand, counting down.
CTAATATTTTAGTAACACAAAGAGAGATCTGCTGCTGCTCTCATTCTCGGGCTCCATTCCCATTGAAGGCAGCAGGAGCTGCACGTATAGCTCCCAGTGCTTGCATCTTGAACAGAATCTAACATGAAGCTGAGCAGTGTTAAAAACTAGGAGCCAGGCTCAGTCCAGCACTTACAGTCAGCATGTAGCAAGATGAAGGAATGTTTTCAGTTCTCTTCCTTTTTGTTTCAAGGTAAATGTGCGGTCTCCAATTAGAAATTACCCTTTGTTAGCAGTAGTCATCTGCGCCTCATCCCGGTTTGCGTTTTTCCTGTGAGAAGTGTGTCAGAATTTGGGGGAACTAAATATACTTCTTTGTTGGCGAGCTTGTTGAGCACAGCACAGCGCTCGCTTTCCCACCAGGAAGGTCAAGGCCGCTGGGGGGCCGGGCTATTTTCTGAAATGATCCCTACTGTCTGTCCATGCTGTCTGACAGATTGAAACAGTTGTCTGTGTCACAGCTTTCAATGCTTTTTAAATGCCTCACTTTCCATGAAAGACATAAAATATGTAGGCAATGGGAAAAAAAATGTTAAAGGAGCAATACTTTCTCTTGTATAAAGGGGGACTGGGTTTTCTTCTCTAAAGTAAACTTAATTCTGTTTAAAATATGTTTATAAGCTGACTTATGAAAAAAGTTATCTGGAAGAATGGGCGAGTCACAGCTTACATTCTATTTCTGAAACCTCATTTTAAAATTAGGGTAATAAAATTTTTAAACACACTCTCATTCAGTAGCTGAACTGAAATAGTAAGTTTTCTTTGTTCACTTATACTTCAGCTTAATATATTTTGATCTGAGGTATGTATAGAGCCTGAAGAAATTGGTACTGTGCTGAGCCTTCAATACTCTCCAGATAATTGAACTAATTAAATCTTTACCAACATTAACACAACTCCAGCATTCCTTGGACAGTGGTTAATTACTGCATGAACATGGCGGGCTTAAACTAAACAGATGAAAATAGAGTCCTGTGGAATGGGTATTGAGTTTATTCTTTATTCATCTTTTGATAAGGTTTAATTAAAACTGCCTCTCTCCATTGTGGTGAGAATGAATGTGCTTGTTTTCTTAGTGAAAGCCAAATTATTCACTTCAGCCACGGTTCAATAATCAAAGGCTTTGCAAAGTTTTGGGTTATATTGTAGCTGTGGAGATATAATTGCTGCAATTCTCTATGAAGGTTTTATCTTTTTATTACATTTTCTTATTTATTTATTTATTTTAAAAGAAAATTAGAGCATCTATTTTCTGATGTTCTATTGTAATGGGTTTTATGCAGGGCATTTTTTTGTAAACAGGGAGCGAGCTGTTTAAAAGAGTATAAAATAAAAGATACTTTTATAACTGTAATGTAAAAATTTCTTTTAAAAGTCTCTGTTCCATGTTTTTAGAGTAATACACAAATTGAAATGCAAGCTTATATGTAAAGCTATCTTTATCAACTTGAATATTAATAAAGGAATGGTCATTTCTTTTTATGACAGTAATGGCAGGGAAGTTACATGACTCACCATTCTCAGACAACTGCTCATTACTCTCTGGGCACAATCTGTTGAAAGAATTGCTAATTCATAAGGCTGGAAGATGCAACTTTGTAAAGTATACTACTGAGAGCTTCCTAATGCGATGTGTGAAGTACAGAGTGCAGTACCAGTGATACAACAGAGTAAAAAAAATCCTTGGAAATCATGTGACATTTTGGGGCAGGAACAATGGGATATTACTGAAGAAAAGTTAGAACAAGAGAAGAGGTCGTGACCGTGTATAATGCATGCATGTTGCCGTGGACTTGCCAATCCCACTGGAGAGCTGTAAGCTGTAGCATGAGGCTTTAACTTTTAAGTAGAAACTCATATTGCAAGTGCACATAAATTCACCGAGAAGCGGCAGAGGAGGTAGGAAATAGATCATTGCTCATTTCCAAAAGTAATTACCGCTCTCTTTTCATATATTTGGCAGATAAGTTAGATGGACCACAAGAAGGTTGTCATCAAAAGTGTTGCACAGTTTTCTTGGTGTTCTGTTTGCTCTGATGAGCTCTGTTTGTTCTGATGAGCTACAGTGTGTTTATGAATAATGTTCTGACAGAAGCCTAGCCTTCTGTCAGGCTTTTGCTTTCCACCTATGAAATACTAATTTCACTTTCTGATATTTAGCATAAACAGCTGTGACATTGTTCTGTCCTGATCTGGTGTCATCACTTGTGTATTCCAAATTGACACTGTAGTTTTGACTTAAAGGAGAAAAAATTATTTGCTTCATGTTTTTTGCTTTTGGTTTTGCGACTTTTCTCTTATAGGGAATTTCAAATGGGTAATAAAATACTTAAGACCAAAAGTCAAATCCTCCAAAATCAACCTCCAATGCCAAAGGAGAAAATAATCTGAACAAGGTCTCTTGAACTGTGGAGTTGGATTTAGCTGGTTGCCCTTCCTCCTTCTGACTGAAACCCAGAAGCATGCTCACTGCATGCCTAGTGCATCCAGAACTATTTGGAGTTCTTGGCCAAAGGATGATTAGTTGGAAGGCTGTTGTCAGATGCACAGAAATGCAGTACCCTTGCTCTTTGTCATGAAGTGAGAGCATGTTAGTCCCAGATAAATGCGTAAGGATTTTATAAGTGCAACTATTTATTTAGGTCTTGCACTGAAGTCAGCATTTGCTCTATTCTGTTCCTTGAGGTATAGGAATGTACCTCAGCCTGGAAGAGTGGGGACACTGTGTTAGTCTTGTCTTTGTAGTGCTAGAGAGTGCGTGCTTACAGTCAGTTGTATTTCAGCAGTGAAAGCTGTATTCTACTTTCCTGCTAAGACAGCAGCAAAGTCATTAGAAATAGTTTTTAAAAAGTGTTAAATTAGGTCATCTCTGAGTCCAGGCATTCACTAGAATTATTTTCTAAATAAAGCTTTTCTATTTTGTTAGATTTATTTTTCTTTAGTATAAAAATAATATATATGGGAGAACTATTATTTTATCTGAGCCTCTTCTAAATTTTTTTCTTTTAAATCACTTGAAATGCTATTCTAGGAAATAGATTTCTTAATTATTTTAAGGGCTTTGAGATATTTTTGCGCTAATTTCACCCCACTGACTTCTGTGTATGTATTGCACGTAAAGATTTTCCATTTAATACAGTAAACTTATGCTTCCATAGTTAACATGGGGTCTATGCACTCCTGTTTTGCCCAGCAGAACAAATTCGATACGGATCAAGAATGGACACCTGATCTCATTTTCAGAGTGTACAGTGGCTTCATGCTGGTTAGTGGGCAACAGAGTTCCTGGCCCATTCTAAAGTTTCTGGTTCCAATTAAACCCATAAGATTTTTATTTATCAGATTTGAAACTAAAGGATTAGGTTATGCTGGGTCAAAGTGATTTTCACTCAGTCACAGGAGTTTTAAAGCTGGGTTTGTGGCACTGTCACACATACTTCCGTCAATCAATTTTTCCTGAACTGTTAGCTGAAAAATTATCTTCTAATATTTGATTACATTAAAATAATTTTGCTGAACAATTTCTTTTAAGTGATGATAAAAATCTTCAATCAGATTGGGAAATCCTGATGTCATGGAAATAAGAAAGGGTTTCTAGCTGAAGTTGCTGAAAAACTGCTTGCTCAAGAGATTATAATCTAATCGGAGTGCATTGACAGATTTTCATATGTGCTCCTTAAATGCAAAGGGATTGTTGCATGTTAATTATTTATTAATTCATATGGCTTAATACTCATTAGCATTTTTTAATATGGGCTATGCTGCACTATGGCAGCTTTGCATATCGTCCATATCATCCCTACAGATGTCTTAATTTGGAGAGTTTCTGAAGTGCTTGACTAATAGTAGACACAAACTAAATTGTGTGTAAATGTGTTTATGAAGGAGCTTTTTAACACTCCTCCAGTAGCCACTGGGTAAAGAAGACAAACTGGTCTGCCTTTACTCTGTATTGCAGTAATTAATTTTTAGGTAATCTGATATTCCTTTAACAATTTTTTTTTCCTAAATGGTGCAACTCTTTCATGTTTCTTTAAACTGTTATTCAAGCAAGAATAATTATGCTTGCTTCCTTGCTTTTTGATTTGATTTTGATTTTATAATCTACAGTAGTGCAAACAGGTGATTTCCTTAAAAACAGATCCATGTATAATTTACAGGACTGGCACAAAAAAATCCTAATGACTTACACGTACATGCCTTATTAACTTGCCTCCAGCCACAACATTTACATGCTAAGAAGTTATAATCTTTATGCTATCAAATTTTACTTGATGCATTCCAATGTCATGTTTTCTTTTCCTTATAGTTACTACGTTGTGATGATCAGTCCCTGCATTTGCTGTTAATTTTATTTGTTCCTATTTGGAAGTGCTTCATGATCTGCAGAATGTGGCTGCTTAACTGTCTGAAGTAGAAAATAAGCTTTTGACATTCCAATATTTACAAATTAGCAATATTTTTCATTTTGAGGTTTAGGGGTATGTTTTCCATGTTATGGAAGGGTAATCTAATTGTTTTGTGTTTATCTTGATTTGTGGCTCAATTATCTCAGAACAGTGAAATTCAGTGATGCTAAGTATCATGCAGTAATTCTTTCATGCTGTACTGGAACTGCTGAATCACGGCCTGAACCTCTGATTGACCACCTGAGGTGAGCACTGAGTCAGCCACAGGAGCACAGGTGAAGGCAATTCTCCTGTGCTGCTGGAAGGGGTGGAGCCTGGCTGCACCTCTCCTAGACCCCGTTTCAGAGCTGACTACCAGTGGGGAAGGATCTCTTTTGGAGATTGCTCCTCTTGGAGTCTTCTCAGCATGCCCTGGACAGGGGTAAGCTTTTCATCTGTTCTTCTTTAGTGTGATAACGTGTTTAGCCTGACTTTTCTGTATATTTCTTAATTATAACATCCATATATTCATTGATTACACACATGATCTCTTGCCATGCCTTCAGCTTTGTAGGCTGCTACTTCTCTGCATAAAAACTGCTTTTATTCAAGTAACTTGCTGGCCTGTCAATTCAGGATTCATTCCTGAATACTCAGTGATACTTAAATGCTCCAATCATCACATTAATTTGTAGTCAGGATTCTTGAGAAATTACTAAATTTCTATATCTTATGAAATACTCTAGATGTCTTATCACAGAATCGTAGGGGTTGGAAGGGACTTCAAGAGATCATTGAGTCCAACCCCAGCACCAAATTAGGTTCTCTACTATAGATCACATAGGTAGGCATCCAAATGTTCTTGAATATCTCCAGAGGGGACTCTCTGGGCAATCTGCACCACTGCGCATCACCCACACTGTAAAGAAGTTCTTTCACATGTTTGTGTGGAACTTCCATACAGGCCATTGCTCCTTGTTCTATCACTACACACCACTGAGAAGAGTCTGGCCTCATCCATCTGCTTCCCACATTCCGTTAGATAATTATAAGCATTAGTCAGATCCCCTCTCAGTCTTCCCCGGGCTGAACAGACCCAGGTTACTCAACCTTTCCTCATACGGGAGATGCTCCAGGCCCTTTATCATCTTTTTGGCCTTCTGCTCATGCCAACGGATAGGACAATTGCAAGTAGATAAAAAGAATATTGCTTTAGGAAAAAAGTTAATTTATGCATAATTGCAGACAACCCCTTGAATGCATATTATTAATTCTTCACTTTTTTGTAACAAACTAAAAATCTGATACAGAATTAAATAAAACCTATTGAACTTCCTTACCTATAATCAATTCTTTGAAATTTGCAACAACAGCATAATCAAATTGAGGACTTTTTCCAGCTATAAAATATTTCTGCTAGGTCCCCAGTGTAAAGATTTACTCTCATTTGCTTATCTCCTTCAGTAGAGTTGCTTTAATTCATGTTTATCAAGTACGTGGTAGAGCAGTCCTCTGTCTTAACCTGGCTTGCTTATTTTTTCTTTTAGTTGTGCACATTAGAAATGAGAAAACAAGTATTGCCTTAACTAGTAGTCTAGTTGGATTAATTCTCTTTCATTATATTAAGCATTCTTTAGGCTGAATAAGTAGCTTGAGCTTTTACAATGTTAGTATTAATCTGAAAGGATGACAGATAGGCCAAATAGTCCTCCAGTAGTGTTACTGGACAGCTACTGTTAACAATGGTTCAGAAGGGTTCAGAATGCAGATACTAAGAGTGCTGGAATAGCTGAAATTAACTTTTATATAAGGCACTAAATCTGGTAAGTACTGTTCTCCTCAGAGATGGCAACTGGAACATGAGTTAACTGCTTCTCCTTCAGTTTCACTCTGTTCTTTCCTTCTTCTGATTTGGATGGTTTGTGCATCTCCAAAGCAAAAGGTCATCTCCCTCACAGGCATCACAGCCACTTATAGTAAGCTTCCTGTAACACGTTTTTGAGTGCATGTAACTCCACCATCTGAATAAAAGGAGACCTAGGCTTTTTTTTTTTTTTTTTTTTTTCCTGTCATAGTACTTTGGAACAACAGAATAAAGCCCTCTGACATCCCTTATTTAGGTAGGGGCTGATAATGGAGAGATAAGTTTGAATGTCTTCCTTAGCTGAATGGCAAAATATCTCTTTCAGTAAGTTCCAGATCTTTACATGAAACTCAAGGGAACTTACAATCATACAGATAGTTAATGGAAGGTGTTCCCATCCTTGCACAAATGGGCAGAAGTCACTGACAAGGTGCAAGTCTCACTGCTGGCATAAAAAGTTGCTGTTAGGAGCAGGAGAGGTGGAAGAATAGAAAAATTAATTCCCCTTTTTTAGAACACAGTCAGAATAGTCTTTGTTCCTGTAGAACACAAGGTAGCCCACATTGTTTCAACAGTTCTGTTAAATAGACTACATTTACTGTTTGAACTACATTGGATTTGAGCTTCTGAATGAGGAAACACTGAGTGATTCCTTTTTTTACCAAAGTTTCTGGACCTAACGGCCAGTAACAGAGATGTACAAAGCCTGAATAAAAACAGAATACAAAGACATTCTTGCCATTAACTCGTTATAAAGGGTCTCAGTTATAAAGATTTCAACTCTATTGCCTCTAGTCTATTGTTGCAGATATTCCAATCTTTATCACTGAGGATATCTGATGGATAGCTGACCAGTAAGATAAGGGAAAAGCTTTTAAATACCATATGCTCCAGATAAGGTAAGTTTGTTTGTTTCTTTTTGTCTCCCAGAAAATACCCAGAATCTTGGTAGTCAGACTAAAGAATGGCCTTGTCCGTTGTTGCCGGAGTACTTGCCATGTGCACAGCCCAACTGGAAGTGGAAAAAATATGTAAAAGAAAGCTCCCATTCAAGTTTAGGTGAATTAAATCCTGGAAGAGCTGGGTGCATTCAATCATGGAAGAGCCAAGTTGTTCAAAATAAGCTAGAATGTAGGAGCTAACATGATACCATGAAGGTATCTCCAGTTGCCACCACTCAAGCTTCAACATTTGAACAAAGTGACAAAATCTATTAGAGATAAGCAAATGTAATGAGATGTAAAGATGGAGAAAGAAAAATGCCCTTGTGATGAACTCAGATGCAGAGCAGGCCTTACCAAAGGAATGAGGCAAAGCTGCCTCATTCAGGAGAGAACATGTGTCTAACATAGTGTGGAGGGTTCTTGGGTAGTCAGAGGAATTTTTAAAAGGCTACACAGCTCACTGTTGGGAGAAACTTAATGTGCAGGTTTGTCTCTTAAAGGGCTCAATATAGTTCTTGAGCACATTTTGAAAGCTTTTGCTATGTTTTCACTGTTCCTCAAGCCAAGAACTGACACCCCCACTCCTGCCAAATCTGCAGATAACATTTTCTTAATTAAAGGAATTCAGAAGTGGGAGTTAAACCTTTCTGTGCTCCTTTGGGGTTTATACAATCTTTCATCATGCCAGGGAAATTGACTACTTGTAAGTGAAGAATCAAATCTCAAAGCTCTGCACAAGTAAATGAAATGTCTTTTGCACACTAGAGACCTTTTCATCACAGTTCTGTGTTTCAAGGGATTTCACAACCTTTACTTGAGGGAAGCAAATATTCAAATCCCTCTTAGACCAAAATAAAGGAAATACGTCAGGTTCAATTACCACTGGAGTTATCAGCCTCTGAGATTTTTTCATTTGCATCTTTACCATCTGTTTCATGAAGTTGTACATAAGCTTTTCCTAGGCTGTAGGATCATAGAAAAGGGGTGACCACTTCAAAACTTCAAAAAAAAAAAGAAAGAATCAGCCAGAAGTCTCAGAAGTTGCTGAAGTCCTAAGCAGCACATTTCAGGTGAATTCCAGCAATGACATTTTTTTAAATCTTTGTTCTGTAAATTTTCTGGAGGTGAAAATCCACCTACACATAACAGATACAGTATGTGTGCATGCATATATATATTATATATACACACATATATGTAGTTGATCTGCTTTGAAGACAGTAAATTTGCCAGAATCCTTTTGTTATTATTTTGGATTGGAGGCGATTTCTGAAACGTGCAGTTTAGTTCTTGGAATTGTATCTTTTTAAGCACTTGAAGAACAAGAGTGATTTTATTGTGCATTGAAACCAGAAAAAAACAAACAAACAAACAAAAAGAGCAGCGAAGACTTGAGATTTTACAAATATATAATCAGTACTATAAGAGAAATGGTGACAGTCTGGATATTTAAAATCTATGGACAATGGCAATGGCCAGAGAACAAATTAGGTGATCTGAAATGTGTTTTCTGTGGTTCCTTTGTTGTTTAGAGCTAGTGCAATGTAACTATATTTCACTTACTGTTTTAGAGACTACAGGTTTTTTTTTTGGTGGTTTGAAGCTCTGTGTAATCTGCTGATGGTGTGTGGATAGCTTTGACATTGTAAAATAAGCAGTTTTCTACATTCTGCATAGCTTAGGGGGCTTTTGATGTATTTTATCTGCTTCTTTGGATATTGATAGATGGGAATGTGATTAGATGTCATGCTAAACCTGTCCCCACTCCTTAACGTATCTAGAATACTCTGTTAACAAGATGTTGCAGCCAACCGTAATATATAGTGTCCTTGTGTCAGAGGTGGGTTGTGTCCTTCTTTCTAAGGTACTGCTAAGTACTTTAGTATGGCTCATCCTGCATTATTTCCTCTTTGCCATCTCTACTCTGGCTTCCTCTAGTAGATGAGGTAAACTTTTTGCCCATTTTAAGCTCTATCTCTGTACCTTAAGATAAATGCGTTGGGGAGGGGAGGGGGGAGGGGGGAAGCTGGGAGTTGTTGGCAACTTGAAAGACTTTTTATTCAATTTTTTTCCACACAAATCATTTTTTTGCCTCTGCTGTACATGATGGGACTCAGATTTTTATTGAAATAATACAAAAGTTGAATTAGTGATATTGCCAGCCTTAGAGATTTCGGGGGGGGGGGGGGGGGGGGGGAAGGGGGGAAAGGAAAGTGATCTTAGGAAACCAGCTGAGCAGTGCAGTGGCAAGTAGATTCTTCTCACACTTACTGCAAGGGACGAAGGAAAAGCTCTGCTGAAATCAGTGAAGTTGCACCAGTTATAAATAACATGAGTTAAGAAAGGAATCAAGCCCCTGGGTGTTTCGAAAGTATGTGCTGAATCATTGAATCATATGAAATAGGGCAGGAAGAGCTTCAAGAGGTCACCTAGACTATCGTGCCTTCCCCAAGGCAGGATCAGCTGTATCTGTGTCATTCTGACAGATGTTTGACTAACCTGTTTTTAAAAACATCCAATAATAGAGATTCCACAACCTGCCCCAGGCAGTCCTTCCCAGTGCTTTGCTATCCATCCTCTCAGACATCAAGAAAAACTTCCAGCTTGGCTGTTCCCACTGCAGTCTGAGTCCACTGTTACTTTTCCTATTTACTATAAACATGGAAAACTGCTGGTTTTGCAAAAGCCTTTGAGTATGTACAAATACTTCTGTCTTCTCTAGATAGTAAATGAATTCTTTGTTTTTCCAGTCTTCAGATTTTGGCTTTTTGAACTGTGTAGGACTCAAGTTTGAAGAGAGAAGGTTTGGAATTCAGTAGTCTGAGAATTGAAGTGTGAAGAGGCAAATTCCCACCCAGCAGTGAGATGAGTGACTTTCTTTGGACCAGAGAGTAGATTCTCTTTTGGTAGATAAACAGTTTAACTATATAGACCTGTAGCAATAAATTCAGTGTTTTCAGGTGAATCAGGAGAAAATCTGACCTCAGAGTTTTTAGCAAATAATCTGATGAGGGGAAAAATGATCTTCAGGATTATATTCAGCACATGTCTGAATCCCTCTGTGATGGCTATCCTTCACATCAAGACCTTTATTTCATGTTAATAGTAATAAGCAACAGTGAGGCTCCACCAAGGGTGCACAGCTGTATGAGGTTCAACTCACACTGTAAAGTACTATCTCTGAAATGGGTTCATATCTGATGCTATTTGTCTTATTGCAAGAATATTTACTAAGAGTCCTTGAAGAAACACAGGGATGGTTTGTTTCAAATACAGATTTAAAAAAAAATCTCAGAAAAAGTTTGGTTATAAAGAAAAAAAATTACTTATTAGTGCTCTAACAAAGCAACAAAAGAAAATGTTTTAAAAAGATCACCATACATAACAGAACTTCTGTCCTGTTCTTCCTACTGGATGCATAGCATGTTCATGGTTTTCCTGAAAGGGACAACTTGTCCTGACTTAGCATCAGGCCTCAAAGTAGGGATTGTTGTACAGCCATCCAAAAATTGGATGGATTGCCTATTAAAACCAGCAGAGTCTGTGATGGCTGTCTTTACATTACAAAACTTCAGGTGTGTTTGGATCTATTTCAGGCTGTATCAAACACTTTTTATCATGCATCAGGCAAATGGAGAGTCCAGTGCATACTACCAAGCAAAAAAAAAAAAACTTGTTGGAAATGGGCCAAAGTGAAAGTGTAGCAGATCAGCCCTGATTCTCAAGCTAACATATATCAGCTTAGCCATGTGTCTTTATCTAATCCTCCTTCGTACTAATTAATGCAATGAAAATATCACCCAGAAAATTTAGCAGTTTAGACCAGTTACTTACGTTTACTCTCTGCTTAGTGTAAAATGATGTAATTTTTTTAAAGGAATAATAAAAAATTTTGAACATAAAGCATTATACCATAAAGACATAGGAGTGCTGCACTGATTGCTTAGCTGTGTCCAGCCTTGTGTGAGCTAGCATTCAAAGCACAGTATCAACTACTAGGTTTTCTTTGTTTTTATAAATCATATCAAGAGCATATTTTTTTCCAAGCTACACTTCATTATAGTGCAAATAAATTTACAGCTTGGTATAGATTATTGCATGTGCTTTTTCTACTTGCTGACCCTAGCATACAAATCTATAATGAAAAAAAATTGACTCTTAGAGTAGGGAATTGCAATGTAGTGATTTCACGCTCTGTTGTTGGCTAGCAAGGCTCCATAGTTTTTATTTAGAGAGGCTTAGTTGCAAAAAAAAATGAAGAATTGTGCCAAGGTTACAGAGCAAATGGCTTAAAGGGCATCAGGGTTCCAAGTGAGCAAGGAATTGTCTCTGCCCAGCAGGTAAGGGATACACCTAGACAGGAGCTGTAATGCACAAGATGTTGACTGACCCCAGCAATTCATAAATCCAAAAAATTAAAACATCTCTGCTTATCAGTAAATGGAGCAGATGCTCAGCTGTGTAATTAACCCTTTGAATGTCTTGAACATGGAGCAGCTTGTGTGCCCTTTTTCTGAATGCCTTCCTTGTAATAGCCTGGAGAGATCTCAGTCACTCAAAGTACATTGCAATACTGGCAGTCTATAACATACTTTGTATAAATATTTTAAGTGTTTCATATATTCATCCTAAGGATCAGCTTTTCTCTCTTCTTACATTTCATGTTTGGCTTACAGTGTTGTTGTAATTGTGTGTAATGTTTTTTTTCATGTGTCAACTGAAAAGTTTTACTAAATTCTTTGGCCTGGTTTAGTTGCTATGGGTGGAGCTCATGGGATATCCAAAAGAAGAGCAATCCAGATGGCCAACTCTTATAGAGCTTGGTTTCAGACTGATCTCTGCTTTTAATTGATTTAAAGCTACCCTAAAAAGTCAACAGAGTTGTCTAGTGATCATTCTGTCACTTGAGGATTATCTGAGGCTTCTTTTTAATCTCACACATGCTCTGCATGAGGCATTGAGTTGTAAGTTGCAGGTAGTTGTATATACCTAACCTTTTTATCTTTCATTTTTTTAATTAGTGTTATGTTTTAGTAATTAATTTCTAATAAAGTTCTGTGTAATTAATCCTCAACTCACTTATTAAAACCTGCAAGCTCCAGTTCTGTGTTCCATGTACGTTTCCTGTATGTATCTGGATGTTAAATGTAATGGCAACTTAAGAATACCCACTTGCTTTAGCCATTCTTTGGGGGCAACTCTTATATTCATGCACACACATTGTCCTCTGGTGGATTCTGTTAGGTTTTATAATCTTTACTAAATCTACTGATCTCTCTTCCAGAATTGAGTGATGTCTTTTTAAAAATATTTCTTAGTGCTATAATTTCTCTCAACTGCTTATACTTACTTTGCCCTTACCTTCTTGATACCATTTGGCATTACCCAGATGCTGTTTTGCTATAATTCCACTCTATCAAGATGATTCTTTCTCATGCTACTTAGGCCCAAGTACTTGGCATTTTTGAGTCTGAAAAATTACATTTAGTGCAGCACAATTCCCCCGCCTCTCCGGGATATCTGATCTATCATGTGCACACACTTGCTTGGATTTCATTATCACCTACTATTCACATTTGCATTTATAAATCATGTGTGAAACTCATTTGCAAATCTGCAGGCCTTTTTCTTCTACAGTATCTTTTACTGTAGTTAATATCCTTTAACATAAACTAAGCTATTCTTTCATTGCCATGCTTAATATCATGGCTATAGGAGGTTTTCAGGGTGCAGAACAGCGCAAATATTTTTAAAACCATTATTAGAAATCTGGGAAAAGTAGCTGTATTTTATTACAGTAAATGCTTACCATATTCTGCTTTTGAAAGTAAAACTACTTTTAAAAATTATAAATGCATAGCAGAAGTTCTTATTACCAGAGACATTTCAATTTGTTTTATACTTGTGTCACCTAAAGACAGCTGAAAGACTTTCTCTAAAATACTTGCTTGAAAAGATTTGCGTCATTACTGATATTTTCCAGGTCAAGTTCAAACCTTCGTGCACAATTTTTCAAGCCTCAGAATGCACTGCTAACCCTCTCTAAATAGCTGCTAAATAGCTGTCTAGTTAGATGAACAGGAGCATAGGCACTATGTTATTTCTGATGCTGGGTTGCAGAGCATATTGTTTTCCTTTTAATTAAATTGTTCCATGGTGTTCTACCCTTAAGATTGTATGTTTGCATTTCATTACCACTTGTTATTCAAACTTGCATCTCATTTGAAATTTGCAAGCATGGCAGGTTTTTTCCTATCTGCATTATAAATTATTGCTTCATTTCCCATATCATCTGTTAAGAGGGCAGCCTATTTTTAATGGTGTTTTCTCATGTGTAATGTTTCTCCAGCTCTGGATTCAGTCAACTTCGACTTCATTTCCCCCCACAAAGTTTGCTGGATCTGCGTGATTTTATTACTTTTGATTTACTTTCCTTATGCAGCTTCCATCCTCATTTGCTGTTTTCCTCCTGCTGCCATAGAGCAGTTCTGTTAAAAACTCCTCCTCTGGTTCAAAATAAATGAAAAGGAAGGAAGTAATATGAGATTTATGGAGTGAAAAGTACACTGGTTTGTTTAAGAGGGGGCAAAAGTGTAGTTGGTTCCTGTCAGCAAAGAAAGAAGCTTCTAGCACATAGTAAGTTTTTATTTTATCCATTTTTATAAGATGAAGAAATCTGTGCAGCTTGTAACCAAACTATACACAATATATTCAGCTTCCTATTAAATAATTAGTATTATCTGCTTACAGAATGTGTAGGAAATTACCAGAGCACAGAATGCTGCCATTAAGCTATACAGTTAATTGCTTGAATTACTTGGGTTGCTTTTTCCTTTTCCATTGGCCTGTGATGAGAATGGAAGTTGGTCCCGTTTTCTTCTCAGACCTGCTCTCCATTCCACATGTTTATGGGATACTTACCATTACCCATGGAGAGAATAGCTGAAACCAGGTTAAAAGCTGCAGGAGTATCAAAAGGGGTCCCTCAGTGCTATTTCATCCTTCAAGTACTCCTTCTTCATACAAGATAAAGCTGATGAAACTCCTCAATGTGTTTTACATTTTGGCTTTGCCAGTTTTGAGATCCAGCTGTGAAATGTACATCTTGAATGCATGCCCGTGTACACATACCATTAAATATTCATCCTGAAGTTACTATGCTCTGCTTTCACAGCCCCTCTGAAGGCCCCTATGGAAAGGCCGCCATGGGAGTGAGGGAGGGAGAGTTTGGGGGCTGGAGGTGCTGGTGCTGGTTTTGGTCTAGCATTGTGCCTGAGGCTTGAGCTCCTCTAAAGCCTCTTGTAGTCTAAAGCTTTCCTTCCCTCCCATACTGGGAGGGAATCCCAAAGGGGTAACAACAGGCGGATCTGCTCCCTCCCAGTAAGAGAAAAAGGGCATTCTGCATCTCATGGGACCAACTTTGCTGAATCTGGTGTTGTGAGTAGAGCACAAAGGCAGCATCTTTAGAGATAAAGCCTTCAGGAACAAACTAAGATGCACAGGGTAAAATGTTTTTTTTTTTCCCTGCTGAAATCAAAGAAGGAGTCAAATTCATGATGTAGGAGCTCCTGTAGAATGCTGCCTGCCCTTACACCATAGGAGTTGTGCTCCATGGGATAGTTTTTTGCAGCACCTTGGAGGCAGATGGGACGATAGGCAGAAGGTGAGGAGTAATAATGGGTTTGCAGCTATGTAGACCAACCAGCCATTCTTCATTTCCTATGGAATGGAAAGCAGGAGGAGGAGACTCATCTTCAGAACAGCAAGGTCCTCATCTGTGTCAGTTTCTGTAAACGTGGCACAGGGAGTGAGAATTGACTTGTATGATTTTGGATTATATGCACTAAAAACCTATTTTGTTTGACTTAAAATTTAGGTACTAGATGTTTTTCCCTTAAAAATATTTTTTGGGAGAAGTGTTCTTCATTACATCTTTAAGCGGCATAGGAACTTAGGGGGAAAAGAATGGTTTGATAAATTGTCATCTTTAAGAGAGGATAAATCTTTAACCTTAATAGAAGTAAAATGCACACAGTAGAAATATTTATTATAGCAAGTATATCTAATTTAAAAATGATGAAGTAAGTGGATAAGACCTGTCTGTGTAGAACCAGATTGTAAAGATTAAGACTTTAAACATGTACCTCACAGCTGCCAATAAAAATGGCAGCCACATTGCTTATCAGTGTCCTTATCCGTTTAAGGAGAATGTGTGTGTATAGTGTTAGAGTCTGTGAACACTTTATTTAATATTCAGCAAACATTACATGTTGGCAGTAGAAACAACATATTACAGACTTGTGGTTTGAATTATGGCTACAGCGCAACGCTGATCCTGCAGTCATTTGGCTGTGAAGATAGCTCTCCTAAATGAGAAACAGCACCCTTTTTTGACAAATATTATCTGGCGCCTTTGAACTGCTGTTAACTGAAAACATAAAATGCTTCTCAGGTGTCAGGTTCACTGGAAAGTGTAGCCTAACATTATGGATGATATCACGGGAGGAAATAGCTGGGAATTTAGGACTCTTTCTCAGTTTCTGAAGTATTTTTTCCTGTCAGGAAGCCCCTGGAATTAAATAGCGGGTTTTTCCTTCATCACTTAATCTCTACTACTGTAACTGCGAGGAGCCTGGGCATGATGAGAATTTAACATGATCTGTCATCCAGAGCTATCTTTAACTCAGAGCTTTGCCATATATAGGAACATCTCCCTCAACCGCTCCCATCGACTGTCCTCACAAGGGACAGTGTTTACTGGAGGAGATGAGGTGTAATGGGAGAAAATATGCATAAAAAGCTTGTTCCTCAGCTTTGCCATATAAGTAAAAGAATTGCGTTAAACTTCGTACACCACTTCTAAGTCTTAATTCTATCTCCAGCTCCCAACATTCTCGTTCTTGAGTGGGGCTGATTGTGCCTCTGTGTGAAGCCCTTTCTGCATCCCCAGAATGAGCAGTGGGGCATGGGTGTGGGCTGAGTCCTCTACCCAGCCTAACGCTTCAAAGCATTAGCTAGATAAATGCTGAAAGGACTGCATTGCATCTGTGATAGTGAAGGGAAATAGCTGGGCATCTAAGAAGGCTTGTTATTCATTAGTGGACAACCGCTGAATGATTTTCTTTGCTGAAGAACTCAGAGGCCATTCCAGACAGTCATAACAGTTCTTGTTGTTTGTATACACCTAGCAGTATTTTTGTCTACCATGGTAAAAACGCATTCTCTTCATAAAATGCTGTTTTTCATTGCAGAAAAATTGAATTTATAGAACATATACTGAATGAGATCTTGTAATTATCTATCTCCTAGTTATAATAATGAAGGAGGTAATTGAACTGCAATTCAGAAAACTGACTATATGCAATTAAGCTTGAAATTCAGTGTTAGAATCCTTGTGTAAGTAACTACAATAAAACTTCAAAATAATATTCCGGGCTTAAAAACTATATTTCTGGAGGCATTCAAGGCTAGCTTGGATGGGGCCCTGGGCAGCCTGATCTGGTGGGTGGCAGCCCTGCCTACATCAGGGGGTTGGAGCATCATACATCTAGGGAAGTATTTTCTTGACAGTTGTCTGTGCAAGTGGTAGGGTGGAGAGAAGATGCCACAAATACCTAATGCCATGTTCCCAGTATGCCGCCAAAGAAATTCTCACTCTGGAAACTTTTTAAAGATTGAATCTGGAGTTTTCTAGCAGATGGCGTAACCGCTCCCACATCCTCTTCCACCAACCTGTTTCTATTTCTTGTCTTCCTATGAACCACGTTACATGGTGCTCGCCTTTCCCCCCCAGTTCTAGGTCTGTGAGAAAGATGCACATATTTTTGACAATAAAGCCAGTGGTGGAATTATTTTCCTTAAAAATATTCGTGATAGTAGCACAAAATAGAAGAAAAACAATAGTACTGAGTGTTCATGTCTATCATAGATATGGGGCACATCCCAGGGAATAGCTAAAATTTCCTGTGAAATAGTGGTATGTTTCTACCACTTTTCTGTCTGATCTGTATAATTGCTGGTTTCTGACAGTTTTTGTTTGTGCTAAACAAGAGAAGAGAAGTTATGAGATCCTTTGGACACACCTTTTCCTTTACCTAAAGGACACAAGTATATTTTGTGAACAGCTGACCTTTTATCACCTCAGTGCTTCCTGGTGATTCAAGGCTGGGAGTGTGGAAATCAAAACAATGGAGGCAGAACACCCCCAGCCTGACACTGAGACACACACAGGGGTTAAAATATTTTTATTTAAAAGACAGACAGCTGAGCAGCAGTTATTTGATCCATCTTCTGGAGGGACAGTGGGGAAAAAGGTATTTTTGTGATCGCTCTTCAGCCATTCCTGTGCAGCTTCATTCTGCCAGATCCAGCAGAAGCTGGGGCTGTAATAACAGCATTGCCATTGGCCAGAGTTGTGCTGGATTTTTGGAGTTTTACTTCACATTCACATTTGGTTTGCCTCCACACCTAAGAGATTTAGTTTAAAAAAAAAAAAAGAAATGCTTTATCTAGGTGAAAAGAACTTGCATGCTAAATAGCGCATATTTATAAATGTGAGCTTGTATTTTGTGGACTTAAAATAAGCAGTTCCTTTGTTATGGGAGTATCATTCCTATTGCTGTCATCAACCTTTGTCTTGTACGGCCCAGAAAGAGCTATGCTAAGAGCTCCTCTCCTCCCCAGGGGCTGGAAGTGCCCTCATGTACCAGCTGTAGGCAGGGAGGCTTGCATGCACCCAGAGGGAGGGCAGAGCTCACAGGGGGCTTCAGAATATCTACTGCACTTCTAGGGCTGGGTTTGCCTGAAGTGTAAGATTTGAAATGGAAATGGGCTGGTGTTTATATACTTAAGAAAAAATAGTTATATGTATATGGGTGATGTGCAAACGTGAAATATATGTTTGCATGGTATTTCAGTGTTCTCTTTGGATAATATACCTTTTTTCTTGCCTTGTCTTTTCTGATTAATAGCATTGTGCCTAACACTCTAGTAGTACCATCACTAACACCCTGAAGGCTAGAGATAACACCTCTGACTCTTATTCTACCACTATGCTGTGCATGAAGTGTTTTTCTTTTAAGGTATCTTACTTTTCCAATAAATGTATTATGTGTGGTTCTTTTACCTCTCAACTTTTCTTATCAGGAAATGTGAAATTAATCACAGAGTCATAGAATGGTTTGCTTTGGAAGGGATCTTAAAGCCCCCCTAGTCCCAACTGCATGCTGTGGACAGAGCTGCCCCCACCAGCTCAGGCTGCACAAGGCCCATCCAACCTGGCCTTGAACATCTCCAGAGATAAGAGTGCCCACAGCTTCTCTGAGCAGCAGTGCCAGTGCCTCACTGCCTGCTGAGTAAAGAATTTCCTACTAAGATCTCATCTGCCTTTCCTCTCTTTTAGTTAAAAACTGTTTCCCCTTTTCCTATCACTATCACACCATGTAAAAAGTCTCACTCCTATTTATAAGCTCCCTTTATGGAAAAACTGAAATGTGTAAGAAAATCAAATAACTCCTAAATAATCTACAATAGCAGCTGTTGGGGTGCAATAGAGTTCTAAAAATGCTAATCTTTCTTACTCATAGTTGAAAGCAAATGATGAACCCATTTCAAAATGTGGAAATTCCACTTAGCAGTTGCAACAGAGATCTGATTGTGAGTTCTCAGGAATGTGGAGCATTTGACCTCCGAGTTGAGTTATTTTTATTTACATAGCATGGCCATTTCTGGTCCCAAACTGAATTATTTAGAGGCCATGTCTTGCACAGTCAGCATGCAGAGAAGCTCTGTCACCACAAGACTTTATTTTTCTTACCACCTCTCTCAGACACGCAGTGTTTCTTGCCAAAGTAGAAGAGCAGATAAGGAAATCAGTGAGGAGACGGGGATGAAATTATCAGGAATAAGAAAGGGAAACATGAAGAGTGCGGTGTAGGATTTTCCTGAAAAAAATTCTAAATGTGTATAAGTAATATTTTATATCTTTCTAAAGATGCTGATAAAAGCTTTATATTTTTTTCAAGTATAACCAAAACGTTTAGAATGGTTGCCAAATGCACAGCTATGCATTCTGTAAAAAACAAAAAACCAAACACGTAGGGACCATAAAGGACTTTTAAAAATCTATTGAAAAAATGAAAATTGCTTTAAGAAATATTTGTTTCATTCCTAAATTATTGTAAAGGGAAGGAAAAACTGGTTTGCAGCTAGAGATTATTTCGTTAGTGGCAGTATCTCTGTTTTGAAAGCCTGAATATTTTTGTCCTAAAGATCTCAGTGGGCCTGGTCCATGTGCGTGTAAGTGCACACTTTAGTTTTATTTACTTTGCAGTGAAGCAAGTGCATAAATTCCAGGCTCACACAGAGATTCTCAATCAGTGATTCTCTCTGTAATTTCAGAAAAGAAATCATGAGAGCTTTGTGTAGAAAACAGTGTGCCAAATAATGAAATCATTATGAGCTAATTGTGAGCTAACTGCTATAAGCTAGCTGCTGTTTGCCCTAATCTTCTAATATGGGTTAATAATTATATACGTAATTATGTTACCAGCCTAACATAATAATTATAACCAGGACATTTTTAATATAGAATTATTGAAAAGTTCTTCTTATTAAACTAGTAATGCTAATTACAGACTTCTTCATTTAGGCTGTACTGTGGCAGCTGATCTGTGAAATGTTTGGCTGATTTACTGTTACTTATAAAAGCTTGACAGCGTGCCACAGGGAAGAATTCTGAATTGTGTGCCCCACAACGGACTGATGTCAAGGCCAGCCCATGGGGCCGGCGTGCAGCCTGCACGGCTGTTCCCAGCTCAGCCTGCAGAAGCCAGTGCTGCAGTCCAGGCAAAGAGCTGGGCAGAGGGCTGGTCTGAGTCATCCCCTCGTCTGCTGGTTCTGTGGAACTTGTAGTGCAGCGTGGTCTTAATTACAGTGTTTCAGATGTAATTATAATGTTTACCAGACGACTCTCGAGGCTTTCAGCTCTGCATGTATTGATTATGTAGCTGGCTGATGTGTCCTGTAGAAAAATTGCTATGACCCACAGAACACAGGGAAATGGTCATCCCAGAAATTGTGCCCAGAAACGTGGCACAACTGGCTTGGTATACCAGATAACACTGTCTCTGTGGGACTTGTGCTCTTCAGGCTAAAGGAGTATTTGCCAAATGGTGCTTTCTCACTAGAGGAGGGGGAGAGAGGATTTCAAAGTGAAATTGGTGACAGAATTTCTGATAATGTTGGTGTAAAGGTTTTTTTGTTTGTTTTTATGTTATGTATATAGTTTGTCTTACAACTCATTGCTCCTTCCAATATCTTTGGCATGTTTGTTCTCTGATGAAGAGCAATTTTTAGGAGGGATTGAAAATTATAGAAAAAATTAAAAAATAGAAACCTACTCTTCCATTGAAATAAGTTAATTTTCTTACATGTGAATAAAATAGCATTTGAAGAGTGTTTCTTTGTTTTTGTTTTTGAATTAGGTCTTTTTTGGTGTGTATATGTCTGTTTCCGCAAGACCATGGCTTAGAAGAGTACTCACAGGGCTGAGAGCCATGGGAAACTTCCTTCTTTCTCTCATTTTTGCCACTAACTATCCAAGACCAAAGAGACACAGAGTTTGGAGGCCATCCCCAGCCAGCAGCAGCTGAGCTGAGGAAAGGGCTTGGCACTGCCAGGAAGATTTGTCTGCATTTTTCTTCAACTGTACCATCTTGTACTTGTCCAGTGTAAACCTTTCCCAGGAAGAAACGGTTCAGAATCAAAATGTTCTGCTTAAAACAAAACAAAACTGGAGAAATCCAAAGGAAGGAAAGACCCCACCCTGAGCTCCAATGGCTGAGAAAAAATCTCTTGGCACCTCAGATGTATTTGGGCAGTGGTTAAGAAGACAGGGCTTTGGCATAGGTAGAAGTGAGGTGGAGGAGGATGCCTGCAAGTAAACTGAGGATGTGTTTGTCCAGAAAGGTTGAGCAATGAACAGGCGAGGATGGTAATCTGCTGTGAAAAAGAACTGTGGATGCATGTGTGAGTGAATGCCAGGCACGAAGGGTTTTGTGACGAAGAGATTAAAGGGTTTACTGAGCAAGTGGGTGTTGGTATTTACGGGAAGGAGGAAAGGAGGTTTGTAATTTACTTCTGCTTAAGGTGGTAATTTTTTTTTTCTTTTTGCGAACTTTGCGAACTTTGCCAAGGTTAGCAATTGAAGTGGTCCACTTGCCCCTCATGGCTACCTCACAGAACCAGATTAAATAGTAAAACTTCAGAACTTCACAGAGAAAAAGTATCTGTTGGCTCAGATATTTGGGTGACTTTCTCCTAAATCATAGAATTTGGATTCTTTCAACAGTTCATGCCTCACAACTAAATAGTTTCTAATCAAGATGCTTTTTCAGTGTCTTTGCACCTATTTTCATTTTTCCTATTGCAGAAAGTGATTACCAGTAATTATAAAATTGTGGAAACTATTTTGCAATGGCATCATCCACGTTTTAACTTTGCAGACAGATGTGGTTTGATAAAACCTTCTTGTCTCAATGCTTCTACCAACTTTCAGCTTGCATAAGATTGCCAGAAGTACAAGACATTGTCTAGTGTCTAGTCATCTCATTTGTTCCATGCTTCAGCCAAAACAAATTCTCTGTAGCCCTACCCATTTCCTTCTGTCCTCATGCAAGATGTGAGCTCTGAATCTTGTGGTTTTTTTCTTTTTGGTCAGGAAACATAGTTCTCTGCTTCTGGTTGAAACATCCTAACAATGAGAATTACACACACACCAATTCTGTGGATCGTCTACATGACAGATGAAGCATGCAAAGTCTTGTAGCTGTCCTATGAAACAAGCAGGTTTGAGGGTGATTTCTGTCAACCTACAATTCAAAACTATGTGTTTGCTACCTGTCAAGCCTAGCCTGAGTATTATCTTAAGGTGATAAGGTTACTTATTTCATAAAAGTGAAGTTTAATGAGGAGATATCACTAAGTATTTTATAGTATTTTATAGTTGTCTTATGTATATGAGGGAAAGGCACTTAGAGAATGTTTCTCTGAATAGTTTCATCTACTATTTAATTAATGAGAGCTACTTTAATTCATGTTTAACTTGTAGAATTTATGAAATGCACTTCTTGATCAACACATCTCCACTATGTATATGTAATCACATCTTTGTGAACTTAGTATATCTATCTGTTTGAAAGGACAGTGTGAAATTTTGTATTGAACTGTGGTCTGCTACACACATGTCCATTTTCCTTTTATTTTCTTTGAACACAGAACACAGTAAAATGTATTGTACGGCATACCAGTTTGATATCACTTTGATAGACATGGTGTGACCTTATATACACACTCCAGTGCACTCTAATCCATGGTCTCCCAGCTCCCACTCGGCAGGATTTCTGCGATGTTGATGGAACCCTGTGATTTAGCAGAGCAGCTGTGGTGACCCCTCGCCCTGCTCACTGCTTCTGACAGCTGCCTACCATGTGTAGAGGAAACCTCACAGACTAAAATCACTCTCATAAAGTAAAGATCTTTAGATAAACATGCAAGTCTGATCATGCTACTACTTTAAAAATAAATAGTTTAAAGACAGAACTTTTTGTGTGGGGCTAAAAGAGCAGTAGCTAAGTATTCAAGGCATTCTCTATGACAAAAATAATGGCTATGTGACACAGTGTCTCTCTTTAAAAAGAGAAAGAAGAGTTCAGTATAAACAACAAAAGGCATCCTAAACCTAAATGATCTGCATAAAAAAGTAGTTAATCTGTCTGTTGGGACAGGTTGGACTCGCTGAACGAGGTTCATCAGGTTCTTCTAGTTTGCGCTAGAGAATGGTGTCACAACTGACTGAAGTAAGACAAACTCAGCCATCCTGCAGTTCACGTATCAAATGGAAAAGCTGGTTTGATCTGACTGATAACTTTTACCCACACGGTAGATTTACTCTTATCAGGATTTTTTTTAGGAAAAAGCAAAATGGAATGAAAGTAGGAGCTTAAGAGACAATTAATTGCTTTTTTTAAATACCGAAACTTTAAATCACTGTTAGGTAAAAACAGGTTGCTATTGTACTTGTTAAGGCATTTCATTCCCATACAGTACCAAGAGTTATATCACTGCTAATGTTTTCCTGCTGAGCTACCATCATCCTTTGTCTTGCTGTCATGGTATGACACTGATGTACCTTCCCCATTTGGGTAGAGGTCATTATCCTGGTGCCTGGTTGCATTGCCTCTGCTGAGCAGGTTAACTGCTTGAGGTCTTTTATCTAGACAAATGTTTTACCAGCGCTTCCACTCCACAATGACACAAACTGCTCCTGAGAGGTCAAATACAGATGAATTAGCAATGCTGTGATAGCACATTCCCTGTGCATTCCCACACTGATGCAGACCCATGGGAGTAAATGTATCAGCTTTGTGAGATGAGTGAAACTAGTGATAAAAGTGTCATTTTGTTCAGTATTTGCTTCTTCCATGTACTTGTCTGTTGTCTTAGCGTAGTATTTTCAAGCATCACTGCAAAACTAAGTTGTGAAAAGAATAGTTTCCAATGAATTTTGGCATATGTATGGTAATCATGATAGCCACTTTCCACAAATAAAATGTGTGCATAGTGAGCACAATTCATAGTTCACACGTTTTTTTATATGTTAGCTAATTATATCAGTATAATCACTTAAAATAGTAGCTTTGAGTCTGTTAACCATTCCCTGGGCTTTTTTTTGCTTGTTTTTGTGGTTTTTTTTTTGTAATTTCTTCCTGTGCATCAGGAATAATGACAATCAAGAGGCTAAATAACAAGTGAGAAGATGGCCTAAAGCTTGCTCAGCAGGGCCAACATTTGACACCATCTAGGTGATATGGGTTCTCCATAGAGAGGTAACAACATTAAATAAAACAGGGTGGAAGATCTTGTTAAAAAGTATTTTCAAGGTACCAGAGCTATCAAGGGATAAAGTGGAAGTTAATTTTAATGTACATTTTAATGATTTTGACTGTAACGTAGCCATGCATCTTTAACAGTAAAAAAAATAGAGGTGGGAGAAGGAAGAAAATACAGTGTTTGAAACTCACTTTTGTGCTATCAAATTTAGGTTAAAAGGTATAACGAGGTCATATGAACTGTGTTCCGGGCTTTACTGGATTCTGTCAGCCTTGTCCCAAGCAGAAATGCAGGATGTAATCTTCTGCGTCTCTTCACAGGAATTTTAAGATATTACTTGATTTGTGAAATGGTATTTGATACGACCTTGCTGAACAAAAGTGATGAGTACTATAATTTGTCATAAAAGAAAAGTCTCCTTTCATCTCCTGTTCATACAAACCTCAATTCAGGAATGTAGCTGAACAAATATTTAGTTTTAGGGATGTGATTAAGACCTACTGAAGCAAGCGAAGTTTCTGGAGATGCCAGCATGGGGAACAGGATTTCTTTCAATCTGGACTACATTTCCCTTAAAAATTAAAAATTTTAAGCTTAGAATGACAGAGGCAGGATCAAGGTCACTTGTCTTCCCAAAAGAACTAAAAAGTATTGATTCATAGTAGGATTTCAGTTTATTGCTTTAGCTGCAAGTATTTAATTTATGTTGAGAATATTAATACACAATTTTAACTCAGTAATTCCTGTCTCTTCCTGTCTCCCACTGGGAAAACCACATTGACTTCAAACAAGCCCTGTGTTGGTACTAGTTTCTTTGCATGGAGCCCCTTAAAGGATCAGGGCTACAGTCTTCATATGGTAATACAAAAGTGAAGTTCAAATTTACCCATGCATGTGCATGAAAGCAGGAATATATGTATCAAGGTATGTCTTGTTGCTTTATACCTTACAAAAATGTGCACTCCTGGGCTTGAGAGCAAACTCTTACTAGTCCTGGGATATAGTTGCAGTTGTGTTAAAAATAATCACCTGTACAGAGAATCAAAGGAAAGATTGTGTTTGTATGAACAATACTTTAATTTTTTGTTGGTCAAAGTATTTAGGTTTTATTGTTTGTTTGTTTTCTTTTTTGCCTTTTTTTTTTTTTTTAATTTGATCTTCCTAGTACATAAAAACAAGATTTTTAAATACATTTGTATATGAAAACATCGCTAGCTAGAGTGAAAGGAAAATTGTTCTTCAGCCTGTAGTTTTGTTAGGGAAAAATAAACCTCAAAGTGCAAGTAGTTTAGTGGTGATAACGCTTTGCATGTGTGGAAACTTTCTAAGAAGTAAGATGGATATCAGCTGTATAAGCACCTTCCCTCATGGCTTGCATGGGCATAGTGATGCTGAAGCCAGTGGACACTGTTGTGCCTGAGTGCTGGAAAGGGCTGTAAGAGTAGGCAGCTGGGTGACATGGATGGAACGTGACACAGGCCTGGCAAAGCCATAGTTCTTCAGCTAGTTTCACCCTTGAGCAAAGGGAGATTTTTAGGAGAATAGGAATTGATTCAATTAGTGTTTAAATTAATGAGCGATGTCTTCTCACTGTCTGCTGTCTTGTTTGCTAGGAAGGGCGTGAGGCTCATCTGGACTGCTGGGACTGTAAGGATTCAGTGAGGGTTTTCAGTCAGGGCAATTAGTTGTGTTAGCTCAATCATGTCTATGTAGTTGGTTCTCACAAGGAAATTTTCTGCTTTGGTACTAAAAATGATCAAAGACTGTCACTAGAATTCGATTTTTGTTTGTTGTATGAGTTCATTTAGAGTATGCCAGCGGCTGCTGCAGCCAGTGAACCTAAATAAATGTCTGTTGGATATCTATTCAGCAGTTGGCTCCATTTTTTACAGCAATGTCTCCATGTAACCTTTTAATCTAGTTCTTGTCTTTGACTTTTCATATTTTATATATTTAACCCCTTGATGCAGATATTTTGCATTAAGTGCTTTAGAAATCCTGATTTACTGCCTCAAGGGATTAACCAGAATTCCAGTATTCTTGCTTTATCTACATTCATTTATACAGCCCATTTATTTCTAATAAATGCATTGGCCAGATCGTATTTCTCTGAAAACTTTAAGCCCTGAAAATAAATTTATGCAGTGACATAATAAAAATAATAAAAACTGTCCTGCATATTGCTCTTATTCTTGCTTTAAATATCCACTTCCAAAGGCACAGTGGGTTTATATTCTCCAAGTAAACACCACCTTTGAGGTTCATGCTGCAAAGCTCTAATTTTTAGTTGACTTCTAAGAGGATTTAATCAAACTACAGGATATATGATTCAAAGCAAAAAATGTAATTAAGAAAAATCTTTTTCTGTAGGCAAAGAGCAGCTTGTTTTCATTAATTTTATGAAGAATGTTGTTTTTCTTGGCTGAAAACTTAAACTCAGGGGACAAAGGAAGATTTATGGGGTGATCAGCAAAATCACACAGGTTTTGTGTTGCAGCGCTGTTTTTCCAGTGACCACCAGTCCCTGTAGCTAAAGGTTTATCAGTGTTTCTTTTTATAAATCTCTATTTTCAGAAGGAGCTTTTACTCAGAGATTAGCTTTAAGCTAAATATATGCACACAAGGTCTCAGTATACATGTACTGTAGTAAGCACGTATATTTTAATGCAAACAATGTATAATGCTTTAAGAACTCTTGCATTACAAGGGAAAATGAAACTGAAGTAAGGATGGATATTTAGACGTCCCACTCATGTTCTGTGTGTGCTGCTTTGCTCTTATGCCTTGTTTACCCATATAGCAAACTCTGCAGCACTTGCTGAGAGGCACTAGAATAGAAGATCTATTCTATTATATATTATCTATTCTATTATAGATAATAGAAGATCTATTCTATTATATATTATCTATTCTATTATATATATTATATTCTATATATATAGACGCGATGTCTCTTGCCCTAATCCTTCAAGGTATCAGCACCACTTGTGTGGTGCTTGGGCCAAAGATCTGTGCCTTGTGTCAATTTTCACTTCTGTGATTGTTAGGATGGAGGCAAGGAGCCTGCCATGAGTCTGGGCCATTGTGTGGCTGTTGGGTTTTTTTCTCCCCTCTGAGTTTTGACCCATTAGATGTGAAGTTCAAATTCAGTTTCAACACTGACGTGCATATTTTCAAACCAAATAATGTGTTTGTTTGGTTAACTCTATAACATGGAATACAAACTGTATCTTTAGAAATCTGTCTTTTAGAAGATCGGTAGCTCATGAACAGGAAAGAACAAATATCTTAACTGAATGCTCTTTCATTCCCCATACTGTCAGCAAGAGTCTACTCTTTTAATATTGTGGTGAACTGGAAAGTTCATGGTTCAGTGCTTAGGCCTCAGAGCTGTCTCCCCAACTATTCCTGGCTGCCAGTATTTTACTTACTCAACAGGAAACTAATTTAATTAGTATAAAGAGTAGGCCGGTACTGATGCCTGTATAAAATTATTCCAGTTTTTAGAAGCCATACAGTGAAATAGCTACATCAGATGGAAAACAAAGATCAGAAAATTGACACAATGGAATACATGTTATCCTGTGTTGTCAAAGACTACTGCCTCAAATTAAATTACTGTGGTCTTGCAAGATCAAACCAGACGCAAGATTTCATTTGAAAGAAGTAGAAGCTGATAATAAATTTGAGCCAGGGTTGTGTTTTATATTACAGATCTCATCATCGTGTTTGTGACTAAGCGGGAAGATAAACAATCCATTAGTTCTTAGCAGTACTCTTTTCTCCTAACGCATCTGTCTTGAAAACTTTTAAAAAGTGGCAAATTCAAACAGTAGTTAAGAAAAAGTAACTAAGGTTTCAAATTTAATTTCTTCCAGATGTTTATGCATCTACAGTCTTCATTTACAGGATGATATGCTATCATTTCTTTGGGACTTCAAAATCACTTTTTTTTTTTTGCAAGATAATAGATTGCAAATATTGAAAGATAGTTAATGTTTGTTTTCATTTTCATAATTCAGCATTTGATCCTGTGCATTATGGCTACAATATCCATAGACTGCATATACAAGAATCATTAATTTCAGTCAGGCTTTTTGTGATGCATTATACCTTAGCTCCTTCCCAGCACTGGGAAGCTACCCTCACAGTGCATCCATGAGCTGAGATGGTGCAGGGGTGTTTATTTTACACACCAGGAGCTGAGGCGCAGGTATTAAAATGACAATTGTTAAAAATAAATCAATTTTTCCTGCCTGATTTCTCAGAGCTCCTAGCATCTTTTAGTGCTTAATGTGTTCAGATTGAATTTCATTCTGCAGTGACCTCAGCTGCAGCAGTGAATGCTCAGTGTATCAGTGGTCCAAACCAGGAACCATCTTGTATTATACGGAAAATTTGAGTTGCCAAATTCCTATTAGAAAAAAAAAAATCATAAAATAGGTTAATATAAATTCCTTAGCATCATGTAGGAGCTGGGATATAATTTTTCTAGCATCACATTGGAGCTCTGGCAGAAACAGAACTCAAACGCAGTTTTCTAGGCATTCATCTAATGAAATTCTTTCTTGTCTCCTGCTCCAATTACTTGAAGCCTTCCAGCTTCCAAAATAAAGGAGTCGTGGGTCTAATTTTCAATAAAACTCATTGTCTTACAAAAGAGGCATATAGTTCGATCAGTGAATATGTCAAAGGTCTTATGGGGGAAGAAATAACCATAAGTAAAAGCATGCATAATATAGATTTAGAAGGAATAGACACAACATTGCACAAGCTTTTTTAACATCCACAGCTTTCAGAAACTAAAGGGTTGGCAGAAGAAAGTTTGTGTGTAGTGAATCACAACAATGCCTTCTCTCACCTTCGTCAAGATCTGTTGTCTGTAGGATTCGTACCTTTCAACCCACAGTGTGAGGCCAGTCAGTAGCAGTAGGAGGTGATTGTCCTCTGTGTCAGGCTGACACAGGAGAAAACACTATGCACTGTGCAAACAAGCTTACCTGCTGTTTGTTGGACAGGAAATAATGTTGTGTGACCCAGGAATAATAGTTTCTATTGCTGCTGCTGAAAAGACGTGCAGCCACCTGACTGTATGCTCTTTGCCATCTGCCATCTGCTTTTCTGAGTCTTCTGTGCTTTTTTTTTTACCATCACATAATTCGGTGCTTCAGCCTGATTCCCCTCTCTTTGTCAAAAAGGAGCCAGCAATAGGTGCCTGTACTGATTATTAGGGTTTTGACTTGAAAGATATTTTTAATGTTATTCTGCAGTTTAATTCCTTTCACCCTTCCAAAGAATAATTGGTATTTGTGAGGATGGGAAGAGGAGTTGTCCATCCCTCTGCGTATAAAAGTTAAATGTTACGAAAGGTGCTGCTTTCTCTTTCAACATGTTATCCTTCTGCCTGTTTTGTTTGTCTGCCTGTCCTGGTCAAAGATTGAATGACTGAGAACATGGCAAATCCTGGCTTTCTTGTTTAACCACTGTTACTCACTTGACATCGCATTTGGAGCCTAGTTTGCACAAGATATATGAAAAGCAAAGAGCCTCACTTATATGCTCACTTAACTGCCAGGAACATTTTCCCCTCCCATCTGCTTCGTTCATTATTATTTAAAAGCAAATCAGGAAGCAAAATTGAATTAGCCGAGTGGGTGGCAGCAGTGGAAAACAAGCCCTGTGTTGGCAGTTCTCCTGCCAAGTTCATGTGAAATTGCCCGTTTTAGCAGGCAGCTTCAGTTTAGCTTGGTGTGATGACATACGGGCCTGGAGGGTAAGAATCTATTTGCATATTATAGCAGCTTCTGCTGTGATACCTCATCATTTGTTAGCGGTGTTGCTGCCTGGCATTGGCTGCATGTCCTTCTATTCTGCCCTGCCCTGGCCTGCTCGGCACCTTTGCTGTCACCTCTGCTTTTTCCTGAGATCCCTTCCAGCATCTTTACCTAAGTATTGCTATCTATCTCCCCTAGCTACTTTGTTGGTTGCAAGCCATATGCAGGTTGAATGTCAGAAGCAACATAGGGAATCGTGTAACCCTCTCATCTAAGGGGCCTCCAGAATCAAAGGAGAGAAATCAAACCCTTACTTTGACTCTTAAGGATAAGTATTTTCTCAGAACAGTGGGAATACGTATTTTATATTCTAAAAATAAATAATGTACTGTGTATGTTATACATCAGTTCTAAACTTAATCACTTCTTAGGCATTTACAAATGAAAAATTAACTTCTTTGAATTAATAAAAATGCCCTGTTTCAAATATTGGTGTTCAAAAATTTTCCAGGATATGATACAAGTGTCCAGTGTTGTCTATTGTACTTCTGCATAAAGGAAGTATCGGTGCCTTACATTAAAATCCATGTGAAAGGGATACCACAACTTAGTCCATTAGGTAAAATAAGCCAAAAGGTATTTCAGAAACCATACTAATCCCAAGACCCTAAGCTGTTATTAGTGAGTTAACAATAACATTTCTTATTTCAAAAATCTCCTTTTCAGCCTTCACTTACTACATGAGGAAAATAATTAAAATAATTCTGTGCAAAGCTCTTTCAAAGTACAGAGTATGTATCTCATTGAGTTTACAGTACCGTTATTGTAGCCTTTACTTGTAGGGATAAAAATGTTCTGATACGTGAGAGTTACAGGCTGTTGACATTCCTTCAAACTACTTATTATAATTTTCAGAACTTCCAGTGCCTTTTTTGGATCACTTTTTTTTTTTTTTTTTTCCTAATTTTTAACATACACTACTGCTAGTTCTTACTTTGGAATCCTTTGTTTTGGGAATACTGAAAAGGGGAGAAGAGAAACCTTGCTGGTGAGACCCTTTGACCTATGATCACTCACCTCAGAAGGTCTGACGTGTTGGGCAGGTCTCCTCCTCTCTGCTCCTACAGTGAGAGAGGGTTGTCTTATACCTGAGATGACTTTGTGGTGTCTGCCTGTTTGTAATGCAGAGATGACGAGTTCAGAGAAGTACAGAGAAATGGACAAATCCATCCCAGTCAGTGAACTGCAGTCAGATCCAAAACAAGCACTCTTGAATATGCATCTATTATCAAATGACTACTAAATTAGAGCATCAAGCATCACTAAGGCAGTTAGGTTCTATCACTGTTAATGTATCAAACCAAAGACTTACATTTTGAATAGGTTTCATTCTATGGTAACCCAAATTACGAAATACCTGCTGAGAGTGAGAGATGTAATCACTTCTCTGACCCCAGCAGTAGCCTCTTTGTCGCTGCCTATGCCAAGATGTGAACACATCACCTATGGACGAAGCACTTGGTTAATTCTTTGTTCATTCTTGACAAATGAGCTAGGTACTAACTTACTCATATAACTCTTCTAATCTTTCTAAATTGTATTGTGTTTCTGGACAAAATTAAAAGAACGCCATACTGTTTCAGAAGAGTCTATTAATCTGAGTTTGTAGGCTGTGTTTGTATGCAAAAGCATACAAGAATTCTGCTTGTAGAGAGCTATGCAGTACTCTCCCAGTGCATCTTTTCCACCTTCTTTTGAAAATTAGACCCAGAGCATGTGTCATGGAAATGCTGGTTATCATTCTGCACTGTTGCTATCTGCCCTTTTGTTTTCCCCTTTACTTCTCTCCTATCCTATACGAGTTTTCAGCCACATGGCTTTGGTATTTTTCATAGAGCCCAGTTATATTTACCTGATTCATAAATGAATACAAGCTAGTCAGGCAGCTTGAACTTCAGTTGCCATGAACAAATGAGGACTTACGGGAGTGTCATGCTATTCAGTAATGCTAAAGAAGTTCCAGTTTGAGAAAATCTGTGGTAAATGAATTTATGTGCCCACCCAGAATTATTTTAATTAAAATCATTTATGATTCTTGGCTGCTGCTTTGACTATGAAGTACTTACAAATAAGGTTAATAGACGTGCTTGTTTTTTCCACAGCTGTAAAAATACATATTCTGCTACATTACTGTTTTTTTATCTGATTTATTTAAATAGTTAGGTAAAGATGCAGTTTGTAGAGAGTTTAGAGGGTCAAAATCCTATTTAATTAACTTATACCCACTTGGGAAGCAGCCAAGGCAGAATAATGCAGTGAAAGTAAGCTTCAAATAATATGAAATCTTTGAAAAGGTCTAACCACCTTTAGTGAAAGGCTTTCCTGTTCTTAACCTTATGCCATTTAAACTATTTAAATGAGCTATGCAAAACTCCCCATTTATAATGGAGCTTCAAAACAAAAGATTATTTCTTGCAGTTCCAAGAAAACTGATGCTTATGGTACTGCAAGAAAAGCTCTTAGTCCTCTATCTGACCATGATCCTTGTCCTTGCATGCCATAAAATGCATGGAATGTTACACCTGATTTGGCATCTGCTGTTTTTGCCACATATATGAAACCTCATGTGTGTAAAAACAAATATTTCAAAAACAATCAGGATTGTGGGGAAAGCCTCTGTGATATCTGAAGGAGGTCTGATTTTCAAAGGATGTAGTTGTTCCACATTTTCTAAAAATTGTGTCTATGTGAAGTAACCACAATTTGGGTTTCACAAATCACATGTTATAATTGAGCATCTTAGTCATACAAATGGAAAAAGCTCTTACCCACAGCCAGAGTGGGAACTATGAGAAACAAAATCACTGAGCTGCTTTGTGATCTCTCCATGCACTAGACAGGAGATCCTCACTGCTGTGTTGATGCTCTATTGAGATGCCAATTCTGGAATGTTTTTTCAATTTAATGCCACAGAGACCAGACCACGCTGTGGAAATATATCTGTTTCATGCTCCATATGGTTTCGTATGTAAAAATGAAACTGACAGGGAAAAATTCAGCTGGCCTGAAGCTGCCAGTAACTGTTTCTAATGTCATAAATTTTTAGCAGTAATTCCAAGAGGGGTTTGTACAGATGAAAGGGCTATAGGAAGTACCAGCAGAACCAATGTGGAATGAGCATGGAGGCAGCTAATATTCCATATAGACGCCAGTGCTTTTGTCCTGCCCCATTCTAGTCTTAATGACTGTTAGTTTGGGAAACAATTCAAGCTTGGAAAGGTCAGCTCTAAAGACTTCCTGATCTCTCTGTCAATCACACTGTATGACATTTGTGGAGTGGGTGGGCACATAGCTTAAGAGCTTTGGACATGATGATATTTGGAAACATATTCCAAAATTTAAATATATCTATTACTTAATCTTGCCATTCATTTAATATGCTGTAATTGTGGGAAAGATCCTTGTGTTTCAGCATGTGAGGTCTACATTCTGTTTAATTGTATGTGTGCTTAAGAGTTGCAGTACTGTCCTAAAAGTTTTATTTTAATTGACATGACCATTTTGGCATGATGTTTGGTCTCTGAAAAGCTACAGCAGCAAATAGACTGTATAACCAGATGGCTCTTACAAATAGCAGCTTTCAGCTAGAAGGATCTAAGCTATCCAGAATATGACTGTAATGATGTCTATTTGGTCCAGTTAAAACAAAAGCTGTTAACTCCACATTCTGGATTAATTAAAAATTGCTCGCTGGTTTAAAAAGTACTCTTTCTGAAAAGAAACTCTAGGAAAAACACTACCAAAAAATATAGGTGATTTTTTTTTTCTTAACTTAGCCTTCCCTCTATCTTCTTTTTCCTTTTCCTGAACGTTCAAACTCTCTTCTCCAAAGAACAACTGACAAACATAACTTAATCCCAACCTGCCTGTAGATACTTTCAAGCTACTACAATGATTTTGGTAATGATAATCATTCACATTGTTTTCTTAATGTTAATTATTTGGGAACTGAACTAATTTATAGTGCTGTGGATCCATTGCAGAGGTATCTATAAGTTCCAAGATATCTTTGGTTCTCTTAAGTTGATTAAAAAAATGATCCACACCAATTTCAAGACTATGCCACTGCTGCTTTGCGCTGGTTTGCATGAGAAGCATTACATTTGTTCCAAGAGCACTTATCTTTCAAAAAGAAATATGTAATATTAGCAATTACATGTATACAAAATGCCCTATTTTAAAGAACATATGGATACATCAATCTTTGCATGAGGTAGTGCCTAATTTTCAGTAGGAGGTGAATGCTAATGAGTCATCTGGCAGGCATTTAATCTATTGTACGTCATTTTCTCCAGCAGACTGCTCCAGCAGGATACAGCCTAATAGCTCTATGGCAACCATGGGGATAAAAAACATGACAGGGAGAACCACGAATAAATTTCTGAATAACTTCTCTGAATGTACTATTTGGATGGGGGAAGAGGAGTGAGACAGTCAGGCATGTCATCACATCTGACTTATGAACTGGTCAGCTGATAGCAGAAAAGCGTTTAAGTTCAAGTTGACAAATAGCAGTGACTGGCAGACCTGAGATTGGCAGTCAGGAAGCTTCATGCACGGTATGGATTTGAGCTGGGGTCTAGCTGATCTGCTCTCCCTGAACACTAGGTTTCTTCATCCAAAGCTAAAATCATATAAAGAATCTGAAACATTTCTATCCCTTCTCAGGTCTCTGAGCTCTGATTCAATATAACTTCAAGCTTCACAGTCTGTTTAACATCTCCCTGACGTGTTGGTGGACCAATATATTTGTATTGAAAAGAAATGGAAACTAACCCCCAAAAATGCAAGAAACTTGTAGTTAGATGCTTGGGCTCTCAGCCATGTCTTGTTTGCTGTTCCCTTGAAACATGCATAGGAGATTATCCTTATTAGGCAATCTTAGGGGTATTCCCAGACCTTCTGAATATAGTTTGCTTTCTTTTTAATTAGTAGGTCATTATGTGACTTCTGTCTGCTTCCCTAAATAGCCAGCTAAGGCAGATTTTTCTGTGTTTCTGGATACCTGAAAATAATTAGTCATTTGTGGGTTTGAGGTGGCTTAAGCATTCAGAAAGTGAAGCTTTGCTGTGAGCAATGCACTAGGGAAGTGCTGCTAATGAAAAATAAGGATGTAATTCCAAGATTTTTATCTTTACAGGCAAGAACAGCATGAAAAAAGTTCTGCTTAGCTCTATTTGGCAGCTCCTTCATGCTCTCTTACCAGTTTTCAGTCCCTCTAGTTGTGCTGTGGCAACTATTTATAAGTTTACATCAAACTGAATCACTGAGAAGACCTGGGTTTAACATAATGTCACTTCTGATACTTCTATTTATCCATTGTACAGGGGGAGCCACCAGGCCGTTTTATTAGGAGAAGTAACAGGAATACAAATTGCAAGGCAGGAATTAATAGTAAGTCAGCTTTACAGGCAATGGGGATTTCTTGACTTTGCCACAAAGATGAGACATTGTGGAAGGGTACCACAGCTCATCTGACTTGCACCTCGTTACTTGTGCTTGAATCTCCAGCCTCTTTGCTTTTTCAGCAAGAAGAAATCTATCACCATAACAGACTATTTTTGCTTTCTTTTAGATATTTTAATTAAACTGTATACAAATTTGATTCAGGCACAGCATTTATTGACCTGTTTCAGAGTAAAGAACTGGTGCTACAGCTGAGATAAGGATCCCACTGTGTCAAACACAGGCAAAAAAAAAAAGTTTTGGTTCTTTCATTGTAGGTCCAGTTCACATTCAGTCACTTTGGCAGATGTTTTTGCAGGTATTAGGGTTAGAAACATAGTGTTTTAGGTACGCCACATCAATTAAAAAATAGAGGGAAAGGAGGAGATGGGTAGGGGCTTGTTTGGGTTTCCTGTATATTGGAACCTGGAGGATTTTATATTACATCTTTCAGTTTTTCTACTCATATAATCACAAGTGAAAAGTATATTCTTGCAAACAAACAACACTAATATTTTTCTGGTCATGATGCATGCTTTTCTTGTTTGTTTGCTTTTCTGATTTCTTTTTTGTTTTTAATAAAGTTTCTGTGGCTGTGCTTGCAAACTATATCGAGCTCAATAACACTGCCATTTTTGTAACTTTGTCTGTGAAGTATTAGTTTTCCCAAGCTCACTCACAGAGGGCTGTGCTTTATTCTCCAAAACTAGAAGATATGTAGTAGATTCATTCCTGGCCATTTTTCATGTGAAGCCTTATTCAAATGGTAATTGTAAAAGGCTTTGTGGACTTTGTTCTCCACTCAAAGAAAAAACTTCAGCTGTGGACAGCTAGGGCAGTAAGGAATTTTTGCTGAAAGACTTGGAGAAAACTAATTTGGATGTTACCACAACCACTCAAAACTTTAAGGTATACCTACAAATCAACTGTGAAACCAAACATGTTATTAAATGTCATTGGAAGTGAATACTGTTGATAAAATATTACGGCAATGGTCAGGACTCGTATTCCTTTTTTCCTAGCAAGGCACACTATGAAGGAATTAATTATAATATTTTGAAGAGAGCTGTGTGCAAAACATTATGCTTGGTTGGTTTGCAATTATTGATATGCATAAATGCTACTTAGCAACCAATGTGTAGTTTAAGGGTTAGTCTTCACTGCAGAATCAACCTCCCACATTTGCCTGTTGGAGCACAAAGTTCTAGGTGATGCAGGATTCCCATTTTGGACTACTATTATATGCAAAGGCAAAATATGGAAAACTGACAGTCCAAGTAAGGATTTCAACAAGCACCAAAGTTCGCAGCTGTTTTAATACTATATTCTTTTCTTAAACTTAACTGTATTTATGTAATTTGAACTGTTGGTGGCTTTAACTAAAATTGGGCACTCATTTGGGCAGACATTCTAAACCCAAAGGCTAGAATGGAAAACAAAATCTCTGTTATGAAACAGAAGTTGCAGGGGGATAAGGTGAACTGCCTATGGGGATATTCAGTAGCAAAGTCAGATCATGGTTTCCTGCTTCTCAGCTCCATATCCACTGAGCTGTTCACCTTTACTAAGGTTATGCCATGTTGTTTACTGCAGTGTATGTATACTCCTAAAATTGGTTTGTTCATAAATCTGTTTCTATTCCAGTGTTTTATTTTCTGACTGGTGCACAGTCCTCATCCAGCACTCAACTCTTTCAGGGTCATCCCCTCATCCACTCTGGCAGCAGGCAGTGATCCTGTGGTCACCTTCTCATGCAAATTACTCTGTCTGGAGTTGCAGTGATCGGCACAAAGCCCATCTGGGAAAAAGAAATTGTGGGAAAACAAATTCTGAAGACAGTGAAGTGTTTATATAGAATCTGTATTCTGATTCATACATGAGCAGTGTATGAAAGAATATACAGCAGTATCCGTGGCAGAACATACAGTCTGGTAGATCCAGCACATATAAGAATAAAACCAGACATAGTAGAAAAGAGCTAGGAAAGGGAACAGACAAAAGCATGAGTAAATGCTTTGTTAGTTATTTGTCAAGTGTGGTTTACTTTTGTTGACTGTTAGTAGTTATTTTTATGATGTGTAAGTATCCCATGCAGTATTGTGTTCTATGAACAGCCAGCATTTACCGTGATAACAGAGAGGTGTCAGCTGAAGTTCAGTGAGATTTAATGTTATGGAATAAATGTAAAGCAAATTTTAAAAGGTGCATATAAATAGTGAAAGGTGAGAATGTCCTCTCTTTATACTGTGCCAACATAAGAAAAAGAATTGGAAATCACATTCGTGTTGCAAAGAAGGTTATGACTGATGTTTTTGCCACTCTGGTATCTCACCCGTGTTAAGCTACAGCTTCTTTAATACTTCTCTTTCTACAAAATCTTGAGTTAACTGACCATATCAACACATGCTTCCTCATGAACTGAAATTAAATTGACTTATTAATTCATCTTCATTAAACTCCTAAATATTCCTCTATAACCACATCTCAGAGAAGAGATGTTCATTTCTGTGCTATTTTAGAAGCAATATAAATTCACCATTTTCTCTGTGTGTTACAAGATGTTTGAGTTGAGGAATCACATACCAAAACCTGCAGCAAAGAATATTTTCCTCCACATTTCTCAAGCTGTTAAAAAAAAAAAAAAAAAAAAAAAAAAAGCACCACAGTTTTTCTTAGTGTCTTTTTTTTTTTTTTTTTTCTCCTTTTAAATAAATTTTTAATGACAGCCTTAAGTCTTACCTCTCCAGTGTATTTTGGGCTTGGGTAACTAGACAAAACCAAAGCCCAGCAGAAAACAATTGTAGCAATCTTATATTTAGCCTTAGTGGACAGTGTTCCTTAGTATCCACAAACAAGGTGCAGTCCATCCAGGAAAAGCTTTCAACAAAGCTAGGCCGCGCACTGAAGACCTCTGAAGATATGCAGAGAAACTTTACAGGCAGCAGTCTGCTGAGCTTTGTCCATGGGGTAATTCAGAGCCTGAGCTAACAGTTCTGCGGATCATTTATTTTTCATATATCAGAACAATTGCTTTGCTGTTATATCTCACAGAAATAAAAGTTCCCACAGAAAGACAGTAATTCCATATTCTAAAGCATGTATTCATAGAAATATTTTCTTTGCACCTACACTTTCCACACATGCTCATATGTATGTGTTATTTGCACGCTTGTGTACATATACTGCAGACTGATATAAAATGTGTGTGTATGTACATATGTATATATAGATCTGAAGAGGAAAAAGAATTTATGGGAGGCTGGCTGGATTTAATTTGTCTGCTTATATTTAGCACTTAAGGGCTTATATACTCAGTTTGCTCAAAAGAGTGAAGAAGTACTCCTTGCTTATGCCTCAAATCAGAAATGCATGAAGTGCAGCTGCAGAGATAATACATTCTCCCCAAAGGCTTTGGCTGAGCAAATTAGGTGTCAATGGGGTGCCTGCGCAGGCAGTACTCTCTCTAATTAGTCTCTTGAGCCTAGTTGGTGGCGGGTATAAAATGATCTAATCAATTGGTCTGTGTCTGATGGTACGTGTAAAAATCCTGGCAGGCAGAGCTGTCTCCCACAGGTCACTCACCTGCACAGCGGGAACGCTCATTTTCATTTTTCATCTCCTCCATCACATGATGCTGACAGTTGGTTTTAAGAAAACGGAATCCAAAAAAATATCTGGTTCATAGGGCATGTAGGTCACAATAAAATTGCATTATGGGTATTGGTGATCCAATTAATTAATATTTATAGCAACGAATTGCATGCAGATATTACCCGAGTGCAAATAATATTGATAATGTTTGGTTGGCTTTTTAAAATGACTTCTATAATGAAGAGAGGAACAAAAGCTGTAGGGGAAAAATCACCTGTTAATATCGTACTTCTTTTAGAGGGGATGAATGGTATCTGCAGCATGTATATGTCTGGTGGAGGGAGAGAATGAATATATTGTTGATGATATTAAATACCCCATGTTTCAGCTCACAGGAATGCAGCATCTCCAGCTGTCAGCTCACATTTTGCTTTTAAATCTGGTGTTGTAGAAGGAATACTCTTATAATAATGCTAAATCAGCTGCAACGTAAATAGACCTGCACTCTGGTTATGCTTTGCATGTTAAGGACACTGCGGGAGCACAGCTCCACCCAATTTTATAATTTATACAGAAATTAAAAGCACCTAGAGAAGGATGCTGATGCTGCCAAAAAGAGCATGTACTGAATTGGTGATTTGCATTTTTAAAGGAAATGGCATTATTTTATTAATTAAAATAATGGAAAATATTTGGGATCTGAGGGCCACTGAGTCATCCTCCTCTGCCTCATGTGCTGAGTGCATGATTAATGTTTAAATTATAAGCTTTGGTATCCTTTGTTACATCAAGAGCTCGTATATTCTGACACTGGCCACTACCATTTTAAGGTGGGTGAGAACCTGATTTTATTCCACTTAGGATCTGTGCCAAGCAGGATGCACGCAGCAGGTGATTTCTCTACATAACAAATATACAACTGAGTTATTTGATTTAGGTTGCTTGATATATATATATTTTTTTCTTTCAAGTGCATCATTACCTTGCTTGTAATCTTCCAGTGGGTTCAGTAAGACATCGTGAAAATCAAAACTGCCTGGACACGTGGTAAAAAAGAGTATAAGTTCATTTTTAAGGTGGTCTGTTTCAGGGCCCTTTTTTCTTTCTTTCTTCTTTTTCTTCTTTTTCTTCTTCTTTTTTTTTTTTTTTTTAAGAAAGGAGATCTGAAAGAACCCTATTTTGCTCTTGGGAAATCACAAGTTGTAAATATTCCATTTAACAATTTATGCTTCTATAAGCAAAGCTGTGACCAGAGGCCATAAACACAATCTGCCAAGTCACAAAGCTAAACTTTGATTTGGCTTGATCGGGAAAATGTATTAAATTCTAAGCAAGGGTATTTCTAAAATACATCTTTAAAAAATGCAAACATGGAATCCTAGGCCATCTGGGGACTGAACAGCAGCACTGTGTGGTGAGTCTTGCTTCAGGAACTGCCTCGGGTCCTGCTTGTGTGAACAACCCATGCTTCAGTTCAACAGCCTCACTGGAGAAACAATGCTTTTTTTAATAAAAAGCCTGGTTCCCACCAATCTACAATTTCATGTTTGTTTTACTGTGGATTTTCTGCTGTGGACAAATAGAGACCCCGTTCTTCCTCCAGTGTAGGGTGGTGTCTACGGATGTGACACAGCAAGTCTTGTTGTAAGGCAAACAAAAAGGGAAGGAGGCCTTCTGCCCCATGGCACAGTGGTTACAGCACGTCCCTGAGGGCCTCGCTGTGTCAGCTCCTTCCTCTGCCTCAGGACAGGTGAACCTCTGTTCCCCATTTCCCAGGAGGAGGCGTTAACCACAAGGCAGAGGGAAGGGATTTCACCTGTTGACTCCACTTGGAATCATCAATAAGCATTCAATGAGCTGGGGACTCCATTGAAAGCATTATGTATTCCCCAGCAAATGTATTCCTAGCCACTGGGCCTGTTCCTGTAAGGATTGTATACAAAGCAGAACTGCCTCAGCAGACAAAACTCAGGGTTCAACATCAGAACCACCTGGCCATCGGGGTGCTGGTGGGAGCAGCGGGAGGGCTGTGCACAAGTCCTGAATGGGGCAGGGAAGTGCATCTTCAGAGAGATGGGGATCACCAGCCATGCCCTGGTTCTGCTTGCATTCTGTCTTTTTGTCTTCCCCAGCCAGGTCCACTTGGGAAATTCGGAATTAAGTCACCTTTCTTTTTTCCATTGAGTTTCCTGTTTGATCTCAGCCTTGTTCTGCATTGATGCTGGCAGCAGTTGCACTATGCTAAGGTTATTCCCCGTATTAAATGGTGGCAGCTTTGTTTATTTCTAGGGAAGCTTTTAGCATTACAGGGATTGATTCTGAATGTTCACACTTCTGATGAGGGAATTCCCCATCTCCGAGGCTCAAGGCCTGCCTTTGGCTTGGTAACGTGTGATCAGCTTTGCCTGCAGAGCCATACTTGAAGCCAGAAAATGATTTAAATTTTAGCATATCCCAGGAGAAATGTGAGGCTGGCCTCCCTTGGATAGTGCCTTGAGGTCAACTGATAGAAAAGTGAACTGATAGAAAGAAAAAGCTCTCTGTAATTAATGTAATTATCTAATTAAGATGCAATTTTCATCAAATCTGAGGAGTTTGGTAACTCTTACAGAAGCTTCTTTGTCTTTTATCATTTAGTCACTTGTCCTTAATGTTACAGCAGCATTATGGCAGGTTCTGGAACTCCAGCAGTTTGGCCTTAACCTGCAATCAAGCACTTGCCCTGTCTCTATGCAGAATCAGGTTTCCAAACAGCAAGTTTCCTCCTTTTTAAGGGGTGCTCTAAAGTGGTCATCCCCCAAAAGTATTGTGGTTTGGTTTGGTTTTATTTTATTTGGTCTGTTCTTGTGGGTTTTTTTAAGGAAGGCAGACGTAGGATTTGGCAACCATGTTTCACCAGTAAGCAGCAGTGAATCTCAGCATGTTCCAAATATTGCTTTTCTTTTTGAGTTTATGAAGAGTAAACTAAACTCTAATTTATTCCTTGAAACAAGATTTATTGGGGCTTCAGCCAGACTCCTCGGCCCTGGGGACTTTCATGTGGAACAGACATTCCAGAGGCATTTGGGAAACAACCCAAGCAGGACTCAGGAGGTGGCAGACCAAGCTCCAGGAGATGCTGCCGTGCATCATTAAGAACAGGCTTTTGTTAATCCAGTTCAGGAGTTCTGGCACTTGAAGGGCAGAAGAAGAGCTCTCGAGAACCACGACAGGAACGCTGCATGCTATGAAAGTCAGATGTAGTGTAGAGATTAGGCTGTTTTGATGAAAGCCACAATTAAAATTTTATGCTTGAAACTGATGCCTTGTTTTTCTCCTGCTTTTGAAATGAGGGCTAGACTAGATTCACTGGCACCTGCATTGAGTTTGATTTAAATAGTTCTAGGACATGCTAATTCAAACCAGTTCTAAGCTCAATGAATATTTAATTTTAAGTTTTCTTTTAATTAAGTGCTAAAATTTCTCCATGTCTGATTGTCTTCCTGAAACTACATTTTAGAAGGGTAGCAGGTTTGTAGTTAGAATCCTTGGTTTTGAAAACCCCTGTAAAACAAAAACATTTTGAACTTCATAAAACTACAGAATTTCTCAACATTATCAGAAAATGCAGTCCCACCTTATTACTTGGCATAGAATTCTACCTGAACATTTATTAAGAGCTAAGTATGCTAATTATAAAATCCCTCCAATGGCTCCAGTCTATCTAGCTTTCATTTAGCCCTCACCGAGCTGGTCCTGCAGTTGTTAGTTTTGTTTTAAAGTAGTGCTTCCCACGTTGTTGGCCTGCCTCCTGCTTGGTGTAAATCTCAGGGATACCGCAGTACATCCTTGTAGGTCCAGTCACTGCATTGAGCCTTTCTAGCCAGGAACCATTAGCAGAGGGAAAGGCAATGTAAGCAAAGCTCTTGGTGCAATGCTTACTTTCTGTATATAAAAGGAGAGGTTTTTGTTATCTTTTTTATAAATAGAAGAACAGCCAACTAAAGGTGTTTGAATGTAGTGTGCTACATTGCTCTGTAACTCGGCAGTGTTTACAAAAGTGACATAACTGTGAGGTACCTCCAATAACTCTTGGGAAGTGAAGCTGAGGAAGCCTTTCCACAGCCTGGTCACAAGTGTGCCTGTGAAGCTGAAGGGGCAGAAAGAGCTTGCAAACTCTTGAAGCCGTGTCAGCAGCATTCAGCAACCTTCCTTTGCATTCTTGGGGTGTGACCACCCCCAAGAGAGCTGACACTCTATATATATATAGCTGCCTGTAATTTCCATGGGGAATGTGAGCGCTGATGGCACCTCTGAAGATTAGCACTTGGGACAGATAGACATGAATATGGATAAACATATCTCACTTAAGCAACCAGCACCATGAAAACATCAGTGTTCTAAGCTAGTTTTCTTGAGGTTCCAGCTCTAAAAGTGCTTCGGATGTTTGTTCTTCGCTCTGAGCTGGTGTCTTCAGAACTGGCTTTGGACTAATCTATTATATACCAAGTGAAAAATCATTTAAAAATGCAAGTCGTGAAGCTTATTATAATTTATATTGTTTCCTTACAGGATTAAATTTACCAGTTTGGAGGAGGGAAACAAAAACCTAATGAGAGGCCGACACGAGGAAGGAACCATGGCCTGTTTCCTTTCTTTATGGTGGATTTCATTCAAAAGAAAATTGAAGCTGGCAAGACCCTGTTTTTCCCTGCAATTTATTTAAAACCTTGCACGCATTTTGGATACCTTGTGATTTCAGAGAACTATGTGAAGATTAAGCTTTTGCTTACTGATACATGGCATGTACTCTTTCAGTCTTTTGTGTTTGATTTTGTTTGATTTTCCACTGCAGCGCTGCATCTTTGTAAGGATTTTTATGCTTTCACCAGCAATGTCTTAAATACATTAAGACAACACATTTGGTGTTCACACTTCTTCAGTAATGACTATACAAAAAAGCCAGCGGTGGCATAAAGGACTGTGCTTTCTTTGAGAGTCGTGCACATATTGCAACCAATGGGAAGACTATTTCTGCCAGAGCAAGCCCAACTTGGGCTGACAATTACAGCGCCTTGCCACTGTTCCTGAAGTGGTGTTAGGTTCTTTCTTTTCTCGTATCCTCAGACCATTTATATC
The DNA here is from genome assembly GCF_951394365.1 of Tetrao urogallus. NCBI lineage: Eukaryota > Metazoa > Chordata > Aves > Galliformes > Phasianidae > Tetrao > Tetrao urogallus. The sequence continues at coordinate 29,732,684 of NC_136820.1, read as the reverse complement.
CATTTTAAAAACATGGCAATAACCGCATGTTTACTTCAGCACTCTGAATTTGGTTACTCTGCTTAGGCTATGTAGCATGCCAGTTTTTGAAATAGGCCTGTGAGAAAGACAAAGCAAAAATGAGATGCGCTCAGCTGACAGATATACAACAAATTCTTTATGGTTTTATTCCCTTTTTGAGTATTTCTTTCTTTTGTGGGTCTTGGCTCACATCTCCATGTCTTTCCTCATGCTGTTTACCTTTTGGAATGTTTTCCTGAAACAAAGAAAGAGATTCTGAAACGATTCTGTTTAATTCAAGATACTAAGGTACAGAGAAATTTTTGTTGAATGAGCCGTTAGGTTCTAAGTGTGTTATTTTGCTGCTTACGAAGCAAAAGAGAGAGTTTTCCTTATCCCAAATGGTTTGCTGTTCCACACCAAAGCACTTTTCAAATTATTTTCTTTAAGTATCCCAATCTGATTGGAAGGCACTACCAGATGATGTGTCTTTAAATCGCTTTTCTGAATGAATCATTCAAATGCAAACTTTGCAAGAAACAAAGCTGTGTGATTTTAGGCGAGGAAGCCCCTGCCACATTGTGGCTGGGGAGCACATTGTGTTCAGTGGTGGATAAAACTGCCCTGAGCATATACAATGCTTTGCATTCAGAAAGAGCAGGGCCGATGCGAAATCCGCTGTTGAGTTATGCTCCTGCTCAGACAGAACCGCTTGCTAGGCAATATTATTCTACACATAAATTTGACATCCCTTGCTTGCTGGATGCCTTGAATTACATTTTTAAGAAGTGCAGTAACACTTGGGTTAGCTTTCAGTGTTTAAAAGGAGGGGAAAAGGATTTGTGCTACTGCCATCTTATTAAACTCCAGCAGTGTTTAATAAGAAAAGAACACCCAATAAGGCAAATCCTTGAATGCTCAAGTAGGTACGAAAGGCCTCTTACTGAACTAGCATATGAGTCTACACTTTCAAAGAGTTGAACCATGGAAATATTCTCAATATTTGCACAGCCATTAAAACACAGTTTCCCCCAATGACATCTCTCTTTCAGGATCTGGTAAAAGCCATCTGAAAGCCACTTTCAGTCACAATCCTATTTAGAAGTTACTACAGTTTTCCTCCTGTATTTAAGAGGGGGAAAAAAGTGACTACTGAACTTTTGACTTTATCACACACTGAAACTGCCTTAGACGTGGTTTGTTTGGCTTTCATGTTTCTTTTTTTGTAAGAGAAAAGTCTTTTATAAATTATCTTTGCTACTGAAACGCTGTGCAGTTTGATGATTGAAATTAGCTATTTTTAGAAAAAAAAATCATGCTGCAAAAAAAATCTGAACAATTTTTGAAAATGTAAGATTTCAATTAGGAATATAAAGGTAGTTTCATAGATACATTTACTGGGCAGCTTAAATTGGGATGCACACAGTTATTCTGCTCAGCTAAACATCTAAAGGTTTAACATAGAGACTGATTCCCTAACTGTTCCCACAAGCCCAGCATATTGCTGTCCATAGTGAATCATGTCATGTTTGCTTATGGTGTGTGTGTGTGTGTATGTGTACACATGTGCGTGTGAGATTATCTCCTCTGCTCCATTCCCACTTTTAAGCTGACCACTGAAATAATTAGAGTTGGTCCAAAGATCTTCAAACACAGTTGCCCAAAGCACACAAACATCTGGGTTCCTCAGTAGTAACTTGATTTTCAGCAGCAGTGGGTCTATCTTGGCCACTGATCAGTTAAGGAATGACCCGAATCTCTTGAGCGCTTCCTTTCTGGTTCTTCCGACTGCCTTTGGTGACACAGGTTTGCTGTCACCCGCAGAGGTCTTTCTCCCTCCACTAAGGTTACCTGCTGCACATTATTCTTCTGGATCATGAAATCTTCTGGGAAACCTGAATTTTTATTTTATTTTATTTTGAGAAAATGGGAGTACCTTTATGCAGAGAATGGACTGTACAGCCTTTTTTTCCCCTTTTTGTCCTTTTTGTCCTGTCCTGCATCAGCAACCTGACAGACAACCTCCGTTAGGGTCCCCTGGCAGTCATGCCACCTTTCCAGCATCTTGCAGGTTTCCACCACATCCCTGCTCAGTGCTCATGAATGCACTTTTTAAACCCCGTCAATGTCCTTGAGGCAGTCAGGGAATATCAGTAGCACTACCCTCTTTTATTCTCATCCTTCCCAAACCAGTTCCCTGTAGAATATTCAAAGGGACAAGAAAACAATCAGCCTGGTCTTCCAGACATGCTGCAGGTCTTGGGAGTGCAGTGTTTCATGCCATCAGCAGTCAAAAGTTAGTTTAAATGGATGGTATTCTGTGGGACACAGTCCTTGAGAAACTGTGGGACTCACCTGGATGGAGCTGACAGCCTTCAGCAGTGTAATTTTTGTTTTTTTGCCTGAGCCCCAGCAGATCCTTCCTGATGATACTGAGAGGATGTGACTCAGCTGCAAGAGGGATGAGCAGCCACAGGGCAACAGTAGGCAGATAAAAGTGGGAGGGCGTATTCTGACTCTGTACAATATCAGGTGAACAGGGAAGGGAAGGTGGTGATAGAGATGGCCTTTGTGATACAGTGATTCCTTACAAGTTCACATTCACAGAACCCAACTTTATTACAAGTGAAGCACCTGGAGATGTCTTGGTCCCACTCCAGACGAGATCAGCTTAGCTCCAATCCACACCCAGCAGGCACAGCACCAGGCAGGACACTCCAACACTCAACAGTACACTGCTGTATGACATTCCAGGTCGTTGAGTCCTTCCAATTCTCACTATCGTTTTTAAACAGGATCATGTTTTAGGATAATGCCAGTAAATGCAATGCTGAAAATTCAATCAGCAGTAGACAGAGGCACCGGGGTTTCCATTTTCTCTTTGTTGTGTGGAGATTATGGACTTCAGACTCCTGTGGAAGAGGGTAGGTAAAAAATTCCCTTTGGCTGATGGGTGACATCTACTCCTATGTGCTGTATATCAGTGCACACAAGTGAATGTGTAGTCAATGCTCGGTATGCTCATATACAAAATACTCATCTGTGAATATAACTGGGTTTTGTAATCTTTGTTATATAAAACGTTTGGGCTGTACAGACTGGGGAGCAAAACACTGACACCCCCTATAAATAGAATTATGTTGCATTACTGAGCATAACAAAACTCTCCCCTACCACAGTCAGGTGGAGTGACTGTATGTTACTGCCTTGCATTTTTCACGTGAGCAAAAAATCCAAAAGTGAAGGATGCACTAAAAATTCCCATCCCCCAAAATGCATTTCAATGGTGCTGCATACAAAATCCCAGCTTGCCAGCTTCCACGCGGGTTTTCGTATGGTGCACTAAGAGATATTCTTTTTTTAACAAATAAAAAGGGAGGGCTGGTACATGAAAACAATGTTAATGTAATTAAATATATATATATATATACTTCAGAAGAACAGCATAGTAAGCAGTACAGTAAATAAATGTTGCATTATTTGTTACACCTTGTAATTTGTCTGTATTATGAAAGATGTAATGGTTTGTCAGCTATAACTGTTGTTTTCTTGTAACATCATATTGAATAAAGTGTAGCAGAATCTCGCTCCTCCTTTGTATATGTGGTGTAGACCTAAATAATGGAATAAAGCCTTTCTTTTCTGTTTTGTTCTACAGCAATTGAATAAGAGATGGTTGTAAACAACAGATTTTTATGAAATGGAAAGCGCCCAGAAGCAGGCAGGCGTTTACGCAGCAATTAATTGAAAAGATCAGGCACCAATTCAGCCAAACACGTGAGCTTAATCAAAATTAGCAGGCTACATGGGACAAGGCTCTGCGCACAGCACACTTCTGTCTGTGCTAGTTACTAAGTTCACTGTCTGCTGTCTCTTTCCATGCCTTGTATCCCTGTGTGACAATATAGGTACAGTACACTGGCATTTAACTGAAGGTGGTAGAATTTGAATCTGTCTTTGTACAGAGAATAAACTCAGGCTTATTGCAGCTTCTCTTGAAATAAAGACCTGAGAGTTCTGGTGGAAAATTATTTAAAGCACAGTTTTTCACAACACTGATGCAGGAGCTGGATTTACACCTGCTTGTACCTGCTTATTTATCTCAGTCAGTAAGAAAGTGCTGCTTGGGTTCTTACCTCAGTTTATTTGTGCATTACAGCTTTCAATAGGCAAGTGCTCACATACAGTGATGTAATCAATATGCACCTTCAGTAATTTCCTTTCCTTTACTTCTAGCTTTTTGATATCAACATCCTGTTAAGACCTATTTTTAGACAATGCACATTAAATCGATGCAGCTTGCACAGACTTGATTGGAATATTTGACTGAAGTGTCAGAATATGCTCTTTTAGCAAATGCAGGAGTCTGTAGGAATCTGTCGGTTTTAACATCACTTTGGTCTGCATGGGGGAGGGCTGGATGCTTGTGCTGGAAGCTACCAGCCTAGAGAATGGATAGAGGACACCAAAGTTCTGGTCTTGGCTCTGGCCAACTATGAATAATTGAAGATAAAATGTTAGTATTTTTAGGGCTAAGGCAATGTAGGTTGGCTGCCATCTCCCAGGTTTTACATGGGTAGCATCACGTTCTGTCCCAGCTCCAACAACAAAACTCTTCAGGAAGTTAATCCCCAGTTTTAAATCTAGCTGCCACAAAATGACATCAGCTACATCCCAAAGGAATTGCACCAGAAAAAAAAAAAAAAAAAGAAAAGAAAAAACCGAAACAAAACAAAACCAAAACCAAACCAAAACAAAGCCACCCAAAGAAACGTGTGTTCATTTATTCCTAGCTTACCTCCTGATCTCACTGACCAGGGCACATTGGGGTGTTGCCTTGCCACAGCCTCGATGAATGCCTTGTGCTTGCAGTTCTGTAGCTGATTTGTTTGGCACTCCTGACTCACTACCTGTGTGACAACTTTACCCTACAAATCTCTAAATACAAATGAGAACCAGGAATTATTACTGTAAAAGCTTTGTAAGTTTGAGCACTGAGTACCAGGAAGCACATTCGGAGTGAGCTTTTAATTATGTAGTATAATCCTTAAAACCGTCTCCTGACCCCCTTGGCTGCACTCCGAGCCTCTTTAGCCCCAGGGTTTTCTTTCCAAGCTGGCCTGGCTGCTGCAGCGAAGCAAGAGATGCATTTACCACAATAGCAGCCTCCCCTCCCCCGGCAGAAGAAAAACCAGGGGGAAGGTGTTGGAGCAACCTTCTGCCACTAGGTTAACACACACAGTTTCTAAATAATGCCTTTCGTTGTAAACCTTTGCAAAGTAAACCCTACAGCAGCGGAAGGGCTTGCTGCTACCAGTGGGGGGTGGTGTTATGGACATTAGATTTGAGAAGCTTATATAGCACATGGGCGAGGATAAAGGGATACAAATCAGAGAGAAAAACCTGAAGAGATTAAAAAAAAAAATCCACGGCCAAGTATTTACTGTTCATTCCCCTTGTGAGTGGTGTTACATATTGTCTGCAGTGAGTCATGCTGAGAGCGAGCCAGGCACAATAATAGTGGAGAGCAGTCCTGCAGCCCCTTCGTTATTGCCTGCACTGGTTGAGACTGAGTTGGGCGAGAGAAAGGGATTCCAAAAAATGTTCCTTTTCTTCCTTTTCTCCTGTTTCCCAGAGGGCCTGGAGGTGATTGCTGGGGATGCGCTGCCGTGAAAGAACCTAAACTAAACTCAAACATAGCTAAACTAAAATCAAACATATTTTTACATTAATGTTCCAAGGATTGATATGGTGATTCACATAGAACACGTAACAGCTCTAAGAGTCATGCAAGAAAATGCCACTGTGCTATTATAATCCAGTAAAGTCTTGAAGTCTAAAAAGGTTTATGACAGCCTAACCTTTCAACTGGAATTAGGATTGCGGTGTAGGTGTGCAGCATACAATCCAGCTAATTATAATAGTTTGCCCCCAGCTTCCACTCAAGGAGCTCAGAGGTATTCATGCACTGATGAGATGAGCTGTACACACAGCCCTGGGATACGCCGTGAATATAAAAAGAACCAGATTTTGTGAAAGGAAAAAATAAACAGCCCCCCAGAACCAAGGCAGTGATTCAGCTCTCTATTTTCAAAGCTTTTCATGAGCACGAGCAGCCAACAGCATACTTTGTCTGGTGAAGACTGAACGTTCAAGATAAAATAGTTTAGAATAGTTTATCACAACAGAAAAATGTACATCTTCTGTCTTCAAAACAAGTTATATTTCTCTGTACAGATAGATGGAAATATTACATGACAAAATGTTGTTATCAACTGCAAAGAGTTGTTTATTGCCCAGATGATGAACGTGGTGTCACTGCGAAGCAAGAGCCCCTGCATGAACCATCATGTCAGATTCACTGGGAAACGCTTAAACGTGAACTGCCCCTTGAACGCTGCAGGAGACATAGGTACAACTGTCAAACTCTTCAGAGGCTTTCAGTTGCTCTCCTGAATCCATACAGCAAAGCAGAAGTGTCTTTCTACTTACAGACGTGGTTTGGTGGGAAAATGGTGGTGGTAGGTGAACAACTGGACTAGATAATCTTGGAGGTCTTTTCCAACCTTAATGATTCCACGATTCTGTGATTTTATGGAAGAAGCCCCTTTCATATAGCTAGGTGATATTTTATAGGTACTTCTTTCCCAGCATGTTGTTCTGGCCCATTGCACCTGATAATTGCAAACCACTATAGCCACAACTTGCCCTTTTCATGTACATTGCTGACTGTCACAAGTGCTCATCTCTCTACTGAACACCCAGAGAACAACCCAGCACATTTTGGAATACAACTGCCTCTTTGGTGGAGAAAGCAGTACTGCCACATCCACCATGTCCATTCCAGAAATGTGTATGCATCTGGGTGACAGCAGTGTTTTTAGTGTGGGCTGATTTTTAGCTTGCACTTGTGCGCATTTAGTGACTAACTCAGAGTAGCATAACCCGTAATTTTGGAGCCAGTCTATTAGAGGTTACAGGTATCTCAATCCTCTGCCAGCCCAGGACAGCAGGGAGCAAGCTCTGCTTGGCAGCGTGCAGCAGCCTGGCCCTTCACTGCGCCTCTGCTCCAGCTGCTTTTTTTGATCTCTACTCAAACACAACATCTGTGGGTGCAGTGGGACTGGAGGTGGAGGAAGCAGGAGAGAGGGCACCAGACGGAGATCTGCATGCTGTCTGGGCAAGGCCATGAGCCTGGTAGTTCATAGGAAGTGGTCATGGGCAAGTTTCCTTGGTTCAGAAATCAATCAAATGCTCGCCCTCCTGCTAACCGGGCTGCTCTTTTCTGATCCCTAGATGCGAAGAGGACATTTGGATATCTTCCCAAGCCCTCTCCCCAAGCAGCTGTAATTTAGATTTAAGGCAACCAATTGATCAAAGGAAAGAGGAGAGTCTTGGATGAGCCCTTACAAGTCCCTAAATATGAGGAAGTGTGCTATGCATTCACCTTCTGTAATAACATAGAGCTTTGAACACCTCAGTGTGCTTCTGCAGTATTACTCAGCTTGGTTTCCTGCACCAGCACCGCAGAAATAAACAAGTGTGAGAATACCTGGTTTTGGGAAGGGGAGGCTTGTGACAAGCACCCGTTCTGGGAAGCAGCAGTGCCACGTGGGCTGGAGCACACACCGACTTCACAAGGGAAAGAAAGGAGCCAAAGCCTGGAAATGACAGGAACATCTTACCAGAGGACGGATGACAAATCGGAGCTAAAGCCAGCTTTGCCTCCTGCCATCAGGACTCTCAGCTGCTACTTATTAGTGCAGTGAGCGCACTGTATTAGTGCAGTGTTACTGTGCATAAATCAAAATCCAGCCTCTGTGACACAGCACATCATTTGTTCACTTGTTTTCTCTCATCCCACCTGCCTGATATGATTGTATCAGGAATAAAATAACTTTATGAAGAGAAACCTGCAGTGCCCTTCAAAACACTGTGCTCAGTGAATTCCTGCATCTGTAAATCTGGTTGCTGTGCTCTCTTCTCACCAAAATATTTTGACTGCAGGAATCTGTCTGGTACAAGAATGTGCCAGTAATAAACAAGGAACACATTTACATTTGTTGGGCTCGCTGAACATCACTTTGGGTGCCCTGTTCTGAACAAACACCCACTTCTCAGAAGCCCTGCTGGCTCAGGCCCACCAGCACAGGCTCAGCGTCATGGTGGAAGGCCACAGAAATGTTGCTGCACACAAAGCATGAAGGAGGCCCACTAGTAAGATGGGACCTTACACTGAAGCAACGTTCAAGGGGTATCCCACAGAAAAGGGCACCCCTGGTTGGAAAGTGCTCGTTATTGGCAGCATCAAGCTCCTGCTTGGTTGCCTGCTGCGGCCTTAGCCTGGTGAGCAGCCTGCCAGGCTCAGAGGGGGCCCTGATGGAGAACCAGCCCTCCTGCACGCCACCACACCTGCAAAAAATGTTCACTGACGTTTTTTGGAATGTTGTAGAAAATCTCTCTGTGAATGCAGGCCCTCTTTACCTCAGCCACAGCATCAGGCTTGCACAGACCTGTGGGGCAGAGCAGGCACAGGGTTTTGGTTGCTCTTACAGCTCAGGATCCTCATGCTCCTCACGCCAGCCTTGTCCCTAAAGTGCACCTTGCACTGTCAAAACACATAGAGCACATCAGGAAGCTTCTGCAGGTGCAAGCTGGCATCAAGTCACTTGAGTCTACATCAAGCTCCAGGAGACTCCACAATAAGCTTTCCCCTTCTCCATCGAAAAACTGAATAAGACCAGGGTTCCACCAGCTCAACTAGTGCTTGAAGGTACTTTGCTGCATCCCAGCAGCTCACGTGCAACACACATACATTTGAACACCTTAAATTGTATTTACTGTATTGTCTGATCCATAACGTGGCCTCAAATGCATCCATACAGAGCTGGTGCAGTAGCAGGTATTTGTGCTCCTGTGTGAACACCTGAAACCTGAATTGGACATCATGGCATCTATAAAACACAGTATCAAAGTCACACTTGCCCCAGACCCTGATCTTTTATTAATTTCTTCCATACAGAGAAGAAAAAAAATTACAACCAAGTTCTTTTAAAGATCTCTCTGGAGTCTGAGTTAGAGAAAAGGCCTTAGGTGGCTTTTTTTTCTTTTTTTAACTTGGACGTTTACTACAAAGATAGGCAGAAAAGGTGCTGTTTAATCTCTCTTCTCGTATGATCCTCAGTCTCTACCTGGTTTATTCTCCCCCATGCAGTCTCCTTTGTTCTCTGGTAGCAGTCTTCTAAACAAGTGATTAGCAGAGGGGGGATCAGCCTGCGATGCTTCTAGCTGTGGGTTGTGATGCAGGTGAAAAATGAAATGCACACATTCTTGTTCTGACATGCCCCACAGTACTGCATTGTCCCAACAGAAAAATCAGTGTTGTAGCTGCACACATGCTTTTTTCTTTGGAGGTGTCCCTCAGCATTTCTACAAATCTCCCAGACCTCCCTGCATCTTTTTTTCAGTTAAATTACTTTCCTAACTTAATTTTGGCTGTCTAATTGGAGTTGGTTGGAAGTCTTCCCCAGCAAAGCGAGGTTACACAACAGCTTTGGAAAACCATGATTTATCAGGAGATAAAACACTTATCTTCCAATTAACTCCCTCCACCTGTGGGTGCCAGGAGCTGAAATTTGCCAGCTCTGTGACAGATTTCCAGCAGAGCGACTGCAGGGTTGCAGACCTCAGGGATCCTTGTCCCTTCGCTATACAGCTGGGAGCCAACAGTTTCTACCAGTGTGTGCAGCTACTGAAAATCAGTAAGTTTATTTTGGTTTCAGACACCACAGACTTACTTTTGGACTTGAAACTGGCCGAATAGATGTCCCCATGTATTTCACTGTTTCACTGTTTGAATACAAAATTTCAAGTCCACACACTCATGGTTTTGCTGTTAGTTCATAGTGAAGTATTTCTATGAAACATTAGCTCCATGAAGGAATGAATTACTGATCAGCATTACAATGTAACCTATCAAAAAGGGACACAAGCTTCACCAGCTGTCAGAGACACTAAGTAAATTCAGACTACAAATAGGATGTATTCTCTCTAAAGAAAACAATGACTTAATAGACCATCATAACCTATGCAGGAAAGATGTGTTTTTATCAAGTAAATGATGATTTTTTTTTTTTTGCATTGATTTCAGTAGTTTGATGATTTTATCTCATATGCTATGCTAAAACAGATGCTTCAGCTTAAAAACAAATTGGAGCTTGAGGCTAGATTCCACTTTGTGAATGTCAGTGGTGTATGCAAGGGAGAAGTCACAGTTGATAGCCTTAAAATTTGTTAATTATATAAGAGGTTGCAATGGCTTTGGTTTACCTATGATAAAATTTACATTTTGTCCTGTTTTAACACATTTGCAGATGTTCTGGTAGCATTGGCTCATAGTCTTCTTTTTCACCTGTATGAGATAGTAAGTTTCTTGTCTACTGTGAATATAGATGCTACTGAGGGAAAAGAAATGTCAATGTCTGAGCAGCAGTGCTCAGAAAAAAGAAGTCAAACTCTCTGCTATGGCCAGTATTGTACTGTTTGTAACAGATTTATCTCAAGATGTTCACATTGGAAAGATTGAGATTTGAATTCCCCATAGCATGAAGGTCTCATTTGCAGTCTTTTGGAGAAATCAGCAGTTCTTAGGCTTAACTATTACTTGATAAAAATGCACTTGCCTCCTGTTAATCATTCCTCTACTAAATCTTCCATTGCAAACATACTGCAGTAGGATGTATCTGACTAAATAAAGGTTATGGTGAGGCAATTCACATTTCATTTTGTTTGTACTCACAATTGGTTGCAACCTTTGTTTTCTGCCGTGATTTTCTCTAATCTGCATTCCCACTGTTGTAAGAAAATTATTTGAATTCTAAGTTGATAGAGCAGATGCATATAAACAGATCTCAGCTCCCGTGAGGGCAATTTATGCAAAGTAAGTTTAGGCTCTCTGGGATTTAAAGTTTACTGACTTCTGTCTGTGGGAACTGGAGCACCAATATGCACATGGTGAACATCGCCTGTGAATTACCTGCCTTCAGGGGGATTGTTAGCACATGAATCAAAAGTGGCTCCCTAATGCAGAACATCTCCAACAAAAGGATTAGACAGTAGCTCAGATGCACTGAGATGCATTTTAAAACAACTGGAGTGAAGTTTGCTGGTTTTTAGTCTAATACTGCTCTTAAATATAATGCTAAGTGAAAATAGGAAGATCTGGACAGTCTCATTTTGCTATGGATAATATGCTAACTATTTATTTGCTAACTATTTATTTTCTTCTTTAATGCAGTCTCCTTTCTTTATCCAGGACACAGGTGCTCTCTCCATCACACGTGCTTCACCCATAAAGAGAAAGCCAGGAATTCCTACATGACTGTGTTTAAAGTCCATAAAGCCCTTTGTTTATGTGGGTAACACTCCAGGGAATTAGATGATTACGTACACATATTTTCCTATATCTCTATATTGTTTTCTAAATAATTTAAATGTAAATTATGCCAATAAAAAGATGAGGTCTCCCAGATGCTCCAGAGCTACTTTCTGCTCCTACCAAGGAACCTCTGCAGCAGGAGCCCTAGTGTGAAGCTTGTCTTTGGGAATTCTGCTATGAAGACACTTGTGTCTGAGCTCAGCTGTGGCTGCTTGTGACAGGGGATACTGCAAACGTTGTGCCTCATCAGTTCCAAGCTTCAGGGAACATTTAAACCATCACCTTTAAAATGATCACCAAGGTAATGTTCTTTAGCTTGTTTATAAATGAAAAAAAAAAAAAAATAAAAGATTGCACTTGTTGTAAGGAGGAAGCCAGAGAAATCTGCTGTGGCTTCAAGTGGCACACATTTGTTCACTTTGCTGATTTGTCCATCTGGGGGTAAAGAAGATGAGTGGCCAAATATGTTGTCTCCATCTATCTTCAGTCCAAAGACCATGGGAATCTGAGACAGATTAAGTTCATTCGTTTTGGCCAATACTGATCCTACTGGAATAGGATCTTAATTTCATGAGATCTGAATTTGGCCTTTTTAGGCAGTTTATACTGCGAAGAGGGTTTTTTTGTTAACTTTCTGAAGAATATAAAAAGAGCAAACTACTGCTGGGCAGAGCAAATATAGACATTTGCTTTGGGCAGCAGCAGAAATGCACAATTCATCTGAACTTGTCATAAAAGGATTTTAGGCAGATTCTGTAGATGGGAAGTGCTCAGCGCCCATCCAATGCACTGCCTGTGGGCATTTCTTTCCCTGCCTGCAGCCAGGACAAGCTGATCATTACACACTTATTGATGCTGCTGAGCTCAAAGAACTTGATTCATTCAGGAAGGCTTCCTGCTCTCTGGCCTACTTTTTCTACCAGTCTACCTTTACTTTTGGTGTCAAATGACAGCACGAGGCAGCGTGAGTACGTGCATGTGCTCCAGAACAATAAATCAATCTTAAAAAAAAAAAAAAAAGTAAGAACATTTTTGTATTGACAAGAAACCAGAATTTTTCAGGCTGCAAGGCAAATGGGAAAGGTTTTGTTTCAGGTTGAATAAAACATCACATACTGATTTGAGGCAATTCTGAAGAACATGAAAGCAATGTGAAAATAAACTCATGCAGGGTAAATGGAGCAGTGTTCACAAAACTGGGAAGAGGACATACCCCTTGGCACGCAGCAATGAAAACTTCCCCTCCTCATGTGGGAGGCTCCAGCTGCTCTGCAGTCTCCAGGTTCTCTTCTTACAAAAATATCCTAGATGCCAAGTCGTAGGGCTGGCTGCCCAAACTGTGCCTCACTGATGGATCAAATACAAATTCTGCCATAGACACTGCCTGAGACTGTGGTTCTGCTAGGCCAGAGACCTTTTATAACCCACAGGGCAGGACAGGTAAAACGGCAGAAGCTGCAGTGGTAGCCCTGCCCGTTGCCTCCCTGCTCTGGCACCAGCCCGGCCCTGCTCCCCGTTTTTGGAGCTGTGGTGTGTGCCTTGAAGGCTTTGATACTCGGAGTGAAGAAAATTCATTAAAGCAGCTATGGAAGATAGGGAGCATCCTCTCTAGAATGGACACTGCTGAGGTGTCCAGCCTGAATATTCACTACAAAAACAGGTGAGGATTTTGCTGTCTATTGTGTATAGTACCCTCATCTGAATTTTCCTCTCTCTTCTTCCAAGATGAAACAGAATTGAAGGCATCCCACTCAGAACCAGTATCCTGTGGAACATGTAGGAGTCCCATGACCCAGCTTTCAATTGAGTAGAAAGAGAAGTGGTTATTTCCCTCCAATCTCAATTCAGTTGGTATAGCACGTGGGTGTTGTATCCCCAGTATCTATTGTTTCAGAAATTGTTTTCAAGTCAGCTTGAAATGCCAAAGTAAAAAAAAAAAAAAATATTGCAAACCTACCAACACAACCTTTTCCACATTTTATTTCAGATGAAATGGTTGACTACATTTGTCTTGAGGTTACAAAGTGTGTGCATTTTTCTGTGACACAACAATTCCTTACACACGCTGTGCCCAGCCCTAGCTCAAGCTCTGTCATTCCTTTGCCCTCCTCAGGCTCTGCTCTGAGGGCATCCACAATCACTGCTGCATCGGGGGGCTGCAGCCTCCTCTGCAAGGACCAGCAGATGTTCTCACTTTGCAGATGCATTGACTTTTCCAGCAAAATGTTTGCTGTGATAAACTAAAGAAATACAACTTCAGTCCTCCCTTTCCAAAATCAAATAACTATTGCAATTATATATATTTGACCTTGGCAAACATTTCATTTGATCAATAATCTATGGAGAACATTAAGAATGGATCTCTCAGCAGTGTTGCTAAAAGCCACACCCACAATGCTTTTTTTTTTTTTTTTTTTTTTTTTTTTCTTTTTTTTCTTTTTTTCCTTCACTTAGGAGAGTATAAATGTCTTTTTGGAAGATTTGAATTCTGTGCAGCTCCCTGGAAGCCCTGCTGTCTGCAGTGACTGTCAGTGTGGCCCACTGCGGGCACGCTGTCCTCTGATCAAACTGCAGCCTGCAACCAGCAGTATCCATTATGGGCTTCTCAGCTGGTTTCTGCTGCTCTTCAGGATATTGAAAGTAGAGATGGGAAGGTAGGAAAGCAGAGACAGATATAGTCATCTTCAAAATGTAGGGCTTTCAGGCACATTCTGAGCAAGGAAGCAATGAAACCATGCTGTTCATTTGCACCACAGCAAGATGTCCTATCTCTCTGGAGAATTTTTACAGGTAAGTCAGGGCTGCCCTATGTTTCCCCTTCCTCTTCCCCCCTGCCAACCAGGCTTCTTATTAAAGCTCCTGCCAAGTGTGAACACAGCTGGAGTGGGGCTTGCTTCCTTTTCCAACTTGCTAGAGACTGTACATCTCAAAGCACAAGAGAGGCGGGTGATTTGGCCCCTGCCCTCCTCCAACAGCTACAGCTTTGGGGAAGCACAGGAGGTGCTTCCAGCTCTGCTGCCTGCACTCCTTGTCTGACAAATGAGCAGGTTTTCTTTCTTGGCTCCCTAGGCTGTCTCTTTGTCCAAACCACCACATGTGGGCATTCCTTTTGTCATCATCTTTTGTTATGTGTGCCTCTATGACTGTAGGTTCCTATGAAAGTGAAGTGGCAGCTTCCTTATGTGGGATACTTTTGCCACATGGAGATCCCCAGTGGGCACAGCTCTGTTCCCATGAATGTCTCCAGAAGTTCATCAGCCACTGCATGGGGCTCCTGGAGACTTAACCCATGTCTGTTATGTGGGTCCTAGGAGCAGTGGGCACTTTGCAGGTTTTACTGTGTGTTTCAAATGTACCCTGCCTCATCAAAATGACCTTAATTCTCAGCACAAAAGTCTTCTAGCTCAATAACCCCATAGCTGGCAGCCAGTACCTTAGTGGCTATGTGAATACCGCAGACTCAGATCAGCATTCCCTCTTTGTAGTCTCCCCACTTTCAGTGGTATCCAGCTCAAGTACATCCTGTGGTGGAGGCCACAACCTAGGCAGGTATAACCTAGGCAAAATAAAAGCCAGAAAGAGTCACAGCAAACTGACAACAGCATGTCTGCCTCTCAGTGCCAAAGCCTTACCTAGCCTTCCTGCAGCAACTGCTTGTGTTGACAGTGTTTCCTGTGCAATGTAGTGCTGTACTGTCAAAGGAAACCTAGAAGTGTTTTTCATATTTATTAGATCATCTTTAATTTGGTAATCGGGGTGGAGGGGAGGAGTTCTGTGTGTTCTTCAATCACCTTCTTGCAATAACTTCTATCTGTGTGTATGAACTCTAGTTCACTGCTCTCATAGGCTGTAGCACACATTTCTCTTCATTTAGTGTCATCAGAGATTTAACAACTAGATTCTCTTGGTTTGTGCTGCGTATTTCTAGTTGCCAAAGTCTCTTCCCAGTGGTCTTTCGTTGCCTGTTTTATATAATCAGACTGTAGATCAGATGAGTTCATATCACACTATAGACTGAGGATCAGGCTGAGTATCATGCAAAAACACAAATGCACAGAAAGAAAAAGGATCTGTACTTGAATTCAGGTTTTGCATCTTGATATACCTGCTGTTCTGTATTGCAGGTCTTCATGGCAGGGATATTTCTAAATCCTATGGGCCTTGTTCTCTGTTTTACTCTTACCAGTGTAAAGCAAAACATGTCCACTATAGTTGCTAAGCAGTAGAGATAAAACTTGTTAAATGGAAGCAAGCCTGATGTTTTTAAATATGTCTATCTCTGTCACAGTATTGACTTTGGTGGAGTCAAAAGGATCTTCCTTTTTATCCATTTGCTGTGCTGTCTTATCTCAATGTATAGATTGAGTTTAACATTACCCTTTTTTAGCCTACTGCTTCAGCAAGGCTCAAATAGCTGTTAATCATCTGGTTACACTAGAAGAAGGTATTTTCATTTTCTGCTCTTTTCCCCCCATTTTTCTTTAGAAAGCCACGCACTGCAATTCTTCCTGAGGCATTGCCTGTAACTTTGCCTCACCCTTGCTGTGTTCTAAAAAGTCAGGTTAGAAAGTCCTCCTTTCAAAGTGAACTTTCAAGCACTCAGTGATGCTGCACAGTACTCCCTGATTGCAATTCATTCAGTTCTAAAGCAAGAGCAAGCCTACTGAGATGGCTGGTTCTGGCTCAGCTTGGGGTTACTGAGGTCCTCAAGAACGATAACTTTCTCAAGTGCCAGCCTGGACCTCTGCTGAATGATGAAACCCACTCTGTGTCTGCAGTCCAGCGGGTACAGGAATGCCACAGAGCTGCTTTGCAATAATGCCAGCACTGGAACTGCCAGCCTAGGTCTGAAAATGCTCAGGGAAGGTGTGTGAAACCATCTTCAGGCTTTATTAGTCATTTGAGATTTTCAGCAAGATGGAGGAGAGGCAAAATCATTTGATCAATTCCTGTTGAAAACAAGGTATGTTGTATTTACTCTACTGGGGAGATTAAGGAACTGGCGAGCATCTGTGTGCAGGCTAGATTGCAACCTGCTCAGTGTGGCTGATTTCTTGAGAGCCCTTCTTGCTTTCTGTGATTGAAGCTGTGAAAGCAGCTGCTTGTTTAAACAGTGGTAGGGGGTATGAACAGACAAGGCTTTTCCTTGAGATGCTTCTTATCACTGTCCTGAAAGTCAGCACACACGCTTCTGTGGCTGAGCAACAAGCTGCATCTTGAAAAAAGAGATCTAATTCCCCACCACCACCCCCACCCCATCCTCCCCCTCCCCCCACAAAACCCCCGTCCCACACCAAATGGGAGCATGCTATGTCCTGTTAGAGCTAAGTCCCAACATCAAGATCCAGTTTTCAAGCATCTCAACAGCAGCATCCTAGTTCTACCCTTCCTTAGCTTGGCTGTGAAATTGGAATTAGGGTCAGCACCAAAAAAAATGAAAGTATCTGAGTTTAGGATTTTAATTCTAGCCTCTCAATACTGACTGCCTTCACAGACATTGTATTAATGTTGAGGAAAAAAAGAGCAGAATATAGCCAGAGAAAGGAGAGACTCCTCTTCCAAACACACACATTCTTGTCATAAAAGCACATTGTGTTAAGATAGTTCTGCTTAGAGCTGATTTACAGAAATTAGATTTTCATTTGAAGCATCATGGACATTGGTAGTGCATTTTGTGCTGGTTTGAGTTTATTTTCTCGGTTGCCATTCATTTCATGACATTGCCTGAGACTTGGAGACACAGCCAGACAATTCTGCTGAACACATGAATACTAAGGAAGTGGTTTCCCTAGTAACAATAACCATGACATTGCTCTCACAACTTCCTGCCCTTCCTTTCGGGATTTGTTTGTTTGCTTGTGTTTCACTGGTTGGATAGAGGAGACACCAAAACTGGAGCTGGCTGAACAGCATCCAGGATCAGCTTACTGGAAGTGCAGAAGAGAGAGAGAGAAAAAAAAAAAAAAGGAATGCTGCATCTGAAAGTGGTTGTCATTACAGAGTTTGGCTTTGTTCTGGCTTACTGCTGTAGTCTGGGGATGTGCTCAGAGCTGCTGCTGAGCTGGGCTGAATAGACTACTAGAACTCACATTCCTATTTCAGAATATGTTTCATAAACATTCCCCCCCCCCCCCCCCCCCCCCAAATGAAACCAATGTCATGATGGATTATTTGCAGCTTTGTAATCAATTACAGGAAAGCAGAGGGAGGGAACAAATACACACACTGAGTATGCAGTGCTGGCACAGGATCTGTTCCTAGCGCTTTAAAGAAGGTTAATACATGATATTTAACAGCATTTGGGAACATGGATGGATGTGTTTCTGGGTTCAGACAACTGGAAAGAGTTGGCTGGGTGATGTGAGAGATTCATTCTCTAATATACTGCAAACAATTCCTCAAAGAAAATTGCTGTACTGCTGTTCAGGTAAAGGATTCTGTAGGCACGTTTGATCATTAAATTGGCTTATCTTTTTAGTCTTCTCATCAACCAGTCCATTTAGAGCTTGCTTGAAGCCAGGTGAAGCAATTTGCAGTACTAATCCCCAATTAACTCTTCTTCAGGCACTGAAAAGCTGCAGACCTGGATCCATTGTTCACGTATGTATGTTAATTGTTGTGGGCAACTTTGTTGACATTTTTTATACTAAAAGCATACTCCTCCTGAAAAGGTTGCTATTACCTGTCAGCTGTCTGTAAAGGTGTGTCTTATTTAAGGTGGGTCTATTCCTGAGCAAACTGAAATGATTTTATCTGTTGCTTGAAGGTAAAACTGATAAGGGCCAAACTGCAATCAGCTGAGAGCTTACTGTTAAGATAATAACATGAAGAGGCACTGTGCAGAGATCAGCCATGCCTTGCTTTTTCAGGATCTTTGACCACAATGAAATTGTGACATTATCTCAAAGCTAACACACGTAACTCTAGTTGTACAGTATATACAGCTGAAATGGTAAGCTTGATCCTGAGCGATGCTGGATCCCCCATCCTTGCATCTTTCAACAGCAGTTCTGGAGAATTTGGATTAGACTAAGAACATCCCAGCAAATAACAGTGAGGAAGGCACAGAGGAAATGGCCATCAGAAAACCAAAGGTAGGCCAAGATTTTATCCTTATCTGGCTGAGGTGAAGTAGCTCACAGAAAGATACTGACCCTTTCACAGGCTATCTGATGTATCAAGACTGGCCAACACACTTCAGTTCAGGACAACTTTAGAACTAACCATGAGCACATCTGTAATTAGCACTTTGCCAGCACACATAACTCCTGCTATCACAACATTATCTTCCCATCACAGATGGTAGCATTTTTTTAGCGAGGCGCATTTTAAGCCGTTGCGTTACAATCCTCTCCTGTAAACCAGCTGTGTTGGAATCCTTATCAACCAAAATCAGTGTCAGACCTATGCAAAGTGTGAACTTGGCAGAGCACAAAACACTGTTTTGTGTCACCAAGATTGTTGACAGTAATGAAATTATGTTGCTGTCTTCTAAGCTGAACATGTTACATCCAATCACACAGGGCCTCATTACATCCTTAGATTAATAAGGAATCTGCAGTGTGCAAAATCCGTCTTCTGATTTTACAATTTCCCTGAAAGTACATTTTATTTCCATGCTTCTACTTACAAAATAAACCTTGTTCTTAGAACTGAGTAATTAAATAAATCCAATGGGTTTATGTGTCTTATGACAAAGGCATATCAGCAACGATCCTACTGATATTTATGCAGATGTGTGAACCTGGATGAGAATAGGAGCGTGGCTTTATTCAGTTCTGAAATAACCATCCAGCAACTCTTAACCATGCAGATAGACAGTTGATTAAGCTGATTTAAAGCATTATATTTATTGTTTGTTTTATAACTGTGCACTGAGGAACCTAAGCATTCAGTTGCAAAAGCTGTATTGGATTTGAATTGCAAAATCTCAGACATTTCAAGTTTCGTTCCATATCAAAACATTCTTGTTTTCACAGTGGTGTAATGTGATTTTTACAGTGTAAAACCAGCTATGAATCATTTGAAAATGCACGCTATCTTTGTGTATCTCGGATGCCTTCCTCATGAATAAGACACTTTTTACCATAGGAAGGCTTTTATATGACTCGTACTCATTTCCCAATCTATTTCTAGGCTAAATTTACTGTAAAGAGTTCTGCATCTGCCTATGTCAGTTCTCCAGTGTATTGAGGTCAGCTGCCATTCTCCTTGGTTCTGATGGCTGCCTGTATAAATACAAATTCCATTTCCATCCTATTATTTTTCTAATCAAGGCTTTGTCATGCAAAAGAAGATCTGAGGTGATTGTGTTTTCCATTATGCAAAACATTCCATTATGATATCATCTTTAGGGCAGTCTTATAAAGGTGCCCTGCCCAAAGAAATCACAAATGAGAGCAGCAAAATAGTAGACAAATCCTGCATAATTTGCTCTCTTATTTAACATTTGGGCAACAGAGTTCACTCTAATTTACCGTACACATTTCCTCTGACATTCTCGATCTGTACATATGGTAAAAATAAGAATTGGCAGCTCTCACTGAATAGACTTCTGTTAAGTGCTTATCAAAAGAAAAGAAAGGGGTTGTAAAATGCAGTCATATTTAGCACATCCTTCGCTTTCTTCTGCTTTCTCTGCTAAACTCACACTTAGTAAAATCTACAGTCAATGAAATTTACCTTTTGAGCTCAAGTTGTTTCCATTCAGAACAAAGTGAAAAATACGCCAGCAAAGAAAACCTGGCATTTCTTAGAAATTCTCTGTTCTTTCTTATGCCAAATCCCAAGGGACAGGGGCTCCATAGAAAGGGAGTTTATTTTCTAATTCCTTTGAACTCAAAGCTCTTACATTTTCTAGGACAAGATGTTTTCCTAGACAATCTCAATATTGTACCTTTGTATTAATACTTTTGTCATAAAGGTGAATACACACATGCATTTTATGGTGTATATTTAATTTCCATTAGATGTCGTTTCAATTATTCAAATATGAAATTGGCTCACAAGCAGACTCCTGTGAAGACTTGTGTCTGAGTCTTGGCAAGCATATCATATTTCTGCAGTTTCTGTGTATTTGATTTGTCTGCTGTCTCTTCTTACTGTGCAAATTTGTGTCCTGCATGTGCGTGTGTGCTAAATACACATGATAATGAATCTACACTGCCTCCTTTGTCTGGCAAAACTTCTGAATTTGTGGTTTTATTGCAAGTGGTGGTGGTTGTTTCTGACTTCTGATTTCTATAGCCAGGCAGCTAAATTTTGGAGCGGTAGAAAACTTAGGAATTTTAATTGTCAAAATTAGGTAAATGGTCCTTTTCTTCTCTGTTTGTTTTAGAATGTCCGTCCAGATGTGGGGAACACTATGACATTGTTGTTCATTCATATTCAGAATTTTTTTCACTATTAGAAATAGATGAATGTAATATAATATCCACTCATGAACTTTATAACAGCTTTTAGGCCTTGAGTGCATTTCTTTGATTTTTGTTTTGGACATGTATTGTTGTCTGATGCACCATCATCATCATCATGTTCATCATCATCTTTTTAATTAAAGTCAATCTCTTCCTTTGATTTCCTGTCTCAGTCTCTGACCTTTCCAAATGTTTTCTATTTCTGCCTGCAATCTTTTGAAGAACTTCTCCTGTCTCCAGTCTTTTGCCATCTTATCTCATTCAACTGAGCTGCTTTCAACTGAAGCTGTAAAAGCTTGAAAAAAAGCATATGCATGTTAGACATGTTATCCTTACTGAACCACAATTTGAACAGCTATTGTCCATCAAGTATAACTAAGGTACGAGCCCATTTAAATAAGTCCTTATTGACCTATCAGTGCTGAGTTGCCTGACACTGATGTGGATATTAACTTGTCTGTAAATCCCCTTGTGCTGCATGTCAGCATGGGATGTAGTCTTCCTTCTCCAAGATGCAGCTGTTGCATCTTCTTGGAGTTAGTAGTTCAGATCCAGAAAACCAGTTTCCCAGGGCAGCAAATAATGGTTGTTTTTTCTTTTAGTTCAGACATATCTGCCACTGGTGCCCTATCATTTACATCTGCTAAAATGTTTTGCTGTAGATCTTCCAGAATTATGTCCTCCAAGCCATTTAACACCAACATTCATCTCTGTGATGAAAAGTGAGTATGATTCCATGTCTCCAACTCCTAAATTAAACTTTGACTTACCCAATTGCTTGATTTTCCTATGGCTTTACAGCACTATAGGAGCCTCAATGAATAGTTTCTGTAATTACAGTTAACTGAAACTCCGTATGATAACCCTACCCTCTATTATTGTATCTACTCAAACCAAGTGGGCTGCTTTCTTAAAATAGCTTTATTGCTCCCCTCCATCAGTTGTCAAGAGTGATAATTTGATCAATGCAGCTTGTGACTGCACAGCAGTCACACCGTTTCAGGCCCACTGCTTCCTCTGAAGCTGGCTTTAATCTCTTGATAATTACATTCAGGATTATTTTTCCTACCAGTGACTAAGACCAAACTTACGTAATTATCTGGATAGGCAAGATTTTCCTTTCTTTAAAACCAGTACAGGTATTGCTTCTAGCTGCTCCCTGACCACCTCCTGTGTGCCTGTGCAAGCTTTGCCAGTTTGTACTGCTTTGTTGGCTCTTGTCCTGACAGCCTTCAGCAGCTCATTGCACTGCTTGGTGTACAGCTCTCCCACCTTAATCTGAGCATGCAGCAGGACTGGGAGGCAAAACATAAATGAGAGGATGAATTCTGCCTCCATTTCTGGATGAATTTAAAGAGTAGCCCTGCAGAGACCATATTTACCTGTTCAGCATCAAGGTGGTAAACTACCACAGTATACTCTGTGGAGGAAATGTCAGTAATTTCTTGGCTATCAGCATGGAAGCAGGGCCATGCTTTCTATATCATTATCAAGACTAATATCTGTAACATTATGAGTTGCTTTTATTAAATAGCAAAGAATGTGTTTGCTTAATTCTACTTTCTACTGCAAAAATGTATGATAGTGGAAATTATGGATTTCAGTGCCCACCAGTTCCTTGATATCCCTATGTGTTTTAGAATGTAAGTAATCAGGGCATTCACGTAGTAACTCCTCCATTACACTTTTCCTATTAATATGATAATTTCTTTGGAATTGTTTAGTCAAATCAATTGTATTGATTTGCCTTATTTTCAGGTACACTGAGCATCCTTCTCACGATGAGTTTTTAAACTACCGTTTTTTGTCTCAGTTACGAATTGTCTTAATTACAACACTCAGGAAAGCTGGTTCATGATCTGATATGGCAATCCAACTTTGTATGTGTTGTGTTGTCAGGCAGCTTGTGGGATAATGGAAAAGATCTACTCTGGACTAGGGAGAGGATGAGATGTGAAGTTCTCTCTGCTGGAGTGCATATGCCTTCAGACATCAAAGCTTTTAAATTTTTCCATAGAGCAGAATGGAAACGGGACATTTTATCACCTGGGGTGCTGCCTGTTCCCTACTGCTCTGCCTGCCCAGCAGCTCTCCAGGGAAGGAGCAAAAGCAATTCAGATCACAGGCATATTCCTGGCTATAAATGTGGGCAGTCTATGATAGAAGATTTAGATGTCAGGACAAAAAAATAAATGATAAAAATGCTTACTTGGGAACTTTGTAACAACAAACAGACCTCAATGAAGAGGATGTATCCTGGACAGTTCTAAAGAAAGGACGTGCAGAAGAGGCTTCTTCATTTGAAATACTCTGGCCTTCAACTTCAAATCTAATCCTCCAGCATGGCATGGAAATAAACTGTAATTGTGTAGCACTGTGTTATAGAGGGTAGATGTCTGGTTACAGCATGAGAATCTCCTAAAACTTCCCTGTCATTAGTGTACAGCAATATGATACAGCTACCCATATCCAATTCAGAGGCAGAAGCTATACAGGCTGAATAGAATTGGCAGGGGAGCAGAAAGATGCAGCTGTCAGCAGCAAATGTGAAAGAGGTCTCTGAACAGGTCAGATACTATCAGAATTTCTGAATTCAGAAGGGTGACAATTTTATTTATTTTTACTGCATGGTTATCTTCTTATGAGAAGAACAGGCCAAGGCTTGGATCTCTACGGTGACCAGTGGTAAGTCACTTGAGATGTATCACAGCTGGTCTGCCATGTAAATTAAGCCCATGTGGGCAGAGCAATGTGCCTCAGTGCCAGGCTGCTGTTCTCTCACAGCACCAGAGCCCCTGTAAAAACTGGCAGGTTAGCAGAGATGGAAAGTCTGCTGTCCAGTCCTCTTACTAGGGCTTCCCTCTGTATGAACTGACAACATGAGTGCTGCCTGATAGGTATTTCAGTGGCTATTGTCAACACATGCTGAGAGAGACGTCTGTTAGTTAGAGCACATGAGGGAGGTAGGGAAAGGAAACTGGAGCTGAAGCAATAAACATATAACTATAAAAACGCTTAGTCAGGATGTTCATCTATCATATTGATTGCTTTTAAGTCAAGAGAAGATACATTAAGAAGCTGGCCTGCTACTACGAGAGAATACAATTTAAGGTTCTATCATGGCTACAAACCAACACTGTGAGTTTAAATAAATCCATTTTAAAGAGCCCTGCCATAGCAGTGAGGGAGAGGTGATAAATAATGGCATTCAGCTCTCAATTCTCAGGGCAGTTAGCTCAAGGTGACTCAAGCCCTGTCCTTTTCCCAGGTCCTTCAGCAAGCTGCTTCCTACTGGGAGGAACAAAGCAGAGGGCTTTCTCCCCATATTTATCACCTCAATGGTTAGTCCAGATTCCTTTTTTTTTTTTTTTTTTTTTTTTTTTTTTTCAAATCAGAATAACTAATGATTGCATTTGCTCCATGAAGATGCAGCCCAAGCTGCAGTTTCACAACTGCTTGAAGCCCATCAAAGCTGGAGCTCTTGCTGACAGAAGCCAACCCCTCCCCACCCCCTCTCCCCCCTCCCCACTCCCCCCGCCTCCTCCTCTGCTACCTTTCAGCTTATGCTTTCCTTCCCCTCTGCACCAGTGCCTCTGTACTATCCCAGGCCTAGAGAGGGAGCTGATAGCACTGGAGGAGAAGTAGATTTGGGTGTGAAGCCTTCAGGTGGCTGCTCTGCTTCTCCGCACTGAGCAGAGCACACGGTAGGGCTGGGAGAAATGGACAGAAGTGGGATAACGTGTGGATCAGGGACCTTAAAAAAAATCACAATTCACAGCCTCCCAAAGTTTTCCAGAAGGAAAACAGTTTTCTGAAAAAGAAATGCACGTGCCAACTTTAGGTTAAATTCCCTTTTCTGGCAAAGACTTCCCACCTGAATTTGATTGAGGCCATTTTCATCTCTTTCTGCCTTAGATTTCCCTCTCCAAAATAACAGAGCGGTGCTTTTATCTCTCAGAAGAAATATGTTAGAGACTTTGAGGTGCCAAAGTGTCCAGGTACCCAGGGAGCAGGGGAACAGACAGATTTGAGAGGTCTGCAAATATTTTTAAACAGCTTTTGTCTCAACTTTCCCTTTTTAATTGCAGAAATTGTATACTGCATTAGTACTGCACAGCTAAGTTCTTTGTAGCTAAAAATGCTGTAAGTCTCCATTTTTTTGGCAAATCATTGGTGTAACTGAACTCCAAATAGACTTCGTGGTGTAAGAACAACATGTATGGCAAAGGGCGGAAGGCTTTTTTTCAAGCTTTGAAAGCATTTTTGGTGTGTTTCAAGATGCAGTAACTTCCAGTAACATCACTCAACAAAAGAATGAACGAGCACTCATGATGACAACAGTAGCTCTGGTCTGTTTTACACGCAGTTACTTTACAATCATACCATAGCATTATCCTCTTCTTCTGAGCCCACAACTGATTTGGGGAGATCAGTTCAAACTCATCAGATCTGACTTTGTTTTGTTTTGTTTTGTTTTGTTTTGTTTTGTTTTGTTTTGTTTTGTTTTGTTTTGTTTTGTTTTTCCAGCAGAGCTAATGGACAGTCTAGTTTGTGACCAGAACTAACACTTACAGGACTTCAAAATAATAAACTTGCTTTAAAATAGAGCAGATGGAATGGTTGTTTGGACCTTGACCGTTTTTTCCAGAATGGATGATAGTACTATATAAATACTGTCATTGTGTTCCTCTTCTTAGTCTAAAAAGCTCTACTCTGAGAGTAATATTTGAAATGTTTATCTCTAGAGAAAATATACTTGGTGCAGCCATAACAAGTGGTAGAATACCCTTTCTGCCTCAGAATTTGAGATTAGAATGTCTACATGTATAGCTAAATGAGAATACCATTAGAAATAAATATTTATCAAGTTGGTGATTTTATTACAAGGACAGATCATCATTCAAAAGGAAAAAGTCAGCCTTGTATTTACAAAACTCAAATGAGAGGTTACAGACTAGTTACTCTGGGATACATCAGTCCAACTCTGGCAATCTGACTTTAAAGGGCCAATTACCAGAAAGCATGGGCATCACCAATTTTTAAGTATAAGGTCCCTGAGAGATGCTGGGGCCAAAGATATTCAAAGCCATTGGACTATTTCCAAAATCACATGCCTATATTTTCTGTCCAGCTTTACCATACACTTTTTTCCCTGACCTTGGAAACACACACTGTTTCTCTGCGCTTATGCTCCTGTGTTTAGAAAATGGGGATTAAGAACACTGATGCAAAGCTGTTCGAAGTTATTGATGTTTTCAGCTCTAATGGGTGGTTCTTAACAAAAGAAAAGAGTTATTTACCTACTACTATAGTGATTCATTTTTTTTTTTAGCTGGCAACAACGTTGTCTGCAAATCTTCAGTGAATGCAGATTTGTCCATTTGAAGAAAAAAACTGATTTAACTAAATGCTTTCTGAAAGAGATCGAGAGAAACTGGTGCAACCCCATTGAGGAGATAAATTTACATCAGCCTGAGTGCTTCATATTGATTAAGCTTATGTCAACAAGGAATCAACCTGCTAATTCCGTGAAAGGTACTTTTAAACTGAAATAAGAGTGTCTGCACAGGGGGTTCATTTAATATTGGCACTTTCTTCTGAAACAGACAAGCTTTTAAGCCTCATATCCCTAGTGTAGAACATTTCAAAAGAAAATTAAAAAAAGAAAAGTAAGAGGAGTGGTAAAATAGACATGGCAAAACAATTAGGTTTAAGATATATATTTTCCTTGGCATTCTGAGTGTTGCATTGTCTCAAAATCAGGCTTGCTTTCATTTGAAGCATCTCTAAATCTTCTCCTGTTTAGCACTTCATTTGGGAACACAGTTCTTCACAGCTTTTTAACAGTTGAAATGATGCTGACTGGCATATCCCAGAGATATGGGTTCAAGGATGTGGTTTCACAGCAGTTTCACTGTTAACTGCTGCTGCAGATCAACTGCAGCTGTGAAATGTCTCCATCATGTAACCTGGAAGCTGCCAATACAACATTTCTAAGAAGGAGGGAAAAGTACCGCCTAAAGTAGTTCACTAAACCCTTTTGCTTGTTGTGGAGTGTTGCTGTCATCCAAAATCCAGGAAGAAAATTCTCTATAGCCTATGTGGTGTTAGAAAGTGGCATTCCTTTATTCCTTATAATAAGTACCAGGCAACTTGACAAACCAAGTGCGCCCTCACAGAGTTCAGGTTCTACATTTAAACAGTTAATACATACATATGCAGTACATACATACACAGTACATTGGCATACATATTCATTCTTTTCCAAGAACTCATTATTATATGCTAATGTCCCTCTGAGCATGTGTGGTAGCATCTAAGGTGGTTGTACAACCACGTACTTTCTCCTCATTTTTCCATCATCAGCTTCATCCCGGTGACTTTTGGCTGACCTCTAGCTGTTTTTCCCCAATTTGGCAAATTTCCATTGCTTGTTAGACCATAATGAACAACTTTCTATCTTAGTACATTCTAATCCAAAACAATATATGTGAAATCTGATGAAAAAGCCCTTGCACCTGGGTGGATGCAAAGATAAAAGTAATTTTTGTGACTCCAGTACTCCTGTTGAAGCAGAATGGTTGAAAAAAATACGGCTGTTCACACACCAAACAAAGTTAAAATGGGAAGTTTTAGAACTAGCACTCATTGATTCCTTTCGCTCAGCTAATATATCAGTCCTTAAACTATTATATATGATTCCTGTTGCTAAACTAGCCTGTATCAGTATAGATAAAGTTTAGGATGCTGCTGGCCCTTCTCTGCCAAAAGGAAGACCTCAATCTCAAAAACTTAACTGCAGTCAGATATGTACTTGGAAGGATGTACATATAGGCACAATGCCCTCCTATTACAAACTTCTAAGCAACTATTTTACATCAGTCTGCATTTTTCTAAAAGCTAAGGTATATCCATGGGAAAGCTATGTAATTCTAAAAAAGCATATAAATAGAAATACAAAAACGCAATGGCTTTTCAGAAATATTTTGAGTTTCTGTCTAGCCAGAATAAATCCTGTGCACGGGCTGACTCCCGCCCAGCAGCCCCGAGGCTGCGGCTGCTTGCAGACTGGTCATCCCAGACATGACTTGGGACACTTGAGCATGAGACTCCAGTGTAAGGAAGAAAATCTTGATTCAGATCCCGCATTCAGCATATGGCCAGCTGAAGAGAACAGATCACTCAGGACACCAAGACGAGGCTAAGGATGGTTCATATGGGGCCCATGTGCAATACCTTGAATGCTCTTGGAGGTGCTGCCATGTCAAACAGTGGCTGTGCAGCAAGGGTCACAGAGTAGTGGATATTCCAACAGGGAAAACCAGCTGCAGAACTAGGGAAGGCCTAGAAAACCAGTGTTCTCCATCCTTAGGACAATTCCTTTCACAAAACCAGCCCAAAGCTTCTGAAAAGAATTTACTTCAAAATACAGCTGACTCCTCTGACATGAAGAAGAATGTTTTCAGGGGAGAAGAAATGCTAACAAGCAGATCCTAGCAGCTCAGTCCTTTCAATCTTTCTGGGCAGTTTGCCTCTGTTTACACTGGTTAAATATTTAAAACTGTCTTTCCAAAGTAAAACAAAAGCCCAAAAGATTTCTTTTAAAGTGAAAGCTGAGATTCTCTTCTAATCTGTACCGAGACACATTCTGTAGATAAATGCAGATCGAGGCTCTGAATTACTCCCAGCTCTGACCTCATCCTGCTCATTCTCTCAGTAACATTCATGGAAAATGCATGTGTGCCTAAAAGACAAAGAAGACAAACTTCCCTCCACTCTATCCCCTCACCTCACACATATGCCTTTTAAATTTGATGTTTTGAAATTATAAATATGACAAATACATATGATCTTAATCTCATTTACATCAGTGTAAATAGGGAGTAATTTCATTAAGGGAAATGTGCTTAAAGCATGGAAAATCAGTGCGAGGCCAGAAGCAGTGAAAGCTTATTCTGTAATTTCTCCACACATCCCAGCCTTACAGAGTTCTACTCACTTCCTTTGCATCAATAAAAGCACCAGGTCTGCTCTGGGGAGTAAGGATTGCAGGCTCCAGCCCTTAAATCAGCATCTGTGTCTAAGGAACATGAGAGAGGCTGTGTTGTTCTCAGGCACTGTACATAACTGCGGGAGAATTCACCCAAGAAAGGGAAATAAAAAGAGAGTAAAAATGTTCACATTTCCTCTGAACAAAATGAGCTGTGATCTGCAATTGCCCTTTTAAGAGCTGTGACTTTGCCTCGATCCCCAGAAAACTTCTTGCAGCAGCAGAGAGGCTGCAGCCCCACGCCTCTCACCCAGCACAGGACATGTCAGGAAAAGCAGGCAACATGCGGCTTCAATTTGCAAGGGAGCATCTACATTTCTTCTGAAAAGAAAACAAAATCAAATCTCCACATACTCATCTATCTTGAATAAATATTATTAAGGAAAAAAAATGCTGCTGGCATTGGGAGGAAGAGACTTTTTGTAGTCTGCTTTGACTGTGCACAGTGTTTCTCCTTGTGCCTCTTTAAAGCATATAAACTAACTGTAATGGGGGTCTGACTTACAGGAGCGCCAGTCAGAGATTGCTCTTTATTCCTAGCCCATGCTACACCATAGGAGTTTGGGTTACAATAGGTGTCACACAGCAGGAGTAAATTACCACTGACTTCACTGGCTAGAGCTCCATTTCCATTCTATTTCTCTTGTTCTCACAATCCCCAAATGCAAAGTCCATTTTTTTACCTAAATCAACAATCACAAAGGAATGAAGCCAATTAATAAAAGCCATGTACAAAGGCATCTGGGGGAAATTTAAGAGTGAGACGATCTAGGACACCTGATGGCAATGGAATTACTTGGTATCTTGTCAAGCGCCTGTGAGTAACAACTGCCTCAGTGCTGAAATGGCCTGAGCACTTGGCTGCACAGTTGTGAGATGCTTTGCTGCAGTCCTCTGGCTTCTGGCTGCACCATCAAATAGGGCTCATGGTCAGCTCCTACCAATCTGCTCTGCCAGTTGCTGCACATGTTTGCTATTTCTGTCTATGCAGGCATACTTTCAAGTCTTCTAGATGTTCCAAGAAATAGTCAATAACCAAGGTAGGCTTTTACATCGTCAGGATTTTATTCTTCTGGCAAGACTAAATCTGTGAGACACTCATGGCCTTTGAGAAGATGGCTATGTCATTGGCACACTGCAAAGTAAAATTATCTTACTATGCAACTGTAAAAGCTGCCTGGGATAACTTTTCTCCAGAAGTTTGGTCTGTACATCTTTGTATCAAATTTGAGAATCAAACAGTTTAGTTTAAGGAGTCTGTATTATGTGGATTCAGGATTTTATCATCAGTGGCTTTAACATGTCAATGGAAGAAGGTACTCTGGAAAAGAGGGAGGTGATACAGGATAACCAGCACGGCTTCACCAAGGGCAGGTCCTGGGTGATCAACTTAGTGGCCTACTGTGATGGCATTACTGTGTCAATGGACAAGCAAAGAGACACTGGTGTCACCTATCTGGACTCCAGCAAGTCTCAGACATGGTCCCCACAACATCCTTCAATGGATGAAGAGTTGGTTGGGAAATTGTACCCAGAGTGGTGGCCAATGGCTCAGTGTCCAGGACAGTGACAAGTGGTATTCCTTATGGGACCAGTTCTCTTTCATCATCAGTGACATCAACGGGATCAAGTGCACCCTCAGCAAGTTTGCGGATGACATTGAGCTGTGTGGTGTGGTCAACGTGCCTGAGGGATGGGATGCCAACCAGAGAGGCCTAGACTGGATTGAGCAGTGAGACCACATTGTTCAACAACTCCAAGTGCAAGGTCTTGCACCTGGGTTGTGGCAACCCCCACTATCAGTACAAGCTGGGGGATGTAAAGATAGAGCACAGTCCTGCTGAAAAGGACTTGGGGATACTGGTGGATGGCAGCTGGACATGAGCCAGCGGTGCACATTTGCAGCCCAGAAAACCAACCATATCCTGGGCTCCATCAAAAGAAGTGTGGCCAGCAGGTCAGGGAGGTGCTCCTGCCCCTCTGTTCTATGCTGCTCTGACCTGATCTGGAGTGCTGCTTCCACGTGTGGAGTCCTCCGTACAGGAGAGATGTAGACCTGCTGGAGTGTGTCCAGAGGAGGGCCACAAAATGATGCAAGGGATGGAACATCTCTCCCATGAGGACAGGCTGAGAGAGCTGGGTCTGTTCAGCTTGGAGAAGGTTTGGGGGAGACCAGTATCTAAAGGATCTAAAACTATAGGAAGGAAAGGCACAGACCCTTTAGCAGCGGTGACAGGACAAGGGGAAAATAGTTTCAAACTAAAAGGGGAGATTTAGATTGGATATAAGAAAAAAGTTGTTTTCAATAAGGGTGGTGAGGCAGTGGCATAGGTTGCCCAGAGAGGTGGTGGATGCCCCATCCCTGGAGACATCCGAGGTCAGGCAGGACAGGGCTCTGGACACCTGATCTAGCTGTAGGTGTCCCTGTTCATTGCAGGA
This sequence comes from Tetrao urogallus, assembly GCF_951394365.1. Classification (NCBI taxonomy): domain Eukaryota; kingdom Metazoa; phylum Chordata; class Aves; order Galliformes; family Phasianidae; genus Tetrao; species Tetrao urogallus. Next base: position 29,701,342 of record NC_136820.1, on the reverse strand, counting down.
GAGTTGGACCAGATGACCTGTAAAGGTCCCTTCCATCTCAAATGATTTACGATTTTATGATAAGGAGAAACAATTACTTGATGGTCTGTTTCAGAGAGAGATGTGATGAGAGGGTGATGGAAGAAGAAGAATGTCTTGTTTTGGGGGAAACTCATTCACTGATAGCACAGCCATGTGCAGGACACAGTACATTACACTGCTGGAACTGGAAATCTGAGACTAGAGGATGCTGATGGTTTGGTGGCAGGGGCATCTGTAGAAATAATAGCTGATAGACATCAACTTTTTTCTTGTTTCTTTCTCTAGCACAGTTTAAATGAAGCTGGTGTTTTGAGCCACAGAGAATTACACTTCTAATGATGAGTTTTGTGGTTTGGGGTACTTGAAATCTAGGACAAGTGCTTCTGGGAGGATTTTTTTTCCACATAGAATTTTCTTTTATTACAAGAAAAGTCACTAAACAGATAAAACCATCAGGTCCAAGGAATATTCATGAACTTAACAGCTCTCAGCCCAGTTCTTTTCCCCACAACACCCCATCCATCCCAGTTCCATTCTTCTTTCCAAGCTGGTCTCACTGGTACATCCATACCTGAAATCTAAGCAACTGTTCCCAAGCTGCATTTAGCTTTAGTAACTACTGCTTCAGAACCACAAAAACGGTGTGTTAACCCAGACATTTGTCTGGTTTTCCTTCCATACCAGCTGGTCTGATAACGGGTATTACAAGTATGTGCAAACCTTGTCTGGCACACACCAGTCCTTCTCCTAGAAAACTCCTGGCTTGTTGCACACAGCAACTTACTGATTTTTCAGTGTTTTTTTTTTGTTGTTGTTGTTGTTTTAAATTTGAGAAATCTTTTCTAAATATTAAAAATACCAACCCCTGTAGAGAAAATCTAAGACAACTGAGGATGGACTCGTGTATCTTAACCACCTTTCATGGACTGCAAAATGTACTCCTAGGGCTAGAAACCACAGGTGGAAAACCACATAAACTTCCTGAGAGTGGCTTGAAGTCCATATTCATTTTCAGCGAGAAAGAGTGTGCATAATACATGTCCCTGTCCAAAGATTCAGTGTTCAATTGTTTCAGAATGAATAGGAAAACAATTCTAGCTGAATACAAATTAAGCTTTCTGCTAGAAAGGGGTTAGTAATTTTAATTACTGAGGTAGATCTGAAGAGGAAAATCTACAGATTAAATTTATAAATATGTTTTGCAGTGAATCAAACTTTTTTTCACTAAATGATGGAAAAAGGCAGCATTTGCACACATTGTTTTTAAACTACAGTCCTCAGAGAAGAGAGCTCTTCATGAATCCAGTGAACCTCAGTAACCGAGGACATCAGCAATCGACATATTTAAGGTTGCGCAATTTCTAAACATGATCCCACTCCTACAGTCGTTACACAGCATAGATCTCGCTATTAATTAGCCTGAATGTGGGACAGCACTGCTGGGAGAAAGACAGTGGCCTAAATAGCACGTCCAAGTTTTATCTGCAGCTCTTCTAGAGATACAAATATCTTTCATTAACCCTTGCCACCTGTGGCAGCCTGGAATAAACGCTGGGCTTGTCCTGTTCCTGATGGGTTTTAGCAACATATTACTGTGTATGGCACAGTGCAAGGGACCAAGCTGGGGAAGCACCATGCCTGGTTCTGCTCTGAAAGGCAGACATAACAGTTGGGTATTAGGAAAAATTTCTCAGAAAGAGTGGTGAGGCACTGAGATGGGCTGTCCAGGGAGGTGGTGCTCACTGTCCATGGAGGTGTCCAAGAAATATGCAGATGTGGCACTGAGGGACAAGGTCAGTGGGCATGGTGGGGATGGGCTGATGGTTGGATTTAGGGGTTTCTTGCAACCTTAATGATTCTATGTCCACAGCACAGAGGCTTGGTTAATCACTGATTGGAAAATGTGCTAGCATTCTCTTCACCTCCAACAGCAGTTTCTTATTCATATCGAATTTCAGTGAGTACAGTAAATCCCTCGTTCAGCCTTTACCATTTTTTCTGGTTACATGTTTTGGCAGAACAAACGGAACTGTGACTATGCACTCCAGACACACAGGAAGAAATGGCCACTTTTGGCAACTACTGTGTGCCCATGGCGGAACACTTCCTTCTCGGGTATAGCAAGTATTGTAAAACCCTGACCTGAAGTATTTTAAGTCAGGCAGCATTCACCTTAAATTAAACTCGAATATCTGGGCAAGTGAACTAAGAGTGATGGCAAAGCCTTATTTTCACGATTATTTTCAGGCTACTGCTGTAGAGGTTCTAGACAGAGGATGTACATAAAGTACAGACATGGAATAACGAGACATTTGAGATGCCTCTGGCGTGCTCTGGCTGCTCCCACCTCCCCCTGCACAGCTCAGAACAGCTATCATCATCTCAGTCTTCAAACTCACGTCGCTCCTCCAAAGTTGTCCCAGCAGTCGTTCTGTCCCGATAAAGATGCTCCGCTATTGTTCCCCGCTCCGTTTCCTTCACCCCCTGCAAACTCAGTCCTGGCAGCCCGGCAGCAGCACGGTCCTCCTCCCCGGGTCCGGTCTCCCCCTCCCCACATCACCGCGCCCGTCTCCATTTGGCAAATATCGATTTCCCCTCCCAAGCTCCCGCTGGGCTTTCAGGGACCTGGGATTAGCGCAGCTGCCCGTACTGGGGAGGGGGACGCTGAGGGGGACCAGCAGTGCTCCATCCCTGTAGAGCAGAGGGGGCCCCGGGCCGCGGCACCGCCGGAGGGGTCGGCCGCCCGCTGAGGGCAGCGCGTGGTGCGCGGGGGCCCGGCGCGGGGCCGGGGCTTTGTGTGAGGCTTCGCCCTTTGTCCCGCCCGATGGAAGCGACGACCGCAGAGCCGCGCTGCCTGCCGTGGCAAACTAAGGGGGGCCGTCCCGCGGGGCAGCCTCCCCCCGCGCCCGGCAGCACGGGACGGGCTCAGCCGCGGGGCCCCTCCGTCCCGCCCCGTCCCATGGCGTCCCGTCCCACCCCCGCGCCGCCCCCGCCGCCTTTGTGCTGCCCCGCGCCCGCCTGCGCCCGCCCCCGGGTGAGGCGTTGGGAGACGGTCCCTTACGCAGGAAAGTTCGGCGTCGGTTTCAAGGCTCCTCCCTCTCGGTGAAAGGCAGACTGCGGGGCGCCTGGAAACCGGTCGGAGGGAGCGCGGCGCGGCGCGGCGAGGCGAGGGGCGCGGGCTCGAGGGGCCGGCACAAATGGTCAGGCGGCGGCGGCGGCGGAGGAGGCGGCGGCGGTAGTCGGAGCGCGGCGGGAGGGAGCTGCCGCCGGAGCGGGCAGAGCTGCGCGAGCGGCGGCCGGGGCCGCCCCGTCCCTGCCCTCCGCTCCCTTCATGAGTCGCAACTTCGGGCCGGGAGGAGTAGCGGCGGCGCGGCGGCGGGAGCCCGGCTGGGCGGGCGGCACCGACTGAGCATGGCCGAGCGGCGCGGGCCGGCGGGCGGCGGCCCCGGGGAAGTTGGCGGCGGGCGGCGGGCGGGCGGCCACGGGTGCCCTCGGCGGCCGCCGGCGCTGCCGCTGTTGCTGCTGCTGTGGGCGGCGGCGCTGCCGGCTGGGGGGCAGCCCGCGGCGCAGCCCGCGGCACTCAGCGAGCGGGGCATCTCCATCCCGGACCACGGCTACTGCCAGCCCATCTCCATCCCGCTGTGCACAGACATCGCCTACAACCAGACCATCATGCCCAACCTGCTGGGCCACACCAACCAGGAGGACGCGGGGCTGGAGGTGCACCAGTTCTACCCGCTGGTGAAGGTGCAGTGCTCGGCCGAGCTCAAGTTCTTCCTGTGCTCCATGTACGCCCCGGTGTGCACCGTGCTGGAGCAGGCCCTGCCGCCCTGCCGCTCTCTTTGCGAGCGCGCCCGCCAAGGCTGCGAGGCCCTCATGAACAAGTTCGGCTTCCAGTGGCCCGACACGCTGCGCTGCGAGAAGTTCCCGGTGCACGGGGCCGGCGAGCTCTGCGTGGGGCAGAACGCCTCCGAGCGCGGCACCCCCACGCCCGCCCTGCGCCCCGAGAGCTGGACCAGCAATCCCCAGCGCGGGGGCGGCGCGGGCGGCTCGGGGTCGGGTGAGGCCCGCGGGCGCTTCTCCTGCCCGCGGGCGCTGAAGGTGCCCTCCTACCTGAACTACCGCTTCCTGGGCGAGAAGGACTGCGGGGCGCCCTGCGAGCCTGGACGCCTCTACGGGCTCATGTACTTCGGGCCCGAGGAGCTGCGCTTCTCCCGCACCTGGATCGGCATCTGGTCCGTGCTCTGCTGCGCCTCCACACTCTTCACCGTCCTCACCTACCTGGTGGACATGAAGCGCTTCAGCTACCCCGAGCGGCCCATCATCTTCCTGTCGGGCTGCTACACGGCCGTGGCCGTGGCCTACATCGCTGGCTTCCTGCTGGAGGAGAGGGTGGTCTGCAACGAGCGCTTCGCCGAGGACGGCTCGCGGACCGTGGCGCAGGGCACGAAGCGGGAGGGCTGCACCATCCTCTTCATGATGCTCTACTTCTTCGGCATGGCCAGCTCTATCTGGTGGGTCATCCTCTCCCTCACCTGGTTCCTGGCGGCCGGCATGAAGTGGGGCCACGAGGCCATCGAGGCCAACTCCCAGTACTTCCACCTGGCTGCCTGGGCTGTGCCAGCCATCAAGACCATCACCATCCTGGCCCTGGGGCAGGTGGATGGAGATGTGCTCAGCGGTGTCTGCTTTGTGGGCATCAACAACGTGGACGCTCTGCGGGGCTTCGTTCTGGCCCCCCTGTTCGTCTACCTGTTCATCGGCACCTCCTTCCTGCTGGCCGGCTTCGTGTCCCTTTTCAGGATCCGGACTATCATGAAGCATGATGGCACCAAGACAGAGAAGCTGGAGAAGCTCATGGTGAGGATAGGGATCTTCAGTGTCCTCTACACCGTACCGGCCACCATTGTCATTGCCTGCTATTTTTACGAGCAAGCTTTTAGGGAACAGTGGGAAAGGAGCTGGGTCACGCAGAGCTGTAAGAGCTATGCCATTCCCTGCCCCAATAACCACAGCAGCCATCACCCACCCATGAGCCCTGACTTCACTGTCTTCATGATCAAATATCTCATGACTTTAATTGTGGGCATCACCTCGGGCTTCTGGATCTGGTCGGGGAAAACACTCAACTCCTGGCGGAAGTTCTATACCAGGCTCACCAACAGCAAGCAGGGCGAGACCACCGTGTGAGCCCACAGCCGGGCTGGAAAACTGTGCGGACTGCTGGCGTTCCTGCAGAGGAAAAGTCAGGTGGGGAACTCTGTGCTTGGGACAGACTTTGGGGTTTTGTTCTCCCTCTCCTCTCTCTTGCTGTCTCCTGTAGGAACTGAACATACCGTGAGGCTGGGGGAGAGAGATGTAAATAGCCTCTGTAAGATTTTGTAAGTATATTTGTATTTAAATTGCAAAAACAAAAAAACAACTCACTTTTTTAATTATTTACGACATTTTTAACCCGTTTGCAGATTTTAACTTCCTTGCCACCACTTGTTTTTTTTTTTGTTTTTTTTTTTTTTTTTTTTTTTTTTAACTTTAAAGAAAAAGGCATTGGGATTTTATTTCATAGGGCAGGATGGGAAAAACTTCTGACAAAAGAAACCAAACCAACCCCTTTCCCTCTCCCCCACGCAGCTTTTGCAAATGGCTTTGCCCAGAGCTTCAGGAGCAGCAGAGCCTGGGCTGGGGCAGGTGCCCAGGGCTGGAGTGGAGCAGCTCCAGCCAACCTTGGCTTGAGCACCACTCCCTTCCTGCCTGAGGTATATTGGGGGGGGGGGGGGGGGGGGGGGGGGGTGTAGGATGGGGAGGAGTGCACTGCCTCATGGCCTTGTGCCCCACACCATGTAGGGACAGCGTGGTTGGGAGGGCCACCCAGCCACCTATGTGGCCTGGTACAGCTGTTGGTCCGTGCTTTGGCACGCCCCAGCCCTACCAGGCCAAGCTGTGGCCAGGGGGCCCAATTTTCTGTGAGGTGAAGAACAATAGCCTGTCCTGCTGAAGGTCCATTTGGCCTTTTTGCAAAGGGAGAGTTTCACCACGGTGTCCTGTACTAGGGAATGGCTGCTGGCTGTCCTTTCTCCTTGTTAAATTGATTTAAATGTACCACATAGTTGAAGAAGGAGTTGGCTGTTCTGTTGCGCTTTGGCCAGGAGTTGAGGTCAATCACTGTCTGCACTTGTAGCATGTCTGATGGCTTTGGAGGTGAATGGGGACACAGGTATACTGAATTTCTTTTATATATATATATGTTATATATATATATATATATATATATATATATATATATATATATATATATATATATATATATATATATATATATATTATAGCCACCCTAGTGAACTTCTGAGCTGTAAAGCCAGGAGGTGCCCACTCTGCATTCTCCCTCAGGAATAAGATATTCGCCTTGTCACTGACAAAGTGCAGAGTTTTTGGAGGAAAAGATAAAGGCCACCTGCAAATCCAAACCCAGGAGTCAGCTGCAACTTCCTCTGTCTTCATGGTGCCGCTTGTGTGCATCGGCGTTCTTCTCCCCATAAGGAAAACATTGAGGGAGAACTACCTGGAACGCCTTGCTGCCTGCCTGTGCTGTGGGGTTAACTGCGGGCTCTGCGCAAACAGAATCAGGAAATATGAGCTCAGTAAAAAGAGCTTCATCGGAATAAAATGCAGTGTTCAGATTTTTTTTTTTTAATTAAATCCATAAGCTGGCTCCTCAGTTTGGAAATGTTTGAGCCGTTGCCGTTCTCTTGAATTTTAATTCATTGACATTTAATTCATTACACATTATGAGGGTGTGATGATTTTTGCCAGTAGTAAAAACAAAGGGAAAACAGAAAACCAGAATGTCTGAGCACTGTGGTGGGATGTTAGACCTTAAAGAGCCTCTGCTGTCTTTTCTTTTTTCCTTTCTTTTTTTCCCCTCCACTACGGTAATAGCATTGCACACTACAAAGATCTGATACCATGTGCAGTATATCTACTACCTTATATGCTTCTGGGAATGTGCTTCTTTTTGCAAAAAAAAAAAAAAAAAAAAAAAAAAAAAAAGTTAAAAATGAAATGTAACTATCAACAGATGCATTTAAATATTTAGTCCTCTGTATGAAAAACAGCAGAATGCTTCTCTCCTGATTGATTGTATTGTTTTAAACTTTTTTATATTACAAATGCCTGTATTTAGGTTCATAAATGTTATCTATGGCTACCATACCCTGAAATTCAAAATTATTTGAATTTGGTATGCATTTATTTCTGTTCATTATCACGAGATCATCTATATTTATAGAGGAATAGAAATTTATATATATTAAATACCATATTTTTAATTTCTCTGAAATAAATTGAGGTTTTGTACAAAACTATCTTGTCCTTTTACGTATTCCTCTGTCTAAGTCAGATGCTGTGTGAAAGCAGTGTGTATGCTACAAGATGTGTGGGATTACTTTTTTCTTTTCTTGTGTTGAGTTCACAGTAACAAGCTGGAATTCAGCGCAGGAATTCATTGTGCATTTTGGTTTTTATCTCTGGGCCGGTCTAGATTAATCCTTCAAAAGGAGTAATGTAAACTGTTCAAGATCTCTGACAGGGTATGGTTGGTGGTGTGAAATCCAAGAAGAGATCTGCTATATGGCAGGAGAAGAAAGAAGCTCACCAGTTCTTTTTTTTTTTTTTTTTTCCCTTAAATAAAAGGGTTCTCTCAACTTAGCCTTTCTTCTCTCTTTCCTATTAAAATAAAAAGATTTTCTCACTGTTCCAAATAAAACTCAGATTATGTAGCAATATTGTCAGAATATATTAATGAGTAAAATAGTTTTGTTTTCCTGAAATGTTTGGTTAATCCATAGTTAAAGGATGCGCTCATGGAAATATTTCAGCTTTACAAAAACCGCGCACATTCTTAAACCTTTAAACACATCACTTTTTTTTGCCTCTCAGTATTCATTGTTCCAAGTGCCGTTCTGTACGCTTGGTTTTGTTAGGAAAGAGTGCCTAATTACAGGGATCTGATTTCCAGTGCTATAACCCACTGCAGCATCTCATTCTGCAGAGCAAGAGGAGCAAGAGAAAGTGGAAATAATTTGGGGCGCTTTTATTTTTATTTTTATTTTATTTATTTATTTATTTATTTATTTATTTATTGTGGTGAGTAAACAGCTATAGAGACATAAGGAGAGCTTAAAACCTCCTGTAATGACATGAAATGAGAGGATGGAGGGTTTTTTTTTTCCTAATTTTTAATTTGTTTAAAATAACCATAGTTTTTCTTTCTCCGATGTTTTCCCTGTTTTTGCCCAGTATTTTTTTTTTTTTTTCTTCAGAATTTTAGCAGTGAAAATTGTTCTGGTCAGCATTCAGCTAATGACCTGAACTGCAAGCCATTCCATTTCATTTGCAATGGAATTCTTTTTGGTCAGTGTGTAATTACATTTGAGCCATTTTGACTGATCTGTCGTCTTACAGCTGAATGCGTGTGATTTATTTATGCATGAGAGAACACATTTAATTGTAATAGAAACTTTGTATTTATGGTAAGGGATGGAGGGCCCATTTAAAAACAAAATACTTTGGAAAGTTCAGTAATAGAATTGTTTCTTTATGAAGTAAAATGTTGTTAGTCTTTGCAGTTCGTGCTTTGCAACAAATATGGGACCTTTCCAGTTCTTAGGATTTTTTCCATAGATTGCAGAGCTGATTTCCATGTTCAGTCTTGGTTATTTCAATAAATGCACTCAAGAGCACAGTACAGTCATTTAAATGGCTCGCCTTGTTTAGAAGAGCAAACCTCTGCCTTTTTGTTTGCTAATTTTTGTGAACTTTCACATTTCAGTAATTTGAAAGGTCACAGCCATTACTGAGTACTCTGGTACTATCTGTGTGACTTCCCTAGTTTCTTATGCTTTTATTTCTTAACGTGTCAAATATCATTATATTTGAGACTTTCTACTCATATGATACAAAGGTGTCTTTTACACAGGTACAGTGTGGTGATCACTGATACTTTTACCTTGCTTCAAAAACAAATCTGTCCACTGGCCTAGGGAATTCAGAAAGGATTCTTTACACCATCTGTGTAATTGATGTACTGTGTTTTCCAGAGAGAACATCACTGTCTAAAAAGAAGCAGTGTTGCCCAGTTCTTCTCCTCCCTGACAAGATGAATAATGTAAGAACAAAAGCTGTGGTATAGCAAAGTATCCTAGGTTTAGAAGTACTTGTTAAGGCATTCCTTAGTCAACAACTTTTCTGTCTCTCACAGGGTATATTTATAGCCTGAAATGAAGGGGCTCTGGGAATTACCAAGTTACTCTAACCATTCTGCTGAAGAGGGCTGTAGCCCGGAGAACTGGGAATGCTGATTTACTGTTCATCCTTCAGTAACAGTAATGCTCTTTAATGTAGTGGCAAATTTGTGGTATTGGAATGAAATTATATGCTGTTTCCATAACAAATCCTATTGGTAAGGGGAAGGATTTCTGGTTAGTTCATATCATAATGCCCCAAATTTCTAGTCTATGCATATACTTTAAAAAGTGTTGCTTGTTTTTTTTTTGTTTTTTTTTTTTTTTTTTCCCTGATCAAATGGGAAAGCTGCAGTCTACAGGGCCTGAATTCTGTCCTGTGGATGGTGCCCATCTTCCTACTGTCATCTCAGTAATTCCTCTTGGGTGCAAGTGTGTTACAGATTGTGCTGAGGATTTAATTTGTTTAAATGGACAGTAGTTGGAATCTTTGTATGATGATCATTAGATATGAAAAGAAGCTGCTGTACATGCACAAGATGAGTATTTCTGAAAATGGACCACAGGCTAGTAGTACCTCATCAGTCTTTTGTCCCCCTGGTCAAGAGAAAAATTCTAGAACAACCCCATGATTCTGTTGAAAGGTATGCACACAACAGCTCAACAGGGAAATCTGTTAAGATCTTGGTATGACATGTAATTACTGATGGTACTGTTTGAAAAAAGGTTGCATTTGTGTGACAACTCCTCCACCCCAGTACTGCATGGCATCACAAAAAGCTTCAGCTAGCAGACACTCTTGTGACAGTTGAAGAGGTGAGAAGAAGTCAAATTGCTTACCTATAAAAATAAGGAAACTGAGGTAAGGCTCTATTTTCATCACTAATTGATCCTCTAGTGCCCAAACACTGGAATTGCATTATATTTGATAGAAGTTTGCATTGACAGTGCTTCAGGATTCTGTAGCAATACTGTGTAAAATCAGTTTTAAACATCCTAACTGTCCAATGCTTCCCTCCCTTTTTCCATTATTAGATTTGTATTAATTGCTGTTTGCACTTGTTGAACCAAAACATCATTGTTCTGCATGTTTTGCAAATGTAGAGTGAATAGATCATATGGATTCTGAATTTAAAGGTTGATTTAAAGTGCGAGTCCTTTTGTTGTGTGTTCCCATTAGAAGTGAGAATTTTCTCTCTGGTCCACAGCTGTGGAGGTTTCTCACATACTTGCCCTTGCAGCTTGCACACCTATTTGCATCTGTAGCTCATAGGTTGAGTTGGAAGGTTTTGGCAAGGATTCACATTCATGAAGAGAAAGGGAACTTCGTTTTTCTTGCATTAGGTTGAACCCCTTGCACAGAAGTGCTGCCACAGAAGGCCTTTGTTCTGAGTTCCTGATCAGTTTTGAAATAGTGTCATAATTTTAAGAATGGGCTAGAGTTGAGTTTAGAAAACAAGACTTGGTGACTCTGCGGCTGAGGTTTTGCTTTCACTGTTCAGTTTTTAGAAGTCTCCAAACACTTCAAATCTGAAATAGCTGTGTAAGGACAAACTAAGCACCCCAAGATTGGGTCCTGGACATATCACAAGCATTTGAGCCCCCTTGTTGATTTGAGAGTAGCCCAGTAACTGTGTTAAAACAGATTAGATAATACTAGGCCCTTTAAGAAAGATGAAAGGCATTTAGTTAATCATTTTAGGTCAATAATAACTCCTACATGAACATAGAATGGAGTGGAAGATATTAGGAGAGTATTTGTGAATGAGCAAAATAGGCCTTAATAAGCAGTATATAAGTGCAAGTGCCACAATTTGCAGATAAAAGCAATGACACTGACCGTTTAGTTGTTGGCAACACTTCAAAAAATTTAAATATGTTTAAGAAAGCATCCTGATTTCATAGGCCTTGACAACTGTGCTTCAGATCTCAAGTTGTGTTTAGTCTGAACTTCCAGCATAACCACATCAGAGAGCCTTCCATACATGAGGTCTTGCCCTTGTTTGCATTCAAATCAGCAACATTACGTTGCTTATCTTAAGGTTGAATAAATAACCTCTGGTCTTCTAGTCAGACAACTCTCAGTGAAGACCGATAATTACCCATCACGTCACGTGAAATGCTGCAGGCAGGAGACCCTGCAAGCCTTGTCCTCTCCAAGTATTTCAGGGCTCTCTTGCCACACTCATAGTACTGGGTGTGACATGCTGTGTTGGGAAGACTGTATCTGCCACCATGACAGATATTCCTAATGGGCTATCTTAGAAATAACTTCACAGTTTTATAACTGAAGAGATAGACATGTATTTGGAATTAGCTGTCTTTTAGACTGTTTCATTATTAATGGTCTGCAATGTCTAGTAGGGTGTAATTGTAGGCTAACATATAAGGCTGCTGTAGTTCAGTAGCACATCACATTAAATGAAATTTGTTTTTGTTCATTTGTTCATATCAGCAGAATCCCTCTGAATGAAGGAGTGTTTTTGTCTAGATCTAATATAAATGTTACAAATATTAACTACTTACTGCAACACAATTAAAAAAGTCATTTATCATGTGATATTTTGATGATAAAGATTACAAGAAAAAATAAAAGTGGTCTGTATCCCTAAGCTGGAATGTCTTTATGCTGTTTTGTTGCATATCAGTATCAGATCTTACATTACTGTGATTACTCAGTGTTGGTCTCATTGCTCTTAAGAGTCTAACAGTATGACTCATCAATGCTATATGACCTGTGTTGTCATCTTCACATTAATTACTATTGTGTTATCACTGGTAACTTGTTTGACCTTCACTAGCATGCACAGATTACTACAGAAGTGAAGGATAGAGCTGGTAGCCACAGGAGGTTGCAGTCTGCTTCCCAAAGACAAGACCGTGTCAGTCTTCCCTGGCAGCTCTCCCACCACTGACTGATTGAATGCCTGCAGCTTCACTTGGACACTTGGGCTCCCATCCTCTCAGGCTCCCACCCTCCCTCAGAGGTAACATTTGCTTATTCTAAGAACTCCATGGTGTCCTACTGGCAGAAACACTACTGGGGGTGTGCTGAATTGGCTTATTTTCCTGGCTTACCAGGTTATGTGTTGGATTTTATTTTGTTTTTCCCCACCAACCTAGGACAGAGGCTATCCTGGCTGTCCTTAATCGTTGCAGTTGACAGAGAAAGTCACTGGCAGCACATGCCATTACAACATCCCTAGCCAGCCTTGTAACGATCCCATTCTACTTGCTTGCTTGCCCATGCCATCTCTGTGACTTTAGTAGGAGCTGCATTGCTCCCACAGTTGTCAGAACACAACTCATGCCGATACCAGTTTATTTTTGAGGACTGACCATGCAACATTCATCACAAAGTCCTTGCTGGCCAAATAGAGAAGTGTCCTGCCCTGAAGCTGTTCCACAGCTTCTTTGTTTGAGACTTTTTACTCTTAAATACAAGAACAGATGTTATCCAAAAGGAACTGATCTTGAGTTAACACTGAAAGTATAGCATGAGCAAATAAGGATTTTCCAGTTGTTCATGTTCAAATATTACTGTGCATTATGATAAATTGGCTTTGTGTAAAATTGAGAAGAAAAGTGTGCAATCACACCTTCATGACTGACTTCAGGAAAATGATTTAGCCTGCTCTCCTACAAATGCATCTTAAGAAATATGGAAAAAAAAAAAATAAAACCCACCACAAAAAACTCAAAACATCCAGGTGGGTTTCTAAAAATATTTATATATTTGTTAAAAAAAAAATAAAAATCAGAAGAAACAGCTCATCATAAAACCAGATTTTACTATAACTTTTGTTGACTTTTCAGTACTTCTTTGTTTGTGGCAGTAAAACTTTCACTTCATTGTGGCTGCAGGTGGTGGTGGGTTGGGAACTCCTTGTAGTTGTCAACTGCAGGCTTTCCTTCTGCTTTCTGTGATCAGAGACAGGAATTAGTCACTTCTTAGCATGAAGACCTAAGTTAAAACATTATTTCCTTCTTAATTTAAAAAAATAATAGTTCAGAGGGAAATTAAAGTAAATTTTGCCATGTGCTCAAGGGATTTGTGTTTTGTAGGACTGGGTACATTAATGTTAGTGAAATTGTTAGAATCAAATTGTGCCCAGCTGTAAAGGTGAGGAAATGGAATCTCTCCCATTCTAGTGAAGAGCCTCAAGCAGCACTGCTGTAACATGATGCCTGAGTGCCATCTTTGCTTCCTGACACAAAGGCAAAGGTTAGCAGATTCCTGAGTGGTAAAGGGTAAGAGCCCTAAGCCCAAAAGCACCAACATGTAAAGAGTGCTGTGATGGGTGCTTCTAGATCTGTCACTCTTGCCATTGTGCTGGGGTGCCCGCTGCTGAGGATATGGGGAGAAAGAGGTGGAAACGGGGACTGGGAAGGAAGGAGGCTGTGTTGTGTGGGCAAAGAGAGGCCAAGGAGGCAGAGGAGGAGGGCAGCAGGAGATACCTTCTGCACAGGCAGGATTTGAGATGAACTGGAAACCGCAGCCCCTGCCAAAGGTAGCTGAAGGGTCACTACAACTGATGTGGAAAGGAAATGGCTCACCAGAGCATGCATGAACCACTGGGAGGTCTCCATCAATGTGTCCCAGAACCAAAGAAGGTGGAAACAGAGAAAAACCTTCTGCTTGAGTGTTTCTAAAGACCAGACAAAATCCTCCTGACTGCTTCACACAAAGCAGCCTCCTGCACCCTCCCCGCTGCCCTCATGGCTGCTTGTGGGTGCCTGGTCTGCCTGCTAGCATGGCCCTGGGGCAGCAGGCAGGCACTGCGCCAGGGCAGGCATGGGCTCAGCTGTGGCTGTGGGTGGTGGTGGGTTGGGAGCTCCTTCTAGATGGCAACCGCAGGCTTTCCTTCAGCTTTCCTTGGATCCTGTTTTCTACTCCAAGATTAAAAATCTCCCCTCAGGGGAGAATGAAAAGGAAATTGTGTGGTAGGCTTTGCTGTGTTTCCAGCTGACTTTTTCCATACAAGTGGGCAGTTGGGCCCAGTGTTTCTTAGGATATCTTTACAGTAAGGATAAAATCCTCACCCTGCTAAGGCAACAGCAAGTTTCCTGTTGGCCTTGCTAGGGTTGTAATTTTGCCTTAGGTTCAAGATGTATTAAGAAGTGCTTTAAGATCATGAGGATAGAAAAATATAATGTAAAAAATAAAAATTTCTCATTCAAAAGCTGTTCATAGTGCTTCACTCCTTTCATCGGACTATAAAAATATTTTTGGTGTTTTTCTGATCCTCTATATAAAGGCATTTTCCAGGGGTGGGTATTATTTAATGATACTTGACTCTTCAGTACCTTTTTCCTCTGTTTCATCATAAAAAGGAGATTAAGATTAGTTTCTCAAAAATGATCAGTTACAAAACACTTGTTTTGATTTAGGGGTCTTTTTAAAACAGTTGTCATACCTATTTGAGATGGGTCTTCTTTTACTTCTATGCAAGCCAAGAACATGAAGGTATAGCATGTATTTCTATCATCATTTGTTTCTCCAGTTCTTTGTAAAAGTTTCATTTTCTATTTTCTCAGTGCTGTTTTTTCTTGCAGTGGTTCTGGAAATTTCTGTGCAACAGCTATTCTTCACAGGCTATGGAGGCATGTATACCATCTATGGAGTCAGCCTGGAGAGCAGGCACTGGCAAACGGCAAAACAACGTAACTTGTGGAATTAACACTTCACGTTGACACCCATTAAAAATATTCAGAGATTGACTCAGCCTGCCCATATTGCACAAATAACATGCTTGGTTCTGAGTGATTCAAGATCTTATCTGCTCTCGATGCGAGTTCAGTGTGGAGGGCCTGATCCTCTTCTCATTAACCTCCAAAGGAGTTTGCTGCTCACTTCAAAGAGAATTACATCAGCAGCATTTGCAGTGAAGCACATGCAGTTCCTGTAGCTTTTCCCTTTTTTCTTTCTTTGTTGTTTTCTTTATTACTATAATTGTTGTTATTATATTCCAAACTACCGGGAAAAAAAAGAAAAACAACAAACAAAAGAAGGGCTAGAAAGTGGCAGAAACAAATTTGTTTTCTGATGAAGAGTGCTGTTGCATGAAGGCTCTGTTTATTTGGAGTTCTTAAGTGCAAATTGAGAGTAGAAAGCAGGAAAAGCTGAGATCATCAAGATTTCTGGCTGTATTCGTGGTGGAGCACCCTCCATTCATGTTGCCCTCGTGCCAGGAACCTTGCACGGTCCATAATATTCTTTGGACATTGCACAACTACTCATTAAGGCGTTATAAGCTGCTAAAACCTGGAGCTGAGGAGTTAGGTTTTGCTGCTGTTAGTATATCCGTATAAACAACACTGCCCGCAGTGGTCACTGCAAACAGCTCTCTAAACCCCAGGGAAGTTAGCAGCATTCCTTTTGTGTTTTCACTGTGCATAGCTTTTGAAAGAGAGGAGGCATGTATGGAGGAGGAATAGAATAGAGCAACCATTGGGGATTTTGTTTGTTTTTCTATTTCTTCCAGGCTGTCAGATTAAACAACAGAATGAATTCACCAATATTTTACCTTTCTAGTTTTATTGTTTTGTAGAAGAAAAGCCTTGTGACTCTACAAATACCAGTTCCTGTGGGAAAAGGGGGCAGCAAGCACATCTCTCAGCCAATCTCTAAACTTCATGTGTTTTAAAGCCCCGCTTTGTGTTGGAAGAGTGTGGCTGCCTCATCAAATGCGTCGCCCACCATGGTGTCAGCTGCAGCAACAAGTCTGTCCCTGCTTGCAGAAAAACCTACAGAGGCGTAAGAAACTCCTGGCCTCTGCATTCTCCTTTCTCCAACCTCCAGAAAACCTGCCTTGGTTCAGATGCTGATCCTTGCTGTGTTTGTCCAGGAGGAAGTCACACAAGATCATCGTCTGCTGCTTTCTGGCACCAAACAGCAATGAGATGGTGACAAACTTCAGTGCTTATTCCCACCATCTGCCAGCTCAAACCTAGAGAGTCTTGTTTAAAGGGCCTTGTATCCCCATTTCCTGTTGTCTGAAGCCTGCTTACATGGTTTAAAACCTAGTAATTCATCCATTGCGGGGGATGCTCCATGCTGTCCTGAGGGAGTGAACATGAACAAACTGGCTTCCAGTCTCTGAGGGTTTTTCCCCTGTGCCCTGTTTGATTCTCAGTCAGCATTGCCAACTTCTTGTCATGCCAAAAGATGGTCTCCTTACCGCCATAGTGCAAACACCCTCCTGGCTGGAAGCAGGAAACCCTCAAAGCTGTTTCCTTCTCACTTTGGCAAATCTTCTGACACAGGAGTTGGAGCGAATGACATGTGGTGACATGAACCTCTGCTTTTCTCTCAGCTGTAACTATCTCAGCCACTGGAAACTTTGCAGCTCTCTGGTGGGTCCTGGTGAGTGTTGCCACCTCAGTCTGCCTTGCTCTCCATGAGCATTTGTTGAAACTCACAGAGAATCTGAGTTTGCAGTTCAGGTCTCAGCACGCCCAGCAGGACTTAAAGTCTGGGTTGAAATGTCAACTCCAAGGCCAAGAGAGTGGGAATAGGACTCAAATTTTCCATATCTCCCTTGTGTATCTTGGCAGGTAAGGTTATTCTGAGACTGTCCCCTCGCTTTTTTTCTTTTTTCTCCCCATAAAGGAACTATAAGGCATCCTACTTTTCTCATAATGCAAGATGGGAAGAAAACAGAAGTTATAAAGTGTCCGAGAAAAGGTGACCTCTTGCTGAAAGATGACAAGCCTGAGGCTGGTCTCTGTAGTTTGGCCATAGCATTCTGCACTATTTCTGGTGTCAGGAGAAAGCAAATACCATTCTAAACTGTACTGATGAATTTTGACATAGTTAATATGGAAACAAGCACATATTTTTAACAGTAAAACTGCTGAATGAGAGAAACATCAAAAGATTTTGCTGGAAGCTCTGTTACTTGGAGCCTTTAAATTCAGACTGGCTGTCTTTCCAAAAGATAAGCTCTTACACACCATCAAATTATTTTATTTGATGCAGGTATTCCTGATACATTTTTGAGGCTTGTTTGAGGCAAAAGGCCAGAATAATAATTCTAAATGTTCCTTCTGGGCTTAAACTCTATCTGAAATGACAGCTGCAGGAGTTCA
Organism: Tetrao urogallus; assembly: GCF_951394365.1. NCBI lineage: Eukaryota > Metazoa > Chordata > Aves > Galliformes > Phasianidae > Tetrao > Tetrao urogallus. The sequence continues at coordinate 29,683,991 of NC_136820.1, read as the reverse complement.
CCTGAGCTTCTTGCTGCTGTTCTGCAGTGCGTTGCTTGACATTTGGGAATTACTCAAATGCTTCTGCTCTGAGTTCTTCTGGTGAACGTTATCAGGGAGGTTCATCGGAAACCCAGAGTGGACTGTGAGGACTAGTGGGAAGCCGGGGGACAGCAGCGTGGCTGTCAGACACTGCTCAGCAGCAGGCTGAAATGCTGTGGTAGTAAGCAAAGGCATGAGCTGTGCCTCAGTCTGCCTCTTCAGAGTGAAAAGGGTGAAGGAGGTAATGGAGGACAGCACAGAAACCTGACAGTAGCTCATTAGGAAAGCCTTGTTGTTCTTCTGTCTCATTCCTCCTCAAAACAGTTACTTTAGATAATCACGAAAACATGTCCTATGGCATGAAACAAGCCGTACCACCTCTGTGTCTGTTTAGAAGACGATAGTATTTTGGCAAGTGGTTTAATAGCCACTGAAATGCCCAATGCATGTTAACAATCTAACCAATAAGTTATAGACTCTTTTTTTTTTTTTAAATTCATTGAAGAACATTGGCAAAACTGCAAACATATGTTTCTGTTGCTAAAGCTTAGTCTTATCACAGTTTGAAAATGTGGAAAATCAATTACATGCTTTGAATTACTCCCTTTATTGCTATAAAAGAATTTCTTCATTCTTTCAGGGCAGTGTATACTTGGTAACATCTACCACTAACAGGCTGTTAGGACTTTCTGCTAAATTAATACACTACAAGTAAACTAAACAGAAGGCCGGTGGAATGCTAAACATCCACTTTCTCTTCTGTTGTGGCTGTGCTGCAGCTTGGGAACCCTCAGCCTTGTTGCTACAACATCTGGACAACATTTGGGGCTGTCTCTCAAGTGCACGGGTGTGCACCTCCGGTGAATTTTAACTTTCAACATCTCTCTGCCTCTAATCTATATTTAATGTTTCATGACTAGTAGTCAAAGAAACTTCAGCTAAATATCAGGTTGGAATGAAAATGATCCTTGGGAAAACACTCATTTAGAGCGTTCGCCGGCAAAGTATCTGTGACAGAGACGTTCCCCGGAGATTTGTAGCCCATTCTCTCACAGTAATAATAATTAAGATTTGTGATTACTGTGCCCACATAATCAAAGATCGCTTCATAAAATGTACTCCCTAAAGGGAAGAATTCCCTTCTCCTAACTGGATGTCAGTCAGAGGGATCAGCACCCCCAGGGATCTGGAGTCTTTGCTTGCCCTTTTCATTACAGTGTTGTTAGCATTGTGTTACTTCATATTCTTCTCGATGCAAATGAGTAGGTAATCATGTGTAAATCGTGCCCTCCAGAAGGCACATGTGGTGAGTTTTTTTTCCCCCAAATCTACCACAGGGATTTCTCACATGGAACATAATTACATCTCTGCCATATGGGCTCATTTATATTCTATTACAGGTTAAGCTAATACGACTCAGAAATATGCTAAAAATACCTCAAAGTATTTTGAACACTGTCAAAACACTTGTCATTTCTTGCCTGCCTGTTTGATTGCGAATGACTTTATATTTATTTAGAGATCCACAGTGCCAAGTGACTTTAGAAAAACAAAATAAGGCCAGCTTTGTGCTGCCTGCTCTCCAAAAAAGTTCAAATTCTGTCCCATGCCATTCTCTTCTGATGACAAATACATCAGTGAACAATGACACGAAAAAGCCTCTAAGACATATTTACCTGAAGAATTGCCTCTGTGGGTTTTAGATTTCCCAGGAGGAGAGGAGCACGCGTTTCAGCCGTGTAGCTCTGTTGTTATTAGACTCTATCAGGTCTGTGTTTGATGCAATTACTTTGTCTTGACAAAGCTGTACTTCCACTTTAGTCATAATAAAAGTACAAATCTCTCTGCTACCCACTGAAGAAGGACTGTTGTTGAAAACAAACAATGTTTGCCTATAAAAAGATTGTAAGATAAGAATAGGTCAGTGGTATCATAAATAAGTAGGTTTAAACCGAAACAACTGAAGGTCATATGGCACTGTTTTTGAAACTGTATTAGTACACAATAATGTGCTGTTTTTCAGTTTCAGTGGAAATCTTAAATTTCATTTGAAGATTTTATTTGACAAGACTTTTTATTATTTCACTGCTTTCTAAAACTACTATTGCTGACATCTCTGGACACAATCTGGGTCTACCACAATCAATTTTCTTTTTATTCCTCTTATTTAGAGTCAGTATTTTAGTCTTTGAAATTTGATCTGGTTTCATTTATTCCACTAAGGAGGAACCGAATAGATAGCAACATGCGGTAGGGAAGAACAGGTCAGGGGATGGGAGAGAACCACACTGGATGTGCATGTGATACATCAGCTGATACATCACAAAAGCAGTGGCTGACCTTAGTTCAAGGAGAAATCTCCTAGAAGTTGGACTGGGGCTTTGAAAGCAAGAGCTTCATGTTTCCTCTAATCACGAGGTAAAATACAGTCCTGGTTTATAATGCCCTTTGAGGTGTGTGGTGATGAATAATTCTGTGTAGGCATACAATCAATTCTATAACCTATCCTTCTATAACCTTCCTATTATTTTTCAGAGATTTGCTGGGAAGCGTTTGGTTTTTTGGCTTCTCTTTTCTTATTATACCATAGAATAATCAACATTTTAAACTATTCAGCCTTTGAACACCAAGCCCAACCATTCCTTATTGTTTTTTCATGCTCTCAGACAACAGTAATTACTAACACTTTGTCTTCAGACCTCTATGCAACAATCTACATAGGCAACTTATATCGTGTCTGAGAAGTCCCCTTGAAGTCCAACATGTAAGTATTTTTCTGAATCAAAGCCTGGAAGCTGTGATGTCTGTAATTGTGCAAGAGCCTTAAAATCACAGGAGGGAGTTTTGTTGGAGTTTACATTGTTCTGAACAGGCACCTTTCAAAATCGGCTGGAACAACAGAGTTCTGGTCAGAACTGAGCATCGATCATTGCTGAATAAGAAGACTGTTCAACTGTGCATTCATTGTAAAGGGGAAAAAAAAAAATCAAGCCAGCTAAGAGTTTATTACCTGAGAAGAGTATTTTTCCAGCTGTCGTTATTCCTGAAGCCATGCAAGGGACACTGAAGTGATTTCATACATTAGGGAGACATAAAGAAAGAGTGGTCTCCTGGGCTGTGGAACAAAGAGAAACAAACTTCAAATCTCAGAGCAAACTCTATTAAATAATGTTTTAATTCAGCTGTCATAGGCATTTGATTAAAGAATATGCTATACAATTTCGTTTTCAGTTTCTATAGCCACGATCGTGTAAGAGCGTCCCGTGCCCTTGGAAAAACAACCTTCTCCCCCCCCCGTCCCCCCCGTTGCACACAAAAGGGAGTCTTTTACTCTACGTCTTCACAGCGTGCCTCCTTTTTCTCCAGGCAAGGTTTTTCATTTTCCTTCCACAATTTCATTTAATAGAAAAGTGCGGTCACTGCGATGCAGCATGGAAAGATCACTGTGTGCCCTGGTTTTATCCTCATCCCCAGGCAGCCATCGTGTCCTGGTGCTGCACTTAGGTCAGTGCAGTGCCAGGAGCCCACCATCATCCTGTGCCAGGCCGGAGCAAGGTGGGATGAACTGGTAATAGTGTTCCAAAATAGCAGGGACAGCAATCTTTCCAAGAGAGAGGACAATGGCTCACATAACTTGTGGCACTGAGGGACATGGTTTACTTGGCATGGTGGTGATGGGCTGATGGTTGGACTAGATGATCTTGCTGGTCTTTTACAACCTTAACGATTCTGTGATTCTATTCTATGTTTCTCCTTTGTTAACTGCATGCAGAAGCTGGCAATTTGGTGACATTTGCTTATTTATCGATATTTCAGCATGTCTATATTGTCCATTGGATGTTGGGCATATATGAATTTTCTTGCTGGGTCTGCATACATATGCTCAGTTGTGCCTCCTGCATGAGGCGTTTATCTGTGGTCAGTGCCTTGATGGGAAGCTCTGGACTGCACTGGAAATTGGTGCATTTCATCATGCGTATCATTTGCAGGAATAGCTAAGATCAAGTGCCTTTGCATGAAAATGATATTCTTAATATCCATGCTGATATTTTAAATCGTCGATTCCTGGATATTCAATTCATCTCATGATTATGTTTGGACCTCCTTTGTCATCTGCTGGGTAAATGTGAAATTATTTTGCTGTCTAACATGATCAACTATTACCCAGCTCTCTGAAACCCTCTGTTTCATACAATTATTATTTGCATCATCTATTTGGCTAACACACAGTGACTGCGCTCCAAATCTGCGTAGATGATAATCTGTTTTAATACCTGTACAAATCAATTAAATCTATTTTGTGCACAGTTCACTGCATGCCAAATTGGGTGGGAGAGTAAAAGTACTTAGCAGAGGAATCAGACTGCACATAAACATGAATTAGATAAGCCTTGCAGTGTGAGTTGCAGAGGAGGTGAAATGTAACATTTAACTCCTTCATCCACAGATAGATTTTTAAAAATGGCCTCCAGAAACAAAAAAGTAGGGCAGGACTGTGGAGCCCCTACAATGCTGGGAAGTTTCACATCAGATTTATCCCTTGATGCTTGACCATAACACCTCCAGGATGGCTACTGGCTACAGATCACAAAGCTAACTGGAGGTAATAATAAATTATTAATAATTGTAAATAATTAATAATAAATTATTAACCACATTTAAAATATGTGGATAGATAGATGAAATTCTGTGCCAAAGAAACTGTTGTAAGGCTATGCATATATCTAACACATGCTGCTAAATTTTTGCAGCATAAAGCGTTGTACAGGAAAGTTTATTGTCACAAGGAAGATGGATTGATTCATTTTAATATTACAGTGGTATTTCAGATTGCAGATACTTGAAGAGAGTTTGGTTGTAGAAATGGCCAAGCAATCCTGCTGCTGGTCTCACCAAGGCTGCAGATTCCTCCCATGACCTTGTTTTGGGTCTGTGGTCTGTAAAAGGGAGCAGTATATTTTTATTGCTCACTCAGCAAGGCTTCATTGCAATGATCTCCAGTTAGCACTTGGACTTGCTGCATTACAGAGCATGCTTTGCCTTATTGGGTAAATAGTAATGGTGAACTGCAGAGGACTTGGAGGAAGGAGCTGGGAATCCAGCAGTGAACATTCACAAGGAAAATTTTTCTTCATGACCCTATAAACTCTTCTTGTATCCCAAAATACTAGAATGCATTGAGCTCTGTGCAATATAATGTAGCTGATAGAGACACTGTTGGTTTCATGCTGTTACGCCTGTGCACGGTCATCTAGAATGAGCTTGTCCACTGCTGAAACACACCACCCACTGCCTCACTGTGCTCATGTCCACTGTTTGGTCTCCATAAACGTTCGGCAAGAGTAAAGGGTACCATTCTTTCTGCATGGAGGAATTTGGTGACATACCTTTATTCTATATGCATTTCTATATCAGACACCATTCTGTCAGACTGCCCCTCTGCCGCCATCTGTCACACAGCAAGAAAATGTAATGAAATCTTGGAGGAAAAGGTCGACCTCTGCTGCCATACCACCAGCATTCACCTCTGACATCGTGGGCCAACATAATAAAATAGGAGGCATTACTTTTGGAGCTCATGTGAGATAGATTTGACCCAGTGATCTGGCAGCTGAAAGATCATCAATTTCCTTTTATTTTGTATATCATTTGCTAAGATTCTTTTTCTTTCCATTCAAGCTCTTATATGCTACTCTCTATTGTAGCTGAATGCTTTCATTGGAAGCATTCAAAGTAAGGACATGCATGTCATTCACAGTTTTACTTTCTTTTCAAGTACATAGACATTTCTGGAAGGTTAAAGACTCCATGTTTTTTTTTTTGTTTTGTTTTGTTTTGTTTTTTTTTCCTTATCTTTTATTTTTATTATTATGGTGTTTTTTTTTCTTCTTTTTTTTACTAATGAAAGTGGATTAAGGACCCTGTCAAATGCAGAGGCCAGAGCATTGGCTTTGCTTCCTGGCAAGCTCTCTATCTTGTACGAAAGACATTATTTCTTGTTACAGATGGATCCTTCATGCCAAACCAATTCAATAGTCAAGTACATTCCTTGCCTCTGCAAATGTTTTAGGCCATTTAACGGGAACATGAATCTGAAGAGAAGCTCTATAGGGAGCCAATGTAGTGAGTGGTCAGACTTGATGTTTTCAAAACAATTAATGTTGCCAATGGAGGAGAAAGGTTGAAAGTTACAATTTCCTTAGGCTGTCCTTTTCTTGATGGATAGGTTTTTTGTAATGTAATTTTTCACATGTGTAATTCCTGCATAGTCACAAGTACATTTTACACAGCCCTTCTGTTTCTCATGCACGAGTCAAAATTCGAGCACAGTTCTATGCATTCAACTGTGCCGAAGTCCACAAGTTGAATTTAGGTTAGAATTTAGCCTTGTGAGTTTTGTGCTGTCTCCATCAATATGAGGTTAATGGATGAAAGTGTGCACTTAGGCTATTTTTGCACATTTAGAAAAAATACACGAATGGGTATTCGCTTTGGGATAAATTCACAGTGGAATGAGAATACCCTTAGGATATTCTAGCGCAAGTGATATTTGAGGGGTCTAATGCTAGTTGAAGGTCTGTGGTACAGTGACCCCATTTGCATGTAATTATGCAAAAGGCAGATTTTCATAAAGAAACATGGCATGTGTACTGTGCACTACAGTATACAGTGTAAGGAGAGAAATATTCCAAGGAGCCCAACGGAGAAGCTAAGCTGTGACCCCTCTGATTTCTGTTTCTCAAAATGGAGATGAACAAGAATAGCTGTTCTCTGAGCCATTCCAAATGCACTTTGGGGCACAATCCTCTGATCTGACTATTGACGGCGTGTTTTGAGGTTTAGTAGTGATGGATATAAGCCAAATAGGGGCAGAAGAAAGCTGGGTGTGTATGCTCGTGATACAGCACAGATGAGCACCTACTTTGTTGTCCTGCCTTCCTAGGGCACAGAGCTGCCCTGCTACCACCTGGCTGCTGGGATGGTTCTGCAGGATTGCACTGAGTGCCCAGCACATCTAGCAGCTGACTGAACAAATTGCTTGTTTCTTCCAGGCTAGATTGCTTTCACTGCTTGTAGAAGGGGAATACTGAAAAAAAATAGTTAAATAAAATAATTTTTTAAAAGTTGTTAGTCAGCAAATAGGAGAAAGCCATTTGCTCTGGCACTTTTCTGTCTCTGGAGTGAAACACAGGACAGGAGTTGCTTTAGAGCTGTCCCCACTGTGGGCAAAGAGATTCATCTACAGTTTAAACATTCAGTGCACAGAAAATGGAATAGCAGCATCTCCTTTCATTTCTATGCTCAACAACACACAGTCAAACAGAGCACTTTGCTTTTCTGCAGTATCTCACAGTATTTTTCTTTATCTCTACTTTTCTCCCCCCTTCCTTTAAGTCCTTCTTTAAGATTTATTTTTCCTTGTGTTTATTTTGGAACATATGAGGTGACCAAATCCTTCTCCCTTTGTCTCTCATCAGAGCCTTCATTACTTTACATCCATTGGGAAGAACTGATCCAGTTATTTCCCAAATTGCATTTCAGGAGCTAGCAAGCCTGACTTCACAGATAAACTGGAGTGTGCCCCAACTGATGTAAATGCAGGACACAGCTTTTTCTGCTTCATTCAGCAGGAGATGATAATTACCAATTTTGCTACAACATTGACTGCTACCAGAGGGATCAGTGTCTTTGCCATCATTTCCAATATTCAGTTGTTATGTAGCGATCATTGTTGTCTATTATTTTATGTTAGGGCAGCAATCAGCACTCTCAAAGATTGATGTCTCCCATTAGCACACAGAAGACAGTTTCTCTTCCATACTTCTCACAGTCTAAACATAAGACAAGAGACAACAGATAAATCTATCAAGCAGCCCAGATACCGGAGAAATGATTATTGATGCAATGAGTCACAGCAGTGCCTTATTATAATTTCTGCAGGCTCTTTCTTTCTGGCTGCAGAAGGCAGAAGCCCTTCATTTGATTTTCTTTCATTTGGAGTATAAGATGCTCCCTCTCCATCAGATCTACACTCTCATTATATCTCAACATCTGATTCAAAATTGGTGAATGAAGGAATGCATCCTTCCCTGGAAGGGAGAAACATTTTCATAAAGCAGCAAAATCAGTATTTTTCAGGACAACACTGACTACCCAATTTCTATTGAGTGGAAGTATTTGGGTAGGTATAAAGCCTACATAACCCTGGACAGCAATGTGCTCTACTTGGTTGAAGGCAAACTCCTTCAGTATTTTCAGATGTCTCCACTTCATTGTCATCATGAGCTCTGCAGGCTTGGATATCCCTGCTAGCAGCCTCACAGTGCTGCAGAGGTCCTTAGGGATGGCTGCCGAAGAACCTCAATGTAATGGTATGTACATTGGCTTGTGTGTACAGTCCTGTGAAAAATACGCAGCCATGCTTTTCCTTTCTGATAAAGAAATTTGAGATTTCAAGATTGCAAAAAAGTTGTCAACTTTTTTGGCATATTTGCAACTCCATTTTCAGTCAACAAAAAGACATGACCTGCAAATTTTCAAATGGAATGTGTAAAGTTGCAATCAGACAGACATTCAACTCAAAAATCAGATCACGTCTCTCTACCGGACTTTAGTAAGACCTGTCTTATCAAAGAGAAGTATCCCTCGCTTCACAGTCACTCCTTATTCTTGTCATCATTCTTTGGCAGTATGCACATTCGTGAACATCTGTTTCAAAGATGAGGTGCTGGAAGAGTAAAATCTCACCAAAGATCTCTGACAGACATCTTAAGATGTGACTAAGAATTGCAGCCGCTGCCACTGAACCAGCCTGATGGTTAGTCTTACAAAAACAAGGTCACATATCACAGTAGTATTACGGTTTTGTTGCTTTTCCTTTTTATGTTTCAATTAAAAAAAAAAAAAAAGTTAACGTAAATTAACTACAGTTTACATTTTATGAGGGCTGATCCAAAAGTAAGACCTTCTATTTTATTATGTTATTATGTCAGAGGTGGATGTTGGTGATATGGCAGTAGAGGCTGAACCTTCCCACGAATATTCCGTCACATTTTGTTGCTGTGTGACAGATGGCAGCAGAAGGAGAGTCTGACAAAATGGCATCTCTCACTGAAGTGCGGATGAAGAAAAGGGGTTGAATTGAATTCATCCATGAAGAAAACACTGCATCCACCGACAGTCCTTGACTCACTCTTGCTGAATGTTTCTGGAGACCAAACAGTGGAGGTGAGCACAGTGAGGTAGTTGGTGTGTTTCAGCAGTGGCAACAGTGACTGTGGATCACCTCTGCTGGTGCAGATTTACAAACACAGCGCATAGTTCTTGTTCTTCACTTATGAAAATGTATAGCTAATGATAGTGACTATTGAAAAACAACATTTTGTAGCTCTATCAAACAATTGTTTCTCTATCAGTGTTACTGTGCTCACTGTATCTGTTATAGTGTCCATGGAAATAAACAGGAGGCATTACTTTCAGAGCGACCTACAAATATGTAGCCCAAGACAATTCCTCTTCACTCCATGTGGCCAAGGCAACAAAATGTTGAACATCCATGGTTCACCTGATATGCTGGCCACTTCACTGCTGAGGAGTTCAAAGAATCATATTACTTTGCTTTACCAGGGGCTTGGTAAAATTACTCTTCCTGGCACAATAAAGGTTTAGGGAGGGCATTCAGTCAGGAGCTGTGCTTGCTGCTTGCTTCTGGGTTGTTGTTCCTATCAAACCTCCTGCTTTGGTACAGGAAGCAGAAATGAGTGAAAACTGGGAGAGCAGTCTAAAGGACGTCAAGCTCATTGTTACATAAGCACACTTACTGGGGAGGAGAATATTTATTTGTTTTCACTTTTTCAAAAGGAAAAGGTAAAACTTAAGAATACTTTATTCAAGGGTAGGCCTTAGCTAAAAGCCAGGTTGGGATACTCTGGAGCAGCAAGTCACTGCAGTGAATGCTTCTAACCATAAGGATAGGGCTTTAGAGGCAGTCTGCAAGATCTCCATCACTGAGCCCATTATGGAGCACTCAGATGAACACCTGCTAGGAGGGGCTGAGCATCACCTGCCTGGTTTTGGAGCTGGGAGCTGGACTGGATCACCTCTCCCTGTAATTCTGTGGTTGCATGACTCCAAGAGCACACCTCTGCTTGCAATTAGGATGATTCAATTAGTATCATTCCCCTGAATTACCAAGGCCACTTCTGCCATCCTCAATTCATCCTTAGCCTTCAAGTGTCTGCTGTGATTAAGTGGCTGTTATTGAAGTACTTTACTTCAGAAAGAGTGAGAAAAGCTGAGATGGAAAAAGCTGTTGGAGCAGAAAATAGTACAGGAAGAGTCAAATGCCCAGTACTGGTACTGCTGTACACAGACAAAAGAAATATTTGAATTGTGCTAAGTTAGGCAGACTCAGCCCAGAAGTGAAGTAGGGTGAAGTGGCTTAAATCCCTTCCTGTTTTGGGTTTATGGAGGCTCCCTGCAGCTCCAGGTCAGTGATTTATGCTGACCTTGCTGGGTCGATCAGTTCTGCATCTCAGGGCACACTCATGCCTGATCTCTGTCCCACCAGGACACACTGCTCATTCCCGTGTCAGGAGAGCATGTGGGCACCGCATCTGTCTCTGTGGCCAGGTGACAAAAGAAGGCCTAACTGCTATTTAAACAAAAATGAACAGCTTGCTTGTATTAATCTCTAGTTACCAGACCATCCTGCTCTGTCCTCCATCGCTGTTCTTGCCACCAGCTCTCCCCATCTCTGCTGTTGCCTCTGACACCCTCTACATGCCACAGCACAGCAGAGCCACCAGCCCAGCCCAGCCTAGCTGAGCATGACAAAGCTTTGAAAAGTGACCATGATGCAAATCATATTTTAATTCCCCTTTCCTTCCCTCCTTCATGGGAAGGTTGGAGATGATGGTGTGTGACACAGGCATGGTCCTGCCAGGAAGCAAAGTGCCTATGTGGATGAATGCTCAGAAGGGAAGGGTATTTCACCCCCATGGACAAATTTATGAATATGAAAGTTGGGAGAGAAGGAAAACAGATGACTTTGAGTGGCCAGGTTTACTTTGCTGTTCAAAACTGTGAAGTTGCGCCTCTCTGTGCCGGATTCCCTGCAGCTCCATGCCTAATTAGACAGGATCAGGCTCGGAGGGCTGCCTTGCTCCTGCCTATTAATAGTTGGGTTTCATTGCTGAAGTCTTCTTTCTGCCCTATCCAGTGCTCCTGCACTGTGTCTATCTACTCCTTGCCTCGGTTTTATATTTTGCTTGACCTTCTCCAGGAAATAAGCCATTTGTTTTCTGTGAAAGTGCTGCCTGAGGAAAGAGAGCTGGACTTCTACGCCTTTTGTTGTGTTTTAGCCGAGCCATTCATTGTGGCTGAACAGAAGTTGGCCTTTTTTGGGATGAATGATTTTTCATGTGTGACAACCATTTTAATACATTGCAATTGTGTTCCTCAGTATAATTTTAGAGCCATTTAAAGTGGCTTTCCATGCTGTTTTTCAGGGGAAAAGAAGCTATTCAGTTCTGGGAGGAAGAGTTATATTTCCTCATCTGATGTTTTTCAGTCTTCATCACAAGCTGTGACTTTTCTAACTCAAAATTCTAAAGGATTGTAACTATTTGGACAGTGTTTTGTATACTCCATAGATAACTAATATATTGAAGTGAAATCACTGTAAAGAATAAATTCCACAAAAATCGTGCAGAATGTCTTAGCCACATCAAATTGCCACGAGCCCAAAGTCTGTTTCCTAATGGATACTATTTCACCTTCTCAGAATAAATCACTTAAATCAAATGATCTCTGTACCTTCAATATTATTCAGATTTTTCTAGTCTGATTTATTGACATTAAAATGTAAATCACCTAGATGAGATTACTCAGATTAAGTTACAAGTTAGTAAAACTTTGCAATGGTGAGTGTTTCTTTATTCTGGGTTCACACAGCAGAAAGCAGTCCCACGCCATACCCTGGGCACTTTGAAGCCTGGAGATATCACTGACCCACGTTAGTGCTGAGAATCTGCTTCTTCATCTGGTAGCATGGGTGAGCTACCACTTCTGGTTTCCTCACACCTGTGTTTTCCCTGACTTGCCACACGCAAACTGTGAGCACTCTGCTATGTCACAGCCTCAGTGGTAGAAGACTGCAGGTCTGTTTGTGCACTGGCTGGGCAGAGGCAAGAGCTTTGTCCTCTGTGATACACAATTTACTTACTTCTCATCACTGAATTCCAAAGAAGTTGCCAAGCACAGCTCTCATCCTGCTGCAGCCTGACCACCTAAAAAATGGCATTCCAGGCAAAGGAGGTTCATGTAAGGACTTCTGTATCATGGGAACCAGGATGGCCCTCTCAGTGGGCCTTCATGCCTGCATTCTTTACTACCATGAATCTCTGAAGACTTCAAAGTGTGCCCAAAACTTTTCCTGCACTCTCTGCCATGTCTAATTTTTGACCCTTCCTCTGAGAAATGAGTCCACTAGTGAATAGAAGATAATTCAGCTCATTTGGTCTCTTGAGATTCTCACTGAGGGAAAGAATAACAGTCCAACAGCAGCTTCACTGATCTGCATAGAAAATTCAGGCTACTTTTTTTTTTTGCTGACCCTACTGGCTTGCCACATACAGCTCTAAAACTTTATTCTAGTAATCCAGAAAGGCAGATGGAATTTTCAGTCACAGGCTGTCGAATGTCATGTTCATACCACATTGGATTAAATGATAATAGAAGAATAATTCTTTTAGTAAAACATTTAAGACATATTGAAATATAAGCTTTTTGTGAAACAAATTCATAGGAATTTTACAGCTTCAGAGCAAAAGTAGATAATGAATTTTAGAACAGAGTTTTTTTTTCTTAAAATAGTCGATATTGGTAGGTCAGCAGATCTGTCCTACTAGTGTTGCACATGGCCTCAGCTCCTAATGAAAGACCACCAGGTCATTCATTTGGACACTGAGCACACTAAAAATCTGCTACATCATGATGTCCCTGCTGTGGTGCATCACTCACCTTTCTCTCTTCTGTACAGCTGTAGTCTGTGAAAAAGTGAAGTTATTACATGAAAATGGAGTGAAAAACATCATTTAGATTACTGTGCCCAGCCTCTTATTATTGCATTTGATCATTCAATAAACGTTCAGCCACAAAGGAGCCACTGAAAGCTTGCCAATTCCCTATAACAATTTGCAGATCTATAGAAACTGTTAAACATCAAAGAGACAGCTGACTGGTCAAGTGCTTTACTACTGATTTGTGTTTTCTAACACAAGAGCATTTATGCTCTTAGTTACCATAACAAGGTAGGTAGACGACATTCAACCATCCTCTCCAATATAATTTTGAGGAAAATCACTCTGCAAACGCAGATGTGGCAGCTATACACAGACCTTCTGTATGCACCTTAAAGGCACCTGAGTGATTTGTGTTTCAACAGAAGCACCAGTGTAGCTTGTCAAGGCTCTAGCTGTGACTTACCTCTGATGCTTCAGGTGGGAGCTAAACAAATCAGTATTCAAGTTTCTCTGAAGAAGGGAAATAAAAAGTCCTTATTTCTTGGCCCAAAAGTCCAAGAAACGCTTGAGGCATGAGATTATACAATTGAGGAATAGATGAACGCAACAGACAAACCTGGCCTCCTTCTTCTGGAAACCAATGGCAAAAATACTCATAATAAGCTTGAACTCCTGATACCAGGGCTTCATCCTTAGCCAGGTTCCAGATACATAGAGCTGCGAATCTCCATTTTACATCTGATTAGCATCTCTGCCTCTCCTGGTCAGTTGAGACTTCAGCTCAACTCTGTTCATTGATTTGTAAGTAAACTCAGTCGTCTGTGAGTTTGCTTTGCATTTTGTTTATTATAATCTTAAGCAGAAGGAATTCTGCTAGTTGTATGAAAGTCATAGAATATCTATACCGTGTATGAGTGTAAGAGAGATAGGAAACTCTTTCTTCAGGTTTTTGAAAATGTTCTTAGTTCCCGAGTGGGAGCACATACTTGTATGGTTAAATTACATGGAAATAGACTGTCACCTGTTTTAATGATCTTTTTCCAAAAATGTAGTCATGTTCCTATTGGGAGATCTCAGGCGTAGCTTAGCTGGTAGAAGATAGCCTGTATCCACAAGCATGCATGTTAAACTCTGTGCAGCTGTTGTGATTTCCCACACACAATGAGCATAGTTGGATGTGGTGCTCAGAAACATCTCTCCCTCTTTTGGAATCAGAACACGTGAGGCACTGCTGACCTGAGGGACCCACATCCCTAATCAGGCTGAGATACAGTTGTATCCACTGGCCATAAGCATCATTTTGATTCATATGTTTTGCTTTGATTCCAAGGGAGAAATGCACATGTACAAAACGTTGTTAGAAATATTTCCTCCTTTTGGATGTCCCTAATACAGTTTAGAGATTTTTTTTTAATTGACTTTTAATAAACTCTAACCAGTTTACTTGGTTGGATTCTTATAGAATGCTGAGTCTTTAGAAACATTGCAACAGCCTACTGTGGAATGTTTTTATATGTTTTTTCATAAGACTGTGCATAAGACAAAACTAAATTTGCTCCGGTTCCTCAGTGGCTTTTATTAAAGGATGTAAGATTCCAGTGTTTACATAATAACTTACAGCTGCTGAGAAGCTATTTTAGTCAGTGCATACACCGAGCTTACAGTTACTGTCTCCAAATACCTGTGGTCTAGCCACTTACTTCAGTCTGCTGATGACTTAGCCGAAATAATCCACCCATTGCTATGCTTTCGGCTCCCTCTGGCCTGACAAGAACCAAATGTGGAGCCACTCAGGGAAACCCAACCCAGCTGCTGTCTCCTCACAGACCATAGCTGGAGGTGCCCACCGCCCATGGTCTGGCTGTAGGGACAGGGCTGTCACACCGTGTTCGCGCCAGCTGGGAGCTGGGGTGAGGGACATGTCACCCTCAAACCCACCTTTGTGAAAGAGGGGCACAGAGCTCAGCTTGAGCCCTGCCCTGATGCCTGCAGCTCACGTACCCAGCTGGTGTGAGGCAGGCAGCAGGCAGGAGGAAGGTGGCAGATTGTTTTAAATACAATTTATTAATTTCTGAGTGGGTTACATGCAGTCATTATTTCTGTCTTTTTTTTTTCTCCCACTGATTTAATGAAAACTCCTGACATGAGTGCAATCTGGTGCTGGCTGTTTGGTTATTTAATGGTAATTTTTCTGACAGAAAAACCTCTTCATTCAATTTGATCATTGCTACTAAAATTGCTTCATGTCTTCAATATCCAAGTCAGTCTGCCTCCCAAGAAAGTATGTCTTTCTCAATGCTGTTTAACGAGAACCACAGATTAATTTATATGCTTATCTCTCCCAATTATTATTGCAAGAAAGTTCACTGCTCACTCAGTCTAGGATTTCACTAAGGCTTTTTTTTTTTAATCTAGTTCTTTTAATGAGCATTGGAAACAGTGTAGGAAACAATGATAGAAGGTAAATCCCTTTTAAACAACAAAAAAAGTGTATGTAGCAGAGTTATCTGCTGCCTCTGCTGGGGTGAGTGGGGCTGTAATGCTTTTGTGTACGAATTGCTTTGGGATAATAATGTTTTCTACTTGCTTATACATTTTTCATCAGACAAATCAGGCGAAAAGGTTGTATCACACAGATCTGTGACTGGAGCTGCTTTCCTGTCCTGCAGCTGCAAGCTGAAGATGAAACACATCTTCATACTTGGAGAAAAAGGGTCAGAGTTAGAGGGAGAAAATGGTATAAAAGTGCAGAGCCTTGGATGTAAGTAGGTAGCCCCTAAAGCAGGTGCTAACAAGACCTTCTTGACAACCACTGAGTTTTGTGTGTAGTAGAGAAGTTAGAGCTGAAAGAAAAGAAAGAGGCAAGGAATGGCATTGTGCTGTATCTGACTGGGATTATAGTAGCTGAATGAGTCATTGTTATAAAATATGGGTAACAGAGCGTCCTTTCATATCTCTCGATGCAGACTGAATGCAGTCCTGACCAAGATGACAAAATTCATTTTGATTGAATGCTTGTCCATATTTTTAAATGAAATGCATGTGGGGCTATTAGCTCAGTTCCCTGTCGAAGGCGGCTGTGCCACATAGCCCTGCCATAAGTTTGGCAGCCTTTGAAGCACCTGGCATCCTCCAGAACAAACAGGCATATTTGAATGGGGATAAATGTTAAACCATTTTGTAGTTTTCTCTTCTGACTCCGCGGTAGGTATTTTTTATATTAAAAAACACATAACAATATAAAAGGTAAAGCAGAAATGTATATGGGTAAAGTGCTTTATAAAAGCAGAAAGCGAGAGGAGAACATGGCTGGAAGGGATCCTGGGCTCCTCCCATGTTGGAGGAGGACAGGATGGGCAGGGACACAGACTTCTTTGTCTGAAGTAGACACTAAGCTTTGGGATCCAAAGAATACAAATAATAAATTCTACTTTTATTACTGTTTTATCACATTCTTGTTAAAGCTAATTTACAATTTTTCAGCCTGGAATTATCACTCCCACAAGTCCCATCCTACCATTTTTTTCTCTTTATTATCATTAAGAAGTAGCTATGCTTAGCTGCATGCTGAAATGGCCACTCATGTTCTTTGGCTGACAAATGAGCAGGTTACCTACAAAGCTTCATTGAATAAGGTTCAAATCCTTAGTGACTCATGGGTCTGAATTTCAACGAAATAGAAATACTGCATGACCATTTACTTCCCCTGAATGTTTTAAGGTTTTGCCAAGGATTTACAATATGTTTTGTGGTTAAAGAGCTATTGACACGGTTATACAAAGCACTGCTAGAGTAGTCTCCATTACCTCCATCACTGATAGGTGAGTTCAGAACAGGTGAAAGCTTGGACTAGGACAATAACCACAGAGTGGAAAACACATCACATAGAAGAAGTTAAAAGGACTTTGATAGCTTTATGTAGCACAAGAAAGTCTCAGAGAAGGCACTGTTTATTTCTTAAGCATGTCTCCAGGAGAAAAAAAATCTTTTCTTCTGAAGGGCAAGTGAGTACAAGGACAAGTGGATATAAAATGGATGAACATGCATTCATGTTGGAGAATACAAAAAGAACTAACAATGAAACGAGAGAGAGTCTCAGCTGGACTTCTGGGAACTTACTGGGCTTTATAACCACAGTTTGAAGCCATTTATTAAACTGTATTTGTAAAGTGTGATGATATGATTGTCTAAAATTGCAAGTCAATGACCTTAATGAGTGATTTTTTTTTTTTTTTAAAGCTTTTCCTAATTATTTTACCACCGTTCTTAGTACCAGAAATAACTTCCAAAATAGATCAGGAGTTGAGGAGCAGGAGGATTTCACAATGAACTTTCTGGCTGGAAATACTGCAACATTACTTCTTTTCTTTTGGATGCAGTAAAGGTGGAACTGAGTGTTGTGCTCCTGTTGTTTCACTCTTCCTGAGAATCACTTCCAGATCCCACTGGTATCATTCTTCTGCCTACAGCTGCTTCCACAGATTTCTCAGTGGGTGGACTCCCTCTAAATGTTGCCTGTGCTTCTGCCAGGATGTCTCTCATTTTCCAGAACCCCACCTTTTAAAGAAATTCTAAGTAGTGTATAACAACTGTATACATAATACAGAAAAGACGCTGTACTTGGAGCAGAGTATTTTCTGTTGGTGTTTTATTAGTTCCTGCAGATGACCAGCTCTCCAAGAAGTAGTTTTTGTATTATTACTATTTTTAAAAGCTTTACTCAGAACATACTGATATATTTATTTTTTATAATGTTTATTCCTAATCATCCATGTCCTATAAAGCACTGAAGTGAAAACAAACAAAAAAAAGCTGTCAATTTTTCTACCATGCAATTTTTTTTTTTAATTTCAATTAGGCAAAGTATAATAAATCCAAGGGAAAATTTACTAAAATGAAGGACTTCAGACATCTCAACTGTACTGATTCAGCTATGCACTCATAAGAGAATCATGGGAAGAAAAGCGCTGCCCACTTTGCTCATCATTTTCACTGCAGATCTGAGAAGCAAAGTCAGAAAATGGAAACGTAACTGCATAATCATCTACTAGCACCATGCACTATGAGCACTCCATTAAAACAAAACAGAAGAAAAAAAAAAAAAAAGGATAAAAAGGATATGGCTACGTCATCCTTATGTACATGTCCATAGCAATATATTTTATTCACAAGAAGTGAAATGGAACTTCAACCTCCATGCAATTATGCTACTCACTGCCAAAAGAAAGAAAAGGGCTGTTGCACTAACAGAGACCAAGAAAGGTCAGTTTCTGCATTACTCAACAATGATTTCCACAAAGACGTGTGGGACATATGGCATTTTACAAGCTTTCAAGTGTTTAAAAAAATAAAATGAAGCGGCCTTTTCACCCATATATATTACTTTGCTTTGTGTTTAGAAATTTCAATAACAGTAGCTCTAGACTGTTATTTCATTGTCCTTGTGGTACCAGAGACGAAATACATCATTTGAAAACAAACCAAAATAAAACCAGCATGAAGGAGGAAATGCTGAAGCTGGCAGCCTGTAATTAGGGCTACCATCTGTGTTGAGGTTCAGAGAAATAAATGCATGCTGCACTGTCCCACTGGCTCTGCGTAGCTCCTGAGGTTTAGCAGTGTGAGCACTGAGCTTTCTGATTTCTCCATATCTCACTCAAATTGGCCAGTCTTCTTAATATTTTGAATCATATGTGCCTAACAGGTCATGGTTGCTGACTCCATAGCTGTGTTAAGTTCACTATTGCATCACAATACAGGCATTGTCTCACAGCACAATAAATACGTGTAATTGAACATTTTCACCATCTTTTTTTTTTTTTTTTTAATGGGCAGCTTTAAAGGGCTTCAAAGAAGGTTTAGAAATATTTGCACAATCTTGATATATTTTATGAATTTCTTTGTTTCTGTTTACATTCCATTAAAGGACCGGAGAGAGAAGTGCTTCACTGTTTTGAATAAAGCAATTTATATCAATTTAATGTTTGACTGCACAAAAGCATTCTGAGCTGAGTGTTTATTGTTCATCAACCGAACTGCAATATATCTAGCACACAGAATTTGTTTTATATATATACACATACATACATATATATATGAAGTATTCATGCTTTCTTTATTTATATGCATTTATATGTGTATTTATATCTGTGCATATCCATACACGTGCACATATAGCTGTAGATTACATACACAGTAATAATACAGCTATCTCATTAGGAAGACATGGAGGATGGGATTCATCTCACCTATATTCACCTGTCAGAAAATTGTCATCTCTTCTAAGGCAGTCATGCAGGTCACCTCTGAAGCCCATGGAGAAACGCAAAGAGTGCCAGGGGCTGGTCCATTGCACTCAACTGCTTTAGAACTGGAGATATGCATCTCTTGCCATTGCCTGCAGAGAAAGCCTACATAACTAATTCAAAGCAAAAACGTAGCTTTCAGAAAAGGAAACCCAAACCAACTCAATCTCTTGTGAAGCCAACTGATCTAGAATTTTGCACTTCTTCTGGTTCGTACTCTTCTATTTTGTGGTGGTGATAATAGCAGTGATGCACACCACCAAGTTAGAAAAGATCCCTTCTACTTGAAATCAAAAGGATTTATTTATTTTTTAAGTGGTTATGGTAATGATTAAAGTGAAGAGGAAATTGTTCGTGTTGCCAGTTCATCCTTTATTTTGTTTTCTAATTTTCTCCTTAAAAATGTCTTTGAAGCAGATAATTGTATAAATGTGACTTGATCACTGAAATCACTGGGTGGACTTTGAAATTGTGAGAGAAGAAGGAAAAGGGAGGAGAAGAATTCATGAGCGCTACAGTAAAGAGAATTATTAATCTGCAGAAATATGTGCCTCTGTTACTACTGGCTCTGTGAAAAACTGATTTCACATGTTATAATGTGCCTTCCAAAACTGAAAAAATAGGGATGGGTGTGCAAACCTACATTTGTACAGTGTACAAACACTTTGATCTCCTAAGAAGGCAAATGTAGAATGAAATGTAAATTGGATTTGGAAGAAAACTGCAAACCCATAAGAGAAACAAAATTGAAAACCAAAAATAATGTCTTCTGGTTTAATGGTGAGACTTGGCAATAACATCTTTGGGCACTTCTGAAAGGAAAACTCAGATGCTTGGCTTGATGTGCAGGAGAGAAATTGCCTCGAATTTAAGTCTTTCCAGTACATTTTGAGTGCCAAATTGCAGCACTGTCTGAGAGAATGATATTTCTCTAGAGTGACAGTTTGAATCAATAGTTCATCCTATAAGCAGGGAAAATCATTGTGACAAAGTTCTTTGCTACAGTAAAACAAGTAAAAGTGGAGAACATGCTGTGTCTAATGCAGGCGAGTTTTCAAGCTCCAGTGAAACAGCACACAGTACTTTGCAAAATGTGAAGGACATGGTTAAGTGCACTAAAAGCAGTGATACTGCACTGTGGCTCACAGCAGCACTTTCAGAGATGACAGACTGGTGAAAAAAAACTTGTTACTAACTTATTAACATTTTGCTGCTAAGACAAGGATATTCAGGATCACAGTGAGTTGCAAAGCTAATCTAGTTCAGTGAGAGTGGCCTTAGGCAACTCTCCCAGTTACCAGAAGAATGGCGCATCTGTATCTAGGGAGGATAAGAAAGTTGGAAAAGCAGCTGGATCTGCAAGAAAAAGCAATTAATCCCCATCCTGTGAGGTTACCGATTATGCCTTTTGTTTAGGTAGATGATTGATAAACTTGGTCTTTTAACATCGAATTATCAAAAGTTGTTGCTGAGTTATTACTCTTAAGTTTTGCAGAGGCCAACTTAGGGAATTCCATGCCAATTTTCATAGCTTCAAAGTGTTACTGGCTTCTAAAATAGATAAATATAGCTTCCAAAAATTATGTCAACTATGTCTCAAGTTGCACAAAAAATGAGGAACACCCTATGTCAGTGTCACTTAAATAAACAAGTTAGCAACCAGTCATAAAGACCATGAAGGAAATAATTTAGAAGAATGTTGAGCTCCTGACTCCAGGATTCTAGTTCTCTGACCCAAACAACAGCACTCCCACACGCTGGGGAATGTACAAATAAGCATGGAAGTGCCAAAACTGGAAAGCTTTATCAAAAGGCCAAAGACACAGGAAACTTCAGATTTGGATCTAGATCTGAGATTCATTTCTTTGGCCTCTTTCTAAAATTAAGTGCAACTCCCCTGAGTTCTGAGGACAGCTCAGCATCATATTGCGGGGAAGTCAATGAGCAGAGGCAGAAATGAAATGGCAAAGGACTTCCTTGATGGTGAGAGGGGGATTGTTAAAGTGAAGAAAATGCCTGCAAGGTCAAGGATTGTTCTTGGATGGAATCAGATGCAGGAAGGAGAAAAGAGAATTTGGAAGGAATTGGGAGGGGATGAATAAAGTGTAAGGAACTTAGGTCTTGTGGCAGCTATCGTATGCCATCAAAACTTAGCCTTAAATGATTAAGGCAGGTTTGGCTTTGACCACCTCCAAATAAAATTATGGAAAGCAAATCCTGCTTTTAATTTTGCAGAAACATGTCCCTAAGACCAGTGACATATCAGGCTCATTTGCTTAACCAAGTCTCCTCTATTTTAAAAGCACACCCCTCAGTCTCCCCAAAGAGATGGTTCTTCTTTGAGTCTGTTTTCAACATCAGGAAAAATCAGACAGAAATATGAACTGTGAGTTGTTCATATCATCAATCCAACTTTTAAATCTTTAGAACTTTATCCATCAGTGGTATTACACAGTCTTAACATAAAACACTCTATGAGACTAACAGTTACTGACATGCATTTCTTTTCTGTACAGTAATTTCACCAAGCTAATTAATAATAATGATGAAAAATTTCAAAACATTCATGGAGCACAACTACTTGTTCCATTTTTGTAAACTCTTTAATGCGTGTCTCCATCATTTCCTTGAAAATCCTTTTCTAAATATGACTTTTGGTAATGATTTTAGGGTGAATGTAAATAATGAGCTAGAAAAATCTTTAGATTTTATTAAGGCTGACGATTACTTGAGAAGTAGTTGAAAAAGGAGAAAGCTTTTCCTCTCAATACTAAATATGTTCCGCACAGTAATGTGAAAGATGCAACTTGTTGTAAGAGAAACCATCAGATAAAGTCCTATGGTCGCAGCTGTGGTTGTAGCAGGGAGTGGCACATACCCTCAGAAGACACACAAAAAAAAGATCCTCCCAAATTCTTTTAAAGGTCAGATGCGGGTTCAGGTTTGCAGCTGGAAGCCAAGCGCAGAAGCTCTGCAGCAGGGATTCTGGGACACTTCCACTCAGGATCAACATTTTACAGCAGGACTCTTTCTCTGTAAAGTGATTACAAGAAAACCTTGATCTGAAGAGATGGAGACCAGATCTGAAGTTTGCATTTGTCTTATAGAGGTACAACACTTACATAAATACAGTTCAGTCCATGATTTGGGTTGTTTTTTCCACCCAACACTGGTTTGAAAGAATGAGAAATGATGTGTGGTATGAAAACAATTTATTCCATCAGATTTCTTAACAAAGTCTCTTCCATGATTAAAGATCACAGAAAGACTTCCAGAAAAAAATCTCCTTACCCTTTTCTTCAGTTCTTTTGGAAGGCTTGTGATGGAAAAACTAGAAACTGGAGAGAAGAAGAAAAGAAAGAGAAAAATTACAGGAAATTGTTTGCTTTAAAATGAAAATAGAAAAAAAAGATGAAATAATGTCCGAAAAGATGTTGTTACTGATTTGCTTTAATGCTGCATTTACTGCTTCCCGCCAATCCTCTCAACCACTTTCAACAATGAACAGTGTTTTCAGTGAAATGAGTAGGCATTCCCAGTGCATTTATTCTGTAACTAAACTCCACAAAGTTAGGCAACTATAATTCCAATCTTTTTTGTGCCAAATTTACTGTTTAATATTACACTACATTCATTGCAGTTCCGTGGAAGCACGTGTGGGGCTGTCATGTACATTTTCAAGCTTTTCATCTAGAAAGAAGGTGCTTTTTTTCTAAATTAAAGCTCTACATACAAACTGTTTCAGACCCGTATAACCTTTTTTTTCCCCTTTTTTTCTTTTTTTCTTTTTTTTTCTTTTTTTTTTTCTTTCATAGGGAAAATGTCAAGGAAAATTACCTTTTCCTCCACAGACAGTAAAACTGTTTTCCAGTGATGTCCTATTTCTCATCATAAACAAAAAAAACCCACCCAAAACAAGACAAAACAAAAAATGAAGTAAGTGGTGCATTCTACGTAATTAAAGTCAAAAGTATCTATTGGAGAAATTTCAATTGCTCCTTAAAACACTATTAGCATGGCTAATAGCATTGGCATGGTAAGTGACTGTCTCCCTCTACTCCTCTCTTGTGAGGACCCACCTGGAGCACTGTGTCCAGGTCTTGGGACCATAGCACAGGAATGATGAGAAGCAGGTCCAGAGGAAGCCACAAATGTGATCAAAGGGCTGAAGCACCTCTCCTATGAAGACAGGCTGAGGGAGCTGATTGTTCAGCCTGGAGCGGAGAAGGGTCAGGGCAGACCTCACTGTGGTCTTTCAGTCCTTAAAGGAGGCCTACAGAAAAGTTTGGGAAAGACTCACTATCAAATGGTGTAGTGATTGGATGGGGATGATGGCTTTAAAACTAAAATAATGTAGATTTAGTTTAGATATTTGGAATAAATTCTCAACAGAGAGGATGGTGACCCAAAGAAGCTGTGGGTGCCCCATCTCTGAGGGTTGGATGGAACCCTAGGCAGCCTTACCTAGTGGAAGGTGTCCCTGCTAATGGCAAAGGGGTTGGAAATGGAAGGGCTTTAAGGTCCCTTCCAACCCAAGCCATTCTGTAGTTCTGTGATTCTATGATTATATCCTTAGCATGCATAGAAACTACATAGAATACTCAATATAACCATAGTTTGTTTGTTTAGAAAGTTCTCTGCTCACCTTTTTAAATGTTAGGGGTCTCATAGTTCTATTCAAATGCGACATCACTGCTAATTCATTTTACCAGCATTCAGTGACCACAAAATTGGAAAACAAAACCCACTTCCACATCATGATGATATGGAATGATTCAAAGAGGGAAGAATAACTTTTCTTAAATTTTGTATGATTTATGTGCATGAGAAATAAAGGTCAAGGAATGAGAGAAAAATCACACAGAAGAATTACCACTCCTTATGCTGTCAGAATCACTGGGATCATTTGGCAATAGACTGCTGTTGAGTAGAGGCAAGACTATCAACAGAATTCAAACTATTCAAAACCTAAACTCAAGCAGGATAGTCTTTAAAGAAGTCATATGGCAAAGTAGTCTGAGCAATCAATATATAGTTTGAACCATGCAAATGTCCTTTATTCCTTTTAAAATTGTACATTTTTGTTGAGAAAGTAAAAGATTCCAGAGGAAGAACAGACAGGACTTCATTGTTTGTTCCATGGGAGAGTTTTTCTCCCTGCAGAGTATAGATATCTAGTCTTGCTTTTGCTACGTAAAAGTCAAGCAGTTTTGCTAAGGATTCTCAGCAGTCAGAATTATGTCACAAGCATGCAACAGAATAGCTGTCTGTCAGCATTGTATTAGCAAAATCTTTCTAGACGTTTACTTTGAACTGATGGTGTACTATGGATCAAGTAACTGATACCACTCATTTGTTTTGTGTCATCAGACATTCACTTGACAGCTCACAATTTCTCTCTTAGTCAAGCTGCACTGTTGTGTAAGCAGGGAAGAAAATGCTTTGCCAGATTCAAAAACCTAAATCTAAGCAAGCTTACATAGTGATAGCATTTAAATGTATAGATCCTATCTGTACAACATTCATTCTTTTTAGGTTAATTCCAGGAGAGGGCCTGCATTAAACATACACAAAGATTTAGCTATATAACCTTTTTTGAGACCAGCTTTCATGTTTCTGTCTGGGTGTTTTCGACAAGACTACCATATCCTCAGATTCACATGTAACGGGCATTCTTTCATGCCAATATACATGATTTCTGGATTAAATTGTAAGTTGTTTGTCAAAATGTATGTTTCTTACTCAGATTTATCTCATCAAATTCTACACATGGAACCTGCGTGGTATTTGAGCACATTCACAGAAGGAAAGGAAGGATTTTTATTGTTTCTATAACGTTTTTTATCTTCATTCTTTAGTCCATTATATGTTTTGCTTGCTTAATGGTAAAGTGACAGTCCCTGAACCGGGTTTTTAAAATGGATGTCTAGCTGCCACTTCCAATATGTCTCACAGCAGCATGCATTAACTTATCGTGCTTGAAAGTACAAAAAGATTATGCTGTGGTGAAATGTTAACAAGGTCATATCATACACACACTCGCTCGTTGCACTTTTCTTCCTTTCATGGCTCCTGTTAGGCATTATTCCATGTCATGCATAAATAATGTTGCTCTAGAGAGAAAGGCAGTGTAATTTATATTACTGGTGCTGCTGTAGTATTGAGACAGTCTGAACTTCTGGAGTGAATTCGGTACGTGTCACTTGCTAAATTATTGGTACCTAGCCATCAAAGGCAAATACAGCAGATGAATACGTGTGTTCATGAATATAATATTATTTTCTACTTTAGATCGCCACTGCAGCAACCAAATTGAGATAGTTTTCATCAAAATGGGGTTTGGCAAATCTCTGTGTGGCATCAGGCATCTGATTTTACTGGGCTGTTGTGGAGCCTGTCAGACTGTCCTGGATGAAGCATCTGAAAGCTCAGAAGAGCAGCACAAGAAAACAATTTAAGCACCAAGGAAGTATTTCACAAGCAGAAAGTCTCAGCTACTGAAAACCCTGACAAAAAGCCAAAGATAAATAATTTTCCCTTGACAGGGCTCTTCAGCATTGCAGCAAGTATGCCAGTACATCTGCTGCAAGACCTCAGCTCCTCCCGGCACTCCTCTGCTCCCAGACACCGCCAGCACCCAGCTGGCCTCGGGGGAGCCAGCTTGGGGATTTTCGGTGTGGCTGGGTCTCTGTCCCGAGCCCAGAGCTGTGTGTGGGCTGGCCAGGCCTGCCGCCTGCTTCCCACCCCTTTTGATTCCCTCCAGATGGAAAACTGTGATTTTTGGGCTAGATATCCCTGGCAGGTGTTGTGGTAAGAGGCCTGCTACAGTCTTTGTCCCCCAGATAAATTACCACCCACGTACTAATTTCAGATTTAATTTTACATATATCTAATATGATCCATGAGCATTTGCTTGAAGGTCTGCCACAGAATTTGTTTACTGCCATATTCTTTCACATATACATATATTTAGCCCTAAATCTCATTTTGTCCACGTTTGAGTAAAAAAAAAAACAAACCAAAACAATAGCAAACATTTTATTTCCATGTGTTACAAACAGCAAGAATTGTCAATTACAAATGGAATCAATAGAGGTCTGTGTGGGGTAAGGGGAAGAGATAAATTTTCTTGTTAGTGGAGAACAAAAACATTATTATGATTGATCTCACAGATGCTCTTTGGTTATTTCAGCTTTAGTGATTATTTTGTAGCCAGTAATCTTAGTTTATTCAATAATTCTGAGAAAGGAGAGAGGAAATCTAATGCAAAAGTCAGCTTCAAACTAACAAGATTAAACTGGTTAAGGGAAAAAGTTGCAGGTCATGCAGCTTCCCCATTACAAACACAGCTGCATCCAGTCCTACAGCCCCTGAGCTTTCTGTTATCATTCTTCAGCAGTCTCTTCTATTACAAGCAAGAAAAATTAAGTTGACTTCCTGCAATAGAGAAGAGTCAGTTTGGTGATGTAACTCACACAGTATTTGGTGGTCTTCATAATGAACTTTGACTCCATGCTTCTAACAGCATGGGGCTTTAATAAGTCCGCAGGATAACTAACACAGATATGAATACATATTCAGGGAAGGAGCAATCAGTTTTCTTTCTCTATTAGACTGCTAGTCATCGCTGATATTAATAGCTCCCAGTTCTGTCTCTTGGAAGACTTAAAATGTAGGATTAGAAGAGTGTGGGATAGGTAGTCACTTCTTTAAAAGAGACTTCATCCCATAGCTTTTCATTCCTTCTTTGCAACCATAGATTAAAGACACTTAAAACTCAGGGTTTTGATTTCATTGTAAAAGCCATATATCTGTTGGTGATTTGCTCCAATACAGCATAAAGTAGGAACTCTTAATGGAAATGCCATTCTGAAAAACATGCTCTTTTTGGGTAAATGTGTTTAGCCCTCTGTTCTTCTGAAAAAAAAAAAACAAAAAAAAGCAGAGAAACAATTGTCCAGATCTCCAGAGCCCTTTGGAACCTGGGGTAAACCAAGCAGTGAGCAGTGAAGAAAAGCCACCCAGCTCAGAGTGAACTGACAGTCACTCCACAGAGATAAGGGTTCAGAGAAGTATCCACACTCTTCCAGCTCACCCTGTACTGATGCAAAGCAGAGTCATGATGGACCTAATCAGGAGCTGCACTTTTGGAGGACAACTTATGTCACACAAGCAGCTATATGGAGAAATTATGGTAAGAGCAAAGGTCAGAAAGCCCAGGAGTACCTGGGAGGAGGGATTTTGCATGATAAAGAAGCTGAGCCACATCCTGAAATCTGTTCTTCAAGCAGGACATGAGACAGTTTGGCAAGAACTCAAGACAATTTCTGATGTGCCCTGGGTTTTATTTTACTGGAAATTCTTCTCAGCCGACTAATTTCTACAAACTCTTCAGCTTAGATGGAGCTACTATTTTCAGATCAAAGAGGTTTCACCAGAAAATTCCAGACCAGCTCTGCCACGGCATCTCTTTGGACTGCCGTACTCCAGGGCTGTCTTGATAAAAGCAGGGCATTAAATTTCACTTTATTTTAGTTTTTTAGTTCTGAATGGCTGAAAATAGAGCTTTTGGTACACTGTACAATTCTATTTTCTAAATTTGTTTCATTTTGCAACAGTACATTTCAAAATATGAATAAACTCATTTCTTTCTTTATTTTTTCTTTATATTACATTATTTATATTTCTTTTTCTTTATATTATATTATTTATATTATATTATATATATTTATTCTTTCTTTATATTTATGTCATCAAAAATCAGGAATGGTCTTTCATTTTCCTGTGAAACTAGTCAGATTTCTACAAAATCTCCTCTGGAAAGATGGCACAGGCTATTTCCTCTTGTTTCTAATTCCGTGAGTTTCTACTCCTCAGAGACTGATAAAATGAATCCATACTTTCAAATCAGGGAAGATTATTCCTCCTATGAATAAAGAAGTTAAGTAATTATGAAGTTGTGCCCTACATCTCCTAACCTTCATTTCTGCCTGAGTTCTTCAGATTTCTTGTTTAACTTCTCTGAAACAGTCATGGATGTCCTGCTGTCTTTCATTGTTGCTGTTTGTTTTTCTTCTTGGATGGGCAAAAGCCTAATTGGGTCCTCTCAGATGAGTGAAATGGGAGGAGCAGGTGTATGAACCTGAAACTTCACAGGACTCACTGCATCCAGCATTAGTAAATCAGTGACCTGCTTTAGGGTTTCCAAAGGAGGAACTCCACATAGGGCAACTGGACTCACCAAGCATGTTCATAGAATCATGGAATCATATGAGTTTGAAAGGACCTTTAAAAGTCATCTGGTCCAACTCCCCTGGAGGAAACGGGGACATCTACAGCTAGATCGAGTTGCTCAAAGCCCTGTAGAGCCAATCATATTGGCAGATGCAGACATGGACCGCCCCAGAATATGGTGATCTGGAATAAAAATCTGCATGTGCTGCTACTTTTTACTCAGTCTGTTTCTTTGCTGAGTTTTTTTCTAAGCTGCCACTCCACACCACTTTCGTACTACAGGCCATTATTCCTTTGTTTTGCAGAGTGTCTTTGGACTTGGACTTCCAGATAGCCTAGGTCAAGGTAGTTATACGGTAACTGTTGCTCATGGCCAGAACCTCTGATTGACCACCTGAGGCGAGCACTGAGTCAGCTGTGGGAGCACACGTGAAGACAATTCACCTGTGCTACTGGAAGGGGTGGAGCCTGGCTGCATCTCTCATAGACCCATTTAAGGGCTGACTACCGCTGAGGGAGGATCTCTTTCTGGAGATTGTTCTTTGTGGAGTTTAGTGGGAGCCTATGATACTGGTGAGCATTTCCATTTATTTTGATTGTCTTTCTATTGTGATAATTTTGCTAAGCCTAACCTTTGTGCACCTACTGATTGTACAGTAGTCTTCTATAGGGAAGAGGACTGTTTAGAAAGAAGAATTTAAGCTATTTCAGAGGCAGGAATTCGGCACATTATCTGATATGTTTAAGACTTCAAGAGAGCAACAAAACTGGGAAGGATTTATTTTTCATGGTGTAGGTGATGTTTGATTGCGGTTGAATACTTTTCATGTATTTTTAATAGTTAAAATTCAATATTCACTGAAAGATCAAAGCACACCAGGCCAAATATTACTCTCAGATGTATATGTTTGTCTCATACTTTTCTGGGATCATCTGAAAATTGAGGCATAGACTATTGAAACGGGAACTTTGTAACTGAGTGAAAGCAAGGAGCACTGCTGGGGCTTTCACATAGCTCCCAAAGAGGCCAGAGGAATGAAGGGGAGAGGAATGGGTCTTAAAGCTGTCTTTCTTGAATATTTAGTCACTTACAATGCCCTCCATCCACATCCCCTCACACTTACTCCTTTTGCACATTCTGCAGATGTTCTTTTCATCCTCTCACTTCTCACTCCCTCTCACCTCCTAGCTTTTTATCTAACAGCTTTGATATCATAAACAGAATCCTAAATGCACACGAGCTTAGTGGCACCAAGCATGAGGTTGCCCTCTTATCCCCCACTCTGTTCTGCTAGAGCAGCAAGGGCACCCTCCATGCCCACAAGGGTCTGTGCCATGGCCAGTGCTTGGGTACACTGCATCCCTCTTCCCATACGTGTCCACACCACATGCCTTGCAAGGCTAACAGCCACTTTTCCTCTGAGAAGACAACTTGTCCCAGTCTGTGTGGCTGCACGCACTCAGGCACCATTGGTAAACTGCTCTGGATTGTTGCTGTGTTGGTATAGGGGTGCTTCCCTCCTGAAGGGAGTAAGCCTGACTTTGCAGTCTAGCAATGGGACAAAAAAGAAAAGGATTTCAGTTCTCTCTCTTCCAATATTGAAATTTTTAACTACATTGCAAGTAATTACTGGAACATGGCTGATTCCCAGATCTTCCTCTCTGCTGTCAGTGCAGGAGTACAGAGTCCTTCTGAGGTTCACTTCCTCTCTGTGCCACAGTAATTCTGAATTTCTGCACACACTGTGAAGAAGCAAGAGCAATTTTCAGCACATTTTTCTCAGACTAACATGATGGTCAAGTCCCTCATGCAGATCTCAATTCACATACCTTCAGGCAAAAAAGAAAATTGAATGTGATTTCTCATATCCTAGGTCAGTGTGCTAAACCTATGGCTGTGAACAGAAACAGGTATCCTTGCAGTGTATAGGGAAAGAGTAAATTATATATCTAGAAACTGGAGAGAGTAAAGTTGAAAATACAGATTTTTACTCTCCAGTTTCACTTTGCACCTTAGGTCTCTTTACTCAATCCATTGCTTTTCATTGGTTATAAGTGATGTGTCCCTCTGTGTTCCATGCCATACAGATGGCCATGCACTAAGACCAGGGCTGCGAGTCCCAGTGCCTGGCAGGTGCTGACATTACCTGCAAAATCTTACAGCATCTACATCCTCTCTGTAATGCTTGCCTTGCGTGGGTTAGGTCAGCAAATACGGAGTTTCACCCACAAATTTTCAGATCCTGCATCAGGAGCCCTGAGGCCAGCCTTGCAGGCAACATTTGGGAGTGACATGTGAGCAGGAGAGCTTAGGGGGGGAAAAAAAAAAAACTACTCTGAATATTGAGCAAACATCTGGCATGGGTGCTTTCAAACCATCATCTGTACTTCATTCTGCTTGCCAACACACATCATTAACTTTTAATATAAAGAGAAAACAAACGTGTTTTTCAGCAGAGTGATTATCCGCTGTATATTTTTTCATCTCTGAGCATGTTAACTATGGTTTCCTCTGAAATACTTCATGAGTGTTAGTATTTTAGGCAAATATTTCTGTCATTTACAGAAGCTCATGAGAAAAGTGTTTTTTTGTTTTTGTTTTTTTTTTTTGCCAGGCTTTAAAAGATTTTGGATTTGTTACACTGTGATATCTATGAGTGTCCTGCTGCACTGTCAGTATTCTCAAGTGTCCCCATGATGTTGTTCTGTTCTAACACTCTTCCTTAATTTCACAGTAAACCTACCATTCTAGTTGTCTATGCAAAGCAGTGGCAAAATCCATCTCTCATATGAGTCAGTACTTACTGTATTTGCAATAAAGATCACTGCGAGTTGTTGCAATTCAGGAACTGATTCAAAGCATTTTGTTTCATCACTAATATCAGAAATTGATTTTTCTGACTTTTTTTTCTGATTTCACCATTGGTGCACAAACAAACTTTCAGAAGAGATCAAATTTCAGCAGTTTCTAGTTGAAATCTGAAGAAACTGTGCAAGGTTGGTGACAACCTGAATATACCATACAGGGACAAAGTGGGCTGTAGCTCTTACCCAGATCCTTAAGAACCATTCACAGAATTATAGGGGTTGGAAGGGATCTCGAGAGATCATTGAGTCCAACCCCCCCAGCTAAAGGAGTTACACTGTAATAGGTCACACAGATAGGTGTCCAGTTGGATCTTGAATATCTCTGTAAAAGGAGACTTCACGATATCTCTGGGCAGCCTGCTCCAGCGCTCCATCACCCTTACCATAGAGAAAGAAATTCTCATGCGTGTTTGTATGAAGTTTTATGCTATTGCTCCTTGTCCTACTGCTACACACCACCAAGAAGAACCTGGCCTCCCCCATTTCTCTCCCACTTCACTTTACATATTTATGAACATTAATCAAGTCACCTCTCAGTTTTCCCCAGGCTGAGCAGACTCAGTTACTCAGTCTTTTCTGTTATGGCACGTGTTTCAGATCCTTTACCATCTTGGTGGCCCCCTGCTGGACTCCTTCCAGGAAAGCCCAGTCTTTTTTGAGCTGGGCAGCCTAGAACTGGCCACGGTATTTTAAATGTGGCCTCACCAGGGCAGAGCAGAGGGGAGGATCACTTTCCCAGACCTGCTGACCACATTCCTTTTAATGCAACCCAGGATATCATTGGCCTTCTTTGGCTGTGAGGAAAGAGCAATTTGTGCAACTTGAAATAGCAAACAGTAGCCAATACTCACAATGAAGCTTTTATTTCTGATATCAATGGGTTCTGGAAGTTTGCAATGATGGAACAATTTATAAATAAACACATATTTTTAAATGTTATCTTTATAAAATACTGAATAAGTACTCCAATATGAAATAGAAGAATCAACATTGAAAGGCCAATTAAAAAGATAGAAAGGTCTATAGAAAAGTGAAAATAAAGAAACTTTCTAGTCCTTTGTGGTGTCTAAATGAGTCAGACCATGCTTAACATATTTCTGCAGTGCAGAGTAGTTTCAACACATTCAAGGGTTAACAAAAAACTTTTCAGTCAGGGTGGGCCTCTAGCATACTAAAGAAATTCTTCTTGTACTTGGACTCCAACAAGCCATAAAATATTTAAACACAAAAAGCTATTTCCCCAGTTACATGGCAGCACTGAAGCTTTAAATATTAAAAACAATAGCACTGTAGTATTCAAAGCAAGTACAGAAGTTCACTGGCACCAGACACCTCTTGCTTTCTCTTGCTGGAGTGGTAGAAAATATACTTCATTCTAAAAACAAAGAGAGACTACTGAGGAATGCACAGTCCCCATACTCCTTCCTATTGGAGTACAGAGAAAAGAAGTATCTTGTTGATTTATCTACTTAGGCATTTATATAGCATCATTCTCAGGAGTATCTGGATTCATGGAGTGAGAAATGCAAGAAGGACCATTTATTGTTATGGGAATAAGGTACGTAATGTGAGATAGGCAGGAAAGATCCCCCGTGAATGTGTATTACCATACATGGAGTAAATGGTGGCAAAGGTAATTTTCCAAATAGTAGTGAAAAGGCAGAAAATACATAATGAAAGCTCTCTGTTCTTAGGTCAACAAAAATATGCAAAGGGCTGGGAGTTATAGCTGGAGAGAAAGCCATCCATGCAAATGTGATGATGCATCGTGTTTGTAAGATAATCTCTCCATCCCCAATCAAGCAGTGCAAACATTGAAGGAAACCAATTTTAAGGCCAAAGGCCAGAATTAAATATCTTGGGATATGGCTATTATGGATTTCAAGTAGAGTATCTTCAGAAGCAAGAACAGCCACAGTGCCATTAGTACAGAACTCCTGGCTTCCTCCTTTGTCTCATCTAACTCAAATTCTAGTCTTCACACTGCCTTCTTGTTAGTTCTGTGGTCAGTTCAGCAGTTCACCCATTTTTAGTTTCTCTGTATCATCTTCAAGTTTCTGTCTACCCAATTTTTGTCTTTTATTATTCCCTTTATATCAGCTTTTTCTCATTTCTTTTTTCTTCCTCTTTTTTTTTCTACTCAATTCTTTTCCCATACACACTTCTCTTCAGTCTTTCCTCACAGACTGCATCACAAACAAATCAGTGCAAATAAAGAAGCAAAGTTCTACCCTGCAATATGGCATTGTAAAACCATCACTTCTCTCAGTACTGGCACAGAGCTGTTCCTACTGCATCACCATCTGTGAGGTTACAGCAGCTTCCAAAACAGTGGTTCGCAGTAGCAGTGTTCAGGAGTACCTATGCTTAAGGATGCTTAATGCTTTTCATTACAATACTTAAGATAAAAAGATACTATCTAATGTAGATGCCAAGTATTACATGTAAAATCAGCAAAAGTTTCCAGCGCTTAAGAAAAAAATAAATCAGAAAAGTGAATCTGACCTCTTCCTTCCAGCTTTGCCTGGAACAGGTTTTGCTTATCAGTTAATCTACATAATCACCTTGGTGAAGCTTCCATACTTTCCCGGTAGAGAAACAGAAGTACAGCATGCACCTATCTGTAATAACGAAAGATGTGAGAGCAGAGTCAGTTTGGGAATATTGTTAGCTAGGCCTCATTAATAAAATAAGGCTAATGATTTATTCATGTCCAGGACAATAGGAGGACAATGTAGAGCAGTTACATTAACGGTAAGGAGATGCTTTGGGGAAAAATGTGAACACTAATGGAAATTGGTTCTGTCTGCTGCAGTGTTTTGTATAAAACAGTGTGGGTGATTTTTCTGACCAAATCAGTACATGAGGGACACAGAATTCCCTATTCTACATATTAAAATAGAAACTAGGAAAATATTCAGATTAATATAAGAATATATTATCGCTTCAGTGCTTGAGTAATTCTCAATCTCTTTTCCCCACATGCAGTCTTTTATTCCATCTTTTCACTCTCCTTTTCCATAAGCCTTGAACTTCCTACTGTAATTATAAATGCGGACATTTTTGCTGTGAAAATAACACTCTAAAAAGGATCTGTGAAGACACTACTTGAAATAGTTACTGTTTGAAGCTGTGTATACACTGTATGCCCTTACAAATGAATCTGTAGTGTTTTTGAACTAACGGTAGAAATCTTTTGCCATATTCTGGATTTTTTTTTTTTTTTTTTTTTCTCTAAAAGCAGAGTATGTGAGCCACGCTTTTCTCCCCCAAGGACCTCTGTGCCAGTCCTCAGGCAAAGTTGTGGAATTTCTTTCTTTAGTACCTTCAGGGTTATTTGGGATCTGAATAGTGTCCGTATTTTGCTTGGGTTTCTGCTGGTGGGATTCAGCAGTATCAGAGTCTTGACTTGAAGTAGGATCACCCGGGTGGGGAACAAATGCCATACCCTTTAGGCTTGTTCATGGCTGTCCCAGAACCAGCTGAGAGCCAGGGAAAATCAGAAGCCCCAACTCTGTTCAGCTGTTTTCTTGTACCAGCCATATTGCAAACAGCTGAACTATATATAATCCTACAGATAAAAAGATGGTTATTTTTCCTCTGTATATCAGTTCTTCATTGCTAGTATTTTGACTGTGTCTATACCAGAGAATCAAACAGGAGAGAGACAAACAGCTGGGTAGCGCTGCTGTGTCCATACACCCGAGCTCTGTTTTCCCTCAAACAACAGGGCCTCTTTCATTATGCCTGCTGGGAATAGTCCTTGGCCTCTCTTGTAGCCCTAAGCTGTGGCCAGGCATTGTCTGAGAGAGGGATAATTGGCAGGAAAGGTGCTAAGTATTAAACAGTACAAGGGATAGCACGACAGGGCTCTAGTATAGCCCTTGTCATGTGTAGTTTACTACACAGACATAGCAAATATTGAAGACTATCTCCTTTCTCCTGTAAGACAAAGTTTCAAGGGAATTACAAACTTCTGATTAAGCTTTGAATGCCCCAGTTCCCAGGTCATATCCAGGACCTGAATGACTCCTACAGGCAAACAGTACATACCAGGACAACATAACTGTATCCCAAATTTCACCGGAAGTAGAGGCACCAGCTGAGTTTTTCCTGAATTATATCAGCAGATGAGTTAAACATGCTGCTTGAATGGAGGAGAGCAGCTGTTGTGGAAAGCCAAAAGGAAAGGTGATGAATATCTCTCTGTTTAGCAGATAACATCTAACCTTCATGCTACTTACAAGCTGAACGGCTCATCCCTGTGACCAAACATGGGTAGACAGAGAGCCACAAAAAACAGCAGATGAACCATGCTATTGCCAAAACTATCAGTGAGAAATGCCAAAGGAAAGGTAGGGTGAGCAATGCAAAGGCATTGTTCACCCTCAAACTCAGGACTGCAAGTTGAGTACCCTAAGGTCTGCCTTCTCTAGAAGAATCTGATGTTTTCAATCAATTTTTGCCTCTGTATTTTCTTATTTTTAACAATGTCATTCAGAACTGCTTGATCACAGGTTTAATACTCTTTAAAAACAAAACAAAACAAAAAACACCACAAAAAAAGTAACTTTTCCAAAGCATTTACAGTTCTTGTTTATTCTCTTTGAGACTGCCTCAGAACCATATTGAGAATCTACTGAATGTCATAGGGTGAAGAAGGGGAGCAAATAGAAGTGCACAATAGAATGACGGTCAGTTTCAGAAAAAAGAGTTACTTTTCCTTTTTGAAAGAATATTTTCTACAAGGAGGAAAGCAGAAGGTCAAGTCCCATTTTTTTTTTTTTTTACCAATTCCAGTGCTTTGTAAGGAACTGTCGAAGTAGCTTAAACCTTTCTTTAAAGATTCATATTTTTCTGCTAAGTTTGATAATGCAGACCACAAACTTTAGATCCAAAATCTGTTTCACAATATTATTGTACTATGTACATCAAGTTTTGGGTTAATCCTACTGCTAATTACATTTACTGCTCAAGCTACAAAAGTAGATTTTTCCTTTATACAAACACTCTACCTCTGATCTCATCTGTGATTTATATACATATAAATCAGTGATGGATTGAGTCTCAATTGAACTGGAGAAGTGAGGGAGCTGTGTGCAATGCCAGTCAGGAAGCAGAGGGAAAGAAAAAAAAAAAAAAGATGTCAAATTGCTCTTCTGTCTCCCCTGTAAATCTGTCCTGTAAATTCATGCATCAAAGTCTCAGGAAGCTGCACTGGTCAGAATGTAGACTTTAGTCTAGCAAATCGTCCCATATTGCCCAGGATGAGTGAATGCTCTATGGGCTCCTGAGTTGCCTATATTTCACCTCCTGGACAGTTTAATGCTACTTCTTTTTTAAACCCAGACAGGGCCACAAGGCACAAAGATCTGAATTATACTCTGCTCTGTCTTTTGTCTGTTGCAAAGCACAGGAACCACACACACTGCTCTCCCTTCTGGTGACTCTTTCCAAAGGGCTTTTTGGCCCCATTTACTTACTCTTGATCTTGCTATCAAAGATTTCTGATTTCCTATAGAATGAGGCACTCTGCAGTGGATCAGGAACTCTGCCTCAAGCAGGGGCTATATACCATATTATATCATATGCTGGCACAGTTACTGGTGGGTATATTTCTCGATGCTGTTTCCTTCAGAAGGCTTCTGCTCATTATTATGATCAGGGAGATAAACTGATCTTGTTTCTCAATGTCTCTCCGATGTTAATGCTTCAGAATGATTTTTTTTCAGGAAATACTGAAAGTCCTGCTTGACAAATGCTTTTTTTTTTTTTTTTTTTCCCCTCTGTATTGTCTGCCTCTTTATGGATTTCTGGACAACATCAGTCAGTAATTCACTGCCACTGAACAAGTCTAGGTCTTCCCATCACTTGACCTTCCAGCCATTAGAGTTTATGTTGCAGTTCTCCATGTATTAACTTCAGAGCTTGTTTTCTACTACATAGCTTAATTTCTATATCCAGAAAGGGATGCAGAAACCAGAAACAGGTTACCCTTTACACATAAACACTGATTTCCACCTGTAAATTGAGCAGACTAAAATGTCAGAAAATTAGTACTTGGGCAGAAAAATGAGGCTAGGGATTTTAATTATTTTTCTGTAATACTATAGAAATGTAAATGAACTTGGGAGCACTGTCAGCAGCAGCCATCTCAGCATGGTTGTGTTTTGGGAGTGGTGTAAATTTCAAGGCTCTGTCTCATGCGTTTTGTCTACAGTTTTTAAAACTGCTGGAACCAATTTTGGACATGAAGAAGTTTATTATAAATAAAAGCCCTTTAAAAATAGTCTGAGTGCTTTAAATGCAGCAATTAAGTACCCATATTATATAAAACACACCCATATCCATAATTATTTCAACCACAAAATAGTTTCTACAATTTCCTTGGAAGCAAAACAAGATACTTAATTTCATAACTAGTCTGTTACTGTTACTTTTCATTGAGTTTAAGAAACTAACTTAGCAATCTTTGTTAACAGCTCTCTTCATCATGATTTAAAAAAAAAAAAAAAAAAAAGTAGTACATTCATGGTGTGCAATATAAGACAATTTCAGTAAAGACACAGCTCCACCATTTGAATACTCTAACAAAGCCAAGTATGTAAGCTTATTGCAGAGGAAAGCAAAGGGATAGAAACATAGGAGGTCTGAATGTGCAGAAATCAATTTTGAAATCATCAAAACTGTACTGTACACATCTGTACAAGTAGACACCCAGCAGAGTGGGAATCTCCCTCTCCCTCCAATTTCTGTCTTAAGGATGACAGAACCAATTAAAGTCAGGGCTCAATTTCATAGAATCACAATCATAGAATGGTTTGGGTTGGAAGGGATCTTTAATGATTCCTTTGAAAAACCTTTGCCCTGTGGAATAGATATCCACAGCTTCTCTGGGCAATCTCTTCCAGTGCCTCACAAGCCTCATAGTAAAGAATTTCTTCTGTATACTTAATCCAAATCAGCCCTATTTCATTTTAAACTGCTCCCTCCTATCCTGTCACTACACTCCATGATAAAAAGCCACTCTTCATCTTCTTTGTAGGTACCTTTCAAGTACTGGAAGGCTGCTGTAAGGTCTCCCAGAACCTTCACTGTGCCAAACCATGCCAGTTCATAATAACATCTTTTATTAATAAAGACATTAAGCAATACTGGTCATTATATGGACCTCTGATGAATACCAGTCTTCACTGGTCTCCACATGAACATTAGAGACATTGACCACAACTCTGGATGCAACCATCCAACCCATTACTTATCCACTGAATAGTCTACCCTTCAAATCCGTATGTCCCCAATTTAGAGAAAAGGATGTTGTTTGGGACCATAGAAAAGACCTTACAGAAGTCCAGGTGTCTACTAATATAGACATTCCATCATTGAAGGCCTCTAGATTGGTCAGATACATTTTGCCCTTGCTGAAACCATGCTGGCTGTCTTGAATCACCTTCCTGTCTTCCATATGCCTTCACACAGCTACAAGAATTTTTTTCTATGATCATAGAATCATATAATGGCTTGGGCTGAAAGGAACTTGAAATACCATCCAGTTCCAACCCCCCTGCTGTGGGAAGGGTTGCCACCCACCAGATCTGCTTTCCCAGGGCTTCATCTGACTTAGCTTTCAACACCTCTAGGAATGGGACATTCACAAATTCTCAGCACATCCTGTTTCAGTGCCTTATCACCCTCATAGCAAAGAATCTCCTTATAGTATCTAATCTAAATCTCTCCTTTTTTAGCTTGAGACCTTGTGCCTTGTCCTATCACTATCTGTGCATGCAAAAAGTTGGTCTCCCTCCTGTTTATAAGCTCCCTTTAGGTACCAGAAGGCCTCTTCTCCAGATTGAACAAGCCCAGCTCCATCAAGTTTTCATCTAATACATGTTTCTATACAAATTTTAGTGTCTATGATCAATTGTGATCAGCCCCCTTCATCAGCTAGTTATCTGTAAATAAAGACAAATAAGAGGTATTTCTATGTGATAAATAAGGAAAAGGACACATTTCCTTTTATTGCCCTGGGACACAGCATGTCTCTGTTGTGTCCTCTTGCACATTCTGTAGGATCAGGAGGGATGGATATAGTGAACTGCTCTGTACAGTCCTGTCTATCTCACTCTGCATCAGAGCTATCTGTGTTAGAGACTACACAAATTCTAACCCAGTAGACTTTCTGCTAGCAAAGCTATCCTCATGCGTTATGTGGAGATACTGATTTAAACACAAGGGCCCTTCCTTCAGTATAAATAGACCTGCCACAGCACATCAATTTTATTTATGTCAAATTAAACAAAATTCTGCTTTTTGGCTAAGAGGTAATGACTTTCAGCCAAAACCAAATTCTTACCTCTGAGTTACATAAACTCCTTAAGGAGAACATTTATAATACAGATAGTAATAGACATGCAGCTTCTGTGTGGGGGTGCTCCCAGGTAATGCTAGCAGAGAGATCAGCTAAACATCACAAGAATGACAAAATAACGTTCAGTGGTGGATATGAGCTTCTTTACAAAGCTGTGCAAGGAGACACCAGATAGAAGGCTGAAGTTGAAGACATTTATTTTTAGGCTTTGGGTTTTTAAGGAGAGCAAAGGAACCAAGAGGGGAAAACAGTGTCAACAGTTCACACAGACTCTCTTTTCATGTTTGGAGAAGCTGACATAAACTGAAACTATAACTAAGATGGGATTTAAGGGTAGACACAATAAAGGCAGCCACAATCTATACCTGTAACAAGGAAGGTCACTTCTAGGAGGTTTTGATGTAGTGAAACTTGAAAAATATATTCATTTTTGCCCAAAGGCAGAGGCTGGCATGGCAGCTTGGGGACCACAATGGTAATTGCTCCTAAGAGGAAAAAGAAAATGTTCCATAAAGTTCCAATTGCCTTTAAAGAAGAGAAACATTTGAAGGACTCTTCAGTGCTGTTCCAAGTTCAGCAGAATGAAACCTCTCACGTAGGGCTGCTTTCATCCATAGGTATTGCCGCAGTCAACACAAATTGCTGGAGAGGGGAATAGGTCAGGGGTGGAGGGAGGTGCAATTACGACAGCAGAGTGAAGCTGAAATAAACAGAGCTTAAAAAAGGCAGAAAATACTTCCCCCCCCTCCCCCCCCCCCCAAGGAACCCAGAGCAACTTTAAATACAAAAAGGAAAATAAACAAACAAACAAACAAATAAATAAATAAATGGGGGGGGTGGGGGGGTGGAAGAAGTGGCAAAGAGACATGGAGCATTTTTTCCTAGGAGATTGGTCTCTATCTGCTATTTTGCTGCATTGTTGATTAATGTAATTGAAGTATATATAACTGGAACAGAAAAGGAAATAAGACTTCTACAGGGACCCATTAATTTCTTAAGGATAAAGTGTTTGAAGGTTCAAAGGCTTTGTTAAAGCTTATTTTAAATTTAAAATTTCCATTGCCAAGGGATTGATTACCCTTATTGCTTTAGCTTTGTCAAACAATAAGTTGATCCCAATCCTTTCAAAGTTTTATGATGATGTACTTACTATATTAATTGTAAAAAAAGAGGGGACTGTCTTCTATTACTCAAGGACAATTATTTCAAAATGAGGTCTGCAAATGTTCTTTCAAATGTTGAAAACCTTGGAACCACAATACTTGTATCCACTATTACAAATCACAGCATTTTGAGATGTTGTACTTACTTTTGAATAGTTCTCTTTGGAAAAACTGCATACCTTCATACATGTCAATGTTTTGGGCTGTGTGCAGTACTGGAGAATAATGTAATTTCATGTCATTTAATAGAAATTACATCATCCTGAAAAAAGTTCTTGTGGCAGACTGAGGCTCCTGTTTTTCTGCTAAACTCTGTTTTTTTAATGTGACCTCATCACCCTGACTCATTATTCTCTCCCCTAACTGACATCTGGGTTTATACGTGTCCTGGAGCAGTAGCAGACTTCTCCTGTAGTAACTACTACAGTGGGAGTCTCAGATTCAGTTGCAGTTCTGTGGCAGTCCCATCATAGCACTAAATAAAGGAAAACTTTGTTTTTCTTATTTTCCTAATAAACTAGCAAACGGGATCAATTCATACATGTATACACGCTTCAAAGATTTCCTCACAAAAATGCACTCAAATTGGTTTTGGTGTTCAGAACTTCAATCTTTCAAAGAAACTCGGAGACTTGCTCCAGGAATGTTTTTAAATTTCAGGTCACAAATCATCTCTCATCAAAAAGGCAAAGTTTCATTAAAAAGCAACTTGTCAAAAGCAAGATGATTTGTTACTTTGATTGCTATGGTAACTAATGGCCTCAACTGTATCTCCAAGTTAAATCAAAATGGTGGCACCTCACTCAATAAGACTGCAGTTCACTCTACCATGTAGTGCATATTTGGGGCCCTACTTACATTTTCTATCTGAAGAAAATATTGGTGCTTACTGTTAATTTTTTACTCTCAGAATGTTCTAAAATTGAGCTGTTATTAAAGATTGTGAGATGAGATTGGCCTGAGCTGCAAAATGTGTTTCTGCACTCCAATTCTGGATGGATATCATGCATTCTGGCTCTCTTATCTGACATGAGCAAATTGGTTTTTCAAAGCAGGAAGAGATGAGGAGAGCAAGGGAGCCAATAACATAAAATGTTGACAGTTCTGGAGATTTTATTAGGAGTCTTAAAATGCTTGATATTTTTCTTAAAGCTTCATCTATGGAAAGAAATTATTAATGGCGGCCTGAGGTCCCATTTTAGGAAAAAAATGTAGACTTCATGATTGCAATCACTGGCATGACTCTGAAAACTCAAACACACGAAGCAAATAAATAACATCAAAATATGTCGTTTTGAAACAAGAAGATTTTAAGGCTTTCTGCTCTGTCCAGCTGAATGGTTCTTGCTCTCTTTGGTGCCAGTGGCATCTGACAAGGCAGAACTGTACTGTGAGTTGGAGTTTGAAAGAGAAGTGGGAGAGGGTGACAGTATTTTGGTATTGCTGTGTTTCCTACCTGGAGAGCGCTTTTATATTTTGAGTTTTCTTTACAGCAGTAAGGGCTAGAAACTATTTAAAGCACCACAAGCTCAGTGCCTGAGGAAGGCAACAAGCCTGCATGTATTCCCTGGGAAGTCTCCCTGTCAGCTGGAGGTGGAAGAGGCAGGGTAAATCTTTTAATATGCAGTAAATAGGCAAAGTCACTGTTTACAGTCAAAAGCTGCTTTTTAAGATTTCATGAGTTGTTTATTTAAAGACAAGCAAATAAATTCAGGTCACCTCTTTATCTTGCTTAATTTAGGAAGGCAACTCTTCAAGCAGATTTTCCTCCTGTTTTCTTACTGCTGGAATCACCATCCTCTTGTGCACTGCATCAGGAAAAATGAGAAAGTGGGAAAGCTCAGACTTGTTTCATTTAAATTTTAGATGAATCTGTTGTGGCAGGGTATCGCACAATTCTTCCCAAAACCCCACACCAGCAAGACAGAGATCTCATCTTAAAATTATTATTTTCACCTACAGAAAAAAGTTAAAAGCTCATCACAGTTTGCGTGCTATGTACAAGTTCTCTCTCTTTTTTTTCCTCAACATTGATGACCATATATTGTCAAGCTTACTCAAATTATAGCCAGCCTCCAAAGCACAGCCCCCATCTTGCTAAGGAGCAAT
This sequence comes from Tetrao urogallus, assembly GCF_951394365.1. NCBI lineage: Eukaryota > Metazoa > Chordata > Aves > Galliformes > Phasianidae > Tetrao > Tetrao urogallus. Next base: position 29,640,898 of record NC_136820.1, on the reverse strand, counting down.
GATCATGATGAATTACTCATCTCCCCTGTTAGCTTGTATAATGTAGATCATCTGCATATGTTGCTATGTCCACAGTGAAAAAAATTACATTACAGACAAGCAAGAGTAGTACCTCCTTGACGTAAGCAGCTTATGTTGTTAACTGAGTGTATACAGACTCCGCAAGCCTAGCAACAGGCTGAAAGGAAATTTGAGAGGGGAGTAGCAGGAAGAAATATTGTTCCTGGAAAGCCTGTTTCACAAACAGAGCAAACAATGTATTTCTCTAATTCCTCACAAATCTTCTAGGTTAACTCTGAAGCTGACAAGGCTGTGGATGAAATAAGTGAACAAGAACACACGAAAATTATGGTTGGTATCTGTATGGGGACTGCTGAATCACAGCCTGAACCTCTGATTGATCACCTGAGGCGAGCACTGAGGCAGCCACGGGAGCACAGGTGCAGGCAATTCACCTGTGCTGCCAGAATAGGTGGAGCCTGGCTGCACCTCTCCTAGACCCATTTAAGAGCTGACTATCAGTGGGGAAGGATCTCTTCTGGCGATCCACTCCACCAGTTTTCCATGCAAGTGCAGGGTATGGTGAGCATCCTTCTTTTCTGCTGTACTGTAATAACTACATAGCCAAGCTCTTGGATATACTATAACATCTGTATATTCATTGATTGTACAGTATCTGGTATTTCAAGGAAATACATTCAGTGGGTTTTTGGCCAGGTGCAATTTACTGTTTAAGCACCTCTTCTTACTCACATAGCTAAACTAGGCTGAAACAGCCTCATACCACTGCTGATTTGGTGAATCAGTCTTGCTTCAGGAGCACAAGCGCATATTTCTTTGTCTCAGACCTCCAAAATAATGTTTATATGTTTAATACTTCCAGAGCCTGAGCTCATCTGGCTCCTTCCTGGAGGGTAGGGAGAGCAGGCAGGGACATCAGGGGACAAGCAGGCGGGGTGCAGCCATCATGTGAATGTATGTACGCACAGCAGTGTAGCTGCACCTACACGTGAAGTTACTCTGATGCTTGTCTTTCTCTACTAAATAGTGTACTTTGCCTGTAATTAACAGCTAGAGCTGCATGATCTCTGTGTAGCAACACCAACAGATCAATATTTGCTCTGGGTTTGACTATGCCTAGATGCAGGGCAGAAATACAGGGGAGTGAAGGGAGGAAAAACTCCTTACATCTGCTTGTACATGCTATGGATCCGAGTGTGTCTGGAAAAATCTTTGCAGTATAGTATAGCACTTGGAGAAAATGGCTAGTGGTAAATTACTGGGGATGAGAGAGGATGGAGACCAAAGAGGGGATGAGGAAGCACCAACACCTCCTACATCAAAGCACAGGAATGTATGGTTAACTAAAAATTATGCAAAATTGTTTCCATGTAAATAATGAAGTAATAGAAGAACTGGAATTATTGTCCCCCTGAATAAAAACATACCACCTGCAGAAAAGTCTTAAATACCAAAATGAATATCCATGTTCACTTCAGTTAATAGTTGTTTTCCAGAACATGAACTTCACTACCCTCAGAATAACTCACACTCTTCAAATATCTGCAGCTGATGGATGCAGTCTTACAGCTGCTTGCAACAGCTGTGAAAATGTGAAAATATCTGTATCTCTTATCTGTTTTAGTCAAAGTTTGCTTCTACAGCCTGAATCTCTGTATTTGGTGCTAAAAGAGAGGGACGCCACACAAATTCTGCTGGCTTGATAACATTAGAAGAAATCTCTGAATGTCTTCAGTCACTCCAGCCACACCTACAAGTGTATCTGTCTGCTCTTCCCTCGTCAGTGCACTTACCCAGACTGTGGGGAACCTAGATGCAGGTTCTCTTCTGAACAGATTTAAACTATGTTGCAAGAGATTTATATAAGATATCCATCAAAGTGGAACTGGAATCCAAGCCTCCAAAAGCCAAGACCTACCTGTAAAGCTCTATGGGCTTGTATTCTGGTCTAATGCAAAGGTATCTGTCCCCACAAGAATGTCAGCAGGAGATATGGATAACGCAGACTTGGTGACGTACATGTTAGGGTTTAAACAGAAGAAGAATCCAAAACTCAGGTTTTCCAACTCTCCACAAACCACTGAATGGTTAGATTAGGTTCTCAGCATGGTATCTAATCCCATTGTGGATGTAGTCCTTTAAGGTAGTTCTTTGGTCTGCTAAAACAGCACCAGCTGTGATCTATACTAGTCTCAGCATTTTAATGACTTTTGGCTAAACCTTCATAGCTAATGGTTAAATTGCCAAATGCTCCATAAAACAAATATGCAAACAATTTGCTAGTTAATCATCTATCATAAATGGATGTACGCAGCTGCTGAGATATATAATTGCTGTTTCATCAGGGTTGGTACGTTATTTACATAATTCCCTTACTGATTTTAAAATAGATATTTTTTTTTTTTTCCTGAGGAACACAGAAAGCAAGAAATGCTAACATAATGTCTCATTAAATGCAGCATGTTAAAGAGACAGTTCTGGTCACAGCTGGTGGATAACAATAGTGATTTCCTTTGATGTATTTTAAAAAATAATTGAAAGTTGTATATCTGCATATTTATGTATATTCATATATATGCATGCATTGTTATAGACTTATACAAAATATTTGTATGTAGAATAGGCATATGAATATATGTGTTAACATATTCAAATTAAGATATGTTAAAAATGCATAAAATAGGTCTTTTATGCAAGTAAGAAAGATAAAACATGAGCAATAAAATATAAATCAGCATTTTTTCTTTGATTCTGTGCAGTATTTTTGATTAAACAGAATATCAGCTGAAGATGGAATCCAAGCCATACAAATTAATGTTTTCAGGAAAAGCATATTAAGTGTGAGTTCATTTTGTTTTCAGAAAAAAAGAAATAATTGAAAATGGAAGAACACAGCTTGCTAGTGCTTTCTAAGTGAAAGTATTAGGAAAAAGTGATTAATAGCTTTCTAATTTTGTATCTTTTTTTCTTTGTCAGGCTCTGGGAGAGCTAATGAAATGACACCTAAAAAACTGCAGTGCTAAAATGAAAGTTACAACAGTTGTAGAAATAGCACTAGCAATGAGTGAACTTGGCATACTTTGACCTATTCTTTCATCTGAATGCAAGCCCATACATAGTGATTGGATATTAACAGTAATTATCTCTCAGAAGCTGGCTATGCAGTTAGAAAACAGCACATGCTTTCTAAAGTCTTGTTTGTGTGTAAGTTTAGTATGTCTACATTTGCTTTCTTTTCGTGCTCTGCTTTCCAGATTAGGTCTGAGAGCTAGGAACAGATTCTAGAATACTCTTCATTACTCTGGGTACCACATTCCTGCCTTTGGGAAAATATCTAAGTGCTTTCCATTGTAAATTGTGCAATTAGGACTGACTTAGTGAGTTCCAGCTTTTATGTGGCTCTAGACTTTGGGAATATTTACAGGGAAAATGTTTACATGCCTCTAATGTCTACATGTCTCACTGGCATTTCTTCCTGATTCATCTCTCTCTGTAATAAAATATATATACATATATATATATATATAAAATAAGCTTCAGAAAAAAGCAGGAAGAATAAGAGTGGAAAATGTGTTTTGTTCTATTTTACCAAACGGTAGAGCGATTAACTATGTGCTTTCTGCCCTTACCGAAACCTTTTGATCTTCATCAGAAAAAGCTGTTTTTCAAATGGAAGGTGAGAGCATTCTGCAGTTCTCAACTGCTCTTTGCCTCTTACGTAGAAAACTTAATTTCAGCTGAAGCTGGTTTCTGTACGTTTAGCAAAGGTGGGTGGAGATCATCAGCATTTCACCAGCTTTCAGTCATTATAGCCTGAGCTAAATTCAAAAAGTGATTGAATAGGAGTAAATGGTTCTGCTCCATACTCTATTATTTTCTTATACCTAATTTTAACATTCTGATCTCTAAATTATGTGCCTATAAAGTCAAGCATTCGACATGAAGAAAACAATGCCAAATTTTGCTGTATTTGACTTTAGTCTGACCTCTGAAAGTATTCCCCGTGACAGTCTTCAGCTCTATGATTCTTCTTTTCTCTTTCTTCCCTTGAGCTCCACAGCTGTGCTTACTTTCTGCTGTTCTTGTTTCAGGTCTCAAGTATCTGTAATTCTGAAAATGTGGTGGTGTTGCCACCTCTCTTAGTTGATCTCACCAAAACCTCATGTCTCCCAACAGAATATGGAGATCATTTTACATGACAGTTAACATTATGAAATAATTTTATATATGAAAAAGCAGTTTCCTATGACTTCTATTGTAATGGAAAGCAATTGTGATTCATGCCAGTACTGAGGTGAAATATGAGAACAACAGACTAAAGCCATCCTTCAGTCCCTTGCATAACCCAGGACATATTTTCCATGTCTGGATGAAGCAGCCCTATACAACACTGTACATTCACCACATTTAATGTTTTAAGTAATAGCCATTCTCTGCTCTGAATGAGAGGCAAGGGAAAGAGGCAAGTGCCCAGGGAAAAATGAGTGTGTAGTCACTTCTTTTGGAGCCATATTCTACTGCACGAGTGCTACAAGGCCGAAGGCATGTATATTTCACAACCTGTCTGCTATGTCCCTTCTCTTTTCTGCTTGACTATACAATCTTACTGTTCTTTTAACAGTAGTCTAATTTCTTCAGTTTCCCTTTTTAAATAATGCAAAGCTGAAAATGGGCAAGTCATTGTCATGAGAACAGTCTCTCCTATCTCAGGAGGGATAAAAGCTCCAGGTCTCTGGCAGTGGGTGACTTGATGCAATTGATGGCAATAGCAAAGTGTTTGAGCCATCCCCTGAAAGGACTACCACTCTGGTTTTATCACTGGTTTCACAGGTATTTGCTGATAGCAGACTGTTGAGCCTCAGGTCTCAGGTACTGTGCTGGCAAAAGTGTCTTACAGACTAGCACTCCCCTTTCATCCTTCCCCCCCTACTTATCTATGGCACTTTTGCTGTCGTCTCCTGCCACTTGTCTTCTTCCTCTTCTGCTTCTGCCTCTCATTAGCCAGAAGTGATAGAGCCATCAGCTGGAGTTACGGAAAGGACTTCTTTATCCAGTGTGTTCTCACATGCTGGGGCTTTAAAGTTGCAGAGCTGGCAGTCAGAGCAGTTTGCACTGCTGAGCCTCCCAGTCACTATCTGAACTAGTTCCTCTTGGGCCCATATAGGAACACCAAGTTGATTTGTTCACCTCAAACCTCATTCTTGAAGCCAAGAGAATTACTTTTGCTAGAAGCTACTCCTAGAAAATCAACCAGAGCCAGACATCCAGCATGATTTCTTCAATGCTTAGAGATTATTAAAAAGTAATTTAAGCAGCTGCAAATCAGATCTTCTGTCATCTGCAACGGAATGTTTAAGAGAGTGAGAGCTTATCTCTCCTGACCTGTCCAAGCTACCAAGCTCCAGGAATGGAGTGATCAAATATTGCAGAGCAAGTTCTCAATATGGATTCATGGATCTACAGATCCTGCAGACAAAATGTTTTAATTTTTGTTTTACTTCTTGAGACAATCATTAGATTCCTTTCAGATTGCCAAGCAGTACTATGGATTTGAACAGTATAGTCCTACCTCTTTTATTTTTTTCTTAAGCCAGTGGGTCAAGCTCTGTCATTTAATGCACTAACCACCAAGTCCCACTAATGTCAGCTTTCCTTCAGAGGATGAAATAATATGATTTAGTCCCAGAAAGCAGACCTCAAAGTCAGAGGCTTTATAAGCATGCCTCTTAGACCAAAGGCTTTAGCAGGTGGATTCTAAGGATTTTATTATGAGGAGCTTGACATGGAGTGGAAACTCTGAGCCATGAGGACTTGCCCTTTCTCTCAGCCAGATGCTGAGCTACATGTCCTCTGACTGTGTTCCAGCTGATATTGACAGCTGTTCACAGGCTATAAAGTTTTCCAGCAAATGACTTTTACAGTAAGTATTATTTTTCTAGAATTAAACTTGATATATAAATAATAAGTATAATAAGACAATAAAAAATAAATATAATAAGAAAATAATAAGAAATAATAAGAAAAGCATATTCAGGATAAAACAAATTTAGGTACCTATGGGGTATTTAAGTTTATATAGGCTAATGATTGAAATGTCCACTTTATAATCAAAATTGCACTGCATTTTTGCACACTTGACTGTCAACAGAAAGAATGAAAAATATTTTCAAAAGCAAAATGCAGTGGGCTACTGGCCATTTATATACTCTACAAATTTTAAAGATATATTCCTGATAGTTTATGTGGGCTGATTTTACATGAAATGCCTTTAAGAACAACAAAGCAGTTATTTATTACCACATGCTCTTGTTAATAAAAATAATTCTCTTCAAAAAGTGAAAAATAAATCCTAATACTTAGTAGTACCATGGCCACATATAATAGTCAATGGGAATTTTGTGAGTCCTGATTGTGGTTAATATTAAAAGATTTCACTTTCCTCTCTCCCAGATTCTTTTTTTTTTTTTTTTTTCATTGTTTAACATGATGTCAGAGGTCTATGGACCAGCCTCACCCAACTCACACTCCTGCACTAAGTTGGTAGAGGTTGGAATAGCCGTGGCCTGTTGTGGAGCTTCTGAAGCAGCAGACACGAATGAGCTGGAGGCCTTACTGCAAGGGGATACAGATCAGGACCCACTAGGTGAACTTCAGTACCATGTGTGGCACTTCCAGCTCCCTTTTACATCTGATCAAGTCCCCATCCTCTCTACTACTCATGACTGCAGGCCTGCTTTCATGTGTTTTAACCAATTCTGAGCCCTGTATGAAACACGATGATGCTGATTCCTGGATCACTCAGTCACAAACTGTCATTTAAAGATCACAGCCTCTGTTCTGGATATCGGCACCACTGGGCACAGTTGCAGTACTGTGCTGTAGCTTGTGGCTGGAGCCATGCAGGTATCTGTCTGGACTCCTCTATTTCAAAGAGAATAGGAGGGACTGAGGTGCCTCATGGAGGAATAAAGATGTATGCAAAGTCATTGTTAAAGCAACTGTTGAGAAAAGTTATATTCTATTCCACTGTCTTCCTTTCCCATAGCCCACACTCGTCCACCTTGACGTGAGTATCCATGTTGGTGGCCAGTCCTCATCCACTGGATGTCCTCCATTATTCACCTGTCAGCCTGTAAGTCAGGCTGTAATGTCAGCCAGGCCAGAGGCACTTAGCTACAGGCTGCAAGCTGTAGGACTGTGTACACGTACATGTTTTCAGAAAGCAGGCACTCTTCAGGAGCTGTCCTGCTTCCAAGATTTCACTTTATTACTGTTGTTTACGTTCTTGTGCAGATGTGTTTATGTGAATGTAGAAAAAGTAATGAAGATTGGTTTTGTTAAAATCATACACCCACAGGGTGAGGAGAGAATTCCAGAAGTGTTCCAGTCACCTTTTCATCTTCCTCATCCTCCAGTGCGTGCTAAGTGCATGTGTCATCCCTGGTACTGGAGCCTTTGTGAGTCATTCCCTGGAAAAGTAGTATTTCATTATTATTATTAGAAAATGTTTTCCATCAGCAGGAGTGACATTTGTGCTGATCAGAAGGGGGCCATTTTTCTTGCAGCCATATCTCCAGCAGCACAGTCCTTCTACTCTGCCTGGCAGTCGTTCTATAAGCCCCAAAATGTGCTGCCCTGAGTGAGGTGACCCACAGAACGTCCTTCCTAAGCAGCTTGTTGATGTTCTCCTCCTGCCACTGCAGTGACTGCAGCTTTCTGTGAAGCTGCCCAGATCACAGCAGCAGTCCTGGCCTTGCAGAACAGTCCTGGCCTCACTCATGTCAGCGCTGTCTCTGCTGGCTTGAGTTGCCAACTAGCATGAGGTGGATTACAGTATGAGGCTTTCTGACTTTGGAACCCAACAGGCTAAAGGGAAAGAAAAGCAAGGGGAGAAAAATCTGATAGTCTGTTATCAGCTCACTCATTCTCTGTCACAGTGTAATATTAAAATATTACTGCATCTGCAAGTGGACAGCAGTACGTCCTTATGCACAGAATACACAGTGTCTCCTTCTTCCCTTGCACATTCCTATGTGCACAAGTAAGCTAAGCCTACATGCTCCCTCCAGGGCCATGCTCAGATCACTTCAGTTCTGCAATGTCAGAGCTGGTGCTGCAGATACTTTATTGGATTAAAAATACTTCCTGTTGTTGCTATTCCTTCTATATACGTCCTGGTTAGAATTTCAATCAGCAGTACTGAAATGCTTCCCAGGAGGTTTCCAGTAACAAACTGATGCCTTTCCAAGACTGCATTGCCAGGAAGAGTCAGATGAGGTTTCAGCCAATATTTGTGTTTACAGATTCTGGAGTGAGCTGAACGGAATTTGTCAACCAGAGCCGTCTTAGGTTCACTGCAACACGTCTGTACAAAACCACTTTTAGCTCTCCTGCACTCGTAACTTCTTCTGTCTTGTCAGTCATTATGGCACACCTCTCAGGTTGGAAGGGCTGACAGAAAAACTGCCTTTCATCATGTGAGATAGTCTCATTATTATGGAGAATTACAGAAACAAAAGATACTGGGTGTGACTTGCTCACTGAGATGTAAACACCTAAAATAGGTCAGATCTAGATCCACATGAGCACCCCGGGCTGCCTGGCTGGCGGAGGGCACCAGCCTCAGCCTGGCATCATTCTCAGCAGGACCCAGCGGGGCAACCTTTCTCCAATGGGCACCGAGGCCTGGCGGCAGCCTCAGAGGGACCAGGTAGATGGAACCTAAAAAGCAGAATTTCTGGAAGTGGTCCTCTGGTAAAGAGAGGAACAAAAATAAAGTAGAAAATGATGTGTCACCAAGAAGCAATTAGTAGTGATTCTTTGGGGATTCGTTTTCTCTCACGCTCACCTTCCTTTTCGCTGTTCTCAGCTACCTAGCTATAAATAGAGGAGTAGTTGTGTGCCTGCAGCCATCACTTTTCTTATCTGTATCATCTCACTGAAGTGTACAATTAACTTCTGTTTCAAAAATGCCCATTGATTATAATTTTCCCATTGTGAATTAAGAACTGCAAAACATTTATTGATTCTTACACAGGCATACATAAGCAGTGAGCATTCACTCATGTTCAACACATCATTTTCCTAGTTCATGGCAAAGAAAGATGACTGTTAAACTGTTTAACTGTTTCTGATATTACAAATCAAGATTCAGAAGCTCTATGAGCACTAAAACTATCTAATATTTGCATCTCAACTCACTACACATTTTCTTGATTCGTTTTCATCAGCTTTCAGGCCAAGAACAGAGAGTGTGAGGGATTTTAATCTGCTGGATCACTGTGTGGAAATTCTTCATGCATGAAACCTGAAAATAAAGAAAATGATAAATGCAGTAGGTGATGATACAGATAATGAAGACATAACGTTTTCCAAACAAATTAGGTTTCCATTTTTAACTTTGTATTTGCTCCTGTCATTGAAGATGGGATAAAATAAAAATAGGTTTATTAAAGATTGATCATGCTGAAATGACATGATATGTTTCCTTGTCAAGGTAAGAGGTTTACGTTAAAAAGAAAAAAATAATCAACTAAATAATTATCATAGAGTTCATTTATCTGGTATTCAAGAGGCATTTCACGTTATGTCACATAGAAAACAACTAGTTAAGACAAAGAGCATAGAGATAACAAATGAATTTTAAAATAATGAGATGACTCAAAGAGAGATGGCAGAGGGTCCTGCTGCAAGGAGAAGTACCAATAAATAGCTGCCAGGGATGCCTCTCAAAGTTTAGTTTCAGTACTGATCTTGCTTAATGTTTTCATCAGTCATTTTGACACACAAAATAGAATGGGTTGATGAGTGATACAGGATGAGAAAAGCGCAGGTCTGAGAAGCAGGAAATGAATGCTGTCATGAAGACAGACCTGAATAAATTCAATCTTACAAATGAAAAGTTGTGTCTGATATAATACAGACTCCTGCTGTAGGCTGGAATTACTCAGTTCAGCAGAGCATCTTTTAAAGCTGTTGACTATTTATTTTATGTTGACTTTTGTGTTCCAGTGGTCGGGCACCACTTTCCCTTTTTGTTTGATTGGCAGCTAGTTGATCTGAAGCAGTAGGTATCATTTGGACAGCGTGGGATGGTGGGCAGTGTGGCCTGGGCGTGTGTATAATGACAGCATGAAAATTATTATGTTAATGTAAAATGTTATATGGAAAAATAACTTCCAAAAACTCACATCAAGGGCCTCCTAGAGATCCTCATTCTGTTAAATGTCATGACGCATGCCAGTTGTTGGACTTGTGCCTCCTCCCATGAAGTGGAAACTTTCCAGGTTCAGTTTGGAGTTTGCTGTCACTTTTAACACAACTCATAAGACAACTCCAATCTTCATGCTGGAGCTCATGCTTGAGGGTCTTTTACATTTTTTTCAGGTACGGTCATCCATATTAGGATAGAAACAAGACCACAGTGGTGAAGCAAACAATCACACAGCCCAATTGCAAGTTTCTGTGAGTATTGCACAGATAGTTTGCAATGACTTCATGGAATCTAATTATTTCCACAAAGACCCTCAAAATTTCATGGTAACAGAAAAAGTAGTAACTATTGTGAGTTGTTGACATGCAATTTCTGAACAGACGTAAAATCTGATATATCATATTTAATAAACTCTTCTACAAAAAGTAGTCTTACAATATTGTAAGAAAAATTAAGAAGATGAGCAAACAGAAAGATTCCAAAGTCTCTCTAAGAATGACACATGAAACAGTTTTACACTACTGGTAGCACGTTCTGTCTTTAAGGTGTACAGGAAACTACTGAGAGGTATTTTTTAATCCCACTTTGTTTCATCATGTCTTTTTACAGTTTCCATTTTATATTTAGTTTCATAATCCAAACAATTCTGAATTATTTGTACAACAATAAAATATAGAGTTTTTCTAACTTAAACAAACCGTTCAGCAATCACAGTCCTACATATACATTTTACATTCTTCTGTATATTTTTAATGGCAGTATCTAAAATAAAAAGATAAGTACATTTTCAGAAAAGTATCTTTAGTGGGCTTTGAAATAGCAAAAAGTTGAATATGTGTTTTCTTAGTTTACACAAAATGGTAATCAATAAGGGATTGCATGTATTCTTTAAGCAAATTTCTTTTGCATTCACCAAATACAGGAATATATTCAATGAGCTTTAATTGTAGTCTCTCAGCTGCTCTGGCCTTTTCCCTCAGCTATTAAGGGCAGGTCTCTCCCATAATCTCTTTGTGAGGCCAGCTAGAGCCAGACAGTGGGGAAAAGGTTGTGGGAAAAGCCTTCCAAATGAAGTACTCTGCCCTCTGAAGATCACTGTTCTGAGCCAAGGACTGAGAGCTATGAGTATCAGCTAGGAGACCCTCAAAAGTCTCGTGAGCATTTTGGCTAGCTGTCCAAACTGAGATTAAATGCTGCCCATGCAGTATTATTCACCTTAAGATTTCAAAATACATCCCAACTGTAAGGCAAATGCTTTCCTTCTTCTCTCATTCAGATTTGCACCAAAAAATTACATAAACAAAAATAAAAAAATGGAGATCCAGACATATTCAAGCTTGGGTGGCATACAGTGCTTGAGTGGCAGAGACAATCCTGTAGTCCTGACAATTAGTTCTATTAGTCCTCTGTACATTATTTCACCATGCTGATTTCCCTCCAGACATGAGGTACAATGACAATGCTAGATAACAGTTCTCAGGGAATCTGTGGTGTTGGTGAATTCAAAACACCAGTTCAAATTCTTAATCACTGAAATAGTGGAAGGAATCACTTGTCATTTTGCCCTTCCATTCTTAAACTGAGTTTAAATGACTCAGATGTTTTACTTCATCCCTTTCCCCCAAAAAAGTGCTATTTGTGATGAGCAAAAGCAATTAATAAATTATACAGCTCAATCCCATGATTTTGTGCATTAATGCATGAAGCCTCTGACCCCCTACAACAAGAATTTTTTAGTGATTAAAGAGACATTCTGGCATAAGTAGGTCAAGTGTAGAGCTCTGGAGCTTCCTTCACCATCTGAATCTGAGTTTGCAGCCTTTCTCTCCTTAATTATAAAATCTCAGAAATTGAGGGAAATACAGAAAAATCTGAAACCCTATAAATAACACATAGCAATGCTTGGCTTCTTTGGGGTTTCTCAGGTGTTGTCATGTTCTGAACTGTGCAGCCAGCATTCTTCATACATTAATAATCAAGAGAAGAGACATTAAAGAATAGGAAATATGTGAATAATACAAGAGACAAGGGAAATATAATGAAAGCAAGTGTCCTTCACCTGACATTGGGCACGATCATTCTGTCCCTGTGCAAATAAATCTCAGGCTTCAGGTTTGGTAATGAGGCAGTAACTTGCTTGTAAGTGCAACTGAAGGCAGATAAAGACAGCTGTACTTCCAGATAGCTGTAATTCTCTATTACTCATACTGCAGAATTGAGTCCTTCAAGATAATAGCCAAAAATTAAATAAGCCTTTTAACTGCACTGTGTTAAGTGGGGTCCCTGGCATTTCCCGGCATTAGGAAAAGCTGCTTTAAAAGCAGCTTCAGAAAATTTATCTTTCCTAAGCTTGCAAGCAGACATCTGATCAAACTGAACAAGGGCAGACATGCCAAGGTGACAGAGGAGCCAGCAGGGGGCTGGTGGGCAGAGCCAGGCACAGCTATGACCTCCCTGTGCATCTCACACTGTCCCACATCTGCTGGAGATGGCAGACAGCATACTAAATGCATCAGCAGTGCTGTGCCTGTAGCTCATGCACATGTTTGCCCTCGAATTAGGCAAGTGGGATCCCGAAGATATTCACCTTCCTGTCTTGCTCCTAGTCCATCTCTGATTCTACTCAAGTGCTCAGCCCTTGGCTGCAGAAGTACCAGAGCTAATACTTATATCACCTGCAGATAATTTTTAAATTCAAGGAGCATTTTTTATGCATTATTATTTAATTAGTCAGAGAAAAATGCTTGAGGAAGAAGTCAGGTGAAGAATACAGCTTCCCTGTGCCAATTGTAATCCTTTGAAAACTGCAGTTCAAAATCACTGCTACTTTGAGATCGAAACTCTTCAGGGGCAGAGTTTATAACCTTGAACTGCCCAAACTCATTTTTTACATTTAGATGGCTTTGATGATAAGGCTCAATCTAATCTGACTTTGGACAACTAATAATACCTCATTAGAAAAAAACAACCACTATGCTCAGCATAACGTGCAGCCATGGAAGATCATCCTCCCAACTATTTAACTGATTGAATGATGGAAGGATTGGTCTTTTCTAATAGAGGCAATGTTTAATATAGACTTACATGGCTGTTAAACTTCCAAGGTCTTGTGAGACGAGTAGCATCCTACAGTGGTGAGCTGAGATTCAAGGGATCAAATCTCACAGATTCTCTGCTATTAAACTGTCCCTGAAACTCATTTGCATCCTTATGGCCAAATATTCTGATAGGTGCCATACCTGTAAACAAAGTTTGAAAGTAGTGCTTACAAACAAAGTACCATATCAGTAACAGAGTAACAGTTAACAAAGTTGTATTTATGAGAGGGGAAAACAGAAATTCTTCCTGTCTTTTTTGTAACCCAAGTTTAAGGAAACACACATTCCATTCTGGATCCATGATCAGAAATTCTCTCTCTTGGTTGAAACTGGAAAATCCTTTTGACCCATATTTAGTTCTGCTGATGTTCAGTTAGAAATAGTGATTAAATCTCAAAAAAAGAAAAAAATCTTTTAAATTACAAGAAATGAGTCCAGGAAGAGAATGTGAATGTAGCCATAAAGAGTAAAAAAATAAAAATTTAAATAAAATGCTGAATTATAAAATAAGTATTCCAGTTGATCCCAACAAAACCAGTCTTTACTAGGAGTGACCTTGGAAAACTGATACCACTTATTTAGAAATAGATTTGAGCTGCAGAATTTGAATGAAGTAGTTTTTGGGCAACACTGTTCATTACAATGCACATCAAGGTTTTGGTTTGACCAACTATAGAAATAGAGTCCAGTGACAACATGCAAGTATCTACTTGCATGCTAAATATGGGTTTATAGAAGTAAATGACAGATTACATATAAACACTCATCCGTACTAATCCAGTGAAAAGCATTCGTGCCATATTTTGTTGGTATGTTTTCAAAATCCAGCTGAAAATACGATCCATTATTTTCTCTAGCTTCAAATAACATGAAAACAAAATAACCTACCATCTCTCTATTTAAGTTAAGCAATATATCTTTACATATCTTTGTCTTATTTAAAAGATATGCTGTATGTTTTTTGAATGATGTGCAGTGACTAGATTTTGAAAGATGATGGGAAGGCTTTGGCAGTGCCAAGTGGAGACCATGAAAGGCTGAAAGTAGTACATTTAGATCACCATTCTGAAATCTCATGTGGATAGTTGAGAACTGAGATTTTTGTAATTTTTTCCTTCCTACTCAGGTCAAGCAGAAAGTTAAGTAGAACTGAATGTCAAATTTGGATTTACAGAATACTTTGCCTTTTTTGCCTTTTTTTTTTTTCCCACTTACAAAAGTGTACACATAATACTTCTGTGTTTGGCTTTAAGATTTATTATTGTAACAGTTTGCTTTCTTCCCTAGCTTCATGTTATGCCTTGGAACTGTTTATATGCTTCTTTTGTGATTCATATGCCTAAAAGTCTGAAGAAAAAACATGACTGTTTGTAAGCTCTCATAGGAGTAATCCATTAATAAAATGTCTGTGGATTTCCATCCAATGCATTGTCCATTAGCTCATCAGCTAATTGTAAACCATGTAATGGTTTACAATATGTAGATATGGGAGTTTCCTGCATAACAGAAAAAGATCTCTAATTTATGTGCATGGAGAACTGTTTAATTTTCTATTATAAGAGAAGCTCTGTGTATGACCTTGCATATAAAAATATTTGATCTTTAGCAACTGCTGAAAACAGATTCTATACAAAGCATGAACTCGGCAATATGAACACTTACAATTATACATCTTTGCTTTCATGCTTAGTGCAATAGATCAGTTCTTATCTGTGTGTGCACCAGCTTTCCAAATCTTATATTACATGAACCAGCATGGTACTATTTCCTCTTTTTTTCCATGGTGAACATGGTTTGAGATGTGTTCATTATGTATTTTTATTCTCCTTTGTAATAGGACTGTATTAATACTAATCATTGAATTAATGAGAACAGGTGGCCCTTCTGTTCACTCTGTTATCCCACCCCATCAATCCCTTTCTTTGAGTGAGATCTGCTACTTTTTTTTTTCATGAATTATGTGCTGGTTTTCAACTCAATTAATACACAGTATCAAAAGAGGTTTTACAGGTGTTGCTACCTGAAGCTCCTATTCTCAATGAAAACAATTTAATACAATACTTCTTCTGTACGTTGTATAACCTAGTTAGTAGCTAAAATAAGTATGGCAGAGTATCTAAAACTGCAGTGTATCATATTATAGAAATAAGACCTGTAAGTGGCTTCTAATGAGATCTATGGATCATAGGTTTACAAGAGCATTTGTGTCTTTGTATGCACTAATGCTCCAGCAATCAGATGGGGGATGCATTCATGGAAGTATGATAGTTTTCATTATTTTTCTGTCTTGTTTCTCTAAACAGAGGAATTCCAGACAGCTGCATGAATATTTATATTACCAAGCAGAATACAGAAAACAAATGCATTTTTATTGCATATTTGCTTGAAAAGCTCAAGGAGTGGTTAGAAAGAGGTAGCATTAGAACATGCTGCAGAAATCTGCAAAGTAAGATAGAGTCTGGTACAGATGATGCAAAAGAGCTAGAAAGCAAATAACAGGAACATCTGACTTTTTTTCAGAGACTGTTCTACTGTAGGACAGTGGGTTTTAAAGAATGTACTTAGAATCCTTAATTTTATCTAAGAGTATTAATAGTTTTATAGGAGAAGGAGAGATATCAGTAGCATGAAGGAAGAACAAGACAGAAGTCTTGGATAATAATAAGAAGCAGTATTAGGAGCAGCCTAATTGGCTTATATTTTGGCCAAATGTATGTTAGTCTTCACTTGCTAATACTTCCTATGATTTTTGCTTCTACCTGAAGAGTCAGCAATAGTTTTGATGCATATGGCATTCATAAACAATATTTTCTTTCTCCAGTTATCCCTGCCATCTTAATAGTTAAATGTTAAAAGGAAATTTTCCACATGGTTTTTAACCCTTGATTTTGGCTTCTATTAAGCAAGTCTTATTTTTAAATTGAAATTTAAACACTGAAAATTACTCTCTAACTTACTTGACTAAGCTAACTTCTTCTTCAGTATTAATCATTATGTTGATGATCTGAAAAAAGAAACACTCTACTCATAAAATAATGAGTTTCAAAATGAGAGAAAATAGAAATGCAGATTTCAAGTTCCAAGTAAAAAACAAAGTAAAAACTTCAGTGTCTAAGTAGATGAAATTATTCGCTGGCCTTCACTTTTTTCTCTTCAATTGCTTCATATCCTGGGTTCAGTTGTCCCTGAGCTATCTGGAATAAAATGAGAGCAATATCTTTTTTTTTAATGAACTACTATATGAAATTTTAGAAGCAATAAGCAGAAAGTCATACGGCCAACGAAGCATGCAGTGGCAAAAGTCTAAACCATTACAGCTTTCAATCCATTTTTTGCAAAGCTCAGGTAAGTGTAGATTGCACATTATTAGGATATAAAAGGTGTTCACTGTGAAGTTTTTGTGCATTTCTTCTGGTTTAGAAATATAGAGCAGCCCTAGAATTCCTTCATACCAACACTGCTATCACTTTTTACCAGTTTTGAAGAAAGACGTGGCCCAAGAATACGTGGAGGACATAGCTTTTTCTTCTGATTTACCTAGTTCAAAGCATTATGGGAAATGTCAAACATTGTGTAGACGTGGCAAGGGTGAATGAGCACAGTGCCAGAAATGTCACAAGTATACAGTAAATTACCTCTTTCCGAGCAATAGTCACTGACATTTTCTTGTGGCAGACTCATACATATCTTTTCTGAATATAATTCACTCTGTAAAGATTTGTCTCTTTGTCTCCCAAATCTTCATCTATCGGATCATGTTCAACATTTTCTCTTATTCCAGGGCTCCAGTTTCAGATTTATGTGGGATGTTCAGGCCCTAATTGGATAAAGTAACAATTGAGAATGAGAGATAAATATTTAAACAAACAAAAACAGATAAAATTGTTTCAGATCTAATAGCTGTGACATAAACTACATTTAACATCTGATTACAGTTCACTATCTGCCTGGTCTGTATTAGAAGACTGAATGTGTCATGCAGGGACTTAATTGGCACTTTTAGACTTTGTATTGATCTTGGATATTAGTCATATTATTTGAACTTCTGATCATTTTCAGAAATACATAAACACAGGAAGATTCACTCATCTCCTTTAGGTCATTCCTGATTTTTCCCCAAAATTTTGAGCTCTGATTAATTATAAATGCTTGTAAAATCTTCAGTTTGGAAAACTTCAGAATTTTTTTTAAATAAAATTGTTTTAAAGAACAATTGAAGGCATTTTAGCCTGAAATCTTGGGATAATGTGTAAATTTACAGAAAAAGCCCCACATTTTTAAAAAATATTTCAGAATTTAGGGTAATTGCTTATTATATCCATGCAGGTATTATAGTACTATAAAAATTTAGTCTAATTCTTAACATTCTGAGGATAAAATCCTTCAAGCCTGATTCATTTAACATTTTCCAGTGCTAAACTAAGAAACCACGTTTAAATATTGTTTCTAAGATATGTAAACAATTGATATCCTTTCCTGCTTGTCCTAAAATATATATGAGAGAGTAGAATGAAATGGAATGGCAGAAGATCTGATTAACTAGGCTCTTTAGCATTGTGGACAATATGACTGTTATATAAATAAAATGACTCACTGTGGAAAGGTCTAAATTTTCGAAACCAACACAAATTCCAATTGTTTTAGCTAAAACTAATGGCTTTTTTTAAAGATCATTCTATCATGTCAATGTTGGTTAGAGTCAGACCACTTTATTGATGTTTTTAAGCTCGGGTGTGTATACTTTCACTTAATGTCTAATGTTAATTGACATCTTATATTTGAAAATGATGCTCTTGATATGTATTAGGTCATGTGTAGTGTTTTCAGATAATTAAAACCAGCTAGGTCACAGTTACCAATCTTTAAAGCAGGCAGGTCACTGGGTTTCAAAATAAGCTCATCCTCACCCTAAAGTAAGGATGTGAAAGCTACATCATTTGCTATCTACCTATCTATATGTATGTGTATATATGTATATTTAAGCGTATAGTGAAGCAGAGTACAGAGTACAGGAACACACACCACCAAAAAAAAAAAACAAGGACTAGATGACCCAAAAGGATTACATTCTGTTTTCTCATCTGTATTCTATGTGTTTTATTCCATAAAATTGTTTTTAAATTATTTTCTTCATTTCCCTTACTTTACTGTAACCGAATCAAAAGTATGTCACAAATAAAAAATGTGTTTAATAAATGCAAGAAAATTATTATGTAGTATAACAGAAGTAAGAATTACTACCTTTTTATACCTTGTTTTCCCTTATTTTTACTTGTTGAAAGTATAAGAAGGAGAAACAAATATGTCTCTTCCACTCAAGATATGTAGCAAAAAAAAAAAGGAAATAGCTTTTATTGACATCAGTACTATTCTCAGTTATTATACTCAGTTCCCATGAAGGAACAATATTTTTATTTCCATTAATTGTGATATGCAAAGGATGTATAAAAATCAAACTTATTGAAAATAATGCCACATACCTCAGAGCAACCTCATTTTTCTAACATCTTCTGTTTTGTACTTCTTGAAACATAATTACTCCAAGTTAATCAGAAGTTCAAGGATAAATGCTTTGAAAAAAAAATATATTTCTTAAGGAGATCTTTCACAGGAAATTAAGCTGTGGTTGGTAATACTTAAAGTTCCACTCCTTCCTTTGGGCCCTAGGAATATGCAAACAAAAAATCAGCCTGCTCCGCAGCTTACTGCCTAACCTTGGTCCTACCCCTGTATAGGTGGTGTTTGATATTTGCAGCTTCACCAAGGAGTGAGTATATGTGCAATTCTAGGAGTCCTAATACAAAATTTTGGGTACTAGAAAGCAAAGTATCTTAATTCCATGTGCAATTGAAGGTAATTAAAAGGGATTGATCTGAGTAATACAGGGGCCCACTTTCTGTTTTGAATTATACCAGTTCATGCCCAGTGATACACGTATACATATGGAACTGACGCAGAGAAGGAATGTGACAAAGAATGAACAATCTGGTTTTTGTTTGGAGGACTTCTGCCCAATATTCTGTCTGTTCCACAGCCATTAGTGGAGAAATCATTCATTTACTGTGTCCACTGAACAATTGCTTTTATTCTGATAAAAACTGTTAATTTTTCTAATCTTTGTCTGGCTCAGTTAATGAAATGTGGAATATCTACTGAAGAGGAAAATAAGTCAACAAAACTTACTGCATCAAATATATATTACTATGTGGGTGTTTTTTTCCTAAAATGCTAAGAGGTGAAAAGCTAGTACTTTTATCCAGCTTGCCATTCAGTCATCTGAGCAATTACTTGCTTAAAGCAAATGACGTCTAGATAGTGGAGAAAGATAAAGTTGAAAGACTATTCATTAAAAATATTTTCCTCCTCAATAGATGATTTGGTTTTTGAAGTAAATTGAACATAAAGAGTAGGAAGGAAGAAGAAAAATTTGAAATTTTATCATACCATTTTAAGTTTGCTTATGTCACAGAGAAAGTAAATGGCAATAGAGTATAAAGGAATCTAATCCATAAAGGAAGAGAAAAAGGTTAAAGAAGTCAACAGTAATTAAATGGTGATTGAAGCTGAAAGAAAATTGATCTGTGTTAGCTGAAGGCCATTCTTGCCTTTTGGGATGTTATGCATCGGTGAAGAGGGGAAATAAAGGTTTTTCTTGTTTTGATATGGAAATGCATGTCACATCTTCTTAGCCTATGGTGCTGTGACTCAAGACTACACTGAGTTTCTGGTACACTGATTCTAGTGTCCTATGCAAGCTTGTGGGTACTGTGTAAAGATAAGATGCTCTAACAAAGCTTGGCAAGGTCAAAAGGCATGGGAGCTTCAACGGTTTGCCTTCTGTTTTGTCTTGGGGCAAAGAAAGAAAAGCACCCTAAAGCAAATGAATCTAAATAGGGGTAGCATTGACACATCCATGTAACAGCTCTGCAATATCCATGACTCAGGGATGCAGTGATACTCTCACAACACATCTGAAGTTTGACTCTTCGGGGGGGATACCCTTATTGCTACCATGGATCAATGAAAGGAACATTATGTGGAGAAGTTTAATAAATGCCAGCAGCACTAAAAAGTACCTTAAAGTTTTGATTTACTGCTTCAGATGTTGATTAGCTTTCTGTCAGAGCATGAAGAAATAAAAACCTGAATCTAAACCTGTAACTCTGCTCTAGTTACATATTCTCCATAACAAATGAATTACCAAATGCCACTGTAAACAGTAGTTTCTAGGCCAGGCAGAATCCCACTTTACAGAAGTCTTCTGTTCTTGCAAAGATCAGTGCTTCTTCCATTCCCCAGGGCCTTATAAAACAGAATACATTTCCCTGTTGTGAGATGTGGAGTGTGTGC
The DNA here is from genome assembly GCF_951394365.1 of Tetrao urogallus. Lineage (NCBI taxonomy): Eukaryota > Metazoa > Chordata > Aves > Galliformes > Phasianidae > Tetrao > Tetrao urogallus. Next base: position 29,620,216 of record NC_136820.1, on the reverse strand, counting down.
TGTAGGCAAGGACCAGACCTTGTGGATGATTGCTTGTGGAAGAAATGTTGGACCATGGTAGAGGGTTACAAAACCAACTATATTTACTAATTAGAGAACAGATCCTTCATCATCGCTTGGTTGCAATTTCTGTTTATGTCACTGGGAGTACTAAATGTTATGAGTCAGTACAGTATGATTTGGTCATAGTTGTATAGATTTGTGAAATTATGTGAATTTAAATGGAAAATCAAGTCATTTGCTTACCTAAAGAGTACCAGACATCTACTAGATGTTCTGGACTACAATTTTTACGAGTTTTTTTGTTTCTAGAGAGAGCTGTAGATACTTACCATTAATAACATTTATGTTAAAGAAAGATATAAATTCTTTCTCTATTGAAGAAATAGAAGTAACAAGCACAACAACCCTTTTCCTTGAAAAATTATATCAGAAATCTCTCTGTTCTATTGTGGATATTGCACTAGCTGCCTGTCATTATCTTGCTTAAGTTTGTCAAGTGTAATGATGATAAAAATCACTTGGTGTAGCCACCTCAAAAAGTAGCCCAGAAAGGAAAGCTTAGGCTTCATCATGCAATTCTTTTTTGCCCTGCAGATCATGCAGTTTATTCCTCCACCTCCTTCAGTAAATTTTCTTCTGCAACCATTAGTGTTGTAAAGGCCACAAGCTCAATTTCTTACCAGTTTCTTGAGGGGACGCAGTCCATTTTGACTTGCTGAAAATCTGAAGTCAGTGTACTCTAGAACATATTAGAAGGCATATATCTATGAAAAAGAAATAGCAGATAAGCCATGAGCTGTGAAGTCAAATTACGATAAATTCAACACTCAATTCTCTGACTTAGAGATTAAAGCAACACAAATATTTTACACTGAAATTCACTAAATCAGGACCTGAAAAATCCAGTGCTTAAATTTTAGGCATTCTGACATTTCAGGCATCCACTTATGCTTAGGCTTTCTAAGAAGATTAACTGGTACCTGGAGGCTGTCTAGTGTGCTGGCACCTTTGGGGAAGATGTGGTCATGCCCAGTGCCATCAGCTTGGTGAGACACGGAGTTGACAAGGGCTCTGTACAGCTTCAGCGCAGGATGACCTGGGCAATTTTGCATCCACGTCACACAGAGCACCTTGTTAATTCCCTGCGTGTCAGCCACAGTAACTGCTCATGGGCTTGCTTTTATCTTATATCAGTTTTCAATATGACTTCTCTTTGAGGTTTAAAATAGCACATATTGCCTGGCACTTGCTATGCACAGGTGTTTTATGGCTGTACAGAGTGTACAAATGATCTGTAGCTCTGCTGACACCAGAGTTTCAAATCATCTGTCAAAAATGTGCTCACCTACTGTGCAGGCAGGTACATCTGAGCTTGTCACCAAGGGATCACTGTATAGTCCACAGGATGCTCTGTAGACCTCAAAAGTAGGTCACGTGAATCATACCTCAGAAACTAAATCTCTTACTCTCCACAGAGTAGGAACTAAGGATGATTAATTCAGATGTAAACATCTACGTTGCAAATCATTATGGTTAGGTGATGTAATTTCTGAAAGTAAGGATGACTTAAAATGGTCAGCAGCAATTTATTGGGAGTTTTAATCATCTCATTAATATATAAACATTAGATTTAAGTTCCTAAGTGGCTGTTAGTCATATAAATCTCTTGGTTAATTCAGTCTTTAGCCAAAATTTGAATAACTGAATTTGTACTTTTGAACAAGAGATCCAGTTCCTCCTCTTGGCACCTTAGAGGTTCACAAAGCCCAAGGGACAGTGCACCAGAGGTGGTCAGGCACTGCTGCAGAATTTTAGACCCTGGGTACTCTTTCAAAGAGTGTTTATTTTAGAGGACTTGGGTTGCACTTTTTTCAAAACATTGGTATTTGTGTAAAAGATGATGTTAGTTTCTCTGATGACTCTGCACTATTTTGTCACAGGCTGGGAGACCATGGCTCCATTCTGATTGTGACCAAGTGAGTTTGATTCTGTGATCCTTAAACTGCAAGTTAGAAGGTCTTTTGGACTTGGACTAAAGTAAAAGTGTTTTTTGCTGAATGTCTACTTCACATTGATTCTTGGAGATATAATGATAGTATGAATGGCTATATAACTTAAAAAGCATAAAATTTGTAAAGGGGGCAACTGAGTCTATATTAAAAATTATTGATGTCTATTAACCAGTGTACAGATAACATGAAACAGGAAAAGTTGCAGACAAAATCAGAGACCTAAAATGGTACTTCCATTATAAAACAAATTCTAGATTCTGCTACCTAATGCTTTACTAATGCTGTGAGAAAGGGAACATCTTCAAGAAAAAGAGAGCAAAGGCTTATTGTACAAATACAGTCTTCCTGTTAAGATGGAGGTAGACTTGAATTATCTTAAGAAACAGAAGAATAATTCTCACAAGTTGATTTTAACCATTTTGAAATATCAGAAAAGGAGGAAAAAGCCAACAGTTTCTTACAGCTGCTTTCTGTGCAAGACCAGTTTTTAAAGAATTCCAGTTGAGTGTCTCAGTTAACAGAAAAACAGTGCTTTGTACAGCTCAAGTGTGTCCTTCTAAAACCATGTATGGGAACTGCTGAGTCACGGCCTGAACCTCTGCTTGATCACCTGAGGCGAGCACTGAGTCAGCCGGGAGCACAGGTGCAGGCAATTCACTGTGCTGCTGGAAGGGGTGGAGCCTGGCTGCACCTCTCCTAGACCTGTTTAAGAGCTGGCTACCAGTGGGGAAGGATCCCTTCTGAAGATCTGCTCTGCTGGAGTTTTGTAAGCGAGCCCAGGATGCGGGTAAGCTTTCTATCCACTTTTTGTTATCGTTATCTGCTTTGTCAAACTATCTTGTTTATTTTGTAATTATAGCATCTTAATATTCATGGATTATACAAACCTTAAGTCATATCCAAGTAAGGAAAATACAATCATAAATTCTGAGAGCTTATTTTTGAAAATGCTGTAAGGTCAACAAAGCTGTTACAAAAATATACTTTTTAAAAACGGGAAGCCTTTCAGTTAGTCTACAAGGCCGCTTTCTGGTAATGATACAGAAGGAAAAGCTCACTTCAGAGTTTATATGAATTATATCAGCATTCACATTCTGGAATAATTTTTTTCTGTTGTTGAGTACTGAGCAGAATATCTCTTTGAAACTGAAATGACTACAGAAATGGATAAGAAACAAATGGACAGCTGAACAGTAAAAAATAGCCAAGAGCAGATGTTATGCAGGACAATGTAAGGATGCAATAGCTGAGTTATTACTGGGGTATGCAATTTCTTGCCTGAAACTGCCTTAGTAAAAGGACTTGAGACTGCCAAATGGGATGTCAGTTTATAGAAATAATTCCAGGGATGATTTGAGGAACTACAGACCTGTGAGTCTGAAATCTACAGTGCACATCAGTAGCATGTTTAATGAGAACAGGAATAATACACATCTGGAACTACTCCCTGTTTTTGTCCAATGAAGTATTGCTTTATAAATTCAGAGTAGTTTGAAAAATAAAAAAACACGTAGATAAGGATGATCTGGTAGGTACCATCTACTTGGTTTTCCAAAAGGCTTTTTACAAAATCCCTCAGTAAAGATTTTTAGAAAGTTAACATCTGTGGCCTAAAGGGGAATTTTTCTTTAGATGAATATCTGAATGAAAGACAGAAAATAGAGGGTAGGAATAAATGTTTAGTTTCACATTGGAGGGAAACCATAAAAAGATTTCTTCAGAGACTGTTCGGTATATTGAAAATGTCTTGGAAAAGGGACAAGTCGAGCTTGCTAATGATAGTTAGTCACCCTGAACATCAAAGGACAAGGGCCAAATGTGGCGGACTGCAAGCACATTTTATGTCACTAAGCAACTAAGCAATAAAATGGCGAAGGAAATTCAGTGTTGAACAATTTAAAGCAATATACATTGGAAAATTCTAGCTTTATATAAAAAATTAAGGGCTCTGTGGTGGTCTTTATAGTCAGGAGTGGGATGTAGTTGCAAAGATGGATAACTGAATGTAAATGTCATAAGTACTGAGTAATTGTCAAAAAGGCAAGTAAAACATTTAGACTTCCTTTTTAGGAAAGGAATAGAACAAACAGGGAACATCGCTACACCATTATATAATGTCAAGCTCTTCCTATGTCCCAAGATTTTCAAGTTGTGGTCTCTTTATACCAAAACAGACGCTATAGGTATAATTCATGTTCTAGGCAATGAGGTCTTGAAAAGAGATTTAGATTTATGAAAGTACTAGTGACATCAGGTTTTATTTCTTGCATTGCTCAGAACATTTGTATATGGTTTTAGCTGACATGCTTCTGTACTCTTACAGCTTTATTTTATGGGGGGATATCTTTTTTTTTTTTGAAATGAAATGAATTACTCAGAAAAACATACCATTTGCATTGATTGAGTATTTTTGATTCTAAACCACAGCAGGATTGTGAATGTTTGTTGGGTAGCAAGGCTTCTTAATGGTGATGAGCATGCCTTCTTTTGCCATATTCAAAATTTCACAAATAAATCCACCTGAAATACAAACCATCAAAACACATAGAAGTAATCCTTCTTTCAGATATTGAGATAAAACTTTTGATAGAGGTAACAAAATTTAGCTGATAAATGTGCAGGAAATAATGTCAGCAAGTATACAAACAAAATTCTAAACAGGATGTGACCAACAAGCATGGTTTCAAATTATTTAATTTTGGCAAGAAAAACAGTCAGTAAACAGCCTTCCTTATGCAATTTTGAGATCAGAAGTTTTTAACAAAAGGAAGTAGCTACCAAACAACATGGACTTAAATTGTGAAATTCATTGCCAAAGAATACCACAGAAGCAAAAAATATAATGCTCTTGCAAAATAATTGTACAAATTAATGGAAGAAAATGTCCACTAAGTGCTACTAAACCAATGACTTGTATATATGTTCCAGCCCTTATAGTCCTTGATTTGCAGAACTGGAATGATGTACAAGTGAGTGGTGTAAGTCTTACAAGCATTGCTTTTGCTCAAAATAACAAACTTTATGCTCTCCTACTCTGGCTATTGTATTTCACCACTAAATAAAAAAAGAAATACTAGCCAAATTTAAGTTTAAACAGAAATGGTCTGAATCACCTTTCCTAATCGGCAGCCTACTTTTAAAAATATGTATAACTAAATAAATAAGAAAACAGAAAAATTAAAGCCTTTTAACAACATCTACAACAATCTTTTAAGTATAGGCTGCATCATATGTAAGAGTTACAACATTCAAGCAGTGCTATCTGACATTTGCAGTTAATACTTACCACATTAACAAAAAATTAAAGTTGAGTTCTTCCCACTCCCCATGCATCGTTCTGCTCTCCTACTATAAGTGCTTTTGGGGAGAAATTGTGATCTGAAGAGATGTTTAATTCCTGAAAGAACTCCTTTTATTCACAGTGGAAGACGCATGAATTTTACAAATCTCTACCAAAAAAAGTTTTTTGTTAATAGTTGGTGAAAAAAGCCTAAGGAAAATGTGTACCTAATCCTATTAGCTGACTTAATATAGAATTATTAAAAGCCTTGATACACAGGATTTAACACAATCTTTCTAGCAGGGTGTGATGTAATCTATTTTTGTTCCTCTGCTAGCAGATGGCTTACCTTTAAGTAATTTCCAATATGTTAAGAGATCAAAAGCCATCCTTACACCACTGAGGCAGTAATCGTTCCTCTCTGCTGGGGGTTGCTTGGGACTGCAGTGGGGATATGCAAAGGCTGCTGGCATTTCCAAACATAGAAGGCCGACATTTCTTCACACTTTGAAGTTAATAATCCTTCAGAAGTTGAAAAACTGAGAGATTTTCAAAACCCTTTTAATGTTCTATATGCCATGTGCTAAAGTAAATATCTGCAAGTAATCATTGAAGACTAGTGCAAGGAAGAGCTTCCCAACATGTATGCTGCATGCAAGTTCTGCTGGACTGTGCAGTGCACATGGTTGTGCTACTGGGTACAACCTTCCTGGTTTGAGAACACCATGTTTATTTAGTGGCCACAGTTTTTGCTCTTCTTACATTAAAAGTAACAGAATAAATGGTATTATCTCAATATGACTTAGAAGTAAGAAACTGTAAATTGACATTTTCCAAAAACAAAGGGTGCAAAAGTTAGTTCTCAGAAATAATAGTGAAAGGATCCGTATTTAAATGTTCCGAAACCTGACTCATAACAAATATTTAAATAATTTAGAATTAAGTTTGGAATTAGCTTAACCTATATGAAAGTCTAATGTTATTGAAATAACTGAAGGCCACTTCATGTGAAATTAAAAATAATACTTGAGCTGGGTGTATTTATTCTTGACATTTTAAGCGTCTGACCATTCAAGAGAGAAGTCGGTGACTAAACACCTGGAAAAATGTTTGCTTCTGCCAGCTGTATCTTCTCCACAGTTGCAGTGAATTTTTTTCTGTGTTTGGACTACTCCAGGTCATTCATTCAAGCCGAGAAAGTGATCAAGTACAGAAAAAACAAGAAAGCTTGCTTTCTTCTTTCAGTATATGAATAAAAATTGAGTGGTAGAGACTTGGATGTATTAGATTTAAACTCTTAAAGAGTAGAATGATGAGAACACCTCAAAAGCATTAATGAAATGCAGGCAATATGCTCCTAGTCCATTTTAACATATTTTGATAATAATAGTCATTAGTTTCTCGAACATTCCAATTATCTAAGACAGGTTTTTATATCAGTTTCCTGCACACATCCAGAAACAATTTATAGGCTAATAATGACCGAAACTTTAATTATCTTGTTGGTAGAAGCATCGTATACTATTTTATCAGCATAATACAGTACAAAATGAAGTCAGAAAGAGGTACAGTAAGGTATATCATTATAATCACATGCTCTTGAATGCCTGCTGTCAGCGCAGCACATTGTGCCAGGGTGACCTGAGGTACCCAAAGCTGTCAGTAACATCTGGAAGCTGAGCCAGATGTGTGCCTCCCTGTCTGGTGGGGTACATGGCTCAAGCAAAGTTGCCACTGCCATCTTGTCTGTGCATCCTGGAAGCAGGGAGGATCAGGAGGGCTCATGAGCTCCTCTCTGCTGCGTTCAAGCAAGTGCAGAAACCTTTTTCACTGTTTAACTTCCCCAGCAGGAGAATTGACTCAAAGAAAGGTTAGGGCAGGACCATGTCAGGGTTCTGCAGTGCAAAGAAAGGAATTATGCTGACATCATGTCCAGAAGTGTTGCCTCAGTGCAATTTACTTCTGCCAAAGTTGCAGTGATGTGATAATGGTTTCAGTGTGCTCACAGGCTCCAGAATCAGCTTCATCTGTCCAGGCATCCCCCTCCCTATTTGTCTCTTCTTTCCCTTCAGGATCTTATCTGTTTTCTTGTCTTTTTCCTCATATTTTAAACAAGTCCATAATTTTTGTTCAGTACTGTTCACTAGTTAGTCTTCAAAGCTGAAGAGCCTTCTGTTTTATCCGTTTTCAAGTTAGGAAACTGAGGCTCAGAGCAGAGATGTGATTTGTTCAACATAAGCCAAGATCCTTGTGCTTTAGTCAATCACCTTTGCTTCTCCCCAAGCTCTCATCTTTTAATAAAATAGTCTTTGCTTTTACTTCAATACTTATTATTAATGAGAAAGCTACACTGAGGGAAAGGCTAAAATTACCTTGAAGCCTTACTGGCCAATGTTTATAAAAATGAAATCTCTCCAGTGAGGTGGATTCAAACAACAGGTTCGACCAACTGATAATGTGACCACAGAGGGAAAAACAGTCAACCATCACATTAGGAAGGCATCCTTGTATAGCCAAGGGAAATCAAAAAAGATTTCCTTTGGAATACACATCTTGCAGAAATACCTTAGTGCAAAGCCATCTCTTTCAGGTATGTCAGCATGGGAAATAAAAGTCTAAGTTCTCAATAGGTGTCTGAGAATGAGTATGAATCTTGTAGCCATTAAAGTAGAAGAAAAAATCTTCCTCTATGATTTGCACTTGTATTTCTACTGTGTATTCTGCACAGTAGGAGAGTGTATTCTGCACTCTTTCCACATCTAAGCTGGTTGGGATACCCAAAGGAAACAAAATAATTCAGTTCACAATAGGCTATAAACAGAGACTATCTAGAGTTCATGCCAATTAGAAAAAGGAGTATGTCCTCAAGTTTTATAGCTCGATGTCTCAGATTTAAGTCCCTCTCTGAGAACAGGACTGCAAAAATACAGGCATCTTAGCAGTGCTTCCCAGGTATGCTTGCTGCCTGAAATTTCAACTGAGGAACCTCAGGCTGGCATATTAGCAAAAGCAAAAGGCACCACTTTCTTTTAAGCACAGCACAGGGAACGATTATGCACAAAAATCTCTCTGATATATATTCCAGCACAGGCCAATGGTACACAAGCCATGCCATCCCAAGGTGTCTGGACATGAAGGGCTTGTCAAAATGAATATGAGATGACTACTGTGAGTCTGTATATATAGAAAAAAGCATAGCACAGCAGTGACTGCATAGCACTTTCTGTATTCCTACTGTGTACCAGGCAAAGATTTTTCAGTTCATACATCATTCACAACTTGCTATAGGGATTCCACAAAGCCAGTACATATCCTTTACACAAAGGAAGGGGGAAAAGAAGAAATTCAGAAAAGAAAAGATTCTGAAAGTACGTCTGCTGGATGAGTAGTCAGTGTCAGAGGCACACACAAAGCTTAGCAAAATAAATAAGCAAGCAGTGACATCGCCTCTACTCCATCCAAGCCACTATGATACAAAGCACTACCTCTGGTATTACAGAGTATCTTCTTACTGCAGAGCAAGCGAGCAACCTCTGAAAGGCTTTCTCCATTGTCCTTCCCCTCCACCTCCCCAAGAAGCATTCACACTATTTGGTATACAAATGGTAAGAAAAATGGAGAGAATAAAAGGTAAAATAACATGGAATGGAGCATGGTTTAGATTCAATTCACCATCTTTACCAACCAACAAGGAAAATATCTCATCTTGGACACTTACTTAGATTCTTCTACAGCCCCTTCCAAGGGCCACGTCTTCGCTCTTCAGCGGCTATTGTAGGAACTTGTAAACAATAGAGGTCAATATGGATGAACCGTGGATAAGTGTTTTTGCCTTTGCTCATTAAACACAGCACCTATTATCTTGGCCATGCATTGAATCACTTTTGCTGAATAATGTTCTTCAGAGGAGGTCCTGCACAGGTACACACACAGGAACATCCTCTCACTAATCGACCTATATGAGTGAAAGAAAATCAGTCATACATAGTAAAAGCAATTCAGAAGGCAAGTCTGCAATAAAAAAATTCAAAAGCAGAGGCAAGACAGAGCAGATTAACATCGATCCAGATAATCTTTTCTGATTAGATCACTTTTGGGGACTGAAACAATAAAAATAATTTTTTTTTTTTTTTTTTTTTTTTTTTTTTGCACAAATCACTTGGGTCCCCAGACCTGCATGAAGAGGAGACCAAATACGAACTACCTTTCTTACCCTTACTTGCCTAAAAAATTAGTTAAGAAAGTATAACGGTAGCTACTATGATTGATGGTTACAGGTAATGTCCGTTGTTGTTTTCCTTTAAGCATCATCCTTAATCCGCTGCTTAAATAAAGCTTGCTAAAAGGAAAATGTAAGGGCTTCATACAGCATGAGTTCTGTGCCATAAGCAGTGGTTAAAAAGTAGTTTATGGATACTATATCACACACAAGGCAGCACTGCAGCATAGTGCCAAGCCCAGATCTAATCTTGAAATGTGTTTTAACTCTGAAATGAATACTGTATTGCAGACTGCCTGCTAGTTTGGTTTCAACCATATTTTATCTCCTGGGGTTCTGAGCTGATTGTAGCAGAAAAAGGTGCCAAGACAGTCTCCTGTATTAAAATATATGGGTTACATATGCACCAAGTTTTATACACAGTTTAGACTTAAACATCAGCAGCATAACGCATATTGGGATGTAAACTGTTTTCAGATGTGTCTATGGGCTCGAGTGGAAAGGAAAATATTAGTGCTACTCAAACTGATGGCAGTCAGGACCCAGAAGGTGAGCTACAAAGTTCTGAAGGGGAGCTGCTGTGTTTCTCAAAAGCTATAACCCTGACATCGGGGTTAGCTCTGTTTCTCCCTTATACAGCAATGTGTTGCATTATGGCTGTCTAAATATTCCTGGAAGCATTTCAGAGATTTTGTGACCCAGATGTGGATTATGTGTAACACTAACTATGTACATGCTGGAGATGATTACACTGGGAGCATTCAGATTCCATTCTGCACGTGTAGTACTGAAAAGAAACTTGACTTGTACTTATGAAATTCCTTTTGACCATAAGAAAAACAGAAGGAAACCCCCTTTGGAGACTTCCATAATGGGAAACAGGAAACAGGGCTGTCAAGAATGGAAAGTTTGCAGCGCAGGAAAAACAATGGACTCTATAAACATAAATGCCATTATCAGATACTCTGCAACGGCCTTGCAATAGGTCTAAAGTTGAAAATATGCAGTGGTTTGTGTTTTCATTCGGATCTGAAGATTGGTTTATGGGTTATTCCCGTTCTATTGAGATCAAGTGGTATTTTTATATTGAAAAATGGGCATAGGTTAAAGCCCAGGGGTAGTGGTTTTTAAAAAGACTCTTTATGAGAGTTTTCAGCATCTTGATTCATTTCTGCTCCTTGTTTTCGCATTTCTTCACAATCAAAGCATTTGAATTGGAGCAGTTGTCATGAAGATTAGTTGGGTAGCAATACAATGAGTTTTAATGATAGCATTTAAATATTAAAAACAAGATCCTGGTATTTCATAGTTCCTTCCATGGTTTTATTTTCTCTGCAGAACTGATAAAAGCACAGATTTTTCATTGACATGGAGATTTCATTCAAAGGAAAGTACAGCAGCTTTTTGTTTAGACTTCAGTTAATAATGCTCTTCTAGGGCTTCTCTGAAAGCAAGAAAACACAGAGGATTCCAGAGTCTGTCTTCCTCGTGCTTGAGGGCTGCTAACGAAGGGAAACAGAATAGAATCATAGAATGATTTAGAGGCTGATTATTGGTTCAGAGTATTCCTGAAGTGTACCACAGCTAACTGCTTGTAAAGGTGCTGCTTGCAGTCCTGCTTTAGTGCAGTTCAAAAAAACTCAGCAGTCTTTCGGGAACACATGGCCTCTTTGGCTCTCATAGAAAGCCAAACCAATCTCAGGACAGCTTTTGCTAGTTTATATTTATACCTTAAGGTCTACATTTCAGCAAAATTCACTAGAATACGGTAGCCAAGCCAGAACCTCTTCTGTTTTCAACTCCGGTTCCGGTATTATCCAGATAACTGCTATCACCACTCACCTTGCTAAAGGAGGTTTCTAGCTTCTTTGCACTGATGATAGAGAAGGTTCTAGAACACATCAACAGGTCAAAACTCGTGTCCTTGACCTGCAGGTTTTGAGTAACTGCAAGGGAGGAAGGAGAGACCTGATTTAATGTAGATGCTTACATTGCAGTGGTCAGTTTCAGTGGAATCAGGGCATGACTGATCTCTCTCAGCCTGTATAAAACCATTGTTTCTCTACATTGACTGTAAAGTAGATTTGTGACTAGTTTGGACAAATACATCCACAATGTAAATGTCAATATATGGGTCAAATATCCACCCCTCACTTACACTTGCTGTGTACATTTAGGAGCTCAAGGTCATCCTCATGGTTCAGCACAGTTGCTGTAAGAAAAGATGAATTCAGCTCAGCCTTTTCTGAAGCACTGACCCTCTTCTGCAAACACAACTAAACTGTAAATAGAGCAGGACAGGACCAGCTCTCTTATGAATGTGCTTCAGCTGCAGAAGATTTTAGACAAATGATCTATTCCCGTCCAGGTGGGATATGCGCATCCTGGGATTTCCATTACCTTGGGGTAATGAGTAGTATGGGGCTCTGTTGCATGCCAATTTATTTCTACATGACTGTTACAGTGAGAGTTGGATGTTGCTCTTGGAGATGGCTTAGACCTGACAAGAGATCGTGTTACTTACTGGAACTACTGAATGTATCACTTATCTTTTATCTTTAGAGATATTTAACAGCTTTTTTTTTTTTCATTCTCGTGTTTGAAATCATAAAGTTGGTGAATTATCAATACTTTTTACTGTGCTAAAGCCAGCATCAAAGATCTAAAAAAGTCTTCTTCCTCAAGAACAGAAAATAGATATTTGTATGGCTTCTAGAAAAACCTCTCTCACTTCAAGCAAATTCATTGGCAATATTTTGATCTGATTATCAGATTACAATGAATTGAGAGATATAGTCTTTCATGAATGAATAATGTAATTTCTGTGCAGTACAAAATATTTCTATTCTTTCTACTGTTCTAACATTCTTCTTAAAGTGATGTGATTCAACCAAAGCTAAATGGATTAATAAAAATCAGCAAGTATACTAATGCTAAGCAGAACCAAATAGTACTTGTTCCTCTTTCAGATACTGTTTGCTCTTCTACCCTTCTCACACTGCTCTTCATCCATCCCAGGGAAATGGCTGCCAATGTCCCTTGGGTGTCCACAGCCTTGGTGGCCATCTGTGCATGGGAGGTCTCTGCTGAAGGAGGCCCTGTTTCCCTTGGCTCAGCTAACAGGGTTTCCACTCTCTGTGCCTGGGAACATCTGTGATGTTCAGTATTCCCACTGTGCCTCAGGACTGATCCATAGTCATCTTCCTGGCCTCTTACTTTCAGTTTCTTCTCTTCTTTCAGGACTCTGAGCAGATGAGAAACTGAGCAGCTAAGTAAAGAGAGCATAGAAAGGGGCATTTGCCTTTGCAGTCACCTCTTATTCTGCACCATTCCGGATGGTTCTCCTGAAATGGTGGTTAAAAAGCGGTGATTATGCCAAGAGGACAGCTGAAGGTTTCAATTTCTCAGAGTATTGTCTGCATTTTTTAGTTCTGCAGTTCTGTGGAGGTTTTCCTAAATGAGCTGTGACTGAGGGAAGTACAAAAATTAACTGACTCTCTTCAGGATATAAAGTGTAAAATTAAAGCTATCAGAAAGAAGAAACTGCTTCTAACAGCCAAAGGCTCAACTTCTGTCAGCTCAGCACTGAGGTCTCCCCACCATTGTCTACCTCAGAATTGGATTCCAGTTGCCATTTTCTGAAGTACCTCATTGACTACAGTTCAAATTTTCCTTGTGTATGATTTGAAAAGCCTGGCTATACTTTCTGCTCGCCCTAGACACATCAATTTCAATGACGCCTTTATTCTGAAATTAATGACAGCATACTTTGTGGTCCTGTACAGATCCTAGGAACAAATGACTTCAGACTGCTCTAGTCATCTAGGAGAGATAGGACCTCCACAGTGCAATTCATCTCCTCTATCTTAAACATCTGTTTTAGGATGGAATAAATCACACTCTGGAAGGCTTGTCTCTTCCCATTGACTGTTAATGGACCCTTATAACTGGCAGAGAATAAATGCCTAAGTTCTAAGGTTTAAGATTAAAGGTCAATGAATCTCATCATAAATGAACAGCTAAATGTTTCACCAAGGCTGTGTTGCCTAACCAGAAAAGGACTCTAGAGATATTTGTGTCATCATTTTCTTTAAGTACTGATGCTACCAAAATGTTGCTTTGTTAGTGCCTTAGAAGAAGAAAGAAATCAGGAATATCTTAGGGAGAACATCAGATACAATCCAGTAGCTGCCAGCAGGAGGAATCGCAAACTGTACGTATTGACTGCTATGGTGTGTTCCTTTAACTTTGCATGATAGGATTATATTAGAACTAAGATAATCTTTCAAAACTGTTTATGAAATTGACACTAATGTAAAAAATGAAAGAAATAAAAGCATTAATTTTGGACCATAAATAATGAGGCATCTAAAGCCATCTACATCTTCTACCAAATCAAAGGGCTTGTTGCACAAGATTGCATTCTATTCTTGGAAGTGTCTGGGCGGTGCGTGCAACTTAGTCACTGTGAAAGATTAAGTAAGAGAACCTGAAATGCTGCTATTGCACAGTAATGCCTTCTTTACACTGAAGAAAAAGTCTGAAGTGTGGTAGGGAATCTTTTCAAAATTCTCCCAGAAATAGGCCTTTTAGCCATGGGAGAGTTATCTGCCTTGAAAGACATTTTTCATTCCCTGTCATCCATCTGTTCCGGAAGAAAAAAAAAAAAAAAAAAGAAAAAAAAGGCAGCAGATTTTTCCACAGATAATTTAGAAGGGCAAACATTAAATATTTAAGGGAAATTTCCCAAGAAATGCAAATGCTCATACATAAACAGAAAAATAATTATTTACCTCTGTATGTAAGGTATAGTACTCAAAGTTTTTCAAGGGTGTTGAAAACCTTGAAGCTATGATAGCGAAAAAAAGAACAGAAGCACAAATCTGGGATGCGCTGCTGGTGTACATGATTGATATCAGCCATAATTATTTGAGTCTTAGTTTTGCTGGTTTCAGACTGAGCATTATCCCAAAGATATAAGTATTGCTCATTTTGTTCAGCCAGTTTGGTAAATGGCAAAGTTGAGAGAAATGGCGATTTAGGGACCAGTGAGCAATGCTGCAACTGAGCTCATTTCCAGTGTTCTATGTTGCTTAGAAATACAACTTTTATCTTCTCTGAGACCTGAAAGGTTGTGCATGTACACAGGATGAAAATGATGGCTTACAGATGACAAATGTTTCAGAATAATTCGTTTAGAGAAAACCCAGCTAAAAGAAAATGCCTGGAAAGTGCACTAATTTTAAGATACACTTGGGCTTTTTAAAAGAAATGTTATAATGTGCAGTGTTTTACAGGGATTAATTTAGTCACTCTTTAAAAAGCGAGCAAAAAAGGTTTTCAGTTTTGAGGTTTCCACCTGTATCCTTGAATCTCTGTCGTGACTGGAATTCCAGGTTTGCAACCCTAGCAAGATTACTTGGGTTTGGTGGTATTTATTTACATGTCAGAAGTCCTCATCAGACAAAAGAGGGGACATTTAGGTTAGGTGTTCAAAAAAAATTCTTAGAGGGCAGTGAGGCACTGGCACTGCTGCCCAGAGAGCAGTGGGTGCCCTATCCCTGAAAGCACTCAGGGCTGGGTTGGATGGGCCCTGGGCAGCCTGAGCTGGTGGGAGCTGGGTGCTAAGAGCAATCAGCCCTTAGCAGGAGGTTGGACAGGGGTGGATTTTAAGGTCCTTCCATCCCAAGCCATCCTGTGATTCTATCCTTCTATGATTCAATGGACTGAAGTTCAGCCACAAATAAGGTCAACATCATGCAGACAGATGCCAGCTTTTGTATCTGACTGTTACGCAAATGTCCACTGCTATTTTTTCTACCTTCTTACCACCTTCAAGGAGAGAGAAACCTTCAGTGAGAGAGGTGACTTTCCAAGTTCAGGTGATTGGGATCACTCTGCAGAAGTGAAGCATTTTCCCCTTACAGTCAGTGGCAAGTGTAGCAGATGCTCTCTGACAGACAGTGAGCATTCTGTGTTGGTAACTAGAAGCAGCTACGTAAGTTTTTTAATGGAAATTCAGTGTTTAAATTGCACAAACTGGGCTAAGCACCCGAGAGATCATCAACAAATTGCAGATATTAGATACATAACTAAAGCATACTGGATTGCCATACTGGTTAATTGTCATCACAGTTACTGTTGGTCTTCTTAGTATGCACCATTTCATGAAACTGAACATCTTTGCCTGTATTATTATTTGCATGGGACCGTATTTCCCCACATATGCAATGAACAGTGACTATTGTCAAAAATCACTAAGGAATCCTTCTGTCTCTGACTCAAGTCACTGTTGCCTCTCGAAGCAGCATGGGAGGCAGCAGAGCCACTTTGCAACCTGACCCCAAGGAATCTGTTCATCTGAGAAACACAAAGAGTTAAAGCAACAGGTGTAGTATCGAAGATGACAAGCCTTTCCCACTTTCATCTCTGAGAAAAGCAGCAGCATAATGAAGATAGATAGGAATTTTACAGACAGGTAATCACACGATAACAGACCCCTGTTATTTAACACCACCAGAGCTATTTCAAATAGTGTTAGGACTTGTCTGTGCCCACCAGTATCAAGTTCTGCTAATCAGTGATCTGTAAATGTGCATGGTTCATTAGGGCCCCAAGAACAGCTGTCAGTGTCCGCTCAGGATCAGATTGCAGGATATCATTAACTCGGATTCTATATCCGCTTCAAGGCTTTTGTTACAACTAAGTCATAATTCTTTTTTTTTTTTCTTTTCTTCAAACAGGACAGCTAAAGACTAAGGTTTCTGTTTTACCTGCTTCTGTTCAGTATCATTTTAATGTGCATTCAAAAGAAAGCTGTAAATATAATGTTCATTGTAACTAGTGCAATAAAACAGAACAGTTTCATGCCTCTTGCGCAAGCCTGTGCTCAAGCTTTATAGTTGAATTGTTTTTGTGGAACAACTTAAACCCACTTTAATCCCATATCACCTGTAAAATATGTAAAAATCCATATAAAAAACCACATTATATGCTTCAGAGCAAGGTTTTCAGTTTACTTTTGTGACTCTTATCTGATAAAATAATACATTGGTTTGGCTATTATTTCATGCCTGTAGTATAGTTCTGGAAGCATAAGGCCAAGCATGCTCCTTCTCATGAACTGTACTCTAATTATAGTATGGGTTGTTTGATTTTAAGTGCTTCCTACTGCAGTAAGTTATTTATAGCAAAAATATTTTTAAAAAATGCTGGTGTTCGTTTTCTTCTTACTTTTTGAAGTAATTATACTGCTTATTTCTGCATTAATTTCAAGAATGATCAAGAAAATCAAGAAAAAAATCATATTCACAATTGCTAGATTTAGGATCATGAACAAAAAATCAACCAATACGTTAGTAGCTGAATTTTATTCAGTCATCTTGGTTATTATTCTCCTAGACTAGCTAAACAATAACAAATTGGATTCATGAAACATTCATCCAAATAAAAAATACTCAAATTCAGTAGTTTGCATGAATAATTACATCAGCAAAAAAGAGAAAAAAACACTAACAGGCTCAGTGCTGTCTATAGCATGTGTGTGTTTATAATATCCTATTTTACTCATGTAGGCTATTATACAATTACAGATTAGTAGATCAGTTATTAGATACTAGGCTGATTATTCACTACTGTTCTTCTAAGCAGATTTCATACACTCAGTATGAGTCTGACCAAAAATCTACTTACTTCAGTAAGGATTATGTTCCTAGAACAGGCTACGGAATATAATTAGTTATATTAATTAATTAAGATTAATTAGATTAGTAAAATATTAATACAAATTGTAGATATCTGGATAGAATATGATGCTAAAATTAAGGCTCCAGGGTAAAATGTGTTTTTAAAAGAAAGTCTCAGACTTCGTTGCCAAAAATTCAGCCTTTTTAATGGACCCTGTTGAAAACCCAGATCCAGCATACACAATTGTCCTGGCAGTATTTGGAGAGGAGTGGATCTGAGGCTGTCAGCCCACAATTGGACACCAAAGTAAATTACTCCAGAAGTCCATAAAATATCTGCAGCAGGAACCAGACCCTTTCATCCATACATGTACCTGTTCTTCCTCATCCCTACATGCACTCCAATGTCTCTTCACTATTCAAAAAAAAATCCCAAAATTCATAAAGCCTCTCGTTAAAAAGAGGCAGAATGCACACGAGCTATAAGAGTGAAGGTTGCTGAAACAAAGCTATACATCTCGGGGGGACGAACGTGTCATCTACAGAACCCAACTGTGTTTCAGATCTTCAATGGTCTCCTGTTTCTTCTCAAATATTTTTCCACAGGGACGAATTTAGGTTATAATAGTTGGATGCTGAAGCATAAAGCACTGACCATCTACCTTTCTGTAGCCTGGACCCAAAAATACTCCTGATCTGTCATGAGCACTTAATAGTGTAAGTGAGCAGAATTTAATGCAGTTGTGTGTGCTGTGCCCTTGAACCTATGGCTGTGAAAATGTGTTCCTTTTTGCCTTGTATAAATGATGAGCTATGTATATTTTCTCAGTGAAGGACAAGCAAAATAAGATACAGATTTAAAATTATTTCATATTATTTTTGCTTAGAAGAAAATCATATTTGTTTGCAAAAATGGAAAACATTGGTGACTGCCTTTGACAGAAACTGCAGTATTGAATTCCTCAGAAGCTGACACTGATGTACAGCCCTTGGTTGAAGGTGCCAAAGGCTCCATTTTAAGGTTTATCTGCAAGTGACTGAGACTTGCATCTGGCTGAAATAGCCCGGGAGCTGCCAGCACCATTCTTTTTGGACACAACAGCAGACTGATCCCCAAACCCAAGAGTACCTCAAGGGTGGCAAGCTGCAGGCAGCACCCCTGCCCCAGGGCAAAAGTGGTGGGCAATATTAGGTCCTGGTGGGATGTTTTGGAGCATCTGCCTGCTCCTGCATGTCTTTCTTGGCTCCCTGATCATTTTCTAGCAGGAAATCTGTTTGGGTAGAATCTGTCTGGAGTTTGCAGTCTGCCATCCTCCGATGACAATTTAGATGGAGCAGAAAATTAGTCTGAAACCAATTTATCACTGAAAGATTCTATTAAAGCAAAACAAAACAAAATTGTTAGTGGGCAAATTAGTTTAGTTCCAATGGCCTGCAGGTATTGCGGAGCCAAGAGGCCTGTGGCTTGGGAAGGGAAGGATTTCTCCCAGCTGGGGATGTTGCCACAACAATGAGAAGCAGATTGTAGGTCATGTTGTGTAAAGTCAAACTTTTGTCCCTGTTGGAAGAGCTCAGCACAGAGCACCAGCCACAAGCCGAGAAGAGAACTTGTTATAGATTTGGAACTTCTACCACGCTGTATGGAGACGCTTACAAGATGTCAGTAGGGACAACAAACAGAAAGCATTTATCAGTAAGACGGGAGAAAAACTGTCTCCTTTGTCTCTCTGGAGGGTAACTTCCTATGATTAGAAGCTATTAAGAAGATTTGTGGCATTTGCATGCTAGCTCTCAGTGCAGAAGATACTAGCAATATTAAAGCTGTACTACCAATACCAACTGGTAAAACAGAGTCTTGGTTGTAGAACCGGATAAAAAATTAAAAGTGATATCTGTGACTACTTTCCCTATTCACGGATTACCACCTATCACTAATAAAGCATATTAATAAAAAATATTATATCAAACTATCTGATATGAAAAGGTAAGTATCAAAGAACTAATAAGCTACAAACTGTTGTTACAAAACAAAATAGAACGGATGATGTACTGATGCTTTTGGAAAAAAATATCATCATTAGCTCTGTGGAATCACTGCTATTGAAATTCCGGTGAGACATTTTTCTGTTGCAATGCTGGGAAAGGATTAATGTCGGAATCTGCTGGCAGGACAAATCACAGCAGCATGCTTGATGTATTTTTCAAAAGCATTCATTTTAATATAGGAATCTTTCTAACTGACATAGCGTAGTCGGTGAATGATAATTAAAGGTAGTCATTTAATTCATTTAATGTAGTTGTTTTTTGTATTTTTTTCCCAAATGAAAAATAGGGCTGTTGTAAGAGAGAATGTTGCTACCCCAGCCTTCTTTTGATAAAGCAATAACAAGAGACATAACAAAATGCTGTGATAAAAACAAAGTCTCAGCTCTGAGCCTTTTCTTACAGATTTTCTTGCAGCTGTGGCCAAAATTATAGGAGTTTTCCACACACCTAACTCTGGCTTTAATTTACAGTAAGTAGGCTTACCACGAGCATCTGGAAATATGTGATTTTTCTTTCATCATATTGATTTATATGACCATAATTATGACTATCATGGTGCTTGGGAAAAATGCTAGTTCTCCTGTTACCTGCTTGGATTTGCTATGTTGTGCAAAGCCCTGTAGGGCCCTCTCCAAAAGGCACAACTGCACGCTGACTCCTCTACCCTGTAGTCCTATCTGCTTTGTCCTGGATGTGTGGGAGCCAGAGAACAGGGTTGCAGGTACCTGTGATGATAGCAGCACTGCCATTCATGGGAAGCCTGGTCAGTGAAAGCATTTGGTGTAAAAATATAAGGCCTTTCACCACTGTGAAGTCAGAGCCCAAGAAGAAGACAGCTCCCTCAAGTTGTGCTTCGACTTTGATCAAAGTACAAATTTTAAGATACACTGTGTTGAAACAGAGCAATACCTGAACAAACACAAGTGTGGATATATCTAGATTTCAGCCTGTTTTTGGCATTGAGACCAGAACCCCAGATCCTAACATACTGTGCCTCTGCAAACATTTGAATTCTAGATCCGGATCTGGATCCACGTTTTGCATTTTGCGCTTGTTTCTGAATAAGTAGGAACAGCGGTATCCCACTGATCTGACATTCACAGCTACAGTCAAAGAGATGTAAAAACACAGCAAAGACAACTCCCCAGTGCTCTTAAATTCCCAAAGAAGGGACTCAAGCTGCTGCTTTGGAAGTAGCTGAGGAAGATTTTCAGATGTCCCAGTCTTTTGCATTGACTTTCCAGGCAGTTCTTTTCATCATTAAGCTCAGCAAGGATCATTAACACAGCGACTGGTTCACCTTCACCCGTGTAAAAATGTCCTAAAAAAATCCCATTGAGTTCTCTAAAGATTCAGAGCGGGAACAATCTCTTCTTCTGTGAACCTGTTCCCTTTATTGTCTTTAAATCAAGGAAGACCATTACAAGGAAAGATTGCTCTGGGACTATTTGGGGAAACTAGTTGAGGATCT
Organism: Tetrao urogallus; assembly: GCF_951394365.1. Lineage (NCBI taxonomy): Eukaryota > Metazoa > Chordata > Aves > Galliformes > Phasianidae > Tetrao > Tetrao urogallus. The sequence goes on along the minus strand of NC_136820.1, from coordinate 29,599,500 downwards.
GGGGTGCACACACTTTTACAGCAAGCGGGCCATTCCCCTGTTCTAGCAAGCTGCTAGAGTTTATTCAATGGAATTGACATATTTATGTGTCTGGCATTAGGGGGAACAGTGTGGGCTAATTTTTAACCTGACTTCCTGTTAAAATGAGTCTCACATGGCTCTGCTGTTTGTATAAGTGTGCATACTGTCTGTGACAGCATATATTTTAACTACATAATTTCTGGAATTTGACATAGATCCATTAAGTTCCTGCAAGCCGTCTGAAAATAGCTAGCCACATGATGGGAAAGATTGTACTTCTGTCTGTACTGAAGGAAATGTGTCAGTGAATCTTCCCCATATGAGAAGCCAGGGAATCCCGATGCAAGACACAGGCCATAAACTGGCAGAGTCATTGCCAGATCCATTACTTACTAAGAAATCTGTTTGTTTGTTTGTTTGTTTTAATGGAATAGTTAATTGCTAAGTTATTAAAAGCTACTTTCATTCCAATTGTAAGCCTTAGGAACTGGGAGATGCTGAAGCCCTGTAGTGTGATGGGTAGCGAGTTGAGCAATGCACTGATAGGAGCTTTATCACAAGGAGGATGAGCAGAAGACACTGTCACCTGTGGCTTCTATGCACCAACATTTGTCTGACTCAGTTGCTCAGTGGTAGCTGACTGGTTTCTTTAGAAACAAAGTCATTGGATTACCTCTATTTGTGTAACTGGTTGGGTTTCTGCCAGCCCACGCCTTGTCAAACAACTTTTAAAGATGTTGCATATTTCAACCAAGTCCACAATGGAAAAAAGCCTAAAAGACTGTTTGTTTCCTAAAGAGCCAATAAATTAGGAAACTGTCTACAAAAGAAAGATCCTGTCAGAGCCCTGACAAATCTTTCAGGCAGGGAGTTTCCACCTTTCTAGATACAAAATGAATGAATACTGTGGGTCCTGCGTGTGCTGCTCCACCCTCCTTTGACGTTCTCCACATGTGCAAAATATATAAAATAAGTGGAAAGTGACTGTTTAAAGTGGCTAAGGGCACTAAACTTGCCAAGTATATTTACAGCACATCTAAAGGTTGTTGCTAGGATCACTAAAATGTTTATTGGCAGAATATGAGGAGTGAATTTTATAAAATATTTACTTCTGGACAATAAAAAGGAGGAGAGGATGATGATTATATTTCTGAATGTCTATAACCAAAAAGTTTGCTCGGTATCAAACCCCAGCCTATTTATAAAGAAACTCAAATGTCACCCCTTCCACATCCAAATAGAAGCCAAGTTAAGGACACTTGACATCTGCTCCAGATGAAAGTCAATCATGCTCTTAATGCAATTCCACATGTATAACAACTTCCTCTTTTTTCTTTTTTTTCCACTTACCAAGTAATTACTTGGGGCATCTGGGGAGGACTGTCAGTGTAACAGCTTGGCTTGTTAAGAGAGTTTGGAACTCAAATTTCCTTTGTGAAGATGAGGGGTAATGGTTCAGTAGCTGATATCTTGCAAAGAATTATCTATTTGGCATGTGCACAGATATGTGAGAGCTTTCCTTAAGCAAAAGTTATGTTCCAGGCTCCAGTCGTTTCCTGTGACATTCTTGAAAAATGTGACTTGGTTTTCTTGTGCAACAAATCTGTAGGCTTAAAGTGCAGCAGTGCAGCAGTACTGCTCCATCACAGTCTTCTTCTTCATCTGCTCAACCACATGGAAGACCAGTCAGCACTCACGTCATTGTGCTGTTGGTAACACTTACTGTGAGGACACACGCTCTCTCAATGTACAACAGTGCTTGTATCAGCACCTGCTTATTTCACACTTCTTATGTTAGTGCAGTTGTTAAATCTATTCCATCTTTCCTTTAGCATCTACACATGCTCATCTGAGATCATGAATTCATAAGGGCTCAACACGCATCTAATAAAAACTCAAAAAAACTCTCTGCCACAGTAGCATTTACTGCATCATCGTTTTTCTTACAGGGGAGGAATTTTTCAACAGCTTGTGCAAAGTTGCGAACACAGACTTAATTAAAACCACATTCAGCAGAAAGGTATCTTACATTATGAGTGAAGGAAAGATCTGGGTAATATTAAGCCGTTGTTAAAATACACAACTAAATCAAGCTAATTGTTATTACTGGCAACCCCAGTGACAGATGAGCAGTGAAACACTTGACTGAACAGGCCTTTGGTCAAACAACTGATGTTACAAAGCTATTTGGCAGTAGACTCATGATCCCACTGAATGAAGAGATATAATGCTGACAGTAAGATAAACAATGCAATCTGTGTAAGTATCAAAAGCATTGTCCTTCCTCCTGTTCTTACAGAAAAATGCTGGTGGAATTCAGACTTGAGAAGCCCTAACACTGGTAGACTTGAGGGACAGGAGCCACAAAGGTAATCCAATCTCCCGACACAAAGTCACAATCTCTTCCATTAATTTCCATTCAATAACTCACGGCTAATGCTATTATGTTGTTACCTGTCTCTTAGGCTGAGGCACTGATGCAAACTTAATTTTGTCTTGTTCCACATGTCTTATAGTTATTTACATCTACAGTATGTATAAAATGTGATCTTTTGACTGTGAAATAGACAAACAAAAAGAAATAGAAAATGATTAAATTAAAAGAAATAGAAAACAACCACAATTCTATTTTTTCACTGCATAGTAAGAAGTGATTGACTAAGGTTCACTCTGTTAATTAACTAAGTAATTGGAAGGATAAAAGGAGAACATAAGCATTTAAGTTGACAGATGCAAGACTGTGAGAGATCTCTGATTTAGAGAACCAAACTCCAAGTAAATCAGGTCAGTCAGGATCTCAATTTTATCTTTATTTCATAAGCCGGAGTCCTCTCTGGTGCCTTCCTTTGACAAGGCTTGTCTACTGACAGTGACTTTTTGAACTCCTGTAGAAATAATAATAGAATCAGAGAATCATTTGACTTGGAAAAGACCCTTTCAGACCATCTAGTCCAACTTACCTGCAATGAGCGGGGATACCTGCAGCGAGGTCAGGTTGCTTAGAGTCTGGTCCAGTCTGACCTTGAATGTCTCCAGGAACAGGGCATCCACTACCTCTCTGGGCATCCTGTGTCAGTGCCTCACCACCCTCACTGTAAAAAAAACTTCTTCCTTATATTAAATCTAAATCTCCACTTTTTTAGTTTGAAATCGTTCTCCCCGCCCTTTCACCACAGACCCTGCTAAAGAATCTGTCTTCTTTTTTCTTACAGCCCCCTTTAGACACTGAAAGGCCGCTGTCATTTGCTTAATGTACACTCCATGGCCATGGAGATGGAAAGGGAACATTTAAGTTTTGGTACAAGTAGCATTGTGCTAGTTTTGCTCAGCAAGGTGCTCGCATACATGGTGATGGGCACAGTGGAGGAACCTGAATAGAATAGAATATGCTGTCAGCTCTATCCGAAAACACTTTCTTCCCAGTAAGGTGGTTCTGCTTGAGCCTTCATCCAACAGAAAGAGGTTATCCTTCATTTAATACAACTTAAATTGGAATAATGAGTATTGTGTCTGTATGGAGGACTCATCTAAGGCTGCAGTTCATTTCTGTGCTGGTGAGCAAACAGGAATAGTTACAGGAGGGAATACAAGTGAACAATGTTGAACAAGGCTGATGAGGTCCACAGTTGAATTGCTCTCTTTTCTAATCTCTTCGTTTCAAGAAAAAAAAAAAAAAAAAGAAGAAAAAAATAAAAAGGAAGGAATAAGACCGGAAATAAAGGACAAGTTTCTAACAGTGCATGCAATTAACTATTGAAACAGCTTGCTGTGTATTCTCCTTCATCTGGAAGGCTTTCAGACAAGGCAGGATGTCTTTCTAAAACAGATTCAAACAGAGCCAGCCTTAATGGCAGGATTTTTGTGCTGCGTAGGGGCTCAGATGAGATTTTTCTAACAACCCCTCCTGGCCACAGACTCCCAGTAAGTTTCACTTTGGTGGTTCTCAGTGTTTGCATGGTGAGAAGACCATTTTTTAATAATTTAATTCTTGGTGATTCTCTACACATATTTCCAGCATATATAATACAGTTTAAGTATCATATCAGTAGCACTGGCCTAACATCATAAATTTAAGACAGAGCTATATTATGTAAGCTGAGAACTTATCCCATAACAATTAATTACTTGAATAGCAATGTGATAGGTAACTGATTTAAAGAGAGCAATGTTAGAGTCAGGGCTGCCAGTGTACCTTCCCACCAGTAATATTTGCTACTGTTCTGATCTCCTTTCAGTGTTATTTATAGCTAATTAACTTGACTACCAGATAGCAGTACACAAACCTATCCATTGAAAGATCTATTCCAGATAGGAGATTATCTTGTTTGTAATACTGTTTGTGTTCAAGATCTTGTCAAAAAACAAGCTGGTCCTGTGGGAGGCTAGAAAATATAGTTCTCCTTTGAGATCTTAGTTCTGCTCAATGTGACTTGTATAGCAAACATTACTAAAGGTTGCTGTTTATTTTGAGTCGACATTTTCAGCCCTTACTGCAATTATAATAATTAGAAGGATCAGACACCAGGCTCTGTTTTCTTTCTGAATATTAATCCTGTTCACTGTCACTTGTAAGCATAGACCAGCGTTCTAAATAGGTTAGCTAACCAAATCTTGGAGAGGCATAACCCCAAGCCAATTCCCTGCATGTGCCTCCCAAAACATTATTTTTGACAGTCTCAAAAGGTCTCTGTTTTGATGCTTTAGACTGAAATCTGCAGTGCACAAGTACTGATCCTCAAGCTTTATCTGAGATCCATTTCTGAATTGTGTTTGTCTCTCAGCTTCTCAGTTTATGAAGAAAATAATACTGTTCATCTATAAAACAATCAGAATCCAACAGTAGAACTCAGACAATAAATCAGACCACCTGTAACTATTCAGTTAATTTTTATAGACATTTTGCAGTTCATAGGATGTCATATAATATGCAGTAAAATAGCATGGGTACTATTTTTTTCTCCTTATTTACATCACTCAAAAATGTCTTTCTTTCAACTGATGTTGTCCAAATTTAAATAAATACTTTGGGGAAGAAGGAAGAGGACTTGTCAGCAGTAATAACAATGGACCTCCAATGTTTCTATACTCTGCTCACTGCGCTGAGCAAACAAGCCTTTGCAAAACCCAAGAGATCACTCTTACAGTTCTGCCTACAGTAGGTTTTCTTATGAAAACATGCAAGAGTACTGAGGGTCTCACCTGACTGCTCAGACGTGGTTACTATTTGTTGTTTATTTTATTTGCCTGAAACCCTCCTGGTGGTTATGATGCATGAGAAGGAAGTGGTGGTGAGGATGCTTGTCTAGTCCATCCATCCCTGTATGGAGAAGACCCACCTTACTAGTTGTGCAGTAAAGGAAGGTGCAACACTGCCTTCTACCAGGATAGGAGCATGCTTGTAACCATATTAATCAACATTTTGTTTAGAAAGCAATACAGGAAAAATTAACTTACCCTTTCCAAAGGCTGATGGAGTCTAAAAAAGAGCATGATCTCCAAATAGAAATGCTGCTCTTTTGGCTGCTATCTATTAAACAGGGGTGAGGATCTGCTCACTGGATTAGCCACACCTTCTCACCTACTGCTTAATCACTGGCTCAGGCCATGACCTAGTAACTCCCATACACTGGCAAAAACTTTCACACCATCAATGTTAGCTACTTGGTCACCAGAAAAATTTTCCATTTTTGTCTTTGTCTGCATTACTCTTGGCTAATACTTGATAACAGTGAAAGCTCTCTTTCAATACATTCAAAGGATACTGCCTGTTTTAAGGAGTTTGTTATCAAATGCCAGGCTTTAGTTACTTGGGCTGAGATTTGCCTTGCCACATGTTAACTTGAGACTCAAGAATTCATAAAAATTTTTGTCACTGTTCTGACCCATTAGCAAAAAGGAGGGTGGAAGAAAAGTTATTCTTGGCCATGCAAACAACAATTCTGCCAAGCTTTTATTTAGGATAGTCTCATTCTCCCACACTTTACTGAGTGGACTTGAAACTAGGCCTAGTGAAGACTGCCTTTCCTTGATGGGTGCATAGCACCAGGACCCACTCAATGAGAAAACGGTGGGAGAGACTGAGAAAGGAATGCATTAAGGGAACGGAGCCAGAGGAGAAGGAACATGCTGTCAGCAGCCCTAGTAGCACTGCTGACTGCAGTGCAGTGGAAAAGATGCTTTCAGCCACTCTTTGCAAAATACTCCATCCATTTCTCCCTCCTTCAGCTCCGCACAGACAATAAGGATTCATTCTTTGTCACATCTTCACAGCCATCCAGAAAGAGGAAGAGAGCCACCACACCAGCTGTCTGCCTGGCAGGCACAGCCATGACTATGCCATCAGTATGCTGGGATGAGACATGCTGGAGGAGACAAGCAGAAATTTACCCAGCTTTTAGAGTCACGGTTTGGCATTAATTCACTTCATGTGCTCCCAGGAGCAGGACAAGCAAGGGGCTAATGAAAGCAGATTCCCAACAACTCTCCAGCCCAGCCTAGCTTCACACAGCCTCATGCACGTGTCTAGTGTGAAAACGGAAAAAAATAAATATGTGCATAAAATATTTTGAAAACTCATTTTGATTTTTTTTTCCTCACCATTCGTAATATTCCTTATAATTCATAAAGGTGGAATAAAAATCTCAATTAGTGAGGTGGTTTGGTTTTATATTTTTCCAAATTTCACTTTTACAAAGCGTATGAAAATCATACACAGAATTGAAGTGAAAGTATTGTCATTAAGTCTGCAATGTCAATAATTCAATGTGAATATTAGAGCTGCCAGCTTAATCCAGTCTCTCTGGCGTTTGTGTATTATAATAGCCTTTACACAGTCACAGATTATAGTGATGTAACTAATTTTCTGCAACACTTTTGGGTGTTTGTTGGTAGAAAATCAGAAATGAAGTTTGCGTTTTTTCACACAAAGCCAGGAGGTGTTGGTGTGCCTCTGCCATGGGGAAGGGAAAAGGAGAGACCTACAGGAGGCCCTCTCCATGTACTGTCACTGTCACTGGCCCCCTCTCAGCACTGACATACTCATTACAGCAGAGATGTGGACTTTGGTTTAGAGGAAGCCAATGAGCTGTATTTTGTGTGTGAGAGAATATTCTGATAATGCCGGGAGTCTCAAGGGACAAAGGGGGAGGATTTTCAGCTTATCAGGAGATAAGGAAGCTTGAGAACATTATGAAATGCTAAAACTTTCCTTCTTTTCTAGAAGAATTCTGGCAGTGTAAATCAAGCAAAGTCTTTACAATGCCTTAGTAACTCCCAGAAGCAAGGAAGTGAAGAAAATAAAATAGATTTGCTGGCTATATTTGCTTTTTATTACACTATCACATTCATATGAAACATTCTTGCAGAATGCAAGGGATACTGTACACCAGTCTGTCTGTGCTGACTTGAGCCTTGTGAGAGACAGACAGCATGATGAGTGAGGACAAAAAAGGTGAAATCTCAAGTTTTATCTGAAAGACTTCTTGGGATAATTTTTTGATTTAAAGAATATAATTAACAACTTCTGAGATAAATTCTAATTAAATTGACAAAGATTTAGGAGGAACTATGTTTTCATAAAACCGCTGCTTTCAAAAATAAATGATTTTGTTGTACTTCATCAGCCAACACAGACTTTCATCTTTTCTAAAGTTCACGTTCACCTTTGACTGAATATTTATGCATATAAACACATGTATTTCCTTTTTAACACAAATAATGTTACCTACATAGCTGTTTACGAGGAGGTGCAAACTGATGTGCTTTATACGTGTTGATATTCTATCCAACTAATTCATCTAACCTTGATAGTATTTGTAAATGCCTTGCCCTGTTTCCGTGGAAGATTAGACCAGAACAGCTGTTGCCCATCATAGTCTGTGTATAAGAAGGATGCAAAACTAGGAAGCAGCTGGAAAATGGTGATGCTGCCTTCTCATTTGAATGTGTGGTTACTTGTTGTTACTCAGGTGCCTGGAGCCTGAGGAGTTTAAAAATTTATTCTGCTTTGGAGGATCACCTAGCAACAGTGTCTGGGAAACCACTGCTCTGAGGGATTTTTTACTTTATTATGTTTTCAAGTATAAGGCAAGTGGGCAAAATCTCACACAAGATCAAAATCTAAGCAAATCAACATTAAACATCCAGCTATCACAACAACAGGAATTATAAAAATAGTCTGCCTTAAACTACTCAAATTACATGGAGAAATGATATTTCCCAAACCTTTGTGCAAAGTCAGTCTCACCTTAAAAGTTCACTGGAAATCAGTGTTGCAAGCAATATGAAATCAGATGTGATTTAAAATATGGACAGGAAGAAAATCCAGCCAGCCATTTTCCAACCCATACTGGGTTTACATTATTCAACAGGGTTAGTCCAAATCAATAAAATGCAACTATTCAAACTGGAATTTGACCAGAATATCCATCTGAATGATTTCTACTGCATAATTTAAAAAAAAAAAAAAAAAAAAAGAAAGTTACTATTTTGAGAGCTGGTCCCAAAAATACTGCGGAAAGGTTGGGAGATGGGGTTGGCTTTTTTTTCCCACTTCACTCATTTTAATAGTCATTGGATTATTTCCAAAAATGTTTCATAAAGGCTTCATTTCCAAAACAGATCAGAGCCCTCCCACACTGGGTTGTGGTCCTGTAGGCTGCCAGGGGAAGGACAGCCGGTACTTATCACATCAGGATCTGCGTGTGAACGTGATAAGGGAATACAGAGCAAACATTTAGTGCATTTCTCAGTTCTCAAGACTTTAATCTTGGGTCTGTGAGAAAAGTAGGCCACATACTGTGGATGTCTCCATTATCCTGTGGGGACAAAATGTATAACAGTGTGTTTTGACTTAGTATGCCTGTAGGAATTTCTGCATACTCTCTGTTCCTTTTTCTCTTTCACACACAGAGGGAATATTGGTTCTTCAAATAACATGATGTATTAGAAGGCTTTTAAAACTAATCTGAGCCAAAGAAGCACTGACAAATTCTTCCGTTTGGTGTATATGGACTGCCATATTATCACGTTCAACTATTCAATTAACTGTGGTAATAGCAGCACGCTGACATGTAAATATGTCAGGTGAATAAAAAGATGTTTTGAAGTGCAAAATGTTTGGAGTAAGCTGAGGGGAAACAAGTGATTTCTAAGTGTGGGTTTCTAAGAGTGAGAGCAGCTGAGTTCTCCCCACTCAAAAGAATTCTCACTCCAAACTCATTCTCTAATAAACTCCAAGCACAACAAGATATAAGGTGCTTACTGCCACTGATTCAAGTGAAATCAGGTGTTAGTTATAGTCTCCAGCTCACAAAGGGGAAGGTAATGGTCAGTCAGAGGAATGTTAGAAAACACATGGAAGTCTAGAGCATCAATCTTCAAAATAGAGCACAGATGGAACAAAATAGTCAATCTTTCCATTTATGCTTCGATTGCAATGGCTGCAACATTTATTTGCAATATTTGATTGCAATTGCAATATTTGTTCCTGTGCAGGCAGGGTGGGCAGGCTGCACCTGGTTCATAATAAAGACAACATTTTGGCCTTACTTTTGTGAGCTGTGCAGCCAGCCATGGTTAGTAGCAATGTCACAGTGGTATGTAGAGCTTCTGCCACACCTTCATCTTCTATTAGAAGGACGTATGATCCCCTCCTCCCAAAACCAAACTTCAAGTGGCAAGTTACACAAAGATGGGTAAAATTGAAGTGATTATCATTAATTTACACACAGGAAGTCAAGGCAAGAAACACCTTGAGATAAAGACAAAAGTGTCTTCAACTGTAGGATTCACCTCATCCACCTCAGAGCTCCTGTTATTGTCAATAGTGAGAAATACATGTAGGCAGATGGTCATATTCTTGCATTATTCTAGGTGAATTTAAAGCATCTAAAGGGATGTCGTACTGAAGGTCCAAGTCATCTGAAGTACCTGAGCACCTATATGCCTCTTTAGCTTCTTTAAACATACACGTATATGTGCATGTCTATAAATATATTTTTGTTTTTATGCTTCACAAAACTAACTTAGCTCCTGGCTCAGCTGTTTTCTGAGATTCCCTCTTCCAGCCATCTAATTTGCCTTATTCATTGCAATTAGTTGACACGCAGTTCATGACTGAGGATCCCAATATGATGTAGGGCATCCAGGGATTAAGTGTCATGACACTTCACGTTGTAGCATTTTATCATCCTTAATGGTCCATGTCACTTGCAGAGAAGACTCTGCAAAAGGCTGGAGACACTGCAAAGCAGATGCTCCTTGGTGCCTGGGCCAGATGGAGTGTGCAGCCCAGATCCATAGCTATAGAACTTGCCTTCCCACATTTCACTTTATACCTTTAGAAATACATGCCTAGAAATCTTACAATGTTTAAAGAAACCTCTTTATTCACTGTCCAGTTTTCTCCTTCATTTTCCCCTGTTAGTACCACTGTCAGCAAATGCTGATAAAGTCCTTCAGATGCCTTTTCCTAGTTGCTGACATTTTCTGGTCTAGTATCTCTTTCACTTGGGATCAACTATGTCGCATAAAAGTTATCACTTTTTCTCTTCATGCTGTATCTTTGTACGTTAATACAGCACAGCACAAAACAAGAAGGCCCAATCCATGCTGCTTACATAGTCCCAGGGCTATCCTGTTACCTGAAAACTGCTCTGGCATTGCTGTGGTTCTGATACACCTAGAGCATTGTGCTGAAGCAAAGGGACTGGAAGACAAACCAACTCTTTCCCTTGCCATACATTATTTTCCTCTCTGATGGTGTGACCATCACTGCTCTGCTCTATTTCCATGGCTACTTCACTGAGAGAGGTAACTATCTGAATAGAAATTTCTTTCCCCGCTTCATTTGGTACCATGGTGGTACAAAAATACTCTGCAAGTACATACAGATCTTCATCTGATCCTTAGGTCGATAAGTGAAGCAGGTAGAGAAGAATGCTGTATCGTGCTTAATATACTTTTTCCTCAACTTTTGTGACTCTTGTGTCTTTAGGGATCATGTGACAAAGATGCAGTTTCTAAACACAATTTTCCGCAATTATTGCAATGGGAGTTTCATCTCGGTAGGCTGGATTGCAAAACAGTAACACCTTTAAGCTAAAAGAAGAGAAGTTAATTATCCTAGTGGTGTTTGTTTACTTGTAGCATTTCCCTCAGATGCATCCTTCTTTTTCAGGACCTTACTTTATCAGCTTCCCATGTCATGGAACCCAAAGACTTTTGGGATCTTCTGGAGGAGAAAAACTGGCAGAATAGAGACAGATGCAGGTTAGAAGTCTTGGTTTTGTTTATATCACATCTTCATTGAATGAAACAAAGGGTGCTTTATCTCTGGAGGGTAAAGCTGATGTAAGCTTTTTCCATAAAAACACAGTGGAAACAAGACAGAGAAGTCCTGAGGCTAAAACTATTCTTTGTCATCAGAAATTGTTTAGGAAAGGTTCCTATGGCCACTGCAGGGCTGCCTTGTGTCTCTGTCAGCCTCATTAAGGGGTGAGTGTGTCCTGTCACTCAGCTTCCAGCTTTCTCTCTGGCTCTTAGTCCAGAGTTTTCCATCTGAGAAAGGCCCTGGGGAAGGACTGTTATTTTACTGAGAAGTAATTCAGGGAAGGCAATAACAAGCAGAGAAATTATATGCAGAACAGTAATTATTATGTGTTTGTTATACTGTTACCAAAACAAATTAACTGACAGAAACTCCCACATTTTTGTTTCAGGAAATAAATCAACCAATTGATAATTAGTTTTCCAATGTTTTCTAGGTCTAATTCCTTAGTCATGTATCCTGCACACCATGGGTACTACCAAAAGAGAAATGATAAGTTGACTCATATGCAGCTGACATTTTTCTGACAAGAGGACCAAAGATGCCATCTCTGGGTGAAGATGAGAGGGAGACAAAGTATAAGGGAGAAAGGAAATATACCTTCCTCTTTTTTCAGTTTCAACATGATTTCTCTGTGGGCAGCTCCTGATGGAGGGGAGGAGAAAGGGAGATATCCATTATTCTCATTATTCTTCCTCTTTATTAGATGGCAAACTGGGACAAAGAGAGTTGTTATCAACCCTATCAACTCTTTGAAAGGGTTGATAACTGCAGGACAAGGGGAAATGGTTTTAAGTTGAGGGAGGGGAGATTTAGGTTGGATGTCAGGGGGAAATTCTTTACAGAGAGAGTGGTGAGGTACTGGAACAGGCTGCCCAGAGAGCCTGTGGATGCCCATCCCTGGATTGCATTCGATGGGGCCCTGGGCAGCCTGGTCTAGTATTAAATGGGGAGGTTGGTGGCCCTGCATGTGGCAGGGGGGTTGAAGTGTCATGATCCTAGAAGTCCCTTCCAACCCTGGCCATTCTGTGATTCTTTGAGAGTATTTCCTTCCTTCTCTTGCCCCAACACATTTGCCAAGCAGGACGAATGAAAGACAACTAGCCATAATGAATTATTCTGTCCCAAAACCAAGGCAAAGACCTGAATCATGTTTCCTATTTTCACACTCTATTTTACAGAGATACAGAGCCCTTAAGGCTCAGCATGTATCCAGCAAAAGATATATTCAGGCATTATTACTTGAAATTCTATACTGATTATTCTTCAGGGACAATGAGAATTAGAGGTGAAATAATCCTGCCATATCATTCTTGAAGGATCACAAATGCCTTCACTTGCATTAATTAAGCTTCCCAGCAGAGTTGTGTGTAGCTGAGTAAAATGCAGTATGAAGAGATTAAAGGTCCTGTTTTCAAATGTGGGCTCCCAAATATAAGCAAGTTCCTTTTTGCATCCACATTTGTGAGCATTTTCCTGAGGACTTCATCAGTCTGTGGAATGATGTTACAGCTGCCCCTGCAACACACCTCCTCAATGTTGCTTCTGAGCCATAACCACAAAAATACTTTTCGAAAGCTATTCCAAGTCATGAGGAGTGCATTAGTAACTGTAAGTTCACCTTGAGAATAATCTGTTTTGAACCAACATTTTGGGAAGGTTTAGAGGAATGTGCTGGTAGTCGTTTTGGGATCTCATTCCTTCCCTCTTTTTGGCTAGCCGGGTTTTGTTTCTTGAGCAATATAGTCTTCAGACAGGGGATTACTGGGCTGGTGAATCCCAACCAAAAGAATGCGCTTATCCTGCTGGTTAAATCCTCTTGGCAAGAGCACTCACTCACCCTTCAGTGTAAAGCACCCAAGACCATTTTCCAGAGGATGGGGTCTGCTGACTGGTGCGCCTTTGTGGGTGGGAGGAATGACATAACACATAGCAGACAGGGAGTGGTTATTCTGAAAGGTCTCACTGATTTTATATGGTTCTGCATCCAGCATGGTCTGACCCCATGCATGCTGCTCACACTGGTGTGTCCTGAGTGCCTGAGTGCTGCACAGTGGTCAGAGCAGCATCTGCCCGTAAAGTCCAGACAAAGGTGGAAAATCCTAAAAATCTGCTCAGACAGGATTTTTGTTTAGATAAAGACCTGTCCAGAAGAATTTATGTTTTCAGTCACATTAGGAAAATTGTGCTGTACTAGTACAGCTTGTTTTATTTGAAGGGTAAAATGATTTCATTATGCCAGTACAAAGCAAGCCTGCTTGTCCAACTGCGCCTATACTAAGCGTTCTTCTTTCCCATAATGTACTGGAATCCCTATACCAGCATTCCCAGTGTAGATACAACCTGTGTTTCAGTCATTCCTCTCCAAAACTGGGAAAAAAATCCCTAAAAAAGGGTGTGGTGAGAATATAGTCATCAATGGATGAGAACTGCTTTTAGGTCACAGAGAAAGTCCTATTACACAAAACGTTATAACTCAGTGGTTTGCATAAAGCACTTGCGTAAGTGGTTTATGGGTTTATAAAAGCATATCTCACAAACAAAATAAGACTGCTTTGAGTATTTGGGAATGATGCCTTACTAAATGTGACGAAAATGAAATTCATACAATACTCATCAGTCAAATATTTCAGTTTAAATTTTTTAGAGAGCATTCTTAATCGTCCTCATGATGTTACAAAATTTCTGCAGACCAGCTCTTCATGTGTTTCAAAGTTTCCTGTTATTGTATCTATGGATGGCAAGTAGTAGCTCTGTATGAATGCGGAAAGTCATTAAGACAGCATGTATTTCTTTAAATAGAAGAGACAGATAAAAATTGAAAGTACAGACTAGTTATTGAAAGCCTTCAAATAAAAGTTTTGTTTCCTTTTTCTCAGCTTAGACTGCCATTCCATATTTGTTTTGTAAATGATTCGTATTTATTAAATAGATAAATAATCATTATTAAACACCAAGGCCTGCCTGGTTTACCATTTTCTACACATTGCAAATGCTGTTGAAAGCATTCCTATCACTTAATAACTTCTTAAAAATGCAATTGCCTGAAAGATCCCAGGTGAAGAGCAAATTAAACAAAGACTGGGGGAGATTATTGTAGAAATACAGTAGACTGTCAATTCTCCTACCATAGGTAAGACCACATCTCTGCATGGAGCAGCTAGGGCTGTGACTGAGCAGCTCTGATTGTGTTTAAAGATGCCACAGAATGACCATCTCCTGTAAAAAGATCTGAACCGTGACTCCTTCTCAGAGTAAAGTAGACACTTGTACGCCATCTGCCATGCTTTGGAGTAGCACTGACAGCAGCACCTGCCTTCCGAAAAACAAGGGAGTCCAGCAATAGGCATGAAAGACCTGGTTGTGTGCAACAAGAAAGCCACCCATCAGCCTCAGCTTTCCGTACTCACTTCTCCAAGCCTGGATCCTCCCTTCCACATGTGCATCAAAATGTTCTTTTCACGTCTGCTGGATCTCTGCCTTGTTGGCATGAAGCACACATACTCGGCCATGCAACCAGCCTTATACTGGGCATAACACAAACAATTAACCCTTTTGGCAGATGCAGCACCTGTGGGTTTGAGGGAGTTAAACAAATGGCTGAAGCGCTGTTTAGCCTTCATTAGCCCGAGGCATTGGATTACAGTGTTATTTAAGGCCCTGCTCTTGTCTGTATTGGCAGAGACTTTCAATTTAAAAAGAAGTATGCTGTCAGACACCCTAATCCTGGCAATAAGAACAAACTCACCTGATTAAACACAACTACGTAAACAGATTAAGCAGCTGTCATGCACCAACAAGCAGTGTATAATACGAGATGACACAATATCATAAACAGCATACATATTGTTTGGAAACTTCTATCTCTTCAGGTTGAGATCAAATATTTACAGAACACACAAAGGCTGCCTTTTATTCAGCCATTGTCTCTGTTCCTCCAGGACAAAAATCATTCAGTAATTCTTCACACATGTTCCATTCATTCAAGCTTCATGCACACCTTGTACACTGTGGGTCAAATTCTCTTCACAGCTGCTTTCTTTGCAAACCATTGGAAATCAATGGATATGGAAGTGATTCACAAGCAATGAAAGCAGAGATGTGTTTTTTTATTTTTTTTTTTTTGACTGGGAAAAGGCTTTGGGAATTATAAGCATGAATTTGAGTAGAATCTGGGTTATGATACAATGAATTTTCAAGACGATTTAAGAAAAATGGATCTACATCCTCTTGCCATATGCTTTCTGCTACAAACATCTGGTTCCAGTAAGATCTTGTTGTGGGATATTTTGTAATGCAAAAATGTGTGACTTTTGCTCAGAGAAAGGTTTGGTCACGGACCCTTTGTCCTCAGAGTTAAATGTACAGTAAGGCTCCAGTTTGTTCATTACATGTCTGGGGACAATTAAATATCTGCAGCCAACCGGGAGGCATTGATCTTAGCAGGAATAACAGCCAGGCTGCAGAAAGACAGATTGGAGTTTGTTGTGAGATCTGGGTAAACTGCAGCAGTATGGAGGAGAATCCATGGCACAGAAAACAACACAATATATCATGTGCTAATGGTATCATTTTTTTGCTAACTGCTTAGCCAGATATGCTATCCTCTGAAACTGTAGGTTGTGGCAATTAAAGCAAGGCAAAAATACAATCTTTTCTTGAGAAGTCACTGAAATTTAAACCTGTTCATTGACAAAGTTTATTCATGATCTATGGTAGTTTCTGGCTTTATGGACTGATACTTGAGGGTTTATATGTATTCATTCAAAGTAGTATGTATTCTAGATATTTATATAACAAACATATACAAATGCAACTCCAGATTTTCAGTCTTAATTTCCCTAAGTGGAATGATTCTTATTTTCAAAAATTAGACATCCACTATTTTGAGGAAAATCAAAGTGCTCTAGGGAAAATCAAGCTGGACACTCAGAATCTGAATGCATCACAGCACAGGTCCTAATGCTTTTTATGAGTTTTTACCTCCAACAGCATCATCTGACAATGAGATCCTGGCATTATTTCCGTGCACAAGCATTGCAGGTTTGTCAGTCACCCTAAGTAGATTTTTCCCATCAAATAGAGAAGGCGACCCATAGTTGGGCCTTACAGTTCATTGTCACATAAAAATTCTGTTGTCCAAATCCCCTATAGACTGCAAGTGGTTTAGTGTTTAAATCAAACAAGGATGCCCTGTTGCTGTTTTATTCTTATCCGAGACACCTGAATGGGTGTGGCACCTGGTGCGATTAATTCACTGAGAAGATTGGAAGACTAAAGAAGCAAATTAATTAGTTATGAAGTAATATCCTGAAAAGGATGGAATGGTGTCAAAATATCCTGAACAGAAAGATTCGCTCTGGGGAGGATTGAGATTAGGCGCGTGGCAGAAATGTTTGCCCAAGCTGGACATTAAGAGGAATAGCAGGGTGGTCAAAAAAGGGAGTTTTCTTGGTTTCAGAGCCAAAGAAGCCTGAAATGCAGGGATCAGTGGAGAGACCAGGTTGATGGAGCTGCTATGGTGCTCACTGAGGTTGCTATTAAAAAGAGGCATTCATACTGGTAGGTGTTTGAGCAGTCATGTAGCCTTCAGATTCTGAAAGCAGGTTGGCCAAGTTCATCTGTCCATATCACCATGGAAGTTCAGGAGGAAAAAAGAGGCTTTGGTAGCGCATCTTTTGTGAAAGTCACACAGATATAACAATTCCGTCTATGATTCAGCTTAACTGGATTCATGTAACTTTCCAAACACACTGCCAAGACCAACTTTCCTTCAACATATTTGGCACAGGGGAGATGATG
The DNA here is from genome assembly GCF_951394365.1 of Tetrao urogallus. Taxonomy (NCBI): domain Eukaryota; kingdom Metazoa; phylum Chordata; class Aves; order Galliformes; family Phasianidae; genus Tetrao; species Tetrao urogallus. The sequence goes on along the minus strand of NC_136820.1, from coordinate 29,582,348 downwards.
GCCTATGAGGTGAAGAAGTTAGGGTCTTTCAAATGCAAGTCAACTCTGAAACATAATAGCACTGGATTAACTTTAGGCACACAGTTTTGAAATATGACTTCTTCCCAATGAAAACATTAAAAAATTAGGAAAATCTGTACAAACCGCAAGACCACCAACTCACTGTGGTTTTATAAAATAGGTGGAAGTGACCTACTGAAGTGAGCTTGCAGAACTGAGCAGATATTTCTTCTTTCTCTTACAAGTTTGAATAGCTGCAAGGGCAACATCACATTAGGGCACAAATTCAAGTGCCTATATATAAATATAGGTGAATTGTGCCATTTCAGGTGATTTCTGGTACTCAAACACCCATGTTAGCTGACGCATTAAATGGGAAATCCATGGCCTTTTGTAATGAGGCAGGACACCATGGAATATTTAAACTGTGCTGGACATATATGTTTGGGTACCCAAATCACTCCCTAGGTGTCTCAGAGTGAGACTGACATGGCAGCTTGCCATTTGTGCTGCTAGTAATCCATTCCTGAATGGTTCGACTGTATCCCTGAAGGTGATTAGCAGGCCTTAGGTTGAACTTGCACAAGAGTTCAGCAGCATAGCAGTATGATTAAATTTCTGACTCCAGGCTCATTCAAAATGTTGCTGCTAGCACACACATTTCACACCCCAGTTAAATGCGGGAGTACATGGTAAGCCCAGCCCACTCTTCACCAGTAGGGCTGGAAGCAGAACCAGAGCTGTGGAAACGTATTCTGTTCCTTGGGAGGCAGACGTGATTCACTATAATCCCATGCCTGCTCCTCAAACGTGTGTTCCAGCAGCCTGTTCTTTCCCCAAATGTTTCTGTTGTATCACGTCTGTCACTTTGCTTGTTTAACCACTCTAACAAATGCATAAAGTGTTCCAGCTTTAAACATCTGTGTATCAGAAGAAACACATTTCTATGACAGAAGTGGTCAAACCTAATTGCTGTGGCTGCCTTGAAACAGATTAAGAGCATGGGGACAGGCAGCTCCTATCTCTGAAGCAGGGAGGGTGAGCTTACCTCCCACTTGAGCTGTGCAAGTCCCCTCCATCTGCATGGCTGGAGTGTGGGGCTGAGCCCAGGGTGAGCCTTAGTCCCCACTGGCTGCATCACTGTGCCTGAGAGCTTCGCTCTGGGTACTCCTGGTGTTAAGCCTCAACTGCAGGCTCAGTACAGCACTAATGCAACCTTGTCGGTCAGGGAGAGAATCGTTATTACTCAGATCAAAGTCAGGATTTGTTTCCTGTTCTGAGTCACAGTGAGAATTACTACTCTGTATCTTATCTGTCATATTAAAGTTTTGAGTGTCTTTAACTCAAAATGAAACATTTAAACTAGTGCAATTAATGCATTTAACACATTTCAGCATTGAAAATGATTATCCTTGACTATGGCATCAGAGTTAAAAAAAAATAAAAAAAAAATTGAGACTATAACTTTATTCCAAGCATTAAGCCATGTATAAATTATAAGGATTCTGGACAAGGGGATTATATTGTGATCTCAAATTATTAAAAGGCTTTAACACACTGAGAGAGATCTCAGCCTTTGCCGCTGCTAACGTACAATGTTTCTCTGAAGCTTAAACAACTTTTTTTGCAGATCCTCCTTTTTTATTTTCTTTGATCATATTTCTGTCTTCATAGCAGTAAATGGAAGAGATACGAGCAGAGCACTGGAATGCTTGGGCTGGCCAGGCATTAAAACAAAGTTCTGGCTTCAAACTCTGTCATTTTATTGTCTCTCAGTGGCCTCTCAGGTATTGAAAACTAAGACGCTGTCCTTAAGAAAAGACTCTTCAGAGAAGTTCTGGTATGGTTTTCTTCAGCATTTCCATTTGGAAAGATCAAGTTCCCCAACTAAATAAGCCAAAACAAATTGCAAATTCTTAATGGACAGCGTAGATCATAATTAAAAAATATATTAATAAGCATGATGTTATCCATACAGATAAGAAAATAAGAGCAAGCAGAAAGCAAAAGAGGCCTTATCCTCTTATTTCCCCTCTGAGCTACAAAGAGGCCATTACCTGATCTAAGAGCCAAAATCACTGTCAGGCTGAGGATGGAATGTCCGAGGGAGGCCGGGATAGCTCCACTGCTGGTGTCCCAGCAAAAGAATAGCACCCAGCAATCTCAAGGTAAGGCCAGCAGTGAAAGGGCAGCCCATGTGAGTTCATGGATCTGGGAGTAGGGCAAGCAAGTCAGATGATAATTTGCACTCCAGACAGTCCATGGAAAAACTAGGACAAAAGGATTTTTCAGGGCATGAATGCTACATCTGCTTTTATTCAGATTATCAAAAGAGTGCTCGGCTAGATTCTGAAACCCCCTGAGGTTTACAGTAAGGCAAGATATAGAGAACCAAACATGGGAAAGGAGGCCAGGGGACCTCTGCAACAAGGGAGACTCAATGAAGTTGTTCTGAAATTCACTGCAGAAGGAGCTCAGCACACAGAGTATGAGATACCTTTTGGAAAACTGAGAGCTCTTTTAGACACCAAAGTTGCAGATCCAGGCATTTAGCCATCTTTGCTGTCTTTATCTCACCAAACATCTTGCACAATGATTGTAACGAGCACCTGTAGTAACTTTCTATCTATTTTCTGCAAGACATTCAAACACAGGAGGATACCTGAAGCAGATCCTATTGCTTGTGTCCTTCATAAAAGAACAGCTGGGCCATCACAAAATAGCTTAGCTTCTATACTGTATTCTTTCTATAGCTATCATTCATTAACGTGGCACCTTGCCTTCCTCCACTTCATAGATACATCTTTCAAATGAGGCCAATGACAGCATGGACAATAACTGAACACACAGGTGCTTCATTGTGCAATATGCTGAACAAGAAGCACACCTTTGTGCCACACATCTTATCTATGGTTCCACAGCTTAAAGCAAATATGAATAAATTTAACTCTGCTTCACTTCCTAGGGAGGCAGATTTCTCTGTTTTGTAGAGAGGTAAAGCTAGGCACAAAGGGCAAGATTTTCAAAGGTGCTGAAGTGCCTGAAGATGGAGAAATGTCTTTTGGGATTTGCAAAAGTGCTTATGCAGAGTAGGTACCTGCCTCCCACTGAGATCAGTGTTTTGTATCTGTTCAACAGATGCAAATCTGACAGCTGGCTCTGTTAGAACAATATTTGCTGAGGGTAAACCAACTGTGCACAACAGAGAATGCACACAGGACCCATGCTCCACTTTTCTTCTGAGATGGGACCAGAGTGACATTCACATGATGCAGAGATCTCAGGCTTCAGCCCACACGTGGCTTCTGTCTGAGTTGATTGGGCTGTACCACGCTTTTCTGCTTTCTTGCTATACCCCACCCTCTCCAGGAGCTCACACAAGTCCCTCATGGGAACCCGCTGGTATTTTTCCTAAAGCAGCTGCCTTTAGCAATCTTGTGTGCCTTTTTCTGGCACAGTCATTCAGCAGCTAGTGACAGATTAGCCTTCTGCTTGAAATAGTTACACTATCTTTTAATCTCTAAAGATCTAAATAATTGTAAATGCATTAATTTTAGGTATCCAACCTCTGGCACCTTCAGGAAAGTGTAGCCAGAGGCACTGCTCTGGAGGCTTGCATGCAGTCCTGTCACCTGCTGATGATTTTCTACATGAATTTAGCAACTCTCTAGGAAGAACTAATTCACAAAAAGACTGGGATATCTCACACAGTAACTTACATATCAGCCAAAATTCCTGTTGTTCAAGTTGTCTTTCTGGGCATGCCATGAGCTGCCTTTGCCTGCTACCACTTGGCAACATCACATCTACATGACAGCCACGTCTGCTGTCAGGTTCACTTCACTCTGTCACTAGAAAGAATCAATTGGTTTATATCAGAGGGAAGCTTGAAGACCATTCAGTTCTGACCCTGTGCTATGGGCAGGGCTGACACCCATCAGATCAGACTGCCCAGGGTCCCATCCTACCCAGCCTTGAGTTCCTCTACGGAGAGGTGATCCATAACCTCTAAGGGCAGCAGTACCAATGCCTCATCACCCTCTGAGTAAAGAGTTTCTTCCTAACACCTAACAAAAATTTCCCTCTTTTAGTTTGAGGCTGTATGGGAACTGCTGATTCACGGCCTGAACCTCTGATTAATCACCTGAGGCGAGCCATGAGTCAGCCAGAGGAGCACAGGTGAAGGCAATTCACCTGTGCTGCCGGAAGGGGTGGAGCCTGGCTCCACCCCTCCTAGACCTATTTAAGAGCTAGCTACCAGAGGGGAAGGATCTCTTCTGGAGATCACCTCTCTTGGTGTTTTCTGGTGAGCTCAACCGAAGGGTAAGCTCTTCCACTTATTCTCTTTTGTGTTCGTTGTCTACTTTGCCTAATTCTCTTGATTATATTGTGATTATAACATCTTGATATCTATTGATTATACACAATTATATTGTGATTATAACATCTTGATTATACAGAGGCCATTCCCATTTATCCAACCACTATCAGACTTTGCTTGCAGCTGGTCTCCCTCCTGTTTGTAAGCTCCCTTCAAGTACTGGAAGGCCACAGTAAAGGCTCCCCGGAGCTTCATTCTCTACTCCAAGCTGAACAAGCCTGGGTTCCTCAGCCGTTCTTCACAGGAGATGCTCCAGCCCTCATTGTGGCCCTTCTCTGGACCTGCTTCAACAGCTCCACATCCTTCCTGTACTGGGGGCCCCAAGCCTGGAAACAGTACTCCAGATGAACCCTTACAAGGATTGGGTAGGTTTCCAAGCAGCATGCCTCGTCTCCAGTTACAGAACAGTCTGACAGGCAAAGTACATGAGAATGAATCTGGAGCCAAATGGAAAGAACACCCCATTTCCTGTCCCTGACCTACAGACTGTATACATTGTCCTGTGGCTTTTTACTATATTGTTCAGCTATGGTATGAATGGTCATTTCTATATTATAAGTAATTTGAGGCAAGTAGGTACCTCTACCAATGGTCCTGGCCAAATAATGATTTTCTCAGTGGAAACAGTGAGAGAACCTAGACAGCCTTGGTACTGTGCCTTTTTTGTGTGCTTGCGACAGAGTTTGCTGGCTCCAGGGCTTGTGTTACCGACACAGCTAAGCCTGCTTCAACCCTCCCAGGCTGGAGTGCTGGTGTGTAATCCTGAACAGGATACTTACTACTGAAAAGCACACTCTGAGAGCAAGGAGTGAAAACAACAATTGAAAAACAGCCTACAGCAAAATTCATTACCTGTGGATTCAATGCTAATGTTCCAGGGTTATACATGCTGTTCAGTATTTTATCTACAGTCACACCAGATATGTGAGCTCCCAAGAAAACATCTCTTTCTGCCACAAAATTTCTGATACTTCTTATTTAGACCAAAAAAACAACAAAAACAAAAAAAAAAAACAACAAATAAACTTAGAAAAATGTCTTATTCCTCATTTTTGTGGTAACTGAAACAAAAACCCAAGTACATTGGGAATGGATGTTCCTCAGTGCACGCACGTGGTCTGGCTTGGCACTGGGTTCAAAGGGGAGCTCATTGCTGGTGCACAGCATGGCTTGCATGGGAATGGGCTACTCGCTGGCAAGCCCTCCTCCTTTGTTCAGCCACTCTCAAGCTTAAAGAAAGTCTGGAAGACTGAGAATGCAATATTGAAAAACAGAAAGAACTTTAATTACATGCTCATCACTGTACTTTATAAATGTCAAAAAGACACTGTCAAATTCAAAACACATTTGAAAGCACAGTATTGCTATTGATTGTCTTTGTTTTAGGAGCCAGAAAGAATTAAGATGTATTTATTTTTCTCTGTCAATAGTATTTATTTATTGTTAAGGATTTATACACTTAATTTGTTGTGAACAGAAAAACAAGCTGTTTCTCCACTTCTCCTCTGTATTTACTGTTTTATGTTTACTGGAAGTAAATAGCACAAAGCCTTTTCATTTAAAAATCCTTTATGATTATAATCTGTAAAATTCCTTTAAGGGAAAACATCTAATTTATGTCAAACCCATACCTCTGCACATAAGGAGACAGAAATACAGAAACAGTATCTTGAACTTGCATGACCTGATGGCCAGACCACGGCTCCCGTTAACTAGAGGGCTACGATCATCAGCAGGCAGGGGTCCTGCAATAAAACAAAAAGGAAAAACAAATGTCAGCGTTAACTTCTGTGCTTTACCTGGGCAGCTGAGGTGAAGTGTGTAATAAAATATTTCTGCAATTATTAAAGCCTTGACTAACAAAAGACACTCAAAGAAAAACACTTCTCAGCTTAAATTCAAGTGCTAGCTCCTGATCTTATCCACAGTATATCACATGTGCTGATTAAACATCAGAAAAGCAGAGAGAAATCCTTCCTCATTCATGTTGCTTACAGATGATTAAGCAAAAAATCTGTTCCAAATTTAGTCCTTGTCAAAATGACAAAACGTTCTTTTGATTTGATGACACTAAGAGACACTAAATGATATAAACTGGGCAATTTCATCTTCCGAGGACAGAACCATCACAAGTTTGGCAGTTTGACATGGGGAGAGTGTAAAATGAGGCCCTGTATTAATTGTTCTTGATACCGATTTTCTCCCAGGTCCCTCCCCTCTGCTATTAACACAGTGAAATTTTCCTCTGCAGGGCCCTGGCTCCCCAGTATGAGAAACATATACATCAGGATGTTTCCTAACTCTATTTATTAAAGATTCCACAAACTTGCCCCTGGCAGAAGATTGCATAATTCTGCTGACAAACAGTACATGCTGGTCTTAAAGGCAAGCGCTGCTACCCACTGTTGTTGGCTGCAAATCTGCCCCAACATCATCAGAGCCTTCAGGTGGACTTCATCAGTTGTAGTCATCTTATCAGCTAGGCACAGCCTATCCTAATGACTTGATAAATATTCTGGCATCCCAGTATCACTATCAAGAGATTCAAATTGTGCCCAGTACTTATTTCTGCTATTACTACAGAGTTATTGGCAGTGACTCTTTCACTTATCTCTGTAAGCAGAGGTATTGAACAGTTTCTTTTATGTCTCCACTCCTGGCCACTATGAGCAGAATTGATACAGAAATGTCCTCCACCTGGATGGGAAAGCACATTGCCCATGTGAAATTTGAAGAACAGATTTAGTCTGTGTGATAAATCAATTTGGACCATCCCCACCCTAACCTGCTAACGTAAACTTGAGCTGCACCTGATTTCTGAATTACTTGAATGGGAACACCTCCATCCAAACCTCCCACAGCCAGCTGGGCTCTAGCTGAGATGTGCTCCCACAAATAAAATTGTTGTGATGCTTGCTTTAGCATAGTGTTCTAATGCTAAGAAAGGGAGAAAATTGAGGTTAAAATAAAGCTGCTGCTACTGCCATGTGGTGATGATCAAGCAAAATCCTTTAAGACAAAATTCTAACACCACTCAGAAAAGAATAAAACTCACCGTTACAAGGAGAGTTTACAAGTAATACATAGCATCTTCTAGATTTCCCTCCCCCCTCCCCCCCTTTTTTTTTTTTTTTTTTTTTTCTGACATAATCAGGGCAGTTAAGGTGAAGACCTCTAGTTTTCAATTTCTTTTCCTTCCATTTCAAAGTGGATCGGCTGTAGCATGGAAAGTTTGAGAGGGAGCAAATGCGGTAAAGGCAATAGCAAAACGATCTGTATCTATGTCATCATGGCTTTCTCTGTCCCAGTGTGGAAACAATGAAGAGACAGGATGGAGGGACGTGAGAATAGTGGAGCAGAAGTGAGGTGTGGGAAAGAAAAAGTGAGATGTACCAAGATAGTAAATTAAAGGAAGAACTGAGTCAAGGAGAATAAATGTTGGGTAAGATGGGATGGAGTTAAGAAGATAAGTAATGCGTAAGATTTACACAAAAGAAAATTGCAAAATGTAGATAAGGAAATAAGGCTTAAACTGTAGCCTTTTTCAATTTTATGTTAGATTAGCACAATAAACCATGTACCTCAGCACATGAGATCATGTGGCCCCATGCCATGTGAAGATGACTGACAGATTAATCAACTGACATCACAAGAAACAGACACGTAAAAGAAAATCATATTTAAACTGACAGGATAATTACTTTCACCATCCCTCACACAGGTTCCCCTCAGGCAGGAACCCGACTCCCGGAGCAAAAGATATGGAGGGCTATCACCACATACAGAAATATTTTTCTCCCTTGTTACATTCTGAGGCATTTCTTCCATTCTTTGTGTCAGAAAACCATGAGAACAGAATGTATTCTATGATCAACATGTAGCCAGGATGAGCGTTTCCAGCACCAGAGAATCATTCAGTAACATCTGCAATCAAGATGTCTCTGGATGAGCTGTGTTGTTGGTTTTTTTTAATCTTCACACTCCATAATCTTTGTGGTTGATATAGAGAGCTGTTTGTATTATGCAGGAGTTTCACTTGAAGAATGGAAACAGGCCCTGGTACATCCAACTCGTCCAAGACTTCCTGTTGTGATGGGACTCAGTTGCGAGAGACTGAAAAATTGCAGCTACCCAGTGGGAAGCCAGTAGGTTACAAATACTTGGTGCTTTTCAGATCCAGACCCAGTGTGAACACCTAAAACCATCATCTGATGATTTGAGGTGATAACAATTATGTGCCAAATTGGATCTGACTTCTTGTAGCATCTTGCACTTTCACCACAGTTAAGACCTACCTCTGGTTATAGGGAGATTAGCTAGCAAGGGAAGTGATGCATCTATTATTAAGCTCATAGAAGGCAAAAAGTGTTATAGTTTCTGTGCACAATGGAACTATCTGCAATTTTTCCAAATTGAATTTGTGACAGAAAATATGTGTTTCCCTTCAAAACAGTGAAGTTAAATAACTGCCAGCTTAAATTATCTTGCATTCTTACATCTACCTTACCCATTAATTTTGTTTTGGCTGTTTAGGGAGGTAACATCTTTTTTAAACTCTGGAATGTCCTGCATGTATTTGATGTTTTTGCTTTGTTTGAGGTCTGAGTGGTAGTAACTGAGCAGATCTGGCAGACACTGAGGCTGCCAGAATGTTTCCACCACAACAGTCTGACACGCATGTTCCCATGCTTGAAGGGATGGGTGCTAGATAAGGAAATATGTGCCTTTTTTCATCCTTTTGTGTAACAAAGTATTGGCCTCAGCTTGGTTCCTCTCCCCCACCAACCTGCTTCCTGTACCTTGTGCAGATGAGGACACTTTATCCTCTCGCACCCTGCCAACAGCTCCCACGCTCCCCAGCCCTCCCATCCCTGCCTGCGCTGCTCAGAGATCGGCAGCTGATTCTTCCCACCTGGACCACTGCCACAGTAGCTTGACTCAAGATGCAGACAGACAAGGAAGTCTTGTCTAGGTAGACAACACAACTCCCTCAGCAAGTTAGTCAGGCTCTGGAATAGACAAAGCTCAATTGCTTTTCCTCATTCTGCTTCAGATCTCTTCAGAAATTCTTTCTGAATAATGAAAAATAGAAACGAACTATCTCATATCCTGATATGAGACTGCTTGTCCTATCATACACTATAGAACTGCAGAATAGTAGGCTTTTCTTTGATGCCCCTTCCCATCACCCACATCTAAATTTAGCCCTTATAATCACACAGATCCGCCTTTCAGAATGAGGGGAGAGGGGCTCAGAGGCAAATTACAAACCACAGTGGGATATTTTCTCTGCATAAATGTTCTCAACCTCAGAGTGATCAGCCAAGCCCAAGAGAGATGCATCACCAGTCAACATGTCATGGCAAAATCTGACAGTACAGAATATTTGGCTGTTTATTCAGAGAATATATTTGAATAACGAGTACATTCAAGAAACCATGCTGCTGCTACACTCATGGAAAAAAGAGCAAAAGGCTAACTTTGCCAAATAAATTATGTGTTGCAAATTATTTTTTTTACTCAGAGCTCCATGTGTCCCAGGAGTAAAAAGCTAGCAAAGAAACTCTTTACCCAGGCAAGTGGTAACTTGGTAAACAGGATTTCCAACTCAGAATTCAAACATGAGCACAAGCAGAAGTACCTTGTTTTCAGAGTGTCCAAATACAGGTGGTAGAGACCTTTCACAAAATAAATGGATGGAGGACTTACAGGACACTCAATATAGAACCTCCTTTTCATCCATGGAGGAGCTGTTTTCAAAACATATGAAGCCTAACTTAGATTTGTATGCCTATTTACTGGAATAGGGAGATTTTTTTCCTCTTCATCTTAGATGCCTCTCCATGATCCAAATGTAGGTGCTCCTCCAGGATCCAGGTATAAAATTGCTTAAAGTCTGTGGCTTTTGCTTTAACACCTGAAAGTTTCAGGTAGATTTTCCTTTTCCATAAAAACATCCACAGCGAGCTTTACTGGGGAACCTAAATTCTTTTCCTCTGCAAAACCAGTTAGCTGTGTGAATATCTTTTGGACACCACAGAGTTCCTACACAACTAATAAGTAAAATTTCCCCTTTTGTGGCCCAAGAGGTAACACCTATGAGAGCACCAAGAGATAAAGCCTCCAGAATGGGGCAATCAAGTTTTCCCAACAGAACTACTTCTTAGAGAGTTTTTCATTAAACAACAGTTTCCATCTGGACTCTTAGTCTCTTTCCTTATCTTTTCTTCATCAGCAGATTTGCTCTTTTGAACCAGTTCTAGATGATTGTCTTTCTTTTGGTTTCTGTATAGGAAAGGTCAAGAATCCCTCTACTCTAATACTTCTAAGTATCTTTCCCTGTTACCTTACTTTATCCTTTCTTTTCTCACCATTTCTTATCTAGACCAAAAGCAGAGGGAGAAATTAATGACAGAAATAATCATTTTGCTTCTTGTTTTTTTTGTAGCTTCAGGCCATGCTTTGAGCTGCTGGCCAATACCTTACAGCAGACCATGTGTGAATAGTCAGGATAGTTCCCACAGTAGTTGTGTTATCTCCTGCTCCAGTTTGATAGGATGGAAATAAGTCTAGGGAGCTCACAAAATCCTTGCTAGTGCTGCTTCCTGCAGTACAGTTCAGAGACACATTATCACACATTTTTTGTCTTCTGGCCTGTGAGGACACTCTACAAAATTTTATTGACCCTGACCAAATCTGCAACTCCAAACACTGTGCTCACCACCCTACTGTTCATCTTCCCCTCCAACTTCAGAACTAAATACAATAAAATAGGATGCTAAAGGCTTGATTCCAGGCAGCTGTCTACTGCACTTCCAGAGGTAACTCTTGCTTCATAAGTATCTCTGCTTAGGAGACTACTTCAAGATTTTGAGTTATTCTTTATGCTGCTCTCGCAGATTGTGGTCTATATATGTGAATGTCAGACGTTCTGCTTGAATAAAAGCTTACAAAAAATAGATTGTTTCCTTATGCCAAAGGACACCCAGTATCCTCCAGCCCATCTCATTGTATTTCATTATCTGTCTACAACTGTGGTTCTCATTTATATAATCTTCCTGTGTGGCCTCTCCTAAGCTTCCTTACTTGGCTGTTATCACATGCCTGCCAAGTCAGGCCTCAGCGGATGGCTGATGCTAATGGAGTTGAGCACTTTCTCTTTCTGTCATCCAGTGGTACATTGGCTCTGGAAATGAGAACATGGCTTGCTAAGGAAAAAAAACCGGATTGATTATTTATAGTTTTCTCTTCTGCCACAGAGGGTGAAACAGCTTGCAAAAAGCATGAACACTTCTAAGCAAGAACAATGAAGAAGTATTATTTGTGTGCAGACTTCCCCACAGACTCCATCTTTGACGCCAACTTAAAATGTTCCCAGTCAGTGATGCATGGAAAATGTTCAGGATGCAGTAGACAGTTCTGAAAACACCAGAACCAATCACCTGGGAAACAAGGAAAACAGAAAGGCAAGTCAAAAAAGTATTTCAGCTATTAAACAAACACCACCCACCTGTAGGCGAGTGGCTAGCAGCCTGAAGCAATATGTGTAAATTCTTTTTAGAAGTTCCAATAATTTTTTTAATGTAAGGAAGAGAATTAGTTCCTCTCATATTCTTTGTGGGTTGCTTAAAATCTGATGCACAACAGTAAAAATGCAATACCAACTCCAGGTTATTTCAAATAATTTTTATGTTGATATAGAAATGACTGTGGGTTTGTGAGTCAAATTGGATAGAATTAAGAATTAATCTTAAACGATAGATGAACTCAAATCCTAGGCTCAAAACTGGGGACAAATGAGGGGTGTGCTTCTCATACTTGACCCTAAGTCCCAGGGGATCTGGAGCCCTTTTGAAATAATCAGTAGCAAGTATTGCAGTTTTGGAAAACCAAACATAAATCTTAGGATAATGGAGGAGGGTCAGGTATCAGCTCCTTCAAATAGTGCCCACAGAGCTAATTACCTTTCCTTTGTATTTGCTCTTCTCTTACATTGGTTCAGGAAATAGTTTCATTTCAAGTAATATTATATTTTTTAAAAATAAAATTTTAAATTCCATACAAAAGAAAAGACCCAGCTTTGCTCAAAGATCCATGTGATATTAAACCATCTGGGTGACACAAGCGATCAGCTAAAAGGAATAAATGACACAGATTGTCAGGGCTACTTCTTTGTCACTGAAAAAAATAGCTATCACAACACCACCCTTATCCACCATCTCTCTTGATACTGGCCAGATAGAAGTTTTTACCAAAGACTTGAAGGTTCCCTTGTCATAGTCCCATGTCTCATTGTTGGAGAGCCCTGTTACTGTTGTCCACTGTTGGCTATTTCTATATTTTATATGGCTTTGCATAAAGTACATTTTGTTTGACTTTATATTTCTTCATTATCATAGGCAGAACATAGACCTTGAATATTTGTTCTGCAGCTCAGTGATTTGTGTGCATCTGCATGGCCATGTATGGTTAAACTGTTAAAACATTAGCAGTGCTCCCAAGTGCCTCAGGTTCTGGAATCTGAGGGGCAGTGGAGAGGTTGCAAGTTTTCAGTCCATTTAATAATTAGGCCCCTGAGAAAGCTGCTCACTTTGAATTTCCCAAAACTGAGGCACCTAAAAATCATGGCATTTATGGAAAATGTGGATTTAAATGTATAATGATTGCGTTCTGCTTTATTCTGAAATGTGCGTACAAACCACAATAGAAAATTACCCCTTCATTAACACCAGTAAAAGTGGTGATAATAATAACCTTTCAGTGCCGTTCCTGAAAGGGAATTGCTGAAGGTTAAGAGAGGTAACCTTTGAACTGGTGTATGTTTTCAAACCAGAAAGATTAAAAGGTCAAAGTTGAAGAGTATATATTTTAAATAGCACCAGATGGCCGTGGTGCAAACACAAGGCTGAATTCAAACGGCTGTGCAGTTAGAGCACATGCACTCGCAGGGACCCCATGGGTGAATTACAACCTCTGTGCATTCTGGGCTGTCCATTATCTGATATATACCTGTTCCTGCTCACTATTTGGCTGGGGATGACTTTTCTTTCTTAATGACTGTTGGATGAATAGGGCCAATTCTTCAGACACAAGAGCCTTCCCAGGGCCAGCAATGAGAGCTGGGTGTGTGTCCAAGGACCGAGGTTAGCCCACAACCCAGTGTTTTTCAACATTTTTGATTCCTGGACCCCTTTCTAATTAACTTGGAGAAGTGGAAACCTCAGTGAATATTAACACACGTGGGTTGCTTTAGAATATTTATAACCTTGGTTTTTGCAGTCACCTTTTGCAAACAATTTCAAAGATCTCTACAGACCTCGGACTGAGACCATCACTGAAAACAGGCTCTTTCTCACTCCATCCAGTCCTCACTTTGCATAGCCTACTAGTTTACCTTAAAAACATCCTCTTCCAATTTCACTGCTTACAAAAATGAATGCAGCTGTTCAGATTTGATTTTACCTGGCACAGTCACTTGAAGGTTAACCTAATTTCTTTTGCTCTTTAGTTCTCACATTTATGTGTCAGCAGATATTTGGTTTGCTTCCTCCCCCTCTCTCCATCGTTTTTCTCTCAGACAGCTGTGCAAAACTAGCTGTAAATTATTACAGCTTTGTATACTCAGGATTTTTTTTTTCCCCAGGCTTATGGTGTGGCATGATCATATCAGTTTGTTGTCTAATCTGAAAAAATCTTTTTCCATGTGGGAAGCATTCTGTGTGCTGATCAACTAGATTTATTGCCTATTAAATTGACAGTTAACTTGGAATAATAATCTCAAGGAAGAATCTAGACTATGTGCAATGGGGCCCATTTCTTTCCAGATCAGTCTTAATTCTCTGATCTCTTGTAAAGCAGTCTTACCCTTGCTTAGGATGCTGAAGACTTTTCCATCTGCCAGAGATATCCCTTAAAATATGAAGTCAGAAAGTCAGAGCTAAGGGTGAAGAACAGCCTTCTCAGAAACTCTGCAAGCTATTGTCCTTTCATATAAAGTCTTTTTTGTTAGTCTTGCCACTTCTTCTTCCCTTTTTTTTTTTTTTTAATTCTTTTGTTGAATTGATGATGAATGAGAAGGGCCCATTTGTATCACTATATTTGTATCTCACACGCAACAAAATCTTTGAGCACTACTGCATTATAAATATTAAAAGAGAAGAATGATTCCTAGGTTGCAGTTCTTTCAATCCAAGATTTTTTCCAATACCTGCCCTCCATCAGTTCTCTGATATGATAAAGTTCACTAGCAGGTGAATAATGCCATAAAAGATGCAAAAAAAAAAAAAAAAAATCTTTTTATAAGAAGTAATTTTGTTGAGAGTAAAGGTCTGGCTTTCCCCAGGAAACAACAAAGACAAAATGAATTAATATTCCCTGCCAAATGATAAAACTTGTGACTTTACAAGTTAAACTTTCGTATCTTGAAGAACACATTCTTTGTGAAGTTATAGTGTTTTGCTAGTTATTTTGCATGTCCCTTCAATTCCTAGCACTATTTCACATTACATGCATTGGTCGGTACCAACCTCTTTATTTATTTCACCAGTTCTTGTCACACAGGCTCAGAATAAAGTGAAGAATTTGTCATTTAGAGTTTTTGTTAGCCCAAGCTATTCTTTAGTTTGATATTTGCATGTAAATGAGATTATTGTCATGTGTCTAAACACTCTGATTTTGTTTCGAGATGTTCCAGGGCAAGAATCTTGGTGCTACAGTGAAGTCCATGAACTGAGCCATAAGTGAAGTCTTTCTGAAACATTCCCTGTTGTTGGAACATTTTCTGTATGCTAGTGTAATGACAAGGGATTCCTGCAGATCTCACAGAAAAATTACATTTAATGATGGTGGGACATGTGATTACTCATAGAAATTCTACAACTAGTTTTTATGCCTCTAAGAGAAATTTTCAAACCTGTTATTTCTAGCAACTACACCATTAATATCACAAATATTATCAATAAATCCATATCTTCATTATTTTTTCAACTTAAATCTGTTTCCACTCTGGAGGTAAGCTTGAAATAACTCTTCTGAAGTGAATGGAGTTCTGTACCCAAAATAAAACTATAATAATATCTTAATCTAATCCATAACATATATGTATGTATATAATATATATAACATATATTTATGTATATAATATATATATTTCCACGTGATTTTATGTTCTGGAACAATTTAATGTAGATAAGCAAATAATTCATATATTGCTTTACTCACTTATTCCCTCTAGAAATTAATAACTTTAAATCTGTCTTTTGGAGAATGAAAAGGCTCATACCTTAAGACTAAAATAAGTTGTTGTATAGAATTTTAATCAGAGAGATTAGCTAATGTTAGCATGTATCCTGCATATCTTAAATGTGGTTTCAAGGTTACCCAGCAATTGAAGAGAGCTAGATTTCATTATTTGACCTTCCAAAGAAATCAGCAATACTAAAAAGGATAACAACATTTTTGAATTCCATTATCAAACCCTTTTTTTTCACATAACTACACTGCTACAACATCTAAGACTGTTTTCAAACAGAACATGTCCTAAAGATTGTACAACTTAATTTTTTTCCTGACTTAATATATGCAAATGAAGACATACTTGTCAGCAAGCTGTCATTTACTGGTAGGTGAATCCTAAATGTCTATTGTATGAACCTTGTGACATCACCATTAGGCAAACCATTCCCCAAGGCAACATGAATGTGTTTAGTTTTTGTCCTTATGAGAAAATTATGTGATACAACTGAAGAGATTTTATAAAGCATCTTTGGAATTGTGACTTCATTTAAATTCATTAATTATTTTAACACATTATGTATGCATCAACATCGCTATTTATTAGTGCAAGCTGATGTTTCTCAAGCCTCAAGTGTACAATAAGCTGCTTCAATGTAAAAGCATTTTGTTGGCTTAGATTCAACTTGTCATCCACCAGCACAGCTAGGTGCTTTTCTGCAAAGATATTTTCTAGCTGGTTAGTCCTCAGCATTTACTAGTGATTTTATAGATCTGACATTTTATAGGTTTTATTCTTCCTAAGGTGCAGGACCATGTACTTTCGCCTACTAATCTTCATGCAATTCTTCTCAGCCCACTCTCCAAACTGCTGAGGTCCGTCCGGATGGCAGCCTAACTATCTGATAGATCTGCTACTCCTCCTAGTTTTCTGTCACCTGCAAATTTTCTGAGGGTGCCCTCTGTTGTGTAGATTAGGTCATTAATAAAAAGGTTAAACACTGCTGGCCCCAGGATAAACCTCTTTGATAAACCATCTGTGAGTGCCCTCCAACTGAGCTTCACGTCAGTGATAACAAACATTTAAGCCCAACAATTCAGCAAGTTTTCAATTTACATCACTGTTCATTAATATACATTGTACTTCATCAGTTTATCTGCTAGGGTACTATGGGAGACATTGCTGATAGCTTTACTGAAGTTAGAATAAACAATGCTGACTGTTCTACACGCATCCAGCAAGCCAATCATCAGAGTTCATCAAGCTGACCGAGTATAATCTCTCCTTCATTAACACATATTGATTCCTCTCATGCAGGTCTTTTCTTTTTTTTTTTTTTTTTTGTCTTTAATTAGTTTGGAAATGGCTTCAAGAATTATTTCCTTCTTCAGTTACCTATCAAACCTTATCAAACCTTATCCTTATCAACTTTATACCTTATCAAACTGAAGGTATCTGGCCTATAGTTCTCTGTTTCTTCATTCTTGCACTTTTTGGGCACAGTAGTAGCATTTGATTTCTTCCAGTCCTCAGTCCTTCCCCCTAATTTCCATGAACTATCAAATACTATCATAAATGACTCAACAATGACATAGACACACATCTCCTGACATCTTTTCTCGATTTCCTGCTCATTGGGTGGTACCATTCTTGAGCCTGGTGAATCCTTAAAAAAGCAATGTATTTTCAACAGCTTAAAACATGCCTGTGATTAGCCTCTTCTCCCAACTGCCATTCATCACTTCTCCCTTAGCTATGATAGTTGGCAATAGATACTGCTCAGCCTCTCCTTCAGAATATTGTATTCCAGAGCATACTCTCTAAGGCTGTAGTGAGCTTCAAAATCCAAGTTAGCAGCCTAGTAGTCTTTTGTCTTTTTAATACCATCTTACAGAGCTGACTTACAACATTAATGGAAGGGACAACAGAAGAAAAGGAAGACAGACATCTAATACCTCATCACAACTCCAGAGTTACCAACATCAGTGAGATATTTCAGGTTATATATTCTCTCTTCAGCATGGATCCCATGTAGCTTCTCTTGCTTTCCTTTCACTTTATCTCTGGTTCTTGGTAATGCAGGTTTAAGATTTACATGAAATATGACTCCTTCTTCCCTACTAATAGGATCAGATTTCTTTTCCCCTCATGCCTGTTGGATACCTATCACAGTATCCATCATTCCTATAGCATTCCTTGGTTAGTACATCACTCCTACCCAACTCATTTTCTTGCTCTTTGCAACAATTCAAGACAGCTACCACATTTTGCAAATCATGTAATATCCGATGTATTTATTTTCAATACTTCTCATTAGATTTCATAATCGCTTGGTTACTGTGAGTTTTTGATAGAGACTGCATATGACATATTGATAAGGAAGATAACTAGCATAGTATTTATGTACTTTTTCTGTGTAACACCTTTGAATTTAGCTATAACACATCATAACCCATTACATGAACATAGACAATGGCTTTCCTATATAAATAACTTCTATCTTCCATCTTGGAATGGCTCTTTCCTGGTTTACTTAATCAAAATCCAAATAAGTATTTTTTAATACATTAATTTTTTCTCATTTCACATCAAAGAACCTTTCTGAATGCTGTTAATTGTCTTTGAAGATATGTTTAAGCTAAACAATCCACAGTTTAACTAACTTTATTTAATCAGAGAAGTGTTTCAAAGAAGAAAAGAAAGAAAAATGGGATTATAATAATTTTTAGATGACTTAAATATTTACAATTGAAATTCATTGCATCTCTGATTTTTGTGACTATTAGCTTATGAATATCCAGTGTTTTCATTTCTTATGACTTTGTTGCTAATCTCCTAATGTTTGTTTCCTTTAATCTTCTGCTCTTAAAGTCATAGAATTTCTGGCAAATCCCCACCTTCCTGTGAAAAATAAAGCATCTATTTTGCATTGCCTCAGGAAGTCTATGTATTATTATTAATAGTAAGATTTTTAAATCTGTCTCATGACAATGAAGATGTTATTTCTGTTGAGCCCAAAACAGTCTTTCAGCATTTGACATTATCTTAAATAGTATTTGTTAAGGATGGATTAGTAGTAATAATAGAAGTATTACCATAGCACTTTTGAGCATTAATCATGGGTGAGAGTGACATTACATGAGCACAGAATGCAAGTTGGTCTTTCCTCTAAAAGCTTTGTGCTTTCATAATGTTATACAGACTAGCTGACAGAGAAGTAAAAGGCATAAGTGAAATAGTGGTGACAAGTGTGATAGACATAATGAAGCAGCAACATTACAGTTGTTAATTTTCTTAGGCATCCAAAGAGAAAAGTTCTAAGGTGTAAAAAGACAGAAAAAGAAAGGAATAAAATGGCCCCAGCAAGTAAAATAATGTAGAGGAACAAAAAAATTCAACAAAGAGAAGAATGAGAAGAACATTTCCCTGATGAATGATTACCATTTGTGCCTGGAGACCAAGTGTTCAAGTTCCTCCTTCTACAGGACATAATGAAATCTTGATTGCTGTCTTCACAGCTGCAATCTCATGGCAAAGCCACTGAATTCAGAGCTGTGACATTTTGATATCCATGCCCTTTTTAGAGTCTAACAGGAAGACTACTCTCCTGTGCTTATGGAAGGCATTTGAGTTCTGGGTCTTTTCATCGCATGTCTCCTGTTGCTATAAAATGAAAAACATGATACCCTACTTTTTCCTTTTAAATCTGTATCTGAATCTTCAAATCATTCTGAACTTGGCATTTTGGTGGAAAGATGAACTATTCCTTGTAAGGCAGCTGCTACGTTTTCCACTGTTTGCAAGGAGTTCTTTATTGAACAACACTGCACTGTTCTTCCCTGTAAAACGTCTTTAATGTGCTGCGTAGTCCACTATTTAAATTATATATATTTTCAGCTAGCAGGAACCACACAACCTCACTGTGAGTACTTATCTTGCCCATCTTGCCCAGAAGTCCCATCTCAGGAAATCCAAATTTTTCTGTATCCTTGTTAAGAAGAGAGGCCAGGTGTTCCCAGCGTGGCCTCCAGCCCATTTGCTTGCTGCATGTTTGCTTCCACAACCATCTCTTTTCCTCCTCATTCTAGTACAACAAAAGCTCTGAAAAGCATAGCTCCAGCCAGATTTCCTCAGCAAAATATATTCCGTGGGGTAGCAAGTGAGGGAATGAAACAGCAGCATCTGGAACAGCCTCACCAAATTCCTCCCCTCTGCACCCAAGCCCACCACCTCAGCCAAAGCCAAAGCTTGCCAGCAGAGAACCCAGTGCTTAGATACTAGTACTGGTCTCCCATATAAAATTCTGCTGCCAAGCTTCTGGACCAGCTTTAGGAACATGTTTTTAATATTCATTGTTCACTCTGTCTGTTACAGATGTGCACAGTACAATTATTATAATGCTTTGCATATGTGGTGTTATGAAATGTGTGCCTTTAAAGTCATGCCAGTTTTTTTTCCTGTAACCCAAATATATTATTTCTACCTATGTTCCAGTTGCTTAGTTTGCCACACATTTTTTTTTTTAATTTTATTATAAAGTTTAAACTATCAACTATGTAAGCAATGCAACCAACAGAGTGCAGATCCATTTTCTTCATAAAAAAGCAGGTTTTTTTCATTTGCATGCTTGATATTTTTTTTGTGCTCCAGCTTCTCCACACGGACACAGATGCTCATACAAACATCTATTGACATAAAAATTCATATTTTATGAAAGAAAATTTTTCCCTGGCTAGGAAGCTCTGCTGTATCCAAGCAGCCTCAACTCCAGCAAAAGATGTCCTTGCATTAAGGACCTTCAAGCTCAACCATTTCAGCTCATATCCAATAACAAAGCATTATTCCTTGCTCTAAAAGATCATCTCTCACAGAACATGGCAGACAGTCATCTGAAAGACATTGTACTTATTGTGTCCTGGTTATCCATTTTGGTTCTTTACTAATTGCGAGGTCCAATCAAAGCAGATGGTATCCATATCCCACTTACGGGCCTTGGTGGCTCTGAGACACATATAGGATCTCCTGGGATAACAATGTCTTCCTGAAGCAATTAAATGATCAATGTGAGGGAGAACGAATGAGAAGCATAAGTGCAGGACACATATATTGTTAAATTACAGTCAGACACAGACTTTATGAAGCAGAAACTTATTGCTGCAGATCTCATTGCATTCAGATCTATAAACAAAATTCATCTCTTTAATCTCTCTTCTGTAATTTGCTCTCTACTTTACTATCCAGAAAACACCTTTCAATTCCTATTCAAATCCCCCAGTAAGCCAGAACACAAAATAATCAAGTTACTTCTTCTTCAGTAACTTGACAGTAAGGTGTATATGGGTAATGATTTGAGGATTTTATTAGTCAGACATTAAAATATGTATGGGAACTGCTGAGTCACAGCCTGAACCTCTGATTGACCACCTGAGGCGAGCAATGAGTCAGCCAGAGGAGCACAGGTGAAGGCAATTCTCCTGTGCTGCTGGAAGCCTGGCTCCACTCCCCCTAGACCCATTTAAGAGCTGGCTACCAGTGAGGAAGGATCTCTTCTGGAGATCTGCTCTGCTGGAGTTTTGTAAGTGAGCCTGGGCTACAGGTAAGCTTTCTATCTATTCTCTTTTTATTATCATAATCTGCTTTGCCAAACTCTCTTGTTTATTTTGTAATTATAGCATCTTAATTTTCATTGATTATACAAAATAGCATGAGTGTAGAAAGAATTTGTTCTAAATATATTTGTTTGATGAAGTTTCTTGAATAATATCTCAATTTAAAACCTGGACAAACCAAATAATATATCTAGTAGGGGTGTGTAGTAAGGCATGTCAAAACAAGAGGTAATATTGAGTCTTACACTTTTCAATAGCATAATATGCTTTTGTATTGTCCTACTTGATTAATATATCTGCAGGAGAAGTGAGCTTTTGAAAAGCACAAAAGGGTCAAGAGGCTGTGTTAGATGAATGACTTGTGATATATCTACTGGAAAAAAAATAAAGAAATGCAACACTGTAGTTAGATTTCATAGCATATCTTGCAACCCTTGTTTCTTAGTCATCTGAATAGGAATGATCCATAAGTTACATTTTGTTCATAAAATGTAGGCTTTTTTCAGTGGGAAAGTGGGTGTGCAGCTGGTGACAAACTGTGGTTATGTCCATCTGTGTCTCTTTCTAATGAAGACTCAAGATATGTCTATGATATGCACTAGACTCAGGAGTTCAATATAGTTGTTTGCAAGTCATGACTGACTTTCCAGGCTTTAAAGGGTTATTTTATTTGCATTTACATGTTCTCCCTAATCTATATCCCTTCAGCAGTGCACTAGTGAATCAGCTGCAGCTTCCAGTGCTAGCTTCTCAGAATAGGAATAGAGCTCTGACAGTAGGGATATACACCTCAATTAAAAGTGAATCCAGTCCTGGGTAATTGGACAAACATCAAGTGGGATGTTTCACAGCACCAAAACCAAATGTATCTAGTCTTTAACTGGAAACAAAGAAGTTAATTTGAAAGTAACATCTTTCAGACATACTGAAACTTAACAGTATGGAGAATAATGATCACAGAATTGTAGGGGTTGGAAGGGACCTCCGGAGATCGAGTCCAACCCCATGATGATTGAGAGGGTCGTGAGGTGCTATAACAGGCTGTCCAGAGAAGTTGCAAATGTCCTGTCCATGCAGGCATTCAAGGCCAAGTTGGCTTACAGGCCAAGAAGTATTCTCTGCAAAGAGTTTGGATGCAGCCATCCTGGTTTGGAGAACAAAACAATTCAGTCCTATGGCCAAGAGCTTTGCCATTTCATTTTGCCTCCAGGATGGAGAAGAGCCAGGCTGGACTTTATTTCCTAGTGTAGGTATAGGCACTAGTGTCTTTGGCATAGGCACCAGTAAAAACTGCAGGCCTTTGGTTACAAATGGAAGAATCGCATATATCTAAAACGAATGTAATTATATTGCAGTTAAACAGCAAACCATGGTGAATCTTAATTTGTTTGATGTTGTGATTTCATTCAGTAAATTGCCTAAAACTTCCACTATTTTTCTGAAGCACATCCAGGATTCTTTGCTCTGGAAATCTCATATGATCAATCCTCCCGAGGAGATTTTCAGCGTGCCCTCATTCCGACCAGGCAGGCTTGTTTTTCATGCTGCATTTTGATATTTTCACATCTTCTCCTAGCTGAACACAAGTAGGACAGCTGCTCAGAACTTAATTTAAAAGGTAAACTGACTTCTTCTGAATTTGAAAAAGTCACAGGATGGATCTTCTTTTATCAGAACCAGCTTATCTGTCCCTAATTCAGAGAGAAAAGTAGGGGTCTGGATCAAAAGGCTTCAAATGTTTCCGAAGTTCAGGGCTATTTGGATCTCTGGTTTTGGTGTAGGCCCATCCACAACCTGCACTGCCCCAATATCACCATTTACCTATTCTCCCCCGCAGACATTTTTTTCTTTCCAGCTCCCTCCCTCTCCATCACTCTTCCAAGATTAAAGTTTTTTTTTATTATTATTATAATCATAATTCCTATAAGAGATAAGAAGCTCCCCAGTGTATCTTTATTAATCCCAGTTAAGATAACATTTTGAAAGCAGACAGGGGAGAGATTTATAAAGAGCAAGAAAATGCAGTTGGAGATCAGCACAGCAGGGCCAAAATTTCCTATGCTGTCTGAGGCTGTTTACAAGGTAGCGTAAGTTAAATATTGCCCTATATGTGAAGTTACATGTAACCACTTTGTTGAATCTGAGCCTAGACTGTATTTACCAGTATGTTCAGTGTTGTAGTAATGATCCTAGAAACAGCCTTCATTGTATTTTGTCTCTTCTGGTTTATGTTTGTTTTATGTTTGTATGTTATGTTTTATTATTTACATTGTTAGTGTGTTATCATCAAGTTAAAAAACAGGCTGTTTAAATTCCCACCAGTTTATTTGTACAGTTTTGTTATGGGCAAAAGAAGCAAACCATATATGTGAAGTCAGTAATTTATTTTTGTTCTAATTGCAGTCTTAACAGTTTCAATGAAAAGGTACTGTTAATGCAATTACTGTGACACTACACAGTTTAAATCGTGTAGCGCAGTTAAAATATATACACCAACTTTCTAGCACCTCCCTCCATGTCTAGTGCCAAGCCTACACACCCGCTGCCCCTCAGTTTCCTAAGGCTGATGGTATCTCTCAGTGTATGGCACAAGGTAGAGTTACCACAAGTCTTCTGTGTCCTAGGCCCTCTCCTAGAGAAGTATGATGTTAGTATTAAAGGCTTCTCCTTCACCTCTGGAATTCAGTGGGGGGCTTTTTTCTGTTTGCTTATGTGCTATGTACCTTGTTTCTCATTAGTGCACAAGTCCATGCTGTATCTCCATGAGCTCTATATGGTGTGTTTTATGTATGTTGGTTACTTCTTGGTTCTCACTGTTGCCTAATGGACTGATTTATACACTGCCTAAGGTTGCCTTCATTTGCTGACCATAAGTGGCCCCAGCATATAGCCCATTGGTCTTCCACATCTTCCTTTGCCTGTTGTCAAGGCCTCTGCCCTCATCCTGTCTTCTCCTCTTTCTGCTGCATTTTCTTCTAGAGTAATAGATAAATGTTTTATTTCCACTGTCTAATAGTTAAGAAACTATATTTAGTAATAGACATTGTATGAAGTGGGTAGCAGTCCCCTAGGTAACTACTATTACAAGCTGAAGGAAATCTCCTCCTGAGTCTCCTGCCTTGGCTCTGGCTCTTTTCCTGACTTGAGCTTTCTGTGAGATCCTGGGCATGCTCCTTTGCCTTTCTGAATCTCTAAAATGGATAAAATGTGCTGTCACCTTGATAGAACAGAACGGAGAGGAAAGCAGTGGAAATGAATCAATCATTACTATTTGTTTAAATGAGAATCTCTGTCAAATCTGAAGAATTAATTTGGTCTGAGAGGAATGCTAAGAGGCTTAGGACAACCTCATCTAACAATCGAGTGAAGTAAATGTTTGTTCTCTACACAGAGCTTCATGCTGAGAAGCACTAGTGTGATGCGTTATCTTAAAGTGAGTCATCCTATTCTGTATTCATTTTTTTTTCTTAAAACTGAGAACATAATGATCTACCCAAAATGGGAGGATCACCTTTTAGATGCATAAACAGATTTTTTTTAAAAAAGTTTCATTATTAAATACTGAGGATATTAAATCACTCTTAGAGGCTAGATGAACTTTGATAAAGCCTACTTATTCTGGGCTAATCTTGTGGGGCAAAATGCTCTCTAATGTGCACCAGAAGCAAAGATTATAGCGAGCATAACATATTGAAATCTAAATTAACCCTGCTTATTGACTGATAATATGTCCTGATCCTGAGGGAATGTGTCTAATTTATTATTTTTAAATGATTTGTATTCCTTTAGGATGAGCAATTCCCCAGTTTATTTCCCATTGGCTAACTGGTGAGAAAGAACTCATTAAATACGAATGGGGTTGTTTTTGTTCTGAAAGATTGTTGCCAAAAAAAATAATCACATTCATCCAGTGCTGTTTGGTTTGTATGCTTTTTCACACTGCAATATTTGGAGCATGCACAAAAAAATAAAAATTCAAACATGAAAATAAGACTCATTTCACTGTTTTCTTGCAGTGAGCACCTCCCCTCTGAGTCCTCCTCACTACAGATCAGGACAGCACTGCTGGTACAATCAATGGATCTTTGTTCCCAGCTGCTGTCAGAAAAATGGGGTAAAATAGAAAATATTTTAGTGCAAACTCTTTCAGGGCAACTTACCCAAGGGGTTACTTGATATAACCTCTGATGGTGACCTAGTTTTTAGTAGGGGCTCTTAGCCCTGACTGTAGGTTTACATCCTACTATGTTTAACAGCGTGCTCTTAATGAAGCCTTAGTTACAAAAAATAAAAAAATAAAAAAATAAAAAATCTCCTTGACCCAGACAATCTTTCTGCAAAGGTGTTGCCCCCGTTGTCCCTGTCTGGAGTTACCTCTTCTCCTCCTGCTTTTGTGCATTTCTCTTTCACAGAATCCTGAAGCTCCTACTCAGCCCAACTGTCACCAGGTACTATCTCCTTGCCCTCTTGACATGCTCATTACATCTTTGTTGAACCAGATTCTAGCAAATCTTTAAAAGATGAGCATATGAAACATAAAAGCAGATTGATCTGTGAATGGAAGATCAGTTTGCATTGCAGTTGTTTTTCTTCTCAAATATCATTCATCAATAACTCTGCACTGTGCACTTAGACCTGCATGAGGGATTCAAGTATTCAGCACCTTCCGGTTTAAGGACACTTCTACTAACTCAAATTTTCTATTTAGCTAATGGAATTATGCTTTTCTACCGTTGTTACAAATCATCAGTTAAAGGAACAGTGTGGCAGAAATAGACCACTTCTTTTCATCCTTGTTTAGACTTTGATAAAATTTTAATGGGAATGCTATGAAATTTATCATCTCTTTTATCACTTCCCTACAAATTGGCCTCACTTCTCTCTCTGAACTTGCTTATTGTTCCCTAGTATTGCTTGGAAAAGTACTTTTTTTTTTTTTTTTTTTAAACTCAGCATAACCCAAAGGACGATAAGGAAAAAGCTTTGACAAAACTTGACCATCAGGTCATGCATCAGTATGACCCATTTCCCACTCCAAAACAAAATTCATTACATCTGGCAGAGTCTGCACAATGCACAGGATGGTTCTCAATGGTATGTATTTCTGCTTGGAATGAATCGGTAGTTGGTCAGGAGTAAAAGGTACAGTTTCTTCTTGTACTCTGCTCTGAAGTGAAACAAGCTACAGAGTCCAAACTAACCCACCTGTGACTGCTAACATTTAGATAAGGACTTAGTCTTGTCAACTTGTTTTTGGAATAATTGGAGTTTCTTTCCTGGTGAGATGTGATCACTGTCAGATTATAATACCAGCTCCAAAACATGGGGGTGCTTTGGCAGATAGGCCTGGCCATTCCCTGACAGATGGCAGAAAAGAACTGTGAGAGCCTTGCCTGAAGAAGCAGCAACTTCCATCCTGAAGATCAATAGCTCTCTGTTGTTTTTTGTTCCTAGCCAAGGATCACTTCTGCATCTTTTGGAGGTAGAGAACCAGAGATTTCAAAGTGCTATGATACATACCCCTAAAGCCCAGGGGAGTGCTAATGGGATGGAAGGATATTCTACTCAATTTTTTCTCTGCAACAAGTTCTATGTTGCCTTTCATTCAAATGAGAAATTTTAAAATTACAGCACTTGCAGGTGAAATGTGAATGCAGTGGCAAAGGACTGAATGTGTTTTGCACTGTACTGGCAGATACATGGCCTACAGGTTGTGTTTGGATGTAGTCAGCAATGCAGAAGCTATGGAAAGAGTACAAATAGAAAAGCATACAAGAATCCTTCCCTCGGTGTACCCTTCTATCTTCTGGCACTGTGCAGTTTAAGGGATTTCTCAGCCAGCACTCATATCCACATGTTCATGGAGATATGCAAAAGTGGCTCTGAAAGTAATGCCTCCAACTTTATTATGCTGGCCCACAACATCATAGGCAGATGTTAGTGGTATGACAGTACAGGCCGAATCTTTGCAACAGTATTCCATTACATTTTGTTGCCATACAGCAAATGGCTGTAGAGGGGCAGTCTGACAGAATGGTGTGATAAGGAAGTGCATCTGAAGCAAGGTCATGGAATTGAATTCCTGCATGTGGATAAAATGGAATCCATTGACATTCATTGACACTTGCTGAATGTTTACGGAGACCAAGCAGTGGATGTGAGAACAGTGAGATCATGAGTGGTTCAGTGCAGCAACAGTGCCATCATAGTACTTTTGAAATTATAGGTCATCTCTGCTGGTACAGATTTTTATGAGTGCAGCATGCAGGCTCCTGTTCACCATTGGTAAAAATGCATAGCTAATTGTGGTGACTATGTTGAAAAATAGAGTTTGCTCTATTTAATAGTGTTACTGTGCTCTTTGTATCTTTTGTACTTTCCATACAAATAAATAGGAGGTATTACTTTCAGAGCAACCTACACATTTCTTCTTTCCATAAATTTATCTCTTTGTTTTTCTGAACACAGAAGTACTCTAGGACTCATAGTAATAGAGTTTGATGGATTCATTATAGATTGGGTACGATGATCTGTGCATAAAATTTTCTGACATAAGAGGCCATAGATGAAGAAAAGAAAGGTGTATTTGTGCTTGACATTGTCATTTTATCTCTTAATGCAATTGTTTGTTTTATTCACACAAGTCTTTATTGCCTATCATAAAAGATTGCTAAGAATACTGCTATAAAGACAATACAAACTGCAAATATCTTAAAAAGACATGGGCTTTCTCCTTTTGTTTAGTAAAATTGCATACAGTTCTTTTTCTTTCTTCTAAAAAGCACAGTTTCATTCACAGAAGCACGAGGACAGTATTGAATAGACAGCTTCTGTTTATGCTAAACTTTCTGCAAGATGGGAAAACAGAAATCTGTTTTGCAATTGTTCACCAATTTGATTTTGATTTTATAAAACCCAAACTGGTTATTCCCAGTTCTTCCTCTATGTTTCCTGCACAGAGTATTTTATCTTTGACCTGTTTAAAATAAAGATGTCCCATATAAGCTTTCAAATTTAAAAATTTCCATTGACTACCCCCAAACTTACTACAAAATCTCAGAGCACTGTATTAAAGACTCACTCACTCATGTTTCGGTATCGTAAAGTGGTTATAATAAAAGCTGTTGAGGTTTGGGGTCAAGGATCCCTAAGGTTCTTATTTTGACAAATAATCTTGGCAGCACTATTCATATAATAAACTATGTTTAAAATTAAATGCTCCAATTAAATCAACAACTTCAGTTTGCCCTCTAGGATTGTAAACAACCAAGAAGTGATGTGATGTGTTTTTCCTCTGTCCACAACAACAGACTAGAAACACAGAGGGAGCAACAATAAAGACTGTTGAAAGGCCTTTCTGATAAAAGGTCTGGTTTTAGTTTTGTACT
Source organism: Tetrao urogallus (assembly GCF_951394365.1). NCBI lineage: Eukaryota > Metazoa > Chordata > Aves > Galliformes > Phasianidae > Tetrao > Tetrao urogallus. Next base: position 29,553,737 of record NC_136820.1, on the reverse strand, counting down.
GTTACATTCTGATTTGCAACTCTGTGGTCACTCTTACCAATTACTGGAAGAATTGCCAACGAAACAGAGGTTGCACAAGAACTTTTCCCACACTCATTTCTCCTATTCTGGTTCAGAGAACCTCATCCTTCATCACCTAGCTCAGTTGTGTCAGGAAGGGATGTTTTTACCACCCTCAAGGCAATTTCAAGATTTTCCCAGAGATTACAGCTTGGAAGCTTATTGTTTATTGGAGACCTACACTACCAAAAGTAGCAAAAAGGAGGATAACCCTACAGAAGAAATATATTCTGTTTCCAGAATAGCCTGACTGGTCCACCTACTATCCTTGCTGATCGTTATAGCGTAAAGATGCTTTTATTAAACATAATGATATTAAATGGACCTGATGTGATTTAACACATTTATGAGAGTCTTTCATGTTTCACTGTAGGTGGTTGATATTTAAACCCTAGTCCTCCCTGAACCTGAAAGCATTAATAATCCCCCTTCTCTTTGGCCCATGTGCACTCTCATTACAGTTGCTCTTTATAGTTATCTATTTTCTCTTAGGCCCTTATGCAGAGAAGAATCCCTATAGAGGAAGAAGCTTAAGCACTTGATTAACTTTAAATACATTGAAGTCAGTGCTCAAAGTTAAGCAGGTGCTTAATGCTTCCCTGAATCAGGGCCTTACAGTCTAGTGTTTCTGTCTCTATACTGATTCAGAAAATAATGATATGGGATTTGATTCTTTTCTCAACTTCTTTGATACAAATCAGGAGGACTCTGTTTAAAGAGCTTTTTTCCATCTTCACCTAGCATCTCACAGAGCCATCTAGAAACCAGTACAGAATAGAATAATTTATATATATTTTGTATTTACATTTGGAACAGTCAAAGACACGTGGTATCTTCTGAAACTCTGAACCACTGGTAGCTCCAACATCAAATTAGAATCATAGAATCATTAGGTTGGGCTTGAAAAATCAAGACCAAGTATCCACCCAATGCTACAAGTTCACAGCTAAGACATGTCCATAAGCACTACATCCACATGTCCCTTAAATACCTCCAGGGACAGCATCCTCATCACTCCCCTGGGCAGGCCGTTTTGATGCTTAATTGCTCTTTCCATTAAAAAATTATTCCTGATATCCAGTCTAAGAGAATCTTGCGTCCTAAGAAAGCTGGATCAGGCTGAAGTGACTTCTCTCAGTGTGATTGCATGAGTAGCCTCTAGACTATTGTAATGAGGTGGATAAAAGGGAGCTGCAGGATAGGAAGGTGATGAAGAATGTCAAATGCAGGACATGGATGTAGTGTGTTCTCCATGAATGTTTCAATACCTAGCTCTCCCTGACATGCTTGTGAAACACATGCCTTACATTTTCCTCCTCCCTTCTGGTTACTGCAGTGCTCTCCCTCAAAAATAAGGTCAGCCTTTGGACAAAATATCTAAAACACTTCATAAGTCTTTTTCTTTTCCCCAACTATTCACTCAATAAATCCTGGGGAGAACTCATCTCAACATTTTCCCAAAATCTGTTTTCATGAGAAATTAGAAAGCTCTCTGGATGACCAAAGGTTTTTGTTTTTTTTTATTTTTCCAATTTATGGAAAAAAAAAATCAAGTGTCTTTGCTTTTAGCTAATGGAATTGTGATGTCAGAATGATCTCCATGGTCTGGATGGTCTGGGATACAATCTCAGTAGTCAGCTTTTTTGTCACCCGTAGTTCCTCTAAAAAAATGACACTAAATTAAAAATGTAATTCCAGTAACAGGCATTCTGTCAATCATCTACAGTCATGATAAACTGTAGACTCCTCTGGTGCTGTCAATCAAGCCTACATTCATGATGTAGTATCTACCTTGCTGGACAAGGAAATTCTAGATCACAGTCATACATCTGCTGACATTGATGTTTGCTTGGTCCATGATTTAAGGTATATTCTCCAGAGCTCCTGTTGCCCTTCTACCTTAAACTTTCATGGATTATTTTTATGTAGGATATGAATTGGATTTAGGTACCTTTTGTATATTTAAATGACAGCTGCTTAGCATCAGGGACAAATTAACAAACTGTCTCAACTGCTAATCTTCAACAATGTTTGTAATCCAAGACAAACCAGCCAAAGATTAACCATGTACACATTAACTTGCATAATGGATAGACTGCTCCTTTGAGACTAGCACTTTAACCACCAAAGAGCATTACTTCATGGCATCTGCAAGGGGATCCCAATCAAAACTGGCATCACCTGTCACTGACCAAACAATATTTATGGGCATCAACATATAGGCTAAATAAAATGGCAATTAGAGCAGAGTAGGGAGTTTTTGGAATTATGCTGCAGCCCCGGTACTGCCTATAGAGTAACAAGTTCAGTAGAGACATAGGCCCTGGGAGCAGGGAATATCATACAAAATGCAGGACTACCATTATCACTGTCTGTGCACAGCACATGTATCTCTTGCAGCTAGAAATAGTTAACAGACAGAATGAACACATGCAGAGCTGGTAGATATGCCCAACTGAATGAATCAGTTTATATATTTTAATCCTTCTTAAACAGGTTTATCCTCCAAAGAGTTTCTCATTTCTTCTTCTTTTCCATGATTTAGCAGCCAGGAATCTTACAGCCCTACTGTGCTTAGAAGGGGGTTCCAATTTTTTATTTCTAACAAGGTTTCCAGCAGATTTTGAATGTCATACAAGTATTTTCTTTGCACATTAACTTCTCTCAGACTGAACACATCCAGAGCTAAATTATTATTCTTGAGAGCTATACAAGCATAAAAGCCATCACTTCCTGTTCTGTGGATGGCAGCATCATCCCTCAGCAAGATTTAACGGATGCTTTTCTTCAGAATACCTGTATTTGAGAAACATTTAAATATCTAATTCTCTTTTTCCCTGTCAAGGAGATTTCCATGCATTTGCCACTGTGTGTGAGATCTATGGCCATGCATGCTATACAAGAATACTCCAGAAGTTGTAAGTGTGCATGGTTGCAGCTAGCGGCTGAGCTTGGGCTCTCAAGTCTATAGGTTTGGCTCTGAAAACATGGGACTCTGTAAGATAAAAATAAAGTAGCAATCAGAGAAAGCTACTGAGTCCCAGAAGATCACAAGGCAGTAGTTTCTGTCCTGTTCCACTGCAAAGCAAAGGGATTTATAAGAAGAACCTAATTGTGTTGAATAAGACCCCACATGGGTCTTAAAAGAAAACTGCCTGTTGGTTGCAGTGAGAAAAGGCTGGAACAGAAAAATGTTTCATGCTCCACTCCTGAAATAAATATATCTTTTTTCTTTCTGGAAATCTCTTTCCTCTTTAAGAAAGAAGGAGAAATGGAAAAAAATCACCACTGATATGATGTTTTTATATCACTTTTGGCTTAGTTCTTTCCTACATTAATGGCTGCATTTCAGATATAGATTTCTCGTAACATCATCTCTGTTCAAGTGGGACAAACTGTGTCTCCATCTCTTGCACATTAAGATTTACAGGTCCTTTACCTGTTTGGTTGCTAACATTTCTGATCAAAGACAAAAGTCAGAAGTCATTCAGTAGAAGTCTTCAGAACTCAACAGAAAACAAAACAATATTATCATTTACTTCAAAACAAAGATAACCCAAAAATGTTAGGCAGCATCTGTTGCACAGCTATGTGGCATAATCACATGAGTTGAACTAGATTCAGTTGATAACACCAACTAAAATTTACAATCCAGAGTATAGGCACAGGTACACCTACTCACTAGAAGAAAGAAAATCATTTTTCCACTGTTCATGAAGATGTAGAAGCTGTCAATAGAAATCCTCAAAAAGCTCGATATCTGTAACACTAGCTAAATTGAGAATTGCTGTGAAATTCAAATGATCTGCCACATAACAAGGTTTGTTATCTAGCAGTTTGAGGAAGACAACTGAAAAGAAACAGTATTGCCATTGTCAGAAATACCAGAACTTTTTCAGTAATATTCTCAATACCTCACAGAAGGCAGGACTGCTGCAATCCTGAGAAATAAATGGAATACTGATCCTTTAACCATGCTTCATGTGAAACCACTTTTAATGTGTCATTCTGTATCTGGTAATATTTTGTATGCAAGCAGATTTGGTTTTCTGCATAGACATACAGCTTGCTGAAGGAGTAACAAAAGCCAACAAGGATTATTTCAATTGGTAACTGAAGGAAGGGTATAGTCTATCCTACTGCATGATGACCTCATCACACAGAGGGAAATGAACACCATATAACACTGTCTTATAATAGCTTTTGATGGCACTTTCATCCAAGAACAACAAATACAAATTTGGCACAATTTCTATCCATCATCATCAGTATTTAACTCAAATCTCAAGACCACCATTAGATAATGGCATCTCCAATTACTTAAAGATGCAGAAAGATACAGGCCATATGGCTGATTAGAAATTATTATTTTGTAAAACCTGATGCTTATTAGTACTGACCTTTGCCATTTTCTTGCAAAAACAGCTATTATTCTTCTAATACAGAGGTATGTCTGGTTTGACATACATACATGAGAATTCAATACCTTATAGGAGATAATCTTGTCATAATACTAAATAAACATTATGTACTTGACACTGTGTTGGATGACATAAATCAGCCAAGACAATCTTCAGCACAATTTCTGGGACACAGGGATCAGCTTGGTACCAAAATGTTACAACTGACTTCTTTAGCCTTCTGATGAGACACATCAAATCCCACAATACAAGCAAGCCCAGAGTGATATACTTGTTTCAAGACTGCAAAAAACACTATTTGGCAGGAGAGGAAAACAACTAAATGAAAAGAAAATCTCTCTACTTAGAGAAAGGAACAAAACAGTAGAAAAACTACAAATTTAGTTACAGACAAAATTATCTAAGAATTATTTAAACAAAAGTAAAAATCAGTGTAGAAAGGCTGATGGTAAAATAATCTCATCAAAAAAAGCAATTCTGAGAATGAATGAAAATGGGTAATGAGTACATTTTCACCTCCTTTCATCAAAATTATGCTCCGATCTATATTCATTAACCTAGCCTCAAAAAGCCCATCCTGTGGAACTGATGTATGCAAATGAGAAGACTATTACAAAGTTTGTGCTAGGTGGTTCCCACTAACGCTCACACAGGAACAGAAAGGACACTGTATGCAAGTTTGTCAGGACCTATTGAACTAATTTGAGGCTGAAGGTGATGATTTCCAGGATTAGATCTTAGTGGTGATGAGAAGTGGTGTCACCACTGTGAACCAGAATCAAAGCAGCAGTCCATGGAGTGGCAACATATGAATTCCCTATTGAAGAAAATGATCAAAGCACAGTCTTCAGTGAGTAAAGTTATGTGCACTGTCTTTTGGGATAGGAAAACAGTGATCTTTCTGATTTTCTTGGAATCTAGAAAAAACATCAGTTCAGCTACATCATGATGCTGACTAAGCTGAAGGCTTGAACTTCCAGAGTCAGGCCAGAGAAAAAGACAGTCATTCACCTGAAACACAATAATGCCAGGCCCCATGACTACCATGGAGCACATTCCCAATCTTGGATGGAATGACCTACCACACTCACTGTTCAGCCCAGATTTGATGCCTTCTGATTTCCATTTGTTCAGGCCAATGAAAGATACACTGCATGAGCAATGTATGAAACAGTGGGTCACCTCTACTGGTGCAGATTCTTACCAGCGCAGCATGCAGGCTCTTCCTCATCACTGGTGAAAACAAATAGCTAATGGTGGTGACTATGTTGAAATATAGTGCTTTGTAGCTGAGAATTTGCTCTATCAAATAGTGTTATTGTGTTCTTTGTATCTGTGATAGTTCCAATGGAAATAAATAGAAGGCAATAATTTTGGAGCAACCTATAGAGAATGTATATACATACACGATATGAACAGCAGTTTTCTCTCTGTTTCCACACTACAGCAGAAATCTCTACTCAATTAATTCTCTGTTCTTCTCGAGAAAGTTCAGGAATGCACCTTTTAAACTCTTCCACAAAGATCACTGGACTTGACACAATGGATTCTGGTTCTCTTCAAAACCGCAAAAAAATCTCAACTAAGATGATGTGAACCTTTATGCATGGAGAAGCTACTTCAGGGATGTTATATCTTTGTTCCAGTATTTAGGGAGAGGTGCACAAAAAGGAAATTGAATTAAATGACAATTTCTATTTTGATTTAAAAAAAAGAAAACATCATGGAGAAAGAACAATCACGTTTCTTTATATTTTTTCTCCAAAAGGGAAAAAAGTATGTTGAAAAAGACTTTTGAGAAGCATGTTTTTTCCCTCTCATATCAGATATATTCCTTATGTTGAAAGAGAAAAAGAAATTAGGAAAAGTTACTAGCTTTCACCTACTTTATGGAAATCTGAACAATTTAATCAGAACAGTTATCCATTATTGAACATTAAAAGCAGAAATTACATAAACAGTGCAACAGGCTATTTTTTAACTAAGGCTCAAGCTGTTCTAATGTTATATATTTCAGAATAAATCCTTAAATTCAGACACTGTATTCAGTTACATTTTTGTTTTTCTTTTATTTCTGCTTTCGTAGAGGTAAAATAGTCCAAATAGGTCATGAGGAGGCGCCTTAAAAGCCCTAAGTACTCTTTGATATCTGTTTGAAAAGGTGACTGAGGAACTGCAGATTTGGAAGTGTGTTATCGTGGTGGGGTTTCCACCTTAGACTGAAAGGTTTGTGTCTGAGACCAGGAAAGGTCACAGAGGTTAGAAGAAGCATTGCCTGCTAAGGCCACAAAGCATTCAGCTACTGAGGATGAAGACCTCTCCCTGTCCAGATTTACAGCGTCCCCTGCTATTTCCACAGCTCAGCACTGGGATATGCTCCAAAGGGAAACTGTATCCCACATCTCAAACTGAGGGGGGAAAAAAAAGAAAAAAATTTAATGGGAAAAAAAAGAGCAGCAAGAAAGAGTCTGACACAGAGCACCGGAAAATGTTTTCACAGAGTGAATTTTGTGAACACAAAGGTTAGCTACACATGTTGATACAGAGTAGTCACAGCTGGGTGAATTAATGAGATGCCAGTGGTGGTTTGGCTCTGTAGAAATTTTAGTGGAAGCAGCACGCTCCATGCTCATCATATGAAACCTTAGAAAGTTTCCATACAAAACACTGGTATTTTCTGTAATATTGATAACATCTGATCTTGCATACGGCAATTTAAATTGGTTTTGCTCTTTTTTTTCTTTTTTTCTTTTTTTTTTTTTGAGCCATGTGTTCTTGCAGGTGGTGAGCACAAACACAGACCTGACTACAGTCATCCAGTGGACTTAAAATGTAATGAGTTGCAATAACTACTTTGCAGAAAAATAGGATTCAAGTGCTCTCAAAAGCATCGGTGAGCACTGGACATCCTCATCTCCAGTGTGACTGCAGATCACAGCATGCCCTCAGTTTCAAAAGAAAGGATAACAGCTTCAATCCCCTTTTCTTTCAGCCACAGCAACCTGTCACTCAAGAAGGTCAGTATCTCTGGACTGTTAGAAACTCAATGCTACATTACAGTAGTGCCAGCATGGTCCTTGTTGTCTTTCCTAGCAATGGATATATTTTTATCATATAAATTCTATCTCAAAAAGGAAAAAGACATTGGAAAGTGAAAGAACTAAGTTCTGATATGAACAGAGGTTTCAAGCCTGTTTCTTGACCCCTAGAGAAATAACTTATATCCCTCTGTACTTTCTTTCCTCTGTGGTACTCAAGTTGATTATAAGCAGAAGTATCATTTATATGTAGCACAGGATCTATTCTAATCCTCATGTATTAGTGAAGTTAACTACAGGTCTCTCTGTACAGCTGTTTGCACAGCTGGATGTGTCAGATAGAATAAGTTCATCCTTTCTAAGACGAGCTTAAATCTGCAGCCTACTAGTATCTTTCTCATTTACACCAAGCACCCTTTCATGTTGTTCTCATAAGGGAGGTTGGTTTTAGCAGTTATGTTCTTGGTGCAATCTTGTGGTGCATAAAAGCTGATAAATTGCCTTGGCACACTATCAGATCTTGAGTGTTTATCTTCAAGCCACAGAACGTATCTAATTATGAGTAAAAAGTCACTGAGATTTGCATTACAAGACCTGCAGCTAATGACTCACTGATGGTACCTTGCATTCCCATGGTCAAAATGAGTGCCATGAAAGAAATCAGTCTGCAGGGGTGGCCATGGATGTGTGGAATTAGAACATGAGCTTTACTTGCACAAAAGAGACAAAGGTAGTTCTGGAGAGATCATAAGCTTTGCTCTGTATAACACAAAAAACAAATGGTGAAAGTCAGGTTCACTGTCAGGGGGCTGCTCATCACTCCCACCATTCTCCTCAACACAGAGTCAGATGAGATGGATGCTGAAGGAGAGAAAATCACTATTCTTTACAGAATGACAGGCACTTACCAGGGGTGGTACTCAACTCACAGATTAAGACAAATAAATTCATATGCAGGTAGATGCCTACGTGTTATGTGGAGTCCAAACTCTCAGTGCTCACAGTAGAAATCTGGTCAGGACAATCAACAGTGTCTCAAGACCAGCTCAGCTGATGAGCCACTGCAGAAGGAATCAGTCCCAAAGTTTGATTACCTGGTGCAAAGCTGGGATGCCTGGGGTTACATAGGACATAGGAGTAGCAGCTCTTTCACACCACAGCATGCTCGAGAGCTGAGGTCTGGTCATCTTTTTTGTCTTTGGGACAACTTTCATGGCTTTAAACTTCACTAAGGAAGTGAGTTCCTTATACTTCAGATTCTGTCTGCTTTAGGATGAATTGGGTCACTCTTTAGGCTGTGCTGGCTGTCTTGACTTGATCTACTTCAGTTCTAATGAGAATATAGATATATAGTGCACATACCAAATCTCATTTACTGATATTAAATGTGTCATAGTCAGCAGGCATGCCATAATCGTGTATTTTTAATTTTCCATTATCCATGAGCAGACCATCTGGTTTGTGGGTAAGTTGCTTTGCAGGTAAAGGCATATCCAAGCAGCCTCCATTTGGAGAAAGCTGTGGCACATCAAAGCGTATTTCTTTGATTTCAGTCTGTATGGGAACTGCTGAGTCACGGCCTGAACCTCTGATTGATCACCTGAGATGAGCACTGAGTCAGCCAGAGGAGCACAGGTGAAGGCAATTCTCCTGTGCTGCCAGAAGGGATGGAGCCTGGCTGCACCCCTCCTAGACCTATTTAAGAGCTGGCTACTAGTAGGGAAGGATCTCTTCTGGAGATTGCCTCTGTTGGTGTTTTGTGAGTGAGCCCAGGATAGGGGTAAGCCTTCTGTTTATTCTCTTTTGTTATCATAGTCTGCTTTGCCTAACTCTCTTGTTTGTTTTGTGAATATAACATGCTAATATTCTTTGATTATACACAGTCCCACAGGGGTTGCAACTGCACATTTCTGGAACCTGTGCTTTGTGTTTCTTCACTGCCATACACAAGGAAATAAATCCCCTACAAAACCAAAGAGGATGGAGAACATGGTTCAGAGACAGCATAGGTGGGTCTCATCCTGCTTTATCTAGTTATTAGCAGAGAGCACATATCATCCTAGCATTAACGTATAAAAGAGAGCAGATGGATCATGTCTCTGAAGTGTTCATTTCTCTTAGTAGTTTCTGAATAGATCCCAAGTTCAAATGCAGATATTTGATGTTGTACAAGGCCACTTGAACCCTGGTTTGGTGTTGTGAGAGGCAGATCAAGACCAGAAGTTATACTGCTTCTGATAATTTTCTTCAACCACATATTTACCATTTCTGCATTTTCTTTATCACTTCTCTGTTTAATGGAATAACATGTCAAATGTTAAAATGATATTTGCAATCTTAAAAATGCCTTGCTACAGCAACAGAAAAACGTATGCAGGGGCTTTATCTGCTGTGTCAGAGGAAGGGCTGCCTGGTGGGCTCTGGCATAGTAGGGATGAAGACCAGGACTATACCATCTGCCTTTCTGCCTAATGTGCAGGATCCTACATGTACCATCATGGTCAGCTATTACCTATACTGAGTCAGCTCTCCATCGTCACTCAGTCATTATGCAGCAACATACCATTTATTCATTATGCAAATCAATAAGCTCTAAAAAGTTCCTTCCAAATCAGAGTTCTTTGCCCAGCTCAAGCAAGAAGCCTATGTTTTCTGTCTTTCCCTGTCTTGATCTTTATTTCCACTATAACTTCTGCTTTCTTCTGCAGTCTTCACTTTAGTACCCAAAAACTTTCTACTGCTATGTGCACCTCTGCACCCTTTTGATGACAATTTTACATCAAATTTTAAGGTTGGATGTTCCCAGACCAGCAATGGAAACATCCAAAAGGCTTGTCTGCATTGCAAAACATTGAGTTGCATAGCACTAGCTAATTAGGTATTTATTAGATTTAGATCTGTAATGTCAGTTCCTAACTCTATCTTGGCAGATTTTTTTTCTTAAGATGGTCTGAAATAAATTCTTGCTTCAGTGATTGTCCATGACTATTTCAAAATGAGTTTCATGCAGCAAATATATTTAATTAGCAATGTAAAAAAAAAAAAAAAAAAAAAAAAAAGTCTTCAAAGACAGAACTTGGGGACACTCTCTCTCTCAGTCTGAGATGAGACATTCTGAGGACAAAGAAAATGCAAGAGTTTGGAGGCATTGTCATTGTCCCTGAGCTGTGTACAGTTTTTAATTTAGACATAGGCATTCTTCTAACTTCAGTCTGCAGCATTTGTGTAGCCATGATGAACGCAGCTGGATGGGTAGGTTGATCGTTTCAGAGCAGGAGAAAAAGATATCTATAAGGATGACCTTTTGAAGTATTTCTTGTTCAGATTTTATTCATGATCAGAAATACACTTTATGTCACATTCTTTATCACATTATGTAAAGGAAAACATCAAATGTCAACTAACAACGTCTATGCCAGAAAGGAATTTTATATTCCTTGCTGAGTGAGTGAGAATAATTATTTCTCTGTTCTCTCCAGAAGAGATTTGATGACAAAGCAGAAATCAATGAGCAAATCAATATACAACTGTCTGCACTAACAGTTTAAGTGGAACTTCTGGCAGCTCTTAAACAAACAATAGTACTCTCAACCTGGCAAGTAGTTAAAAAGGAAACTTACTTAACTTGTAAATCATTGTTTTGAAAAAGTCTCTTTTGAAAAGGTCTCTCAAAGGAAACTTGAGGAAGTCCAATAGTGTACAATCAGAAGAGGTGAGTAACTGAGAGGGGAGAGAAAATGGATCTTCTAGCACAGTGGAGGTAAATTTTTAACCACCTACTGTGGTCTATGAAGCTGGCAAAAGCTGAAATGGAAGACCAAAAACACGTGACATGTCTTATGCTTCCTTACATAAAACAATATAAAAAGTAGATACTGAATATTTGAATTTGATGAACTGTGTCTTGAAGAGCCTTACCAAAAGCAAGAAACCAAACTGGCCAGGGTAGGTAGAAGCTTTGTTGAGTGTAGGGGAAGCTTCTGAATGCTGATTGCTACTGACACCACAGTGAAGTGCTTATCAGGACAGTGGCACAAGATGTGTTGTACCAGTAAATTCAGGCAGCACTGGAACAGGAGCATGAGGACATTAAAAAAAAATGCAGCTTCAGAGATTTAAGTGTGGGTAGAAAATAATAAATACTCAATGGAAACCATTTCCAAAAGAATGTATGAGGACTCTGAAAGGTCAGTCTACCAGGTAATCTCCTCAGTATTGAGACCTTGTGGTGTGTGTTTTTTGTGTGTTGTGTGGTGTGTGTGTGTGGTGGTTTTTTTGTTTTTTTTTTTGTTTTTTTTTAAGGTTTTTGTGTGAAGTTGAAAAAACTACAGTCTCAATTCTGAGCTGAAGTTCACTGTGGAAGAAAAAATGCTGTTAATGAAGCATAAAATTGAAGAATAATAAAAATGCCAGACTGGGCTTGTCACAAGTAGCAAATCCATAAATGTGTGATCAGAATAGTGTTAATCCGTAGGAAGAAATTGGAGCAAACTTGGGAAAATATAATTAGAAGATAATTAAACCCTACCTAGAAGATAGAGAGATAACCAGTTACAATACAAAAACAGACTTATTTTATATTTCCTCTCTTAGAAGAAATGCTTCAATCTGTTATACCAGTTTTAGTGTTTTTACTTTACTGGTGGTTAAAAATTACTTAAGCAGCCAGGTGAAAATTGCCACCAGGTGAAAGAGTGTGGAGCTGCCTGAGAGCTCTTCATGTCCCAGGGGGCATCTTCATGGGAGGCAAGAAGGGGGAGGTGTAAGGGGAAGGATCACCAGCCATTGACTTCTCGTGAGGCATTCAGGGCAGGCGAGGAGCAGGCCTTGCCTTCTGCCTTGCATGCCTCCTGCACGCAGGAATTTCAGACAGCAGAGTGCAAGTCGGGGGCCAAGTGCCAACATGAGTTGTTCATGATAGATGTGTCTAGTCTATCATTTTGGCATTATTTTAAACACAGCTGGCAAAGGAATGTTCCAGAATGCAACTTGTGCTAATTGGCTTTTTCTACTAGGGTGATCCCCATTTGTAGGATGTGGTTTCCTTAATAATCCAGTGAATAACCTCTGGAAAAGAAAAAAAAAAAACACTTCCCTCTCATGAATGAAAATTGCCCATCAAAGCAGATGGTGAAGTCTGATGGAATCAACCTGCAAAGCCTAATGAGTATAACACTGCATCAGCAAGGCTTCTCTGAGGAGATTACTACAGTCACAAAATTGTTACACCAATCACACTACCAAGAGGGAGGAAGAACAGTTCACAAACAAGTTGTGCAACTTGCCTACAGGAGCACTAGGGGAGGAGAGCTGTTCCTCATTACGCTGCGTGTCAGCCCCAGAAAGACCACAAATGCAGCACAACAATACCCATGACGTCTTGGGTGGCCCAAGGTTTCTTACATTGTTTCACATCCATTGCTCGCTTGAAATATTCTCAGTAAAGAAGGAAAGCCTTTGGAAGCTTGCTGCCCATAGAAACTGTATTACATGCATTTCAGTTACATACCCACGCACACAAACATATTTGCAAGTGCATACACGTGTATGTACCCACAGACAATGTATCAACTATGAACAGAAAAAAAAGCACCAGTTTTCAGCACATTTCCAACTTATCTTTCCGAAGAGAGTTGGGAAGAATACTTAACACTTCTACTATAACCCTCCTCTATTCCTTTTATTTGTAATTCATTTTGAAGGGACAAGTTTTGTTTTGTGCACAGTTCCAAAAAGGAAAAATCTTTTGTTCCGCTGTTTATTATTATAAATGCATGTGGAGTATGTCATATGATTTTTCAGCCTGCATGGAATGAAGTGAAAAAGAGTTTTCAATCTTTTAATGCTCCATGCTTGTGGAAGAGGCATGAGAAAATGGTCCATGGGGATCTTATATTATTATTTGAGGGATTTTTATTTTTCAGGCCTGGTCAGGTTTTATGACTGGTGCATTTCCGAGAATGCACCTCTCAGGCACTGGGGTTTATAATGATTTCCCCTTATGCTATTTATCTCACTTTTCCAGTTGCAGTGCATTTATCCTCACACAGACAGAAGCATGACAGGAGAGGAGAGGAGACGTCAAAGAGATTCTGCCAAACAGAAGAATATGGATTTCCTCGCTCCCCTCACTAGCTGATATTTTCAAGAAGATGCAAGGTTTTGCAATGCACAAATGCATTAGCAATGCAAAGAGAATGGGAAAGGCTCTGACATTTGCTGAAGTTCCATTAGAATGGTTCAGGTTGTGTATACAGGAGGGGAAGAATTTGGGGACTGGCTGGCTGCCCTAAAAAGCACGCATTTTACAGGCTGCTGTCTGTGCTTTACCAGCAACTTCTCCATCTACTGCAACTCAGAAAATGATTTGTTTTATCATAGCTCACATTCAAAAAGTGAAAATACAAAATAGATGTTGCTTATTTGATTTTTGCAAACTCTAGACTTCGTGGTTGATTTATGCAAAAATATATTCACTCCCAGTCAGGATACAGGACTTAAATGTAAATACACACTGTGATGGCAGCAAAAAGAAGTTGAACAAATGTCGAGTCTTTCTTACTTTTTTTTTTTTTTTTAAGGCAGAATGAGGCAAAGATATTCTTAAACTTCATGTCCACCCTTACAAAAAAGGTACAATCCTAGATAGGGAACAGAGAAGACAGTGTTTTCTATAAAAATGGATGAGAAAATATTTTCAAGTGGATTTTCAAAGGTACTAGAGGATTTAGGTTCTCAATTGCATGGAGTGGAATTTGTTGGCTGTGCAGACTTGTCTGTAAAAGGACAATTCCGCAGCCAAATCACCTATTGGGACTATCAGATCTGAGGTTCACACCTGCCTCTAGCTGACTTTGCAAGCCACTTGCCCTCTCTGTGCCTCAAGTTCCTTTTCTGTGAAGCATCAATTAGGAAATTAATTAGGAAAATGTCGCACAGACAAGTGCTAATGATGCACTCATTGTGGTGTGGTAGGAACAATTATTGGAGTCATTTTGCCACAACTGGAAGCACAAAGTTGGATTTTGCATAAGATTTACTGTATATGTATAGAATAAATAATGTCATTTGCTCAGAAGAAAAAGAAATCAAGCAGTATTTGCTACCTCTCTGTTAAAATGAAGAGGCTCAGGATGTTAAATAAGGCAAATATTTTGCCTTTAACAGAAAAGAATTAGTAATTATTATCTTGAAGTAGCTTTGCTCTATGAAGTAGCATCAAACTTCGTGAAAAAGAGGCAAGAACATGGATGAAAAGGGAATGTGTGAGATACTAGATCTGACTACCAACAAGTGAGACTGGCCACACAACACCTGCACGGTGTCACCACCATCATGCTAGCAAACTGCAGCCAGACATAGCCTCATCTGCAGGCTAAGCTAAATAGGAACTGAGACTTCACATCTCTTAATTTTCCTGCAGTACAAAACTTTTGGCTTCAAAAAACCAAAAGAGGCCCTACACAGAGGCTAGATCTAGTGCTGACATGCAGTGAGGGATATTTCCTAAACCTATGCATAATTCATAAAGGAGAGAAAGCAGTTTTTTTTTTTCACCTTACTCAGTCCCATCTTATGCAGTTTGGTGTTCAGTTTTGGAGGTCTGGTTGGCAGGCACCATGCTCTTTTCTCAGGTCTGCTTGGAAGGAGTAAGGAGAAACCTCTGCAGCAGTGCTTTTGCTTTCCCTACTAGTGACACAAAGTTCATCTCATGCCATAATGCCTGTGGGGTTACAGCTCTCCTGGTACTTCCAGTAAATCTTTCCCTAGATTCTCCAGAGGAAAATATGTAGAAATCTATTCAAGAGAAATGTTTCAGAAAAGTAGCCCATGGGAGCAATCCATTGGAAAGCTAAGCAAAGCCAGCACCGAAAGATTTTGCAACCACTCAAGGTTTCTTAGTGCTGCTGCTCCATCCATCTCCTGCACTTGAGTCTGTTACATCCAAACACAATGGAAAGTTCTCCTAAAGTTGTTCTTGACACACTCATCACACAGCTCACACACTCTTTTTTTTTTTTTCCAGTCTTCTGGACTACATTAAAATAGCTCAGTTCCACGGGGGACATCTCTGATTACTCACTTTTAGTTTAGTTCCTAATTTGTCATCAGTGAGGAAAAGGGTTCAAACT
The DNA here is from genome assembly GCF_951394365.1 of Tetrao urogallus. Lineage (NCBI taxonomy): Eukaryota > Metazoa > Chordata > Aves > Galliformes > Phasianidae > Tetrao > Tetrao urogallus. The sequence continues at coordinate 29,538,086 of NC_136820.1, read as the reverse complement.
TGAAATCTAAATCTTTTGGGTATGTTCAGATCTGGGACTTGAACTGCCTTCTTACGCAAATGATCCTGTAACCTGAGCTCTTTCCCTGGAGGAGAAATAAGGCTGGATGAGGCTGTGGCCTTATTGTTGGTAATTGTGCTCATGCTCCAGCAGTTTCAGGACAACCAAGTCCTTGGCACCAGATCTGTCAGTAGCCATGCTGCCACCTGATGCCCTCTGAGTTCTGTCTCAATACCCTGGCCCCAAAATTATAGCCAAGCCAAAACACAAACACAAGGGACATTGTGTTGGTTTGCCCTCTGTCTATGTTAACCTTGATTTTTTTGTATCTTTGTTTCTGCGAGGGATATAAGTCATTCCTCCAGATCCCTCTTTATGTGCAGTGTGTTGTATTTCAAAGGTATGTTAAGTTTTCTTCCTGTCTCTGGTGTCTAAATGAGATGAATTTCATCAAAGATGTCCAAAAATGAGAAAACAGTACCAGATCCACAGATACCTTTAGCTTGTGTACAAGTGAGATGAGGGGGCAGGTCATTTGCAGTTTCCTTGTGTTTAGGCCAACTCTTGCTGGCACTAGTCCCAGCATAGATGAAAACAATTTGGGTATTAGAAAGGTATAGCTATATATGAAAGCAAAAGAGCTGCCAGAGACATCCTATATTCTCTGGATGTTTTTCCTGCTCAACTGGAAAAATCAGATCCAGTTCTCACCCCTTTTCTTCACTGAAGTGGTTCAAGTTGGAATGGAGAGCAGGCAAAAAAAAAAAAAAAATAGAAAGGATGTCAAGTTACTAAAAACACAGACATTGTAAAGCCATCCACTAGGGCTAATAGATGAATGAGGAGTGGTTGAGTCCATGAGATGAGAGTAGCAGCTCTGTGCATGTTTTGAGTTCTCACAATCCTCAGGACATCCTAGCAAACACCAGCCCCTGTGGCAGAAATACCTTTTTACCTGTCCTGCCTCCTTTAGGGAGAGACACATTGATCTCCTCCCTGTATTTACAGCAGCTTGTACTAACTGCACTGAAATAGATCACCTTGAGATTTGGTTCAAATGCAGTAAATCTCTTGAGTTTATTCCCCAGCTGTTATGTAGGAAAGAAAATTGTTTAAATACTGACTTCAGGGAGGCTGAAGACAAAGGCATTACTTCTTCCCAGATGTGAATTCTGCCTAACTTTGAAGTAAATCTATTTAGCCATCCTTAAAATCTCTCTACATGTTCTGTCATTATGTTAAATCATTAATTGTCCTAGTTTCCAACATAATGTGCATTAGAGTCATTAAGACTCACTACTCTGGCAGGTTTTTCTCTCTAGTTATTTGGTCTACTTAAAAAGTATTATTCGAGTCTCTGAGGTTTTCAGTATTTTCACGTCCCATGGAAAATTGCCATTTAGCCTAATGGAAGCAGAAATCAAGACTTAAAAGGTTCCCCAGCATGCAGGAAGACTCACAAGTTAAAAGCCTAAGATGATGTGGTATACAGAATTGTATTAATCTCTTACATATAAAAGAATATGCACATTTTCTGGATAGTTACAGTTTAAGTTTTACTCTCTGTGCTTTAAAATGTTATGCTGAGCTTTATATGGCCAACTCCATACTGGCAGCCTGGAAAAAAAGGAAGCATTCCTTTAGCAGTTGAAAGCTGTAGATAAGCACTGGGATTTTGTTTCCCCTGATGTGGCAGTCCTTTTCCAAAACACTCTGCCTGCTTCAATCTTGTTCAAGCCCTTCTGGCTTTAATGCAGCATAGGACACTAATATGGATATCAAATCCCTCCTAGACGGATTTCAGAGACACTGAAATAAGTCTGATACTTTTCTCAACTAAGATTCAAATTTACCCCCTTATCTCACAGTGTTAGCTCAGTATTCCAGTTTCGGGTTGTTTTGTTTTTAACCAGAAGTTCTCTTACATCCCCACAAGTCTCCTGGCTGATTCACAGAAAAATACATACGAGGTCAGAAAATTTATTTCACTGCTTCAACAAGAAATTAATAGAATTGATTAGCCACAGTATCTCAAGGCTTAGATCCCTGCTTTGCAGAAGAAATTCATAATATCCTGAAAGTTGAAATCCTGAAATATCATTTCTCTGCTGTGAATAAGACCAAATCAGCTATTCGTTGCACTCAGTAAAGATACAGTATAGTGAACAGAATGATAAGCCTAGCTAGCTGTTAGCACTGTAATGAAAGCAGCAAACCATGACAAGGTTAATCCCTGCCATTAAGAGTGGCTATAACACACCTTGTTGATATTAATAAGGTCTTTGAGCTTTATTTTCTAAAAGGCTTAATAAGTCATAGTGTGAAGTTGACCTAAATGCTGCTGATGCTTTTCTGTCATCATATGATATGCCTACTTTGCAATTGGCAGAGTAGAATGCTCTGTAGACTCTGTTTCTTAATCAGAGATTAAAGCAGCTATAATAGGTGTAGATAGAGAAAACTTTACAAAATAATGTGCCTCTTGCTGAGTCTTAAAGCATCATTCAAGACCTGTTCTGAGACCCAGAGTCTATAGGACTTGCAATCGCCATTCTAGTCCCTGCACTGCTTCTTTAGTGTGTCTGAATAGCTTTCATTTCTCCATTATAACAGTGAAATATTGTCAGTATTACACTTATACTTAATCCATCCTTTTACTGCTAATGAGAAGAAAGAATCTTTAATGGCTTCTTTATTGAAATCTAGCAAGATCAAAAAGCCTAACAGAACAAAATACATGCTTGAGCTGTGGTCCAGGAAAGCCCTATCACAACTCTTACCAAACAGCAAACGTTGATTTATTTTTTTTTTAAAGTGCAAAATGTAAAGATAACAAGGTAAATATTTCCTAGAAAGTTGTACATTCAGCATTCTTTAAGGCTAAGAGAAGTGAGGTTGCTGACTCTTCCCTGAAGTCTTATGTGGGTCTTCACTGTTCGAAACTCTTCACCAAGAAACTCATGAAACCAGTCTGCAAACTGCTCACAAGCAACCCACTGCATGAGGCAAAAAACTTGTAGCTGAACTCTCTTGACTAGTTATGATTAGATGCATCAGACACATTATATTATTGAGTTTGGGTTTTATGGGGTTTTTTGTTGTTGTTGTTTCTTTTTCTGCAGTTAAGCTTTCACTTAGTTATTAATTGTAGGATTCAGAATAAAGTTACTCTTGATCTCCACAGCAGGCCCCTGACACATGGTACAAATGAGCACATCTTCCAGGAAAAAAACCGTGAAGCCAAGATATTATTCTTGACTCAAAAAGCCATCACTACAATACTGTAAGTTATTATATATAAGCTATTATACTGTAAGTTATGGGTAAGTAACAAGGAGAACAGCAAGGCAGTGATGCTACTGTAGCTCCTTGTTGTATTCTTATCCTGGCTCACTTATATCTCTTCCATTTGTTTTTTCCTTACCTGTTGAACTGTGAGATCTTTGGAGCTACACTGTGTTTGATGTATTGTCAGAGTAAGCTCAACTTGGGGCCATGCAAATATTAAATTTACAGCCCATTAACACTCATGAGCATTTTCTGCAAAGGACACATAAAGGAAGATGACTACAACTGAGAGGAAATCTTCCCTGTTCATTAATTTAGTTTGTTTTTTGTTTGTTTGTTTTTTTTTTTGTTTGTTTTTTAAAGCAAGAAACTTTCTTAGTGGAAGAAAGTGGAAAAGCTTAAACTTCGTGGTTGACACATCAAAAGTAAAGCTAGTAAAGCTAATACAGCAAGGTGACTAGATGACCTCAGGTAGGATAGCATTATCTCATTGTATACTTGCATGCTCTTGCTTTCTATTCTCAACAGCAGAGAGTGTAAAGCTCCTTTCTGCGATTTTTTTTAGCTGCAGTCTCAGTGGTCATGCTTTAAGGTGAGCAGGTAAGAATTATGCTGCAGAATAGAAAAACAGCTGTTAAGATTACTTTTTTTACACAATTTCTAATGGTTTTGTACTAGTCCTTGGGTCTGAGGGAGCCCAGTTCAGTCCCATCTCAAAGTGCCAATAACACACAAGCCAAAATAACAAATTTCTTGGGATACATGAAAACAAAAATCAAGGAACACATATCAGAAGGAAAACGACAGCTTTGCTGACCTTTTCTTCACTGATGTGTTGCTAGCAATCTTTGATTCCATGAATGTGAAAAAAATCAAGTGCAAAATGTTACAGATTACTGCTGAAATATTTATGAATGTGAAAACGTAATGATAAGGTTTAGGATGTTGTTATCATCATGAGTAATGCTATGTATACAACCTCTCTGCACAGCTTACTAAGTGCCACTGGAATTTCAGCTCAAAAATTATTCATCCTGGCAGAAGGTCATGCCATCTCACTGGGTTAAGTCACAAATTTCCCAGAGAGCATACGGGCACGTGTTTGGATTTAAGGAAACAACCCCCTCCCAGAAGTTAATGATGGAGGTTGTTACAAGGTCTAAGCAAAGCAATTATTTTTAAACTACAAGCCAACAAAGCATTCTCTTTGTTTGTTTTTCTCCAGGTTGTCCTTGACTTTCAGAGCTGGAAGACAGCTGCAGGCAGGAGAGCAGCCAAGCTCACCAGGGAGGAGGTGGAATTAGTCTCAACCCTTCTGAATAGTTCAGGGAGGCTCATATACAGTCTTTCCAAGGCTTCACTGGGGAATAAGGCACCCATACATATTTTTTTTAAACGCGATTTGCCCCAGAGTTCACCTACTAAATCAAAGGCAACTCCTAGTGGAGAAGAAGCAGGAAATGAGAACAGAGGGAAAGATAAGGTTATAAAGGAAACTTTGGAGGCAACAACATGAGCAGCCAATAACTGGGACCATATCTGCCTAATGGAAAACCAGTAAGTAAGATTTACCTTTCCCAGGCAGAGTCCAAGAGCAAAGGGAAAACTCAAATACTTGGATATAGAATGGAACTGGGAACATGTATTTTTCAACATGTGCACACAGGCACCCAGAAAGGAGAGGAGGCTACTTACTGTAACCAGAAATGGGAGCAAGTAGGAAGAGGGAATCATTCCAGTATGTGGGAAAGAGCCAGACTGGTGAGCCTCATGAGTTGTGTGAACCCTTTACTGTGCATAGAAGTAATGCTCTGTTGGAAATAAACTGTTTTATTTTCATGTCTTATGTAGTTAACTGCTGGGGTCATCACACTTAATCAATAAAAATGTGTATGATCCCAAAAATCCACCATGAGAAGACTCAAATCAAGCAGAGTTGCACTAGGTGAAATACAGACTTGCTTCACTCCCTGGCAGATGAATGGGTGTACCACATGGACTCCTGTTCCAGCCTCTGCATCAGGCAAAACAGTGTTCACAAGCAGCTTGAGACCCATCTCTCAGACTGTGGGTTCTGACTGTATCTGAAAGAAACTGCTAGCTCAGCTCTGGCAATGGTTGTACACTGTTTGTTTGCACCTCCTGACACTCCTGGTACCGCACCATCCCCCACTGCCAGCCTTGCTAGAGAGGAGGATGATACACAGAACAGATCCCCAGGCTGCTCATGGCAGTGCCACTCCACAAAGTCCTCTGCCAGACCTAGGGCAAAGAGACAGAAATCCAGAAAAGAGAGGGAAACAGAATCACAGAATTGTAGGGGTTGGAAAGGACCCCCAGAGATCATCGAGTCCAACCCCCAGGTGGGAAAGGGGATCCTGGAAGTAGTAAGCACAACAAAAAAAAAAAAAAAAAAAGAAAAAAGGAGGGAAGAAAGGAGTAATGAGGAGAGCAGGGAAGGTTGTGTGAAGGGGACAAAAAAAGAAAGCATTCCACCTTCACATTGCAATCCTCTTCTTTATCACCCACCTGTTTCATTTCAAGCATTGCAGTTTTTCTGTGACACAGAATAGCCAATATAATCCCCTTACTCCTTTGCAGCCTCAAGCATAATATCTGAGATCTGCATTATTATTTTTTTTTTTTGTCATCAAAGAACAACTGAAAATATGAACCACACTAAAAAAAAAAAAATGAGTAGTGTAGGATTGGTATTTTGATGCAGTAATCTTGGAAAATGCCTAAGGTTTCACACTGGCTTTTCAGTCACTTCCCACTGACACTGAGTTTATGACCTTCAGGCAAGAAAACCTTTTGTAATAACTCACTTTTTTTTCTTCAGCAGATTTCTGATATGCATAGAGATGAACTGTTCAATGTGGAAGTAACCTACACTAGGGACACCTAGGAAACAAACAGGATGGTACATATGCACACACGCAGAATGCAGTGCTGACATTGGATTGTTCAGGTTGAATATCATAATTCAGTGATTCTCAGTGCTCCATTTCAATATTGATTGACTAAGCAGTCAGAAATCTAACTTCAGCTATTTTGATATAAATCTAGCTAATTTTGATATGCTGTATATAGTTAATCCAAACATGAAGGTAGATAGCAAGTGGGAATTTCTGCAAGACTTCACCCAAGAATATATCCGGCCTACACAAACATCATGTAATTTAAAAAGTTGACTAATGTTATGTTACAATGCCCATAAAAGAGATTTTTTATTCATTTCTATGATCTTTAAATTCAAAATGTCAACTGCTGTATCTCAGATTGTGCTCTCTTACCAGAATGAATTACATTCTTAACTTTCAACAGATAAAAAAAGTTTGCTTTTATGAAATTATTTCCTACTGACTTAATGAATTTGGGAATAAAAAAAATTTCAAAGATGGTCTTTATTTGCAGACTCCTAAAAATATGTATTACAAGTATATAAAATGCTTTTAATTGCACCCCTTCAAAATTCCAATTCAAAAATTTATTTTTCCTTGGTGTAAGGAGGGAACAGCTGCACATCAGCATTAATATCAAGTGAATCTTATCCTAACAAAATGAGCAGATTTAAGCAGTGTCCCGTTTCAGTGTGAGTTGGTTAGAAGAAAAAAAGCAAAGTTCTGCTCTTTATTCTAATACAGCAATTTTGGTCATGTAAAATCCACTACATTTGGCACATATGGTGTCAAAGAAATGCTACTGACAAAAGCAGATGCTGCACAAGCTGATGCAAAGCAAACACAGTGAAGATATTGCTGTGTATTCCTTAAACAAAACAAGCCACATCTCAGAAGCAAAGATATTTACTATTAACTTATTGAAAGAATTGTAGCAGTAAACTGATAGAATTCTGAGCATTGTATGCCTAAGGGAGGTTTTGTTGGCTTGAATAGATTTATTCCCAACTGGTACCAGCTTAAGTGAAAGAACCAAGATCCGTATGTAGACCTTCTGCTGGTTAACTAAAAACCTCAGGTAAAATTGTATGACAGCATTCCTCATATTTCCTCCCCCCTAAGATGTTGATCAAATATGATCAAATGCACTGGAAGATACTTCATCTTATTCACATGTTCTCCTATCATCTTATGCAAGACCCTAGAAAAAATTTGCATTAAGTGTTTCTCTGTGCTTGGATAACAAACATGAACTATTTTTAAGGTGTGCTCAAGGACAGTTCTGCTCATTTCAGACTTCTTTTTGTTCAGGCTTTGCAGTATTCAACCAAAATTGTTATGCAGGACACTAACAGTTATTGAAAATTTCATAACATTCGTCCTTGAATCACAGGAGAGAGTAGAAGCACAAGTTTGATAACTTTGTTTTAAACTATATTAACGCTACAGTTTTGTTTTTTTTTTTTTTTTGTTTTTTTTTTAAAGTGTAATTCATTTCTGACTTATTTGTGGTGACTTGCAGAGTGGTTAATTACTGCTTGGAGGCAAAAATTGCTGCACAGAGGTCATTAAAACAGAAAGATTTAGGGAGTGCAAAAAAAGTCAGTTTTTTAGAACTAGTTAATTTGTCCAGAAGGGGATACATTTTTATAGCATGCATAAAGCAGAAATATTTATCTTGAAGCAAAACCACAGTATTTTCCTTTCTGTTTTTAGAACCAACCATTTGGTTGCTCTGCAATATTGTTAGACAGATATTTCTTTGTTACTAGTTTTTATTACAATACTTTCCCTGCTATTAAATTTGGAAATATTCAGGTTACTCCTCAGCTGTCCCTAGGACCCCACTGATTATATATGAAGAAAACATCTCACTATTTCAATGAAAAAATCCTAAATAATTTTATTGGTTTAATTACATTTATTCATATATTGTTTACAAATAGTTTTTATTGCATTAGCTTCATATTCCCTCTAAATAGTCTCAAATTTGATACTATGTTAATTTAGGACATCCTGCTTGACCACCTGTTTCCCATGGGTTTTACTGAAAGATTGCAGAAACACGAGCACCTCATGAAATGTGGTCAAAAACAATGCGATAGGTTTTTAGGTGAACAGCCCAGCCAAATCACAAACCAAGCAAGTAAAGACTATCTGAGAGTTCTGATTAGGAAGAGGATTTGTTTTCGCCATCAGAAGCTGAGACACTGCTCTTCTGAAATCTGACAAAATACAGGAACAACAATGAGCATGCTGTTACAGGTTAGTTAAAGGACACCAAGGAAAAAGTACTGTCTGAAATGTGTTGGAATCCAAGCAGCTTATTTTTTAATGGGAAACACAAAGACCCATGTTTCTGGGAGAAAAATAGAGGTGTTGAATTTTGAGAATTTAACATGAAAAATGTGTTCCTGACTTAAGTGCTCAGACTCTCACCCAGAAAAAAAGAAACTCATAATGGATATTTATCTTTGCAGTTGAACTGTATGCAATTAAGACGGTCTAACATTTTTCTCCCCAGCGCACACACAAGGCACTTTTCTCCATCTTCTTCTGCTTAATCCAAAGTTTAAATCAAGACAGCTTGTAATGGCATCTCGCCCTAGCCTTGTCCCAGAGCAGTTATTTGTCTGCAAGGATCCCACCAGACCTCCACACATTGCGCTGGGCCATAATCTGGCAAATTGAAGCAAAAATGAAGCCATTAGAGATTTACCATAGAACCTGGCTTCTTGATGTCTCAACATTGTAAATTTTATTTAGTTCCATGAATTTGAGTTCAGGTCTTTATGAAGAACTGCATTCTAAAAGGCTCTGAGGTAGATTTTGCTTTAATAATTACCACTCCCATAAAAACAGATATGCACTTATACATGCACACTTTCTATATTGCTAGGAGCTTTACCACTGCTGGCACAGGCTTCAGTGTGTGCTGAGCAAGTTGCACATGTGATTGTGCGGCTCAGCACCCTACAGTCATTCACTCTCCCTTTCCCAGTGGGTTGAGGGAGAGAATAAAAAAAACCAAAAAACTAGAATTTGAGTTGAGATAAAACTATTTACTAAAATAGAGAAAAGGAAAAATGTAACAGTTATGACAATACGCCATATACATTCATGTATATATATATATATATGTGATGCACAAGGAATTGCTCACCACACCCCAGCCAGTACCCAACTTACTCCCAAGCAGCAGAAAAGAGCAAGAAGTATTCCTACCCCCTTCAAAATTCTCCTGGCACATGCCATATGGTATGGAATTTCCCTTTGGCCAGTTTAAGTCAGCTGTTCTAGGTCTGCACCCTCCCTGCTCCTTGGGCCCTCCACCAAGAATGGCCTTGGCTCTGTACAGCACTGCTTAGCAGAAACTATAAACATCACTGTTACCAACATTGAACCAAAACAGCATCATACTAGACACTCTGAAGAGTGAGACAAATATTCTGTAAGTCAGAGAACTCAGCAAAATTCAGGAAATGTAGGCAAACGCACACTGATGGCTTCCAGTTCTTAGAATTATTTTACTCCCTATACTCCAGAGGTGCTATGACTTGCAAGGATAAAAAGAAAAGCAGCCCTCCGCTACCTCTATGGGACCACGTGTGGGGCACATGGAGGAGCTGGGCATGCTAGAACAAGACAGAACCCCTCCAGCCTACACACATTCCTTCAAGAAGGCAGGAGATGACTTTACCTCTCTGTCTGAGAGGCTGTGCCAGTTAGGGGAAGATTTATTTTCCAGTGTAAGCTCTACTGGTCTCCCCTGGATTCCGTACCCAGTTACCTTTCTCTTGGTCCATTGCTTCAGCACAACTTCGGAGAAGAGTTCATGTTTCAGGGAATTCTGAGTGAACATTCAACAGCAGGGCCGTTTCATTCACCATCACAGTGATTAATCATAAGACATAGACAGGACACAAACCCTGGGCAAGGTCATCTTGTGAGTATTCATAAAGGGGCACTAGAGCCAAATTTGCAAGCTGTTCCTGCAACCCCAGTCGCAGCTCCATCACCTAATCTTATAGAAGATCTGATTTCATTTCCAAAGGCTCCTGGGGCTCAGATTCTCAACCTACCTCCTACTATATATACATTTACAACTATTTTTTCCTCATCCATTGTACAATTAACAAATGTACAGTTAGAAGAGTGGCATAGTTAAGACATTATTTTACAGGTTCATAGTTAAAAAAATTATTGTAGTAGAAAGAGACAATCAAAAAATGAAATGCTCACCTGTGTCCTAGGCTCACAGTAGAAAACTCCAAAAGGAAGAATCTCCAGAAAGAGGCCCTTCCTCAATGGCAGTCAGCCCTTAAATGGGTCTAGGAGAGGTGCAGCCAGGCTCCACCCCTTCTGGTCACACAGCTGAATTGCCTTCACCTGTGCTCCCATGGCTGACCCAGTCCTTGCCTCAGGTGATCAATCAGTGTGGTTCAGGCCATGACTCAACAGTTCCCATACATCCATTTATTGAAAGCTGAAGCTAGGAATGCAAAGGTTATTCACTTCCAAAACCCTCTCTATATGGAAGAGCCTACAGTGTCTCTGATGATGAATAGTACCAAGCTGGTATGCAAATTTGCTAAATGTAACCAAGGAAACAGACCTTACTAATATCATACGCTTCTCAGAGCATTTGCTGGAAGCAGAATAGCATCTCTACTACTAGCATAGTGTCACTCACCTCTGAGAATGCAGTGTAAAAGTAATTACTTACATACAATGAGGAATAAAATAACAATATGTTGTATGTAAATATAGCCAGAAGATCATCTCAATAAATGGACTGATTTGATCAGAAGGCTAGTGGAGCAGAATAGCAATTTTGAATTCCAGTGAAAAAGCAGTGTAGGTACCCAGAAAGTACAGTACTATTCAGGCTATCTTGGCACAGAACTGTTAGTAACAGGCACCTAACAATGTGAATGGGTTTATCATGACATGGGCTGGACCATGCAGGAACAATCATTGTGCACTTGAACAGTTAGAGCAGTCTTACTGTATGTCTTTTGTGAGCATTGGCACTGTGTTTAAAAAAAAATAGAAAAAAGAAAAGAAAAAAGAAAAGGAACCTGAAGCCTTTAAACATTAAGTTGAGGGCCTGACTAGATGATCTGTGAGTTGACTAGGAGGCCTGAGGCTGCTCTGGTGTGCAAAGTCCCCATGTTATACCAAGAGGAGTGCTTGCTGAAGGTGTTTCTGGGACATGAATTGGGAGCATGATTTGTGGAGGAACTTTGAAAGAGATGAAGGTTAAGCCTGGGTGTGGGTGATGCTCAAGGGCTCTATGGATGCAGCATACCTCTCTTGTGGTACTGTTCCTCAGGTTCTACTTTGCCCACCCCAGCACCAGACACAGGAGACAGTAGTCCTCTTCCAGCTTAACTAACTCCAGCAAAGCCAGATCAGCACAGAAAGACAATGGGATGCACCTGACCTGTGAGGAGAGAAGAATTCTTTCCTTCTGGGGAAATCCATACAACAAACATGATGTAAGTGTGAGCTGATGAACACATCAACACACAGTTTTTGCATGGCATCAGCACAGTGGGAAGGGAGCTATGGTGGAGCCAGCAAACTTAGAGGAGAAGATCTGAGTCATCTGTGTGTTGCAGATTCTTGGGATGGTTAGATGAGCCATAATTTAATTAGAAAAATTGATAATTTGAAAAAAATAATAATCATCAGGCAGGTGATCAAGCTGTGGAACGGGCTGACCAGGAAGTGGTTGAATCACCATCATCCCTGGAGGTGTTCAAGAAACATTTAGATGTTTTACTGAGGGACATGGTTTAGTGGGAAATATTGGTGATAGGTGGACGGTTAGACTGGATGATCTTGGAGGTCTTTTCCAACCTTGGTGATTCTATGATTACATGATCTTATTTTCTTTCTACCCCAGCATTCATTTCCTATCCCTCTGGTTTCTTTCTTAGATTTCAAACCCAAGTCTTCACTGTGCTAATGCTAAACATGAATGATTCAAAGAAAAGTTTCAGACAGAAGAAAATTTGTAGCTTTTTCCTTCTTGTTAAATAGACTGTAATATAAATAATTTAAGAATATATATATGAACAGTTTATGAATAAGTAAAGGAATAAATATATCACAGGATCGTACCAGATAATGAACGGAAACATTTCAGCTTTACAAGTGAATTTCAAAAATATTTGGCAGTCCAGTGCATTTTGTGAAAAATGCAAAACTCAGATATCCACCCAAGATTTCTGGACATTTATCTAACGCATCCCAGAATGCTAATGGTAGGAAATGTCCAGGAAAAAAAAATGTCTTTGTATGGTTTCCAGTATTTTCTAACATCCTTTAGAGCAGCAGTGCCCAAAACATACCTGTGGTATTTTGGTAATTCCACTTTTGCTGCCACAGATTCCACATAGTGCCAACATGTGCAAAAAAGTAAAATTAAACACCATTTCTAACCTCAAAAAAGCTTCATATTTGAATCATTTATGCTTCAGGGAAGGGCTCAAGTTAATTGGTATTTTCTGTGAAGTGTCTCATTTATCTTTACTTATGATTCCTCCACAGCTTCTGTAACAACTCCAATGCACTTTGTACAAGCTGGACTTGTTGCACTGGTATTTTTCACTGTTTAGAGAAACATATTATGCTTTCTCAATTCCTTTTCTAAACGGGATATTATGCAGGACTTTCTTATGCAGGTAGGTACCTTGTACTTTGGGATAACCAGTAGGTCCTTATTCCTAAGCCTATAAAGCCTATATACAAGCCTAGCAATAATGAAGATTTTCAAATGTCTAGTGATAGATATCAAACACTTTGGAATGCAGTGGATACTGTGTGGAATTCAGCACAGTCCAGACACTGGTTGTGTGTCAGTGTTATATGTTTGTTTGATTTGTGAAGTCAACGTAGGTCCAAGTTATGACAAAAATCATCAGAGGACATCACAATGTTATCAAGTCAAAGAAAGTTTGGGTGAATACTGGATGCAGGTGGAAGTTCAATTGGAAACCCTCATCCATGAGGAGGTATGGGAAAAGTACAAGAAAGGTGGTATATTAGCTAGAGAGAACATATTAGCTGTTTGAGATCCAGGTTGTTCTGTGATAGTGTAAGAAGCATAGTAATAACCCAATTAGCACTGACAATAAAATGAAGAATTCTGGATAAAAATGTACCTCCAATATTATTGTCACAAAAAAGTAAAATAAAATAAAATGAAGTCAAGCAATTTTCAAATAGTAGGCAGGTATACACTTCAGCAGGTTAAACAGACAAAGACTATTTAGTTAAGAAAATTATGGCAGATGTATATAACAATGTATGATACAGGCAAGTCTCCTATTTCTTTTTTCTCCTAATTTACCATCAGCCAAGAACAAAATGTAACCAAAGAAATCTTAAGGGGCAAAACAGTAAAAAGAGATAAAATACTTTTGAATAATAGCATTTTTCACATCTATAACATCTTTCCTTGACTAATTTCAGATCACAGTAATGAGGTAAGGCCTCAGATTTACACTTGATAAGACTCAGAAGTAGGTGATATGGAAAGATCATCAAGAAAGTTTGTGCTGTAGTTGAGAAGAACCTATTGTATTTTCACAGGCTCTAGACAATTTAGAATTGAACTATATAGTTGTTACAGGGCGTTGTTAAAATAAATAATGTAGAACTTTTGTGTATGCAGTAAGATTTTTACATAAACAGTAAATCAGAAGGTAAACTCAATATATGCTTTTGTGCTAGCACATACATGATTTTAATTGCATGTGTATCATAGCAAGAGAGCTAGGAAATCCCCTAAGGAATCAGGCCCAAAAAGATGAATCCTATGGAATTAAATACTTCATAATAATGTCCATAAATACAAGCTGTGTGACTCATTCACAAAAAAAAAATAAAAAAAATAAAAAAAATAAACACATTGAATTATCAATAAATTTTCATCACACAAAGATACTGTGGAAGAGCAACACTGGAAAATAGGCAAAATATCTCAGTTGTTTCCTTTTTCCCAGATGCTAAAAGAAAGAATTGTTTTCTTGTGGAAGCAAAAATTATATTCTGTCTGGAAATAATTTAAGCTTTGGTGACACAACATATGTTTCAAGCCCAATTTAGTACTGGTACTGTCCTTACTGGTAAAGAAGCTACTAAGGAAGAAATTAAAGTGTGTAATTAATGTTACAACATTACATTAACACATAAATAATTTCTCCGGCAGGTCATACGATTCACATGCATATTTTATTAAACTGTAAGAAATAATTTTCTCTGTGACCCTGATCTTCCTGCATGCTTTGAAGTTTGAAAGCCAGCAGTATAGCCTATAAGTTTAAAGAAATTTAGAAAGAATTGTGAAGTTAAAAGGTACTTTTGATGTTTGTTCTTTCTCTTCTATCACAAGGGCATTCGATTCAGAAGTAGAAAACATTAATGCCTAAGAAATTTCCATGGCAATCATGCTCATTTAACTCTTTCTAATCACATAATATAAAAGGCTGGAGAGAGCTATTCACTGAGCAGAGGCACAAAGATAACACTAGGAATTTCCTGTTTCAATTTCCACCAAGACTTCTCTCACTGTCCCTCCACAAATTGCAAGCAGTTACCCCTTGCACTGAAAATAGCTGCCAGACAACATGGCAGCTTTTCGCATGGCCATGGCTGAATTCAGAGAACATCCTTCTGCCTCAGAAGTATAACTAGTCTCTGATCGCAGAAGAATGTCAGATTGCCAGGTATCCCAGGCTCCTTTGTCCAAACATCCCCACCGTCCGAATGGTTGCATCCACCAATGCACTGGGCTGCAGTGGGCACATCTCTATGGTGTAATGGTGACATGCAGTGGACAGGAAGAATTTTAATTTCTGTCATTCAAAGTAACTTGCAAGTTATGGGGCAAGGATGACTGGGCTATAAATATCTTGCCTTTATCTCACTCATTCTCATCACTCGTTAAGTTTCACAGGAGCTGAGTTTGTTTTCTGGCACATAACTGGGGGAAAAGTACAATGCAATTAAGTGGTAATTACTGAAGTTAATGGTAATTTCCCAAAGGAAAGACTTTCATTTTACAGCGGCTACATCCATATACACTCACAACAAATCTGACCAGTACAACCAGTCTACCACAGAGTAAATACCTCAGGGCAAATATTTCCTCTTCTACTGTGGCAAAGCCAAAGCCTCAAGCTAACAATTGATTTGATTTTTTGGTAGTTATTCTTGGAAGTATTCTCAGTTTTGAGTTGAGAAGACAAATGCAAGTAGTGAACATAAATGTTTCAAGGGAGGACTTCATACAGCAAAAAGTTAGAAAAAAAAAATTTAAATATCTTAGCAAAGGTTATAAGCCCAGCTCTACCCCTTCCCCTGAGCACAAGCATTTCAAGCAGTCCCACCCACCTTGTACAGTTAAGTGCAATTCCCTTTAACATTGCAGAGTAAGAATTTATAGGGGTCATGGGTTATCCTTCTCCATACTGAACTCTATCTGGTACCTACAGAAAGCAAGAAACACACCCACAGGCTCTGGAAATAATCCCTACATATACAGCATGAGATTGTGAAATGCACATTTAAATCAATTACTCGTAATAATAATTTCATAAAGCAGATTTCTCAGAAGTATTGATTTAAATTCCTGCTGAACTGTTAAATGAAATTACCTGGCCACCAAAGATGAAGCTTCCAGTCTCCCAGTTGGTGCAACAGTCTCTGTTTGCCAGCTGTATTGTAATAACTGAAAAGTTAACATCTCTGACTTCATAATTATTTGAATTTTAATGAACGAGATGAATGAAATCTTTCTGCTTAGCTGCTTACACTGTGAACCAGCCTGCATTCCTGAAAGATAAGAAATAAAAAGATTATGCTTATTCAACAGCTTTCCTGTGTGGAGACAGAGGGAGGAAAAGAAGCCAGGTTTCTTTGGAATTCAAACTCATTATTAAAAAAAAAAAAGAAAAGAAGGAAAAAAAAAAAGATAATGGTAATTACTGAATATGAGTTGTTGAATTAATTAGTGACTTTGCAAACATATCCAAAATGAGAACATGGGTCTTTTACCATGTCCAGGGACTGTGTGCTTTGCTAAAGGGTGGCCTGCCTGGATGTTCCAGTACATGCATGTATATATTCATCAGCACATAATTCCCTTGTAATCACACTGCTCCAAAAACACAGTTGAAAGAGCATGAAAGAACACATAATTTCTGCCAGCTTTCATTCTTTTCTCCTTGTTGCCGAAGCTTTTATCACCCTCACTGGTATCTACATTTCACAGAAAAAATACTGAACATATTTTAAGTTTCCCATTTCCCTCAGAATGAAAGGAATAGTGGTGTGTTGATGCAATTTGCCAATAACACTAGCAAAATAAATAGGAGATAAGTGAATTGTGAAGTTGGCTCATTTCCAGCCTGTAATTTCATTGTCAGCATGGCAGATTTTCAATACAGACATATCAGATCTTCTACAAACAACGAAGTAGAAGGATAGGACTATTCCTAAAAATCTTTTTTGTTCTGTATTTAAAACAGACACAGAAGTACCATATAAATACATACATGCAGACATATATGCAAAGACTCACTCCACTCACATCAACACTATTCACCACGGAATTTTACAAGTCTATGTAGGGAATTAGCAGCTACTTAGGGATTTAACCTCATTTTTATGCAACAATTGCAATCAGAGCTTAAATCAGGAGTTATGGATGAACTAGATGCATGTGCAGATGTTCTATCCAACCTTCCTTTTCCTGCAGCAGGCTTTTTCATGTTAAACAACAGAAGCAATGTTTTAAACAATAGGAGATGTGTGTCGCTTCAGACTAAGCGCACCGCAATTTCTGGAGGATCAATGGGTTTTTATGTTGCCCTTTTTCCCATCACATATTTTGCTTCTTGTGGAATATTTAGTGTGGTAAACACTGCTGCAAAATGCCCTCATCCCCCCCAGAATTATAGAATAGTCTTGGAAGGGCAAAAAAGTCTCTGTCGCATACTTTTAAGTTAGAATATTTTTATTTCCTGTGTAATTTTGATTTCGCTGTGAATCAGAACCATCTATGATAAGCAGAAAGCGGAACTGGAGTTTGCTGATATTATGGTCTGCCAGGATAGGGAGCTGTTTTTGCAAGTCTGAAGAATTTTATACCTCTCTGATAGCTTGTATACCATCTGAATCTTATTAAATTGCTTGTGACCGATCTGGAGACTGAAGCCTGAGCCTTTATATGCAGGCAACCATAATGCTAATAATAAAATACCCTTTAATGAACCACAGCTTCAAAAAGAAATAATATCAAACTTGAACATCTTCTTGGAAAGTATTTTACTCTCAGTGTTGATGAACAAAATAAACAAAGAGCCAGCAAACCAACCCTGGTCTGCTACTTTTGTTTCAGGATGTATTTTGGCTCCCTGACTTGTCTTTGATCTTCTGTGTCCCAAAGATGGTTGCCACAGACCGCTGCCAAGAGTAACATCCCAGTTTGGTATCTCGTAGACACAGTTGTAGGTCAGCATTACGGCTACCTGGCAGCAGTCATTGCATATACAATAAAATTATCGAAAACATGCAGATCAATGTCTGAGAGCAAGCAGAGTTGCTAGGCAGTGGGTTACATGACAGCATGACAGATTCAGCACTGTTCTTTCCCCAGCTGCAGAAAATGCTCAGCCATTCCTTAGTTAAGGCCACACTAAAACCATAATTACATCCCTTACTATCTTAGTATTACTTGCTATCAGTGCAGGATTTTGATCTAGCTCAAAGGACACAGAATCATACAGATAGCAGTATGGAAGACTCCAGAGATTTCGCAGCCCATATCACATTTTCAAACCTGGATCAGCAATACTTAGGATATTTTAGAAAAGATGCTCAATACTGAAAAGGCCTAATGCAAGAAAGAATGTATATATAAATCTAGAGATCAGTCAGACAGCATCTGAATAACACATCATTAAATAATCAACTTGATTTAAAATCTTGACATTTGCCTATCATAATTTTGCCTCCTTTTGTTCATAGACCACTTGCTCTTTACTCCCTGGAGGTTTCCATAATTCATATTCCGGTTGTGCTTAAAGATGACAGGTAACAATTTTCCAGTTATTATTAATGGCTGTTTCCAGGGAGGTGGTGGAACACCATCCCTGGGGGTGTTCAAGAGCCGTGTACATATGGCACTGAGGGATATAGTCAGTGGGCATGATGGGGATGGGTTGGCAGTTAGGCCAGGTGGTCTTCATGGTCTTTTCCAACCTTAATGATCCTATCAGAGCATAGAAGTTCAGATTTTTCTAGCTGACTGGAGTTTTAGGCATTAGGCATTGGTATCAATAAGCTAGAAGGAACTTTTACTGAGATCTGGAGATAAATGGATGTATGCACACATCCTGTATACAGGGACACCCACATTTGTTGCTGTTGCTGGGCTGATACAGCGAGAATGTGATGGATTTCTATAGATGTAACTGTGGCAATCCTTAGCTTCAAGTAACATCCACCGGATTATATCAAATCAGCAAGGGAACCTGACTGCAGGGGCAACGTTCTGTGGCTTTTGGAGGCAACATTGTTCAAACCTCCAAGTGCCCCAAGGTGTGTTAGGGGAGCTGGCAGCAGCAGAAATCCACCAGGGACTTTCAGGCAGTGTCTGTGCAGCATCCACACCTTCAGACAGCCTCTTGCTGTCCCATGTGCAGAAGGAACTATGCATAATAGCTGGCAGTGACAAAATAATTCTGACCCAGGAGCACGTCAGTGTTATAAATGGGCAGCTACAATGTTGTTAGAATTTCAAGGGGAAAAAGAATCCTTTTGGTCTGACAATTTTCATGCCCATGAACATTTTATTTTTTAATGATTGTAAGCACCTGAAAATAAAGACTTTCAATGTGTTCTCTCCTGTAGTTTATAGAATCCATAGCAAAATAATAATACAGACTTGGTTTTTAGTCACTGTTCAGTTTTGCCTGTGTGTGAAGTGCAGATACCCATTATTTTGCATGGGTATGACATTTTACATGGAAACACGTTCCTTCTGTGCCTTTTAGAGGGGTTTGCAAATACCTCGGCTGACTGTCTAGAAGGTGCAAACTAGAGGTGAGCTGTAATTTGGGTATACAAGCCCAAATACCACAGCTGGGGATGCACACTTTTAAACCTTTACATTTAGACAAATCCTGATCAGAAGCAGTAAAAGCACAAGTGAGTTAGCGACAGGGACTGGTGGAAAACAAAACCCTAACATGGGAATCATTCTGCATGATAATAACATTTTGTAATCACAGCTTAATTGGAGGCCCAACTGGCAGACCTGGAATTAGGGTTTGGCTAGAATGCTGCAACTTTGCAGTCTTTGCTTTATTTTCCAGACCAAGAATGCATGTCAGTAAAGCAAGTAGACTGTACTCAGCTGTGTGGCAGGATTATATTATTGGGTAAGAAGGTATCACTTCTGCATAATTATTTGCAGCAACAATTCATTTTCTCCACACGCTGCTGCAAATTTGTCCATCTAAACATCTCAGGAGAAACATATGAGCCTTTCAATAAGCCAAGTTTTAGATAAACAACATTTCATTCCCAGTGTGAATATTCAGTGACATAAGGAGGTAGAAAGAAACTGAGTGCCCACAAGACAGATAACAGGGATGCTGCCTCTCTCCAGGATTTGGCTCACATTTTAAAGGCAGCTTGCAGAGAACTTCTGGCTATTCCTTCTCAGACACTTACACACAATTTAAAAAGACCTAACCCATCATCTTCTACCAGAGGCTTTCATGACATTCTACTTTAGTATTTTGTACTTCATCGAGGAAGCGATGATTAAAACCCCTGCCTGCTACAGGCAGTATAGTCCTGATTTACATGGTATTTGCTCTGTTTAATATATATTTTTTCAAACCCGATCCTTTTTGAAATTCTGCTTCCTGTGCCAGCTTTAGCTCTCAGCAAAGCCCTGGAGCGTTTACATGCAGTGTGCCATGGCGCTGCGAGGCGGCACGGGGCTGCACAGAGCCCATTTGTGGGTGTTTCGGAATTATGCGACCACCCACAGAACTGCAGGATGCTTTTGAACAAGAAAAAGCACCTCTCCCTGCTACATACCTTTACATTTGGATTTCCTGTGTAATTACAATTTCGCTGTGAATCAAAACCATCATCAGAAAACAGAAAGCAGACCTGGGGTTTTTGATCTGTTATGTTGTGCCAGGAACAAGAGCTCTTCTTGCATGTCTAAAGAGAGCTGTATCCCTGCAACTGCACATACGAATCTTGTTAAATTGCTCACGACCAAGTGAAGGACCAAAGCTGATTCTCATGCAGGGCATCCAATATTAACAGTGGTGTGGCTATCAGCAAGGCCCTCCAAAAACCATTTCCACTGTATAAACCAACTGAACAATTCCTGCAAAAATTCATCAGGGACCACGTTATCCTGGAGCTTTAATTTCTTCCTGTTAGCCAAAAAGCACCTAGTAACAGTTTGTCTCAGCCATTTAGCATTTCAGCACATCACACGTGAGTGCTCTGTCCTCATCCTGGAGCTTGATTATTTACTAAGGCAGAGGAGGAATAATGCTTCCCATGTTTTAGTTCCCTGTCTTCCACCTCGGGGCAATCTTCCTCCTCCTGATGCTCCACCAATGAGGTAAAGACAGCCCTTCAACCCTGCAGCATGTGTCTAATTCACCCCTATACCCCCTAATTCTCCCCTTGGGGAGCAAGGTATTTTCTCTCTCATTTTTGTGGATGTGGGTTCGGTTAGAACCCAGCTTCCCACAGTGCTTCTTAGAGTAATGCCAATTCACTGATTCTTAGTAAATAGCTGCCTCCTGACAGTGTGCCAGGCATGCTTCCCTCCAAAAACCTCCAGCCGCCCAGATGTACAAATTTCACATGGGGAGGTCTCAATGGGCTCGGAAGGAAGAGATAAAGATGAAAGGATCCCTTTTCTGATATCTAGCCCTTTCCTTTATGAAAAGGTGTGTCTGCAGGGAATCCAGCAGGCCTTCCATACAAAACATGCCATTACCTCTCTTCCATTCCATTCTGGGCAAGTCACTCCACATCTTTATCTTAAGATAATTATCCTTTCTTGTCCCAACTTCACAGCAGCATTACATTAACAGCACTGATGTTGTAACATTGGGGCAACCTTTCCACAAAGCTCCACCACTCCACCAGTTTAAAAGACCAAATAAATAAATAAATAAATAAATAAATAAATAACATAATTTTGTATTTAAGAGTAATAAAAGAGTGAGTAAAGCAGCAGGGATCCAGCACTAAGCTTTGTATATAGTTCTCTGGTGCTCTGAGACGTGCCTAGGTTTAGTATGAAATCCAGATTAATCAATTCCTCTGCATGGGTGTGGGTGGATGTTGGTGAAAAATTAAAACAAGGATCTTAGCAAAAAAGCATGTCAACAGATTGTGTTATAATACAGAATGAATAATAAATAATACTTTTTTTCTGGGAACCATATCTGAATTCAGCTGATCACACTGAAGTGCCATGAATGAATGGAAATTTCTCTTCACCCATTTGTGTAGCTTACAACATCTGAAAATCTACTACTAGCACAGCATGTACTCTCACAGCTGCATTTCTTTGTTCTTTGTTACTCAATTGGACATAAGTTACAGAAGTCTTGTATGAATTACCAAAAGCAGTTACTTTGTCAGTTTCACAGATGTTATTATACACACAGTGCATTTAGCAGTGCTGAAGAACACCACCATACAGATACTTTTCACTCACAAAATGGCACTTACCCTTTGCTGACATTGGGGCATATCAGAGACATCCCACTTCCCTTGTTTAGTTTGCAGTCTGAGGATGCCCAGCAAAGAAGCTAAATAGGTACCAATGTTTCGGAGGTCTCTTCAACTTTTGAAAAAAAGCTGTCTCTATTTGGTGCTTTACTTCTAGGAGTGAGTGGACCTGTGCTTTGCTTATGAAGTAATAGAGACATTCTCAAACTCAGATTAAAATGGAATATTTGGTATTGAAAATTAAACATGAACACAGATACTAGCATGATTTGGCCCGAAGCTTTTTTTCAGGCATACGACTCAGTACTGAAACAGCAATAAACTGTAAGAAATGGAACATCCCAAATTATTTTTCCCTACAAATACATTTATTATTCACCTGGAATCCTGACAATGGTGTTTCATTATCTCCCAGTAGTGTGATGATTTTTTCTTCTCTGAATTGTAAAAGTTTGAAGCATTTTACTTCTCTTCTAGTACCTGTTATATACGTATGCACATCAAAAAAGTATTTATTACTTGAAAAATCTGTGTGGCTGTAGGTGCCCCACAAATCACAGATGCCAGAATTGCTTTGCATCAAGTAACCCCTCCACTTTTTTGTGCTGCATCTTAATCCTCAGTCACAACTCCAGCTGTGTAGAAAATATCTTGTGTTTCAAAGCACACTTCTTGTTAACTGACCAAACCATTGTCACTGCTACTTTCAGGGTTGCAAATTAGATAAGTAAGTCTTAGTAAGTCTTGTGAAAGACAGTAGGTGCATTTTAAATTATGCAAATATTTGCAAATGGATTGTCTCTCATAAAGTGTTTTTAACCTCTTCTGAAACTGAAATAACTTCCAAATTCTTCTATGCAACAAAGCTATATTCTTTATATTTTTTGTTTGATGTTTGGTTTTCTCATTGATTATTTGAAAATATATATATAATCTGTAGATGATGGAGACATGAAAATATATTCAGGTAACACAGGAGTCAAAACTGAATCTACAGTGAGAGATGACCACATGTGCTTAGCTCAGCCCATGGTGCTTCTGCACTACACATGGCTCTGAGCAGAATGAGTGTGCAGCAATGCCATGACACAGAAGGAGAGTTATGGATGGTATTTCAGCTTTTCCCAGGATCCTCCTTCCAGTATCACTACAATTTAAAAGAATAAGATCTATTTGATCAGCTTGTGCACTTGATCTATTTGATCAGCTTGTTCAATATTCCATTGAAGGAATATCACCCAGCTCTTGTTCTTGTCATTTACACTAGGATGGGAGGAATCAGATGCCAGATTTTGCTTTTCCAAATTCATGTTTTGCAGATTCTGGAGAGGTTTTTATCAGGTATTTCCATAAACTCAGCATCAGCAGAATTTATTCTCCCTTGCTGAAATATTCTTAGCCATAAATTATCACACTTTTGTTCAGATACTGCCCAAGGGCACAGCAGTCTCTGTATCAGACTCCATACAAAGGTTTCAAACCCTTCTCTTGGCAACTGCATAAAAGAAAGATAAACACCACTGGATCAGACCTAGAACCTATCATACCCAAAGTCCCACTTTTGCTGGCCAATACTAAAACCTTCAAATAAAGGTTCAAAAAAGGGACATTTTCAACGCAAACCTCTTCTTTAGAGTCCAAAGAAAACAGCTGGTCAACATTTCTGGACACGACATACAGCCTTCCAGACTCAGCTGACTGATTAGCTGATGAACGCCTTTATGTGAGATGTTCTTAGGATTCATAATATCAGTCCCCTATATTTATGATAATTCTTTTTATTCCTGTAAATGTTTCCTTTTACTATTTTTCTACTGCTTAGTACTGGTTATACCCAGCAGCAAATATTTCCATAGGTCGTTTTCTAATTACTGCAAAATATATTTTTTAAGTTTTTGTTTTCTATGTTTTTATTGTGTTCACTATCTCTGCCCTTATATTTTTAGCACTCAATATAAATTCTCTTCATCATTTACTTAAGAGTATCTTTAGAAATAATTATTCAATTTTTTACAAATTCTTTCTTACTACATAATTTACATTTTTTATCAGTTATTTATACTGTTCATGTGGGACCTTCCCATGTTTCTAATAACTCTTTTTCACTAACATCTAAAATCATTTTATCCTTTGTCTACCTATATCTCTCCTGATTTCATCTTTAATTATAAATGAACACAGCTCATTACAGGAGGACCGTTCTTAAAACACAGAAACTTTAAATGATGCCTTACTGCAGGCTCCAGAAGTCCTTCTGTGAGATGAGGATACAGTGAATTTAGATCTCAGCCATATGCACAAGTTAAAAACATTCTTTTTAGTGTTTATGATCTTGCTGTTGGCCATATGGAACCGTGCCATAAGACTGCCAATTTAATTGTGAGTTTTTCAAAGTCTTCCATAATCGTGCCAAATTAAGTAATTTTGTGCCATATGAAAAATGTACCAGCTTTCTGTTCTCTTTTCCAAATCACTGGAAAAATGGCTTTAACCTAGATGATCTCATTACAGACAAAATGCATAGGTTAGTTTGTATTGGTGAAAACGGACAATGTTTCCTAGCTTTCTTTCTAATTTCAGACAGTTCCTAAGATACAACAGAAATATCCTTCCGACGCTGTGATTAAATTTATTTTCCTAGCAACTTATGGGTGATCTCATCAAAAGACTGTGAAAGCCCGCATAAAATACATTCACCAGTTTTCTTTTATCCAACTTGTGAGACGTAGCACATAATTACACACAGAAAAGGTGACTGACCTTACCATACTCATGCTGAAAATGTTTATTTTCATATTTTCTTAGTGATTTATAACAATTTATTGGGTGATTATATGAGCTTTCTGCAATAAATTTGGTGATTTCATCAACTATTTTCTTATCAAGATCAGCAAAATATTTGCTACTGTTCATCTCTTCTGATTTTAATTTAAAAGTTGTAATTTTTAATTTCATTTTTATTTTCCTTTTCAAATAGTAGTATTTGTAGATGTATCAGTATATTCCAGTGTAAATGATTTTTGAATAATCATTGGAAAAGTTAAAATTAGGGACTATTCAGGCAAATTGGATATGCCCAAGTTTATGACTGAATGGAATGCCTCTTAGGGTGCTGGTAGAGCTGACAGGTGTCATAAAAGGGCAGGGCTTTTTTATCATCTTTGAGAGATCCCGTGGATAACGGGATGTTCCTAAGAAGGCGAGGAGGAAGATTCAAGGAATGACATGCAAATCAGACTAACCCGAGTCTCTGTGAAATTATGGAGAAAATCTACAATGTTTCCAGGCGCAAGAAGAACAAAAATGTGACTGAAGAACCAGCAAAAAAATTACCAAGGACAAATCATGCTTGACCAATCTAATTGTCTTCTATGTCAAGCTAACTCTCTCAGCATACAAAGGGAGATCAGTGTGTATTATTTACCTTGATTTTTTCAGGATTTCAAAGAAGGTATTCCATGGTAGGCAATTCCCTGCAGGTAATTTGATTGAACTTACAGTGTGAGTGAAAAATTGGCAAGACTTAATGGGGTCATAGGATCATGCTTAGCAATTTGAAGTCCAGTCTGCCTACGGTTACTAAGGATGTTCTTCATGGATTGATTCTGGAAGTGGTACTGTTGAACTTCTTTGTTAATAACCTTGGAATTAGAGATGACCATACTCAGCAATTTTGTGGCTAGTACCGAACTGGGGCAGTGGCAGACATAACAGTGGAAAGGGCTGTCATTCAGAGCATCCTTGACAGACTGGAGAAATGGACTGAGAGGAACCTCATGAAGTTCAACAGACACAAAAGCAAACACCTGCTAGCACCTAAAGACTGACAATTCCAAAAGTAATCACAGATTTAGGATTAGAAAGCAGCTTTGCAGGACATGATATGGTGTCTTTATAGACACCATCTTGAACATAAGACACAAACCACATGAACAGCAAAGAAGACTAACTTACATTTGAAACTGAAGTAGAAGTATTTGGGGCAGAGTTTAGCACTGCCGAAGCCACAGCTAGAATACTGTCCATTTTTGGTCTCCCTAGTACAAGAAAGACAATGGTAAATTGAACTGGAGTTTCACTCTTCCAAATGGAAGGAAAGATGCAATGGAAAAGATAATTGCAGCAAGGGAAAATTTAGTTAAATATGATGTTGAGGGGGAAATAACCATGAACAGCAAGTAGCCCAGATATGTGGAACTTCCCTTCTTAGAGGTATTCAATACCAAACTAAACATGGTCCAGATGAACCTGCTTTACTTTCAGAATTGTACTCTGAGTTGAAGAGTAGGACAAAACATCCCCTTTAGGGAAGATTATTTTATTATTTTCTTGTTCCAAATAAATTTTAATATAATTGTTTTTGGTTGTTTTTTTTTTCTTTCAGTGCTATGGAAATTGTAAGAGTTTAATTTTCACACGTCACCCTGATCTTAAACCCAATGGCTGCTCCTGCCACCATCTGAAATCCTAACCCTAATCAACATGTCCTACAAGCCTAAGAGAATGGTTCCCACATTGATTCTGTTGAAAAGGAAGGTAGCAAGAATTTGGCTGATTTTATAACAGTGCATGTACTTCCTGCCTTTGTGGGTTCCTGTTACTTGTTTTCCCCTGTCAAACTTGTTCTTGTTTTTCAGAACATATGTACTTTCTCTCTCACCATTTAAATCCCTTTCTATGAACTTCCATCTTCTGAAGCTCTCTGAATAACCAGCGTTATTATTTAATCATGGAGTCAAGTTTTTCTATAAACTTTCTTCTCTGTATAGGGAGAGATACATTTTCTGTTACCCTGATATATTCTGCTTTGAATATTTCAAGTCTATTTTGGAAATTTGTATTTATTTGCTTTCATTCTAGTCTATTTTTAATAATTTAATTTCTCCCGCATATTATCCTGCTACTTTTCAAAGTATGTCTAACATTTACATGGCATGAATCTGGTATTCTTTTAATTTGATCTTCGTTTTGTGCAGAAAAATGGATATCCTAAAGTAAACCACTATTCCTAATTTACTGCTGTAAAAAGCAATAAATTAATAGAAGTAATAAGATTGCACTCTAATTTTGATGTGTTTGTTGGTTTCTTTCAACATTCTTCTATCAGTAGCACTGAGCAAAAGAGAACATTCTCTCGCTTTGAACAACTGGGCATTGAATAAAGTTTCTTTGCCTCTCTTTCCTTCAGACCACACTGAAACTTCCATGTGATTCATGGCAGTTGCTCCTATCATTAATATCCATTTGCTGTTCAGAGTTAGATGCAGCCTTGTCACCTTGACCTCAGTGCTGTCATTCCCCCTGCTGCTAGAGCCAAAAATGGTACTTCATTGAATTTTCCTGCCATGCCTCTGACAGCAAAGAGAAACAAACCCTTGTCCTGGGAAAGGGATGACTTTATGCTAGCATTTGCCAAGTTATCACACTGGATGGGCACAGACCACAAACAAGCAATCACACCAACTCTTTGAATTAAGTGATATCTGTCCTCCATCAGTTTCTCTCCATTTTTTCTTCATTCTGCGTGTAGAACCATCGTTGTTTTCTAGGAGTTCCCAAAAGATCGAGGCTGTAGTGTTTTTCAAGGTACCCAGTGTTATGTGGTATGTGACATGTATGACTCATTACAGTGCATTTACTGTAGATGGAACCTTCAACAGAAGGAAATTAATCCCTGTACTGAAGAAAGAGCAGCTGCTTTTGGACTCGGGTAACCTACAGGGCAGACAAAAAAAAATCCTTTTCTCACATCTGTCAGGAAGATCTTATGTTTGTCTTTTTTTTTTTTTTTTTTTTTTTTTTTTTTTTTTGTCTTTCTATTATGCATGATTGCTAAACAATTCATTTAGGATTTCTCCTTTTTCAAACCTGAGTATATGGATGTGTTGACCTAGCAAGACAATGAACATGTCCTATGAATCCTGCACAGATATAAAGACACATTTATACTTATGTATCAGTAATATGTATATATCTAAAATGTATAAGTATACTTATGTAACATTTATAAATAGCATGTACATTCATTAATAAAGATAGCCCAAAATTACAAATTTCATATCCAAAATTGAATCTGTCCTAAATTTGGGAAGGGAGGGTAGTACAGGTTTTAAGATGTAGTGTGTTTAAGGGAAAAGGTTTTTCATACATAAGGCTTATCAAATTCAGCTGTTGCAAATGATTTTTTTTCCTCCAGTAAACTCAATTCAAACAAATTTGGCAAACAATTCACCCTAACACATCTATTTGGAAAAATTGCCCTTTCATTTCCTCTACTGACAGACTGTTCAGATTGTCTCAGGGTACATTTGCTAAATATAACTGTTCAACAAATACAACTGAAGTACATTAACAGAAGATCTGACTTAATACTGAAATTGCTTCTAACTCTGCTTCAATTAACTTTGTTTCACCCAAACTAGGAGTATTTCATTTATCATTTTCAGTTACAAACCTCAAATGTCATTCCTTAAGCAGGTTTGAGTTTTTTTGTTTCACTCTCTTTATCCAAGAAAATGTGCATCACTTAGGAAACAGAGTTTTATGTAAATACATGAAATAGTCAAATATTGTTGTTCACATCATTCTTTTAGCTTTACTCCTTAACAAAGGAGACCAGAAGGTTTTTGCAACAAGATGAATACTCTCATTTTTTCTGTGGACTTCACCTCATACTTGGCAACACATCAGTGTTTTTTAAAAGAATGAAGATTACGGTAAAAATGTCTCCTCACTGGAGAAAAATGTTTTCTCAGAAAAATCCCGAAGAGGATAAGAAAGGTCATTTACTGCCTGTAAATATAAAATATTTTTTTAAAAATCTTTTTTTTTTTTTTTTTTTTTTTTTTTTTTTTAGTTGGAGCATTAATAGCATTTTTGAAAGAAAAACATGCATTTTCCACAAAGTATGTGCTTTAGTTCACTGAGTGCAGTGTGGCAATGCAGAAACCCCATGTTAGTTCTGACTGATGATGTTTGAACAGAGGAAAAGACATCATCTGTCAAAGTCAAATCTATCATGCCTTTCACTATATTTTATAGCTGGCTCTTATTCAACAGATAATGCAAAACATGCACAAGAAAAGCTTGGAGCCAACATCAGTACATATTTTCAAGAAATGTTTTAGAATACTATTTTCAGTTACCCCACACCAATGACTGATTGCTCGTTATTGCCTATGTGACTAATGATAAGCATGATGATTTGACACAAAATTTCACACTACTTACAGGTTGCATGGCTTGTTTTGTCACTCAGAAATATCCCTGCTTATTGTAACACTCACACAATAATTTATTTGCAGCGCAGAATAGCGGACTTAAAAGCAGACATTCCAGGCAATTATTCTTTCTAGTGATAAGTCAAGGTTATTTT
The DNA here is from genome assembly GCF_951394365.1 of Tetrao urogallus. Lineage (NCBI taxonomy): Eukaryota > Metazoa > Chordata > Aves > Galliformes > Phasianidae > Tetrao > Tetrao urogallus. The sequence continues at coordinate 29,508,722 of NC_136820.1, read as the reverse complement.
ACTTCATCCAAAATAAAGAATTTCCTTGCTCAGAAATGATATATATGTGACCTGACCTAGAGCATACCAAGCCAGACAGCTGAATGATGCAAAGCAGACAATGGAGCCTACACATGTATTTGCATTGAACAAGTTACACTAGGACAAATATAATGAAAGCCAAAAATGTTTAAGATTTAGATTCCCATTTCTTAATTTTCTGTAGTATTCTCCTCAGTTAATAACTCCTTCAGTGAGGTTTCCAAATAAGTAAATGGCATAAATTGCACTTAACTCCCATCATACTTATATATTTATTTTACGCATGTACTGTGTTGCAAATGCTCATATGGAAGGCAACTAATATTTGAATGCTTTCTAAGTATTAATTAAAGTGTCATATGCAAGATGTAGGTGATGATTATTGGAGTTGGAGCTGGTAAAATCCTATGGTGAAAGATCCTGTTCCTGTACTACTTTTTAATAAAAATGCAGACAAATTAGACAATAAGAGATTAAGAATGTATACTTTTTGAGGGATGATTAAAAGATTTTTGCTTTATTAGTCTAAGAAATATGAGACTATGAGAGGCAAGATGAGAACCATTCAAGAAGATAACTGCTCTTCGAGTGCAGGAGGGGCAAGACCGGAACAAATCAGTTTATTTTGCTGTAAAGAAGATGAAAGTCAGATGAGATGAAAAACTTTCTAAATGACATGAGTAGGCAATCACTGAAAGAGAACAAGCAGGGAGTTGACAGTATCTGCTTTCTAGAGGTTCCTTAAGGGTAAATCATATAAATACAAATTATTTGGGTATGAAGCCTAAACATTTCAACTCTATCCAGCAGGCTGGAGAAGGCCGTGTCAGTCAATAGTGTTAACACTAACATTGTGCAATTCACTACAGTCAGTGAGGAAAGAAAACTTGTAAGCACAAACACTAAAACTTCCAGTGCACTCCTTGGAAGTGAGCAGAAGGAGCATTACTGCCAGCCCACCACAGGTCAGCAAAACAAAATGGCTGTGCCTGACCAGATCTGAAGCCCACCCACCACAATATCCTACCTTCAGCCACAGCCAGTCATGACAATCAAAAAGATATGTAAGAGTAGGACTAGTTGTCCATGTGCTGAGGACAATAACGGGCCAACACCTCCTGCCCAGACACCAGGAGGTGATGATGCTCCAGAATGATGCTGTCCCAGCTTCTGCCCAGCTTCCCTACTCATTTCCTGGGGCAGAGGTGGGACTGGTCCTGACTGTGCAGCTCTGCCCTACCTCTTAGGTAGGCTCCATAGCCCCCAGCTCCCAGGAGCTCCTGGCTCATCTGACATCCTGACACAAGCATGAAATGGTGGCACTTCCCCAGAGCACTTCCTCAGCTTTCAAATATTTTGTGGCTCAAAGACTCTTCCTGAGCAGTCATGAAGTCATAGAGCTGGGAACAAAGAACAGAGATTGTACTTGGAGGGGATGAGACCTTTGGGAGGCAGCAGCTAAATGTTTGGAAGTTATGATTGATTACACACTAAACATGAGGCCTCTGTACAATGCTGCATCCAAAGAGCTCTTTAAGCCCTGGATGTAGAAGAAAGAACTAAGAGTGAGGAAATAGTGCTGCCTTTATGGGCAGCTCTGGCAAGATCTGTCCTGGAATATCAAGTTCATTTCTGGTATCTACATTAGAAAAAGGGTGTTGAAATTTGGAGATGTTACAACAAGAAGCCACAGATACGACTTAAGACTTTAAACAAGCACCTTACTGAGGACATCTTAGAGAATTTTATCTCTTTGCCTTGTCAAAGGGTAGATGCAGGAGTTACTTTAGCTCTAGGTGGTTTCTCTTTGGATAGAGTTGCCAATGACAAAGGACTCTCTAGTTCTGAGTGCATGAAAATCAAAAAGGAATGCTTTCCTGTAAAATAAATACAAGCAGGAAAGAAACAGATACTGGAAGTCTAAGAAGTGAGTAATATTCTGTGATTGAATGATGTAGTCCTCAAAAATATGAATTTTTTGGCCTTAATTTTTGTATTTCTCAATAGAAAGCAGTCTCCTAATAATATTTTTCAATTCCTTTACTTATACTGCAACTGCAAAAAGAATCTTGATCAGATTTAAAGACAAGATGGAAAGAGCTAGTAAAGGAATAAGACAATATGGTAATTCTACCTGTGAAACATGTTTCCATATCACGATTACAACTAGTTCTCAAAAACAATTCTCTTGTATCTTTGGATCATATCAAACCATCAACTTTTCAGCTTAGCAAAAAGTAACAAGATATCCCATAGAGATATTGTAACTCTAAAACACTAACCTTTGTGTAGGAAATGTATCTCTACAGATACATTGCACAGACTGTAACTGATCATCTCTTCCACTCTGCCTATGTCTCCCCTAATACTGCTGAAGCTAGTCCAGATGGAGGGCCAGAGGCTCTTCACTTTTGGGGTTCAGTAGCCCTTCTCTCTCTTAGATGTAAGTCTGTCATACTGTGATGAACGGAATGGCAACTTTCTCTGAAATAAGTCATTAGGAGACATACAGAGACTGCAGAATAATGTCAGCCACACACTTCACTCATTAGTTGCGAGAAACTCACTATTTCAACAGACAACTGGGAAAAATTTTGTTCCTGAATTTAGTTTACATTATCACAGTCATCTGTCTGCCAAGTGTACAGGACTAGGTAGCTTGTTAGGTGAATAGCACAGGCATACCAGGCAATATTTGGCAACCAAGAGATTTAGCAAGTGATCACTCTTGGAGCAAGGAGAATGATTACAATCAAACACATGTGTGAGCCTGCAATCTGCAATAGTAGTAGACATGCTAAGTTTCCACTTGAAATAACATTATGACTTCTTGCTTTGCCCACAGATAATCTATGAATAAAGTATTCTCTCAGAAAACATAGATATTTTCAAAGGTGAGTCTTTTTTTTCAAAAATCTCATAAACTGGAAACCTTCTTTAGATTAACAATAATTAACAATAATTAACAAGATAGGATTAACAATAGGATGTACGTGTCTTTCCCAAATAAAGCTCACTTGTGTTCTAGAAGCCAGACTTACCTGTGAAAACTGTTAGATAAAGTAATGATGAAACAGGCTCAGGATGAGAGCCTGAATTCTGAATTGTGCAGTCTGAGGCAGGAAGGTTGATCCATTACCTGCCCTGGGTCAGCAGCCTGTATAGCATACTCCTCCACAGTATGGACAGCATCACCCTCCACTCCGATCTTGACACAAAAATGTGCACAGACACTTCTCTTCTTTCACACTGGCATTCTGTGGAGGAAGAGAGATACTTCACACAGAGCAGAAATTTCCCTCTTCTACCCCGTGCATCCTTTACAAACAGTGCTACCTCACTATTCATATCCTTAGGACTCCAAACTTTCCAAAATGTCCAATGCAATTGAAATGTGAAAATAAGCATTCACATCATTTACAGATCTTTTTTTTTTTTCTAAGCAGATGAGGTAATACTCCAGAACACAGAATGTCTTGAAAGCACATGCAAAAAAAATCAGTTACACAGAAGAATAAACTGTATTTTTCTGCAAGCTTGTTATGAACTAGACACAAAATAGTGATTGAAAGGAAAATCCAATGCACAAAAAACTTTCTTATATGAGTGATCCTGCTGAGAAAACTATGTAATTTTTTTTATTATTAAATTATAATATGTTATATTCTGCTCTGAGGAAAAGGTCAATGTTAATTTACATTAATATTATTTAATTAAAACCTAATCCATATTTGTTCAAATCATGAATTCATTTTCTGGATCTGCTGTGTGTAGGTGCCAAAGGTTGGATACTATTGAAGATATAGTACAGAAGTAGCAATATATAATGTGTCTGTGTTTCCCAGATGTTTTTTTGATAAAATGCACATATGCACTGCTAATCTCAAGTGTTTTCATGACAGAAACTGACTAATTAGTGACATATTTCCAAAAAAATTGGTGAAAACTTTACCCAAATTCTCTATGCATTGGTATTCCCATAGAGAGGGAAATCATGCCCTCTCACTCTTGACAGAGACACATAAGATTTCAAAACCGGAGCAGAGACTGTCTGGATGTGAAGAGTGAAAGTCTTGTCCAGGAAAGCAAAGGTTCACAAACGGTCTGTGATTGAGTAGATGTGCTAGGTACCAGCATGCAAATGGAATGGTATTAGAGACTGAAACCTGTTAATTGAACAGATTCTCAGGAAAAAGAAAAAAAAAAGAAACTGCTACTAGCATCCTTATCTTTCTTTCTTGATGATCAATGTTTAAATACAGCACATCTTGCATCTAAGAGGAACACAATCTTATTTTTCCCCATATAAAGCAAATTCCAAATATATATTGTCCATTGAATGAAAGAAGAGAGGAGAGACAAAGAAAATAAAAGTATTCACAAGTTAAAAGTTAAGGTTTTAATTTTGTCAGGAATCCCTCCAAAGTTAAATGTGAGTTATAAATAACTGAGAATCATGGAAAGTCTGCTGATATTACTACTCTTTCCAAAATGTTCAGAGCAGTTTTGCAATTCTAAATAAAATGCATGTGTTTGGTGTATTAATGAAGACCACTTCTGAGGATCCAAATACAGCCATTAATTTTTTACTTTTCCCCATTATTATTTCAACCTAGAGGAGACTCTGGCAGTCATTTCCCTGTTACGTTTAAGCTTCAGTAAGAACTAGTCATGCAGTTATTTTTACTCCCCGATGAGTTTATTCTTACCAGCATTTCATGTAACGTTTACTTGGCCAACATCTCCCTCACTCCCCTTTTTTCCAAAAGAGATTTTACTGAAATGTGTATAAAGGACCAGAATTGTAGCTTTGCATATCATGGACCACCTTTCTTTCATCTTCTTCCTACCGTTCACAAAGAGGTATATAAATAAATTTTGACAATATCCAACCACAACATTCGCAGATTCAGTGTGCTATGACAATTCTTAAAAGCACCGCTTTACCCTCTAGCTCCTGAAGACCCATGACAGCTTGAGAGCTGTGGGTCATCCTCTCTCAAAATTTGAGAGATCACCTATGAAATGAACAGTTATGGAAATAAACCAAGCAGTTTCAATTTCTAGCCAAGGATTAAATCCTTTCCTGGTGTAACTCTATTACCTATTCCTATACAATAATTAACACAGCAAATGTCTTGTATACTTTCTAAGAGTGATGCTCACTGTGAGCTGATAAGTTAAAAAACTCATTTTTAATTATAAAAATCATTTGCTTTGGTGGTTGTTGCCAACGCAGCACAATTCCCAGTGCATACCTCACACATATATTAAAATCCTCAGCAATTTTTGAATTCAACATGATTTATGTCAATTTTGTTTTGGGTGGCAACAAATTACGACTTCACTCAGCAAGAAAACATTTCCTGCTGCTATCTCTTAAAGACTGCCTGCAGCATTTAACTATCAACTGCTAGCATCACACAGACTGGAAGGTGACCAATGGAATGTGTGAGGAGAGATTAGAATGAATTTTTGACGTGTGTTTTCATTTCATAAACTCTAGTCTGTGCAGCCGCAAGTTTGTCATTTGTTATGTGTTGTGTTTTTTTTTTTCCAAAGGCAGTTTTGTCTTATCTGATGTTGAAACTCTTCCATTATGCTTTGAAAACTCAGGCATAAGAAAGAGAAACCGGTTGGAAATTTGTTCATGTCTACCTCTGTGCTTGACATTTCTCCACTGATAACGTACAGCTAAATATTGACTTTTTAGTTAAGTTCAGATTAGCTGTCTGGTCCACAAGCATTGATTGTAAACCATTATCTTTCCCCCACTTAAGGCCCCAGTGCTTTAACACCAAAAAGACAGAAAGAGAGGGAAGAAAGAAAAAAAATATATAGAAAATGGAATGAAATGAAATAGTGTGAAATTGGCTTTAAAGGTGTCATTAAATTTTGCTGAGGAAAAAAAGAAAAGCTATTGCTGTTTAACTGTAAACCTTTTTCCATTCTGATAGTCATTATGTTAACTTATATTCGACCTATTCAAGCAAAATGCCAGCTCAAGACTGCTACTGGTACACAGCACTGGGAGAGATTTAAAAGATTCTTCTATTTCTATACAAAACCTGGCATTAGATAAGCTCTATCAAATGTATTGTTCTGTAGGGGATAAGCAGTACTGCCATTTCCATTTCATTATTCCAGCTCATAATCCCAATCTAGGAGAATACTTTGAGTATGTCAAAATAAAAGTGGGTGAGATAACAGGATGCTGTGGCTATTTTAATTTTTGAACAGTTTTTGCAAACTCCATCCAAGAGACTGTAAATGAAACTGAAATATTGTGGAGTAAAAGGCAAGTTATGCTCATAGGTAAGAAATCAGCTAAGAGAAAGAAAACAAACAGGAGGAATGAATTGAAAATGTTCAGGTTGGCAAAAGTTGATCAGTGGGGAGCCCTGCAATTCTGCTCCAGATAGGTGGCATAGAGGCGATACAGCAGAGGGCTTGTTACTGCAGCTGCCTAAGGATGTCCTTCTGGATGTCACAACCAGCTGGAAGTGATTAGAGCAGCCCACATGACTCGTGCACACATGGAATTGTTCAAAAGCAGCTATTGCACATTCACTTCACACCATTTAGTTAATCCCATCTAATTTCCAAGTTCAGACAAGTGTTTAACTTCACTGGGACTGAAGCTGGAGCAGCACTAATGCCCTGGCTGCACAGAGCAGGTGAAATGCATGCTGCCCTCAAGAGGTGAGGGAGAGTGGCAAAGAGAGATCTAGGTCATGGAGGCAGCTAGCATTAATGTTAACAAAAGCTATGCCAATTCCTTCAACCAGGCCCAACCTGAGCTAATAGTGTCAGCTAATTACCGCATGCATGTAAGCTTTTACCAGTGAACCCTGCTGGGCAGTGCAGAAAAAGAGTTAAGTCTGAAATTTAAGGTCTCAGTGTGATCTTAAATCAACAAAAGAGACTCTCCCAGCTGGTGAAAAGGAACTGCCCTCAGTGGGGTAGAATTGACTGATAGCTGGACGAAAACTAAATGGAAGAGAGCTTTTCTCTTTCTGCCTCCCACAGCCTCTGCCACTCAGCATACATTGTGGATTTACCTGCAATGATAAGCTGTGAGTGTGTTTTTGCTGCCAGTGATACCTGTGGCACCCAGTCTCAAGTCATTAATTCCAAGTGGTATTCTGCATTTCTCTTCAGCACTGGTCCTGGGTACACAGCAGAGATTTCAAATCCTGTGCCTGTTGATACAGTGCAATGGGATTGTTTACTTCCATCAATTCAATTAAGTCAAATACATTAATTCTACTTGCAATTTCAATTACTAAGACTCATCTAGAGGCATGATTTTCTCTTTTGAGTTTTGGTTCAGAGCAGAAAAGGAAAGGGACCTTCAGGATTACAGAATTACAAGCTTCATCACTCCATTTGGTAAAGCAGAATGCAGTGAGGCCACCAGTGTTTCAACCTTCAGCACAAGGAAATTGGACCATGGGAATATATAGCTTGGTGCAGTAAGTATTGTTTTAAATACATTGTGTGACACAACATGCAAACATGATGAAAATATGAAAACCAGGTGTGTGCGTTTGCATATTGCTTAAGGAGACAGTTCTTCAGATTTTCTTGATTGCTAACACACCACATCTTCCACAGAAAGAGCTTGCAGTATTTCAGTTTTAATGACTACCTTTTCTATTGCTACAGCATGAGTGTCAGCAAAAATTCCCAAAACAAATTGCCTAAAGTCCTTTCTCCACTTTAAAACCAAATGTTGTAGCTATGCCAAGTTTCAGATTGATTCAGATTGATGCATATTTAAAAACTAAATTATAATTCCTCAAAAAGATATTCACAGCAGCAATGCTGATAGGCTCTTAGCTTATACCTTCAGCCCCAGAAATGAATGCTGTGATCTCATCACATACCACAGGCCCAGCTGGGTTCGGGCTAAGTCAACCTGTGGGTGGGAAACCTCAGTGGAGTTTTAGGAAGTGGTATTAATGATTTAGAGCCTATTTACCCTGCAAATTTTGCTAAGGTTGCAGTACAGTTCATTACTTTCGCAAAGCAGGAATAACATCTGAACATTGCTCCTGAGAATGGAATGCAGGAAAACTGAATCTAACTTGATCGTTCTGTGCAACTAGAAATAAGTAATTAGAAAAAACTGTGGATCTTTTATGTGGATAGAAACCTTTAAAAGGATGTGTTGATGCTGAAAGAAACTCTTCATTTTGCTCTGACTACCCACATTCTGCGAAGCCTTTTGTAAGCAATTGATCCTCCCTGGTTCTATGTTCACACGTGTATGTCTAGGAATTCTGAAGCCACATTGGTGACTTTCTAGAAAGCTTCTACAGTTCCTCCCAGATGATGAACTATGAAGGGTCTTGTAAGGTCATCTAAGCATTGAGAGGGAGATTTGTGGAAAAACATAGTGGAATTATTAGTATCCAAGGGACTTGGTCAACATCCTGGCTGGGAGATAAGAAACTGAATGACTGTAGCATTCTTTTACCACTACCCATGCTGGGTCAATAGCCCTGAAATTACAGCATCGCTAAAATCAGGTGAGCATACTTTGCATGTAGCTAAGATGTAAAATCAAAGCAGAGTTCAAATTAACTCTGTACTAATCATCTGTGGAAGTCAAAAGAATAGATTCTTCAGTGCATGAAATCTAAGAAACAGCATGAAGAGAATGCACGCAAAAAACCTGCAAAACAAACTTCATTAGTATTTGTCTGTAATGTGGAACTCTATTTAAAAAATCTGCCTCAGCATCATCAAAAAAAAATCTGTGTATTAGATCATGTTTCATAGTCCATGTTCCATACATGCTGAACCTGTTTTAGTGGAAAATGTACGTGTCTTGTGATGTTTCACATGGAATTGCAAATAGCCATTATTGGACTTTGCAGCCATTTACTCGGATACCATCAACCATCTTCAAAACACAAGTATTTGGTCTAACCTGGTGAGCTAGGCTCCCCCTGCACACAGACAGAAAACTCCTCAAGCCAGCTCCATTTTTCATAGGTCAGATGTCAACATGAATAGGAAAAATATTCATCTGAAAATACTTAAATCCCTACACTGCCTACAAAAGAAGCCTAACTCACTATCTTGACTAGAAATCTAAGCTTTATGTAGTTGAAATCAGATTAAACAAACCCCATCCTAGCTGGTTGTTTCAGACATTAAAATTGCTCTTTTCAAATGACTGCATAGGGTGCTCAGAGTCCTGGACAGTACTTTAATTGCAAACTGGGAGCCTCTATCAGCAGAGCTCCTTAAGATTTTCCTTTGGATTTTTATTTTCCTGGAAGGGAGGGAGGGAGGAAGGGAATAGTGGAATAATTTCGTCACCCTTTTTAAAGATAAACAGAAGAAGTTTTCCCTGCTTTAGGTGTTCCCCACTTCCCTTCCTCCTGTCTTATTTTCTTTATTCTGGGGAGAATATTTCAGAAGATATGTCCTGAACCTAAAATGAAGCAAAAAGATATTACTGCATTTCATATATATTTCAAGTGGACATACACTCCATAAATCTGAATGCAATAAACTTTTAGCCATATTTTGAAAAATCAATTAAAAAATTACAATTTTTCAAGCACTTTATTAGTTGACTGATGTTTTAAATTACCTTTCCTCTTTGACCACTAAAAGCTCAGTCAAGGGCTTGCTGATGCTAACAGAAATCTTTCAGGTTGTCACAAAAAGGCTTTTCAACCAAACCCTGTAGGCATTATTTTTTATCAGTATTTGTCAAGTTCAGCTCAAAATATTAAAATGAAATGAGAGAACTCCAGGTCTTCAAGGCAGTAAGTTGAATAAATACCAGAAAATTAAACGAAATTTGGTCATGTCTCCAGCAATTTCACTCAATCCAGTGGCATTTCAAAGGTTTCAGATAAAGAGAGAATTTGTCCCAGTCACTGTTTTGCAGTCAATTTACACTCAGAGTTCATTGACTTCAGTGGAAATTCCACCATGATAACCATGACAGGGCTGGGAATGATTATGTACAGTAAGATATAATGAGCTAATGAAGCATGCACAAATCAGTTCAATATGTTGAAGATTCTCTCAGGACTGCTAGTTAGATGATAAGTAGATTAAGAGTTATAAACAGGATTATTTTTTGTCTCTATCTTCTAATTAAATAATGACTAACCTACAATAGAATCATAGTGATCCACAAAGTTAATCAGAAGACAATTTAAAGAGTAAATAAAATTCTAGAGATGTTTTCCACCAAAAGCGTTTGCCCTTTTGTCCTGCATTTTTCCAGTCTTAACTATAATAGTCTTGTTCAGAAATATGTGAAACAGCCAGCCCTATACTTACTGTCACTTCTCATTTATTGATGGTCAGTACTCTGATGCAGGCATTTCCGAATTGTCAGCAATTACTGGAGATAATGCACATTATAAATACATTCAAAATGAGTTCAATATTGAGCAAGCTTCAATTTTTTTATTTTTCATTTCTTTGAAGATACAAAAGGACTGTCTGATTCTCAGAGCATGAGTAACAGAATGGCAAATATTCTAAGGAACTGTGACACCATTTACCAACATCAGGCTCCAGAGCATTCTCCACCCCATTCTTCCATGTAGTAGCCATTGTCTTAAATAAGAAACACACCATCATATCTTACTGGGTTATTATCAGTGATAGTAATGGAAATGAATAGTCTCTGCTAGAGCAGTGTCAGTACTAATTAATATAAAACATTTATTACAAATTAGGACGTTGTCTTATACTCTGAAAAGGACGAAGGGCTGGACAACATTCAGGAGATGGTTGGCAGATGTTTTCCTGTTTCCTATCTCACAAAGAGCCTGGCTACCCTTTCATGTAGTAATCCCACAGGCAGTCCTAACTCAGAACTTCCAAAGACTTGCCATTACAGTGAGATGCGGAACGATTATGCAGTTATCTAAATAGAGCGCTATCAAATGCAGGGATGTTCAGAGAATTGGAAAACAAACACTGTACTGAGCAAACTAAAACTATTGAAACAGTAAAAACTACAGAATGGAGAAATAACTCAGCTGCAGTAATTTGTTATCTAAATGTATTGAAGCTGATGGTAAAAAATACAGTCGTAAGAACTGGGATGACATAAAATCCATCTCAGGATTTCCAAAAAATAGTCAGGAAGAGGCAAGAATCATGACAAACAAGGGACAGAACAAACAGAACAAGAAATGTTAATCCTTATTAGAGTTAAAAAAAAATTAGCCTTTTATAATCTCACTGCCAGACACAGCTTTCAAGGAAAATTACATGTCTTATAACTGATTTTTTTTTTCAAATTTTGTGTCAGGAGCCCTCTAGTCTCTTCCTTCCTTTCTTATACACAGAATGATCTAAGGAGCAGAGATTTCCATTGTGACAGCTGCAGACCAGGAATTGAAGGACTGTAACACCGGTTATTCTAAAGTGCAATTGCTTTTGTGTGCTTATTCACCATATTACAATATGTAGATGGTCCACTGCAGCATGAGCTGCACAGAACAAACTATGTACACTGGAGTCAGAACTTAAACTTACCTGGAGATTAGAACTAAGATGCATAGAATTTGAAGAATTGAAGGAGAAAGAATGCAAGGCCTCCCTAGTTGCAACTCCAGTGTTTGTATTCCTTTACCACATCATCACCACTTTCCATTTCCACTTTGTTTCATGTACAGATTTTTATACCAATGACAACTTTAAACAAAACCTGGAATCATTCTGTGTTCAAAATCCTTACATTTTCCTGGAATTAAACCAGAAGTTAAACTCTAATCCTTATTATTTAACTGACAGAATATACCATTTTGGACAAACACAGAGCACTTTTCTAACAAGCAGAACTCTCATAGAAATGACAATTATTCTTGCAAGGTCACTTCATGTCTTGAAATTTGTGTTTCATCGCAGTCTCCCATCTCTCAAAAATGAAACTATGTTGAAGTTGGCATTGTTCAAAACTTTCAAGTGTAAAACTTTTTCTTTTTTGAACCAGCTAGGAAGTTGTTTTGTAATTGCTACATGAAAATAAAGCCATTTCAGTTCTTCATTTTCTTTATTCATTAGAAATTTAAATGTTTTTACAACTCTTTTTGTACAGTAAATTTCTGATGAGGCCACATGTGAGAGTCACAGGACTTTATGGTCTTTTTTGAGAAGCAATTTACAGAGCAGTGATAATGGCACTCCTCCCAGTGGTTTACTTTGTCCTGTGAGTTCAGTTCCTTGTTCTTCATGTTGCTGTTTACTAGTTCATCCTTTACAACTAAGGGGAAGAACATGATGTAACTGAATATTAACTATCAATGTTAACTAAAGCACTCTTTTTTCCAGTCATATGATGCCATGGAATTGTTATGTCAAGATATTTCTGCCTTGTTCTCTTTTCCTTCCAAATGACTTTAGAGCTGATTTTCCCATAGTTTTTCTTTTCCTATTCTTCATTATTACTTTGTAAATATGGGTCTTTATCTGCTTTACAAATGCAAGTAAGAAAAAACATATATTTTCCTTCACATTTTTTCCCTCAATTTTAATGCAAATTACAGAAGAAGGGTTTTTATTAACACTCCATTTTCTGAACTGAAGGAGATCCAGGATGCTATAGGTAATGGAAAAATCAAGAAAATGTTAAGTGCTAGTTAACCACAGATTCAACTCGAGTGTAACTTGGCTAGTGCTGACACAGAGCTAATGTTTGTCCTGAGCAAGCTGAGAGCTCCTGGAGACCGTTACAAATGCCCTTGCTGTGTATATGGTTGAGACAAGGTTCTTAAGGCAACTGTAGTTTTGGATAGAGAAATAGTTATCAGAAAGCATCAGACAAACAATCTGAGAAGCATGTGCTGAGAAGGTAAATCATGAAAGTCTCCCAAGGACTGGAAACCTGAGAATCCTCTGAACATGCAACATAGTCCCTAAAAGATCACGGGGCTGGGACAAATTTCTGGATCAGCACTGGTGGTGTGTTTTCACTGCTCTGTGTAAATCCCCCTCGTGGTATGGGAAAGCATGGGACCAGATCACTAGTGTCCAGTATAAAGCTCAGAAGGTCTGAATGGCAAAGTACCAAACCGTCCTGTCCATGTGGAGCTGCAGCTGTGTCTCCGCTTGGCGTTTCCAGATCCTTGATTCTGCATAAAGGCAGCTGAGGTCTACTGGGTTCAAAAGTCCTATCCATGCTTGGTGCAAAAGCAATGGCAAGGCAAGGCAAAGCAAAAGCTATTCAAGGACTAACCCAGTTCTGGGGGAGCTATACCCTCCTCCATGTCATTGTGCCTGACATAAGTACCATTACATAGCTTACCACCATGGGCAACTGAGTCAGCACAGTCACAATCCTTCAGAAGTGGAGAGTTTTTTAAGCTTGAAACTTTGCTTCCAACTTCTTTGTAAGGCATCTGCTAATGCTGAAACTCACTTTGAAACAATTTAGTTTTTTCAAAGATTTTGCAGTATGTGAAATGTAAGTACTCATGAACAGTCACCACAAAAGAGTAAAGAGCAGACAGTCAACCTGTTGCTCCTTCTACCTAACATAACCCAGTTCTCTTTTTATTTAAGAGATTAATTAATGTAAGCACTGGATAGTGTCAAAAATGCAGCTAAGGGACCTTAACAGAGAAGGGAAGAGGTCTTTCACATGAGTGCTGAAATACCAACAAAAACAGACTAGAAGGAGGCACAGAGGAACAAAAGGTTTTTGATGTATCATTACATGAGGATATGTAAATAAGGAAGAGAATGATGCTTTAAGACAAGGGTAGAAGGACAGAGCAGGTCTTACAATCGCATGCGTTTTGAATAGGACATTTAGGCAGTTATTCACATGCCTATTGGACCTCTGTTCCTTTTCTCAGGGTATAGCACACCTTTTAGCAAATGAAATGAAACAATATCTCTTTCTTTTACTTTCCATTCCCAGTATACTCATCACCTCAAGGAGAGGATCTTCATTTGATAAGTGTGATAATGCAGCAGTTCCTCAGACAGTTCTGTTGTATGGAGGCCATATCACTTTTTGCAGTAACTTTGTATTGAGTGAAAATATCTCCAGATGTACAATCATCACCCAACCAGGTGCCAAGGCTGACCATTTACCACAAGTCTGATATCTCCACAGAGCAACTTTAACTTCCTTTGTGTGGGTCTTCTCTCTGAAAATCAGACATCAGCTGAAGGCTGGAAGCCTAAAGACTGAAGGTACCAATGTAAGATACCACCTTCAAAAAGTCTAGGCAAACAAATGTATTGTATAAGCCAGCAGGCGTTTAAAGGACAAGACAGATCTACATTCTTAACTAAGTGCATCAGGAGTTGCCACGTATTTTTATTAATTCATTATGGTTGATCTAGTTACATAAACTGGAAGTGACAATAGATTATCTCCTGGAGAGTGTTTCATATGGGATTACTTTTAATGCTGAAATTCCCATCATACTCTTAACTTTTAAAATACTGATAACACAGTACATACTGTGCACTTTTTGAACACTGAGCTATGCATTCCCAGCAACACACTCAGAGCTCTAATAATCAAGATTGCATTTAGAGAAGCTTAATTCTCATGCTATTAATCTCTTCAGTGGTAAGAGTAATTATTCAGTATTCACCAAGAAGCAATCCCATAACATGCACAGGGTGCCAGTATGTTAGCATGGTTTGAATGACCACATGGTGAGAAGAAATGTTTCTTTCTCACCAGCAAGTTGTTATTGTTTGGTCCTTAAAAATGACTGCAAATTCTATTTGCTGGATATAAAATTCTCTCTGCTGTAAGTACTGTGCCATCTTTGTTTAACCCAAATGACCTCAAAGCATCAAGTCCTCTTTAGTATCACCTTTAAGGTCTTCCTTGTAACAGTCCCTTTCTGTTCATGGCCCTATGTCCTTCTTTTCATGTTGTGTTTCTGTCATGCTGTACAGCACTGCATTCTCCCGAAGACTTGTACCATTACACCTATTTCTTATTCCCCATCTCTCACCTGAAGTTTTTTTCATAACAACTCCTTCTGTATACTGTGCAGCTCTCTTCAGGAAGGCAGAAAGGTGTCTTGATAAGGTAAATCAATGAATGTTAAGCAGTGACATGTCATTTTGTTAAAGGCATTTAGATTTCCAGATAGTAAAGACAACTCTCTTCTAACCAATGAATACTTTGCATTGAAATAGATGCAGAACAGTGAAAGATTAAGATCAGTGCAAAAAAAATTTCCCTTAGTTGACATTTCCTATTTGTAGCTAAAGCTACAATCTAAAGATAAAAGTTAGCGCTAGATTTGGAAAATACTGCTGCATGAGAACAGCCTGCAGTGCTACCAAGGATTTGTCCACTGTTCCTCATACACAAGAGTCTGGATACACTGACTTGAGTGTTTGCTTGCTGTGAATTTGACAAGTCAGCTAACGCATAAACCTTAGGTATCTGCGTCCACTTGGTGCAAATTAACTGCCTCAGGGACCGTTTCTATCCTTCCACCATGTAATTTCAATGGGGAGCCATCGTGTTAGCCCCTGACTGCGAAGGCTATCTGATTGTCGTGTATTAGTTGCTTGTTTCATTCTTCTAAATCTTCATATTTATAATTATTGAACTGTCATTTTTCTTGCTGGTCCACCTCTCTTCATGCAAACTGTCTTTTTCTAATTCTTCTTCCCCATGTGCCATTCTTAGCTGCTTCTTCACCAGCTCCTTCAGTTCCAAGTTGATCAGAAATGTCACGTCTTCTCAGTTAAGGTGTTTCCCCATCAAATGGGAATAATTCATGTATGCAGTATAGTTGGACTCTTCATTTTTAAAGGGCACAACATAATGAATAAGCCTATGAATCACATTTGGAAGATGCCAAATTCCTGCTGTATGAGCATTCTTGGGTGCCTGAGGGTACTATTATATTTGCTTCAGGGTTTATGAACATGGTGAGGAGCCAGGTTTTGAAAGAGAAATTACTAGCTGCAATGAGCCTGCCACTTTTGAGATGAATGAGAGTGATCCAACAGAAGTCAGTACAGCATGCACATTTGCTGCCTTCCTGGCATACTCCAGCAGCAGCCAGACTCAGTGTCTCTCTTACAGAACAATGCAGTCTGGGGTAATATAGTGTGAAAGGAAGGTTCATGGCATGCTCCAAAGAACCAAACCACCACAGCTGTAAATATTGTCTTTGAGTCATACGAGCAACATCATACATAATTTACTTATGGTATCTGGCTCTGAAGGCTGTGTTGTCCTCACAGAATGCTTGGTTATGTTAATTCCATGCATTATGGTATTACTAAGAAAAATTCATTTGTTTTAAAGAGATACTGTACGAACTGGAATTACTAATTTTTGCCTCAAGGAAGGACAGTTGTTGCTGTTTTTGCATCTTTGTGCCCAAAAGCTCTTCCCACCACTGATGGGAAGCAGAGCTGTCCTTAGGCAGGCAGTGACCCAGGCTGCATGCTGATCAGATGAGCTGCTGGGAAGATGGTTCCTGTCAGTAGCTCTCTCCACACTTCCAGCATGAGGAAGGTGGCTCCTGGTGATCTGCACTGCAGTGAAGTTAGAGAAAAATCTCTTGATACAGTCTGCTTACAGAAGACAACTGCCTCCTCACAACACAGTCTGGCCTGTCCACCATCCTGCTTTCTCTTGAATCCCTCCAAGCTTAGCCCTTCTTTGTCCAGCACTCCATCACTTATCTCATCTCATCCCTCATCTGACCCTATAGTTCTCTCCATGCACACTCTGACTCCTCTCTAGACCTCAAAATTGTTAAGCTTTTGCAGTGTATGTGGTTGCGTCCATGGCCAGGTCCCAAATCTGCCTGACAGCCAGAGTGAACATTAATGCGTAAGCAATGAGAAAACCATTGAGTGCAACCTTGAATCCTGAGCTAACCTGACAGGATAAACATAGTCCCAGTTATTTTTGCTCCTTAGCTCTGCCTGGTTGAACAATCTCTCTCTTTTTCTCTCAGACTCCTCCTAATCTCCCTCACCAAACTTTCTCTGCCATTCCTCACTCTCCTTGTGTGATTGACGACCTTTTTATAGCAACTTGAATAGACGTATTCAAACAGTACAGAAAGGCCACTAAAAAGCACCTGGTTCTGAAGATCTTCGTGTATGTCCATGTCATAATGAAGTTCAGCATGTGTATTTGAGTACCAGTGGACTCTGAATTTTTAAATTAATTGGTTGATGACTCCTTAAAATCATTTCAGTATAGTCCTTGCTAGTTACCAGTGTAAGAGAACTGTAGATTCCTGTCCTCAGTATCATGATATTGCCCAGTTGTCCTTCCAGTTGATAAATCAGCTGATTAATTTAACACTAGCTTCCAGAAACATTGACATAAGTGACCTTTGTACATCAACCCTGATAGAGAAAGAATTGGAGCCCAGAAGATGCCCCAAATGCTGCTCCACTTAACTTTGGTGAGTAGAGGAAAACACTACCATACAAAATAGTTTTTTAATGAAACTGAAAGGATTTTGTGTTCTGCTTCCCCTTCACAAAGGGATACCTAATTTTAGCATATTCCCCAACCATTGCTGTCACTCTTCATTCTGATAATTGTTTTATGGGCAGGAAATCCTGTGATTTATTAAATTACATTTTAATGAACATTTAATAGGAACTAACAATAAATGAAACTAGAGAAGGCAAAAAGAAATCATAATCACAGCCATCAAATCAGCCTAGAAAGTGCCAGTCCTGATGTTAATTTAATTTGAGATTTAAGAAGATTACAGAAACGGAATTAATTTCCACTGCCTCAGCAGTCAGCTAGCGTTGAACAGATGGCACCATAACCAAAATATTTTTCTTCCCCTTATGTATACTTCTTCCATTAACTTCCTTCAGCATGTTATGGCATAATTGAAGAAAAAAAAAGTCAAAATGTCTATGAAAATTGTAGAAGACTCAAATAGAGCTTATATACCCACATATATTAATTTTCCTATGCTTTTCAAATAAATTACTTTCTAATATCTACTTCTCAATGCTGACTCACATCATCATCATCAATGCTTTTCATCATCATCCCCCAGCAGCCTTCATTAGCCTTGTTTTCAAGATGGACTACCGATCTTACTTGATCAATCAACAAGAGGTGGCTTACCATAGAACAAATAAACTGAACAATAGACCAACAAAAAAAAAAAAAAAAAAAAAAAAACCAGCAAGCAAAAGACCAAAAAAAAAAAAAAAAAAAGTTATCAAGTCCTTCACTACAGACTTGAGTTCTGATTTTCAGACAATTTTTTTATTCCAAGTCAAAGCTTTTGCTGTTCGCCTTTTACCTGGACGGTATTTTCCAGCCTATTTCCATTTCTGATATTCTGACTCCTGCTACAAACACCTCATCCTGACAGCAGGATTCTTTCTTATTTTCAATTTGCATTTATTATGTAAGAAATGCTACAATGTTTCTAGACGCTCAACCACTCCGTGACAGACAGACAGGTATTACAGTAGCTGGTCTTTTCAGTGTTCAGTGATTTTAATAGGCTTACAATCCTTTTTCCTGTTTTTACAAACCTGGACACCTGTGACAAAGAGGAAGTGTAACCAGACATTCTAAATGCAGTATGTTTTAGCATCTCAGTTAGGGCAACGTGCTGTACTTTCTAAAAGATACTGAATATGGAAAAAATCATGTTCTACCTATACTGTGGTTTAGTGGGTACACAGAAGAACCAGAACTAATCCTAGCTCTGATGGTGTCCAAGAATATCAGAAAAAAAACAACCTAAAGGCATATTAGACAAGGTAGGTGGCCTGTTGGATCAAGAGATACAAATGAATTCTTTATTGAGAAGGAAAAAGAGAGACAAGAAAACATAATCAACATTCAGGAATGTATCTGGAGAAGGAGCAAGACACCTGGCATCATGAAGGATGCCATGAAGGGAATAAAAATGTAGGCAGAAAGTAAGACTGGGATGAGAAGACAGACAGAAATTTATAAAATGGGAACTCTATAAAGTTTATGTAAGTAACTCTCAGGTTTCAGCTGCTAGAAAAACGTATCTGTTGCAAACAGTTCCCAAGAGCCCACAAAGGCAGGCAGTTGATATGGAAACTGGTATACATAAGAGTATAACTTCAGAACATCTCTGAGCAAGACCAAAGATCCTGTCAGCACAGCAGCCTGCATGTGACAATGATTAATAGCAGTTCCTCAGAGAAAAAGCAGAAGAAAGGCAGCAGGTACAAAGTGACCTCTACATACATCCTGCAAACTGTTGCTTTGGAGAAGCATCTTCCTGAGACAGAGGAAAGTTAACAGTCACAACTGGATCTGCATCTAATTCACTTGTTAAATATACTGTATTTTGCTATCAGTGATAACAATTTAATATTTTCATTCTGAATTGCAAAAGATAACCTGCTTAAAATTTTAACACTTTGTCAGAAAATAGTAGAAGGAGCAGCCTCTACATTGTGTGAATATCTACTTTTTTGTCCATGCTACCATAAGGAATACTCTCAAATCAATAATGCCTTCTCGCTGAATTACCACCACTGCTATTCAGTTGCAAGACACCAGAGACCTTTGTATATTAGCTGGTCATTCAGTCAGTAATCTGAGATCTAGCAAGAATAGAAATCATAATATAAAAATAATGGAAATAAGTCTAAAACCATAAATTTTCTCATTATTCAGATATTTTTCTTTACTTCCAGCCATCCATTTTAACATGCTAGCATGCCTGATTTTATAGGAGCAAACTTCATCATATACTTCAATCAGTGCTTTTAAAATGTCATAGCTCAACTTGGACTGTTTATAGCAATTTCTAGGTAGGTTGATTTCCTATCACATCAAAAAGGCAGTGAAAGCAGCATGCTCCTCTCTTCACTTCTTTACCGCTCCAGTGAGAAATTTGTCTTTTTTTCTTATTTTTTGAGCTTGAGGCTGTTAGACCTCTGAATGCTACACCAAACCAGCATGATTTCAACACCTCACAGTGAGCCATTTATGTCTGAGTGATTGCTTCAAAGCAAACAGTGCTGTAAGTGAGTGGTGCCCAGGCTCCCCACTGAGGCAGGCCACAGGACCTAACGTGCTGTTTCTGCATGCCCTGGAGTGCATGCACACGCATCCCGCCTTTCTCAAAGAGCCATTTTGACTGCGCATACCCCAACCAGCTGTACTGGCCACACACGAAATCTCCCAGCCACGAGTGGAACGTTTCACCTCATCATAGCTCGCTTCTAACTGACAGCATTGCAGAGACACCTCTGTGTGAGCACGGAGTAACTGTGGACACAGGGATAGCACTGCCATGCTGCTCCTCACCATGGCCCTTCAGAGGCCCACAGCGTCTCCTGCTCCCCAGACATCGTTTTCACTGACAGGCACTGTAGTCAGTACCAACAGCAAAGAGCAGACAGAAGTCTTACACTTGGATTCCGAGCAGCTGCAAGCCCCAATGACTACTAATCATATTGCTCATTTCTCCTCAAAAGCTTTAATTCACATAATTACAGAATCACAGAATCACACAGAATCACCCGGGTTGGAAGGGACCTCAAGGATCATGTAGTTCCAACCCCCCTGCCTAGCAGGGCCACCAAACATACACATTTAGATCAGATTTAGACATACAGATACAGAACATACAGATTTAGATTTAGATCAATTGAGCACTACTGATTTCAACTACCACAGTATAATAACCTATGCTAGACTCCTTTTATAGTAACCATCCTCAGATTTGGACACCATTCTGAAAAACGTTGAGCTAAACATTTCCTGCTATCTTTACAAATACAGTGAGAAGAAAAATGGAATGACATTTACAAGCAAGAGAGAATTTCCCCCTCAATAATTCCAGAACAGACCATTCTTATGGCAGGCATTATAATAGGAATAGGAAATGGTACAGACTTAGCCCATTTTCATTACAGTCTTAAGACTGCAATTTTGTGGTCATAATCTAATGTCATGCCTTTGCTATTAGCAGATTTTCTCCAGAGTCCAGACAGAAGTAGATGTGCTCAGAAAGACCTCAGGAATATCCTTCTTTTCTGGCACCAATTTAAAATATAAATCTCTTTAGATTGGTGCTTCTTTTTCATCCCTGTTTTGTTTTCTTTTCCCCAGAATTAAATACACTTTGCCTTCAAAATAAATATTGTTATCTTTGTTTTTTAAATGACACTGAAGTACCCTTTAAGACTCTCTTGCCAGAACCAACATTCTGTCTTGTATCTCACAGTTTACCTTGTGACAGGGTCATCAGCTACCAGTGTGAGATTCAAATTTAACAGAAGGCAAATGAGTTCTGCTCCTGGAGAAATTTTATGTCCACTGTGTTCTTCATATCTAATTCAGCAAAAAGGATCCCTGTGATTTCAGTAAGACCAAGAGTGGTCATCAGAACATCAACTTTCAGGTAAAGGGAACAGGTTCTTTTTCATGCTCTGGTGCCAAACACAGCAATTGCAGCAAGTAAACTCTAAACACTAACATTGCGATGAGAAATCCACACGCAATCATTATGGCCTTATTTGGTATCTTTTTTAAAGAAAAATTCATTCCCTTAGACTTAAGGCTGTGCCAAAAACAACCCAAAATGAGGAGGCAGACCTACTTCGGAGTGAGCACCAGAAGGTTCTTTTGCTTTTAGAAATCCTGATGACTTCTAGAGAGCCGCTGCATACAGCCACCTTCTCCCAGTCACTACAGAAGGCCATCCCTCTCCTTTCCATACCTACCCTCTGTTGCATGGAACCAAAGCAATGGCCACATGCTCTGTCCTTTTACTTTGTCCACAATGCAGTGATGGAGAGGGAGTGAGACTCAAACAAACCAGCACCTCATTCACATACAGCCTAGTCTTCCTTAAGTTCCCAAGCAAATTTTCAAATAAGAAACATATTCACTGACGGGCAGAATATTGACCCTTGCAAGTTTAGACCACTGCTGGTGCATTTTTGCTTAGTTTTTCATTGGATTTGCCTTTTACTTTTCAAGCCAGTGGCAGATGGCTCACCAGTCTGATTTAATCTGGCAGTTCTTCTACTTCTGTATTACCTTCATGGACCTCTCCATAGCCACAGTATGGGGCAGTTTCAGAGCTTTCTGATGCATAATTCTCACAGCTATTCAGAATTATAAAGTGAGTTTCTGACAACAGAAAATTATTTTAAGTTTTGGGCTTATTTCTATCCAAGGTTTTCTTCTACATTCAATTTCTTCCTAAGCTGCGAACCATTCAAACTGCACTTTTCATATAGCTGAAAGCAGATTTGATTAATATGATTTCTTTGTGAAAATCTGAGAAGATTAAGGAGCAGTGATGCAGAGAACATGTGCTCTTTCTCAACATGACATTCTCTAACATTATACGGGGTCTGCAGATCCTTCCAGTCATTACGTTGTTCCCACTAGTGGCATCTAAAGGGAGAAAAATCTATCATCAGGGAAGAAATTCATTTTTTCATATTATAGTTTCAATCTCATGTGTGGGTCAACAAATCTGCAGCTGTATATTGATTTCATTCTGTAACTAGGCGAGAAAGGCCACATTTCAAGGGAGCATTTGCAGATTGCTTTTCCTTTGTGTTACAGGGTCCTTTTGTGATAGTCCCTTAGAAAAAAAAATTAAGATTGGCCAGATGACTTCTATGTTCAGTGAAGCAAAATGCCAAATAAATGTGTTTACAGGCACATCAGTTAACTGTTCTTTTTCTGTTTATCCCAGTGTTACTAACTGCAGAAACACTTTCCAAAATTGGTAGGGGAAAAAAATCTGTTCAGCATCGATTGAATGTAGTTTCTCATCTGTTTCATGACCTTTTCCATCATACGTAATTAGAAATGGAAAGGTCTTAGCCGCATGCTTGTAGTATGCTCCAGAATACAGATGCAAGGTTTGGTTCAATGCTGAGATACAGCAAAGGCACAAAATTCACAGATTCTAGGATACAACAGTGCCAATATCTGACCCTCATACTAGGAAATACAGATCATGCCAGCACTCTTGGGCTGGAGAATGTACTATCAGCAGACTTCTTGATTGTTTTTGTGTAATATCGTTAGTGGACTCCACACTGTAGAGAATGTGTACTGTTTGCAACCAATACAGCATAGCAATAGATCAAATCTGTCAATAGTATGACATGGTCTTTGTTACTAGGGGTTGCAGGGATGTTTCTACCTCAAACAGCCAATGTGATTTGCTAGCCAGTTGTTAAGGAGGTGATTATTATGCCTCTTTCTAAAAGCGGTTGTCTGAGTCTCTTGCAGTTAGCCAAGCTGCTGTTTCTGAAAATGAGAAACCCTGAGCAGCAATACTGACCGTGAGCTCTGAGCAAGGTTAGTGCAGCAGCATTTCTGTCTGGGAAAAGTAACAGATGTTTAGTATTAAAGAAGCTGAAGCAGTTCTAATGATGAAGGCATACCTGCCCACTTCTGGAGGGAGTGGTGGAATTATAGAGGAACTATATAATCTTTAAGGTCCCTTCCAAGCTGAAGCCATTCTGCCATTCTATGATTCTGCGATAAGCATCTGTCACTCTGGTGACTGTGGTTGCTGGTGGCTGCGTGGTTTCCAACACCAGCTGCCTGTATTGCATAAGACACGACTGAAATGAACAAAGACCAAGATAAGAAGCCATTGCAAAGTCCATATTATATGTGGATGAAGATGATGTGTG
This sequence comes from Tetrao urogallus, assembly GCF_951394365.1. Classification (NCBI taxonomy): domain Eukaryota; kingdom Metazoa; phylum Chordata; class Aves; order Galliformes; family Phasianidae; genus Tetrao; species Tetrao urogallus. The sequence continues at coordinate 29,485,055 of NC_136820.1, read as the reverse complement.
ATCCTTGCAACAGCCATGTCCATTAGAAACCTTTTCCTATAATCTGTGCTCCAAGGATTACAGGAGCATGAGATCTGATTGCCAATCTGACCAATGTGTGAGTGACAAGCCTAGGCCTTTCAAAAATCATACACATACACACATCTTAAAAATAGATTATGTTTATACCTGTGGAATCAGCTGATTATACAACTTTTTCTAATCTTGCACAAAAGAAAAATACTGCATGCATTTCAGTAGTTTATAAAATAAGAACCTCTTTCCCTCATTCGGACCATTTCAACTCACCACTTTAGTTTCTGGGCTTCAAGCAGGACCTGTTTCTGTTCTAGAATAGCTTTATTCAGTAATCATAAACATGGGATTTGTACGCATAGTGGTACACAATTGCTCTGGTTGTGAATCAATGCTGTATAATTTCTTTTGGCATCATTATAAACTATTTTGATCATAGCTAGGAATAGGAATAACATTTCACAAGAGAACAAATTACAGGTAGTCTTCTAGATAAAGTTCTTCACATTTTTTTGACCAGAATTCCATTGGTATAATAGAACAATAATGTATCAGTCTGACAGCAAAGTTAGAGTAGGCAGAGAGAAGGATGAAACCATGTATGAATGATGACTCACTGTCTCATAAAAGCAAGCCCTACCTACACCCCCTTCAAAAAAAGAAAAGCATAACAGAAAAGAAAACTTTAGTGCATGATTTGTTAATCTCAGTCTTCTCATAAATAAATAAATAAATAAATAAATAAATAAATAAATAAAGAGATTGTTTCAAAAGACATGGTACAATGCCACCTTCTGGTCAAAAATGTGAAGAAAAATATACTGGCGTGTTATCTATTCACACATTGGCTTACAAGACCATTTTGGGTGTGATTTCACAATAGCCATACAATCAGTTGCTTGGAACAGCCTTCAGCAGCTGACAGCACCTCAGCTGCTGATTTTTCTGGACCAGCTGAGCCAGACAGAAGGCATAGTCTTGCCTCAACTGCTGAAGATCAGAGCAGGTTTGCATCTTCAGACAAGGATCTCATTTTTTCACACACTGGTCATCGCCTGCCTCTTCTGAAGACAAAGCAGGACTAACTTCAAGACACTGAAGTTCTCCTTACAACCTTCAGCTATTCCAGGATCATTTATGAGGAATGCCATCCTTGTGTACCAGTTCAGTGTCCGATCCTTTCACACTTGACTGCATGGACCCATACTGAGATTTCCAGAAAAGCTCTCTGAGGAGTCTAGCGAAAGAAATTCCCAAAGGGGCTTGAGAACAGTGGGTGGGATTGCTGGGGCTCCTCACTTCCAATTTGCCAATTTGAGTTTTCTACCTGCCTTTTCCTTTTTTTCTGTAAAACCATGTGAAGGAGAAAGGGGGAGAGGTGTTCTGGGGAAGAATAGCACAGACAAGCTGCATGAATACACAGGTATGACCCTGCCCTCAATTACTGCAACATATTTTGACAGCTTCAGACATAGATTTGAAAGCCAAAATTGCCTACAATACATAGGGGATCCCTATACAAGAATCTGAGTTTTTTACACGATATGAGAATAAAACTGATCAGTGGAGAGAATTACTATAGTGCAAAACTACAGCATGGAAAGCACTGTGACAATCACTGGATATTCATTCAATTGATATTCCCCGAGGAATTTTAATGAGGATTTCACACTCCATAACCACATGCTTTAGATTCTGTCAGTAAGAATGTTAAATGCTTCTGTTAAAGTAATGTGACACTGTTTTTGCTGCACCATTCCTTGCAAGGGAATGGTATTTTAGCTAGAGAAGAGCATGACCACTTCTTTTTTTCAGATGTCTTGGCAATGTTTTCTATTGCCTTATGCTGTGGCTGAATCCCTCCATATGCCACTGAACTCAGAGAAAAATCACAATGCCAGTACTGGAATGCAGTGCTTGTGGAAATTCCTTCAGCTTTGCATGTGCAGGTTTCCCTGTACTCTCCATGTAGCTGGCAACAACATATTGTGTAATGCATAAGGAATGCTTATGTTGGGATTAAAAGAGGCGAAATCCATCAATTTCATATGAAAAGTTCCGAGGTTACACTAATTTATTTGCAATTATGGCTACCACATGTTCCTTCTTGTTATGATTACAGAAAAAATTAAACTCTTGGTTCCCAGTGCTTAGAGGTAAGCTTGACAATGGCAGTGGGACCCAAGTAAGAGGAACAAGTAGGAGTTTGGAAATTCAATTTGTATTATTGATTCACTCACTATTCTACCCCATGGTCTTCACAGGCTTCATTTTCCTATCTTTCTCTTCCACTTTATCTTGTAGACTGTAAGTACTGTCTATAGAAAAGACTGTATCTTACTGTGTGCTTCTACTATGCCTTGCTTAATAAAGAGCCAAATTCACCAAAGCACCTACATTTACACTACATGTAATAACATAATCCATAATGCAGAGAAATCTTCCTTCACAAACTGAATAACAGGCTTTGTTATGTCAGACTGCCATCACTTTCCTATGCCTCTGACATCAGCTGCTTTGCAGTGGTTCCCAGAAATGCTGCAATGTTTTCAGACAACATGGTGGTGTTTAAAAAAAAAAAAAGGGAAGATATCTTTCAGGTAATCTGTAGCAAATCATTCATTGCTGTGATCATATTTCTGTGTATATGGCATGGCTTGTTTCTTCTGCTTCGATGCTTAAGATAAATAATCACAAAGACTAAGCAGAACTCTGTGACCTCCTTGATACCATATATGTTTAGTTTTATGCAATTAGTTTTTCCATAAAAGCTTAGGTCAGACCACTGCAACCTATCACTCTGTAAAGTTGAACTGAAATTTCACACTGGAGCTCTAAATTCCTACTTGGTGTAATTCTACTATTTTTTAATGAAATTACACAAGAAATGAAGGTAGCCCAGCAATAGAAAATGACTATCAGCTACTTTGAGTTTGCAAATATTTTCTATTCCTTCTGAAAGGGAAAAGACTTTCATATTACGGACTTTAATATCCTGTTGTGGTAACTAAAGTCCTTTACTCAGAGGGCAATGAGGCACCAGCATCTGCCCAGAGAGCAGTGGGTTCCCCATTCCTGGAGATGCTCAGGGCCAGGTTGGATGGGCCCTGTGAAGCCTGAGCTGCTGGGTGGCAGCCCTGCCCACGACACAGGGTTGGGGCTTGGTGAACTTTAAGGTCCCTTCCAACCCAAGCTATTCTGTGACTGATTTTACGACTCTATGAAAGGGTGAATCTTGGTCCACTTCATTTTCATTTCTGTGAGTGGAAACAATTTCTAATCAGCAACAGCAATATAGCAGTAGTAAGCCAGTACAGTATGCAGCCTACAGGCTCATGCCATCCCACACGCATCCTAGGTGTCTGCCCTAGAGAAAAGGATGACAGCTCCGGCCCAGGGGATTCACTCTCTCACCGGGAAGCAGCAGTTGCTCTTGTTCTTCCCTCACAGCTCTCCCTCAAACCAACTTGCAAATAAGCATGTGGGGAGCTCGGTCCTCTGCATGGCCAAGTGAGATTAGAGACTGCATTTCGTTTGTGTGGTCCTTCTGGCGAGCACCCACTGGAGCGAATGATTACAGCAAAAGTCAATTATTCTTCCATTAAAATAAACTGTCTTTTTTGAAAAGGAATCAACAAAGCACATATTCTATGCAAAAAGTCATTAAACAAATTTTAGTTTAAAAGAATTTATCAGCATTGAAAGACTCAAAGAAAGAGAAGAATTAGAGAATCCATAGCCAGTCAAAAAGAATTAAAAAGAAGAGAGAGGGGGAAAAAGAGAAACTCTTTTCTTCTGAATGCTTTTCATAGGCCAAGGAACTCAAAACGACCATGAAGAAGAAAGGGAAATTGTGGTATCTGCACTAATTGGCATTATGCACTTTAAACAAGAAGCTTCAGTAACTGCAAATTTAAATATCTGAATTTCTCCTCTCCATCCTTCTTCCTTGCTATTCATGGGGCAGTCACCATTATTTGCAAACAAAGATAAAAAACAGTATTTACTATTGCTGGAAAAGGCAGCTATAATTTGTTATGAATGGATTCAAAGTGAAACACTTTGTAAAAGTTTCATAGTACAAACCAGAATGGAGCCATACGAAAAAGGAATTTTTCATTCAGTCACTAAAGAAAAAGGAAAATAAAATGCAATCAGTTGATTTTGATCAAAGGAGGCATTTTATGGCTCTGGAAAAAATAGAAAATTTTTTTTAGGATCAAGTTAAACCATCATGATTTTTGTTTTCATTTTAAAATCTTGTGTCTATATACTGGACCATTCCTATATAATAAAAAGAAGTCTATTTTGCAAATGTAAAAAGCAAACATTGTAGCATTTCTCGAATGATTTTTTTTCAGAAAATTCAGGAAATATATTCTTCTTTACTCTCTCCTTAATAATACCTGCTTTACAATTTAATCTGCCGATTTTATTTGTGGATGATTCATACAAAACAAACAATATCACAAAAATGTCATCAACTTCCCCTTTTTTTTTTTTGGAACATGACTTTTATTTTAAAAATGATTGTTTATTTGCTTGCTTTGGCTTGGCCTTGGTTAGTTGAGTAAAACTAGGCTGAATTCCAATGACTTATATGTCTTTCTGGAAACTTCAGAGTGCCTTTCTGATGGGTTTCATGCTGAGTGCTAAAATGTCTCTGCACATGAGGACAATTCTACCAGACAGGTCTGCTGCCTCTGAAAGGTCTTCAAATGGAGGACAAACTCCTTCAGAGCTCTTCCTAGTACACACTGAAGATAACCATCCCAGATTTCAGGACTTAGGTCTGTGTTATGCTTATCGCACGTGTGAGGAGACGTCACCTTTATGGCTGACAGTAAAGTGTGGAAATGGGAAAGACTGCCAGTGGGGAATGGACAGCTTCCCTCTCTCACCAGCATTAGCATCTCTTCCAGATACCTTGGCAGAAGAAAACTGAATTTCTGAGCAGTGGTAGAAGCAAAGTGGGCACAGAAATATAAGGATAACCATGTTAGTCCAAAGGGCCATTTGGTTCTGTCTTTTTGCCTCTAATTGTGGCTAACAGAAGCTCAGAAAGCATGTAAACAAAGTCAGAAATGCAGTAATGTTACCTTGGCTTCTAGCACCCTACAAGTTCCACCATTTCCTGAACCAGAAATGGAATCCTAGTGTTTTACAGCCTCTAATGGATTTTTCTTCTGTGGATTTCCCTAATCCCCTTTGAAGTCATGTACACTTCTGGCACCTTCAGAATCCTGTGCTAATGACACTGACAATTTAAAAACTCATTTTACAAAAAAAAAAACCTTTTATTTTTGTCAAACCTGCTACTTCATATTCTTATTTGTCTCATCTTGCTTGCACCACTTACGATTTACAGACTTCTAATCCCTCCTTTTTCAGGCATCTCTTTTCTTACCTAAGATCTCAAGTCTGTTCAGTCAATCTTCATCTGGAAACTATTTCATAACTCTCAACAACCTGTTACCCTTTTGTAGTTCTGCTTTATCCTATTGATACATTCATTAGGGATAAGACTACATGCAGTCTTCAGGAAGTATGCAGTGCTGTGTTAATGGTTTCCATTTTGTTTCCTACCTTTCTTTTATAACTTCTGCACATGATGATGGGCAAGCTGCCCTAGATGGCTCTGCTTAAGAACGTCCTTGCTGGCAGGGCAGCACAAGAAGCTGAAAAGTTCTTAACTGAGCAAGCTCTGCTCAGTGACATTGAAGCATCTATGTTTTATCAACACAACTTTACTCCAAAATCCAAAATGAGGCATCATACCATCTACAGTGAAAATAATTAACACTATCTTAGCTGAAAATAGGCACATGTTTTAAAGAGTGTTTTTAAACTGCTTAGTATAAAATGCAACAATCTTATACCTTGTTTATCAAACTAGTTACTGTCTCATCTATACTGCTGTTTTAAATTAACAAGAGGGGGAAAAAAAAGTGTAATAAGATATTACTAAAAAATAATTACTTCTTTCTTAATCACATGATGATTGTGATTGTAGTATTCTTGTCTTCATAGCGTTTATTTCCATCACCTCAGAGTGCAGACAGATCAACTTGCAGTATAAAATCCAAGGAGGATTTGTGGAGTGTACACCCGGTGCACTCTCCTCATTACCCTTCCTCTCTTCCTCCTCTGGGGAGATTACTGACAATGACTGCCCTTCCTAGTGAAGGGAATCTCTTCTTTTTATCTTCTTCACCTTCCCCAAAGCATCCATGAACTCTGAATCACAATCTGGTCCCATTTGTTTTATTTATAAAATATGACAAGCCAGTATAAACATTTCCTGTTTCAAGAAAACTAAGTTTATGATTTAGAATGGGGTAAAAATATAGATTAGATACTGTCAAACCTAACTTTGAAGTTGCCATATTTAAGTTAAATATTAGTGAAATCAGGATCCTTTGTTTGAAGTAGGAATTGATAAATAAAGCTACAAGAAATAACAAAAAGCAGATTCAAATACATGATGTCTACACATATTTGCTTAGGCCAGACTGCTTCCCAACACTCAGATCCAAAGCCATTTCCCTCCCCTTCAACATTTTCACTGGCGAGAAACCTGGTTGTGCAAGCCAGAATGATGCGCTGCCTAATCTGCACATCTTTTAGACCAAGTCTAAGGAGGTCAGAGCTAGCTTGTGGCACAGTGGTCAGTGTTAGGTACTGGTGTCATCTCTGACAGCTAAAGTTTCTATGTAGCTTAGCCACAGGAACAACAAACTATGCTCTCCATCATAATCTGAATGAGAACATATTGGTGTAGGACGAAGGGAGCTGTCAACATGTGGCATGCAGCTGTGCAACTTACCTTCCACTCATGGAAAAACAATCAGCTCTTCTGTAAGAGAATAACAACTTGAGGGTGAAAGTAGTTGTTCTCTATTGTATGTCAAAGTCATTCCCAAATTGTGCTGTTTCCTTTAAGGTAGTTTTGGCTAATAGCCAAGAGTGAAAATATTTTTAGAATAAAGCTGTTTGATTTGTCTATAGAAGGATAAGTTTCAGCAATATTTTTTTAAGGAAACCTCAGAAGAATGTTTTGAAACTGCTAAAACACCTTTTGCCTCTTTTTTTCCCAACTTGTTTTTGCATTTCAAAATTGGAGTTCATTTATAGTTCAAGTGTAAAAGTAAACATAAAATGCATAGGGTCAGAATTAAAACAAATCACAATTATCATATTGCAAACTTTCAGCTAGTGCACTCTAATTACTCATTGAATGATTATTTCTGTTGCAAAATTGTGTTCTGATTTTCTATTCTGATTTTAGACAGGAAGACTTCTTGAATTCTCCCAACATAGGCAAACTGATGCCTCTCTCCTCCAGCTAAAATCTTAGCTCAGTCTTACTCATTCCCAGGTGGTGTCTTAATGCATGATGTAAAGGAGATGACATTTTTGGATTTGTGACAATTTGAGGTCTCTGTAGAAACACAGAAACCCTGAAAAAAGAATCCTGACATTAGATGTTGAAGTGATGCACACAGAACGTCAAGATTTACAGCAATCTGATATCTAATTTCAAATATAGGTTCCAAAACCTACCCTGTTATATGGACATTTCAGCAGGACATAGATTTGGCCTCAAATTTCTGCACAGAAGTAGCAATGATCTGGGGGATTTGCAACACATTTTTTTTTAATCAAAGCAGTCTATCCCACCTTTGTCCTACTGCTGCTGCCCTGATGTTACCATGTCACTCTTCTTGTTCACAGCACTATATTGGTTTTCTCTGAAATTGAAATTTGAGATTAGAATTTTACCAATAACTTTCAAGGCTCTTCAAGCCTTGACTCCTCTGTTCTTGCATAACCTTGTCTGCATTTATGTTCCTTCTTGTAACCTACCTTCTGCTTCTCATTTATCTCTGCTACTCATCACTTTTCAAGATGACCGTGTCAAAATACGGTGCTTTCACACAGCTGGTTTTAGCGTGGTGGAACTCAGTTCCTCTTGAAATCTGCAGATTTGGGAGATAAATTCACTCCCTCTGTCTCTCCAAGATTTCGATGGTCTGTCTCACAGGGCACAAAGTATGGTCAGGCCATGTGATATGGCTTTTATTCCCACAAGACCTCCTCCCCCTTCCATTTTTTAAAGTTAGGGCATGCAGTGTAAAAAAATCAGAGCCCACAGCAGAATAAGCGGAGTCATCTGAGACTCACATAAAGGTCACGTAGGTTACTGCTTCCAAGGAATCTGTGATAATGCAGTGGCTGAGAGGGATTAGTGATCCGAGACAATATTTCTGCTCTGTGCAATAAGGAAGAATATTAAACAAATTCTTAACAGCAACTCAAATTCTTAACAGCAACAGTTCACCTTTTTACGTGCTCTTCATCATACAGTTTGTGAGTGCTGTGTGCAACACTGGGTATGCAATATTCTTCTCTTCTTGTCTTCCAGCAAAGTATTTGTATCCCGTTACAGCAGCTGCTGTAACAGCCTAACTCTGCCATGTTCCTCTGCTAAGAGTTTTCCTCCCACATAGATAAATTTGAAGACATCTCATGTACATTTAAGAATTAATTCCTCTTTGAACACGTTGTCATTTAAAAAAGCATGCCTTGTTTTTGAAAGAAATGGTAAAGTGGTAGTTTCCACACTGTATTAATTTAGCTTAGAAAAACACCTTTGTTTGAATTATATTATTGCGTATTTTAGAATACCCTGGAAACAATTGCACCATCCATGGCTCTCTCAAACTATCAGAGGAAAAAACCTCCTCACATTTTTCTTGCACACTGTCTTATTTTCATCACACTTTTAGATCAGTTTCATTCACATTATTAATGTTATGACCCCAACACCTATTCCCAGCAGTCAAGCAGAAGAAAAACGCTAGGCCTTTAAAATGCTATTACTTACTGTAATAATTGTTTGCATTACAGAAGATTTGTGAATCAGCACAATTAGACCTGAATTTAACAAACTGACTTCTCCAAGGCTAACTAGTCCTCACTGTTCATTATATCAAGTCATGACTTAAAAAATTAATGTGAACTAAATTCTAGTACTTTGAATATGCTATTCTTGCCTTTATCAAAGTGTGCAGTTTTCTTTATTTTTTACCATATTCCACAGAGGAAAGATTCTAATCTAGGCCAGGAATGAAATGTATAACTTTTGGGGCAAAGTTTTCTCCGGGCAGGAAATGGAGACCCTGGTGTGGCTGAAGAAGTTGACCAGAGTGTCATGGGGCTTCAATTAAAAAAAAAAAAAGAATTTATATTTGTGTTCTGATCTTAACTTCTCTTAGAAACAGCAGCATGTTTCTCTTTCTGTCAGCAAACACTTTTCACCTGATGCCAGCTTGTCATCAAATAAATCAACTTTGGAAATCTAGCGGTATGCAGAGAAAACTTTACCTTTTGCTTCCAGATTTCTGGTAACTCTGAAATGAATTTAAACAACTGATAGAAATAGTAACTTCTATTCTGCAAAAACAGAATACAAACCTCAGTTTCAGCACTTTCTGGAACCCAAACAGAATATTGCTTTCAAGGGTATATTTGGAAAATCAGCACTCTTTCGTTTCATTTTCCGGCTGTGCAGTGCCCTGAGTGGTGTGTACCATTTTCAGGGTAGTCAAACATCTATACTGATACAACAAAGCCCACACTTGCATTGAACTTTATCAATTTGCAAAGTCTCACAGGCTCAGGTGATACAGGCCTTTCAAGGAACAGTTCAGTTAAGCCTTGCCTTGGCGAGAACAAAGACTTTATAAATGTTTTTCTCTTCATACCACACTTCCCTCCTAAACTGACTGCCACGCCATCACAAATGAGTAGGAATTGAAATGAATGGAATTCAGAATAGCAACCATACCTGAAATGTGGATTTTTGATGAAGGGAATGAATCTTTGTCAGTCCCACTCAGTTGTTTCTTACTTTATAAATACAATTGAGCTCTGCTTCCAACATTTGTTTTCTGAGCACTTTATAGACCTCTTCAATGATGTTGTCCAGATAACCAGCAACTGTAAACATATCTTAGGATCATAACACCCCATGGCATAAAGAACGGCTCCAGGAATTCTTTTTTCCTCACTCTTTTCCAGATCTTCTTTTGTGTAACATATGGTCATTATTATTTCTCTTCCTGTTTTCTATTCCTTTTATCTTTACCCAAAGTACTTCACCACCACATATTTGTGCTGTCAAATTGCACCATGGAGGAATTATACACACTCCTGGAATGCAGGATCATCTCTTCAGTTCTTCATCCTCCCTACCACTTCCAGATAAATCCTCACTTTTGCTGACATTCCACTTCTGAGAATCATCTCAGAAATGTCATACTTTCTCATTCTCCCTAAATCACAGTCCTTGTAGGTCAGTATTATTTTCATTTCTAGTGCTTTCGTGTTGTTTTTTTCTTATTTTTCATTTATAGTGCAATATTTTCATCCAAAAATCCTTATAATACATGACGTTCTTTAATAAATTTGGTACAAGCAAGCACTTCAATCTAGACTAAAGGTATCCTCCCACAAGACTTCCAGTGCTCATTCCACCACCAGTCTTATATTTTGTTGTGATACCAGTACCAACCACTTTTTTTTCTTCCAGATGGAATCTTTGCAGTGCAAAAAAGTTTTTGGAGACATAGTTCAGATTTTCGTTTCTATCCTTATGGGATCAAGACCCTCTCCTAGGAGAACTATGTAATCCTTCATTTTCATAAGTACTCTACAAGACAAACACTTGTCTGTCAGTTATTATCAGATACTCCGATATAAATTTTAAAATCAACAATACTACAATGTAATGAAACCTAAGATCTGTTTCTAATTCCTGTAACAAAAGCATCAACTGGTTTCCATTTACTATAAACTGCTATACAGGGTAGACAATTTATTGTCAGACTTGTTTGCTCATTCTGGCTACAATTAATGTCTGAGATTTCATCATTATTCAAATAGATCTTCCAGTGTAGACATATATTTTATTGCAATCTTATCATAACTGCTAAATAAGCTAAAGTATATCATCATAAATATTCTCTATCATTCGCAATTACACTGCAAACCTAATCTGAACAATAAAGCAAGAAACATTTTACTCAGATCATACATACTTCTGAAGCTAAACTTGTTTATCAACAATCTTGCTATGGATTTTTTTTTCTTCTTTTCTGTGAGATGAGGTTAAAGGAATGACAAATTCACTTTGGAAAATACACTTCTTCTGAATATGTTACCCCACTTCTGGTCCCAAGAGCTATGCCTTCAATGTACTTGGAAAGATCTCTATATTGGCAACAGGAGTGTGTGTTTTAATTTGAACAAAACAGGTATTATAGAAGAATCTGCCTATAAAAGCAATACGAAGCCTTTGAGGTTCAAGAGGCCTTTATTATCTTCCTAAGGGGACTGTTTTGCTCTGGCATGGAAAGTAATTTATACATAACCAGCCATCTTTATTTTCTTAGGAATAATTCTTTCTTCCTGTTACAGTTTCCCTTCTTTTGCTGTTTTCTCCCCTGTGCAGTTTAACCTCTTTGTAATATATAGTCACAAAGCATTGCTTGCAACATTAATTTCAAAGAGGTTTGTCAACCTTCTTTGATGGTGGTATTAGTTCAGTATATGCAGTATTTCTCCTGAACTAAGATTTTTCCAAATTTAGTTAGCTATTTTTATCAAAGATGAGCCGAATTGCCAACAGTACAAGAAGCAGAAAGACTGGGTCTTGCAAACTGAAAAGAAACAGACCACAGATGACAGTCTGTGTTGTGGCTTGTTGCAAGCTGTACATGCTCATGCTAGATGTTATCTCTCTGTATAATATTCATCAGGACACTTCTTCTACTCTATCTTTACTTATATGGTTTAAATGTCAGTCTAGCTGGCACAACAAAGGGCCAAAGTGGCAAGTAAAAAAGGCCTTCAGAAATGGTCTTACATGAAAGAACCGATGTGAAACTTACATTTAAGAAAAACAAAACTATTTTTTAGAGCAGCTTGGATTCATCTGTGAATATGATTAATCTCTTGGTTGCGATTTAGTAATTGAAGTTGGAAAGCTGAGAGTAGAATTTAGTGAGTGGTAATTCTTACGCTGAAGGACCTCTTAACCAACTTGTACAGGCCCATATAACTACGGGAGAGGAGAATATTATTTTTCCAAGGTTGTCAGTTATCATTATTCAGCTTGAGTTTGCAACAGGAAGCCTGGCATTTTCTCTTTCTTACATTTTCTTCAATAACAATGCTTCTGTAATTTAACATTCCCTCATTACTTTGATAATGATTGAAGCAGAATACGGCCTACTTTCCTTTTTCTCTAAAAAGCTGTTTTGTATCTGCAGCACAGAAAACAAACCATAAAAATGTGGTTTTGTCAGTTTTATCCAAGTGGACAGAACTTACAGACATGTGGGGTTAAAGGTTGAAATACGTTCAATCCATCATCCAGTTCTAGTTTTCAAGTGTTTGGCTGTTCAATTTTGCAAGCACAAGACAGCAATTATATGTGGAAATTGAGAAATTAGAACTCCTAACAAGCCCAAGTATTTGCATAAGGGTATAATTTCAGAGGGGGGGATGAGGTAGGGGGGAAAGCCACTTTTGAGGTGAGTGAGAGGACACGCAAGGACTAAAATATGGTTTGAAACTGTACCTGCCAAAGATAGAATCTGTTAAATGCTTGCTGACTAGAAATAAATATAAATTTATATATAAATGCATGAGAGAGGCTGCTGGTTCTAAACAATGCCCTAAAAATAAATAAGCAGCTCTCCATATCTTCATAGGAAGCTGACTTTGAGTCTGTAAACATGTAGTCGTTCCTCTGCATTTTTTAAAGTTATTATTCTGCTCTGTAGTGATATAAAGTCAGTGAAAACCACCAAATTTAACATTCCAAAAACACATATAGTAAGCATTTAAAATGCAAAAATTGCGTTAGCTGCAAACAAATACTACATTTTATTAAATTCAGAACCATAATCTTGATAAAGGGTTTGATCTTCAGAAGGAAAAACACATTTTGTACTAATAAGAAACTTCTGTAGCTTTCCAAGTAAAAATTTGCACAGGTTTTTTATTCCAGGACTGATTCACCATCCAAAAACCAAAAGCCAGACTGTTAATGAGGAGCATGCATTTGAATGCATGAACACACAAAACAAACAGGCCTTCTCCACTCCTCACAACATTTATTCACTCCCTTGACTGCAGTAGCTTTAGTCTCTGTCCCTGAATTTTGGCCTGGAAATCTCAGTTTCATCTCCTCTAACTGAAAAACTCAGAATATGCTCTCCTTCCATACCAGCAATAGTCACAGAAAGCTTGTTGCCTTTAGTCTGATCAAAACATCACTCTTCAGTTTTTCCAAACTGAAACTATTCGTTTTCTTCTCATATCTTTTTCTTTCAGTGTCAGCTCTCTCACTCTACCCTTAATCCATGGATGAAATTCACTTGAGAAACATGCACCCTTCTCAGTTGTGAATGAATTAACACCACCATAAATGAATGATCCACAGGCAAACACTCATGCACATTTAAAACCAAAAGCTCTGCTAAGCAGGGGTTCTCTGCATCCCCAGATCATCAAAGCCTCAGTTTTGCTCAGAAAAAATGTAGTGAATTCAGAGTAAGACCTTAAAAGTTCCTCCAGCAATACTTGCTGAAATCTGATGAGCTTTTTCTATAGATAAGCAATTGTTTCTCCACTAATCTTCAAAACACATCATGGCAATGTGGAACTCTGGGCTATGGCAAAATTTTTAACTAAACCTGCCGAAACTCAAATATTTTAATTCATTCCACCCAGGTGAAGAATTTTCCCTTGCATTAAATAATTTTATATGGGACCCTGCTCTCTTCTTATTTTTTAATATCACTCTCTTGAAAGGGAAGGAATGAAAAAAGTGTTGCTATGATGATTTGGAGACAGTGAATTAAGTAGAATAGTTACATTAAAACTACTTACACACTGACTGTGCATAGCTGGCTAGGAAGAGAGCTGGCATTGGGCATCAGAAAAAAAAATAAAATTCCAGCAAGAAGTCTTGCACATACTTTGAGATTTATGAAAAGCTCATTATTCATTATGCAAAATGCATTCATACATTCAAAATAGTATTCCCGTAAGGAAGGGGAATGAGCCAAGTATCCAACCATGTCAAAATAAAGAATGGAACAACCTTGTATCATCAGACAGGGACAGGTTAGCTGCTTTTAGTCTCATGTGTAGTTTTCTATTGACTTCTGCTATGGAGCATGACCCCAGCAACACATTGCTCAAAATGTAAACACAGAGTCAGAAGGAATACTCTACAGAAGGATACAAAATTCCAGTGAAATTCTGAATGCAGCAAATTCAAGAAGCAGTACTATTCAAACAGTACAATAGTAAATGGAGCACAAGTCAAAACTTGGTAACAGTTTAGATACCTATTTGCCTAGACTGCTCAAACCAGCTTGCTGAGGAGCTTGATGTTTTGAAAGTAATTAGCCTGGTAAAAATATGGGGAAAAACAACCTGGTTTCTTGCCATGTTTACTCAGCTTCATGTTTTATTACACATATCTGAAATACAGCAAAAACAAAAACACAGAAAAACTTAGAAAAAAATCAGTCACTAAAAGAATATTTATTTTAATCCTCTTGATTATTTTTAATTGTTTTTTATATAAAGCAACTGTTATTCTGTTTATGGAATGTAACACGTACACCAGACCCTCAAAGCGTGCCTCAACTCAGTGTCCAGTTAGGCAAAGAGAAGTCTCTGTTGCACCCTTTTCCATGTTTGCAGCTGATAGGAAAAACGACCAAAATGTCATTAGCACAAATCAGTCCATTTTAAAAAAAAAAAAAAAAAAAAAAAAAAAAAAAGAGCAAATGCAACCAGAGCACAATTGTACTGAGGTTAAAAGTTATTAACTTTTAGCATAGGAGAAGGCTGACAGACAGTGCAGAAGACAAGCACCTGTAAATGGAGGTGAAACTGTATCTCTATGACCTTCACTAAATTTGCAATGTTTCTTTCTTATACTGTCTAAACAGGGTTATAATTCTTTCTTTTTAAAATGCTAGATTTAACATTCTCAGTCTCAGTTACTTTAGATGTCTGTACCTCTCAGAGCTCTACATTCAGGTGAAAGTCAATGCTGTGGATCCTTCAGCTGTACTGGAAATCTCATGTGAATATTCTCCCCTCATTAGACACAGTGAACATCCATTAATATCAGTACTGATTTGGTGTATAAGGTAGACAGTATAGAGCAAACCCGGAAGCTCATGAAACACAACTTTGCTTCCTATATTAAACTTCAGCTCTTTTATCGATTCTTTTGCTACTCACCCTTCTCAAGGATAGGACTAAAATGCTAAAATGCTTGCAGACTTCATTATAAAATCATAAACTGAGGGCCAAAGAAAAAAAAATCAATAATGCAGACCTGTAGTGGTTAATATGCCAGTAACAAACGATCTTTCCCAATTTTACCTTGTGTTCTTTGCTCATTTTGCAAGAGAAAGAAGAAAATAGCTTTAAGAAATGTTGAAGTTAAATGTAGCCCTTTATTTCTAGGAAAGAGAATCTATGAATTTAAATCATTAAACAATAATCATACTCTGAACATTGGAAGGATTTGCAGTGAAAATATCGAGTTGAGATTAAGTCAATAAAATTAATCACTCGTGACCCTGAAGGAGCAAAGGAGTTGAAAAATGCTACAAAATTAAAAGCTACCATGAGCAAAGGGACTTGGGGAATTCATTTTAATTCACCACAGCCAAGTTCAAATACAAGCTGTTCTTTGTTATTCAGCCCAAGGTATTATTTTTCATACAGACGCTCACATCTGACCAAGCCATAATCACATACCGTAGAGTTTTCTTTATCTGATTGTAAAGTTTCCTGTTTTAGCTATATATTAACAATGAAGAGCACATAGATGGGGTTGTGCCTGAGCGTGCACTATATTCTGCTCACCTAACCACATCTATCAGTGTATTATGTGTTTCAGAGCTGGGATTTGAGCAATGGATGGTGAAATTGGCCTTAAGTCAGTACTCTCTCCCTTACATGGACTAAATAGACATTTTATATTGCAAATTCTTTGCTTTTCCATCATGAGCAGAGAGTTCTCATGCAGTTGCTTAAGAGAAGGTGATGAATGGCAATAAGCCCTTCTGTCTCATTTGTCTCTAATGACACCCCCTTCCAAGGACCCACAAACTACGATGATGGGCAGAGAATTCTTCATTGAAGTTATCTAAGAAACAAGATGTAAAATTAAAAAGTTGAGAAGGACATAGGGAAGGTTGTGTAAAGGACACATGATCAACCACCCAAGAAGTTATCCCTAATTCAAATAAAACGTGCTTGCACTTTTGGATCTGAAGTGACCTGATCTGAAAATCTGCTCTGAAAATAGCTTTTGTGCTCTGTGTGGCTCTGTACTATGGGTGAATTTTAATATTACTGAGAAATTTAATTCTATTAAAACTAGTGGAAGAACCTAAAACCAAGTAAGTAATGAGGTCTCTTCTCTGTTTTAGTGTAGTATACTTGACACCTGATTTTGCAACTATGAAAGTGGGGACAGCTGTATTTTAGTACTTTGAAGTAATGAGAATTGCTTAATACATGATGTAAACTAACATATCCAAGTGAAACCAACTGACGTTCAACTATTTTTTTTAAGTAGTGCTTTGAAAAAATACCGACCTGGGAACTACTTGTATTGCCAGAAATAGTGAATTAGGAGGTACATGAAAAGTCATAATCATAATTAAAGGCAACATCCAGTATTTTTCATGACAAAATTCCAGTGAGAATATAATCTACAATAGGCACAGCTTTACATTGTTGGCCTGACATGGATTTTGTTCCAGAATATTTGCAAGAATTAGCTGAAACCCTTGTTTATTTATAATATTTCCACTGAAGCTAGTTTAAATAGACAGATTTTTAAAAGATTTCCAGAAACATATAGTAGCCATCTGCAGGCAAGTTTATTCCTGAAAAGACATTTATGAATTTACATCCAAGACAAATAAAGAGCTGCTGGACAATCAAACTGGAAAAATGTGTGTTTTTCAGACAGAAAATAAACATTTGTTTCTACCCAGTTGATGTACAAATACCATGATTTTAAAAGTGAAAACATAACTTGCCGTGCACAATGTTCAGACTGAATTCCTGCTTGAAAATTAGAATGTGTAAGTATACTTGACTATTTAGATTTTTTTTTTTTTTTTGCTTCTTCTCAACATGAAGGTGCAATCTTCACATTCAAGTCCCTGTTTCCAGCACTTTCCTCAACTATTACCTTTGTCCTAAAATATTCTGCCCTTATTTTTATTCCTACTGATACCTTTATCACTTATACACCTCATGTTTGAAGACTATCAAGTTATTCCTTTCGATATACATGACTTAAGATAGTGTAAGTGTATTTATTTAAGTGAAGAGCTTTTAAGATATCTTTGCACTGGGTTTTTGCAGAAAAAATAAAATATCAGATGTATCATCTGTGCAGCTCCCAGTGAGGAGAATGAGAAAAAAAATTAGAGGTTGTGGGAAAAAAAAAGAATGAAATAGATACAGGACATACTCTCTTTTCTAAAGTAAACAAGGTCTTGATCTATTAGTTTTTCAGAAGATAACTTTCTATGTCTATATGAAACCCCCCTAGAATCTGTAAGAAACTTCACTGATTATTGTACAATCACTAGTTTTACAACAATCTTACAATGACAGGCTAGTGCATTATTCTGAGAATGTTACATGATTGATCAATGACGTATATGACACAATTACGTTAATTCTGTAGTCCATCTGATTTAAAACTGCATTTCTCTTGCACTGGAAAAATGAGATGTGATGTGTGCCGGGCTTCCTAAAGCAAAACACAGATAATATAGTTCTTCCAAATGGGATTTCCTTTGAAATAGTACATAACAGTAGAATTTAGGTGTGGTTCCCCAACCTCCTCATGGATTAAAAGTGTGTTTGGAAGGAGTTAGCTAATGGTTTCTGAGCTGTGCTGTACCACTCCCGGAAATCTCTAACAGCATTAGCAGCCAGTCCACATTATTCAACTCCCTACAATATTAACTTTCACCCACACTAATATTTATATAACGTGTGGTATTTATATAGTTTTAATTCACAGTTTGTTTTAGAGAGAGAGCTGTACACGTGCAGGAGGATAGGTCCATTAGTGTCTGTTACTCACAGAGGCCTAGAAGTAGCCTCTGGATATACCATCCTTACATTGCTGAGTGCCAGAAAAGTCAACCAGAATAAACATCTTGCTCCTCTTACCCAGTATCTTATATACTTACCCTACACAGTTAAAACTGTCTAACATCGGGAGGATCTGTGCTAGCCGAATCTGATCTTATGGCCATTCTTAAGTTTTCATGGTACCCATCACTGCCTCAGCTAAGGATCAGGACCCACTGCGCTCTCAATTCCCTGCAACATATTCAGAAGGATGCAAAGTAACTTTGATGCAATTAATATGCACCGTAGATTGAGTGTGCACCCATATCCTCTAGTTAACAAGACTCAGTTCTCTGTACCATGAAACCATAAAGTATATCTGCCTGGAGAAGAATGGAAGTTGCTGCAACAAGAGGTGCAATCTGAGCCCCCCTTACCTGGCACAAAAACAGCTCCCAAAACACACTGCTGCAACACAGTGGCTTCATGCTATAGAAACACACCCTAAGGCCCAAGAGTCTTCATACACAGTTAATACCTGAGAAATTTGCAAATAAAGATGGTGGAGACAACACTCCAATACAGACACTTTCAGAGGACTGTGGACGTGCTAGCTCAATTGCTCTGATCCCAGTTTACTTCAGCTCACACATGTAGTCCTTTTTAAAATGGTGTTCCTTCTGTCAGGCAGGGTGTGTTTTACTTTGTACATCTAAAGACTTTTATGGCAGTTCAGAAACAAAATAATGTGCTGAAATAGCATTTCCTAGGCACACGATATCTGTGCAAGGTCTTCAGGATCAAGCCCTCAAGCATCTAAATCCTCACCGTAAACCATAGCAAAGTCAAGCTAATAACTGTCCCCTGTTGCTCTAGGATTTCTCATAGTTGATTTTCTACACAGAGTGCAGAGAAAGGTTTCCCAGAATCAGTCTTTAAAAGGACTGGAGTCTTCACGGGTTATTTCCTTGTTAAATAAGTTTTTATGTGCTACTACCTCCTGAATATTTGCAAAATGAGACAAAATCTTCCATGTTTTGAAGGGCAATTTTCAAAAATATCTGGAAAGTTTTCCATGAACTCATAAAAAATAAAAACGATCCCATCTTAAGCTTTAAATTTTCGTTTCCTTAAGAATACTGCTTATTTAAACCAGATTTTGAAAACTTTGCTATCATTTCAGACTGTATAGCAACAATTTGCAATGCTAAAAATATTTCCTTCTGCAGCACAAATCCAGAAACTACTTTTTTTCTTGATTTAAGAATATTTTAATTGGAAAGATTATATATTTAACTCACTTAAGCAAGCAGTTTTCTTCTAGAACATCTAGTTTTCTGTTAGCACTGTTAACTACTTCATCTTCCTTCCTATGCGCATATACGTCATGTCTGGAACAGAGCAAAATAAGAACCACATGTTTCTTATAAACAGTTGGATGCTTTGCATATAGATGGTGCTTAGCTGGAACAACTATAAAGGAATAGAACACAAGGAAACAGTAGGTGGAAGACAGCATTTTAGTCAGAAAGCAGGAACATGAGTAATTAATCATTAATATGGAAAAAAGCAGACAGCAATAGGAGGAGGGAAGTGGTTACTAACAGAGAGAAAAAGATTTTGTTAAGCTCTCACCCAACCACAGTTTCAGCCTTGTTTAAAGTATACGCATCAACCACCACGCTGAGTCTTGACTGAACCTGTATCAAATCCTTAATGATCTATTTAGACAGCTATAAGTAACAAGAGAATTTGCCCTTTCAGCATTCCTTACTGACTTACATACACTTACTGAATTTGTTATTTAAATTTAAATTGTTTAAAATTAAAGACAACACAACTCAGAATTTTGATCTTAGTTGCATCTGGTAAAACACAGAGTAACTCTTCTAAAATTAATCCTAATGCCTGATTTTGTTAAGTGAATTCAGTGGAGTTGCACAGATTTATCACGGCACAATCCAGATTGAAAGCTGGCTCCAAGTAGTATCAGTGCATAATGGCAGACTTGCCAGATCTCATACTTCACACGCAGGACATTCATCTGGCTTCCTTTCTCTCCCCAGTGCCACACAGACGGCCACACTACAGCTTCTCAGCTTCCCTTCAGCTTTGAGATCCAACATCAGATGCAAGTATTTAGTCTGAGTACAAACAGTGTTTAGCAGATGGGCTCTGGCAGGCCTACAGGAAGGCCTGGGTTGATGCTTGGCGACACCCCAGCCTCTTGGTCTTACAGGTAGGCAGCAGCTGCGTGTCTCATCCCTGCACAGTCCCAAGCACAGTAGTCCTACAAGAGCAAAACTGAGCTCTTCACATCAGCGATGAAAATATTCAGCAATTACTGCAGCAATTCTCATTACAATGAAGCATTTGCAAGACAGAAACACAGGTTGTAATTTACGTTGTACTCACACTAAAAAAATGTGCTTTATTAACTATTTGTGGAATATGATAATTTATAACTTCTGGGCTTCCATGGTGATCACCATGGTGATGCACTATAAATTCAGTGAATTGTTTCTGCAAAATGTATTTTCCTCTCAAAAAGAAAAGAACACATTGATAAAGAATGCTTCTTTTTCTAGCTAGCAGGCCAAAAATTGAGACAAATAAAAAGCAAAAGGTTGTGAGAAGGGCAACCCTAACGTGTCACATACATAGCAATGCTCGTCCTTCTCACCATGATACATCAAAAAAGGTTTTTCAGTATCTATCTGATGAGTGAACATCTCTCTGTTGATTAAGTTACTAAACAAAATATTGCTCTATAGTTAAACCAAATCAGCTAACAGTATTAGGTCATAGTCATGTTTTTCATTTACATTCACAGAGTCAGACTTGCTACTTTGAGATTATTCCCTACTTTACCAATAGAAGTAAAAAACAAACAAACAAACAAAAACCCACTCAGAAGATATTACAGATTTGACTTGCCCCTCACTACAGAAAGGTTAAGAGCCAAATTCCACCTTCTTTTGCCAGGTCTGAAAAGGATGGGGCTTGGGAGACCGGTATGGGGTCAAAGCACAGTGAACTTCAGTTACTCTTTTATCTCCCTCTGTTCCATCCATTATCTTCATCAGCACAAGTGATATTGTCTTTTAAGGATAATTAGGAAGCGGTTAAGTTTAGAGCAGCCCTGTGGCTGTCCTAAAACAAATGGCTGGAAGAGGGATGACAGAGAATCACCACATTTTTATCCTACACAGCAGCACATGGGGACATAATGAAAAATACACTGCATTAAAACCAGAAAAATAACTCAAGAATTCTTGGCTCTTTGTTCCGTCTGAAACCTTTTATTTCTCATACAGACACAGAGCTACTTCAGAGCTTCGTTTAAACTAAAAGCCCTAATGGGAATCTACACCAGATAAGGGTAGAGTTTCTTAGATTATGAATTAGGAGGCAAAAGCACTTAAGTTAAGCAACAATCAAATTTCCAGTTCACAGTCAATGCTGTAAAGTAGATTGAAAAAATTGCTTCAAGTTAAATCATAAGTCTTTCCTGATTTTTTCTCACACACACACACACAAAAAAAAAAAAAAGAAATATATATAGGGGGATAAGTAGGGATAAGTACTTCATTCAACTGTTTTCATTCCAGAGTTCTTCCCACTCTTAGAGGAAAAAAGCTTCTAGATGATACATGTCATGCAGTTTGTATCTTGCTGATGCTAACCTTATCCATCAACAGTCTGGGAAATATGTGCCTTGACAAAAGGAAGCAGATGTGCCTTAATCCTCCCAAAGTGTACTATGGGATGCATTTCCTCTGTCATCCAGGATGGCTTCTCTGGTGCCCTTACATTTCTTTGTAAAGGCTGAACAGAGTATTCATCATGGAATCAGACCTTCACTTGGGATTTGTGTATTTTTCAGTCCTTTGATCATATGCCTCATATTTTACCTTAACTGAACCATCATGGACATTTGAAGTTGCTTTTCATTTTTCATGAAGGGGAGCTGCTGGAGTAAACAATCCTCCCCTTCTGCAAGTTCTCCACTTGGGATGCAGGAATCATCTTGACCCCACCTACGAAGAAGTAGATAATAGGTGCCAGATCTAGGCTTTTCTCAAAAATACCATTTTAAAATCTTTACTACTTCTTGTTGATTGGAGGCTTGGTTTGTTTTTCACTGTGCATCTCCAAGAAGGGCGATGAAAGACTGTTAGTGCCAAAAAGGGAAATAAACTGTATTTATTATACTTTGTTTATGACAAAGGCATAATAGGTTGTGCAACACAGAGAGAGCACAGTGGGTAGTAACTGAGGTCTGCCTGGAACTCTCTCTAGCACTGTACATCTGACAGGCTAAGACAATATTAGACACTGTCAGATCATTTCTACACCAGAAAAGCTGCCCTTGCCAGTTTCCAGTAAAATTAGTCCCCTGCTACAATCCATTTGGAGGATACAGTCATATTTTGTTAATGAATCCCAGAGTTCCAAATTAATGTCTGATAACTCCAGAACAAGTTTTGGCATTTAAACATAATAAATGCAATGGACCAGATTCGCTTGGGAGCATGGGCTTTTGTCTTGCTAGGGAAGTACAAGACTTGAGGGCACGTCAACGTGGTCAGAAGAGAACCATATTACTGTGAAGTATAAAATCAACAGTCCTTTCTGTCATCAATTTTCTCCTAGGCAAGTGTGCCTTTTACCATTGTCTGTTCCACAAATTCATCAGAGCAGGAAGATAAATATGTGGAAGGATATTCTGTATTGCAACAAGCTCACACTGATATTTAACTACTGCTATAAACTCCACTGAAACCATAGCATAGGAAACCAGAAATTCAGAGGTGCATAAATGCTTCCTTTTCTTGGTGTATGTTCATAGTGCCCTTGGCAACACACTACATGCAAAATTCAGTATAGCAAGCCTCTAACATGGCCTGAGAAAGCAGCATAGTTTATATTTTAATGGAATTTCTTTTGTAAAGTATTTATTTAGAAGTGTGCATCACCACACATAAGCCTTTTTGCTCCTAGGAATAATTAAAAAAAAAATGGATAAGTGATTAGTCATTACTATCATGCATCTCCCCAAAAGAATATTCTATAAATATTCTTTCATCCATTATATTGACAGAACTTGAGTGCGGAGATGGGATATGAAACTTTATGGCACATTCTGAAAAGGAAAGGATGCTATGTAACAAAGTACGGGGAAAAAAGGGTTAATAGTTTACTGTTGAGATATATAATAGGGAAAAAAAAAAAAAAAAAAAAAGAAGAATTGCTATAGATAACATGATGAATCAGTCCTGTAGCACTCTGCAAACCACAGCTTTTCTGAAGTGGATCCTACTGAAGAAATTGCCATGATTTTACAATGTTCAGTGTTCTTTATGTAGCTAAAATGTTCACCAGCAAAAGGCAGTGCATTACTGTGCTAACTAGATCAAATTGATTTTTTGTGCAAAATTGGCCTGTGATTCATGAGATCTAGTTTCAACTGCCAGCTCTGCCCAAGATTCCCATAGGAGCTCAAGTTAGTCAAGTGTCCTTTCCATTCCACAGCTCCCCTTGTGTAGATAGCTCAGCAGCAAAACTGCTGAGATTGACAAAGGAGTTACTGGATGAAATTCTACAGTAATTATTATAAATTGTATGTTATTATCATGGAATAAGTGATATAAAATGCATGGCTCTCTATCTGCTAAATATAAAAATCTGTGGATATGCTCAACTTCACAAAGTTAAAAACTTCAGCTGGTTCTATTTAGCCTTTTTAAGCATCCAACTTGTGCCTTCTCCTAGCTGCCAAGGTCTTGTGCTTAAAAAGCATTTTGTTCTCAAAAATCTTGCCATGCTTTTATTGCAATGTTTTTATGAATCAAGTGACAGAGGAGATAAATGAGAGATCCACTGATCATTGTTTAAGAAAAAAGAAAAATGCAGTTAAATTCTTAACAACTGGGCAGGAAACCAGCAAGACAGATGACTATCTAGTGGTTACTTTCTTGAAGTGGTCTTGAAGGATAAATATTTAAGGAAAAAGAAAAGAACAAGTTCTCTTTTCCCTCAATTGATTCGTTTGTTTTATGAAATAACAATGCTCTCTGGCTCCCATCCCCTTCAAATTCCAGATATAACCATACACATCCATTACATAGGCGCAGACATTGCCTAGGAAAAAATCTGATAGTATGGGTATAACCCATGATGGTTGTGAAAGCTGCAGTAAAGTTGTTTACTCATTTTGTGTTCATTAAAATAAATTTCACTTGCATCTTGTTTAACAAAATGCCAGAAATTAGACCGTAGTTTTTTTGTTTGTTTGTTTGTTTGTTTTTTTAAACTAAAGACCTAACCTCTCGAGGTAGCCATATATTAAAACATAGTGTTGGACTTTAAAATGAGATCCTCATTCTGATCTTGTAATTCAAGGCTGGCATTCAGACTTAAGTTGTGTTGCACTCACCCCATCTAGCTGCAAGCAGCAGTAAGGCCAGTCAAACAAAGACAAATTGTTCTTGTAAAAATGAATATAAATGTAACTAAAATATAGAATTTTATTTTTTGTAAAGACATTTTAAGTTGTGATTTTCAGTATTGATTAATCACCAATTTAATTTAGAGCATAGTCTACTGCATTTCACTAGCATGGTTGTGGCATTTACTTCTGCACTTAATACAATATGCAATATCATAAAAGGATTCTTAATGGTGCACAGTCAAGCACTGAGGTGCTGAGAAATGTAAAAACCAAAATTCTTCCAGGGAATTTAATCCAGCCCTTTAGCATGTATGCACAATGATCCAAACTTTTAGCAGTGCACGATCTTCCCCTGTGGAAAAGCAAACCAAATACAGATCATCATCATACTCATCTGCTGAAACAGCAGCATGCATCATGTGTTCGATCAGTCCCCCTGAGAACCACAGACCTTGCCCTAAGCACATGGAAGAAGGTCTCTGCCCATTTTGGCAAGACTTTCATGTGAAGAAAATGCTTCTTATGAAGAAAGAATTCAACAGAGCTGCCCTTTTCTTTCCCTTTTCCTGTTTGTTCTCATGGCCACGCAAAGAGAATGAATTAATACAGAGCAGGGCAGGAAGGGACAGAGAGCTTTGCGAAAAGCTCTTTTTCTCTTCTCCCAGGCAATAAATAGGACCAGAGGAAACGGCCAGAAGCTGTGCCAGAAGAGGTTTAGATTAGACATAAGGAAAAACTTTTTTCTCTCAGAGAGTGGTCAGGCCTGCCCAGAGAGGTGGTGGAGTCACCATCCCTGGCAGTGTTCAAGAGTCTGGATGATGAGCTACGAGATATGGTTTAGTGGCCTGTGGTAGCAATGGCAGCAATAGAGGATGGTTGGACTACAAGATCTTGCAGGTCCTTTCCAACCTGGTGATTCTATTAAAAGACTAGAGAATGAGCATCACTAGGATGCCTGCAGGAATAGATCTAGACATGTACAAGGGGCCCAGTAATAGTGGGAATGCTGACATTGAGGAAAACAACTGTGCTCATGCAACCTGATTATATATTTACTTCTGTCCAGTAAAAGATTATAAGTAACCGGTTTTTTACTATATAATTGGTGATTGATAGATGTTAAAAAGATATATCATTCACAGTGAAACAAAATAGTAGGAAAGTAAGACAAAAAAGTGTGTTGACATTTCTTTAGAAGAGGTGCTATCTTGTTTAATTCAAACTTGTGAGGGGAATGCAAAGTGTCCCATTAACACCACACAGAATTAATATTTTAGAAATTATCCTAGCTAGTCACAAAGGCATAAATCAATCAATAGTAGTTTGACTATCTATTGAGCAAACTACAAAGAGTGCAACTAGCTCTGACCACTTTTTTTCATGACTATCTGATGCAAACACACATGGTACTGGCTACTTTCAACAACAGGATGTGGGTTGGCTCAATTGTAAAGAAACATACTCTTGAATTTGATAGGAACCCAAATTTCTTTGCACGGCTACACATTGGAACCAGAGCTTCACTAAGCTATGCACATCACAAGAGACAGAAAATAAAATACAGCATAGGAAAAAGATGTATTTTCATCTTTTCATCTTCACAAGTTGTCTTGTATCAGGTGGAGAGCTTCCTTAGGATCTGCAGGGGAAGTTTAAGGAATCTGCCTTCATTACGTTTTAAATAACCACAGTTCTGAAGACCCCTTTGACTGCTTAGTCCTCAGCCTAAGACAGTTCAAAAATAAACTAGTGTGTGACCAGCTTGTCACATCAGCATCATTCAAACTGGCAGAAAAAAAAATTCCAATATCTGGTTTCTAGAGGATTTCAGCCAAGAATCTGTAAATATGTCATATCAAATCACAATTTGTTTAATCACAGTCAATAAAGATTTTTTTGTATTTCAAAGTTTCCCTTCATGAAAGAACAGAGGAAACTTAATGTGCTGCTATGTGGTCAGAAACCACTGAAAACTTTTTTCCAACTTTTTCATGTAAATGAATAAGAAGCCTAAGTTTAAGACCGACTCAGCTGTTAACCAGGAGGTCTAACTCCATCTTATTTTCAAGAAAATAAGGAAACAGTCAGGAAGAAAGCTGAATCTAGGGAATCTATTGAGAAAATCAATAGCAGTAAAAGAGACTGCTGACAGTGAGGAAAAGCAGAGCCAAGTTGTAGGAGCCACATCTCAAGAAATACCCCAGAAAGAGGTAGTGCATGTAGTCTGGTGGTCTGCACAACAGAGGGAGAGCAGAAAAGTAGGAAAACAGAGAAAAATATTGAGACCATAATAGAAACATACAACAAGTTCCACACAGCACACAGAGAGTGAATAAAACATGCACTGCTGTTCTCATAGCTTAAGAAAGTTATAAATATGTGTAGATTAAAAAATTAGTAATTTTTTATTCATCATTAGAAATTTTTATTCATCATCTGTACAATCAATGAATGTACAGATGTTATAGTTATGAGATATACCAGAGAGCTTGGCTACACAGTTACTATACCAAAGCAGAATAGATAGGATACCTATTTGTATCCTTGCTATGAAACTACAGCAGAGAGAATCCCCAGAAAAGATCCTTCCCCTGGTAGCGAGCTCTTAAATAGGTCTAGGAAAGGTGCAGCCAGGTTCCAGCAGCACAAGAGAATTGCCTTCACCTGTGCTCCGTGGCTGACTCAGTGCTCGCCTCAGGTGATCAATCAGAGGTTCAGGCCATGATTCAGCAGTTCCCATACAGTCATCATAAAAAGAAGAATTGTAATTAGTTTATTTCAGTTGCAACTGAGTCACATGAGTACCACCTTGCTTGTGCATCCATGCCATAAAAGTCAGATGAGTTGCTCCAACCTGTATCAGGGATGAATTTGTACCACTGCTATGTAATGAACAGGGATTGTTAAATGCCTCGTTTCCACTTGTGTGTGAAAAATTCACATTACCATGCTCTCTCAACACTGGTAAATTCTGCATCAAGGCAGTCCTGAAAGTTCCTCCTGCTTGTGCTAAACAAGTAGATAGCGTGCCTTGCAGTTTCTCTTTTAAATGTGCATTTCAGAAGCTTAGCAGGAAAATAGAGCTCAACAGGAATCTCATCTTTTATCATGAAAAAATGTATTACTTCCTCATCCCATTCTCTCCCTATTGTTGTTTCCCTAACATACTAATTCATATCAAACAAATTCAGGTTGTATGTTCTTTGCAACAGTGGTCCCATTTTTGGGAAATATTTGCCCTCTTCCAGGAAGAATATTAAAGGATAGAAACATCATGAATCTATCTAAAAAAAAAAAAAAAAAAAAAAAAGCACAACCAATCCTCTCAACTAAAGATGCCATCTGGGAAGTCGTGAAGACTTATACAACTTTATCAACTTTATTAAATTTGTCATCAGTGAGCTCTAAGAGGGTAAAACACTGGTTTGCAGCTTCTTGTATAGCTATAGCAGAACTCCAGCTGGTGGCAATTCCTCTTCTGTTCCATGTTTCTTCCAAGTGAAATAGCATATTTAAAACAAACAATTTTTAAGGAAGCATGTGGAATACACAAAAATAAACGTCTTAGAGCATCAAAAGCCTAAAGAAATTTTTACTTTGACTGCCAAAGAAAGATTTGTGTTTCATTTTCGCTTTGCATATAGTAGAACCACTGTGAGTCTTTTAGCAGTATTTTCTCCATCCCCTTCATTTCAGAAGGGTAGCTTTTATAAGTAATTAAAATCTTTTAAAAACATATCATAAACAAGGGATTTGTGTAACATTCTTTCTGTTTAACACCATTTGGAATTCCTCTCATCCTCAGAATTGTCATAATGTGTGTCAAGAGCCACTGGTTAATACTTATTCTTCTTTTGTCCTGACTGTCAGTATCTCAGCTAACCTAGAACCTTTTTTCACCTACTTCTTGGACAGCAATTTGTACATATTCCCACAGGCAAGACAAATCTAGAGCTCTCCTGCTGCTGCAACTGCTTTTGAAGACACACTCTCAGATAAAGTATTTCTTCTATCTCAATAATATCTTAAGCTAGGCTCTCATTCTTTTCCAAGACTTATCCACAAGTGATACCCTTCCACTTCACCTACTTTATTTGGGATTCTTCTTAAAATTTCTCTTTTTTCAGACTGTGCCCAGGAGAAGTTGATTATGCATTTATTTGTTTATGGAAATCTGGACATTCCTCTTTCTAAGGTGTAGTAGAAATACTAAGCCACAGCTTGAAACAGTGATTGAGCACCTGCAAGGAAGGCAGAGCCAACCCAAGGGAGCTCAGGTGAAAGCAGTGCACCTAAGTGACCAGAAGGTGTGAAGCCAGGATCCACCCCTTCCCAGACTTCATTTAAGGGTTGGCAGTGGAGCCAAGGTTATTTTTCTAGAGATCCCTGTATACCTAAGGCTTTCTGGAGGTAAGCAGTTTTTTTCCCTTATTTTTATGTCTATTACTGTTTGAGCAAATATTTATTTGCTGTAGCCCAGGATCTTGCTACTGTGCTTTCCACTGTGTTTTACTCCTAAAACCTTACAGCAATGATAGTGTGCTCAATGCACGTTATTTGTTGGAATGGAGATTGTTTTCTGACCAATTACCAAGTCAGGCTTTTATTTATTTCATTATTACCCTTTTTAATGCGGGAAAAGGGAAGAAAAAGGAACTGAAGTGAAAGGAACATTTAGCTTCCAGGGGAATCATTTAAGTAAAAGGCTCTCTTCACTTTTGTCTCTCCGATGCATTGGATCCTTGTGACTGGCTTAACACTGTATCCAGGATCTTTTAGAAGCACAACGCATTTGTACTCTTATTGTTCGTGTCTGCATGCTCTTCATACACGAACACAACACTGAAGGCCTGAATGGCGTTCATTCTGCACTCAGTATGCTTCATAAAACTTCCTTTTTCTAGTACAATGTTGACGAGAATAGGACCAGTTCTCTTACAGTAAATGGATTTGTCTGATTCTGGATGCCTTCGCAAAGCACACAAATCTGTGGATAGTGTCTCACACTATCTATCTAGTAATGTGGATTTACAGGCAACTTTAGAGAAATACATGAAGTTTTATATTCATTAAAAAAGTCATTTTCTAAAAACATGCTTTCTTCTGGATCTCTGCAGCATTAAAAAGATCAAGTAGCATCTATCCATGATTAACTCAGACATAACTTCCCAGTATGCAGTGTAACGTAACCAATCTCATGACAAAATCTTGAGACAGTACTATACTTAATTACCTCTGTTACTGCATTCTCAGAGCATCAGGGATGTTAGAAGCTCAGTAAATACTCAAACTTCAACAAATAGGAATAA
Organism: Tetrao urogallus; assembly: GCF_951394365.1. Lineage (NCBI taxonomy): Eukaryota > Metazoa > Chordata > Aves > Galliformes > Phasianidae > Tetrao > Tetrao urogallus. The sequence goes on along the minus strand of NC_136820.1, from coordinate 29,455,067 downwards.
ATTCAAAAAACAGTCCAGGTTGATATCTAAAGTGTATTGAAAGCTAGGACATCCAGTTAAGAGAATCAACTAAAGTATAGCAAGTGTTTCTGTTTTTAGTAGTATCTCATAAAATGCATAGAAACTCTACTAGGATATTGAGATCATTGTTGTCTATAAATTTATCAATATTTTTATGATTTCTGCATTTATAGCAAGAGAAAAAGCAGGATTCTCATCTCAGTTAAGTGAGATTTCTTCATAAGCAAAATACTAGAAGTTAATACAGACTACAAAATTACTGGGTTTTTTTCTTTTTTTTTTTTCAATCCTTTTTCACAGGAGAGATAACATATCACAACATCTTTTCCTTGGGTAGGCAATGTATTGCCATAGTTTGTTCCAGTTCTTAAAATAGCTGTCATTCTAGGAGTATTGAAGAGTTTATACCTGTGCTGTCTGTGGTCACATTGGGTATAGAGCAAGGTAGGGAAAGAGTGTTGATACAAGACCATCTTTATTTTTCAAGAGAGAGGTGGCATTTTTCACATTTAGAAGTTTCTTGAGAAATTTCAGTGATGATAAAATAATGTTAAAAAAAAAAAAAATAAAAAAATAAAAAAAAAAACTGGCAGCTAGCATCCATCATTCACTCCCACAGAGAAGGTGTTACTAGTAAAGAATAACCAAACAGCTTTACTAGTAATAGGCCTATCAATTTTCCAGAGTAAGAATCAATGATGGAAAAATTAAGATAGATAAGTTAAGAAACATACCTGATTCTGAAAGCATTTTTTAAAGGCTGTACAATGGCAAAACAATCAGTACTATTTACATCTACTTCACATACAATTGCAGGGTTTTTCTACATTCACTATCAGACCACATCAATTCTGTGGTCATATCAAACAAAATAATTTTTCTGCATTATGTGAAGTTCGTTTAAAAGATACTTACAATCACAGAATAACTTTATTTGGAAGAGATGTTTAGTGATTCTTATCAATCTCCTGATTTAAGTTCCAAACTTAGATCAGGTTGCCCAGGTCCCTGTTCAGTCAGATATTGAAAACTGGAAAAATGATGATTGCACGGCCTCTCTGGGCAGTATTTGCAGTGTTCAACCATCCTCAATCTTTGTATTTAATCAGAAATTCTCTTGTTGCTTCTGAATCCTTTCACTATGAACCTCAGCAAAACAACCTGGGTCTAGTTTCTGGCCCCTGTTTATGGAGTAGGAGACTGCTATTAGTTAGATTCCCATCTGCAGTGGGATTGCCAGGTCACACCATGAGCCAGTGTGAACCCTCATTTAAGGGTAAAGACTGTCCTCCTCTTGAACTGTTACTGGTAGGAGTGAGCCAATTTTCCTTCCTTATTACCTGTTATTGCTCTGTAGCTCTTGTATCCTGTTCAAAGACCCTGTCATCACCTTTTTTTGCCATACACCATCCCTCAGCCTTTCACTCTCCAGGCTAAGCAAATCCAGTTCCCTTAGCATCTCCTCATTTGTTAGGTGCTCCAATTCCCTGATCATCTCGGTAATCATGCACTGAACTCTCCATTTCATCAACATCTCAATCTCATTCACAGACTGTCTCAAAATATCTATATTCACCAAGATGGTTTGAACAGCATTCAGATGACAAAATAAGGTGGGATGTATGAGCATCTACAGACATGTGCATCCCAAGTTTATAATCAAAACCATGTAATTGATTATTTTTTCATGTGAAGAAAGGTCATGACTGTTTTGTACTTCATATTTCCTATGTACAGTAATTAGTTGAAACAACATCACATATTATTTCCTAAAGGACTCTGCCTTTGGATCTGCTAATGTTCCAATTCAAGTGAGCTTTACCCTTTCTAGGATACAGGAAGCCATTTTTCCAATTTACTGCTATTGTAGTTTGCCTTCATAAAATGTACGCTTTCATACACACACATGCACACGTGCACGCACACACACACACACGGAAAAAAAGCCAACACTAATTTTTTTGTTTTACCCTTTCTATTAGGAAGGAAGAAAATATATACTCCCTAATGGAAGTTCTGGATTGGAATGAATTACGTACAGGTTTCTCATTCTCATAATTTATCATTAAACTATAACTTCTAATAACTAATCTTTCAAACATACCTCCCTTATTGTTCTAATGATTTATTGCATCAGTTCTCTCCCATTGGTAAAAAGGAAGTAACTGCTGTTCTACTCTGGCATGTTTCATTCCAATTTTCACTCCCTTTAAATGTATTACAGTTCTTCTGTTGGCAGTCATAGAAACCCTATAAAAGCAGAATTTACTGAGGCCTCTTTCAGAGCCAAGGAATACATATGCAACTTGACATTTTGGAATATCTGTTTTCAACCATTAAGCTACAGTAGTTATTAGTGTAAAATAGTAAGAGCAATAGCTCTATCTTAAAAGCGTTGCTTGTACTAACATTTCTTGTTCTTCTATGTGTTCACCATAAAGAAAACCAAATGCATTGCACAAATGGACAGGAGATCTTCGCATAGGCACTGTAGACTCTTAAGATTACCACTCTGTAGTTACTGGACATTAACACTAATAGAAATAAAACCAATCTCTTAAAACTACTAGAGGGCCTTCTTAATGATGCATCAACTGAAAATATCAATTAACAAGAATTTTATAGGTGGGTGAATTCCACTTATTTTTGAGAGCTGTGTGTCCGTCTTCAGCCATATCACCTATCCCTTTAAACAGTAATAACTAGATGTAACACAGTGAAAAGTGCAGCAAGGTCCCAGGCCACAGCAAGTGAGGATTTGCTGAAATGAGTCTGAAAAGTGAGTTAGACCTTTTTATATTTCAGGAGCATCACATCACTTTGCTGCTGTTGTTTTTAAAGGAATCTCCTTAACAAGCATTTAATGAGTATTTAATAAGCTCATCCCCCACCAAGAATATTCTGTAGCATTTAATGAAATTGACCACAAAACAAATACAACATAAAATCATACAACAGAATGATTATATGCAAGAGTTAAAAACAAAACAAAGAATGTGCTAAAAGGTTAGAGTTGGTTTAAACTAGCTATAATCAAAGACAAATCTAACCCAAACAAGAAAATACCCAACAAAGGGTGCAAAATGGGTCCTCCAAGTCAGCAATAACACAGACTGTTAAAAAGTTCATTTGTACTTCAAAATCAAAGGGACAATTTATGGATGTTTGATTTTTGTCGTGAAGCCAAATTAAGAATTAAAGACTAATTCAGAGCATCCTTTATAAGAAATGTGAAACAATCTCCATCCATCAAAGAAGAAACAGTTCAATGTGAAATGAATCTTAAACTTTTCCAATTCTGGATGATGTGGGAGTCTCAAAGTACTCAGCTTCATGGAGACAGTCCTGAGAACCAGTATAAATTATGACAACTAAAAGGATGTCCAGCTTCCCATAGTTTTTACTCCAGAACTCCCAAGCTATGCCCTATACATACTTTCTAAACAAAAGTTTGAAAAGGTGTTCTAGAAGGACAGTAGCTAGCTGTCCTTCAATCTCATTCCAAAGGAGGTAGTGTTTTTTTTTGTTTTGTTTTGTTTTTTAGTTTTTGGTGGTGTTTGTTTGTTTTTACTGTAAAAACAGTATCACAGCACTTGATTCTGGTCCATAACGTGTTTGTTTCATGGCTACAATGAAAGATATATTTTATTTCATGAAGATCAACTATTTTACAAAATCTTATTTTGGAAAATCCCTAAATAGTAAAAAGCACATATTTTTGGAGTTCCTCTTCACTATGCAGAAGTATTTTTTAATTGAGAATTAACTGCATAAGTTTCAGTATAATGTATCATTTCTTAGGCTTCAGAGAAAGCTGGTTGTTTGAAAATCTCAGTTTTTCCAATTTTCCAGCACGCAGCTCAGGAAATGACATCACACTGCTGACTCCTAAAGGCAAACTGAAGTCCTGAATCTCACACACGCTCTAAACCAGTAACAGAAACAGCCTGCTGAAGTGAATAGAGCCTTTGTCCTGGAATTTTTCATGCTTTTTTAAGGACTCTGTAGAATCTACTTGCTGCACATATCCTCAAAACAAGTTTTAAAAGACAACAATTTCAAAAGCTACAGAACAGGTTTCAGAATAAGAGAATGAATTCATACCTGTTAGAATTTACAGCCGGAAAGATTCTTGTGTTCTTAAAACCCAATTATATTTTTAGTTTAAAAAAAAAAAAAAAAAATCACATCATTTAAAATCTAATTCTTTGTTTTCAAGTAGCTAACAGCAAACGCAGATTCTGAACAGCAAAATAGGTACTGCAGTAATTAACAGCAGCAAAAGCACTGACCAGCCACTTCTTCTCACAGGTGCCCTATCAATAACTTAGGAAAGATTTAATTTAAAGACCAACATACATCAGTACAATAATCTAAGCATAGCCATCCATATACAATTAGATGCAATAGAAATCAAAGGTAGGTTACAATCTAGGTGACTGTCTAGTAGGTGTTTACTTCAGGGCAAGTTGATTAATCTGACAACTTCCAACCTCTGTATGAAAGTAATCTTTCCAGCACGAGACTGAGAAAGGACAGAAGCTGGTGTTCCCAGCAAAGTAATACCTGAAGCCACTGTAAAGAAAATATAAGGGCTTTCATTCTCCCACAAGGCTTTTATTTTGAAATGATACTAAATCAGGTGCAGTTCAAGCGGCTTTAAGTAACGGTCATGATACAAGTAAAGTCAGATTGAAAAGAATTAACAGCCCTGTGATAAACCCTTAAGTGAATGAAAACTGCTCATTTTCATCAAGTAGCTGATTCAGTATACATCAATCCTTGTCTACATGCTACTAAAGAAAAAATGTTCAGAGCAGCCAGAGCAAGTTACTTGTTTCTGAAAGTAATCAGTTAGCAAATTAGTTTAATAAATTCTCAGCATATTTCAGTGAATTTCTCCAACAAGACAGTCTTGGTAGAAACAGCTGATCTTGTGGGGCTTTTTCATTGATAACAAAGGACATGTACCATCCACCTCTAGCTCCACAGCAACTGAAGAGCATGTAAGGAACTACTTCACACCTCAGGAGCTGCTGGCATTTCCTGAAATATGCAACATAGACTGAAGGGTGAAGCAATATCCTGGATCAACACAATTGAGGCTACTCCTTTAGCAAATATGATTCAGGTTCTGGAACTGTATAGCCATTGTTCTCTCCCTTCGCCTTGAAATCCTGCATTGCTTACTCTAAACCAGTAAACTGGTGATAACCAATATTGCTTAGCTCTCTACATCAGGCAGCCTATTTCAGATCAAGTTGTCTGAGGTAAAATATCTGCTCATGGCTATCCAGCTAAACGCTATCATTCTCACTTCTACAGACCTGTTGCAGTCTATTCCTCCAAACACCGAGTAAAACAAAGGAAAAAGCACTCGAGGTCCTTTCATTGAGGTCAGTGAAAAAAGGTATCCTGAACAATTAGCATCCTCCTTTTTTTAATTAAAAATAAATAAATAAATAAATTCCCAAGCTTTGAACTTAGATCTTTCATTTGTGCTTTGCATACAATATGTGCCCCCACGTGTAACTCTCCAGCCTTTAAATTTAAGATGGAATACCGTGAGAGGCCCGCGGAGGAACCGCACCCTCCGCTCTGCAGCGAGAGCCCGCCGCGCAGACACCGCCATGGCGCCGCGCCCAGTGCTGCCCCCTAGCAGGCTCGGTTGGCAACTTTGAGTTGTAACTCAGCCGTTTGCCAGGAGATGGCGGTATGAGATAAAGCATCCCTCAGTTCTGTACCCCGTCTAATTTCTGTTGTAATCCTGCGAGCGTTTGGTGACAAAAAGCAACAGTCACACCGAGGGAGTGGGACATGGGGCACAGCGTTTAGTCCTGCTTCCACCAATGGCAACCGAAAGTGAAAAGAAAAGTGGGGGGAAAAAATTGTCTAGATTTGGCAGAAGTGAACGATTAGGTATGTTGTAGAGCCACCGCAGTTCACAATTCTGTTGGTTTTTATAGAATTTTGCCCATTTTTACCCAATCAGTCTCGATGCACAGTTTCTTTGTGGGTAAAGAGTAGCTGAATGGGAATATGACCGTACGGCAGGCCCTCCTACCGATACACTGGTCTGGTGAACTGGGTCTGCCTGCATTTGCAGTGCACCCATCATGTTTTTGCAGTTCAACAATAAATCCTTTTGCTAGGCTGTCAGCAGGGTACACTGCTGCTGGAAGTGTTGCACATTCCTCCCAGCTCTGCTGTGTCTGGAGTACTCTGTATTTGAGGTAGTAGAATAAGATTTGCCTGTACGTATTGAAGTTAAGCCTCAAGAAACTCACTGTACTTGCCAGTTATTAAGGGATTACCCAGCGTGCCAGCTCCTTTCCCCCCCACCGACAATGCTAAAAAAGGCATGGCCCCTAGCATGACACGAAGATTTAGGACTAATTCTCATTAGGAAAGCAATTACATATTCAGTGTATTTTGAGACTTGCTAAAATACAAATAACAAAATCTCCTCAATTTCAGCACTCAAGTATTTACTAAAATAGGAAGCTATAGGCTATTCAGATTTTGTGATCGTGTTCTCATTCACTGAGTGCTTCATCTCAGATGCCACTGGAACTTTCTGCAAAGTAGTGTGAATGCTTGTCTGTCATATGAACGGTCTTAAATACATAGGTCGCTCTGAAAGTAATGCCTCCTAGTTATTTCCATGGAAACTACAAGAGAGAAAAAGAACACAATAACACTGGTTAATAGAGCAAATTCTCAGCTACAGAGCACTATTTTTCGACAGTCACCACCATTAGCTATACATTTTCACCAGCGATGAACCAGACCCTGTGTGCTTCTAGAAATCTGCATTGACACAGGTGGCAGCTGTGCGTGACCAGAATGTGTCTTGACTTTTACGTCATTGTTGACAGTGCTGAAACATACCACCCAACACCTGGTTGTGCTCACATCCACTGTTCGTCACTGCCAACATTCAGCAAGTATTGATGAAAATCAAGGGATGCCATTTTTCCTCCTAGCAGAATTCAATCCCACACTATCGCTTCGTACACTCTTCCATGTCAGATGCCATTATGTCAGATGCCATTTTGTCAGACTGTCCCTCTGCTGCTGTCACACAGCAACAAAATGCTATGGAATATTTCTGGGAAGTTTCAATCTCTACTGCCATACCACCAACATCTGCCTCTGTCATTGTGGGACAACATAATACAATAGAAGAAATTACTTTTGGAGCAGCCCTCATACATTCAAAAATAAAGCTAATATTCAGACTGGAAAATCAGCCATTCCACATTGCACTGAAACACATAAACGTTTTGCTGAAGTTATAAATTCCTGCATTTTTAAAATGCAGGATAACACTAAATTGCCAAAAGGTAGAGGTATGTGATCCTTAGACTCTTTTCCACATTGATGAGGCCACGTATTGGAGTACAGGGCCCACTTCTGGGCCCTTCAGGGCAAGGGACGCATATAGCTACTAGAGTGATTCCAATGAAGGGTCACAAAGATGATGAAGGGACATTCTCCTGTGAGGAAAGGCTGGGAGAGAGCTGGGGCTGTCCAGCTTGAAGAAGGATAGGCTCAGGTGGAATCTTGCCAATATCCATTAATATGAAGGGTGCAAAGAAGACAGAGACAGACAAGGGGCAATGGGCACGAACTAGAACAGGAGGTTATGGAACTTTGGAACCACAGAATCATAGAACGGTGGATGGGATCATCTAGTTGGACCATGCCAACATCGGCGGGGACACACTCCCACTATACCCGGTTACACAAAGCCCCATCTAACCTAACTTTGAACACTTCCAGGGATGGGACATTTATAGCTTTTCTGAGCAATCTGTTCCGGTGTCTCATCATCCTCACAGTAAAGAATTTCTTCCTTTTTTTCTAATCTAAATCTAACCTCTTTTAGCTTAAAACTGTTGCTTCTTGTCCTATTGCTATAGGCCCTGGTAATAAGTCTCCAACTTTCTTGTAAGCCCTTGAAAAGCTGCAGAGTTGGTGATAAGAGAGAGCTGGAATAGAAGACTGTAGCAGAGGAAAGACTGTCATTAAGGTAATCTCACGTTCTTTCTGCAAGCTTACACTGAGGTAAAGACAAATAATTTTGATTTACAAGCATTATAATAGGTAAGGGCAACCAGCTCTTTTCTACTTGAGCAGGGGCTGGACCAAGCGACCTCCAGAGGTCTTTTCCTGCATCAGCCATTCTGTGCTTCTCTCATAGCAGCTCTACATTATAACCAACACAAACAACTGATTTGTGGTAGAAGGCAATTTGATGCTTCTGGGTTACCTAATTAATTAGCTGTATTAGTTACAAGCTTACTCAAATTACCTACCTTGGTACATTATGCCTGCAGAATAAATTATTCATCTCACAATACTTCTCAGCTAGAGTATTGCCTCTTCCTAGCTCCACTATTTATATGAGAACAGCAACCAAATACAACAGCATATATCTTAATTAATTAAATGCTAGTGAACTTACTCAAATATGCCCAAAAAAAGATACATAGAGCTTACAATTTGTCAGACAATAAACTTCTCAACTTTTGTATGTTATTCTATTCTCCTTTTAGCAGAAGAAAAATGTTCGAGTTTGAAAACAATAAGAACACTTCTATGTGTTAGACTTTACTCTCTGTGTGACTGAAGCATATTAGCAAGCTGACTTTTATGCATGTTTTGAGTGAATGCCTGTGATACAGATCAGTGGGGAAGCTTTCAGTGTCTGAGAAGCAAGCAGTGAGGTTCTGACTCACAGTCAGTGCCTCACTAGATTCGATGAACACAAATACAAACACATCCTGATCAATAAAATCTTTGGCAGGGTCACTTCTCAGATGGAGGCACCTCTTATTTTCACATCACTTGATCATTTAATGTTCACAGTAATTGAAAATATTACCCCATCAGGCAGGTTATGAGCAGCAGATCTGGGGCACAGCGGAACCATTGCTGTTAGAGGTTGTATCATCAGTCTGTGCGTATGATATTTTGTAATTTTTACATCTTATTTACACTTGCGATCTTCCAGCATCTTGTTCTGATCTGGTATCCCTCTCTGCTTCTCACTTCAAGAGACAAGGACAGAACTGGATTTCCTAACTAGAACTTTGACTTTCATCACACATTCTCCCTAGGCTTCATCTTGAAGCCTTGCAGTCCACTAAAGTGCCCTTATGAGTACCACCAGGCACATCTTCACTGAACAGTGCATAAAGTAAATGAGGGCCATGAAGCAGGTAGAGTTTCATCACTAGAGAAATACATCAGTAAATATGTTTTTGTCATTTTACAGAGCAATGTAACCCAAACCTAGTTCTCACATTCATTGTTCACAGCAGTTTTTAATGAACTTTTCCAATAAACCCATATATTCACATGTAAATACATGCCAGGGATTAAACACCAGTCATTTGTTTGGGAGAATATCTGACCTACATTTTTTATCTTGTAATAGAAATGTTTCACTTCCCATCTGGTACTGATAAAATCAGCTTACACATTTAACTGGTGTAAATTCAATGAGAATTAGAAAGTTAATTGTTGTGAATTAGGTGTTTAACTAAAATCCATTAAAATTACATGGATATAAAGCTTGTGAGATGAAAACTAGGCCCATCAATTCTTAGCATTAACTCAAGAACCCATTTAATTATGGGATTTGGGGAGCTTGTAATTATCTTCTAAATACGGTGTTTACTGATTAAGAATTCACTAGCATAGTGTCATGCATGTGTGAAATTTTACTGACACCTAACAGCTAGTTCTCTGACAGCAGCCTCCATCGGCCCAAAGGAATGTCATCTGCACAGAACAGCTCATTTATTTTTCCCTCAGGGGCCTTCAGAATTCCTGGGAGGAGGAACCACTTACATTTGCAAAGGCCTTGCACACTTGGCTTTATTAAACTGGGAACACAAATTTAAGGGAAGAATTCAAATACATTTGAATTTCAATGAAAATATTTCCTCCTTAATCAGTTCTTAATTTCAGTTTCACTTGTTGTTTTTCTCTATAACATGCTTTTCCTGCAGTGAAATAGCAAGGACTGAGAACCTGAACAGAAACACATCATTGTTTTAAACATAAAACAAAGTGTAATGGAAGACATTTGTAATTCTCTGCCAAGGATGGTGATTTTCTCTTTTGGCAATAATATTTTTCATTTCCTTTTCAAACGAAGATTGAGGATATTATTTTAAAACACAGAAATGCACAATATATGTACTGATATATCAGCAGCTGACTTCAGGCTTTTCTGTGAAATGTTATATCTTTTAGGAGGAATGGGAAATACTAAACAAACTCTGACTGTGTGTTCAGTTCACTTGGACAGCGATACAGGCAGGAAAGTCTTTATTTTTTTTGTCTTGGTCTTGATTAGTAATAATGTGCAAATAATATTTTCTTTCGCCATTTCTTGGAGCGCATCTGGTCTTTGCTAGAAAACTCAGGTAAAGAAAGGCGTATGCTTAATGAGCACATATATTTTACACTTTAAAAAAAAATCAGTGGAAAATGTGAATTGCATTAAAAAGATCAGCAAGGCTGAGAACTAAGTACATTCAGAAAGATTTTCGGTTCTGCACCTAATGGAGTAGAATTGTTCTAAATGCAGAAGGAAGTATCTGTTTGCTCCCATGCAGCTGTTACACACCAACCAAAAAAGGCTTGGCAGGAATGTGTGAGACAGAGCCATTCATCACAGCACCAGAAATGGAACTGACTTCATGAGCAACCAAAAGAGAAAGCACATAGCAAGCATGTGAATAGCAAATTTGCTATTCACTATGCAAGACGCACATTTAGGGGATGATATTAATCGAAAATTAAGCAATACAAAAAATACTGCTTTGTATCGAATGATGGGGTATAGAAATCCTATTAGCATTTAATAGCCGTGTGTCAAATTCCCCATTGATTTTAATACAACTGTTTCAACTTCTGTGACACGATGAGCGTGTGCTCGGTGGTTCAAGCAGGGGGATTGCACATCCTTTGTTGTCAGCCTTGCGCAGTATGACACAAAGCTCGTTCCTATCCCTCCACGGTTCAGATCCATGCTACGTGAAGCTGAGCCACATGTAGCTACAAGAAAAAACACTTAGAGAATCAAAACTGCCAAGATGAGCACTGCAGCCACAGAGGGCGGACCTGCGAGACCTCAGCGCTGCAGAGCGCGTGTAGCGTTAGCTCAGACATTAAAGGCACGCCGAGCAGCAGGCTCTTCCCAACACGGGTCCTTTGTGCGAGAGGCAGCCCCTCGCCCCGAGCAGGGCTGTGGAGGGGGTGTGCCATGCCGCTGCCCCCGCCGCTCCCCCCCGGCGGTGGGGTTCAGCGGTGCACGGCCGCCGCCGCCGCCTCAGAGCCGCCTCGGAGGGAGTGGACTGAGCCCGGGCCGGAGGCGCTGCGGTTGGGCGGGAAAGGATGGCGGCGGGAGGAGGAGCTGGCAGCCACGTCACTTTCCCCGGCCGCGTGTTTACGTGGAGATGAAGATGGCGGCGCCGGTGTCTCCGCCACGGCAGCTGTCGTCGCTGTGAGACGGGACAGGAAAGGACAGCGAGCTGCGCGTGTCTCGGCTGAGGGGGGTGTGCCCGCCTGCCGCCGCCCATAACGCTCTGCTCTCCCCGCACAGACGCCATGGAGGACGAGGAGCGGCTGAAGAAGCTGGAGGCTGGCAAAGCCAAGGTGGGAGGCGGCTGCGGCTCGACGGGGGCGGGGAGGCTGGGGGGAGCGCGGTCTGCGGGGCGCAGCGGGGCTACAGCGGGACCCGCCTCGAACAAAGCCGCGGAGGATGCGCTTTGTGCCGCCCTCCGGCGCGCACCCAGCTCCCGCCGTGGGTTCGGCTCGCCTTGGCTCAGCGGGACCGCAGGTGTCGCGACGGAGCCGGGAGGTGGCAGCCCGCGGCGGGGCGGGGAGGAGGGCTGACCGAGACACCCTCCCGTCTGCCTCTTAAGCCCGGGCAACTCCCTGTAAACCTTTAAGGAAGTTTATAGAAGCGGCAGCTGCTCCTGAGCGCGGCATTAATACCTCTTAGGGCCCGGGATTAGAGCTGCCGCCGGCGATGTGCCGCGGGCACCGCTCGGGGCGGGGGCCGGGGGTCCGGAGGAGCCTGAGGGGAAGCGCCTGCGTGGCCGGGGGCAGGACATGATGAGCGACGGCGGTAGGAAAATCAGGTGAAAATGAGTACCCTGACATCAGGCACCGTCTGGTCCCTTCGGGCGATTGTTGCTGAGTGACAGAGATCAGAGCTTTATAACGCTAGTAACTCACGTATGTACCCGGCGTGGCTGGAATCACCCCCAGCTAAAGCCTAAAGGGAAGGGCAGTCTGAAGATCCGGCTGTGAAATAGCGTCGTTGGCCTGCGCATGTAGCCGATGGAGACGGGTGTGTAGTTGAGCTGTGAAGCATTATGCTGCCTTAGCAAAAAACTTGGCAATTCTTTTGTTTCTGCTTCTTTTGAAAGGATGTTCCAAAAGCACAGGGGTAGAGTCTTGTAAGTGAAGCTGTAAGGAACAGGAACACCTGTTGGAGAAAACTTGGACCCCCCACAGTGTTTAAGTGCCACAAGAACCATGTGCTGGTTTGATTTGGAAGGGATCTGAAGGGTCTTTCAGCTCAGCCCCAGCCATGGCAGGGATGCGGTGCCGCTGTGCTGAGAGGCACCGGGCAGTGGCAGCAGCAGTGTACTCAGAGGCATCTAGGCTGGCTGATTCTTCTTCACAGAGAGAATAATGGGAGTAAATTTGCTAATATTTCAAAGCACAATGAATAATTTATCACCAGGTTTTTTTGTTTGTATTGGCCTGGTGTTAACATGGAAAATTACTGACAATTTCTGAGGAGTGAACCAGAAGTTGAGGCTCAAGAGGGAACCCCTATATCACTGAATCGCAAAAATGCAGGGTTTGGAAGGGACCTCTGGAGATCGTTGAGCCCTGCCCCCAGCTAAAGCAGGTTCCCTACAGTGGGTCACACAGAAAAGTTTCCAGGTGGCTGTTGAATATCTCCTATTTCCAGAGCAGTCTCTCTAGCCTGTTCTAGTCTCTGTTACCCTCACAGTAAAGTTCTTGCTCATATCTATATGGAACTTCCCATATTCCATTTTTCTGCCCACTGCCCCTTGTTTTATTGCTGCATACAACTGAAAAGAGCCTAGCCCTATTGACTTGACTTCCACCCTTTAGATATTTGTAAATAAGATTCCCCCCTCAGTCTTCTCTGTGCTGAACAGTTGCAGATGTCTCCACTGTTCCTCATAAGGGAGATGCTCCAGGCCCTAATCCATCTCTGCTGGACTGTCTCTATGAGTTTTGAACAGAGAGGCCCAGAACTGGACACAGTACTCCTGGGCAGAGGAGGGGGAGGATCACCTTCCTTGATGTGCTGGTCATGCTTTTTTATATTCCTGCTTGCTTTGAGAAAAGGCATGTGTGCATTTCAGTAACTTATTTTACACTTTAGGGACACCATCATTATTGTTGCCCTTCTTCTAGCCTTTTCTGGTTGAAACTTAAGAAATATATCCCTGAACACTTTAATATCCTATGGTTTTAGGCTTCCCCTGTGGTTAAAATCACTGCAACTCTTTAAATCTATACATATTTTACATAACAAGAGACTGTAAAAGCACTGTTAGCTTTTCAGATATTGCACTGGCATTCTCTACACTGTTTATCCTCCTTTTTCTTCTTTTTTTTTTTTTTTTTATTTAAAAGCATGAATAGTGTAATTAAATGTGTTGTACAGTGGAGACTGCGTCTCAGTCTTCCAGTGACGAGTGTCACTGCTGAAGAGAGAAAAGAGGGAACTGTGTTAGCGGAGAATGGAAGCAGGAGTTGCTACTGCAGCTGCTTTTCTCTTTTTTCAAGGATACAGGCACGTTCACATTCATGGTCAGTATGTCTCCCAGAACTGCTTTGCTCCCATGAATATTTTCTGCAAAATACAGCAACAAGCATCCAAAAAACTTTTGATCCTAACCATTGAAAGCTGTTTAAATAGCAGGAAAAATATGTTGAAATATATGTTCCATTGCTATACTGCAGGTACTTTGATGCTTCTTCTAGGAAAATCTAAACTTAAAATATAAACAGGACATTATAGTAAGTGTGGGATGAGTAGGAAGGCCAATGAGGGGTGCAGTGGAGATAGTAAGTACACTGCTAAGTTATTATTCAAAAATGGGACTTAGATTCCTAGGTCATTTTTCCTTTAAAAGTAGTGCCAAGACTCTGTGTGTGTGTGTGTGTGTGTGTGTTAAGCAGTGTGGTCTTTCTGGAAAACAGGCAATTTTCTCATCATAGTGTTGAGTACTAGCTGTGAAGTTTGGTTTTGTGTGAGCTTTGTTTTTCTGGATGTCTTCATATGATGCTGTCTCCCTACACAAATCTTTTGCAGAGAAGTCTATCACAAGTGCATTCTTTGCAATGGAAATTTCCTTGGAGTCTTCTTTGTAGTATTTTTGGAAATGAGAAGCAGCATTGTGAATCATACCTTGATTACATGGTGCTAAGGGTGCTCCAGCCTGACAGAGTAGGGCTCAGCCTTACCCGGGAAGTCATCTGAAAAATAGGATAAGCTCTTGATAGAGTTGTACCAACGTTTATGTGTATCTGCTGACTTTCTGGGACTGCTTCGTAACAGAGGTTTGGTGAAGTTGCAGCATACGTTATTCTGTCTGTTACAAACCTGCGATAGCAAGGGAGGCATGAAGTCAAATGTGGCTAATTATATGCTCTCTTTTCCAGACCTGTAGTCATTCACCATCCTTTGCCATACGATAAATGTGCTGGGTATTAACCCGGAGTTGATGAATGTCTGTTTACCTTAAATTGAAATGGTCTCTTTGTGCCTTTATAGAACTGCAGTCTCCTGAAACAAGCTTTTCTTTATTTAGAGCCTGAACTGATTATCTTTGATTATATTGATTTTATATATATATATAGATATAGATATAGATATAGATTGATATATATATTGATATATATATTATATATATATATTATATAATATATATATTATATATATATTGATTATATTGATTATATTGTTGACATTAATATTATATATTATATAATATATATATTATATATATATTGATTATATTGATTATATTGTTGACTGCCTGAGTTTATGTAGGTACACCTGATCCTGCAAAAGACAAGGGCTTGGTGGTGAACGTGTTGATTTATACGTGTGCATGCCTGTATGTATCAGTTTGCTTGGAAATCTCATGTAACATTAAAGAGGATACTGTTTGTGGTGGTTGAGTTTGTTAATTTTATGTATTTATTTAGCAGTTTAGGATCTAGCTTTCGTATCAGGATGTTGCAATGTTTTGATCACCTTCCAGATCTGTACACAGTAGTTTGCTAGTTTCAGAATGAAAATGTTGAGGACTCTGATTCCTCTGTAAGAAAATGCGTGAGGATTTTGACTGTTTATTTTTTAAATAAAATATTTTCATGTTCATAAATATATTTAGTATATTATTTTGTTTATAAATGTATATAATTGTATAGATATAATTATGTTAAAGGCAGACACTCTTATAGTCTTGCAATGACAGAAGCATTCCTGCCACATTGTTCTTCAAGGCACTGGACCTCGCAGCTATTAAAACTGGTTAAAATAAGAGATGTGGAACCATCAGCACCAAGTTTTAGAGAAGAGTCCAGTTTACAGTCTTGAAGGGGAGTAGAAAGGGTTCGCCCCAGCTGTATGCTTTTTTGTGGGTTTTTTTTTTTTTTTTTTGTGCTTTTTGTTTTTTTTTTTTGTTATGGGAGGTGGATGAGTGAAGACATTAATTTACTGGGTAGATTCTGCAGGTTGGTCTAGGATTTCACTTGCAGAATTAGTGAGTTCCATTACTCGCTGTCCTAACTTTCAAGAGCTCTGTGGGTATTTGTAATACATTCTTGCTGTAGTGCTTGAAAAAATGCAATAATTGTTGAACAGTCTTAAGAAATAAGGAACTGTCTACTGTAATTAAAATGTAATTAAACATATCTGCTCTGTTTGAGCACAGATGAGATGCTGTGACTGCAGTGAATGCTTTTTATCTATACCATGAGTCACTGAGTAGATGGGGCAGTGAAGTAGTTTTGGGAAGCAATGACGGCACTCAGTGGACAATTTATACAGGTTATATAACAAATCTGACAAGCCACCTTCACAAATTGAACAATAAAAAGAAATAATTGCAGACTTTGTCTTCTGGTCATGCAGTTTTCTGGTGTCTGAAGATGAGAATATATGTCATTAGAGCAGCACTGCTTAGGAGTCTGAGAATGTTGGCAGTTTGCTTTCACACATCTTACTGTCTTCAGGGCAGAGGAAGGTTTAACATCCTCATCTCTGGCCTTTTCAGGCTGAGAAATTTTGGATTTCTTAGAGAAAGCTGTTGAGTTGAACGTTTTTCTTGGGTTGTTTGTTTTTCCAGGTGTTTGGTTTTTGTTGTTTTTGTTTTGTGCATGTGTTTTAAGTTTAAGACTAAAGCAAAACATTAAATAATTATGTGCCACAGTGATTAAAGCTTTAATTTAAAACCCCCAGAAGAACTTAACGTATAGTTTGTGTTTATAAAACACAGCCTTTTAAATTCCCTGCAGTTTACTCAAGGAGGAAAAAAAAAAAAAGCAGCGTCTTACTGGTTATTAAGAGCTTTTCATCACAGAAAATGAATTAAATACATTGAAACCTTATATTTTGTGAAAGAGCTGGCCTACTAACATGTCCTCTTTTGCCTTTAGGTACAGACTATTCATTTTGTTTGTCATCTGTCTGCCTTCAGTAACCTGAACAAAAACGATTAAACAAACTCCTGGCAGAAGGAATTTCATTTTTGGTCTACATTTCCTTGCTCTGCTTTTCTCTTAAACCAAGAAATTATATTCAACCTTATCAAGAAGTGCTAATTTCATTATAAAGCCCTACTCATTGCTGTTTCTCATTACAAACGATGGAGGAAAGCAGCTTTATGGGTTGGCAGCCTTCAGAAAGGGAATGGTGCTGGATTGCATCTGTATCTGAAGGTGTTGTATGGGTACTACTGGACAAGAGAGAAAGAAACAGAAGGGGAAGGCAGGCTGACCAACAAAGGTGTGGGTGAGCTTTTGCTCAACAGATGTGATCTCAGACTGCCTTATCTCTTTGTTTAGAAAGAAGCAGGAGAGTGCAGTGAAACTATGAAAATGTGCTCTAACAAAGAAAAGAGCTTTTAAGATTGTTTATATGGGGGAAGCAATTTTCTTGCACCTGAAGATCTTCACAAAGCTGTGAGGATCCTGCCTCATTCCTAGGCATTCTTCTTGCGTGTCTTTAAGCTATTTCTCCTCCCAGGTCCTTTCAAACTTGTTATTTTGGTTCATCTTCATCTTGTACAGGCTTCAGTAGTCACTTTTGCATGTCTGTCAATTCTAAATGCAAATAGTAGGAGGTTTGTCTTTGTGTACTTTGATTAGGAATGTACTTAAGCTTAAGAACTGATTTCTGTGTCACAGAGAAAATCAGATACTGATATTTTTTGTGTGTGTGTCACAGATGCAAGGACTGAGTTACCCTGGAGATAAAGTGTCTTATTTTAAAGGTAGATAAGGCAGAAATTGCCTACGTGTGAGAGAGGGACTTTTTTGCTGTAGTTCAGAACAGTGGATGTCTTTGCATTTTATCATTTGTATACATTCGAGATGAAAATGTGTTTTGTATAATTCATTGTTATTAGGGTAATGCATAAACTTCAATTAAAGATCAGACTGAAAGGTAACCTTGTGAAATTGTATTTGGGACATAAATTCATCCTGTAATGGCAGAAAAGTTAATTGAGGTTGTTTTTTTTTAAAAAAAAAAAAAAAAAAATACTTAATTGTTCTGTGGGGTAATAGAACCAACCAATAGAACACCGTTTTCTCAGTTTTCCTTTGTGGGTGTTCTGGTTATTTTTGTTTGTTTCTTTCTTTTTTGAAAAAACAATGGGAGAAAAGTTAAATTTTTCTTGATTGTGTTCAAGTTTCTTCAGGAGTTCATGGGATCCCTGTAAAAAAAAGACTTGAAGTACTGAACTTGAGTTCTTTTATGGGCTGCTAGGATTCTTCCTTTTTTTAGGCGTGTTCTCCATTTTTTCTGCAGTTTTGTAGGTTTGAGCCCTATTTTCCTCACTCCAGGGATCTATTCTAGCTTTCAATACGGAGTTTAGTTATTCATCTTAAATTACCCTTTTATACAAAGCTCTAAATTACCTGTCTGCCATACAGTAGTGGTGAAAGGTAGGATGAGCTTGAAGAAATGCTTTGTTCTTATGATACAGGTAAATATCAATCCAAAATAACCTTTTTTCTATACCTAATCTAGAGAACACTGAATTGAATCCAAGATTCCCAGTGAATTTTACAAGAAAATGAGACAATTTGCAACACGGTGTTGTTAGAAACACTATGAAACAATGAATTGCATTTAAAAAAGGCAGTTGAGAATGTTTTCTTGCTGTTTCATGTGTGGTAAGAAAGCATTGCAGTAAGGAAAGGAGAAAACTTGCTCTTTTCCTATATTCAAGCATTTCTTTATGTTGACACTAGACCTGTCCTTGGTCGGCTTTCCAGCTACTTATTTTCTTAGTAAGGGTGTTGCAATAGCAAAACAGAGGCGACTGCAACATTTGTTTCCCTTGCTTATAACAGTGTCTAGACAAGTTTGTTTATACTGACTTAAAGGTAAGTGTGAGTGCCGATTTGAATTCCTCCTAAAGTGCTTTCTGTTGAGTACATCTGATATTTCAAGGGAGATGGATCAGACTTTTCGTCATATGTAGATTTTACTAAAGATCCCTGAATAGTTCCGTGGTTGTTTTGGTGTTTTTTGGTTGGTTATTTCCTCTAGTGTTGGATGGTTGTGGTTTTCTGTCTGTTTCTCCCCCCCACCACAAGGAAATATCCTAACAAATAGGTTCTTTTAAGTATTTGTATACAGAGATATTAACTGCAGATTGACATGGTTACTATAATACTATCACATCTTACTGCTTATGATAGTGAAAAATCTGATGGAAATGAGGACAAAAAAAAAAAAAAAGGCTTATGAAGCAGGTGCAACTTTGTTGTTTTAGCTTATTTACACTATAAGATTATGTACTAGTAACACAATTGTTGGGAGTCCTAATTAAGGGACTGAAAATGCTGTCTTAAATGTCTGTCCCATAACTAGGGAGTTAGATGTATTTCTACATATTAGTTTCTAGATCACTTATTTACTGGTACCAAGTAGTGTGAAACTTCAAATGTGCTCAGTTGTGTTGGTAAGTGTACCACGGTAAAACTCATCTGGTAATTGCAGTCTTTTGACTGTTATGTTGAAACGTGATTGAAATTTATCATGATGAAATACTTGCATGCTGCCTGCAAAGTGCTGGCATGTCATATTTTGTTAATGGTTCTTCTTTTTCCATTTCTGAAAAGAAATCTTAATCTGCATTGTTCACATGACTTTTTGAGAGCCTGACATTTTGTGTTGTGAAGTGAAAAAAGAAATATATGTAAAATGCTTAGATTTCTTAGAATTCTTGGTGTCTTAAAAAAAAAGACTGTATACTTCCACTTTCCCTGCTTTCATCAGGACACCAGCAAAAGCTTCCAGGAAGAACACTTTCAATAGTTGTGAGCTGAGCAAAAGTCTGTGAGAGTCTGGAAACCAAACACCAAGCTCAGCCACAATTGTAATGAACTCAATTTGTTGCATCATCACAAAGCAAACAGAATGTGATCTCTTGGACAGTGCTCCTAAACCTCAAAACTTGAAGAAATTTCTTTTCAACTTTTTTTTCAACTCTCCACAATTAGGGATAATAATTCTAAAAGGATGGTATAGTGTTTTGGTAATATTTCTAGGGGAAAAAAATGCATTTGATGAAAACTATTGGTAGGGCAAAATTGCAGTGTATAGCTAAAATTAGAATCCTGATCTAAAGAACCAAGACCAGTGGAGAGCTGAGGAGGCATTATAGTTGGAATTCTAAGACTGTGTTTCTATGTAAATACTGATAAAATACAGTGAGTAGAATAAGATGCTGAAGAACTTACTCAAAGCTGATTTTCCTGGCAGGCTATAAATTAACAGAAATGGTTATATCTTTATCCTTGGTTTGTTTCTTGAAGCTTTTACTTGTCCTTGCACTTATGCTTCTCTGTGAAGAAATCCTATGTGTCCAACTACAGAGCATGAGAAAATTATTTAAATGTTTTTAAAGCCATTTGTATTGCCAAAGTCAGCTGAATTAACATTGAGAATACGTATTTTCACTTAAAAGTTATATAGGAGAAATACCTACCACTGCAAGCAATGCTCTACAAAAATAATAAGTAAACTTTGCCTTCATATGGTCAGTACTATGTTGTGACAGCAAGCGTGGGTTGGTGTGTTTTAGAGAGAATGGAATTCCTGGTACAAGACTCATCAAAGGGTGATGTGTTTCCTAGGTTTTCTTCATTACTCAGAATGCATTCTATGAATTGAATTTTGCATTTAAATTAAGAAAGGGGGAAGAAAAAGTGAAGTTCGTAGACAAATAGCCTGGATTCCTCCGAACAATATCAGTGCCTTTTGTGAGCCCACTTTTCCCTCATGATTCAGCAATGTGTTATTAAAAAAAATAATAATAATAACATAAGCCTGTCAAAATGGTACATGTCTGTCAATTCTTGCATACTGAGCATGAAATTCGTACAGTTGGTTCCTCCCTCTCGTCTGCGCTTTCTCTCAGGGAGCTTTCTCACAAACCTGCTTTGTCTGGGGATTCATTCTTGCTCTGGCCATTCAGTCTCGGTTGCGCCACATGGTATGAATTCATGTAAGAGTAATATAAACAGAAGGAGAAAATGAGTTTGACTTGCTTAGCACTGTTTTATAATTTATTAAAAATAAAAAAAGGAGAACCCAACCTTCATTTGTTACAAAATGGAAATGATAAATTTTAGTTTCTACCCAGATTTAGAGCCCAGAGATTGCTACAGTTCCTTCCAGTAACTTCCTAAAGCTGGAGCAGACTACTTTGGAGATCTCAGCACTAATTTTTCTGAAAACATTGCCCTCTGTAACTGATTTGATGTCATCACGTCACAAGGAATGCCTGTCCTTCCTTGCTTAGCTTGAACAGAATTTAAACTGCTGATCTGTAGCTGAAAAGCTGATTGCCTTGTTGCCAAGGATGTAACCTTGCAAATTCTGTATCAGCTTCATGTCGCTTGTCAACTTGAAAAAGCTGATAGTCTTGTGCTGGTTATTAATAAAGCTGTGCTTACACATCCCTTATGTGTTCTGAGGGAATCCTCTTCCTTCAGATTTCTTAGTTAATGAGAAAGTAAATATAGCAAAAATATTCAGGTCTTATTGTGCTTTATTCTCTTCTTTTATGTATTATCTCTATCTTTAAATCAGTTTGTTCAGTTTTTGATTTTTAAATAATTCTGATACAGATTTTCGTTTTGTTACATTTTTCTTCAGAAAGGAAAAGACATGTAAAGTAGAAAAAAGCTCTATTTATGTGTTCTAAATAAATACAACTGAAATATATTACAGCAGAGTAAAATTTTTTGCCATTATATATTCTCTTTCCTCTTAGGATGAAAAAGGTTGAATTTACAAAAATCAAGGTAATATAAGCAGTACACAGAGACTCAAAGTAAATGAGTTATTAATGTGTTGGGTTTTTTTTTCCCAACAAATGCTCTCTTCAGCTCTTTTCAACCAAGTTCTAATAAACTCTTCTTCATTTAGCATATAGATTAAATGTTGCAGTGCAGGAGAAAAGAAAAATACGCACTGCTGTGAAGTGCAGGAGTCCTGCTGGTCAGGGAAAATATGCAGCCAGCTACAGCTCCTTTCTAGTAGCATCAACACAAACCAGAAATGACAAATGCTTCTTATATGTTTTTCTTCCATTAGCTATGTAGAGAAGTCTGGACAAAGCCTCTTTAGATGCAAATTCTCTCTATGCCTGTCCTTAGCTGCCTCGATCTCTCTGCATCTTTAAAGCTTTATACTCCACTTATGGTAGTCCTTTAAGTTAATGAATTAGAATTTGAAGCTGTGTATGCATTGAGTGTTATGGAAGAGTGAACTGCACTGAGTATTGATTAAGATCCTACAAGAAGCAGTGTTGCCTGTTGTCTTACTACAGCATTCTCCTAATTTTTGTTTGTTTGTTTTTTTTTTTTTGTTTTTTTTTTGTTTTTTTTTTTTTTTGTTTTTTCTTCTTGTAGGATTCTAATCAGTATTAATAATTTTTGAGAAACTGCTTGTTCACCCAACTCTGGCCCTCTGGAAGCTATAACAAAGCTTCATTAACACACTATAACCAAGGCTGCCATGAGCAGCAAGACTGCTTATAATCAGGAGATCTCAAAGTCCTTGAAAAAATTCCTCTTTAAAAGAAACAGACTCATCTAAATGAGTTATTTAGTCTAAATGTAATAATAAGGTCCCTGGGGATCTGTGTAATTACTGATATGGGAGTGCCTTTAGGTAAGTAAGGCTGATTCATACAGAATTTATTGTTGAAAGTCACTGTGGTGTTAAGATTCTTGACACTGCTGTCATCATACAAGCAAACTAAAGATTTCATCTAGTTATAATAATCATTTGGTGGTTAGGGCTAAATGAAAAATTGTTCTTAGAATTGTTTTTTTTTGGTTTTTTTTTTTTTTTTTTTAATGGCTTCATCTCAAAGTAGGTGGTCTTTCAAGCACAATCTTTAAGAGGTCTGTGTCACTCAGTAACTTCATTATTGTCTGTGGAAAGAATGCATGGCTATATGCGTGCAGCACTAAACTGAAGTGAATGGCAAACCCTGTGAAAAGGCTTAGAATTCATCGTAATCCTGACAAATGATCTGGTTACAAAAGGACATGGAAGCAATTCTCAAGGACTTTTCTGTCTCTTTAATGATAAGGACTGTTCTTGGACTTCCCAGGTCCCCAAGTGTAATGGCAGAGTTGGAGTGAATGAAGCATTGTGTACAGTATAGGTCAAGCTGGGAACTGCTTAAGCAAATCTGACGTACAAAAATTTATGGGACTGAGCGTGATGTATCCAATCATCCTGGCAAGAGCCATCTGCTGTCATTATGAGGCTCTTCCCTCTCATCTTTGAAAGTTCATAGTAATTAGGAGATTCCAATGGAGCAGAGAAAATAAACATCAAACCTGTCTTGAGGAAAGTCAAGAAGGAGTATGTGGGGAGCTATAGGAAGGTCAGCCTAGTTGTGGTGTTTGGGAAGAATATGGAACAAGAATATGGAAGCTGGTTTTGGGTACAAGGGTGATAGTTTATCAAATGCAAGTTAATTGTCTTCCACAATGAGATGAGTGCACAAGGAAAGAACGTTGTTGTTTATCTTGACTGTAGGAAAACATATGATCTTTTATAACCTTTTCGCAATCAAAATGTAGCTGGATGTCTTGGATGAGTTGGTAGCAAGGAAAGTTAGACAACTGTTGGGACTGCTGTGTTCAGAGTGATAATACAGAAGCCATCTGGTGTCCAGTAGTGTTCTTCAGATATTGAAACTGTGGCCAGTACTGTTTGATATTCTTGTTAATGAAGTGGAGAAAAGAGTGTGCCTTCAGCAAGTTCAGAACTAAAGTTAGAGAGAGCAGTTAATGAATTGAAGCAAAGGACTTTGTTTCAGAGAGATCTTGACAGTGTGGAGAAATGGGCTGCGCCCCCCCCATTCCCAATGGGAAAAAGAGGAATTTGAAGTTTTCATTTTGATACTGGGATGGAACAGTAGTCTACAGCATCCTTCACGGATTTAAAACAAAAGTGTTGTTTTGTGATTGAACTTCAAGTTGAAGAAGGGAGAGAAGATGATACAGTATTCCCCAGATTGGAGCTAGAAGTACAGAATACTGTGTTATGTGTTTGCTTATACCAGCGAGGGCAAAGCCGGACTGCCTGTAGTTGTGCTGAGTCTGCTGGGGGGCAGTGATTCCTTCATGCAAACAGGGCTCTGTACATTTGCTGTCCAAAGGTTGAGTCCTTTGTATTTTTAAAGTGTTAAGATTTCCACCAGCACCTTGCATACTCATCTACATAGAGTTCTTTTGCTTCAGTGTTATCTTATTAACAAACACCAACAAATTAATGTCTGCCATTTGTATGCATGTACGCGTATCCCCTGTTTAGAGTTTTCTTAACTTTTCAAAGTTAACATCTTTTTTTCTTAACACTGAATACAAAAAAAAAAAAAAAAATTAAAATATATTCCCTGACCTACCTTGAATTCATGGAATGTTTTAAGTTAGATGAGACTGATGGATGTAGCCTAAACCCCTCACAGCAGAGCCAGCTTCGCAGGAAGGATGGGTTGCTCAGGTTTGTAACTAGTCTGGTCTGAGCGTCTGATGGGAGACAGGTTGCTTAAACCTCAGTGGTGTGGTATTAAATTCAGTCACTCATAATAGGTTAATACTTCTCAAAGAAGAACTTACAGTGGTTTGAGTACTATCATCTCGTATCCAGTAAAGGTGGTCAAGTGTTACATGCTTTGATTTCTTTTAGAACATTAATATATTACATTAGGAATAAAAAGTAAGAGTTTACAAAGTAAAGTATTCCAAAGTAAAGAACTATGAGGTGGAGGGCTATGTGGATGTAGATGTAGTATTGCTTGACTTGTTTTCAACAGTTCTTTCCAACAGAAGCTGTCCTTATTCTATGTGAAAAATGGACAGTGTTCAGTGAGTGATGAAGGTGGTCATATTAAATAGATTTGAGGAACTTGTTTATATAATGTTTGGTGAATCAGTGTTTGTCATTTTTCTTACAGTCTTTTCTAGGATGCTTATTGTTAACATTATAGATGTATTTTGCCCGTAGGGAGAAGTCAATCATCTTGTTATCATTCCAAAAAACACAATATTTATGAGGAAATTTGTTTTCTTGTTACTGCACACCTGTGAGTCTGCCTGTGTTATTATCCAAATTTGGAAAAAATTATGTCATTTTCCAATGCTGTGCTCAGTCTTTTAGGCCACGTTTGTTACTGCTAAGCAAATGATGTATTTTCTGCATTTCACAGTAGCTGTCAGCGATCAGCTCACCAAAGAGCAAACAACTGGGAAGCATCATTAGAATTTTGTTTCTGCGTGCCTTTTTTCATATCTGCTAGTATGAGGGCTGTCATCCCAGGTGGTAATGGGCTGATGTGGTCAAATACTGATTGTAGACTGCTGGAAACCAGCACAGCTAATCCTTCGCAGCTTTCCTATTCCTTCCCATGTCATTTTTTCATTGCAGCATATATTGTGTGGGTTTTTTTTTCCCTTGTGTTTCTTTGCTGATGGTGTGAGCCGTATTTTAAATGCACATACTCTTGTTTAGCAATTCAGATTTTACTTATTCTGTTATTCCATTCTATACTGCATCCTTAAAGAAAGTGATCTTATCAGTGCAACAGATTTATCATTTTTAATATTAGGCAGCAAAATGACAATCAGTTAAGATCATTCCTAATACTGCTTCACTTTTTCTTTGCTTTCCAAAATGGATCTCTAATTTGGGGTGCTGCCTTCATTACTACATTTAAGGGAGATAATATATTTTTTTTAATTTGTGTAATAGTGTCCATGTAACTGTATCTGCATAGGAAAAATGGGTTAAATATTTTATTGGGAACCTACTCAAATCATTGTACTGAATGCCATGAAACTGATCAAAGTAATTTTTTTTCTGGTGTTTTTTTTTCCCTACAGTTGCAAAATAAATGTAACCATTCTGCTACTTGTTATCTCATACATAAATGCATCAGAATATAACTCAGTCTGTTAGTACTCAGAAGTGCACATAGTTTATATTTAGGATCCCATTGCTAGAAGCACTAGAATCATTGCTTCATGAGGCTTTACATTTTCTGTTTTTTAGTTTGGTGTTAAAAGACCACTCTTTATAAAAACGTCAAACGTCAGCCTGGACTCTCCTATGCATTAGACAATTAGTAAGCAAAGACAGTGTCTCTGTTACAAATACAGGCTCGGGGTTGCCAGTGACTTGATGGACAAGCGCTGTGTGGGGATATTGGCAACTGTTGCTTTTGCATAGTTTTGTATTTTTACAGTTGGTTTTTAACTGGCAAGCACAGATGGCCGTAGACTGTGATTTGTGTGTGTTTCTGAGTTGGAGAAAACATTTGTGCAGTTGTATTTAAGTTGCATTGTTTAAATATCGTATGTTAACTACTCTATATGTTTTTTTAATTGCTGAGCTTATAGCACGGGATTTTTTGAAACCAACTACTTTAATATTTTTTTTAATGATATGAAAGGCTTCTGTATCCAGCCTTTGCATATTTTGAACATTTTGCTCTTAAGTGATTTCTTTGAGTTATCAATGTTATTTTGTCACATTGCCAACTTTATTTTGCTCCTGTGAAAATTTATTAAGTTTGGCACTGCAAAGCCTTTCTCTTGCTGTGAATGAAGGATGTTCTACCACAGTCAGAAGCGATTGCTTCAGTGGTACTTCATGAAGCATTGGGACTGTTCTAGCTCAGAGTTCAAGAGCACCTTAGAGAAATGCTGTGACGTTTGAAGGATCAGGCTGGTTCTGCACAACCCAGGAAGTTCAATATACTATGTAACTTTTTTTTTTTTTTTTTTTTTATCAGAAACCTAGCAAAAATGAGAACTAAATCAATTTTCTATGATGTAAATTCATAGCTTTAGTTGCAATCTATCCTTTGATTTATAGATGTTTATAGAGGAGCTAGGACAATTGTAATTTTCTTTCAATTCAAAACAAACAGTAATATGAATCTGAGCCATTTTGTAGTAGTATATTTTTTTCATTTATAGGAAAACAGTGGACTGCTTCTCCCTGAAACTATACACCTTTGTGACTTTAGGGTTCCCATAAAATAAACACATGGTTCCTGTTTTGCTGAAGGATAAATTACAGTTGACTGTGGGTAGGAAGGATTTTAAGGAGAAAAAGGTCCAAATATTAGACAGTAAAATAACTTCTTTCATTCTTTTTACCAGTAGAAATCCTTTCTTTCTATCCATGACTACAGGAACATAGATTTTTATTTAGTCTTACCTTGTGCTTAGGGGAGAGACTCTTAGTTTTCCAGTGCTTTGTGGTGTCAGAATGCTTTCCTATATTTCGTGGGGAAGAATGGCAGGATGTGGGGGGGAAAAAAAAATACTGAACAAGATAGAGATTTAGTTAGTACTAGCATGTAGTATATGATGACACTGTTGTCTTTGCTTTTTGGACTACTACTGTTCTGCAAGGCATTTATTTTCACTCAATTTTTTTTTTTTTTAAAGACCCAAATAGACATACTGAAATGCTTAACCTGTTACGGCATTGCGATTGTTTTCTGAAAATAAATTGTTATCCTGAAAGAATTCCAGGGGATTAATTAAATGAATCTCCAGCAGCTGATTTAACTATGTATAGTTATATAGCTGATATAAGAATACGCTCATTGAAGAACAGGTGCTAAAACAGTTGTTTTAAGAAATAACTACATAAGCAGTGCTCAGATTGGTGATAATTTCTTTAAGTGTTACAGGAGGTAACATGCTTACTGATATGTCTGATGTCTGTGCTATTTCCAAAAGTTCAAGTTCTGAATGCATTGATTTGATGCCTATGTTTGTTCACTGTATTGCTGCTATTGCTTCTCTTTAGAAGCCCAGTTGAAACTCATCTGTAATGTCCATTGCCTAGTTCTTTATTTCTCTTTCTTGTGGCGTATATTATATTATTCACTTACACATTCTGTTTTAATTGTGAAAATGAAGCACTGTTCTGAGGTTGAAAATAAATTAATCCTGGTTATTGTTGAGTTGACTTGCAGAAATGAACTGCGGTAAATGTAAAGTTCAATGTTGTAATTTTGCTGCATCACAGTACCATAAGAAAAAGCAGTCATAAAACTAAATGCTAGTACTAATAATAATTGTAATGCTTCTGTAACGCGGAGACTTTCATTTGCCTTCTGTTTAGAAGGCTGTCATATATGCCTTTAAAACAGCACCAGTGTTAGCTAATAGCACCTCATCTACATTTACGTCAGGTTTAGCGTCCTGTGCTGTCCTTGCATGGATGCCATAGCTGAAGTCGCTCGGTTCCTTACGCAGATACCAAAACACCCAAGGGTCCAGCTGAGCAGTGACTTGTTAGCCGTGAGTACATACTGTTCAGTTGCTGAGGGTCAGTACTTTTGTGAACATAAACATGGTGGCGTGTGGAAAATCTTTGTGGTGTTACAGACAGTGACTTATTTTTGTGACTCCTTTGAAGACTGTGACAGCATGTAAAGTTGGTCAGTGCCTGAGGTTGTATACTGATACTTTCGTTTCTGAAGAGCTATGAGATGTTCCTGCAGTCCAAAGAATGGTAGTGTAACTGTATGAAAAGCAACTAATGCTCTTAGAGTACCCAAATCCTTAAATTAGGATTCATCAGTTAGTTAATATACAAACCTATCTGCTGGGTGCAGATTTTGAAAACTCTGTCATGAAGTGTGAATGTATGGTAACGGAATGGCAAGGCAGTGATGTTTTCTGGTTCATCTTCAGAAGTCTGTGGGAAAAAAAATGGTATGATACATGTCAAAAACTAACGGTTTAAGAAAGTAAGAAATAAAACTCCTGTTTTCTATTATTTTCTCTTGTAAGAATAAAATATGACTAAAACATTTGTGTCTCCTTTGTTAAAGTTTATTTCATCAGATTCTATGTCTAATGTGGAATCTCCTAGTTTGGGCAAGCTGAATAATTTTTTAAAAAGCTATGGGAGGAGAGAAGGGAACATTTTTCCTTGTTGAGAATAGAAAGATTTTCATTAACAGTGTGATGGTTCCTTTTCTTTCCCCACCTCTCCTCCAGATATTGTTTCAAAAGGTTGTAGGATGTTGACATCTGAGTTTGTCCCTATGCCATTGCTGTTTTCAGCCGAGCTGAAGAAAACTTCAAAATCCAGTTTACAATTAAAGCTGACATTATTGATCATCTTTCTGGAACAAAAGGAGTGTGTTTCTATCAGTATAACTTCCTCTTTGCTTCTCTTTGCCTGCCCATTATTACCAGCCCTTTGAAATTCTGGCCAGAAGTGTAGGACAGAATGTACCTTGTGAGCAAGCCCAACAGCTTATCTCCCTCTCTAATATAGAGTGAAAGTGGCTCTGCTTTATCTCTGCTCCCATGGCCTTGTTGCAGCAAAGACTTCCTATATGTTTCAGGCCTCTTCCACTAATGATCTGCGCTTTTTTATAGAGCAGCATGAAACAAGCTTTCTGTTGCCCTCTGGTTTTTGTCACAAACTGGTTGTCCCAGTCCACTGATTTCCTCTTCATTTTGGGGGAGTACTAACACAATTTGGACGCTTTTTTTCACCATCTGTTTGAAGTTCTTGCACTCAGTAGAAGAACAATAAAAAGTCAGTAGAGCAATATAAAAAAAAAAAAAAAAAAAAAAGTATATATGTGTAATAGTAAATTAATTAAAGAGACCAATCAGGCTATTTGGTAATAGCTAATTTGTTTTAATTGGACTTTTCTCATAGCAGTGCAGCACCAAAGCGTGCTTGGTCTACTTCAGTCTTTGTCATTATAACCACACTTGAAAGTTAAGTGTATGAAAATGCTCTCATTGCTTACCCAGAAAATAACCCAGCTGTAATGAACTTAGCTGTTCCTCGGTCTGTTCCTATTTAAATTCTTGGGACATAGAAGACCAGACCAGATCAGAACCACACTAATTCAGAGGCTTTCCAGCTCACAGAGCCATCTGGAGGGGTTCATTCAAGTTCAGTGCCCTTGGTTATTAGCACTGGCATCAGTACTGTCTGAATCAATACAGACTGCTAAAAAGATGGAGAGAGTTGCTCTGCCTCCTGTTGCTCCCACTATCTTGAGTTGTTCTCCATGGTACTTCAGCTGGTGATCCTGCAGGCCTTGTGCAAGGCACTGCTAAGGAATGGCTGTTTCTGAAGGTGGAAGTCTCAAGCTCTCATGAACTACTTAAGTTTCCACAAAGAAGACATTCTGAGGTCTTGCACATCAGTTGGGAAAATCTGACTGTGAGTGCCACATACTAGTGAGCAGAAATATCTTATTCCTGGGTGATTTTCTGCTTCATTAAACCTAATGTTTCTCATTTATTTAAATGAGCATCTTCTGAAATGAACAACTAAACTAAAGTGTCATTTGCCTCAAAAGATAACCGGAATGAGACTTGCAAAGAACATTAATTATTTACTAATAGTATAATTCAGCTTTCCAGCTATGACACATGAATGTTGAGCATATTTTTAAGTTTCTTATTTAAGTACCTACATTCTGTAGGTTTTTATCTCAAAATTTGGAAAGAGTTATGATTCTCTCCTACTAGGTGATCAGTGGAATACAATAAATCTAAGATTTTGGGGTGACTTTAAATCAATCACTAGAAAGAAGGCTGTCTGTCTTCTGTATTTGATTATTTTCCATTCATCTCTCTCTGTCATTCTTTCCTTAGGATAGGTATTGGAATCTTGGAAACTGTAGGCAGTACTATAAATTTGTTCTTGAGTAAGTACTTTGAAAATGCAACCTTCAGTGCTGAAATCTGTTGTGTATAGGACAAAAAGAGATGGAGTGCCACTTTCTTATCTAATACAGCTGCTAGATATCCTGTTCAGCACCTCTGTAGGGGCAGACCATGGTGAATTTATCAATTTGCTGGCCTGATAGGAAATAAATAGCCTAGGTAGGGTTATCCTGCCCATATCTTCTTGCTGCTTTGTGGACTGTCTTCCCTGTCCCTTTTTTGAGTGTCTTTTCTGCTGCCGTTGAATGTAAAAATGCTATTGTATAACAGCATAATAAAGCCAGATGAGAGAGAACTTCACAGTATGAATATGAGTGATGACAGTAGATATTTCTTCATTTATTAAGGGGACAGTGGAATGGACAGCTTGGACATAGACTTGAACCAGAACAGATCTGTGAATCACATGCCTGTGAGTGATGCCTAAAATTCAAATTCAGATTGGCCTTTTTGGTTTGCCCTTCTTGAATTGCAAAACACTTAAGTCGAGACTTCGTGGAACATATCTGTGCATCGTAATCCCAAGCCAGATCTCTGCTTTTGACCCTTCTATGTCATTGAAAGCCTTTGCTTTCAATGCAAATGCAAAAGCACATTTTAAAACAAGATAGCAGTCAGTTATATTCCAAATAATTTGGTTTCACTTTCTCACTAATGATTCAGAAAGTTTACCTTATTATCTTTTGGTGATGAGAATTCAGAGCATTATAATTGGAAAGACCAGAGCCTTTCAACTGAAGGACTATTTTTGAGCTTCATTTAGACTCATGGTGCACCTGAGTGTCACCTTGCGTTCTTGTTAAGAGTATTTCTGATTTTGAGACAAACGTTAGTTACCACCTGCCTGTACAGTTTCCTACAATGCATGCTATAATTTCAGATGCAGCTCAGAGCAAACTGTTCAGCATTCACTCCATGCGCAGAATAAACAAGCCTTTCTCCATCAGATCTGTGACTCTTCTCTTTCAGCAAGTCCCAAGCAACACCTGCCAAAGAGCACTACTTTGCTTTTGCCTATCCTCAGTGCGCCTGGATACAGATCCTGCTCTGGTGGAGAACTTCCATCTGCTGGGTGGAAGGTTTTAGATATGCTCTCTGCTTTTAAACATAACATTTACATCATCCTAACTGCAGTTAGGAGTTGTTTGTTGGGTTTGCTACCTTTTTTCCTTTATATTGTGAGATCAGATTCTCAAATAATGAATGGCTTTACTACTATCAAATTCTGATTCACAAAACAGGATTTGGGGTTTTTTCAGTCACAGAATAAAACATTTAATCCCAAAATTGGTGTATAGACTGTTGTATTCATGTCTTTCTTATTTGCTATGGTAGGCATTAGCAGCAGCCCTTTCAAAGGAGTTTCCCTTTGTTGTTGTGAGGGTGTTCTGCATGCTCCTGCTCAGCTTGTTGCCCACCAGAACTCACAAGACCCCTTCAGCAGAGCTGCTCACCAGGCCACTCAGTTCCCAGCCCTTCACTGCTGCATGACATAATTGCATTCTGTGTGCAGGACTTGACCTTTATCTTTGTTAAACCTCCTGCAGTTCTTGTTGGCTTCATCTTCCAGTCTCTTGGGGTCTCTCTGTATGGTGGCACTTCCTTCTGGTGTATCTGCCTTTCCATTCATGTTCATCCATGAACTTGGTTAAGATGCATTCAGTCTCATCATCTGTATTATCCATAAAGGCACTGAGTAGTACAGGACCAAGTGTAACTCCACTTGTGATGGCTAACAACTTGGCTTTGAGCCACTGACCACATCTCTGAGCTATGGATAATATTCAGAAGTCCTCATCTTACACTGACTGATTCAGAGGTGAGCTGGTCCTATACAGTGTGGACAGCAGGCTGAGAACTCCCAATTAAGGGAAGTCCTCTTCTGTTTGTTTATCCCATTCATCTGAAGTTCAAGCAGGATCTGGAACATCTTTCAAAGTGATGATAGATAAGATATGCAAGGCCATGGTGTAGATCTCCACTCATGTTTTTATTGTACATTGTAAAAGGAGAAAAGAAAAATTGCTTGCCTGCAGCAACTCCTTTGAGGTGCTTTTTTTTTGTTTTGTCTGTGTAAGTTCATAGCTGATCTCTCTACTCTGCTTAAGAGGAACTGTGGCAGATGAACAGATCCTGCTCCTTCTGTAAAAGGTGTGTGTCTGAATTTGAAAATTCAAATCCAGTACTGTTTGTGTGCAGGTAGAAGAGGCATAACCGTATAACAGTACCCGTACAGCATGTGCTATACATAAAACTTTTTGTTCTAGAGGTTATGGATTATTTCTTTTTAAAGCAATAGGTATAGCAAAAATTGTTTGTCTTATTTCATACCAGCTCTCTTCAGAGGCATTTCAATTCCTGCTAACTGTTGTAGGTCTGCAAATGACACACGCAGATGTGATTTATTGTAGAAGAATGTTAAGGACTGATAAGTAGCAGCAAATAGGGATAGGACAACAACTTGTTTTAAACAGAGCTTAATATGTTTCTGTTTTAAGGACTCCTGTGTGTATCAAATAAAAATATAGCTATAAAAATATACCTGTAGTTCAGTCAGACTATATTTGAATTCAATTGGTATACAGCAGATCCTTGCAATTAAAATTTCTGGCACAATTATCGCAGAGTGTGCTGAAGATGTTCTATTTACTACTATAATTATAACAACAGCATTATTTATTCAGTTTTAATGAGTGATGTGGTTTACACAAGTCATCTCTGCTGCTATACAAGTTAATGTGCTTCTTTCTCAAGAGCTTTTAGTTCCTAATAGTATTGGATTATTCTCTGCTTTTCTGATTTTCTGCCTGTTACAGGATACCAAAGTTTAAAACCTTAAGTAATTTTGTATCTTGTCTGGGTAGTCTTGCTAAGGTCTGTCCTGTGTTGTTCTGGGATTTGTAAGAAGGGAGAGAACTAGATATATTAATCTTCTGAGTACCTAAGTTCTTATATTCAGTCACTACTTTATTGTGGGGAAACTGCTTTGAAAAGCGTAGCGATTACTTATTTGTGTTCTGCATGCTTCTCTGTTCTATGCCTGTGACTTCTGCTAAGTGTTTTTCTAAGAGGTGCAATGTCTTGTGCATCCTCAGAATTTAGTGCTGACATTTAATCACTTCCCATTTATCAAATTAACAGAGAGCTGGGCAACTGCTGTAAATGGTACCTCTGGAATTCTAAGCCTGAAAACAAACAAATGTGCAATGTAAGGTGCTCAGTCCCTCTTGCTCCTTCCAGTTCTGAGCCAGTTCTGAGGCTTTCAGTGACTGGGGTGGGATCCATCCTGCTTCATCAGTAACTGCCGAGTTTGCATCTTTTGCTCGGACCTTTTGTAACTTGATGAAGACATGAGTTGTTTCAGAGACATTACAAATGCAATGTTAAGTCCTCCACAGGCTTTATTTACAAGCTGGTGTACCTAAAAGGCAAGATAAAGGAATGAATGGTGGCATCAATTTTGTTTGCATTCAAAAACATATTTTTCTAGAACTCCAAACTGTGGAAGTAGTTTTCTGTTTCAATTCTAAAAGGTTTTTTCCATAGTTCCCGTGACTGCTGATGGGCTTTTTTTTTTTTTTTTCCTGCTTGTCATTGAAATGTAGCCAGATCCTCAGCTTGAGCTCCTAAATTCCATTTCCTGAAGGAATTCTGCATCTGAGACTGCTGTCTTGAGCTGAGAACCATAGGATGCATTTGCTCAGCAGTAGCTTTTTGTTATAATGCTTCTCTCATATCTAACTTATTACTTCGATTTAAACCGTTAATTTGAAGTCAAGTTCCATTAGTCGATACTTCTGTGTATATGTGAATGTGCTGGGTATATATTGCCATTATTTGTAAGTGCATCTGCCATTAACAGTGTAATTATTTCCAAGATACTAGATGCTTATACAGAAATTACCAGTTAGGAACTTGTGTGATATAAAATGCATCATTTCCAGCTTTCATGTGTGCCCATCCACAGCAGTGTTCAATTAAGTTGTGTTTGCAACTGACCTGGTAGGGTTTGATCAGTAAATTCTTAACTAGTGCAAATTGACAACTTAATTTTAGGAGAGAAATCTGGCATCCCTCTGTGCTTCATCTGAAATATTCATAATACTTGAGGGGAGTATTCAGTAATGGAATAATTCAGTTGTCCTTGAGATAGACATCTAATTTTGCAGACAAAAGAAGACTGTAAAGCAGCTTTAAAAAAGCCAACTTAATTTTCCACTCCAGAAGCTTTCAATCAAATTGGAAAAGAGAGCTCTTGACCAGTGAATCTACGTGTCTTGCATTATTTAAAAATAATGAATATATATATATAAGTAATTGGTCAAACTGAAATCAGATGCTGTTTTATTTCCGTGTGGCATTTGGACGTAGTCTGCTTTTTTATGATAAATTAAAAACTAATTTTTGAGGTAAATTGGTGATTTTAAGTGAATGTGGCAGTAGTGTAAGGAGACAGAATCTTCCCATTTTTGGGAAGATTCCCATTTTGGGAAGCGTGTTTTTCTAAGTGCAGTTTCTTCCTGACACTTTGAAGACAGGAGGAGACTAGCCTTTCCTTTTTGTTCAGAATTTATGGAGTGTATAAACTCTGGTAGGTTTTTGTGAAATAAGGGAAGTTACAGATTTTAAAAATAGAGAAAAATTCCTGAAGTTGAACTAATTAGGGTGGAAGTAAGCATTAAATACGTAGGTGAGCATATTTGGCTCAGCAAATCTTCAGGTCCACTGTAAACAGAGCAGGAGCCATATGCCAAGCTGTCAGTCGTCCTGGGGCTGCAGAGAAGGAAGCCACGGAGAAATACGAATAAAGGGACTAAAGGATAAACTTGCCAGAAGTGAGACCTGATCTGCAAGTGACACATTTACTTACTTTATGGCCTCCCAGCCATCCTGAGGCCAAACGAGAACTACAGAGCTCTGCAAGTGACGGCTCATGCTGTAGCAGAACAGTGCCTGGAAAGGGGCATCCTCATGTCCAGCTTGCTCTGAGTGTGCTGAAGAGGCTGAATGGAAGCCTGGCTTTCTCGGGTGGTGAATATCATGTGCCAACTTGCTATTTTACTGTAGCTTTACTTGAAATCACAGTAAATTTGTAAAGAATGCCTGACGTGTGTATCAGTTAATATAAAAAGTATTTAGAGCTTGATGGTCTTTGTTATGCGGTGTATATACTTTAGAGCTACATTTATGAAATATACTCCAGCTTAAAGAGTCATTGGACTTTTTATTTGGAATATAATGTTGTATGTTACCAGATTTTATTGTTGGGACTGATGTAGTTTTGGATTTTAATTGGTAAAACCCGCCAGGGTTGTTTTTCTTATTGGAACAGAAATTCTGTTGCTAAGGAAAAATATTTTAAATGGATTTTCTTGTGTAAACCACTATGAAGTGATTAAAAGTAATAAGCTCTTCAAAAGACAGTGTCTTACAGTATTTGAATAGCTTATATACTAATTGGTTTTTCAACTGTGTGCTTGGCTCACCTGTGACTTTTTGTTCACCATCATGTTTTGCTACAAGGTAGTGAGTATCTTCTGATTTGCTCGCTGTCTGTAGATTATTCCCTTATTATATATTTCACTGTTTCTTTATGATGTTTTCAGTGCCTTCAGGTGCTTTCTTATGTTCTAACAATTATTTTTTTTAAACAACTTTATTAAAAAAAGATTTGATAAGCGCTACTATAAGAGATTGTTTTTATCTGTTTCTGGAATAGGAAAAAAGTAATTTCTATAAATTATTTTTGAGTTATTAGTTACTGTGAAATCAGAGATTTTTATCACACTTGTGCTTTACAATGACATTTGTACCTTTACCTTTGGATGCTTTGATTCCTTGGTTTCTGTCTGTGAAACTGTAACTGGCCAGTACGAAACCTTAAAGGAATTCATAATAGAATGTTGTTTTTCTTTGAAGATTTTTAAAAACAAAGTATGTGAATAGAGATAGAGTGTGTGAATCTGTCTTGATATATGCAGCATTAACTTCCAGGTAGTGATTAGTTTGAAGCTTTATGTAGAGCAGCTGGTAAGCCACTCTGCATGGGGGATGTCTTTAGTAATAAAGAGGAAAACTTTCACCTTTAACAAGATTTTGTCTTCTGTACAGCTTGCCCAGTTTAGGCAGAGGAAAGCACAAAGTGATGGACAGAGCACATCAAAGAAGCAGAAAAAGAAAAGGAAAACAGCAAGCATCAAAGATGAAGAATCAATACAGGATGGGATTGATACTGATAGATCTCGAGGTGATGAAACATCTACATGCAGCAGCCGAAGAGGAGCAGCTGCAACTGCTGACTTTGCTGTTACAAGAACTTTGCACAGTGGAGAAATTATCAAACACATCCAGGCTTACACCAGTGAGGTAAGTTTGTTGTTGCAAACTGTTGGTGTAAACTATAGTTTACAGGTTGGGAGGCAAAATAATCTATTAATTTTGGGAATGGAAATAAATTATTTGAGGCTATACATATGGTTTCCTTGCCTCTGCTTTCTGTCTTTAAAATATCCAGAGTGTTTTCTACTTGTCTGCTGGCATCTTGTTTTCCATAATCAGTGTACCATAGATCATAGAAATTTTGTTTGTACTCCATAAATAGACAAGAGCTTGTTTTATTGCTTCATTTTATGCATTTTGTTTTATTAAAAGTTTACAAATTGCTGTGGTTTTTTGATCCCTGCAACCATGGCTACAGCAAAATGTAAAGCTAAGCATCTTTCTTGTATACATTACATACTTAGAGTCTTTCTTGTTAATGAGGAGTGAATTTAGAAAATGCTACTTAGCACTGGATGGCTTAAGAGACTAATAAACAGATACTCTACTTTTACTACTATAATCCTGCTTGCTAATGGTTGGAAGTACATGCTCTGGGAAGGTTGTAAGATGCCTTGTGTGATATACACTGGCAGTCCAGGTCAGTTTCGAGTGGGCATAAGTTCAAGTAACCTATGTTGTTACCAATATGTATATAGGAAGAAGAGATGCTGATGTTATTTACAGTATAGGTTATTTCATTATTGAAAGCAATGCCTCTAAAAGGAAATGAGTATCACTTTGAACTAGCAGTTCAGTTCAGATTCTGAGTTCTGTCCATGTGAATACAGTCTTTTCTGACACAGACAGTGCAGATGACAGTGTGTGTGAATGAAAACTCATGAAGTAATTGATGATCAACTTATGATTTTAAGCCTGTAGGTACACTAGATAGACTTAACATCATAGATACTTGTTCTTAAAATTTAGGTTATTGTACTTAAAAGTTCATGCCAAAGCTTCAAAAATATCTGTAGTAACTCAGTGAAACTGTCTGTTAAATTCATAGCTTTCTTTTGAGGAGAGAATGGCATTATAAAACAGCATTAATTACCAGAATGGTCGTTTTCACATGTGTAAAGATGAGACTTCTTTGTCTTTTAAGGAAAAGAGAAAGGAGTACTTTGTGAAGCTGGAAGGAATGATCAGCTTATCTACAGGTAAAGAGAGAGGACTGATAGGGCAGAGAGCTGTAAAGAGGGAATTGCTTATAATGTTGTTTTAACAATACTGTAGTCTACACGCATAAGATAATTGTATGAAGAAACTTTCTAGCCCAACGTATTTTGAAATACATCATGATTGCATGTTCTCAGACTCTGCTGTTATACTCACTCTCAGTCAAGATCCCTGCTACAATTGGAGAAATGGGGTAAAGTATAAAAACATAGAATAGTTTAGATTGGAAGGGATTTTCAAGATGATGTAATCTAATTCTGTGCTCAAAGCAAGTCTAATGAAATCAGTTTGTTCCCAGTAGCCTATATTGGCCTCTGAAAGCTAAAAGAAGACATTCATGGTTATAAAAATGAAGAAATTATGTTGCAGTTGCAAAAGATTTCTCACATAGATTTTTTCTTAAGATCAGGCATTGTTTTTCTTAGGTCTGTCTTATTCTGACCTGAATGAAAAAAAACAAAGCATCTTATGTTAGTTTGGTTCATTTGTTCATTTTATAAATGAACTTAAATGAATAAGCATGGGGATTGCTGTTCATTCATAACTTATCTCTGCTGAACTGTTCATGACTTACTGATTCCTACAACAGTATTTGCTTCCACAAGGAAAAAAAAGCTACTCCCAACTGAGAGATCATTTTCTTTTGTTACATGTTATCAGTGCCCTGCTTATTCATTTGAGTAAGTAATTGATATTTTTGAGTTGAAAGATAATTGCTAAAGTGTCTGTTTGTGCAGTATTGATAGAAGAAAAATTCTGAAATCGTTTCAAACAATTTCTTAATTTACTGGTTTTGTTCTTTTAAGTGCAGTGCTTCAGATGGTGAGCCTGTATAATTGGATTAGAGCTTGCTTAGCTGAAATGGCAGCCAATGTAACAGGCAGTTTCAGGCTAATCCATGCAGTAGGGAATTAAAGACAGTTTCTTTGAGCTGTTTGCTTTTTCACCCAGTGTTAAATCTTTGTAGGCTGCTGTGTCAGGAGAGTAAGGCAAGATTACTGGAGGCATTATGCAGGATTACTTTCTACCTAAATTTCAATTCAATTTGCTTATTTCACCTTTTACTGGAATTCATATTTGGAATTGTTATTTTTATGCCATGAAATAGAACACCTGAGTACACTGCATATCTATCTAAAAATCCTGACTGGACTTCCTTCCCGTGGTTGTACAGACAGAAATTGATCTCTCTGCAACTTTTATACTATGAATTTTAGTCCTTGGTCCTTGGACAAACATATTTGGTAGAAGTTTTAGAATGGCTTACCTGCTCACTCAAGTAGATAATAAAGTATATGGTCCCATGTTCGTTGTTTCATTTTCATAACTTAGTGCAATTGTTAGTTATTCCCTGAGATTTCACACACAAGGAACAGAAATAGAGTAAGGAGGAGACATTGGATAGGATTCTTGAGAAGGAAGAAAAGTGACAGTGATGATTATGGAGAAACAGAGAGGGCACCTGAATGAGAAAAAGTGCAGCTGCTGGATGTAGTTGCGGCACTCCCATGTTAGAAGTATGAAAGCAAAGGGCAACCAAAGGCTTGAGCTAGGAAAGAAACATCCCAGGATGTACAATAAAGTGGAAAACATTAGGGGTGAGGAGGGTGAGCAGTTAGACTTACTAACTCTGAAATTATCCATGTAGAAGAAAAGTCTTTGTGTATATACAAAGCATTTGGGGTTTTAGCTTGAAAATTTATGAGGCTGAGTTCCGTATTTCCAAAGACAAGAAAACTCATTATGCACTCAGATTAGTTCTTTGTTGGTGGTGATTTCTGATGTGGGAAATTTAGACACTGAGTGGTGGGGTACCTCACTGCAGACTTATTTAAGGAGAATAAAGTAGAGATGCACTGATAGTTCCACTGGTAAATCTTGTTCTTTATATGGAAGTTTTTGCTTGATTAAGACCATATTTAGTTAATAATCCTTTTCTAAATTTATCCTATCTGGAAGCCACATTATTATAGACTGCAGCAGGATTTTGTTTGCTGTTTTTCTGTAATTAAAATTTTCTTGCAAACTGGCCTACCTAAAATAAACTTGTTTTTGCTTCTGCCTACTAATTAAGCCATGTTCAAAAATGAATCTAGAATTTTGTAGTTATGTTTGCATAACAGTTTACACTGAAGTCCTTTAAAAAGTCAATGGATTCTGTTAACGAATATTCACCTGTGTGGATTTTCTAAAGGAGCATAACTATCACTTCTCAGTTGTGGCTAATTTAGTATTTTAAGTTCTTTTGTTAGTCCTGTGATAATGTTGGACATCCGGTACTGTAGAGCATCTCTTCTGAGCAATGCTTAACTGCATATAGAAAAAAGGTTCTCTGAAAAGGACATCCTGTTTTCCATATGCAGATTTCCTTCTTTCTGTATCATCTTGCAGTATTTCCTCTGAATAACGTTCAGCAATGAAATTAATTTTGATTTTCTGTGAAGTACTTATGTCTAATGTGTTATCATTGTGGTAGTAGCTGCCTAGATGCTAGTTGGCTATAAAGGGACTTCAAGATGTCTGTTCTGTGTATTTCAGTCATCAACTATGTTCTTAGCAAAGAAAATATTAAAGAATAAAATTTTATTGCTAGAAGCGATTACCTATAAGAAAAAGCGTGGCTGGTCAAAGAAAGGTTAACTAGCAACCTAAAGTCATAGTGAAACAGAAACCTATTTCTGATTCCATAAATTAATGGTAGAACTGATGAATACCTTTGTTTGTGTTGTGTTGCTAACAAAATGTGTATGTGTATATATATATATATATATATATAAATATATAAAATTATTATTTTTAAAATTATTTGCTTTTAAATTGAACCCCTCTGATGGGCTATATAAAATTTAATTACTTGTGCTGACCAAAGAATAATAGAAGCATAGAGCGTGGATGGCTTAATAATTGAAGGTTTTTTTAATGAATTATGGTTGGTCATGTTTTGGTAATAAAGCAACTAAAGAATGACATTGAAGTCTTACACTGTTGGAGATTGATGTGTGCGCTCATAGGATTTAAGTTTTTTAATTGATTTTTAGCAAGGGGTGGATTAAGCTCTTAACTCAGAAGACATATCCACTTAACTTGAGTTTATTTGTCTATCTTTCTGTAGCTCTCTTTAAATAAACCCCTTGGTAAATATACTTAGTATTAGCAGTCAAAGAAATAACTAGACTGTTTTGAAGGCTGAAGTAAACAGTTTTAAAAGATTATTTGTGCTGCTAGAAGATATTGCACAACTAAACTGTGACAGATTCCCATTAAAAATTATATGTCCACATATTTGTTATCTACGTAAGGAAAATGCATAACAGTGCAATTTTTCCTGGTTTTGAGCAAATTAATTTGCTTTTATTTAAATCCGGGATTTCAAGGAATTTAAGATGACCTTTGCTATATATATTCAAACAACATTAATGGACACCTCTTATGTTTTTTGAATACTGTCTATCTTCTCAGAAAGGAATGGAAAGTATCTTCTTTAATATTTGTAGATTGCCATCGTTGTAAATATTTTAATATTTTGTTTTAGCCGGAAATTGAAATTTCCACTGCAGTAGAAGATTACAGTTCTGAGGTAAGACTGAAGTAACACTTCCTTTCTAACTTTACTTTTGACTTTTTCTTTTACATGTTTATTGAAATGCTGTACACTGTTTTCCAAAAAGAGGAAGAACGAAAGAGTACACGTGATGTTATATACAAAGCTGTTTCAGATCATTACTGGTATGATCAATATACCATTAAAGCAAACATTTTGTTGACTTCATAATAGGATGGGTACTATTATCAGTAATACTGCGGATTTATGAGCTGTTGTAACATTGTCACCATTGTGGTTGTAGTAATGCTTTGTATTGCCATTGAGCTGTGCATAATTCCTTCTCATTTGCATTCCTTCTCATTTGCATAAAAAATATTTAACAAGTTGATTATGTTTTAATGAGTTCCAAAGTAGCTGTTGCTCAAACACTGGCTGGTCATCACTCTGTTGCTGGTAGGTGGTGAGTGAATGCCTTTGCATCATTTATTTTTCCTACACTTCTTGAACTATTTTTGTCTCAACCCATGATTTTGTCTTTTTCCAATTCTTTCCCCATCCTGCCTGTGGGGGAGAATGAGTGTCTGGGTACAGGCCTTAGATACTGCACACCAAGACATCCGCTATGTGTCCCTGTCACTTAAGAGGGAAGTAGGCAATATGAAAATCCGTTATTGCCAAATAAAGCAGTTTATTGTTTGTAAGGAGAAAATACTTCAAGTTCAACTGCGTGATGAGAACATTTTTGCAAGAAATAGCTGTAGAATATCTGATTCCTATAAAAATTGTTTATAATAAAAAAAAAAAAAAATCATGGTTCAAACATGAGCTTTCTGTAGTTATGGTCCACTTTTTGTAGTGCAGCACTTTTGCAAAATACCCCAGAATCTTAACTTTGGCAGCTAGTAAGAGAGGATCAGGTAATCAACATGCTTTCATTGCTGAAGTGATTTGATTTAGGATACATAGTGTTCTTTCCTTGATTTAGCCTTTTCTAGGACAGGATCAGTGCACTTCCTCTTAGCCTCTTGTGAAATCACTGTTATAAAATTTTTCCATAGATTTTGTTTCAGACTTTTTAGTTTGAGTTTTTTTATCGTATCTCTCTTCCCCAGTTAGATTCTTTCTTTCCTGCATCTTCCTCCTGTCTTGTTTATAAGCATTCTCACTTTCTTCTGGTGTGTTAGGAGAAGATGCTTGGGAGTGCACTGAAAATATTCCTTCACATTTATTGTTGATTACTTTCAGACATTGATTAGTGAAACAAATGGACCCTTGGTCCAATTAGTTATGATCGTTGTTACGGCATGTTAGATGTGATGCAAATAGAAAAAAAAATCTGAGTCAGGCACATCTGGGTTGAAGAGTCCAGTCCAGCTGTTTGACACATCTGTAAATGGAAGAAAGAAGTAATAAATGAAAGACTGAAAGGTTCAAAGGGTTGAAGCTTAAGTGAGGAAAAAAGTCGGATTAAAGGTTTAATATTGGTCTTAGATAAAATATGCGTTATTTTGTCCAATGAATTAGAAGAAGGAAAGAACAAAAAGAATCTGAGTTTAAATGTGGTAAGATGATTGATAGTGCAGCGTGTCACAGAGTTTGCCATTGAAAGTGAAACAAATACACTTTTGAATATCTGCTGTGACCTTACTGTAACTTTTTAGAATATATACATCACCACAGTATGTAATCATTGCTAAATGGAATATGGAAAGAGTGAACCTTTGAAAATAGTTGATAATGGCATTGATGTTCATTTATGTACACACTCTCTGTATTTTTTGTAAGCTTCCTTTTAATTACTGAAAGGACCTGACCTCCATTTTGGAATTCTTTGAATCCATCCATTTGTACAAATACAAGTCTTTTTCATCCATCTTTTTGTTCATCTTTCAGAACAACTGTATTCTCTGTAGTGGTTTTTGTCAGAAATTATGTTGAAGTTGGGGCTCACAGTGAAATAGGTCATAAATCATTTGCTTTGTTATAGTTGTTAAAATAAGCCATATGCTTTTAATTATTCAGCCCCTTGGGGATTTGGATGAAATTTAGTGATGAGCACATCTCTCTTTGAGAGGCTTTTTACAACCGGACACATGGTTGTAAGTAGTTTACTAAAATAAATATATATATATATATATATAGAAGGAACTAGTGAATGTTTCTATCAAAATTCTTGTGTTACAGGATCTTTTTTTTCATATGGTCTCTTCTCCAATGTTCTTCTGTCATCTTTCTAAATACCTACACTGTTAGAGGTGGTACTCAGACTGAAGATTGACAAATCTTTTATATGACTCACTTCCTTTCTGAAACAAATTATTCAGTTTGAGCAAGAATGAAACCTACCTGAATAATTTTATATTAAATGATTGTGGTGGTTATGTATGTACATTTATGGTTTAACCTCCGAACTACGGGAAATTAGGCTTTTTCAGCAGTTAGTTGTTTGGGCTTTTTTATAACTATGTAAGGTAAAATTGTTGCTGTATATTTGCTATATTCCTTAATTTTTATGGTATTGATGTGATCTGCATGGATTATTTTTTTCTCTCAGTGCCTCTTCCCAATTTGCAAACTGTACCTCAAAAAATGTAGATACGAAAACTTACAAAATTATTTTATTTCCCTTTCTTGATCCTTATTTCTTTCCCTTTTCTTTG
Source organism: Tetrao urogallus (assembly GCF_951394365.1). NCBI lineage: Eukaryota > Metazoa > Chordata > Aves > Galliformes > Phasianidae > Tetrao > Tetrao urogallus. Next base: position 29,410,769 of record NC_136820.1, on the reverse strand, counting down.
TAAATGCTAATGATATTCTATATGTTAACCTTTATGCATAGTCATCACACAAAGAAATCTTCTGTTGTGTTTTAATACTGTATGGAAAAATACATTAAACCATAATATTTTTGAAGACTTGTTTTTTGTAAAAAGTTACTAGCCTTATTTACATTCTATGATTGTCATTATTTTTGAGAGAAACTGCAAATTATTTTCACTTATAGAGTTAAAAAAAAAAAAAAAATTTTCTCCAGTTGTCATAATTGCTAATTTTAGCTATGTTCCATAAAGTCAATTGTGATGTAACTAGAAAAATGATTAAAATCCTAAGAGCACAGTCAAGTATTAATTCTTTTAAATAACCAAGTGTCCAAAATGCACAAGAAAAGAAAAACTAAAAACATTAGATAAAACGTAACTCTATTCCAGATACTTTTGTATGTTTCTACTACTAAATCAAAACAGTTTTCAAACCAGAATTCTGCTTGCCAATTTATAATAGGTTAAATTATTTTCATGCATTTGGATATTTTTTACATTTTGCAATGAGTGATCAATAAGTATTGATTTACACTAAGCCTGAGTTTGCAGTATATAAGGAGAATTCTCTGTAGCATGGACATCACTGTTACCAGTAATAACATATTTTGTGTAACAACTCAGTGTTTTTGAGGTATGCTTTCAGGAATTCCAAAGTCTAAGGAACATTAGCAAGGCTGTGTTGAATCTGCAGTGAAGTGCAGTGATTTCATAAATTTAATCCTGACCTCTGGTGGCAGTTGTCATAAATTGCTGCCTTACTTAATGGTGGAAGTTGTTTTTTACTTGTATTTTTCTGAAGAAGCTTGTGTTCACTTGCCTAAGCATGTGTATTTACTGATGCAATAGAAATGATGTTTTTTCTTTTAGACTAGAATAGACTACAAATTGTATTTCTATGTTATTATATTAGTAAATACCGTGCTTGTGAATTAGTTTGAAAATACAAGCAAGGAAGAAAACTTGAATTTAAGATGTCCTTTGGGGGACTTCCATAACCCACATACCTTATGCTCACCCAAGCAGTTGCTCCTGAGTAGCAAATGTGTTGTAAAATTGAGTTTTTCCTTACCTTGTGGTTATTTTTTTATGCAGTTGTATTCAGGGCTCATTATTCCTTGCTTCCGTTACCTTCCTTTATCTTATCTTATGTGGTTTGATTTCTTCTTGAAACGTGTAATTGTATTCTGGGAATATGTAACTAAGCACTTCATGAGACGTTAAGGTATAAGGAAATTTCAGAGTTAAAGGTGAATTGCAAAGCTTTAAAGGAACAAATTAAAAGATGGCTTAAAGAAGAACTGTGTACAGATTAACCACAGGGCTCAGGAGACAGTGCCTGAGCCCAGTAGGCCTTGTGCAGACATCTGTTAACACTGAAGTTAATATCTGGGACTTCCGGCTTCCTATATGGTAGAGGAGTAAGAAATTAATTTTGAAATGAGATATTTTGAAGCTAACAGCCTGCAGCTGCTCACAGGGATCCCAACCAGACAGCGCTCAGAGTGGTGATCTGAGGCCTTTTTGTGTAGGTTACAGTGCACAGTGTTGTCCTGTTGTTGTAACATGCATTTTAAAAGGAGGCATAAGAAATTTGAAAGGAGAAGGTGTGGTGTGAGAAACAGAGTTGACTAAGGTGTTACTGTGGTTCATGTCTGTTACAGCTAACAACAAGGCTTCTGTGACATGAAGCAGCATTTCTAAAGTTCCACACAGTTGTTTGGATATGCTAAAATCCCTTTTAAGATTTTTCTGTAGAAATTTCAGCTGCCAGGGAGTCTGGAACATCTAATGAAGGCATTTATGTCTGCCCTAGCAGAGCTTGTTATAAAGCATGTAAGAGTCACTGGTTGTTCCACACTGAAATGATTTATGGGAAGAGAAGTGCATTCACTTCTCTGTGTGGTAGCTTGCAAGAATCATACACTACATCTTTATCAATTAAGTCTAAATTAAATAATGGTTAAAAAGAAGGAAAAGAAGTATTAATCCGGGCCACGAGCCGGAGTCCAAATAAAGACATTACTGCCAGGCACTCTGTAGACACTTGTATTTCTGAATGAAAAGCAAACATCTGGCAAAACACAAGGGATGTGCACTGCCTCCATGAGTTGTCTGCACCAACGTTTGCTGAAATCTTATTTATTCTCTCTAAAATAAGGTAGTAATAATCTCATTGTGATGTCCTCCTTTACATTGAGGAAGTCAGGAATTGAAAATGGCCATGTTTCAGCTCTGCAAATTCAAAGCTAATGCAGGATTATTCTTTCTCTTAATACAAATTTAATGACAATATCGATCTCATTTATAGTAGTGCACTTCCATGTCGGGTAACATATTTATTTGCTCAGACATGATGGTCTTTTGTAAATAAGCCTAATCTTAACTGTGGCAGGTATCTGAGCTATATAGCCTCCCTCCTTTTTTTTTAATGTGAACACAATATTCGTATGTGAAATGGTATGATACCTTTCCATTCTAGTGCCGTTATTTTTTTTCAGTCTCTAATGTGATGCAGAGCTCTGAGGAGAAGTATGGCTTGTCTTGCTTTCTTGTTTTAAGACATTGGTCTGCAATTTTAAAAGCCTGCCTGTCTGGCAGTTTGTCATGAATACAACAGAAGATTCCTTTTATGTTGAGTTCTTAATTATTACTTTTTATATATAACTACTACTTCGACTTGCACTTACTCTTTGGAAATTCATCATTACTGGCTTGTACGCTCTATAGAACCAAAATCTCACGGAAGCTTGATATGAGTGGCACTATTAGGTGAGTGAAAGGATTTTTCACGAGTCTCATGTTGAATGTACAATTCTTGCTCTTTTTCATTCTTAAAAAATTCCTTCAGGCTGTGAATGTCAGTTTATGACACTGCCTTTCATCTGCTGTAGAGATTGGTGACTCTTAGAAATAGTAGATTTGGGGTAAACATATTTTTGAAAACAACTATGTTTATTAATATTTAGAAATATTAAATGTGCAGTTTAAAATGCAGTATTACTACAGACAAAGCTTTGCATTGACCTTTAGATCTGAATTCCTTTGTTTTGTATGTATGCTTACGTGTATTTTGGTTTTAGGCAGTAGAATCTGTTTTTGTAATTTTGGAAGGGGGCTTAACTTTTGCTTGTGCTAAATTCAATTCCAAAATCTTTCAGAAAGGTATTTTGTATTTCCAGTGAAATAAATTTCTGTAGCATAAGAATTCACATGACTGCAGGAATCATCGTATAAGGTTCAAACAAATTAAAAATAGAAATCAAGCTTTATTTCAAGTAATAATGTATTTAGGAATTGTCTTTATACAGGTAAATGGTTGCAGTTTTGTGACAAGAACAGCTATACCTACAGACTTGATCAGGGTACAGTACTGCAAATTGAACTGTATTACTAATAAAGAATACTAAAAACCTCGAACAGTTCATTTTGAACAGAAACTGTGTTGTTGACTAATACTTTATTTTGCATGCTGTGCTCTGTATCTGCATTGCTTGTCATTGAATATTGTTTACCTTTAAACTTGAAATGCAAAATGTTTTACTACTTGTACTAAGGCTAATGTTACAAAGCAGAACTTGCAGAACGCTTCATGCTTATGAGATGTGAATTATACTAACAAAGGAGGTTGCCATGACAATAAGATCTTCAGTGCTGTACTATATGTTAATGTTCTACGGTGCCTTTTGATACAGAATTTGATATTCGAGTTTACTTATCTTTATAAAGCATAAAAAATGGTATGTTAAGGAACTTGGATTAATTTAGGAAGAAGAATTTGGAGTTGGAGAGATTTGTTCAGAGCATGGAATGCAACACTCTCTGGTGCAACTAAAGGTGATGGAGAATGAATTGGCTGAGAAACAACAAGAGATTGAAGAGCTAAACAGAGAGCTAGAAGAAATGAGGGCAGCATATGGTACAGAAGGATTGCAACAGGTATAATTACCTTATGTTGCTTTCTGCTTGCTACTCGGTTATGTGCAAAAATGCAAAGTGTCACCTGAAAGAATTTACTCTTAAGGGCAGATGTTCAGAATGCAGTCAGTGTGTGATATAGAATTATGTGTAATTTCTTTTAATCATATACCATGTGTTCTATTATTTGAGTGGCATTTTCATTGTGTGTCCTTTCTATATTTTGTGACTAAAATTTCAGCGTTCTTTGCAGTGACTTTCTTTGACTCTGAAATGGGAAGATGATTTTCTTGAAGAAAAGTCCTAATTCTTCTTGTATTCTGCAAATACTCCATTTTTTAGTATCTTCTTGTTCCTCAAAGATATAAAATAAAAATAAAAATAAATAAGGTTTTACTTTTTAAGGAATGGTATTGCTGAGTTGATCCTTGAACTAAAAAGCTGTTTGTTTCTCTTTGGTTTGTTTTGGTCAGACTTCACAATCTGAAATTACAGGGCCACTGTACCAAGATGTTCTAAGAGACATTGAATAACTTGCAATTGCGTGGAAGTATTTCTCTAGTTAGAAATACCATTGGCGTATAACATTAGATTTTAAAGTGAAGAATATAAAATATTTTTTCTTCCAGTTTAAGCAAGTTCTACATTCTTTAAAGTCAGTGCTATGTCATGCTTCATGTCTTTAGTTTCTCCTTTAATTTGAATTCAGATCATCATGGTATGCCTGCCTTTGCTTTGCAGAGTTCTACAGAACACAAAAATTGTTTTAAAATTGAGTCATTTTCACCTTCATTATTGCTGCGCAGTTATAATTTTCTGCTGTTTCCATTTGTACTTTATCTGTGAAAATGGATGTCATGTTTTCCACTACACTGAAGTAATCTTTGAGTGGTCACCTTGCAGGTTTATCATTTCTTTGTCTGTTGGTGAATCCCTGGTGTTGTCTTTTAAGTCAGACTTAGCTTCTAATTATCCATTGTGTCCATTGTGCTAAGTGTAATATTCATAATTACAGCATACTAAAGAACATAATGTAATTTTAGTTTCAAACAATCATGTTAGTAGCAAAACTACTGTTAGTTTTGCATGAGAAAGATTAAAGTGGAGATGTTTACATTTTTAAATGACCATGACTACTATTATAAAAAAAAAGTTAAAAATCTGTTAAAATATTTTGCAGTACAATAATGTTTAAAATTGTTTTTAGCTGCAGCATGTTCTTCATGATAGTGGTACAGTGCGTAATATCCCTGCTGACAAATGCATACAGTGTATCTTTCAGAAGAAGCAAAGAATTTTTATAAGGAGAGCTGCAAAAGACACATTGTGTACATTATCTCTGCCTGTTTGTTAAAATAAAATGGCAGAATAAAAGAAATTGAAAGGGAACATATAACAGTGGGTAGATATGACAGATAAATTTTTAAATTTCTTTGAGCAGATGCAAGAGGAAAGAGGACACACTTAAGTACCTGATCTATTCCTAAATTTTCTTTATTATAACAAGCATCTGGTATTTCCACTACATCTGTGCCTTTTAAGTTAGGAATTCCGCACAGTGTTCTGAAAAGAACTTCAAAAGGTTTTTCTTGAATTTTCATAGTTCAGCATGTTTAAAGGCCTCTTCCTTTGTATGTCCCATTGAAAAATGTCTCTATCCTCTAAATCAGTAAGCTGTATCTGGAGGTATTATAATTTTACTTCAAGGATTGGCATATGATCTGGAGAAACTTCTTTTTGAGAGCATAGTAAACTAAGTAGTTGCAGAAGGCAATGGGTGATTTGAGAAATTTTCAAAGCATAGAGATGAAGCATGTACTAGCCTTGTCAAATTGACAAAGTGACTTGAAAGTGAATAACATATCTGTTCATGTACTTAAATACAGTTCCAATTTTTATTGTAGGATTTCTAACTACCTGGATTTTGTTACCAAACAAAAACAAAAACAAAAAACCTTGCAAAAGAATTTTTTCCTGTCCTTTTATAATTTCTTCATCACTACAAATTACAAAAGATGAATCTATTAAGTACATTGCATCAGATGTGCGACTTGAGCTAATTTTCTCTTGCAGTTATATGAGTAAGTTCTGCAATGTAAGATATTGAACAGCCTCTCTTTTATACCTTTAATAAAATGAATGCAATTTATTGCACCTTTAGTGGGAAGTGGCATAGCTTGCATTTATTGTGGGAAAAGTATGTGGACCTGAATAGTTGGGCAAAATTGCTGATACTTTATAATTAAGTACCTGGACTACCTTTGTGATGGTTTGTTTACGTGGCCATTCTCTCTAGTTCTAAAGCAAATTCTAAATTTAACTTCTCAAAATCTCAGATTTTGTCTTTTGATGAGTGTGTTCATGGAGAATTTGTGCACTGCTGAATGAGGATAAACAAATGTTTCTGAAATACTTACGTGTAAGAGTTTGGGAAAACAAATTCCCTGGTATGTCTATGTGACATCTTTTTAGTAGAGTGGTAAGGGAACAGATATTCCTGCTTAACAAGAATAAGCTGTTTTTTCTATCTATGGGTTTGATGTGTATTACTAGTTTAAATTTTATCTTTCATAGCTGCAAGAATTTGAAGCTGCTATCAAAAAAAGAGATGATATCATCACTCAGCTTACCACTAACCTACAGCAGGCACGGAAGGAAAAGGATGAAACTATGAGGGAGTTCTTAGAGCTAACAGAGCAAAGCCAAAAACTGCAAATCCAGTTTCAACATGTAAGTTAGAGCACTAGCAAGTTTATTTGGTTTTGAAAATTGGTGTCACTTTGGAGGATACATAAATAGCTGATTCCTGCAGAAGCAAAATTTTGTGATTTTGTGTTTTTGGAGACTTGGTTCCTTGCTATAGATCTGCAGTCAGCTTAACAGTCCTACAGTCATCATTATAGAAGATATAAAATAATAGAGATGAGTCTGTTTTCTCTTTCTCTTTAGTAATAGCTGCCTATAAATAGTGAATGATGACAGTTATCTTAGGGAGAAAAAGCTCATGTAATTACTGTTCTTAAAGTTTTGGACTGAAATCCAACCTGTTACCTTTCCAATCAAAACAGCCAGCCAGCTTTGGTGTGTCACTGTTTAATGCTCCAGTCCTATATTTTTGGATAAAATCTGCCTCTTGTGGTGTTCATTCCTTTTAATTACCAAATTGATTAATTCTTTTAATAAGTTAAAGTTGGATTTGGGGAACAGTAATTACGAGTAGTTTGTCTTGCCATTTGAGACTTTTCTGAAACACTGCAGTTCTGTGCTAATTCATTGTAAAATAATTTCATATTAAATATTTTTGTTGATTGTAATAGTATTTCAGTTCTTTGCAAGAGACTTCCTAAAATGTTAGGATTATGTTCGTGTTTATGAGTTGTAATAAGAAAGTGAAAATCATAGCTGTCTCTGTAATCAAACTGCTTCTTGTAATCTTGATTTATATTTATTTTTTAATATATACAAGTTACAAGCAAGTGAAGCTCTAAGGAACACCAGCCACAGTTGCACAGCTGCTGATTTATTGCAAGCCAAGCAACAGATACTTTCTCATCAGCAACAGCTAGAAGATCAAGAATGTCTGCTGAAGAATTACCAAAAGAAAAATGAAGAATTTGAAGTTCAGATAACACATCTTCAAGGCATGATCAAAACATATGAAATGGTATGTTCCTTACCAGAAATGTGCCTTTGCTATTCTGTTTCCTTTTCATGATTTTGTAGTCTTAGTGAAATTTTTTTGGCCCTTTGAAAGACCCACATGTATTAACATACATATTATTTACTTAGAATTTTCAGCTTAAGTGCTTATGTCAACAATATATATTGCATTTTTAAAAACTGCAAAATATTTACAAGAATTATTGAAACTATACAACATTAAAATGCCTTTATTAAATGACATTTTGTTAGAAAAAATTTAAAAGAACTTGCATAAACAGTCTTCTGGCATGTGGAATTAATTTCTTATATACATTAATATTGTCCACAATTGAAAGCTGAGAAGTAGCTAGAAATTAAAAGTGAGAAAAAAGCAAAGCTTTCAGGAAATTGTGCAAAATTGGTTTTGGAATAACATAGCACAACTGGAAAAAAAAATGGAAATGATTTTTTCATATGTTTGTTTTTGTTGGGATTTTTTTTTTTTTGCATATGGAGGGAAAAAGTCACATATCCCAAATGAACAGAAACCCTTCCAGAGAAGGCAATAAATAATTAATTTAGTTTTTATAAATGATCTCTAGCCAAAGATATTATCAAGAAGGACGTAATGGTTCAATAGCTAAGTGTATACATGTTCCAGCGTGTCCAGACACAAACTATAAACTAAAATTGTTTTTGCTCCTTTTTTAAGGAAAAGCAAAGAAATGAGGAAGAAGATATGAATAAACTACAAGAAAAAGAGGCATTAGTGGAAGAACTGGAAGCAAAACTTAAACAAGAAGAAAAAAAGTCAATTCAGCTTAAGGAAAAATTATCAGATGTCAGTAAATTGCATGAAGAATTAAAAGAACAAATTTCACTAAAGAACCTGGAGATAAGTAATATGAGAATTGAACTTACCACCTACAAACAGAAAGAAAGACAATGTTCTGATGAAATAAAACAATTAATGGGAACTGTGGAAGAACTACAGAAACGATGTTATAAAGACAGCCAGTCTGAAGCTGACATTGTGCAAAGAATGGAATTAGAAACACAGAGGAGACTGGCACAACTTCAGGCTGAATTAGATGAAATGCATGGCCAGCAGATAGTACAAATGAAGCAAGAATTAATTAAGCAGCATGCAATGGAAATTGAACAACGTCTTGCGCAACAAAAAGTAGAATTGGAGAAAACTTCAAGTCTATGTTTGAGTGATAATGTTAATAAAGATCAAATGCATTTAATGAATATTAAAATTAATGAACTGAATGTGAAATTGCAAGATGCTGATAATGAAAGGGAAAAAATAAAGCAAGAACTGTCACAACAGATGAAAGTCATTTCAGCAGAGAAGTCTCTTCAGCAAACTAAAATTGAAGATCTTCTCCAAGAGCTGAATTTTTCAAGGGAGCAGGTTCAAAGAGCCAAACAAACTATAATGGATATGGAATGTAGGTTGAATGAAGCTGAAAAATATCAGTTTGTGATTGAAGATCTAAAATCTCAGCTGACTTCTGCCTCAGAATTTAGAAAGGAATTGGAACTAAAACATGAGGCAGAAGTCACAAATTACAAAATCAAACTTGAAATGCTGGAAAGAGAGAAGGATGCGGTTTTGGACAGGATGGCAGAATCTCAAGAAGCAGAATTAGAGAGACTGAGGACAAAGCTTTTGTTTAGTCATGAAGAGGAGCTTTCCAGACTTAAAGAAGACTTACAAAAAGAGCACATGGTGAACATCGAAAGCCTTAAAGACAATTTGAATATGCACCATAAGCAGCAGTTGGATGGAGTGAAAAAAGAAATGAGTCAAAAGATAGAAGCCATGCAGCTTGAAAAGGACAATTTAATCACAAAGCAAAACCAGTTGGTATTTGAGATTTCAAAGCTTAAAGATTTACAGCAGTCTATTGTAAATTCTAAATCTGAAGAAATGGCACTTCAGATCTATGAACTGCAGAAAGAAATTGAAGTGCTTAGGCAAGAAGAAAAAGAAAAAGGTAGTCTTGAACAAGAAATTCAAGAGCTGCAGCTTAAAACTGAATTGATGCAGAAACAAATGAGGGAGACAGAAGATAGCCTTCAAAACAAATGTAGTGAACTTGAAACACAGAATAATCTTCTTCAAGGGGAAAACAAAACTCTTGAAGAGAAATTAAAAAGTATGTTAGTAATCTCTGAAGAAAATGCCATTTTGAATGACAGTGTGAGTTCTAAGTCAGAAAATTTGGATGTGCAAAAAAGAATAGAAAACTTGATTACTGAAAATGAGCAACTTAAGAAACAAAATATTCAACTCCAAGAAGATACTGAAAGGCAGAAGAGTGCATTTTTGTCTACTGAGAAAGAACTTGAAGCTAATAACAAAGGGCTGCAGAAAGAATGTGAAAGTCTTCTGAAGGCAAAGAATGTGTTAGAAGAGAACATGAATAAGCTGGAAGCTGAATATAAAATTAAACTTAAAGCTTTGAGTGAAGAACTTCACCATCTGCAAAGCAGTAGACCAGTTTTATTTAAAAGTAGAACTTCCAGTTTTGAGGAGAGAAACGAAAAAAGGGTGTTTAAGGCAGACACTCCTGAAGCTGGAGAAGTTGTTGAGAAAGATGCAACAGAACTTATGGAAAAGCTTGAAGTTACCCAGCGTGAGAAACTGGAATTATCCCTGAGACTTTCCGATCTTTCCGAACAGCTGAAGTCAAAGCATAGTGAAGTTTGTCATTTAAGTGAAACAGTTAAATCCTTAAAAGATGAGAAAGACAAAGTTCTAGCAAAATGCAAAGAACTAGAATGTATAATTAGCCATGCTAAGAGAGAAAATGTTAGTAATACTGAACCTAAGACAAAGTGCTTTAAAGGAAAAGGTCGAGAGACTGCTACTACAGCGTATGAAAGTAGAAATAAAACATCTCCAAACAATGAAGTTGTTGAAGGAATAAATGTAAGAGAAAATCGGGGCTCGGGTAAAGCTATCTGTCATCAGGTTACAGAAGTACAGGAAGTTCAGCAAGTGTTGAAACCAGAACAGCCAGCTTTTGTAGAACATTTGCATGAAATGACAGACGGACTGACAGGTGAAACATCATTAATAGCCATTACACAGACTGAAAATAATAATCTTCAGCAGCAAGTGAATACATTAAAATCAGAACAGGTATGTTATGTAAAACTGTGGAGAGAGAATCATTTACCTATGGTAACTTTTAGGAGCTTGCCTTTGGAAACTTGTACCATATTTTTCCTTTTAACTGCTTTAAAATGCATGTGAAAAATTATGAGTACGTGTCAGAGTGGCTCATAGTTTTAAGTTACTGTATGAATGACTGGACCTATGAATTTTGTGGTCAGTATGTAGAAGGATGCTATTTTTCGGTGGAAGAAATATCTTTCAATTACATTCAATTAAATCAACAACAGCAAAGCAATAGGGAGGAGGAGACATCTAGAGCACTTCATCTTTTGATGTAGCACGGAATTACCTGTGATGAAAACTTAGTCAAAACACATTTCTTTCATCTATGATTAGCTTTTCAGCTCTTTAAGTACTCTGGTAAACAACACATAGAGAGATAGAAACTCTTGACTTTTTCAGTTATCTTTTATCAGACTTGCCAAATAGTAATATTCCTGTATCAGATTTCTTGTATATGTATGGTTATCACTTCTTAAGTAATGTGTCCAGTTCTGAGTGTGAAGGGAGATGTGCATTTTTAAAGGACATGGGAAAATGATCCTAACTGAAGTTTGTTGTTCGATTAAGTCAAAATAGCCTGGTTCTCCACTGAGATTTCCAAAAACATAAAGGCCAAGCCTTCCTTGTGATATCAGCTTTTAGTCTGCAAGCACTGTTAGTCTTGCTGGAGCAGTTTAGGTCATTTAGGAATCTGTTCTACCCAAAGTATTTAACAACACCAGTGTCCATTGTAGCAGGAGCTAGTTTTCAACCACTCCAGTCTGTAGAATAGAATAACATAACTTGGAAGGGACATCTGGAAATCATCTGGTCCAGACCCTACTCAAAGCAGGGCTGGCTTTGTTTAGTCATTTTTTAAGATTTTCGTGTGTTTGCTACATTTGTTCTTATCCACAGATAGAATGAGGTAACATAGCAGACTGATCAAGTTGATGTGTATACTACTTAAGATTCTTCTTTTCCATTTCATTTAGTTTCATTGGAAATCTAAGCAGTCTCCTGTTTGGCAGTTATCATGCCACCTGCAAGTAAGGTGCCATAGAAAACAAAAGTACAGGTTTCAAATGTGATTTTCTGTAGTAATTCCATAGAAAATAATCTGCACTCAATACATACAAGTTCTCAGCCATAGAGCAACTGTGAGGAAGTAGTTTGTGTCTCAATATGAAGTGCAGTGTGTAAAGATTTATTGTTACTTGCAACTTTCTTGCCCAAGACAGAAACTGAAGCATTTAGTGTTTTGTTATTTGTCTTTTTATTGTTATTATTACTTTATTATTATAAGTTGAAAAAAGTGTCTCAACTACTTTGTAACAGTTCAAGTTTCCAAAATGTGCATATTTAAAATTGCTTAATATGTAACATATATGCAGCATTCCATTGAACAAGTATTAATTTCAGAAATTTACCAAGACTGGACATTCTTGTATTCTTTTTTTTTTTTTTTTTTTTGCATTCTTTATAAAGTGTGCATTTTTATTTAAAGGCTGATTTACAGCTACAAATGGAAGCACAGCGCATTTGCCTTTCCCTGGTTTATTCAGCTCATGTAGACCAGGTCCGTGAGCACCTGAAAGCAGAAAAAGAGAGTGAACTTTGCAGTCTTAAAGAGGAGCTTCTACGTAGTCATTTACAAGAGATGAATGATCTTAAAAAAGTTCATCAAATGGAGCTCCAGACCATGAAAATACAACCAGCAGGTAACTTGAGAAAATTACAAGAGTGTAGCTCATGATAGGAAATATAGATAGTGTCTTTAAGATAAAATTAACACAAGAGTTTGGGGAGAAGGAGCACGTGTCTGTCCAGTAAATTATTTTCAAATAACATTTTACAGCGTTTTTTTGTCATAGTATTTCCCTATTATAAATGGTCTGTTACTGAGTATATTTAAAGAAAGGATAAAAAGAATATAAAAAATAGGAATAGAAAGTATTACAGCTCATGTTTTGGTATTTGTATTAGATCAGTTAATTGCAAGGAATGATGTAATATTCACCTTTACATTTGTATTATTTACTACAATATTAAACAAATATGCCATTGAAAATATTTTTAAGCTTGTTTCATTCAGTGGTCTTTAAATTTGTGGATTGGCTTCCTGCCCTATTAAGTAAGGTTTTTTGATACTACTTTCAGGAACATTGTTCTTTGCCTTTTTTCCTCTGTGGGATTCTATGCTATCAGATTTATTTTCTGTCACTCCATTATTTGCCCTTGTGCAATTTTTTTGCATAGTAAGTTCTTTGCTCTCTTGTATTTTTGAGTAATATTTGATATTTCTAGAGTTCATTGACACATGAAGCCATTTGAAGAATTGTTGTGCACCAAGTGTTTAAAAATAATAACCTTAATTATTTGTATTTGTAGATGATGAAGTCTCATCTTCTCAGAGACTTATAGAAAAGCTGAATGAAGCTGTAACTGAGGAATGCTCTAGGCTCACACAGGTAAGATTTAAAAGCTTTTTTTTAGTCTAACACTTGAAAATGAAGAATTATGTATATACAGTGAGTCATCTTGTTTTTCTGCATGATCTTTAACCTGCTCTAGCTGACCCTGCTTTGTGCATCATCTTTAACAGGTTTTCTGTGCAGCTTTTCTTTTTGCCTTGATCTCTGAATACAAATCGATCTTCTAAAATGATGTTGCAAAGGTTTTTGCATTAACTGTTTCATGTCCTTCTGCAGCAATTCTTCTTATGCTTAGTCTTAATCTTCAGTGCAGTGTTTTTCAGTAACTAAGTATGTAATCAAAAGTTGAAGATTCTTTTTGCGTTTACCAGGTACCAATTATAGTATTTTTTTCGTGTTTTTTGATACATTATTAAACAATTCTTCACTTTTTTTCTATGTTTCATTTCTTGTTCAGATTTTCTGTGATAGTTGGAATAAAAAATCTTCAACTGTGATAGAAGCTGATGATAGGGAACGGGATGTTTTCAGTAGGCCTGCTGCTGAGAAGGAAAATATGGAATTAATAAGACACAGTGGTCAAATTCAAGGTAATGGCATTGTACTATCAAACTGGTTAAACAAACATTGATTTCAAGTATTTCAAACTAGCAATTATGTCACTGTTTGTTCAGATGCTAATTTAGCTATTAATAGGTGCACAAATAACTACTTTAAAGATTTCCTCACTATTCTGAACAACTTTTCTTATGAATATTTCCTTGTGCTGTTTTTATAGTGAAAATTGGTGAAAAAAGTGATTATGTTTTTCTTCTTCTTATGTAGAAGCTAGCAGTTCTACCAAAAAAATTGCTAATACCAACACTATGTAGAAAAAGTACATTCTAAAACTCGGAGGTGCCCCCATTTGTTTCAGTGTGTTATCTATATTGAATAACTTTTCAGCAAAGAACTTGTAAATAATACATTGTATTAAGATTTATGATACAATGTTCATTGTCTTTTGCTCTAATTCCCTGACGATTGTTTAACTTAGCTATGCAAGAACATATGGAAGGACTTCTGCATAAGATACTGGCAGAATACAGTAGGCTAAGAAAACTTCAATCAGAGTTGATGAAGGATTGTAAACAGGTAAAGTTTTTATAGTATTGCAGTCTATAGGCCTTTAATTTGTATTGTTCCGTGAATTCCTCTTGAAATGAAAGAATGTATTTGAAATCGTGCTCATGCATTCTGGTTGAATGACATAGCAATGGATTGGTGAAATAAATTGGAGAAGACTGCTGCCTGTGTACCAGAATCACAGAATGACCTGAGTCAGAAGGTTTGTCTCTTCCAACCCCTGCAGAAAGCAGAGTCAGCTTAAGCAGGCTTCCTAAGACAATATTCTGTTGAGTTTTGAGCATTTCTAAGGATGGGATGGGAACCACACAACTCCAGTGGGCGACCTTCTTTTCTCCAGGCTACCGAGCTCTCTCAGACTCTCATTATAAAACATTACTCCAAGCTCCTCACCTCCTTTATGGCCCTCTGCTGAACTTCTTTTCTCTCGCGCTAGAGAGCACAGCAGTGGAATAGGGAAATACCAGCTCCCTCATCTTCACGGCAGTGCTCTAATGCAACCTAGGGGGCTGCTGGACTTTTGTCTTATTAGAGCATTGCTGGCTTCTGTTTAACTTGCTGTTCACAAAGGACCCGAGTTCACTGACCTTTCGTATATGTCTATAATACAGTTAATATTTTTTGCATGATTGCTGTGCAAATTACTGTCTTTTGTATTGACTTGATTATTTCTTAGGTCAAAGAACCGTGGCTGTCATCTTCAGAACCTGAAAGAAGAAAAGAAGAGGAACCTAACAGTCTGGAAACAAGAAAGGAATCTTTGCGGGCCTCTTCACACAGTCTAATGGGTAAAAAGATGCATATGATGTTTTTCATATATACGTATTCAAAGAGAGCAAGAGAAGAGAGAATGACTAACCTTTAACTGACTCTTAGTTTACAACAACTTGAATCATGTCAGAGCTTTTTGCAAATTTTACAGTATGATGCCATTCTTTTCTTAAATCTCTAAAATTTAATGGAATTGCTTTCTATGAAACAGTTTTGGTTTGTTCTTGTTCAGTTTTCCACAGTTAGAGTTCTTTTACTCTTAAGAAATAACAGGAGAGGGAGGTTTTGTTTAATTTTGCAAAATGGAAGACTAAGTTACCTACTATGGAAAAAAATTAATATGAATAAATTTTTAACTGGTGTAATTGTTCAGTAGCATCACTGTTAAGAGATTGGGATGGGAATGAATTTATACTATTATAATTTTTTTCCCTTTTCCATATTCAAATAATCTGCATATAGATCCTAAAATTCATGAGCACTGTTGGAAGGAGATGGAGAATGTTAAAACACAACTTGAAGAACAACACGCTCAAGCAGTGGAGCACCTCAGGTCTTATTTCCAGCAACAGCTGAAAGAAAGTGAAGAGAGGTACACAGCAGAGATTGTGCATTTACAGGATAAGCTTCGGAGTGATGAGGTATCCTCTGACTGCACAAGGTATAATCAGTTCTTTAATGCTTACAACTTTGTACTCCGTACAGACAGAAGTGCTCCAAATAACTGCTCATGTAAAGCTATGTATTTTACTTTGAAGTTTGAGAAATTATTTATAAACACATCACTCACAGTCTTTTGTTCTTTCAAGAGATGTTGATTGCTGCCAAGAAATTACATAAACATTGTGAACAACATAGTGCAGCATTTAGAACTAAAAAATATTGTAAAATGTGTTGTATTGTACCTTTATAGTGAATAGAGGGAGTTCTGTTCATTGGAATAGTATATAAGCATCACTTCATATATATGAACATTTTAACTGTAAGTTCAAAACTTCCAACTCAGTAGGCTGCTGAAAACTTGACCACCCTTGAAGCTCGAGGCACTGTAGTTGGCTTTACGCTGTACCATATGTACTCCAGCATAGCTGTGTGGAATCGGTAGTGTTGGAGAATATATAGCAATAAAGTTTGTGGCAGAATTGAGGTCACCTTAGCAGGTTCTGGCTTTCACCAAGTCATGGGCCATAGGACAAGCTCATCAGCCTCTTCCTGGCCCTGGCCAGTATGGCCATTCCAACCTGAAAGAAGTAATGTTCCTTGGGGGGAATCCTGACAACTTCAAAGCCTGTTGTTGATGATGATTCTTTGACTAGAATCAGTGGGTGTGTTTAGGGAGTGGTGGGTGCTTTTGATTTTGATCTGTTCAGCGTCCTCTCTTGTTTGTTGCTTTTCAGTTGTTTCATTTAATGTACTCCAAATCCGTTCAGTATTTATGCATTTTTCATTTCTCTTGCTGTACTTTTATTTGAGAGAGAACTGTCAGTGTTTGTTTGTCAGCCAGTGCCTGGCTGTAAAGGGAAAACAAAGAGTCACAGTAGCAATAAGAGATGTTACTTAGGAGGGAGGAGAAGCTGTTTATATTTTTCTACAAGTTGTCGATTATTTTATACACTTACCACAGCAGTCTTTTAAAAAGGCCTAAGGACTAAGGTAAGATGAATTCTTAGAAGCTGAGACAAATGAAGATAAAAATGTTTTCCTTCAACCATTAAAACTCAAACAGCTCCTTTTCCCTTACTGTAAGAGTATCTTACAATATCTTACTTCAGTTATTTCTGTTCTCCTGTCTTACAAACAGTGTTCTTTTCATTCCTTAAAATATATTTCTGGTCTTCATTAAGTTTAACGGATGCTAAAAATATTGGGTTAGTTTTTGTAGCTAAAAATGGAAAAGATCATAAAATTATCATTTTGGACTCCCATTTCAGGATTCTTTAACTCAGATTTGAGCAAAAGAAAAGTGAAAAGCTTTTTGACCAAGTGTAGATGAAGACTGTAAATCTCACAGGCAACAGTTACTTTCTAATAAGCTGTTTTCCACCCTCTTAGCAAGCTTTTCGTTCCTTTGTGCTAGCAAATCACAGAGATTTTTCTAGTTTGATACTGTATCTTACCCTTTTGACAACATATTCTGTTAAGTCCTTTTCAGTATGATAGTGAAAGGAGAACTGCAGTTTTCATATGTGTTTTGTTTTGTCTTTTTTTTTTTTTTTTTTTTACTGCAGCATTAAATATATTTCGACATGTTGATATTTAAATATAAACTGAATCATACTGGATTTCTTACTGTTTTCATGTGTACTCCATTTCTTACTGAGTCATTTGAGTGACGGATCAAATCCTAATGATTCAAGCAGGCACTGTAGTATTCACTTTAATTTTGTAGTCACTGGGTACTACATGTTCTCAACTAGCTGTAAAACAGTTGTTTGGGTGGCGTTGGCAAAACTGATGTTAAGAAGTCTTTTATTGATGGAGTCTGATGTATGGAAGGAGATGAAATATGAAGTAAGAGTATATGAAATTAATGATGAGGGGAGAGAGATGTTGTGAAGAAAATATTTGCACTTGTTGGTCTTTGAATCTGCATGGTGCATATGCACATTCATATAGGTGCATATTTGAATGGAAGAAAAAATAATGCATACTGAAACATTTATTTTATTTTAAACCCTGCCCTCTCTGCTTCTTTTACTTTCTTAGTATATCCCCAAATTCACAAATAAAGGTAAAAGAGTCCTTCAGGAAAGTGAAGTGCGCTGAAAATCCTCATCAGCAGAGAGAAGATGCAGCATTGGAGGTACCATATAACTCAGTTGACAATTAATAACAGTGGATATAATTTAGATGCTATGGGCTATCAGATGAAATTGAAATATTGACTAACATTTGATAGTAATAAAATAATTATCTCAGTACTATGTTCTGCACTTGACTGCCCACATTAGGGAAAATAAAAAAAGAAATCTTGCAAAAAAAGACTTCTAGAAATTATAAGACATAAACTTGCTTTATTGGTCCTGTCTTTTCCATTTTAATTTTTATTTTGTATTGATTCTCTGAAACAAAATTTTTTGGATTGGACTGCTTCTCATAAAAGTGGAAAAATGTTGGTGTTCAAAGATTTCTTCAGGTTTTTTTAAAATATGGACACTTTTCTTTAAAGGCTACTCATGGAAAAAATATTTAAGTGAAATCCCAATACTTTTTAAGTATAGACTGCACAATTTAGAAGAAACTGTGGAAAAAAACAGTCCCAAAGATCTTAGAAACCAAATGCAAATGGAAGAGACTCCATACATTCCTTCTCTAGTATTGCTTTAAACCTTGCTCAGAAATTCTCCACTTTGAGATATAGTGATGTTGTTTTCTGCTGTGATTTCTCCCTTGATTTCTCTGCATTTTGATAGTTCAAATAGTGCTAGAAAATCAGTTCTTTCAAACTCAACTTCTAAAATTATTTTGGCACAGAAATGTGTGTGTGGGGGGGGGAGGGGGGATCCTTTACCCTTTCTTTTATTTTGTGGTACAAAATTCTGTTGTTTCTATGAAATAGGGATGAGCTGATTGAGGGAAAAATAATCTCTTGAAGCATTTAAAATCATGAAATAAAAATGCAAATACACAATTTGAGATTTCCTGTTTGTTTTTTTGTTTTTTTACAGCTCGCTAATGAAATTGAAATGAAAAATGATCAGGATGTTGTACAATTGCTAGAAAAACAGTACCAGGAAAGATTAGAAGAAGAAATAGCAAAGGTATTGCTTTTATTTTGTTACTTCAAAATATGCTTTAAAATACTGGCACTTTTATTTATTGTTCCTGATAGTTGACAGAGTTGGAATATTGTATGCTAAATTCAGTTTTTCCTTTTTTTAATCAAAGATTTGATTCCTTCTGATTCTGAATATGAAAGTCTTTTTAATAAGCTTTCTGAAACATTTTGGTTGTGTGGGTCTTTTGGGATTTTTGGTTTGTTTCTTTGTATGTGTTTGTTTGTTCTTTACTATGGAATTCATTCACTGTGTTCAGTGTGTCCAACAACCCTATTGTTTGGTTTCATGGCTTTTCATTTGTACCCAGCCATCCTTCGACGGGTGCCCTGTTCCTACCACATAATATATGTTCATGTGCAGGGTGGTGTTTTCTTTTAAAACTCCAACGAATACAGATGACACGCAGCCGTTCTCATTACTTTTATTTATTTAGAAAATCCCAAGGCTTAGGGAGTGGGTTTCTTGCTACTTTCAGGCTTCACAGCTGGTCAATTCAAAATATGTTAACAGTTTCACATATTTTCTGATCATATTTAGTTGTGCATTTTAGTGTTTGGTGTAAAATGCATAGTTTTTATTGGATCTAGTGACTTTCCTTAGGCTTTATAGATAAAAGTATATTAAATCGTTGTGGATTTACTCATTATTTGATTCCCAAAGGCATTTTCACTTCCTTTTGGAATGAATTATCTCTGCTTTTTATGCATTTATGCCAGTGTGATGACATAAAAACAAAATAATTAAATTAGTATTAATTAAAAACTGGTGAAAAGTAAGAGAATGGTTCTTCAAAAGGTTTGTGATCAGAGTTCAGAAAAATGTTGTAGATGATGACATTAATTTAATCAATCCAAATTTCTAGAGTAAAAGTTTCATCTATCTCATTTGCTATCCTAAATTAGCAAAGAGGTGCTTACGTGATAGAAAATGGGTTATTTGTATTAAATGGAGATGCTTAGCAATGAAAAACTTACTAATGTGATGTAACTGAAACTGCAACTTTATAGTACTTGTAGAAGTTTCCTTCTGGTCAAGTAAATACTTGTGCTGAGTATCAAGCATAAGGCTCTGCTGCCCAAAATCAGTGTCAGCGGAATATTTATGGATGATGCTTGGATGGATAGAGAAAGCTTAGAATGGCTGCATTTCTCTGACTCACCTTATAGATTCTAGACTATTTTATATTATGGATGTATTATAATATCTGTATTCTTTTACCTTTGTATTTGCTTCTATTTAAGAAATAATAAAATCATAGATCAGAACTTTTAGTACTTGTATTTATATTATTGATGGTAAACAGGGAGATGTCTTCTGCGGAAAGAGATACTGTGAAGTATAAATTAATGCATATTTTTCTTATTTCTTCAGGTAATTGTGTCAATGAGTGTAGCATTTGCCAAACAGAGTGAATTATCAAGAATTGCGAGACAGAAGAAAGAAGAAACACAAGCACAAATTGTGCATCAACAGGGAATGCATTCTGAAATGAAAAGGGAACGTAGAATAGAAGAGGTTGATGGCCCTCTCAAGAAAGAAACAGAAAAATGCGAACATGAAGAACTGAAATCACTTTGCAAGGAACTCAGTGAAGAGTCTGGTGAGATAGGCTTGCTTAGAGAACAGCTTCATTCTAACACCAAGTCTGATTATGTGTTGGGACAGACCACACATGAATCAGTGACTGCTGAAGGGCTTTTCTCCCATATCCAAGGGCATATGGCAGAAGAAACATTGGTGAGTTTAAAAAAAGATAGGTGAAGTATAATAATATATTTGAATAACATATTTGAATATAGTTCCATTTCAATGTGAAGGCACCAAAGAAAGAAATTAAGATTCAAATTGGAATGTTTTCTTTTGCCTTTAAAAGGGATGACAACTTTAGGTCTCAAATTATCTACCTTTGTTTCAATAATCTACCACATTATGATAGCATTCTGCTATGCTGTGAGGAAGGGAATTCCCACTGACTGTGGGAAAACAGGTTCTTCTATTTTTTGTTAAAACTGTATTGCAAGCAGTAAATGATATAAAGACCTTTTAAGCTGTTGTTTTCTACTGCCTGTGCATGGAATAGATTAAAGATCGTGTTTTGAAGAGTTAGAGTCCCTTGTGATAAAGAATATAATCTGAAAACAAAAATTATGAAAGTAATATGTAAATATTACTGAATCTCATGTTAAGCATTTCAGAAATATGAGTTGAAGGAAAAGATCTATAATAAATATGTTAAAAGTAGCCTCTTATTTAATCCTGGTG
This sequence comes from Tetrao urogallus, assembly GCF_951394365.1. Classification (NCBI taxonomy): domain Eukaryota; kingdom Metazoa; phylum Chordata; class Aves; order Galliformes; family Phasianidae; genus Tetrao; species Tetrao urogallus. The sequence continues at coordinate 29,389,641 of NC_136820.1, read as the reverse complement.
TACTTTTGCTCTTTATTGAATTTGGCACCAGCTAGAGCAAAAACTTACTCTTTCAAATTTGTGTAACAGTTAAATATTTGACTCCTGTATTATCTTGATAGTGAATATGTCGGGAATTATAATGTTCCTGATTTGTATGATGCTATTCTCTCAAACTTCTGTTGCAGTACACACACACGCTCTCACTCACTCACTCCCTCACAAACGTATATGTCTGCCACGTCAGCTAAAAAGCTTTTTGAAAAGCTTTTTTTAAATGGAGAATGCAGGCTTTCCAAGAAACAGGCAAGAAGTTAATGCCTTAGCAATATCTATTTTAATTTGTGAAAGTATTTTCTAAAATGTATTTAAAATCTTTCCTAGTATCTGTCTTTGGACATGCAATGTTAAAATAATTAATAATATTTCAGTGCAACAATGTGATGGCAGCGTCAGACATGGAAACATCAAGTCAGCTGTTGATATATGAGGAACGCTTGGAAGATATGCGTCAGGAACTGGTCCGGCAGTATCAGGAGCATCAGCAAGCAACAGAATTACTGAGACAAGGCCATATGCAGCAAATGGAACGTCAGAAGGAAAATCAAGAGCAACTTTTAGCAGAGCTTGAGAGTCTTAAAGTGCAATTAGCCGAGGTAATGTGGTACCTGACACAATGAACTAACAATGGTTTAGCCAACCAACCTCACCGCTCAGGTTTATTTAATACTTACGTATCTATTCACACACATCTTTAATGTAGGCATGCACACACGTACATGTCTGTGCTTATGTATACACACATACACATATATGCCACATTCCAATTACGTGGCCCTGTGCAGGATGCAGGTTAGCAAGCACATCAACGGAGCCCCCAGTCACAGCTGGAAATACTACTGAATGCTGTAGTTTTTCTCATATCCACTTGAAGTTGTAACTTCAACATATCTGCATCTTCCTGCAGAGCTCTCTTCCCCACCACCCATTTTCCTTTTTCCTTCTTTTGGCATTAGTGTAATTGTTTTGAGGGCTGTGAAACACAAACCTGGTTGTTTAGGAGAACACGGACTTTCAGTAGTGACTTTGGCTAGTCTGGTTTCTAGCTAATGTGTCATGCTCCTTCCATCACTTTTTTTTTTCCTTTTCCCCTAGTCAGCTCAATTTTATAGAACAGAGGTTTGTTCACTGTTTTTCTGCAGCATCACCTGCTGCTTCTTTAATAAAAAAAATTTGTTTTGCTTGAATGGAGCAAGGCTTTGGAAGCTGGCAGGAATTTCTAAGCATATTTGTGTGCCAACAAATGCCAAAGACATCCTGGATGGGGAAGTCATTTCAAGTAGGACAAAGTGCTTTGGCAATCTTTTTTTTTTTTTTATCATAAACAATGAAGTTCTTATGGATTATGTTAGAATGAAATGAAATCAGTGTGATTTGGTGGGAAACACTGCTGCATTTCTTTGCCTTTGAATACTGTATCTAATTCAAAGTCTACAGCAGATATGGTAATGGAACTCATTAAGCTCATTAATTTATCTTAGTAATTGAGTCTTCAAAAAAAAAAACATCACTTACAGACTTGTCTTCAAATCCTTGAAGATTGACAAATTGAAAGGCCAAATAAGCCTGAATTCAGAAGAATTTTTCTTGCTCTAATTTATTTCCAAAACTGTAATGTTACATATGGAAATAATAATCCGTGTATTCTAAAATTCTTTAATTTCACTGTGGAGTGAAACTTTGTTTCCTTCAGATTTTACCCAAACTGTTCTGCTTAATTTTGGGATCAAGGAGCTTGGGAAACTAGAGTGCAAGTCACTCGTATTCTGGTTATCTGGTTCTTGTACAGTGACAGTTATCAGTTCTTCTCACCTACTTTATAGATGTTTTTGTATCATTTATCCTGGTAATATTTCCTTTTAATATATATACACATTAGCCTTTATCTCTGTGCTGATTTGCAGCTGCATCATTTGTCTGGGGTAGTAAACTGAAGGAAAATATTACAACTTGTGCTGTTAGCTTTTCTCTGTTTTTTTTTTGTGTGTGTCAAAGATGTTTACATGCATAAGAACTGCACTGGAATTTATACATCACTTTTAAGCCTTGAACACTTCCAGCAATTCTAAAAAAACATGTGTAGGCTTTTTAAAAGAACTTATTTTCATGTTTTTTTCTCTGTTGTTCAGTGTATGTACGATGGCACGTGACATTTAGATGTTAAACTTCCAGTTTACATTGTGACCACCTTATTTCATAAAGAGCACAGAAATTGTAGGAAAATCTTAAATAAGCTATAAGATACCGAAAGTACTATTGGCTGAGTTTAGTTCTAGAAAGCTTTCAGCCTCCTTGTAGCCATTTAAAGAAATTGACTGAATTTTCACTGTGCAAAATATGTAAAAAATTAGAAGTGACAGGACTCCCTGGTACTCAGAAGCTTAAAAACTAATCTGTGCCACTTCTTTCTTAGCGCGTCTCAATGGAGAATGACAACCTGGCTGCAGAAAGAGAGAGAATGCTTTTGGAAGAACTGAAATCGTTGAGACAACATCCTGTTCCTGGAAAAGAGAGGCTCTTCCATGAGCTACAGAACAGCAGCACGCAAACAGAGGTGAGTGTGGACTTTGGCTTTGTTGGCAGCTGTGACAAATAAAACTAATAAGATTTGCTTTTACTGCAACTGTTTTTGATGTAATATAGTTTCCTAAAAAATATAGGGTACTTCTTGAATGGAGCAAGTTTAAGAACTGTTAGAGTTTAAGGTACTGGTAGACATAGTTTCTACTTCAGGGCAGCAGAAGCAAGTTTAGCAGCTTGTAGGTGGGGATTAATATAGCTGTTTGCTCAGGTAAGTTCATATTCATATTGCTATAGCAACAACAACTGAAAGCACAAGGGCTGTTTAATCAGCATAACAAAGTGCTTTCTAATACACCCTGCCTTGGACTTCCTGTTTTGTTTTCATTTGTTTTAGTTTAACTTTTTCTGCCTGGGAAAAGTGTTTCTTGATTTGTGCTTTCATGCAAAAATTATTAATGGCACACAGCTGATTTCAGGTGTAAATTTCATATTTTACTGCTTCTTGGAAGAATATGTGTTTTCTGGCATGACAGGATTTCTCTCTATTTTGTCTTCTCTCCCTCTGCAAAAACTTGCTCAGAATGAAAATGAAAACCAAAATGATGTGAGAGAGGAAATCTCTAAGGATGAAGATGAAGAAAGAAAGCCGGATGAAGTATCTTCAGCTCTGCTTTCTAAAGAAAGGTGCTTAGAACTGTTAATTAAGAAAATACTCCTTAAAAAAAAGAAAATCTTGCTCTGAAGTTAATGATATTTATAAGCTTTATTGTGATGGAAGTTCATGATAACGGTACTTTTTGATTTTAAATAAGTATATTTCTAAGTTTACAGACTTAAGATGAAACAAAATTTTGTTTTATAAAGCCTGGTTTTCTAATGCATTGAGAATTAATCAAATTTTAGTTTTACTATGTCTTTCCTGTATAGAATAATAATTTCTGCGGAAGTGTATACATAACACATTGTATTTTATATATATAAAATTCATATTAATTATGCAATTATTGTATATGATAATACATTTTGCGTATTCTGTAACTTCTGTAATCTACGTAGATGAGCAATCTATAGTTGTCATCTTGAAAAAAGAGTAAGTTTTAAATGAATACCAGGCAAAGGTGAATCTCTGACCACTTTAAAAGAAAATCTAGAAAAAATCTAAGAATATAAGTATAAAAAATATAAGTGATGGAAGTACATATCTTTATTTTTAAAAAACCGTCTTTTAACACAAATGTGCTTTTTAATGTTTGTGTATATTATCTGTTTTTCAGTCCTAAAGAAATCTTTATTTTATTGATTCCATTCTAATTTTTCCTAGTTGCAATGGTTTGTAAAGGGATAACACTTCCATTGAAAACAGAGGAAAATGAAATGTCTGATTAATTTCTGTCTGGCAGGCATGTTTATCAGAAGGCTAATGAGAAACTCATGAAGATTCTTTTGGAAGTTGTTAAGACGACTGTGGCCATGGAAGAAACAATTGGTCGCCATGTTCTTGTGTTACTGGATAGGTCTGGGAAAGTCCAGCCTTCCAAACCAGCTGGGTGGGACACAGAGGCAGAGGATTCTGTAAAACCTACTATCCGTGTGGGATATGAAAAAGGTACTTACTGGATGATTTTCTGTTTCATAACAATTTGCGTTTGCTGTTCTTTGATTTTTTTTTGAGTATGACCCAGACGCTTATGACTCATATCCAGTGTCCTTTTGCAAAGCCTGCAACAGAATGGGAAAGTGATTGAGATGTAGAAAAATAAATATGTTCCTGTTGAGGAAGGCAAAGAATAAGAGAATGAAAAGTAGCTTCATGTATCTTTTACCAACATGACACCTTCTTCTCTATGCATGTGGGAATGGGAGCTAGTTTCAAAGGCTGTATCTCTGCTAATACAGGTAGCGTATAGAGAGCATCTGGCATGGGATGCCTGTATTTAAGCTTGTGCACTTCCTTAGCCTCCTATAAATACGTTGGTGGCATGCAAACAGCCTTTTGGAAACAGTTCTGGGAACTTTCTGACTGCCAAGCCTTGCCCATCATCTGTTTGGAATAGTGCTGGTTGGCAGGAGCCTATAGGAGCATTTGTTTGCTTATTAGTAACTAAGAACTTTCCCAGATTCGCTCCCAGGTTTCCCAGAACTGCTTAGTTTGCTGTGATTATAGTAAGATATTGTCTGTTTATTTCTCTTTTGGGCAAGAATAAGAACTCTGTTGTACTGTCGTTTAGGTACCCATGATAAAAGGAGCCAGTATAAGGATGCATGTATTCATCCTGGGTCTTAGGGATCTGCAATGTGCAGCAGATCAGTTCAGGGGAAAACACATGATATATCTGGTTTTGTTTGGAAGTTTAACTAGTGTGAATGCAAAAGAACCTGTAAGGCAAATACTATATTTCATTATTAAGAAAACGTGCTACAGAGTAATAATACAAATGGTAAATAAAGACAAACTTTATCTCTTTCATTCAGAGGATAGATTATTAAATATTACTAATTCCTTTTACCTGTAAATGTAGGTCACATTAAGCTTGGAGGCAAGTTAAGAAAGGATGTATGACTTGAAGCACAGTGGCATCTCTTTCAGTTGATGTCTCTAACAGTTATCTGCAGTGAAATGTGTATAGCTGCTATCTAAGGATTCTTGAACTTTTTAAGTTAAAAGCATTTTTACTTCTATAGTACTGTTGTAATCCTCATAACTTCTATTTTCTATTTGCTGTATTTAATTGTGAGGAAAATTAACATACTTTTTGAAAACCCAGATTTTTGAGGCTCTGCCTTTTTTTTCCCCACATTTTGGATTGGGCAACTAAGCTTCTGTCCTAAATTTTTGGTACTTGCCCAAGTACTAGAATTGAAAGAATCACTTTATTCAAAAGTGAGTGCATTTCCATTTTACTTTGGAATGGGAAATGAAGTGGGTATAGTTTGCTTATGTTGAAACAATTTATAGTATCTTCAGCCATAGCCAGCTGCCTGTCTTCCACACTGTCTCTTAGCCAAATAATAGCAATAACAATGGCCAAGGTCAAAGTTTATCACTTCCTACTGTAATACAAGGTGGTCTTTAAATTTATATGAATTGCATTTTAGACTTCAACTTTTTGTATGGAAAATAACAGTTTATAAATTTTTTTTGTATTCTTTGTGCTCTCATTGTGTAGTGTAACAAGCATTGGGATTTTCACACTTACTTTGCTCAAAGAAATAGATATGTGTTCCAGTTATGAAATAAGTGATTAGAGGTCATCACAGTTCTATTTGTTGAGTTGTTATCTGGTGTATTCACTGATGCTATTTCCTAGTTATATCATGCCTATTAGAGCACTTTCTGCTGTTTTCTCCCACATTCTCATTTGCTGTGAATATTGCTCCCTGTTTTCAGAGGAAAGTATGTAACTCTGTACAAAGGGCTGACACGTCATTACTGCCCTTTGCTCTGCACACTCATGCACACTGCACACTATGTGCTTTCGCTTTTTGCCTGCTCCTCCACAGCAATGTGTATACTTGTCACAAATTGTTGTCAGTAACATTTCTTAGTAGGGATTGTTTGTATTACATACACGTGGGAGAACACAGAAGACTACCTTTCTTTGATATATTGGGTGGGCAGAATATAATACTGTGCCTTCATAATACTGTTATCTAAATGCACTACAGACCCTGTTCTTTTGAAGATTTCTGATGAAAGTGTACTTTCTTAAACAAAAGGGAAATGTATTCAATTCCACTGGCAATGAAGGTCTACTTCATCATTGTCAATACTCTTATGTTTGCTATTAATGGGTTTTAAAACTGCACCTAAGGATTCACTGTTATTTTTACAGAACAATTTGTCCGTTATTGTGGTTCCCCCTTAGCACAGAGCTGCACTGGGCTATCAGCTGTCTACATACCTGTTGTGTATTACAATATCTTTTTAATGATCAGAAATAATGATGCAGAAGTGAAAAAAAAAAAGCAAAAAAAACCCCAAAGAGTAAGGATTAAAGGAGACTCAAATCAGCAGTGGTTGTAATGAGTGAATGTAGAGTGTGTAACTGACTTCTGATGTAGTATTTGCAGTTTATTTTTTTCTCTCTCTTTCAAAACATCTCAACAGCATTCTTCCTGTGCTTGTAGTTCTGCCAGTCAGCTCAGATAACCCTTCTAGTTACTTTGCTGTTTCATCAGCTGAAGTATTCAATTCTACTTTAAATAGAAGTATTCTGCTTGTGCTCTCAGGGCTCATGCTGCTCATTTTCAATACTCCCACAGAATGGCCGAAAAGAACATGATCTCTTAAGAAAATGTACCTTTGTTTTCTGGAAGATAGAAGTAGATAGATTCTATCTGTGCATTTTAAGCTCTGCATGTTTTTGTATTTACTACAACATGCTAAACAAACTTCCTTTTAAACTGCTTAGGAAATTTGTAGGAATAAAATTTTGATAATAAAATAGAAAAAAATAATGCATTCACTAAAGTAAATCATTTCTGACCTTCTGAGCATAATCCATTTTATTGACAAGCAAAGTTCAGGTTGCTGTTTCTGCTGAGTTGTTTCAGCATTTTAGGAGCTGGATCATTAAGGTCACGCGCTTATAATTGTTAACTTCACTTCCACAGCATATAGAAGTTTAGTTGAGACCTCGGCTGAACTATTGGCTAACACAGGAATTCATTTCTAGAATTGAGAGTAAAGTTCCAAGTTCAGCCATAAAACATACCATTTGAAGTTAACAGCATTTGTGCAAAGTAATTGGGTGAGTTTGGAGGCTGGAGCCAGAAATCACCATGAAAGAGCCCCTTTTGTGCTCTACGTGGGGCAGAGGGACTGTCTCCTGTGTGGTTGTGGCATCCCTTGAGCATTAAACCCTGTGATGTACTTCCTGAGCTCCTTCTTCCCTGTGTATGAGGAAAAAAGTAGTGAGTGGTTATATTCACTGAACTGTACTGAATTTTTTGTTGGTTTTCAGCTTGTAACCCCTAAACATAATTCCTTGTGGAAGTGTGGGAGTAAACTGAGACCTTAGGTCCAAGTAACACAAAATATATCTCAAATGAAATAGATACTGCTTCATAAATGTCAGTTGTGAGCTTATAAACAATATCTGTATCTGAAACTTCTGAGTAAACACTGTATCTTATGGTTTTGTGGACCATGACATCTGACATGCTGAACTACAACCTTCATGACAAAGGAAAAACTATAAATCTTTTTCATTGCAGTGAGTGAGTTTACACTAGGAAAAGACATGTTTGCTTTTGAGGGTTGTATTCTATTCATTATTTTGTATCAAGGAAAAATAGGATTTGGGGAAGGAGAATTTAGTTTTAATACTCAGAGCAGAGATTATGTTGGTCACCATTATGAGGATTAGTACAAATTGGGGTTAGGTATTCAACTGCCATGAGGAGTTAATTAGATTTAACAGTGTTTCTATTTCTTACAACTACTGAAAATCTTCTGGAGATGTTGTGTCATAAAGGAACTGGGATTGTTTAATCTGGAGAGGAGGAGGCTCAGGGGAGACCTTATCACTCTCTACAACTTCTGAAAGGAGGTTGTAGCAAGGTGGAGGTCAGCGTCTTACATAATTTTGCCTCAGGCTACATATTTCTGTTTTTCTGTATTTTCTATAGTGTTCATTTTTCTATTTGATTTACACTCATCATTGCACAATTCAGATGTACCTATCAACCAAGCAATTCACTAAAATGTAAGAGTTATAGAAGATGAATTTTAGACCGAGATTCACTTATCATTGCCAACTTCACTCACGTTTGTGACTAGATTGAAATTTGTGTCTGTCTTTAAAGACGGTATTTTTTCTAGATAGGAAAATTGAAATTTGAAAGAATTTTTAAAAAGATTTTAAAAAAAAGTCCATGGGCATTGACTTATCTCATCAGGAATAGTTACCTACTGTTGGGATGTACTACTGTAGTGTTTCATACTGAATTTGAGATTTTAAAACAGGAGAGTGCTTTCACTTGTCTTGCTTAAATAAATTCTAAATTAAGCTAATTTAGTATTTTCTAGGTGGATTACTGTCAGTTTAATAACACAAGCAAACTCTGTGCCTCCTGCTTTCAACCAAAGTGGATAAATGCTTTTAAGCCAATTCAGACCTCAGGAAGACTGAGAGTAGCAAGATATCATGTTGCCCATCAGTAGGAGCAGTTACCATACTTGGCTTGTTCAGCTACTCATTTTAATCAATTTTCAAGTTACTGATAACAATGCTGAATGCTGATGTTCTGTATTCTAGTCTTTATCCTGAGAAGTTGTCTGAATTATATGTGTGTCATGCCCTCTACTCTCTCAGGTCTGTGTTTTTGCGTCAGTAACGGGAGCAGTCATGTTTTAAAGGATGCTAATGTAGCTGGGCACTAAGGAAAAGAATGACTGATGGTCAGAGTGTTTTTGTTTTGTTTTGTTTTGTTTATATTTTATAAGACAGTTTTGTAGTCATTACCTCAATTTGTTCCAAAGAGTAAAGAATCCAAAGCATACTCAAAGTATGTCTAAAAGATCCTGTTAATATCTCCTTTTCTCTCTCTTTCTCCAGCTCATTTTTAGCTAACACATTGAGTTTTGTTTATGTAAATTTTATTAAGTATTATTAAGATATTTCCCTTTCTGTCTTTGTGATCAAGACAAAATATTTTTATCGTGCTCTGATTGGTGTTTCTAACCATGTCTCATAGTTTTCATGTATTGAAGTCCTAAGAGTCTACATCAATACTGATGTTTTTCCAGAGTCCTGTTCCTCCTACCATGGCAGCAATATGGGAGATGATGATATCAGCATGTGGTCAGGAGCTGCAGAGGAAGGACTGCTGAGCCAACATCTTGCAGAAAGTGGAGTGGAATTAGACCCTGAAAATGAAGAACTGGTTCTGAATATTAGTTCTCGACTGCAAGCGGCTGTTGAAAAACTTCTGGAAGCTATCAGTGAAACTTCCAATCAGGTAGTGTGTGATCTAATAGTAATGTGTTTTGAATTTTGTGTGTTAATGTTTTTGTTTTGTACTCTTTATTTTTCTCATGAATGTTTTTTTTTTTAATGTGCCTAAAATCTATATACTCATTTTCAAAGCTGACGCAATGCTTCAGGTGCCTATTCCAGAAATTCTGCTTCAGCATTACTTCACTGATGAATTTAGATTCACACTGGGAGTTGGGTATGGACTACAAAGGATGCCTGAATTTAGGCGTGTTTATCCATCTGGAGTGGTCTTTCATTCCTCATGGTCATTTCACATTTTGCTGCGATCCAGAGATGAGACAGGAGGTGTCAGAGCACATCTAGCAGACCCATTTGGAGGGAGAGGTATGAAGGGAACTGTGCCTGGTTCACTTGATATTTTGGTCAATTAATTCATCAAAAAGATGGAGCTCTCTGACTGCCACTTCTGACTATGATTTTAACCTGGCGGGTTAAACACATGCCTTTCTTGCTATCAGGAAAGGAGTCTGCACTCCAGTTTTCTAGTGTGTGTTTGAGACATGTGGCTCATGGATAGCTTCCAAAGAGGCAGCATATGGATATTGCTTTCTTCTTTGCTGTAGGGGTATTTGCATAGTAGGATTTTAGTTTCTCTCTGGAGTATGTCTCTGTTAATTGAAGTTTGAAGGTATACTGAGAAAATACTTGGTATCTCACAGTCTGTTCTTAGGTCAGTGTCATTTGAAAAACTCAGTCTTTAAATTCAGTTCTTTACCAGAATTCAAAGGCTGTAATGTGCTTTGTGCTACAGACCCATATGTGAGTTAACAGGCGATGCAGACAAACAACTTCAAAGTGTTGCAGTAATTAAGAATTAATGCTGCAACTATAGAAGTATGATCAATTCTCTATTACAGTTGGTGTTTCTTGTAAATATATTGCTGCTGTTTAAACACAGTAGTTCTGTACATAAATGATTTTATTTTTGTGACTGATGTTTTTAAAGTACTTTTTATGATACCTGTGAAAATAATCAATATATTCTAAGCAGCTTATTTTTGTTTATTCTCTATCGATCAGAAAGATTTATTTTACCTTCACAACTTTGTAGCTGAGACTTTGCCAGTATCTGTTGCCATTGTCTTGTTGTACTGTTACTGAGTTACACACAATTCCTGTATATACTGAGAGTTTGTATATTACATCTTTAAGTTACTTCGTGAAATACTGCAGGATGGAAAAAGTAGCCTAAATCAATCACAGAGAGAAAAGATTTTTAACCTTTCCTCTTAATAATTTGTGTTGTGCATATAAACCACTACGCATTTCATAAAACAAACTTTAAAGAGTGAGAGAAACCTGGCAACATCTTCAAAGTGACTGCTTGAGACCTGTCTAAACACACATTTCAGACTGAAGTGCAGTTTGAATCCTTTCAGACAAGACGCGGAGTGGGTGTGTTGTAATTCAGATTCCACCTGCTGGTGTTATATACAGGTAAATAAATCAGGCCCCTCCCCTGTTCTTCGGCTGGGAGATACTAACAGAAAGTCTTGAAACAAGCAGAGTCTGAGAAAGCTTTTCCTGTTCAATTAACTTGAAGAACAGGAATGAAGGCGAACAACAACATCTCTGTATTTCTCTTTCATTGGCCGTAGGGGAGGTGGAAAATCATTTTTAGTTTCTGTTCTGCTACCGTGCTTGTCTGCTGAAATGTACCTGCTCAGGTAAAACAAAATCGTGCTTCCCTGCTGTGGAAATTACCTGCCAGCTGCCACTGGAAGATTTGTGTTGCTTTTTCATGTGAAACTTCTCCAAGGAGGATTTTTAGGAGTGACCATATGAAGTTTTCATGCATCTCCCCCTTGGATTTCTGCTCTCCTCAGTTACTCTTCTGACCCTGGGGATTCTCAGTTGGTTTGTCGCTGACAGCACTGATGCATATTCTCAGACTGCTAAATGTATGTGTTCTGTTACAAATTTCTCTTAGCAATTTCTAAAGGCAGTTTAGCTAGTGCAAAATACCGATGTGGCAGTTAAGAAGACAGTGACAGCAGCTTTTGGAAATGGATTCTTACCGCACGTACTGGGCAGCTAATCTGTTGAATCCTCTGTGGACAGAAGGCCAAGAAGAAGACATTTATGAGGTTGAATCTCGTGTGCCTTTGCCATATCCTTTTCCTTTCACTGAACACTTGGATGAGAATAATTCCGTAGTTGTAAATACTGCAATTTTTCACTTCAAACACACAAAAAAAGGGCATATTTTAAAAGTTGTTTCTAAAATTTCCTTGCCTACACCACCTTACTCAGTAAGTATATATATATATGTATTTTTAATATCTAAATCTGCTTAAATAGAAAAGAATGAATGCAGTGAAAAATGCTGTAAACTTGCTATGTATTGCTAGTGAGCATTTTTCGTAGACAGTTTTAAATGAACTCTGAAACAGCTTTGGTTATAATTTTTTTTTTCCAACAAAAGGAATTTAGCAGACATGGATGTTTACTAACTTGTATAGAGTTAAAATCTTTTTTAAAAGTATGTCAATTATACTTACTACATTTTTTTTCTCTATGAATTATTTATGAAGGGGAGGGAGGGCACTGCAATCAGTTAAACTTCTTTTGTAGCTCTCATGCAGTGAGTAGTACCATTAACTAGCACAAGCTTGCTGATGGCTTCTAATGATCCCATGAGAGAGTTTTTGTACTTGAAAAATAGTGCTCATGTTTCTGTTTCTTTTTGAGTTTTTTTTTAGTATTATCTGGAATATTACCTTGACTTGTAATTACTGAAAAGAGCTGGTGAACAATTTTTGAGTTTTACCTAGTGCTGCATTACTGTGCATGTGATGCATTTCAGTAAGCCTTTTTTGTTGTTTTCTCCATGCAGTAAACTTGTTGTGTACTTTTCTTTTACTCAGAAGGGGCTCTGAATTTAAAATGCAGAACTTCAAAATGTAATAGAGTAAGAAGGCTCTACAATTTTTAAAATATTTTAACCCAATGCAAAAATTCAACTGCATCTGTTCCATTTTTAAACTCTTGTCAGAGTGCTCCTATTCAAGGTAATGACGTCCATCCATAAAGGAATGCTCCAGAAATTAAATTAAGTCTTTGGATTCACTGTATTACAAGAGAGAATTAATGCAGAAAAGAATGTACTCAGACATTCTTTTCAATGTTGTTTCAGTTTCAGTTTATTTATAAGTGGATAATTTTGTGTGTAACATTTTGTAAAATATTCCTAACCTGTTTTTGTCTGGGATTTTAAAGCAAGCTAATTGTGACCTGAGGTGAAGATGGTCAGAAAGCCATTATTTTTAAAGAAATTTGAGAGATATTTGTTCAATATAAACTTAGCAAAGCCAAAAAAGTTACTGTCTTACAAATATTTGCCTGTTATCCATAATATTAAAGGGGAAAAAATGGGAGAGAAGCAGGAAATATGCGTTACTTCCTTTTCTGAAGTTAACATGTTGTCTTAGTTTGAGTACTGGACACACCAAGAACTCATGCCCCATTCAGATCGGTCAGTTTGTATTTCAGTCCTTCCAAACCTGGATGTAGACTGTATATGTTAATAGTTGAGAAGTATAGGTCTTCTTGGTAATTGGCCCATTTGTTATTACATATTTTGTGTAATTAGTAGTTCATTATCTTGGTGTCTTCTTTCATCTTTGTGTTTAGAGGAGAAAGAAATGGAAAACTTAGGTCAGTTTATATCAAAACTTCTGCTAGTTTTATGCACTATGTTTAGCTATTCTAAGCATATGGTGCATGATAGCTTACTCACATGTATATTTACTCGTGTAAAGAAAGGTGAATCTAGAGTAAACTCATAAACCTGAAATTACCGGAACAAAAGACTCGTATCTAGCCAGGTAGCTCATTCAGTTCAGCATGCTGAGAACTGTTTGTTTGCATATGCTTTTATACAGAATGTCTTCCTGTTCTTGTCTGTGAATATGTGCTGATCTTATCCAATGTCCACTGAAATTATGTAGGAATTCTCATCACACTGTTAAGCCACTATTAATGAAATATGAGAGAGAGAACAGTTATTTATTACAAGATATTTAATTTATCTAATCTCTATGGTTTTCCCCTCTGGTAGCTTGAACATGCCAAAATTACCCAGACAGAACTCATGCGAGAATCCTTCAAAAAGCAAGAAGAGGCCACAGAGTTTATCAGGTATCAGGAAGAGCTGCAAGAACGTCTCAGTGAAGAAACTAAAGCCAGAGAGCAGTTGGCTTTGGAGCTTAGTAAAGCTGAAGGTGAGTTTTTAATCTTTGCACTGACTAATCTATTAACTGGGTAAAGAAACTTCAAATTAGATTAGTTTCTTAATGAACTTCAGAATCCTACCGCTGTGTAATTCTGTTCAGCAATTTTTTAATTACTTTCCATTAAAAATAATAGTTTGGATATGTGTTGTTATTCTCAAAATTAATTTATTTTGTTCTGTGCAATCAAACTGAAGTATTAGCAACTTAGAGTCATAGAACATAACAATTCGTGTCGGAAGCCTGCTCAAAGCAGGGTCAGCTAAAGCAGATTTCCCAGAGCTGGCCTATTCTAGTGTTTCATCACCCTCAAGGTGGGGATAGGGAAGGAAAAAAATTAATCTTACATTTAAATATAGTTTCTTGAATTCCATTTTGTGCCTTCTGCCTCTTGACTTTAACTTAGATCCACAAAACAGAGATAAAAACATGGAAACTTCAGGCTGAATTTGGTGATACAGTGATTATGTATTTCTACTTAACTTTGTTTGATGTGATGTTTGTAAGCATATTTGCAGCCACATCAAGAAGCAATTAAAAATATTAATGTTCCAGAGTGTTACAACCAAGGAAATCTAACATCTTTTTTGACATCAGAAAAAAATATAAACAGATCTAAAGGTTTTAATACCTTTTTTTTGTAGTCAAAAGGCCTTATTGTCAAAGCAGCCTTACTGCTTCAGTAGTTGAATGTTTTGTTTCCATCTAGCATCTCTATTATTATCTTTATATAGCAATTGGTAACTGACATTGGGAAAAGTTGCAAAAAACATCTATCCTGTATGTGAGATCCCCATAGTAATTAGAAAAATAATACATTAGTTCAGCAGACTTCTCTGTTTCAGAGTGGGAGCAAGTAGTTTCATAGCTAAATTTTATTGCTAGAGAATGCCACCTTGCCAGCTTTCCTCTTCTTTTTAATTAGATAATCCAAGACGAGTTCACATGCTATTAATAGTTGTGACACACATAACTGGAAAAGAAATGTAGGTTTCTAAGCCATGTCTCTAAAATCAGGGACTGTTAGTAGCTTTATAACTCCTTCAACCTTTCTTTGGTAGGCTTCAGAAATCAATGCACCGTTTTGTCTGCTGATATAACAAAACAGAAATGCCATACAACTCTTTTTTTTTTTTTTCCTGCTCATTGAACTGAGCTGTAAGCATAGTCTTACAAAGCCAAACTACATTCTCTTATCAAATTCCTTAGATAGGCATGCAAAACAATGTCCAAGTTGAATATGTATCTGATGGTACTCTGTCTTCTCTTGATATAAATTTTGTCGTTTCTGATCATTTCTTTCTTATCACAAAAGCTGCTACAGCAGAGATGTTTTCAAAGCTCTGGTGTTTTAGTGGCATCAGGTATAACTTACCTAACAAATGTGATGGAAAAGCTAACACCAATCAGTTTGTTCACTGACACTGAGAACGCTGACAACTTAAATTACATCTCTCTAAAAAAAAATACTAATAAACACAGGTGATCTCTTACCATCATATAAGACTTTTTTGTACCTTTTTGATTAGCATAAGCACTGTTTAAACTCTGGATGCCCTCTCAGTCTCCAATCTGCTAAGTACTCATTGTGAGCATCAGCTGCTGGGAAGTGACTACTATAGTTTGCAATGTCTCAAATTTTTTGAAGTGCAGTTGATAATGTTTCTCAAGCATTGGAATGGACTGCCCAGGGAAGCAGTGGAGTCATCATCCCTGGAGGCATTTGAGAAATGTGTGGATGTGGCACTGAGGTGCATATTTTAGCACTGGGAGTTGGTAGCTGAGGTTGATGGTTGGACTTGATAATCTTGAAGGTCTTCTTCAACCTGAAAGATTCTATGATTCTACTTTAGTATATTTTTCACAAGTTTGCCCCTCATAGTGGCTCTTCACTCTGAATCCAAGTCTGGAAAAACAGACTGATCAGCAGTGCCTGATGGATGCTATGCATACGACCAGGCCCAAACTGTATCTGCAGAAAATGCTGTTACTTAATTTTCTTGTTGATAACTTTCATCTGTTTCTTTCATGGATTTAAGTGCTCAGAGCAGTTCCACATTTTTTATGTTGAAATCCAATGGAAACATCAATAGTTTCCCTATGTTCTCAAGCTATATTTAACACTGGCTCAAGACTACATATTTACACTGGCAGAGCTCACTTGAGTATTGGAAAAAATGCTACATTGGTTCAGTGGGCTTAGTAAGACAAAACCTGTAAGATAGGGGTCTGTGTCCAGGTGACCAGGCTCAGACGTTGTATAGCTGATGTCTAGACTGTCCTCTAGAACCACCCATATCAGAGATGAGAGAACACACCTTACCATGGAAATCTGTGAATCTTGCCCGCAGTTTTCCAGCAGTGCACTCTCCATGTTTAGTACTTTTACTGCACAATGAAATATCTTCAGACACAGCATGGCACTATCCACATGAACTTATCTTCTTATTATATTATCCTGAGTTTATTACATGCTTTTTTTCTTGCTTTTGAGTGCTTGTTTGCTACCAAGGTTGACATGCAGAAAGAAATAGTTATTCTTGGTTACGTGGTGTCCTTTTGATTGTTCATTGAGTAAGAAGAGAAGAACAGGAACAGAATTTTTCAAGTACTGAGTATCTAACATACATGTGCGTTCATGTGAGATTACTGCAGTGACTTGACCGTGCTAGAAGTCCAAATTCTTATTAAATCTACCTAAAAACTGATGTTCTACAGGCCTCATTGATGGTTATGCAGATGAAAAAGCATTTCTGGAAAAACAACTGCAGGAAAAAATAGATGTAATTGACCATCTTGAGCAGGAACTACTGTGTACAGGTAACAAATTGCAGGAATTAGAGGCTGAACAGCAGCAGATCCAGGAAGAAAAGGAGTTACTCGCCAGACAGAAGGATGCCATGAGAGCAGATGCGGGGCCAGTTGAGCAGCGTATGTATTCCCCACAGTCTTTCTATAAGATTTTATTATTTTTAAACAAAATAATGAGTGATCTTGGTGAAATTGTTTGTTTCTTTGTTTTTTACCTCTTTTTAATCTTTAATAAAAATATGATGTGGCAAAATGTGATATTTTCATACCTAGTACCTAATGTTATTGAGATAACTTTACAGAATGTTTGAACAAAAAAATGAGTGTTGAGCCATTGTAGATGTTCTTGTAGTAAACAAAAGCTTGATACCTTTGGAAATCCATTATTTATATTACTGCTGAAGATGAATATCTCCAAGCTGGCACCTGTGTATAAAAATATTGGTCTAAGTATTTTTGAAACGGAGTTTCAGGCACTAGTGAGGTTATCTGCCAGAATGTGATTGAATTACACACGATGTCCATAGTTATTTTAGGCATCAAAGGTATGCTCCTGTATCAGATTCTGTGTTGGAGGAAGAATGGTGCAGGAGTTGCACAAGGAAAGGCTGTTGCCAGTACCAAAATCTACTTACTCAGTTCTCCAGAAAGTGAAATACAGAAATCAAAAATTAAAATAATGGTGATGGCAAAATTTTTGGATAAGTATCACATCAAAAATATCACATCAGTTTAACTAACTGCTTACTTGGGGGGGAAAAAAAAGCATTTGCCTTTATGAAGTAAATATGTCTTCTAATTTATTAGCTTAAGAAAGACTTAATGTTGTATGTTTGAAAGGGAAGAAAATTGAAACAGTGGTAGTTATGAAGTACTATTCCTTTGAAAATTGCAGTGCTTGCATGAAATTAGCATTTTACTTACTGTCTAAAAGTTTATAGCAATTTATGTCTCTAGTTTTGTAAATTTTATTGATTTTATTTTATTTAAATTTTATAGTGAAATTTTAATAACAGCCAGTCACTACTTTACTGTAAAGAAGATTCTTGTATGTGTCTCCCATTAAATTGTTTTATGTCTAAATATTTTCAACTATAGCAACTGTATGGGTCCCGTAAGGGTAAACTGTTTAGGTACTTACCTCATGCATACCAGAATAACCTGCCTCATTCCCTAAGTTACCTCAACAACTTTGTCATTAAATGCCACACTCTCTTTGGCTTCATTTTCTCTTACATTGTTGCATCACAAGAAAACTACAGCTGGCATGTAAATTACTTTGCTTCTTTTTTTGTTTTATTCTCTCTCTCTCTATTCTCCTAGGCCTAGTAGATGCTGCAGTCGATGCAGCTTCCCAAGCAGGTGTGTTTGTATGTTGCATGGCCAATCCTGTAACTGGGTGGAAGATTTAGACGTACTGACATTGTTAATCAGGATTATTGGGCTTTTGGCTTACTGACATCACTTGTAATTCTTACTGGCCTGCAGCTTTGATGTTGTATTTCATACTCAGTTTTACATTTTGCTAACAACGTTTCTTATTATTTCTATGCATAAATAAGCAAATTCATTAATAACCATCATCTTATTCACTTACGAATTACACATACCTAGTTGATATTGGAGGCATATTTTTGTAGGGTTTTTTTTTTTCACTTTTGTTTCCAAATATACTGAAGTTTCGTTTTAATATCTAAACAATGTGTTATACAGACATACAATGGTTACCTTAAAATAAGAATTGGTTCAGTATGATGTAAGATGATGGTGCCTAAAGGATATTTCTTCTATATTGATTGTAAATTGTACTGTTTCTGTCTAATTATCAATCATGTTTTAAAGACTCTCCAAATGTAATTGCACTTTACAGTTTGGATTTTGCCTCAAGGGATGCCTTAACGGTTAGTTAACATGTACTTCAATGGGCTGTGGCTTAAGAGTCTTAATAGTGGTTTGGGGCTTTACTATATACGTGTGCCAGCATTTTCGTGAGGAATCAGAATTGGGCGTTCAGTCACTGATTTTTGCAAAACCTCAGTTACAGATCAGTAATTTCCCCCTCTGCCTGGCAATCTTGCTAAGACTTTCAGTATTTCCTACAAATTATTTCTACATATCGCATTAAATGCTGAAGCCTGGGAGCGGACTGATTTTAATCATCCTTAGGAGGAGAAAAATATTGGGTGTCCTGCATTTCCATAGCTAGCCCTTGTGCTGACTAGCTATGGTTCGAATCTGTATTTTTCTTTTCTGTGCCAGTTATACAAAGACTGTTTAATCTATGTGCAACTTAAATGGGGAAGTGATCTAATATCATTTCACTATCAGTCCTCTGAAGTCTGTCTAAAGGACAGCAGTGTTGGAATGAATTTGCTATAATGATTATCTTGATCACTTCTCAAAAGAAAAAAAAAAAAAAAAATTCTAAAAATGAAAAATAGTAAAAACCCAAACCAGTTAATGTCCTTCTGCAGACTACAGCATGGATATATACAGCCTTGGGAAGTGGTTTTGTTTCATAACATTGAAAACTATTCATATCTAAAAATAGCGTGTGATGATTTTATTATAACCAGAATTACTAGAGGAAACAGAAAAGCTAATGAAAGAAAAAATTGAAGTACAGCGTCAAGCTGAAAAAGAATATGATGACCTTCAGAAGCAAGTGAAAATCTTGGAAATAGACTTGGAGGAACAAGTCAATCGTTTCATAGAGCTAGAGCAAGAAAAAAATGCTGAGCTTATGGACTTAAGGCAGCAAAACCAGGCTTTGGAGAAGCAACTTGAGAAAACAAGAAAATTTCTAGATGTAAGTATGGTGAAAGGAGTGTTTCATGAAGGTGGGTGGGTGAGCACTTGCGCTGAGGTTTGGTTTAGCAGTAAATGCTTGGTGGTTGTTGTTTGTTTGTTTGTTTTCAGCAAATACCTGGAAACTGAGGTCTGCTGGAATTAATTACTCAGTTTCAGTTGTATTTTGAAATAGAAAACATAATTTCTCTAGCTTTCTTTTATATTTTTAATATACTTTTTTATCATAGCATCTAAAAATCTATCTCTAGATATTAAGCTACTTCTCCCAAGCAGTTATATGTGCATTTGCCCACATTCACAATGGTGGCTGCCTCTTTAATGTACCCAGTTTCTTCCTTCCTACAGGCTGTCTCAGCCATTTAAACAATACTGTGTTTTCACCATCACACCGTCATCTCTGCAGTCATCTTTGCCCAATTTTTTTCCTGTTAAGTCTCTTATACTTGGGACAAAACTATTATTTCTGTGCATTTTCAATAGATTCTTAACTGCAAGTAAGGTGTAACAGTTTCATACAGAATACCAGACTCTGACACCAGCTGATCTGTCTCTAAGCAATATTAAAGGAGAGATCTTTCCAGTTACTTCTTACCACACTTATGTTTGCCTTATTTCATTTTCTACAGTTACCTGCTTATTTTTCACACTGAATCTAATGTGTCATATGACAAGATTTAGAAGTTAAATTTTTCTTAGCAGTCCCATTGTCATAAATGTAGTACAGAATTACAGATAGCATGTACTGGAGAACTATGAATTTTGGAGATTTTTTAATTACAGAATTAGAATTCTGATTGTTTTATTCCAGTTTTCTGGATTTCTGCAAAATGTTTTGTTTCTTGACAGAAGCATTCCTCTTTTTATCAGATACTTGAGATAATTTATTTTAATATATCTGATAAGGTCACTCTGTAAAACAGACAAACCTTAAAGGTGCTGATTCACTGGATACTGGCAGTTGCATACTATTTCCTCTATAATAATACATTTCACAAATATCAAACTGGAATATAACAACTGGAATTGGTCAAAAGAGAAACTGAAATTCAAAATTTGAACAATTTATAATTATTTGTAATCTTGGTGAGCTTTTGTGTCTTGTTTAGGCATTATTTTATTTGTTTGGGGTTTTCTTGGGGTTGTTCGCTCTTCACCAATATTTGCATAATTAATTCTTAATTCCTATTCTTAATTCATATTTATGCTACATATATTGAAGACAAGCATTAAGAAAAAAAAATAAAATAAAATATTGACTTATTGCCATTCATGTGGGGTGCCTGGCATAGGAGAAACAAGACCGTCAGTTTTGTGAAATAATACTTGGTTAATCTGTGCTGTCTTCATTTTTTTAACAAAACACACGAACTATGAAAGCTGAAAGAGTTTTAAGCCATAGCTGCAATAGGTTCTGCTACATCAAAACAGACCTGCTGATACCGGCCTCACATTAAAAAAAAAATACAATATAATAAGATATTTAATTCAGATACTTTTAAAAATCAAATAGTGTATCGACATGATTCTGTAACTTCCAGGAGCAAGCAGTTGACAGAGAGCATGAGAGAGATGTGTTCCAGCAAGAGATACAGAAGTTGGAACAACAGCTGAAGGTTCCACAGAGGAGTCAGCCTGTCAATGAACATCAAAGCAGAGAGGTCAGATGTTTTATTACTTGTCATTTTATCTTACATATTCACTGTATACAACTCTTAAGGTATTGCAATTGAGCTATTTTATGGTGTACCTAGTCTACAAGCATTTACAAGCCGGGAGAGTATACCCCCAACAGATGACTGTGCTGCGGGAGAGCTCTGTTTTGGAGTTTTATTGGGGCTGCTTAGTAGTAAACATATACCCATGAGGATCACCGAGTCCAACTCCTGGCTATATGCAGCACCACACAAAATCCAAACCCGAAGTCTGAGAGCACTGTCCAAACACTCATAGAACTCTGACTGCTCAGGGCTGTGCCCACTGCCCTGGGCGTTCCAGCCTGTTCCGTGCCCAGCACCCTCTGGGTGCAGACCCTGTCCCTAACCCCCAGCTGCCCTCCCCTGACTCAGCTCCATGCCATTCGCTCAGGCCCTGTCGCTGTCACAGAGAACAGAGCTCAGCGCCGTGAGGAGCTGCAGCCGCCATGAGGCCTCAGCCTCCTCTGCTCTGGGCTGAGCAAACCTGGCACCTCAGCCACTCCTTATACATCTTGTCCTCCAAACCCTTCACCATCTTCGCAGCCCCCCTCTTTAATAGTTAACGTTCTTCTTGCATTGCAGCAGCTGGAACTGCAGCAGTGCAGAGCTCGCCTGGTGGCACCCCGGCGTACAGTTGGCCCTTCTGGCTGCGCTGCTGACTCACGTTCAGATTGCCATCAACCAGAACCCCCCAGATCCCTTTCTGTGGGGATTCTTTTAGAACTTCCTGGGGTTGGCAATTACACAGCCCCCTAATTTGTTAAGATCTTTTTGCAAGGCCTCTCTAACTTTGAAAAAGTCAAAAGGTCCTCTTGATACAGTGACATCCATGAACTTACTTAGTATACCTTCATGTCCTGCATCCACGTCATTTATGAAAACGTTAAAGAGAACTGGCCCTAAAATGAAGCCCTGCAGAACCTCACCTGTGAATGGCCTCCAGACAGATGTACTCCATCACATTTATAACCCTATGAGCCCAGCCTGTAACACAGTTGTCCACCAATTCTGTTTGGTCCTAACCTAGCTGTATACTGGACATTTTGTTGAGGACACTGTGAGTAACTAAGGCAGTACTAGAGAGCAAGTGATACAGCATGGAATACTTGACTTCTTTGAGAATGCTAATAGTATTTGTTGTATGTAACACTACGATGTCTTAATTTTGCTACTGTTCCACCTAAAGAATTAGAATTTCATTACAAGAAAAAAAAAAAGGGTTTTTTTTTCTCTATAAAAGATGAGCGCTGATACTATTGCTAGCAAACCCTTTCAATCTACTACAGTATATTCATCTTCTTTCTGTATTGTCACCAGGTTGAACAATTAACAAATCATTTAAAAGAAAAAACAGACAAGTGCAGTGAGCTTTTGCTTTCTAAGGAGCAACTTCAGAGAGATATACAAGAACGAAATGAAGAAATTGAGAAATTAGAATGCAGAATAAGAGAACTGGAACAAGCTTTAATTATCAGCGCAGATAACTTGCAAAAGGTATTCTTGGTTTAAAATTATAATGTATTTATTCCTTTCTTATTTTCTTGAGAACAAAGCAGTATATCCTTTTGATTTGTTTCTCATTAAACAAGTCAAGTAACTAATTTTAATGCATGTTTATAGGTGGAGGAAAGGAAACAATTTGGCACCATTTTTGTAAAAGGAGAATTACCTCTTGAAATACAACTGCAAGCTGAACGAGAAGCTGTGGACAGAAAAGAAAAGGAGGTAAGATGTCAGTGTAATGTTTCCTCTGATAGTTTGGATTATTTGTTTTTGCTTACTTTTGAATATAGTAAACTATGCAGATAAAAATTTAAACAGATGAAATAGCTGTCCAAATCCCTTTGAAGTTTTCTTGTGAGCTGTAATTGTTGTTATAATTTCTGTTAATGCTTATGAGTTACAAGAGAGTTTCTGTACTCAAAGTTCAGCCCAATTAAGAAAATATTCATAGTGATCTTAGCTGATTTTTAGTGTGTTTTAAAATTTCATTCAGAGACTCAGAATGTCGCCGAGTATATATTCAATTGTTTTTGCCTACCAAACTCTTCTTTTTACAGAAGACATTGCACTTGAAAATTACAGCATTTAATGTTTGCTATGGTTGTCTGTTCTTTTTTCACTACTTGTTTTGTGAGCGTAGGTCACAAACCTTGAAGAACAACTGGAGCAGTTTCGAGAGGAGTTAGAAAATAAAAATGAAGAAGTTCAGCAGTTGCACATGCAACTAGAAATTCAGCGAAAGGAGTCTACTACACACTTGCAAGAGCTTGAACAAGAGAACAAATTATTTAAGGTAATTATGTAACTGGGAAGCCTAGAACTTTATTTTCCCTTCTCAGAAACAAATTCTTGAAAAATGCCAAGATGTCAAATTATTTCTTTTTCTCAAGCGTTTTGCAGTTCAACTTGCAAAATACTAAAAAATGTGTATAATAACTTCTTATTCCATAAGATGTGTTGTTCCTATACCTTAATATTCATACAAAAATATGCAGAAAATGTCATGTATAACTGTAACGTGATTTTGATTTTTTTGTGGGTTGGATTTTTTTTTTGCAGGATGAAATGAAAATACTGGGACTAGCTATCCAGAAATCTGAAGATGCCACCATAAAAGACCATCACTTAGTGGCTGGGAAACTTGCTCACATCATGCAAGAGAAGGAGCAAGAAATAGATAATCTTCATGAACAAATTGCAAAACTGCAACAGCAACTTGAAGGCACAACTGACAACAAAGTACATACTTTCAAAATCTTTTTTCAGAGTCCTGCCTTGTTGCTAGCTTTAAGAATAGTAAAAATGTGAATAACATATTTCCCTTTACAGTATCTTCTGTTCCTGCTTTAATTTAAAAATATTAATGTTTCAGTATCAAACAGTGTTTTAACACTGATCTGCTTTTCCTCCTCCACTCTTTTTATACTGTGAATACATTATACTTGCTTTCTGTTTGTTTTTCTGCATTATTTCTGTTTCATTTTTTGTCTAAAGCTCTTCTTTCCTTATTCTTCTTGTACTTCTGAAAATTTAGTGATGTTTAGGTAGCTGGACTGAATATCAGCATGTGTTTTACCATCTTGTAGGGGTTACCTTCAGTTATGTCCAACAGTGAAACCTGTTAGACTTACTGTTCATTTTAGTAGCTGAACTTCTCGGGAGTTTGTATAAATGCTTTGCCATCATGCTGATGTTGGCAACATATTTAATCCAGTTTTGAAATGTGGTGGTTGTGCAAGCTACAAGCTGTCTTCTCTTGAAAAAAAATAGAGCAAATAAAGCAGATTCATCTTTATGTATTGAGATTTAACACTGATAGTTTTCTGGTACGTTTCAATCATGTGTTCTTATGAAAATAAGCTTCATCTTGCTCTGGCATACTTGCAATTTATACAGGTATAATGAACTTGATTTCAATAGTTACGCTACATATTTTGTATTCATGTAAGTAGAAGAAACTGGCCTCTGGTCTCATATTTTTTGTAGCAAAAACATTGGATATTTTCAGTGGAAGAATATTGCATTCTAATTTTTTAAAACATGAAATTTTTTAGTCGTAAACCTTGTCCCCAGAGCCCAAATTATTCAGTAAGGTAATAATAAAAACTCTTTCACCCCTCAGCAGCTCAGTGTTTAGCAGAACATTTCACTGAGGCGTATTGGATCCACTGCAATGAAATAGAGCTTTGACTGGATAATTTCAATGAGTTTTTGTGTGCTACTTTTACGTATAATGAATCTCAGTGAATAATTAGAAAATTTTGAATTGGATTTAGGAAAGTGCATTTGGAAAAGATCATATTTCAGGAATCTAGAACAACTCTGCTTTATATAATGACCATGGTAAGAGAGTTACATTTCTTGCCTTGAAGAAAATACCTAGGATTTAGGTGTAGTTCATTTTAATGATTGGTTCTTTTCCTGTAGTATAATTCCATTTTCTTAATTTCATCTTCTTACCCTGTTTTGGTTCCCAGAACATTAAATAATTACTGTTTGCTTGTGTATGAGATCAGCATTAAAAAATGAATAGATCATCCTTAGGTTAATCCCTTTCTTAATCCTGTAGACATCTTCATCCCACAAAGTGCTTTTCTTTTAATAGCTCTATATGCCTTGTGTGGCCCTTTATTCTACTGTTATGAAGAAGAGAAGCTGTTAAGCTCACTGGATAGCAGCCAGCTGGGTCGCTGTTCTTTTCTTCTGAAAACCAAGGCCTTGTTCACATTTTCTTTAGTGCTTTTGAGCTTCCTTCAGTCTTGATCACATTTTTCATTTATTCTTAAACCTATTATAATTAATACAAAGTTATTTTAGTGTTTAACTAACTAAACCTAATAAAATCGTGAGAGATAAAGGGAAAAGCACAGCTACTTTAGTAATAAATTTTGTTTTCTTTCTTTCTTTCTTTCTTTTTCTCCTCTTCCTAATAATTTGTAAAAGGCCCTTTTACTGTTCTTAACTATTTTATATACCATAACTATTTTCATTTCACATTCTTCCTTTCAGAATATTCTTGAGAAATTTCCTTTTGTGTTGGTTTTTGTTTGTTTGTTTGTTTTTTCAATTCCAGTGTATAAGCACTGCTCAATTCAGATCTCCAGGCATTCTATTAGGAAAATATATCCACTTATTATTTTGACTTTATAGTGAGTTTTCAGTGTTCTTATATAATCTATTGAGGTATTGCTTCTACTACAATTTAATAAGTGTTTTTTATGGTTAATTTTATAAATCTTACTCTGTCTGGAGTCTGCTTGTCATATTTTTCCTTTTGATAAGATTTAAAAAAAAAACTTGTTAAATTTAGTTTCATGAATCATTTGATTTTTTTTGTGTGTGCTTTTCCCCATTTATTTCTTATTAGAAATGGATATAAGATGGCTTCTTTTTCTCTGTATTATAGAGTCACCAGTCTCATATTTGCTTAGTTACATCCTTCAATGAATTTCTTTGAATTTTATGTCCTTTGCATAAAATTGTAGAATCGTAGAATGTCTTGGGCTGTTTTAATTTTCAGAGGAAAGGAAAAGCTAAATCTTTAGAGTAAACTGTTGGGAAAAAGCATTGTGAACACTGGGACTTCAGCATTTCGTACTTCTGTAAAAATTATGCATGCTTTCTCTTCATTTGATACTTTCACTCCTACATATGGAGTTTATTAAGGTCACAGACTTTGTCATTCCTATGTGAAGGTATCTTGATTGTCACAGGCCTTTACAAGGGATGTGCCATCAAGAAGTTCACTTATAACATACCTTTATTTACAAGACACTGCAAATTGTGAAAAAACTGCTATTGTGAAGTCCAGGAACTGGACTAAACTGAAGGTTTTGTAGTTACTCATTATTGTTGCACAACTTTTTTGTTGTGCTTTTTTGCAGGTTTTTGAAGAACAAAATGAGCATATACGGGACCTTGAAGCCCAGGTAGAATGTCTGAAAAGTGATCAAGAACGTGTGAAGAAAAAGAATGATGAGGAAATAGAACAGTTGAACGATGTAATTGATAAGCTTCAGCAAGAACTGGCAAATATTGAACAAATACCTGCAGATTTCACTGCTTTTCACGAGGACACTGACAGTCTGAAACACACACTTGAAACAGTTCTGGCAGAAAAAGAGGCTTTGGAGAAGCAAGTAGAAAGTATTAATTTAGAGGCATCTCAAACAAAGAATGAGCTTGAGGAAACTAAGTTAGAAATGAACCAGCTAAAGCAAGAAATGAACATTTTAAGAAAAGAACATGAAGAAGTAACAGAGAAGTATAAGTGTGCACTGATGAAAGGTGATAGAGAAAAAACAGAAGTTGGGAGCAACAGGAGAACTGAGGAAATGGATGAAGTCTCATGTGAGATGACAGAACTGCTAGATCAAACCCAGCTCGGGTCTTCTGATGAAAATACAAGGATCACCATTAGCAAGATGGAGGTGCAGCTGCAGCAACTTCAGGCATGCATTAAGGAGAAAGATTCAGAACTGTGTCAGTCCTACAATGAAATAAAAGATCTGAAAGAACAAGGAAAAGCTGAAAGGGAAATGCTTGGAAATAAAATATTAGAACTAGAGAAAACACTCATGGAAAAAGTCGCAGCTGCCCTCGTGAGTGAGGTTCAGCTAAATGCAGTCCAAGAACAAGGGAAATTCTTGAGAGAAATTCAGGAAACTTCAGAATGTCTGGAGGAAGTAAGCAAGCACCCCCAGACAGAAGGTGTGAGTGATATTACTGAAAATGAGGTAGAATCAGAAGTATCACTCTTAACACAGAGGCTTAGAGAGGTGGAGGAACAGCTGGCAAAGACAAATCATAGCTTGGAGCAAGAAAAAGAAAATGTAAAAGTTACACAACAGGAATCTAAATTGAAAGAAGAGAGGCTATTGGAACTTCAGCAATTACTAGAAGAGGTCCAAGAGAAACACAGAAGTGAGATTCAGAAATACATTAAGCAAGAAGAAATGCAGACATATCTGGTAATTATATGCAATTTTCTTTTGGCATGTTTGCACTAAAATCATTTCCTTGTGTGTAGACTGTAACAAATGCAAAACTTCACACAGCTAGCAATAGAAATATCCTGCTGTGTGGAGTAGATCTTCATTTCTCATTTATTCTTGGAGTTACAGGAAGAAAAATATATTATTTTAGATGAACTCTACTATCAATTTTGTTTTGCATTAATTTATTTGCATTTTGAGCATATACTTACTTATTATTACTTTGAACTTGCATGTATTGGGGAGAATCACACTTATGGCAAGAAGTAGACCAATCAAAATGGCAGAATCTTCTGGAAGAAGGTTCAGAATGGATAAGGGAGTGATAGTAGTTTGTCTGAACATTTTTATTTGTTTATAGAATTCTAGAACCACACAGGTTGTCTGTACAGGCTGCCCAGAGAGGCTGTGGATGCCCTGGAGGTGTTAAGGCCAGATTGGATGGGGCCCTGGGCAGCCTGGTCTAGTATTAAATGTGGAGGTTGGTGGCCCTGCATGCAGCGGAGGGTTGGAGATTCATGATCCTTGAGGTCCTTTCCAACCCTGTCCATTCTGTGATTCTGTGAGCTTGGAAAGACCACTAAAATCATGAAGTCCAGCTACCAACTCATCACCACCATACCACTGAATCATCTCACTCAGTGCTACATCTACCCTTTTCTTGAAAATGTCCAGGGATAGTGACTTTACCACCTCCGTGGGCAGCCCATTCCAGTGCCTCACCACTCTTTCTGAGTAGAAATTATCCAGCTAAAACCTCCCCTGGCAACTTAAACCATTACCATTAAGTATGCTTTGATTTTTGTTTTACGTCGTTTTCTTTCTTGCCTTGATTCCAAGTATATTTCTTACTGGTAGCTTTCACAAATGTATATTTGTCCTGATTCACATCCATCGCTGGTTATGTTGCATCTGAATTTAAAACCTTTGTAGTTCATTGGGCCTAATTAAAGAAGTTGGGCTTGCTTGCTGAAGTTCAGAGAGGTCGTGAAACCCAGTACTGGATCAGAAAAGGTTCAAAGACCTTTCATCAAAGGACAGATTGAATGAATGTCATATATGTGTTATAAATTCAGTGATATTATCAGACTTTATTTCCTACTGGCTGTTGACCTTCCTCCCCATGCTTTCTAGATGGTCTTTACTTCCACAAGAAACCAGTTTGTAGGAGTTAATCAAGGAAAAGGTTCTTAATTTTTAGAGGATGTGTTAATTGAAATAACATAGATTTGTTTTTCCCCGTCTTGAAGGAATGGGGCTGTTTAGTCTGGGGAAAAGGAGGTTTATTGCTCTCTTCCAATGTCTGAAAGGTGCTTACAGCAAGAGCGGGGTTGGTCTCTTCTCACTGGTGACAGGATGAGGGGAAATGGCCTGAAGTTGTGCCGTGGAAAGTTTAGGTTGGATATCAGGAAAACCTTTACAGAAAGGGTTGTTAAGCACTGGAATAGGCTCCCCAGGGAGGTGGTTGAGTCACCATCCCTGGATGTGTTTAAAAACCGTTTGGATGTTAGAGTTAGGGTGGTATGGTTAGGTTGAGGTTGGACTTGATGATCTTTGAGGTCATGAAAGACTCTCATTACTTTCACGTGTGATTTTAGTAAATCAGCATGAGTAATCAATGTTATTAATTCTTGATTGTTCATAAGGTTCTTCCTCTTTTTCTGTACCTTGTGTTGCATCATAGGCAGGAGCACAACTCGCGGAGAGACAAAATGATAATGCACTTTCTAATGAACTTGAACTAGAGAAAGTTAAAGAAGAAGCAGCTGCTGCTAAGGAAGAACTGAGCAGTTGCAGAGAAGAGACAGAAAAACTTCACAAGGAGCTATCAGTAAGAACCAGATTGTTCTCTAATGTATTTAAAGCAAATTATTACAAATGACTGATTATAACTTTTGCCATTTTCTAAAACATCCTGTAGAGAGCATGCCACTAGGAATAACAGTTGTTCATTACCTACTGTCAGTGCAATAGAGGTGATGGTGTAGACCAAAACTTCATTTAATGCCAGAGATTTATAATCCAATCCAATGCAACAGTGGATCTAGAGGTGTATTTCTTAAGATAGTATATTTGTCACCATGTGTCATAGCCACTTTAAAATATAACTAAACTGAGTTGCAGCTGTATAGAGAGTTGTTTAGGTCTTGTTTATTTCCAAGGATTTGGAGGAACTGTGATTCAGATTCTCTGTATTTACAGGTAAAAGAAGCAAATCTGGTACACCTTCAGGAAGATCTGTGCAAAGTCAAAGAGAAGCTAGTTCAAGTAGAAGAGAAACTTGCAAATTATGTGAGAATGGAAAAGGACATGGCAAAAACTGAAAGCAGAAAAGATGCAGAAATACTGTGTGCTTTGCTAACCAGCGAGTCTACTGGGAAAAGCACATCTTCACAGACAGACAAGACTGTGAATATCAGCAGCTATATCCAGACTTCACCAGTCCTTGTAAAAAATGCAGAAATTCAAATTGACTTGCCAAGTGCCTGCTCTTCTGAAGAGATTGCAGAGATCATAAGAGAATTTAATGAAAAAATTGAGCAAATGCAAGAACTCCATGCTGCTGAAATCATGGACATGGAGACAAGGCATATCTCTGAATCTGAAGCATTAAAGAGAGAGAAGTTTGTTGCAGTACAAGTATTAACTGATGAATGTAATGCTTTAAAAGAAGTCATAGAGAGTCTACGAGCTAAAGAAGTATGTATCCTATTTTATACTCATTGAAGTACTTTGGTTTCTGCTTTTGCTCCTGCTACAGAAATTTCCATTTAAAATCTAACTGTGAACGACCGTTAATGAACATTAATGTAGAGATCTTAAGTGCTGTGATGTTTCTGTGGCCTATGGGGAGATTGTGCACCACTTCCTCAGCAATTCAAATTTGGGAGTGTGTTCAACTGTTAGATGCTATTCTTGAATCTATCATGCTCTGTGAAGCGGGGACAAGTGCAAGTCACACTACTGAACACCATCTTTTTAGTCTCCATTCTGATTACTTTCACTGCAGGGGAAACTGAAGAGAGACACTCGTGTCATTTTAGGCTTTAGAATTAGCTCCTATACTAAGAGTGGGTGTGAGATTATTCAAGGTCTGACTGCTGTCTTTTCTGAACACAGGGAATCCCGATTTCTGGATTAGCACATTCTCCACCATATCAAGCTAGAGATGGATGTTCTAGTGGTAAGAAACTTGTTTTAGAAGATTTCACGTGATCAAATTATAAATGAAATTTGCATTTTAATAGCAAGTTTACTGTTAAAGAGTTTGTGTTCTAAGGAACAAAAACTGCTCCCCAGATCAAAGCAGAACTATTACCCTAGAAGAAGGGTTCTGAGCATTCAAGCATATCATGTCTATTAAACTGTTACAGAAGAGAAAAATGATGGGATTGAAGATAGGTTGAGTCAAGATATTTGATGCCATTTTTATCTTCCAATTGGACTGTCTATCTATATTCTTCTTACATATTCCAGTATGTCTTCAACATAACTCTGTCGTATCTTGATGAATTGAAAGCTATTAGTCCTTAGCAGTGAGAAATGATGGCACGTTCAGACTTCCTCAGGAGCCACAGAAATTATTAATATAATCCTTGTCATATACAAAGGCTAAGCATACTAAGAAGAGTCATTTAGCAGATGTAGTTGTGTAAATAAATTGTTTTTCTTCTAAAATAGTAATTTAAATTTTGATGTTTTGGAGTGGGAGGGTAGTGTTTGGTTTGATTTGTTTTTTTGCTGGCACTGATTTGAAATGGGAAAACTATAAAACAAATAGTCTCCAGGCATAGAATCAACTGTGGTGACATGCAGCCACGTTATAACAAAAATATTTTTTTGATGTCTCTTCTTCAAAGTTTCACAGTAATCCAGCTTTCATGTTTTTCTCTCCTTTTATTTTAGATTCCAGTTCAGACTGGAGTCAAGGAATGTATCTTGCTCAGACCCAAGGATCTGACACAATATCGGAAGGACCAGATGAAGGTGAAACTTCAACAGATTTGCTTCCTCAAAAAATTAAGGTAAAATGGAGCTGAGCATTTTTATTGGGGAACAAGAATGGTAGTACTAAAAGCTTAGGTTAGTTACTGCTTGATTAATGGATAGTAGCTTTTTAGATTTTTTAAAGTGTTAGCTATCCAATTGCATTTTGAAACACTTCTGATAGGTGATATGTGATACCTTCTGATAGGTGTTTTGTTTGAAATGCCTGTAGCTACCTAAATTGTTGTTGAAGAGAATGTGTTGTTTCGTTTAAAACATCTTTCACGGAATTTCAGTAAATTTAAACGTGAATTTTTTAGCAGCAGACTTGTTCTTAACAAGTGATTGAAGTGATGATTGTGAAAAATTTAACTCTTAATTATATTTTATTGCATTTCCTATGTATTAATGATGGTGTCACGATCATCTGTTACACAGCCATACTGGTTCTGTAATTATCGACGTGGGATAATAACTGTGTTATGAAAGTAATTCAGTTTGTGTATCATAAACATAAGGGTATCATGCTGTTAATTACTGAAGAAAAAACAACACACAACGCAACAAAAGAAAACAGGAGCCTTTTCTGACAAAGACCTAACTTAAATCACAGAACCATAGGATGGCTTGGGTTGGAAGGAACCTCAAAGCCCGTGCAGTTCCAATCCACTGCTGTGGGCAGGTTTGCCACCCACCAGATCAGACTGCCCAGGGCCCATCCAGCCTGGCCTTGAATAATAATAATGAATAATTTAGTGGTAATTTCAAGAAGTTAATTGAAAAGCTTGCCTGGAAGCACTACAGATCTTTATTTGTAAAAAGTTTCCATCAGCAATCAGTTTTCAATATGAGTATGAATTTGGGTATTCTCATTTGAAACTAGGGGAACACATCTATTTAATAAGCTGTGGTACTTGGCTGATATAAGGAACTGGGTGATGCTTCTGTCCTTGATATGAGGAAGCACAAGTGGTTTCCTTGTGCTGATCGACACAAAGTATCAGTATTTCAGTGTGTATGAGATACCATCATTAATTGTCAGGACTGATGTTTCTGATTTCTTTTGGTATTTATTGTAGGGTTTGCTGAGAGCAGTCCATCGTGAAGGCGTACAGGTGCTGTCTCTCACTGAATTTCCATATGGTGAAAGAGAAATGCCACCTCTTAAGCAAGGGCCAGAATCTTGGCTTGAGGAGAGGAAAGCCTTTCTAAGCACCATCTCGTCTTTGAAAGACCTGATTTCAAAAATGCAACTTCACAGAGAAGCTGAGGTATAAACAATATTGTAAGATTCTTTCTGAAACAAAACTGATTTATGAGAACCTTATAAAGCATACACGTAATTCAATTTTAAATACTGCAAAGATACCGCTACAAGCCAAGATTTCAGAAATAGGCAGTAAAGCTGCATGTTGCACTTTCTGTTAACAAAATATACCTTCAGTTATGCCTGTATTTGCTAACTTCTGATACTGATTTACCTTTTTAAAAACAATAGTATGGAATTGTATCTGGAAAGCTTGTTTCCAGCAGCTGCTAAACTGACACTGTTGTGAGAGGAAAGAGGAAAAAACTTGGTGAAGTTGAGCATTTATGCATGCAGAAGAAATCAGGTGTACAAAAATGTTTCCATTTGTATGAATGAATGTTATGTAAGAGATGTCCAATATTCCACTAAAAACACATGTTTTGCATACGTGATAACAACAGTTCTTGGTGTTATCGTTGAATTCTGCTAAATGTTTAAATTGGTACTTGCTGTTGTAGATCTATGCAAGTTCTGAACCTCTTGAAGGCGACTCAGACTGGCGAGGAGAACTCCTGTGTGCCATTCAGCAGGTTTTTGTGAGGGAACAAAACGTTCTGCTTGCTGTGTTTCAAACTGAACTTGCAGAACTGGGCACAAGAGATGCTGTGATACTGATGAGTCAGTTAGAGCACAGGCTACAAGAGCAGGTAACATACTCAAAGTCAAACATACATAAAACATACCCAAGTCAGGGTTTGCTTACATTTATTTTGATTTTTACTTTTAAATGTATAAATTCTGTGAAAAATATATGTAGCTATGGCAGATCAGACAGCTGAAAATGAAGTATGTCTTATAGGAAGAAGAGATTTGTTTAACAAGAAGAGCTTTTGTAGGCACAAGGTACAGGAAAAATACAACCTTTGGAGTAAATAAATAAATAATAGAAATTGTTATCCTGAGTTTGATTTCATTAATTATAATTATGGTACACTGTGTAAGAGGAAAAGTTTACATACATGAAGCATGTTATAAGAAGAGGAATTAATAATGTTGCGGTGAAACAGAGAGGTCACTTACTCTCCTGTGGTACATGGAGGGATTAGTGAGGAAATTAATAATTCACCACAAAGCTGATAGTTCTGATTCTAGAATTTTGATGCCCAGCAGGGGAATTAGAAAGAGTTCTTTGTAATATTTTAATATTGTGCTAATTGTGGCTTAGTTTAAAATGTTTTGAATGTATGTGGACTGTGAATATATAAATGGATTTAATGTCCACACAATAGACACATGCTCTAGTAAAATCCAGCGTTTTTATTTTAAGTGTTTTTGATCTTAACAGGCAATTAACCAGAGAACTGCTGTGGACTGTCTTCATGATGCAGACAGAAGAAGTTTGCTAATGGAGATTCAAGTGTTGCATGCTCAAATGAACAGTATGAAAAATAACCCAAAGAGAGAACAAGAAATTGATTCAAAAAACCAAGGTGATTTCAATGGTATTTCCTACATATTTTTATGCCACTGCTGTTCTAATTGTAAGTGGAGAACTGTTGACTTTTTTTGTTCTCTGATTTTGATGCTGCACTTATGATCTGAGCATACTTACTTCTTATTTTTTAATCTTATTGGAGTAACTTTTCAAAAATTTAAATATCAGCTGTGTTCTTATGACTTGTGTCATAAGTGACACAAAATTGTTTCAATTGCTATAAAAATTGAGTATTTTAAGATTATTTTCTGTGCTTTCTGAACTTTTCCAAGCTGGGTGGCAAATCAAGAGGAAGAACGAACAACAAAAAGTTCAGAGAGCAACTGTACTTTAAACTCAAGCTGTAAGTGCTTTCAGTGTTTTGTCACCAATATTTGGTCAAAAGTATGTGTACGTAGCTACCAAATGATAGGTACGAATGTGGTTGTTCAGATGGTTTTTAAATCATTCGAGGAATTGAAGTGATTTCTTGGAAAGGGTGAAGTGTTTTCCAGTGCAGAAGACAGGTTTGTTTTCGCACCACTATTTAAAGAAAATGTTTTTTGAAAATATCACTGTAATAGCCTTGTGCTCATTCTCTGTGCTGTGGGAAACTGGACCCAAATGAACGGTGTTGTTTGATTACTAGACTAATATCCTTGTTAATGGTGCTCCCATTAGAAATGCTGGAGTACAGCATGCAGCAGAAGCAGTCACAGATACTGGAGATGCAAGTGGAGCTCCGGAGTGCGAAGGACAGAGCGGCTGAGCTTCAGGAACAGTTAAATTCAGAGAGAATGATGAGTGCTGAACTGAAGAATGAACTTGCCCAGGCCAAATTAGAGCTTGAAACAACCCTGAAAGCACAGCACAAGCACTTCAAGGACCTAGAAACCATCAGGTACAGATTTTAGTTTCAACTTTTCAGCATTGACAGCAAATGCGATAATTTCTGTGCCACCTGAAATCACAGTACTGATTTTATTAAGGAATTTGGTCTCATGTAATGTAAATGAGTCTCAGTTTTTCTGGAGAACATGCCTCCCAAAAAATAGACTTTGAGCGTTGCTTTGCTATGGCCAACAACAGAGGTACCAAAGTATTTGGCACTCAGGAAAGTCATAACTATGAATGTCTTCACCAGACTGGGGTGTCTTTATACAGTATCATAACGTCAGTGATAGCATCACACAGTTCGGGTTGATATCACCTTACAGACTACCTTATAACTTTTACAGATCCTTTGAGACAAATGAGAAGATGCTTTTTCCCTGCACCCTTTTGAACTTTGGCCAATGACTGGATTAAGTTGAATGCCAGCTGCTAACTCATGAGACAAGACAGCTATAAAGTTAGGAGTACAGACATGCTTCTTCAGTCATTTTTGAGCTATGCAGCTCTTTTTGATGTTGGAGTTATTTTTTCTAAATAGGCTTTTCATTTTTATTCTACTCCACAAACACAAGATAAAAGAAGTATCATGTAACTGATGTAACCAGCAGTATGATCTAACTGCCCACTTCTATTTTAGGACTGAAGTTAAAGAAAAAGCAGCTGAGCTGGATGTTCTCAAGGATACAATGGCCAGCGAACAGAAGAAATCAAGAGAGTTACAGTGGGCTTTGGAAAAGGAGAAAGCTAAAATGGAACGCAGTGAGGAAAGACGAAGAGAAGAGCTTGAGGTATTCCTTCCATATTCCCAAATAGCCTGAAACATTAAGGAGCACGCAGATTCTTTTGGTCAATATTTAATCTTGACTTACATTTTTGTCCAGTGTGTTCATGTCTTTGTCCATGTTCATGTCTTAAATAGCAGCATTGTACCATCTAGAGCTGAAAAAAGGAGTGTGACAAAAAAAAAAAAAAAAAAGGCCATTTAAAGTAACAGGAATTTTACAACTGTGTGTGTCATGTTCAATGCAGAAATACTCTGTTCTGTAGAATATGTTGAACAGCTGTTAAAGGAGACACTGCTAACATTACTACAGGTATCCTAGGACATCACCAAGACAAAAAAAGCAGTCAGTTCAATAACACAGATTTATTTACATCTTGAAATCTTATCTTGGAAACTCACAGCTTTAGAAAACAAAAGGAATTAGTTTTCTTCAACTTCAGATCTATAGCTGTCTTATAAAAAGCATTATTTTTGGAGATTACCTGATTTTAGAGTATAGGCACCTATAATAATCTGAGCTGTATCTGCAGCATTTGGAGTATTGTCACATTAATTTGTGAACAGCACAACTTGTTAAAAGCAAAGTGTGTACAACTAGCCTTTCTGCAACTTGCCTAACATAAGGCAAAGTGTGTATGAATGGTTTTAATTATTTTTTTCCTTCTGTTTTCGTATGGAAGGATTTAAAATTTTCACTTGAAGATCAAAAACAAAAGAACTTACAGTTAAATGAGCTTTTGGAAGAAGAGAAACAACTGTCAAGTGATCTGCAACAGAAAATTGAATCCCAAGAAGCACTCAATGCTGCCCAGCTGTCACGTGAACGAGGCCGTAATTCTGAGTTGCAGGTTCTTCTTGAATCAGAGAAGGTTCGAGCTCTTGAAATAAGCAGTGCACTAGAAAGGGAAAAAGAACTATGTGCTCAGCTTCAAAGCGCTGAACATAAGGGGCAAGCTGGAACACCTAATCCATCTGAGGAATTACTTAAAGAGCTGCAGAAACAAATGGATGAAAAGCATGACCGCATAGTGGAGTTAGTGAGTGAGATGGAGAAGTATAAACTGGAATCTGTGCAAGTGAGACAGCAAATGGAAAAAGAGAGGCAAATCCAGAGAAAAGCATTACAAGCAGAACAAGATGCTAACATAATAGCACAGAAGAAACTCCATGAACTGGAGTCCAAAGTAGAAGACCTTCAGTGGCAACTGGGACAAAAGGAGCAAGAGGTTCGTAAACTAGGGAATGAGACAAAGAAGTTGCAGGAAGTAATCCAAGAACTACAGATGAAGGAGCAGGAGAGTGAAAGGGAAAAGGAAGCTGAAAGAACACCAACCCACAATCAAAATGAGGTACAGTAGGTCTGAGAGCAATGTGTGATTCTGAACTGTGCAATTTTGCTTTTAATTCTTTTGTTCAATTACTGTTGTTTGTTACCGTGCGTTTAATCTATAGAATAGTGGCAAGTTACATGTGCCAAAATACAGGCACCAGAGAAAGGGGGGGAAGCACTCTTGTTTTGCTGTCTGAAACTATTCACTCATATCCTCTGAGAATGAAGCTGCAGAGATGTGTAAGGAGAAGAGTGAGCAGGAGATATGTGTCTGAGTGTATACATGCACTTTATATTTAAGCATAGTACAAAAAGAATATTCCCCTCACCCAGTCTTGTGAATGAGTTTGGGAGAACTCCAGACCAGGGCTCTTAATCTACACTGAGGTCCATGAACTACGAGTGGTCTTTGAAACATCAAAAAGTGATCTCCCAACAACTGCAAGAATTAAATGAATATATAGTCAAACAAACATAGGAGTGAATTTGTATAAGTTAGCAAACAGAATAGAAGAAAGAAATCAATGTAGGAAAATAATTTCAGAATTTAGCCTAATATTTAGTCTATTAGAAGTTGGAACCACTGTTGTCAGTGAGCTTTTCTCCTTCATAAAAGGTTTGGGCAGTTCTGTAATGGTTTTTAAATGACTTTTAAAACTCTTTAGAAACTCCCCTGTAAGATGTAAGTGATGATCAGCGAGTGCTGAGTGGATAGTCTGAAAGGAGGTTGTTGACAGGAGACTTGCCTCTCTGCTATCCATGTATTTTGCCCATCCCAGAATCATTGCTTTCTCTTAGGCAGCTGTTTCTCTGTGGAGCCAGGGAGGACACTTTTGTCTTCATCAAATTTTGCTACTATTTTTAACCTGAAGCATTGGCAACTATCAGTAGTTTGCAGTAGCTGATAGCACCAGATGTCCTGATCAGAGGCAACTGTGAGCACTGTGATCAAGGAACAATTTTCCCTTTGATCAGGTTGCAGTGGCCCATGAGGCATTTTCCCCTCATTAGCAGTAGACAGCACAATTTGCTGTCCAGGATCTGCCAGGGGTTTCAAATAATGAGTCTCCTGTTTCCTGTGACATTTACAATACCCTGCATTTTTTTTTTTTTCCCTTCAATAGCATCTCACCGTCATCAAATATCCAAAGACAATGACCATGGTGGGCATTGTCACTCCCATATCTCTGACTCTGAATTGCTCTGAGAAGCAGGCACAGTTGGTTAAGGAGCTGATGGCATGAAAACCAGAAAGGCTGGTGGCTTCTGATCAGCTGAGTTTACTGAATGAATTCACTTTAGATTTGTGACAGCTAGATCTGAACCAAGAAATGCACCACCTGATACACCATTTGGTAGATGAGAAGGTGGACGTGAGCCAGCAGTGTGCACTTGCGGCCCAGAAGGTCAACTGTATTCTGGGCTGCATTAAAAGAGGAGTGGCCAGCAGGGAGAGGGAGGCGATTGTACCCCTCTACCCAGCTCTTCTGAGGCCCCATCTGCACTACTGCGTCCAGGCATGGGGTCCCCAGTACAGGAAGGACGTGGAGCTCTTGGAGTGGGTCCAGAAGAGGGCCACTAAGATGATCAGAGGGCTGGAGCACCTCTCCTATGGAGAAAGGTTGAGGGAATTGGGCTTGTTTAGCTTGAAGAAACAACTCTGGGGAGACCTCATTGCAGCCTTCTGATACTTGAAGGGAGCGTATAAACAGGAGGGGAAATGGCTATTTACAAGGGTGGATAGAGATAGGACAAGGGGGAATGGTTTTAAACTGAGATGGGGGGAAGTTTAGATTAGGTGTTAGGAGGAAGTTTTTCATACAGAGGGTGATGATGCATTGGAACAGGTTGCCCAAGGAGGTTGTGGATGCCCCATCCCTGGAGGCATTCAAGGCCAGGCTGGATGTGGCTCTGGGCAGCCTGGTCTGGAGGCTGGCGATGCTGCACATAGCAGGGGGTTGAAACTCGATGATCACTGTGGTCCTTTTCAACCCAGGCCATTCTATGATTCCATGATACCATTCAGATGTAGTTGGAATGGTACACTACAGCATATAGTGTAGTCACAATGCTGACTACAGAACTATCAGAATTATGATCTGGAATTTTTGAGTGTGTTTCAGAATGAAATGCTTCTATTTAAAAGCATTATATTTGAAATGTATTTACATAAGCATATATTTATGTACAGACTACGTGGGACACACCCAATGAAAGAACAAGAAATTGGGTTCTCCAGCAAAAAATGGAAGGAGCTGAGACGAATGAATCAATGTATCCCACGCTGACAGGAGGAGGAGGAGACCTCTCTGCAGCTGCTGGAATTCTGGAGGCTGTCAGACAAAAGCTGCAAAGTGCATCTCCAAAGCTAAAGCAATTGGCTCAGAAGGCTGCTAGCAGGTTAGACCAGTCTTCAGCTGCTGATTGTGGTTAATAGCAACCCATGAGCTAATACATTAGGTTTTAATCATAATTCACACACTGAAGCCTAGTTTTTGTGTTGCTCTATGTTCATAGTGTATGCTTCTATTTGCTTGAGATGTGCTGTTAAACAGGATCACAGTGTCCATCACTCTGCTCTTTCCTGCATGATGTGGTCCTTTATAAGTTACAGCAAAATCACTTTCTTTGCAAACTGATGAATTGAGGTTGGTGTACGTGGAAGATCATTTTATAACAGTTCAATAATTAAAAAATTCACTGTGGAAGGGGAAGAATATAGAGGTTACTGCTACAGCCATGCCTTGTGGTCTATCATCTGAAAAATCAATATTTTGTAGTCAAGTGAAATGTATCTTGATTCCTACTATCTCAAGTTACTGTCTCCTTAAGGAAAAAAATAGTGGGAGGTTTGAATCTGTTTTTTATTTCACTGTGATGGTGATTTGATATTAAAACATTTATTCCAAAACATTTGAGCCAAATGAAATGCATTGGATCTCAAAAATACCCCACAATTCTTTTTTTATTTTATTTTTTTCTTTTTCACACAGATCAGTGGGAAGCAGAAGAATATCTTTAAAAGCTCTTCATATAGAATAACCTTTACTCAGAATCTGTAGAAACTGTTCAATGCAAATTAATTATGAATTTGAGCCAATTTAATGTATATATCTAAGAGTGACTGAATGCCTTTGAATATGTGGGTGTATCTCCAGTAACTGTTAATGTGGTTTGTTGAAGGCCCAGCATGTGTTCACTGTGAAGGCACTGCTCTGTTGGTCTGACATTGTGGTACTGAAATTGTCATTTCAGGTTGCAGTTTGAAACAGCAGATGATCAGGACTTCATTGCAATACAAAATGCTATCGAAGAAGTTATTTCAGAGCTACAGAAACTTCCTGGAGTGTCCTGTCTGGAAGAGGTGAGAATGCAATGTCATAACTTTGGTGGGAGAGTTAGAGAATTAGATGGTGAGATGGGAGCAGAAAGCAGCACAGAGAAAGAGAAAGCAGCACTTTATTGTGTTGATACAAGACATTTACTGCAACTGCTCTGTATTTATTAAAGGAAATTGAGTAGTGTGTATAAAACCTGAAATGGAATGAGTTGTGTAATCTGTTACAAAGACTTCAGCAGTATGTGATTTTAACTGAGCCTGGATAGATATTATTTGCATCAAAAGCAAGTGTTTTCTATGTGACTTGTGAAAATTTTGGGGATTTTCTTTCCTCCTAGTTAGATAAATTTTAAGCATGGTAAAAGAGATTCTGCACGCTGCTGCAGTTGGAATAACTGAACTTTCATAAAGTATTCTGCTGTTGATACAGGTTAAGCATAGAAAAAGCAACGTTGGCTTATAGCTTACATGTGCACTTTGTTTTCTTTATATCAGTTCTGACAAAGTTACTGTCACTGTGCATAAAAGTATTTTTCCTGTAAACCAAAGTCATATTGTTAAGCTGGCAACTCAGACGGAGCACACATGGTTTGGTTTGCTGTTTTCCTTGCAGCTGAAGTTGGCGCTGCCACCTGGGACCCCCTCCAGCTCCCTGACAGAGCGGCTGCTACGGCAGAACGCCCAACTCACTGGCTTCGTCAGCAGGCTCAGCGAGGAGAAGAATAATTTGAGGAACGCTGTCATGAAGCTGGAGGAAGAACTGAGGAGATACCAGCACAGACGTACTTCTGGAGAACACGTAGGTCTTCAGTGGCACAGCTCTCATGAAGCATGTGTAGCCATAAAAGCACTGTGCTGTGAAACAACCAATGCTCTTTGTGCTCGACACCTAAATGAGAGTGTTTGAGCTATCTGTCTTTCGCAGCTTTCTTCCTACAAAGTAAATGGATGTGAGTTATTCTTGTCCTATGGTCAAGACATTCCTGACGCACTGTTTACTGTAAAGTTTTTCATGTTAACCACCTTTGGTTTTTTGGCTTTTTTAAAGAATTCCTTGCACTTCTCTTTTTAATCTGCATCTCATCACCCAACTGGGCAGTAAATAGATCCAGAAAGCTTCAACATCACTGAGCTAATTTGGTCCATTGCAGGGAATTAGTTTGGTTTGGCTGTATTTTTCTAGGATGTTGGACAAGCTACAAACTCAGTGCATTGCAGTGCGCTAGGGACCTCAGATCTTTTCTGTGGAAAAATGCTTGGTTATTTTAATCAGTACTTTTATGAGCTCTCCACCAAAGCAATGACTAGAATGACACGACCAAACTTTTCCAAACTGTGTGGTTCAAATACAGTTTCTTCTCCTCCAGTCTTCTAAACACTCGTCAGATCTTGGAGTTAACATTGATACGCTGGTTGCCTCTGAGAAGGAAAACTGGAACAGAGAAAAGCTGTCACTGCAGAAATCTTTGAAACAAGCAGATGCAGAGCTGTCCAAGCTGAGAGCAGAACTCCGGAGTGAAGCTTTCCTCAGAGAACTGGGATCAGATTCTGAAAACGTTATCTTAAGGGTAGGAAGACTTTATTGCCTGCCTAATAACTGTGCCTAGTTTGTTTTGTTGTCACGTTCATTTGGGCCTGTTTTTTTCTGAGTTCACTCTGCTTTTTCTAACAGAACAGATGTTAAATTTGGATTTTAAATTTTCATCCTTGCATACATAACTCTGTCAGTTGTTATCCCCAAGAATGACAAGTGAGCACTGCATTGTCCTTTTGTGTGTACTCCATTTCTTGCTGCTCAGGTGGTCCTCAGATTATGACACTGCATTCACCAGGTGTGAGCTGTAGCACAGGCTTTTCCATAACAGCAAGCAGTAAATAATCACAGCAATGCTAGAGGAGTTGTCATATCAAAAGTTGTGATTGTAATCATTCCTGGAGCTTATGCTGCTGCTTCTCTTTTCCATCTTGTAGAGAATTTATGGCAAATACCTCCGAGCTGAGAGCTTCCGGAAAGCTCTCATTTATCAGAAGAAGTACTTGCTGCTGTTACTGGGTGGATTCCAGGAGTGTGAAGAAGCCACGCTGGCCCTCATTGCACGGATGGGTGGGCAGCCCTCCTACACAGACCTTGAGATCATCACACATCATTCAAAGGGTTTCACAAGATTTCGCTCTGCAGTCAGAGTGTCCATTGCGATTTCAAGGTAAGCTGGAGGAGGTTCGGTTTCAGACAGATGCATGCACTGAATCTGTAGTGAATCACATTCATTTACATACCTCTTGTAAGTGGGGCTTTTTCTCATAATACTCTGCTGTTACAATGTGGGGAATGTAGCAGGGCAAAAAGTATGTCTAGTGCCAGTTGAACATGCCGATGCCCTGCTCTGCAAGTGCAGGAGCCATTTGCTGTCCGTTCTGCCTTATGCAGCACCTCTGGAATCACTGCAGTAGCAGAGAATAAACTGAAAGCATCCAGGCTGGATGTGGCTCTGGGCAGCCTGGTCTGGTGGTTGGTGACCCTGCACTTAGCAGGAGGGTTGAAACTAGATGATCATTGTGGTCCTTTTCAACCCAGGCCATTCTATGACTTGACAGCAGAGAGTTTGCAGAGGCTCTAGGGATGTGTGTAAGGAAGTTTTCTCCTTAATCGTTACGCTTTCAATGCACATCCATTAATTTTATTTGGCTTTCAAGAAATTCTTACACCTTCTAGAATATAAAAAGCAGAGTATGTGCTTAAATGATTGCTTCCTTTAGCCTGAAGTTTAGGTTTGTGGTTATTTTGTTTTTCAATTCCAGAATGAAGTTCCTGGTTCGTCGATGGCAAAGAGTTACGGGTTCTGGTATCTTAAGCCTCAATAGGGATGTCTTTAGCCAGAACGCAGGTAAACTGTAGCCCAGTAACGACTGAAAAATGTTATTCTCAAGTCACACTGCTGCTTAGTGTAGGTGGCTTTGATTTGCATTGTCTTGTACAACAACTGGGCTGCTGTGCCCCCTT
The DNA here is from genome assembly GCF_951394365.1 of Tetrao urogallus. Taxonomy (NCBI): domain Eukaryota; kingdom Metazoa; phylum Chordata; class Aves; order Galliformes; family Phasianidae; genus Tetrao; species Tetrao urogallus. Next base: position 29,345,974 of record NC_136820.1, on the reverse strand, counting down.
CTTTTTGTCGTAGTTGATTGGATTTACTTGTTTCTCAGGTTTCTGGAAGTTTCAACATCTGACATGACCACTGATCTGTTTGCTGTCTCTTCAGTCTGTTTTTTTGCACTCTTGTGGGTGGGATTATAAACAAAATCCGACAACTTCCCAAACAGTGTGTGTTTGTAAGACCACAGCTACGTGCATCTGTGGGTTTCTCTTGAGGCCTGCGTTCTGAGAGGGAGCACCAAGGGCAGGGGCAGGCAGAGGAATCTGAGATGTGTGGAGTGGCTGTCCTGTGTGTTTACACTGCAGCGCCCTTTTCAAGCTCTAGACCAGCAGCAAACTGTTGCTCTTGCTTTTTAATTAATTTCACTTGCTTTTAAATGGCAACAAAAAACCTGTTTCTTGCTAAACCCCATTTTTGCAAAATGGAGACAGAAAACTTGCACTTACAATTCCCAGTAATGTGCATAAGGTGTTACATCTATCTTTGCTTTTTAGTTTTCAAGACACTGGATTTTCTACTTTTAGGTAATGAATTGCGGCCTGACTCATTCTCCAGTGGCATGGATCTCTATGGAGAACAAAGGCATTCCTATAGATCCCGATCAGATATGGAGTCTCCCAGATCTCCTATAAACTTTCAACAAAAGTGAGTTCTGTTTCAGACGACGATTTGCTATCAGGATGCCGTTCAGCTGCACGAACGTGTCAGCAGTCACTGATGAGGTTCATAATCTTTGATGCCAGAAGTCTTTTAACATTTGTTTTCCATAAGGAAACATAACCAAGTGCATCTCAGACCTTTGATGTGCACCTACTCATTGCCTGATTAAGGCCAATGCTTGCAGGCGTTTCTGTCTGACTGCTGCTGTGTTCTTGGCAGAATTTGTTCACTGGGTGAAAGTGATTCTGCACAGTTTTGGCTTTGGGAAGCCAACCTCAGCTGCCTGTGGGCTCTGAGATTTCCCGCAGATTGGATTTGAGTCATTTGGGATCTCTGTTTTTATATGAACCACCTCAACATCTGTAACCTCAGTTTGTGGCAATCATAATGCTTTACATAAAAAAGATATTTAATCTATTTTAGCCACTTCTGACTTACAGAAAGTACCAAAGAAAGCCAGAATCCCATACAGATGGCTGTCCTTGTTCGCACAAGCTTCTTAATAGAAAATCTACTATGGCTTCTGCTGCAGTCTCAGTAGGAATTTGCAGTCTTGTTCCCAGAGAAATGCAGAAACAGATCAGATGCAGTGGAACGAAAATGCAGTTGGGCAAGGAGGTTCTTCTGGGGGAGGCACTGTGTTGTGATAGGGAAAATATAAGAAATGAATGTTTTACAGTAAGGGCGGTGAGGCACTGGAACAGGCTGCCCAGAGAGGTGGTAGGTGCCCCATCCCTGGAGACAAGTCAGGCTGGATGGGGCTCCGAGCACCTGATGCAGCGGCAGGTTTCCCTGCTCACTGCAGTGGAGTTGGACCAGATGGCCTTTGAAGGTCCTTTCCTACTCCAATGATTCTGTGATGGCTGGAGCAGTGAGTGGCAGGGAACTCCAGTGGGCGTGGTGTTCTGCCTGCTGTGTGGGCAAGGCAGCGGACACGCGCCCTGCCAGGCCTCTCTGCTTACAGTGCCCTGCTATGTCTGCTGATTCTTTTTGATCTGACGTTTTGGTTTTGAAAAGCATCTGTGTTCTTCTGCCCCCAGGTTCCACTGTATGCAGGCTGACTTGAACCCAGTCTCTTTCGCGTGTTCTCAGCTGCAGAACTATGATCCAGAAAGAGCTTTAACAGATTACATCCACCGCCTGGAGGCACTGCAAAGGCGGCTCGGAAGCGTGCAGTCAGGTATGGGTTGGGGCACAGTTCCAAGCTAGAAGGCAAGTGCTGGCTCTGAGATGTGTACAGACGTCTGGTTTGGGGCACTTTCAGCCTTGAACAGCAGGTTATTCTGTACTGCAGCAAGCCCACTGAAAAGAACGTGATCCAGTTCTTTGACGCCTGCCGAGGTGTGCTTCAGTAACAGATTTGGAGTTTATTGGTGCCATGTTGATTTTCACCAGTCTCATGTGTGATAAGAATTCTGTGTGTCTCTTTAAGAGGTTAAGTGAGGTGGGGAAAAGCATACCCTAAGGATTGGAGAGTTGGGGTGCAAGAGCAATTCTTTTCTATCACTAGGATTATAGAAGTGACAGCCTTTTTGTCCCGCAGATGATAATTTTTTTTGCTATAAAGGGAATCAAGAAAATCAGTGGGGCCTGATTTATCAAACAAAGGGTGGGGCTGAGTTATGGAAATTACTGTGGTAAAGTCTTATTTTAGCATAAAATCCGTCCTTTGAAGAAGATTTGTTCTTAAATGATTTCCTGCATAAAACCTTTCCCACTCATTCATCACAGTGACACCATTGTGAACCCTCAGCTCCTTATTCCACGTGCTCTGATTCAAATCTTTCTGTCTTACAGTGTCCACCTCATACACACAGCTGCACTCTGCTATGAGAAGATAATGCCCTCTGCCCACTCCATCGTTGGCAGTGATGTCAATGGATTGATGCCTTCTGTAAACCCGTGCTCTTTCTGTGCTTTCTGTAACGTGTATCTGGTGGGACCAATACAAACACGGCTGTACGATCCTATACAGTTCCATCCTGGCACACCCATGCAGACTGAGGTTATGGGAGATTTATGTATATAAGCAATTCGTGGTCATGCAAAAAAAAAAAATCATTAAATTACATGTATATTTGTGGAATGCTAATTTAAATGATTAACTTATGAAGTGTGTATTTATCAAGGGGGTGCAAAGATGAAACTTGTGTATTAATTACATTGAGCTCCGTTCAGAGAAGTTCACTTGCACTTTTTCTGGCAAGGCTACTGAAGTTACACAACTCTCCTCATATTTGCTACTGGCAGTGCAGACAGAATAGCACTTGTAGAGACCTATTTTTGTAATGGTAGAAGTTTTGAATTTTATGGGTATTTTGTCAAAGTACTGAAATAAAAATGACTTCATGCTTTTAACTGTGTTCTACTCTTGGAAAGTTCTTAAAATTGAAGAATCGTTCCCTTATTTAGGTTGAAAACCTCACTCCTAGGCATGCTCCTCCTGGCTGTGGCAGCTGTCTTGTCACCAATTGCAGAAGTGCTGCTACTTGACAGGAGGACAGGCGTAGGTTTGGTTTCTGCAGTTCCTGGCTGTACCTTTGGGGGCTGCAAGAGCTGTGTGTCCTCTCCCTCTGTCGCTGTCACTGATGTGAAAACAAAGGTCTGTGACAGTTTTACCGGGGTTAGAACCGACAGCCTGGGTGAGCCCTTCCATCAGGGAGCGCTGTAGGGAAGGAGGGGAAGCTCTGTGCATGATTAGCTAACTGTGTACTTAGATGCATTTTCTTTCTGGTAGTTACGAATTTAAGAACTGACAGCGTTAAGCAGAGGAAACTTCAACAAGAGGTTTCTTTACAAATTTTAATCAAAATTCCTATGAGCTGGAGCTCAAGACCATTTATCACCACCACTTGTGAACCAAACACTATTCAACAATCCTGCAGGAGTCAATGCAAAGCATAACAGCATTCAGATATCTCACTTCATTTATGGATTATTTTCCAGGTGAACGTGTTATTTACTAGCGCTGTCGTCCTGTTGTTATTTCCATGCTTACACCAAGCTTTCAGAGATGGCTGCTTTTCACAGTTTACTTTAGAAAATTACTTGTAGTTTCCAGAAGCGAAGTATTTTACAAATGCTCCAAGTTAAACATTTAAATTGTTGAGTTACAGAACTTCCCTATGAACACTTCTGCAGACACCTCTACTCAGCCACACAGTGACAGTTTGTAATAATTAATTCCAAATAATTCCAAAAAGCAACCAGAACGCCACTTTTCAATCTGTGATTCTGTTTCAAAACAGGGCATGTGCATTGCCCTCAGTCCTCTGTACCTGATGGAGTTACTGTCGTTGGGCACAGAGGTAAGGTACAGTCATACCCCTCCTCATCTGGGGAAAGGCAACTGTCAAATATTTTTTTGTTTTTTTTTGTTGTTTTTTTTCTATCAACTGGAATCTTTGCTTTAAAAAACATTTCTTCACTTAAAGGCCGGGGGGGAGGGAGGCATGCACACCTTAGAAGTGTTAAACACATAGAAGACAGTTTTTCTTTCAATAAAAGCACCAAGAAATTGGTAGAACAAGCAGTTACACACAGCAACACTAAACGGTGTGCGGAAATGAACAAAACAGATGCAAAGAGGGTGCAGGCCTGTCTCTATACAGTACGTGGAACAGTTTCCATTTGCCATTCATTTCGTCACAATTATTTCACCAGAAGTCTGTTAGTTTGTACAATTCAAGGTTTTAGCTCCAGAACTTACAGTGCCCTCCTCTTATATCTGATAACTGGGTTATTAGGTGTATGTATCATGGTTGTATAATTTATACTTGGAAAGTAGTCATTGATGAGATCAAATTCGTACAAACGAAGCAAAGTGGACCAGATAGTCTTGATCTGAACGTAAGCGAAGTTCTCTCCAATACAGCGATGACGGCCTAGGAGGAAACCCAGAGCAAGCAATCAGAACACCTCGTTATGCCATCGCCTCTGACTGCAGCTTCACTTGGAAAACATCACATGGACTGGAACTGCTTCTTCCTAAACAGGCTGAGGCCCTGATCCTACAGACAGACCATTGTGTCACTTCTAACATCTTGTTTCCATAAAGCTTTTGCTGCAGAGAACGTGGAACATTTGGAATGGGATTGTGTTGTCCTGTTTTCAGCAGAATGCACCCATTTGTGCAGCGCCGAGGAGGAGTTTCTAACGTTCAAAAACTGGCATTGACTATGACTGTATCGTGGTCAGATTTGCAAACTGTGCTGGCAGTTATGAATCTCTACATAAATTTTCGCTGCCTTAAAATGTTTTCATATTATGAGGCTTTTTTACCATGACTTTGAAGGACTTGAATAAAGTCAAATAAATGCTAACGTAAGGATTTCTTGTTATTATTACTCTGAGCAACAGCCACAAGTGCTATGATTGACTTCAATTCTTTAACAGCCCGTTCATACTAAAAAAAAACTGAGGAAGAAATAGAGAGAAAAGAAAAATCTCTGCATGTGTTGCAGCACAGGGAAGTGGGGGGTGAGAGGAGCAGCCCGAGTCGTGTGCCACCGCTGGGCAAAATGCTTGCTTGCTTTCTGCCGCTGCTACTTACCAGCGCCAAATGGAATGTAGGCAAACTTCTCCCCAGCTGCCGGGTTGTCCTGGAGATAGCGGTCAGGTTTGAAGTCCAGGGCGTCCTTCCAGGAGTCCTTCAGGCGTTGGTTGACGGTGGGGGACACGCAGACCTGATGGCCGGGGGGAATGCTGTATCCTGCGACCGTCTGCAAGGGCAGAGACAAGGCCCACACACCTGATTCCTCAGTTCTTACACTGGAAGCATTACCTGAAGTTCTGTATCCTTAGACTGGAATTTCAAAAGATGTTTTGGCTGGGCCAGTTTAAAATCAATGCAGCAGAGCACATGTAAGTAGCAGATCTAAACTAAGAACTCAAGCAAGAATGACAGCTGGAAGAAAGGGTCAGTTCTGTTGAGTATGGCTGGAAGGGGAACGTGGCACTTCACCTTCCCCAGGGGAGATGCGAACCTGGGACTTCCTATATACCCAAGTGGGCATTCAACAGTTATTCTGCAACCTGAAAGTGTCCATAATTCACTTCTGCACATCTTCAGAGAGAACAACTATGCCTCTGATTATTTTCTGTGGGTTGTTATTCAGTTGTTTTAAATTACATCTTGCTCCCATCTTGTTTTATCCTTAAATAGGAAAATAAACCCAGAGCAGTACATTTCAGGATAAAGAAGCAGCCCACAGCTACACAGAGTTCTTTCTAAAGTTGCACAATGTTCTCCTGTGGGGCTACTTCTTGTCAGAACACACAACTGCTCCTTTTCATCCACATGAAGGATGGGGGCAATGAAGGTATCTAAAGCAAATGCTTTTGCTGCTTTCTTCACCTGAGCTGTGTGCTGGCCCATCACTCTCTCTTGCCCAGCAGCACCAGCATACACCTTGTGTCCAGTTCTGGGCTCCCCAGTTCAAGACAGACAGGAAACTACTGCAGAGAGTCTGGCAGAGGGCTGCACAGACAACTGGGAGCGTCTCCCTTGTGAGGAAAGGCTGAGAGACCTGGGGCTGTTCAGCCAGGAGGAGACTGAGGGGGATCTTATCAGTCCTTGCAAATATCTGCAGGGTGGGATTCTAGTGGGTAGGTCTGGGCCCTTTTTAGTGATGCCCACTGACAGAACAAGGGGCAACGGCCACAAACTGGAACATAGGAAGTTCCATACCAACACATGGAAAAACTCCAAACATGTAACACGCACTGGAACAGACTGCCCAGAGAGGTTGTGGAGTCTCCTTCTGAGCAGGTATTCAAAACCCAGCTGGACGCTTTCCTGTGTAATCTACTGTAGGAAGTTGCTTCATAAGGGGGTTGGACTGGATGATCTCCTTGCTGTGATAAAGACTACATCAAAATCACTTACATGCTGGTGACTTAAGAGCCACAAAGAAATTCCATTGAGCAAAAAGCAACAAATGGAAGATAACCACAAGAACACCAGGGCACGAGATGAGACTCCTATGGGATTTAAGCTCTCACACAATGGCAGAGTGAATGCCCGTCTCAAGTACGATGTACCATTTCCCATGGTCACTGCTGACTTGCTGCCCTTGTCAGCAGAGCTGCAAGGGGCTGGAGCAGATCAGGCTGTGCGGGACTTTGCCCAGTCAGTCATAAAAGCCAGCAGGGAGATTCCACAAGTGAAGTTAGATCCCAAAAGTGCACTCACCTGTGGAGTTTTGGCCAGTCTCATCATGGTCATTATAGGAGGTCTCAGCCTTAAGGTTTCTTTTAGGCAGCGATCTAACAAGCTGAGATCCTTGAGCTGCAAATATAAAGAAAATTAATATCAAAATACAGCTGAGCTCATTCAATTATTATTTTACGCCATTTAGAAGTAAATAACTAAAGAATAAGCGGCTCTTATTTACATGGACTTCATTTGCTACCCTGACAACTTTCCCTTGGATTCAATTACAACTAGCTGCTGTTCCATCTGACTAACCTGTCCTACAAGTGCTTTCTGATGCGTAACTAAAGAAAGAGATCATGCCACATTCCATTCCTCCTTTATGCAGCTCACTTTTTAAATAAAGCTTGTAGGAACTTCAGTTTCCATAGTAAATGCTGATTAAAAAAGAAATGGTAGCAGGCTGAAAAGTAACTCCAGAGAAAGAGGAGACACACTGCCCAGTAGTGCCACTGCAGACTGCTTGTGAAGATTATGATTCTAACCCAAAACATACGGCCATACTGTCCATTGGTAAAAATACATATCCAGAGCACAGTAACATCCATCAGAAATGATGCAACATACAAACCTGTTCGTAAGTTAATGGTGGCAAATCATCTCCACAGACGGCTTTCTGCTCTGCGTAGCACTGCTCCTGTATCGCTTTGTCTCTGGCTATGAAGAAGCCCAGCCAGGCACTCGTGGTTGAGGATGTGTGCTGCCCTGCCAGCAGCAGCCCAATGAGCATCCCTGCTATCTCATCATCTGTCAGTGGGCGGCCATCCCTACATCAAAGGGGATTAAGTCAGAGCTTCATTCAATCAGCTTTCCAGTTACAGCAATATTTACAATTTCTCCTAATTTACTTCTTTCTACTCCTCATTAATGGCCCACTCCAAATTCAGCAGCTAAAAGTCTAGGGGGAGGCAAAAAAGAGAACCACGGTGGGCAAAGTCCCTGGGAGCTTTGAAGAAAATCATTACAGAAAGCCAGCAACAAGAAAGAAAGTGGAAGCAGCAGCCTTATGACCACTGATAACGATCTCAGAAGTCAAGGTTAGCATTTATAATTAGATTTTTCAGTCTGTTTTTAAGAACACCACTAGGATCAACTGCTGGCAATGAAGAATGCAGGACATGAGAACGTTTCTTGTTTTTGACAGAATGTTCTAAACAGCTCAAAGCTGAAGTAAAACATCTATTTATTTTCCTGTAAATTACGAGTCCCCAACCCCACTTTGCTTACTTGTATGAAGCATCAAGTAGAGTTTGGAGCATGTCGTCCTCCTTCTCCTCAGAACTCCGACGCTTCTGGATAACCTTGTAGAAAATGTTCTTTATTTCTCTGTGCGCTCGGTCTCGACGCCTGCAATTCAGACCACTTCTGTTAGCAACTTCGTAAGAAACAACATGAAATCCTTGTGAGGATTTATAGGAATGTCTGAGACAGCTTCAAAACAAAAAAATAGGGGAGAAAGAAAGAAAAGAAGAGGTTTAGATGAAATGCTCAAATTGCTACAATCTTCTTCCTAGTACCTGAAGCTGGGCAGAGGTAGCCAGGCTGGCAGAAGCCACGCAGCATGAGTAAAGCCCCCATCCAGGTCAGCATACAGCTGAGCCACCTTCTCATTTAGTAAGCTTCTTATTTCTTTCCCATGCAAGCAGTGACTTGCTGTCAAAATGATAAGTTCTGAAAAGGCTTCAAACAGGTCTGAGAAAAGATGTGGAAAAAATGTTACTGCAGATAAACTTTAGGCAAAATGTTACATTTTACAGATCATCACTTCAAATCTTGTAGAAGGGAAAAGCAAACAACCACCATACATACATTAACAATTTAAAACTGAGTTTTAGCTTGCTTTCCCCATAAAAGGAAGTATTTCATTTTGAATTTCGTGGTTTTAATCAGGTCTTTCAATGAGTAACATTTTAATTACATTACTTGACTTCAATAACTTGTTTTCTAAGTTACTGTTTCTAGAGCTTTTTCTAGGAAAGCTGCTACCCCTTCCAAAGTAAGCCATGCAGCACAAGCTCTGTAACTTCCGTGTTTGTTAAGGGTTGAAAAAGTTAAATTTGAAATCCAAAATCCATGTGTAAATAAGTAGTTTTGCAGCTTATTGAATTATTTCTCAGTATTTCTATCATTGCAGGCTTGCAACAGTACTGATGGGCTGTGACTAGATGGGAAACAGGGGTGGGGAGGAAAGGAAATGCACTTACATCACTAAGCTCACCTTATCGCTCTGCAGATAACAACTGAGATCTCTGACACAGGCTCCAGGAAGTCAGAGCTGTGTCTTTTCAAAGGAACTACCAAACAGGCTGAACTGATTCACAGCATGCAAAATCAGCGTGATTCAGCCAGGCAACGCGTATGCTCTCTACTGTCACACTAAGCAAAGAAGCAGAACTGTCCTCTGTTCCTGTCAATGATTTTCTGAGCACCTTTATTCTCCAATAGCGTTACATCTGATGAAACAAAACCTGTGTTTGGTGTGTTCTGATGTTAGAGCTTTGCCCTACAGCTCTTCTAATATTGCAGTAAAACATTTACAAAAAGATACTGCTGCGTCCTGCATCAGCCTTCATTCCTTCCCAGAAAGTCTAAGTAACAATGCATCTGATGCTGCTTACTTCTTTCTCCACTCTCTCCCCAGGCTTTGAAATATTCCTTTGTTTCTTCTTCAATCAGAGTTACATGCTGCTTAAACTGAGCAATGTTTAGCCCAGTTTTGAGCATCTTCTTCTGTTCCAAAAATACCTAGAGGAATCAAAGGAGAAACAATCAGTAAAACGTTCATCGTATTAACGTGATTAATAAACTCATTTCATATGTACTACAAAAATATATCAGAGTAAAAAGGAAATTAGGACTTAGAGTACAACAGAGCATCCTCCTCCTCTCCCACAGAAACACCTCACACTGGCCTTGAGATGCACCTTGCTTTAAGAAGGCCCAGGAGCCTGACCTGGCAGCACGAAGCAAGCTATTTGCTAGGGAAGCTTTACACCCTTCTCCACATTTTTTCTGCAGACAGACTCATAGCTAAGAAAGGTACTGTGAAAAGCCCACTATTAGAAGAAAGCCATCAAATGGGTTGATAGGACATCTACTCAGGAAATTATTCAATTAATTTTTAAGTCTTAGTTATAGATCAGAGTATTTGTCCTATAGAGCTGTACAGTACCATGGACAACTGACCAGAGATTGTCTTCCCACCAAGAGCTCTACACTTAGTGTAAAGTTATTTACAAAACAAAAAGCATAAAAGAAAGGCTGCTCGGCAGTAATTCCATTTTCAGAATGCAGTGGGCACACCCTGGCAGAGCAGAGGTGCAGGCATGTTTTCCCTTGCAACATGGCAGCCCATCTCTTATCTGGATGGAAAGCATACGGTAAGAACACACCCTATCAGTGCACTGCCTCCCAAAAACATGCTGCAAGAAGTTTGGAGGGAGAAGACAGAGAGGGAATCTGAACTGATATATAAACAATGCGTATCATCAGACTTCATTATCAGTCACAACTGATATTCAAACAAGTAGTCAACTCTAGGGGGTGGTTCTTCTGGAACACAACCAAAAGACACTTTCAGACTGAAGAGCAGACAGAATTCTGCAGTTCGTTGTTCCAGACAACACGCGTAAGCATGAGAACAGCCAACGCTCCTCTCAGAAGCAATGCTATGTGGCACAGCTACTTTAATTCCAGATGAAGGCAGGCTGTACTCTGCAAACACGCAGGCTGACTTCTGTCCTAGTGAGACAAGCTTTGTGGTGCCTACAGTCAAATCACTAGTCTCACATAGAGGTTAAATATGACAGAAATGAGAAATCATCACTCAGAGCTCTAACAGAAGACCTAATGTTGCTCATAAGGGAAAAGGAAACTGTAGTCAGTGACAGGCTATAAGGGAATAAAAAAAAACAAAACGCTCACTAGTTAGTTTTCCTCTATGGTGGGATTAGACAGTGTCTAAAACAAAAAGCAGCATCCATACTAATGGACAGTAAGGCTGAGTTGTTCACTGCCATTCAGGCTGGATCATCCAACTGAACTCTCAACCACACCATGCCTTCTGCCAGAATCTCAAGCCCATCATACAGAGCCAAGGGCTCACAGCTGTCAGTCAGAATGTAAGCGACCCTCGTTTTCTGCTCATTTTCTACGTAAAATACATACCGCGTTAGGGACATCGTAAGCCACCCCCTTTCCAAAGACTGGCGTAGTCAGCCGGGAGTACACATCTTCTGCATTCAAGTCTTCATTTTTGCTGTTGAACAGCAGCGCAGCAGCATCGCTGCCCAGCAGGTACGTAAACGTCTTGCCAACCATAGTGAAACTGAACACAGGTCCATACTGAGAGGAAAAAACACCCGTTTGTTTTAAATAATAGGAACACAAATCACAGAGTCGTTATCTCTTTACAAGCTTCTACAAATCACTTCTCCTAAGAAACACATATAAACTGCGTAAAATAGAAACATTTTAAGCCATATTTAAATTCTGTTCTCAGTATAAAATAACACATCAGTAATAAGTCTAATTAATATCTGTAATCTCGTGAGATGTAGGATCATTAAGTTTCAAAAATGGAAATTAAAAACTACTATAGAGAGACCACCAGACACGCGGGCTCCAGAAACCAACGCACACTGCTTTGGAAAAAAGACCGGGTCTGCAGTTATGCACTGATAATGTAAGATTTTAACATTTAGAAGTCACCTCCAGCAGATTCCCACAACTGAATTTGTCTTTCTCCAAGTTAATCAAGCTGGGATTTAAGCTTATGACTTTGGACATTTTAGACATGGTAAAACATGTTGGTGCATCTTATTTTGCTGGAGAGAATTAAGGCTCTACTGCCTTAGTCCATTTCTTTGGGGCTATTCCAATTTCTGGGATTCTATACCCCACTCTTCTGGTAGAGCGGAGGACCTCAACATTCATGCAGTCACCTGCAGAGGGGTCAGCTCCATCCCAGCCTGCTCACAGACACGCCAGCACAGAGCACTGATCAGCACTGTTAACAGTTTCCAATTAAAGCAAGAAATAACACCGTGAATGCAGATTTTTAATGTGCGTGATCCAACTCTGAGCCTCACCCAAAGACTTTCTAAAGACAGGAGCTGTTTCAGAGAACACAACTATTTCTGTAACACCAATGCACTGCACACAAGATGTGAAAAAGCCACAACCTCCTGCACACTTCATATTCCATATTTGAGGAAATAGGAGGGAATTCACTGACTGTAAACAGATCCCAACAAGCACACAGCAACGCTTTGGCACTGCTCAGCCACCCAGGACATCACACCTTGTCATAGGCATTTTCCAGAAACTCAATAGGGCTCTTTCCAAACGCTACGGCATGTCCGAGGAACGGGATGCTTGAGGGGATGTGAGGAGGGTGGTTCTGCAGAGGAAAGAAAAGCAAATATTGAATTTTCTTCAGAGTAACACAGCACTGTGTTCAGCCACGAGAGTTGCACACGCACTCTGCTCAAGATCTTCGGTGAAAAAAGCGACTTCGATCGACACGAGCTTTTACAAGAAGGCCAAGCTGCTTTTCAAACCACTCGGCCAGGTCGCCGACCCGCCCTCCCGCTCCGAGAGCGACGCCAGAGAATACCGCGACGGACAGACGGCAGACGCCGGGAGGCGCTGCCCGCGGCCCTCAGCGGCCGCTCCGCACGGTGCCGCACAGGGGGCCGAGGCCGCGCCCCGACACGGCCCGCCCGGGGCAACCGGACGCACGGCCCGCTCCCCGCGTGCCCCGCGCCTACCGTCCGGCCGGCCCCGACGTGGCGGCGGTATCCCAGCTGGAAGAGGTAGCCGAGGCTGAGCGCGAAGGCGGAGGCGGCCAGCAGCAGGGACAGCGGGTTGCCGACGGCGGCCCGCTCCAGCAGGCTGCCGCCCACCTCCAGCAGGCTCAGCATCGCCTCGCGCTCGGCCGGTGCCGGTACCGATGGCGACCGCGAACCGCTACCGCGCACCACGGGGGCGTGCCCGCAGCCGGCCGGCCCAGCCACGGCGCTGGGCTGATCTCTGCCCATGTGACGACTGACGGCGGCCCGGCCAATGGGCGGCGGCGCGCCACGGGGTGACGGCATCGGCCGGGCTGCGACGGGCGCCATTGGGCGGGCGGCGGGGCGGGGCGGGAGCGGCGGCGGCGCCGGAGGAGACGGGGGCGGGCGGTGCCCGGGGTGCGGGCAGTGCGCTGTGCGCCGTGCCGGCTGCTGTGCGGGCCGCAGCAGCAGGGATGCGATGGGTGCTGTGTGCGCTGGGGCTCGAAGGACTGTCTGAACGCTGTAACGATGCTCCGCAGTCCTGTCGGCGCTGTCCTGGCGCTGCCAGCCGCCACTCTTGCTTGGCTCTTGGGGACAAAGGGTGAACGTCTCCTCTCCAAGCATGGGCAGTAGGAAAGGGCAGATTTAAAAAATAAAAAAAGTCCAGGAAGGTGACAGGAAACAGCAAATAGTACAGATAAGGAAGGCGAGGAGAGGGCTGTGAGACTGCGGTCTCCCAGGGCAAGAGAAGGTCCCAAGGACAACTTCAGGAAGGCAGAGAGCATTTGGTCTTGGTGTAGGGTGAGATTGAGCCGGTGGGGGTGTTACAAAAAACACAGCACTCCGCTGATGTTCCATGGTGCCAGGCATGCATTTGGAAAAACTCCTCAGCACAGCTTATGGTAGGGTCACATCCTGAAGTCAGGCACAACCACACTGAGAACCAAAGCAAGGTGGGTGCAGCTGCTGGATGCACTGAGACGGCGCTGTTCCAAACCAAAATGGTAATGTGAGCACCAGGAACTATTCCCAGACCTGAGCTCTCATAATCTTCATTGACAGATACTTTCTTCATTCTAGGGGCAGGCCTTCAAAGCAAACACGAGTGCAGTTTCCACGTTCAGCTGCTACCTTTAATCTACACAGGTGCAGAATTACGGTGAAAACAGAGAACATCACACTCACAAATATCACATTTGTCACAACACAGCTGTCTGGACAATACAGATGTGGTATCCTGGACTCACAGTTCCCTATTTCGAAACTCAAAGCTCCCATATGCTGCACTAATTGGGAAACAAACAGCACATCTCTTCCTGCTCTGCATACCGGTAAGCCAGAACGGTAACACAGCACTGGAGCTCAGTGCCTGCTGCACATTTTCAGAATGCTGCCCCTATTTTCATACATCCTCAGAAAACACTCTAGAGTTGGTGCTGAATGACATGTCACAACCACAAACATACAGCTTGTTTCTGCTCAGAAACACCATTCAGGAATTTAAACAAGGAAACCGCAGCAGTGACTAACATATCTTGATGTGATAGATTCACTCAAGTCTACTGAAGTTTTCATCAGTTTGACACACACTTTCTAACAATTAGTTCACATTAGAAATAAGTGAATTTTTGATTTTTTTTAAACAAGCGATCTTTAAAAAATGAATCTAAGATTATGAATGCTTTCTAAATACACACTGAGCTCTTATGATGATGTTGTGATCATGTGATAAGAATTAATGGGGGAAAAAAAAAAAAGAATGACAAGACAAACCTTTGTTCCCTTCATAAGTACTGTTTGTACATCACACGTTTAGAACGTCACCGATTGTGCACAGAGCTTTAAAGCTTTCACTTTGCTGGTTAGATGATGCATGCCTGTCATTACCAGCATTCTGATCAGTTTCTCTATCATTTCACCATAAGTTAGGGCTTGGTTCTTACTGATCCAGATGTCCAGTGCCTTGGTGATTTTCTCTTTCAACTTAAGAGCCCTGTTTGGGAAAAAGTTGTGAAGTAAACTTCTGAGAAAATAAAAGGTTTGTAGATAGTTACTACATTTTACACGGATATTCTGTATTTAACAGAAGCACTGTGAATTCTGTAATCAAAATACTGCGTGTTAACTCCATAACATCGTAATGAAAAGGGAAATGGGAAACATAAAATGAAAAGGTACAGTTACAAACAGCTGTCCCTAACCTGGTATTTCGCAGAGCCTTGATGTCAGTCTGACCAAGCTGTAGTTTCTGGCAGAAGAATTCAAAATCTTCAGAAGGAACATTGCCAGCAATCATTTCTATCATCTTGTGCAATATTTTCTCTAAATATAACCACATAAAACGTGTAATTAATAATACAGAATCGTGTATCTTTTCTATCACATGTTTTGTAAATAATGCTAATCTGCTTTGGGATTCTGTTAACTCCCAAACTCCATTTCCAAGGTGATGTCTCCATCCTGGTGGACAGACCACCATCACCATTTCTGGGCGATGGTCTTTCAGGTCTGCCTCCCCGACAGCCCTGCTGGGAAGAAGTTTGGGAGCTTTTCATTCTTTTCAGTTTGAAGCAGCACGGCTCCCTTTGTTTGAGGTGGGAGAGCAAGGTGTGCTTCCAGAACATACACCATGAGCTCCAGGAAGAGCAAGCTGGGGAGCTACAGCTTTGAGAATGCTTTTTACAGTAATCAACTGCCTCACAGCTCTGCTCACCATCAGGTGAGAGTGAAGCAGATTGTCAGAACACCTGCACATACCTGAACTGCTCATGGATGCTAAGAATACCATTTTTTCTCTCCCTTCTGTTGACCAAAAACAAGTGTTACAACTGACAAGAGTTTACAGCGTTTATACTGCTTAAGGTGAAGCAGTGATTCAAATATTTTGTTCTCTTTGATCATAATCAGGTTGTGAAAGGACTACTGTGGGTTCAGCCGAATCACTGCGGCGTCAGGGAACGCTGCGTGAAACAGGCTCCGCTCCATGAAACAGGCAGCGCTCCCTCCAGTCGAGAATAATAGCAGGGCGTGCTGGAATAAGATTCAACATCGAAAATCGGCAACGGGAATGAGGGCACCGGACTGCCTCCCAGTGACCAGGAGTGTAACTGCAGGCAGGCAGCGCCGCCTGCCTGAGGAGCAGCAAGTAAGGCAGCAACGTTTTAGTCAAAAGCAAGTACAGCACAAGGATAACATCTGATAGGCCTTCAGTGTACCATGCTCGATAATGATGGGTAGGCAGGCCACAGAGAAGTCAGGATATAGGTAGATATTGAGATTTTGCATTCTCAAGAGCTGAAAAAGAGCTAGGGAAGTTAAGAAAGGAGGAAGATGCTATTCTACTCTCTACAAATTGCCTCTCTGATGGGTAGAGTTGAGGTAACCCTAAGCTTGTGTATTTTATTTAACTGTGTCTGGCTTTCTGGTTTGAATACAAAACTCAAGACCTCGATTTCAGTTTTAAGCTTTCAGCTTCCATTTCTGATAAGAGTCCTAATGGAACAATATCACCTTAGTTCTTAAAGCAGTTCTCTTATCAGTGAGCCATGCAATAATAAAATATAAATCTTGTTTCTATTATGCCCGTGCAGTACAACATCACACTAACCATCACCTCAATATTGCCTACAGTAACAGAAGTCAGTGAGGAACAGAAACAGAACTAATAATGATACTGCCTTCTGAAAACAATGGAGTTTCAACAGCTGCTGCTGGAGCTACCTTTAATGCACAAAAATACCCATGTATGTTTTTAACATACCATCTCTTTCATTAGCACTTTCCAGATAGCATAGAATGGGATGTAATTGCTTTCCTTTGCAGATATCTTGTAGTGGCTCAAACAGAGAATTTCCATCAAAGTTTATGTCTTTCAGCAAATAAAGGTGACGAAGGCCAGCAGGCAAATATCTCAGCTGATTTTCTGTTGAAATACATAAGCATCCTTAATTTTATTTTATTTTTTATTTAATTTTATTTATATTTTATATATTTTATTATAAAATATATTAAATATAAAATAATAATAAAAAATATATTAAATACTTTATATTTTTTATTTAATTTTTATTTAATTTTATTAAAAAAAAAAAAAAAAAAAGCATCCTTTGTCCATAGGATTTTAAATTATTTCAGTCAGAAAATATCTGAATACATTTGCAAAGCAGCCCAGCTGTCTGTGAAGCACAGCAGGTAGGCAGGAGGGATCACTTCCTGGGATACCTTAGCTCATGGTGAACACACTGCTTTCCCAGACAAACAAGACTCTGTTCCCTGTCTCTGCACAAGAGAGCCATGAGCTTCAAGGTGAATTAAGCACAATGTGGAACACAGCAGCTGTGCTGCTGTGATATAACTGAGAACATGTTGTGCAGCTCTGCTTCACACCCATCTCTGTCATCACATCTCTAACAGCCACTTGGCAACCCAGTAAATCAGCCACCAAAAAAGGACAACGGACTTTGTTGTATCAGTGATACTGAGCGGACATCTGGACACGCAGATACACATTCTTTACAACAGAGAAGTGTCAGTCTTGCACACAACAGAAAAATGAAGGGGTTGAATGCTTGATACTTACCACTAAGGTCAAGGTGCTGCAGACTTCTTAGCGATGTAATAGATTTGGGGAGCTGGCTGATCTCATTGTTATTTGCAATTAGACGGACCAAAAACTTCAGTTCCCCTATGCTGTCAGGCATTTCCTTTAACGCGTTATGAGATACGTCAAGCTCCCTGAGGGAAACCAGTTTGGAAAGCTCCTCTGGAATTTTAGTTAACTGATCAAAATAAGAACACAATTCATTCACTTATATACAACTATTTCTCTTCTGTAAAAAGTTCAAAGGTAACTTTCCTGCAAGCAAAAGTACATTCCTTAATTTAATTCCAACAATGAAAGTTCTGAACTTCTATTCTAGTGGAAGCTCATTTAGTATTTTCCAATAAAAATATTGCTGCCAAGCACAGAATTTTTCAGCAAAATTCCTAAGGCATAATGATAGAATGACAATTGAAAAGCCAAGCCTCTATTGATGGAACTTCAAGAGCGATTATTTTCATCATTACTATCATTAATGAAAGATTTTACCCTCTCAGAACACTCAACACATTTAAAACAAAAAAAGAAAAAAAACTTCTTTTTTTTTTTTTTTTTTTTTTTTTCCATTTTGGTTCTGTTCATCCCTTGGTCTTTTCTAATTTGCACTGTTCCCTTAGGAACTTCAACTGTTCTCCAGTTATTGTGGAAACAAGACTATGATAGCAGACTTTTTGTGTCTGAGAGAAGTAATCCCTTGGAAGATATAACCATACTTGGAATCATACGAACAAACCTGAGACTTTTCTGTAAAGCCGATTTTGCAAACTCAGGTGAAAGAAGAGATTAAAATGCTTAACTTTTAACATGAATGAGGCAAGCGCTGTGCATTTGCTTCAGAAAGAGATTTTCTTTGTTTTCAACTGATAGTAAGAGCAATTCCACTCTATCCATAACAACCACTAACCTGCATTGTTAATTGGAAAAGAAGGTTTACGTTTCCTCAGGAGATTGTTCTGACCTGTTCCTTAGTATTTGTTAAACGAAGTTATTAAACTTTGGATTTCAGAAACATGAAGCAATTTTCTCTGCTATAAGCAATCACTGAAGTAATACAGCTTTTCTTGTTTGAGCTAGGGAAAGTTTAATGAACTTGTAAGAAGTATGACAGAGTTGGAAAGATTGGTTCATTTAACAGAGGAATCTTGGAGGCAGGCTTATCTATCAATTTCCAGCTAGGTACATAATCAATGAATATTAAGATGCTATAATTACAAAATAAGCAAGAGAGTTTGACAAAGCAGATAATCATAACAAAAAGAGAATAGATAGAAAGCTTACCCGCACCCTGGGCTCACTTACAAAACTCCAGCAGAGCAGATCTCCAGAAGAGATCCTTCCCCACTGGTAGCCAGCTCTTAAACAGGTCTAGGAGAGGTGCAGCCAGGCTCCTCCCCTTCCAGCAGCACAGTGAATTGCCTGCACCTGTGCTCCTGTGGCTGACTCAGTGCTCGCCTCAGGTGGTCAATCAGAGGTTCAGGCCGTGACTCAGCAGATCCCATACACTAGGATAAAAAGTATGTGTATCCTAACAGAATTTTGTCCAGCTCTGGTATTAAAAATTGGTAAATACAAACATATACTTTCCTCTTCACAAGCTTTTTTTCTGCTCTACTCAAACACAGGAGCATTAATACATTTGGAAAATGTCTATACTAATTTTCCAGCATGACTATCTGCACAACACAAGGTTTCTAACCTAAGGAAACATTCTCTTACCTTCAACCCATTCGCCTGACACACAGTCAATTTCTCCAGTGACGAAAGAAGACATATTTCAGAAGGAAAAGATGCAAACTGGTTGTTTGATACATTTAAGTCTTTAATCATTTCCAAATTGCTGATCTTTAAAGGAATATTCTTTATCTGATTATTTGAAATGTCGAGTGTTTTTAAACCCTTTAAAGAACACAATTCTTCAGGAAATGAGTCAAACTTATTGTGGTGCAGAAGAAGAACCTGGAGAGCCTTCATTTCAGATACCACTGCTGGCATACTATTGATTTCATTCTCACTTACATCCAAGTAAACGAGTTTTGTGAGGCTGCACAAGCATGCAGAAAATGAAGACAGTTTATTCTTGTTTAATTCTAGATGCTCCAAATCTTTAATATCAGAAATCCCAGGTATTAATTCTGAAATAGAGTTGCCACTGAGATTTAAGTATTTAAGATCAGATAGTGCACACACCGCATTTGGAAACTGAGAGAGCTTATTATTGCTGAGATCAGCTTCGGTTATCCTAATACAAGTTTTTAATTCGACAGGGATGTATGTTAATACGTTTCCAGAAAGCTCTATTTTGGAGAGCTCTTTTAAATGTGATATTTGTTCAACCAGTGAGTTTAGTTGATTCCCATTTAAAGAAAGCTCCTTTAAATTTTTAAGTCTGTGAATATTGGCAGGGAGCTGGGTTAACTGATTATCACATAGAACAAGATGTTTCAGCATAGTACAGTTGCAAAGATTATCTGTAATGCTTTTGAATAAATTTTTTGAAAGGTTCAGGAACGTAAGTTCTCTCAAGTTCTCCACTTTATCTGACAGAAACTCCAATTTGTTATCATCAGCTCTGAGTCCTTTCAGTTTTGTCAGCTGGAAAAGCTGCACAGCCAGAAATATAAGCTTATTGCGACTAATTGAAAATTCTTGTAATTTCTTGAGCTCCTTAATATCCTTCGGCAAACTCTGAATGAAGTTCTCACATAAACTGAGATTTACTAGATTAGGAAGATAGCAGAGAACTCTTGGAAATATTGAGATCTGATTGGAATCAATGTTGAGTACCTTCAAGTTTTTCATGTCAATCATGGCATCTGGCAAAGTTTTTAGCTTGTTCCCAGCAAGCTCTAATGTTTCAAGGCTTTTCAATGCAAAAGGAAATTCATCAATGCTGTTGTGATTGAGAAAGAGCTCCTTAATATTTACAAGCTTGGGCAATTCTTCAGGGAGGCACGATAACCGGTTGTGACTGACATTTAACACTTTCAGTTTATGAAGCAATGATATTTCTGGTGGCAGCAGTGTCAGTCTGTTTCTTTCAAGTATCAGGATCTCCAGATTAGACAGGTTAACTGTATTTAAGCGTAGCGTTTTTATTTCGTTGTTCTGTAAGAGCAAGGTTTTTACATTTTGGCTTTCGGAAGCAGACTGAGGCACGTCCTGGAGCCCTTTATCACTCAGTCTAAGTGTGAAACTCCTTTCTTCAGCAGGCAACAAAAATGTTGATCCGCTTCCAGCACTTTCAGCATTCACTGCTGATGGTGACAAGCCTGGTCTGCCATCTCCTGTGACAGCCCCTGCAAGCACTGGCTTTAGCTCTCCAGTGTCTTTGTCAGCTGACTTCAACACGTGCTTCCTCACACCTGTTTCAGAGACAGCCTGAGGCGCTGTGCGACTGTTTATCTCAGTGGAGGATTCAAACTCATTCCTTTTACCCGGTAAATCACTTCTTGGGACGTTTTCAGTCTTTTTATGGCCTTCCAGATCTGCTTGAGGCCCTTCCTGTGAAATTTCACTCAAACTTTCCACAGTTGGGTCAGCTACTCCAGCAGTCTCTGATAAACGTAAGGAGTCTTCCCTGGCACCGTAGTCAGCAGTGCCGCGAAAGCTTTTCAGTTCTGTATTCAGACCCCCCGGAACGTCATCTTCTTCCTTCTCCAGAGACATCGCTTCTTGCTAAGTCTTCAAACGTGCATCCCTCAGACAGACTTACCTTTTTGCTCCCTAGTTTTAAAGCACACCCAACCTGAGCTACCAACGACGGGGGGAACCCCCGTGTTTTCAGAGTAACTCTTCCCGCTCACTGCAAGCAGCAGCAGCGGCAGCCGCAGCAGCCCATACGCACCCGAGGGTCCTCCTCCTCAGGAGCAACACCGCCTACCCCGCGCCGCGGGCACGAACACTGCTAAGCCGGAGCCGCTCCCGCCTGCCCCCGGAGCGGCCCGTCCCGCCTCAGCCGGCAGAGCAGCAGGCGCAGCGCAGAGCCCGCTCCCTCAGGGCGGCCCGCCGTTGCCGCGGCAACCCGCGGTGCCTTCCGCGCGGCGCCGAGGAGCGGTTGCGCACGCGCGCTGCAGGAGCGCTGCTCGGGCTGGGAGCGGGGCTGGCGGCGGACGCGGCGCTTTCCCGGCTGCTCTCAGGGCACAGAGCTGGACGCGTACCGCTGGCCCTCCGTTGAAGGCCGAACACCGTTTTGCGGCTGCTTTGTATTAAGCTTCGCAGCGATTCTGCCGGCCGGCCGGCCTCCCACCATACACGCTGTACCTTGCCGCCGCCCAACGCGCCGTGGCTGGCGCGGGCAGCACTGGTGGGGTCGAGCAGCCCGCCCTGCCTGCAGCACAGGCTGACGAACTGCTCCACGCGATAAAACCATGCTTGTTTTTCCACAGTGTATATTTTCAGCTGCCTCGCTGGAACACACACTCGGTCCTTGCTTTGTCAACTGTAAAGTTCAACTACTCACTTAAAAAATGCTTATGGTGATCAACCTGTATGGTTGATCCTGCTTACTAAGGCATGATTTTCATTTCTGCAGCTTTTTCAGCTCTACTGTTTGGCACAGAGCACAGCTGCTAGTGGTCCACATGCTGCCTCACTCTCTGCTCCAGTCCCATTTCCCCACTCCCAGACAGCAGGCTGGCACTCACCCCTCCTTGTCGCAACACCGCAGCAGCACCTCCTGTTCCCGGCTGCCAACAGCCTGCCCGGAGCTCCAGCTCAAAGCCTTCCGATAGGCATCACCTGCTCCCAGCCTGCTTGCCCGGACTCAAGAGTTCCCTTTTTCCGACGCGTTCCTGAGTTGTTTCCAAGGTGTGCAGCAAGGTGCTCTGTGCGTCCTAATCTGCAATCACCTGGAACCCTCCTCCCTGTGATCCTATCTCATGACCATCCTACACCACTCGCAAGGATTACTCAACCCCTTTCCCAGGTGCACAGCAGTGTTAACTTCTAATCACTGTGGAACTGTTCCCATGATCCTATCTCACTATTATCCTACAAAACCTGCAAAGACCAGCCTGTTCAACAGCCCTTTGGTGATAACACCTGCTCAATAAGACATTTCAGGGCACTTTGATGCTGGCTGCAGTTAACACAAATAACAAAGGTGATTTGTAAACAATTTATTAGGTAGTAATAAATAAGAATCTTAGCAGAAAGAACTATACAGCAATAAGGCATATTAATACTTTCGTTAAATATGTAACTGTGACACGCATCGTTTTCCTTCTAGTTCTGTAACGAAGTGCTGTGTAGCAAAGAGTACTTCTGATACCAGTGCCACGAAAGCAAGAATGCTACAAAGGACCTGACTGTTGCATTATTTACCATAAATAAAAGATAAATTTACTGCTATTTATGCCCATTAAATAATAAAGCTTGCTAAGAAGACTTCAAAGTATCTTCTGTTTATTTTTTAACTTGTTCATTACTTTAATTCCTTAAACTGTACTTACTAGTAGTGAGGTACCATTAAAGGTATTACAAAACAACAAACTTGGGGTTTTGTTTTGTTTTTTGTTTTTTTTAAACTTCTTTTTACAAAGTATTGCAAACTGTTTTAGCATGCAGCTTACATGGAAGGAGTAATCAAGTGCACTTAGAACCCTGAAATACAACCAGAATTTTTAGAGGTGTATAATGAATACTGTCTTAAAGTACAAAGACATTTCAGAATCCATAGGGTCCCCATCTTACACTTGGGACCCAATTTGCTAAGACCCAGCTGTGACTTAGTAAAGAGCAAGAAGAACGCTTATAAACTTGCATGTTAAACAGTAATTGTAGCATTAAGTCCTGCATTCTCTACTGCTTGCAGTTTCAAGGAAATGAAATAAGCAATGAGAAGGAAAAATAGTCGAAAAGAAGTGACTTAGTACCCCCTATATGAGTTCTTGTTACTGAAGATGTGTTGCAGTCCAGAATAAGAATTATTAAAGTATCTGAAGACCTCTGAATGAGATTTGTTTGTAAACCTCCTCCTTCTCCATATGCAAATGTTTTATATTGCACGGCAAAAGTAGAAGTCCAGTTTTCTTACAAGCACACTAAACATTGAATATGGCTTTTGAAGATTTAAAATAGTTCCCTTTCGACATCTTCATGCAGTATTTTAGAATAAATATGGACACCAAGTATGAGAAATAAGAGTAAAAATAAAGCCAGCTATCACATTTGTCAGAAACCAAGTAAGAGTTTATCAAAAGCAGATGTTCAAAAGACTGGCTGGTCTCCTAAGCATATTTACCAAGAATATTTTAAAAGTAAAGTTTGTCTAAAAATACTGTAACACATACAACCTCCTTGATGTTCTACAGAAAGACATGTAAAGTGAAGATGTTAACTGAGATGTGCTTAACAGCACCATCAGTCTCAACATCCCCTGGGAAAAAAGTTTCCAGATTCATCTTCGTCCAACAGTCAAGAATGGCTCAATTCACTCTTGTCCAATTTGGTAAAGCATTTAAATTTTGCTAGCTTTTACTGGTAACTCAAGCTCTACAATAGCTTATATATGAAACAAAAATATTTATAAAAATAACAGATATGTTGTAAAGCTTTTTAAAAAAATAAATCATGCAGGTTCTGTACAAAGTTAAAAAACTGTACAAATGGACTTTTCTCTTGTGTAAAATTCATGTACATGGAAGTCTTCTGTTAGGGTGAGAATTTTTTGCTTAGCCATAAGATGCTGTTTCATCATTTGTCCATCATTCATTTCTTTCACTAGGCATTAATTGGCCATTTAATTTCATCAGAAGTTTTACGATGAGACCTGCCTACAGAAAGGTACACAATTAAATTCTAATCAGCATTTCACAACAATTGCACAATCAATTTAAGTATATGGTAAATGCAAGTATATAAACAGAAGTTAGAAGTTGTGTCATTTTAGAGATAACAATGAAACCAAAAACTAGGTTTTTTTTCCTTATAAAACAGGAAATATTTTTCAAAACTTAATCACCTCTTCCTCTCTATCCAAATTCTTATGATGTAAAAATCAAAAGGCAACTACTGTCAAACTATACAACATACTCAAAGCTGCAGTTTTGTCACAACACCTTTCAACATGACGCACGGTCTGTGACGATATTTGACAATGCCAAACTCCACTAGTTTTGACAGAAATGTTATCAGCTCTAACTCTGTGATTCTTGTCGTATTTGGAATTATCCTTAGGGTCTATGGGATTGGGCACACGCAACAAACAGTTTTCACTACCAAAAAAAATGTTCTCCCTAATGCAAGTTTATTCTTACGTATTTAGAATGCTAAAGGCTTCACATCTTGTAAGAACAAGCAAACACTCTGAAATATTGAGAAAAGTTCTCATCTGAAAATCACTTTGGGGGTAGAGTTTGGGTGGAACTTCTTTTATACAGTACAAGGGTCAACCACAAGAGAAGGAACATGTATCTGGTCCAAGAAATTCTATGACGGATGAAATTCTATGTTGAATGAAAAATGTCAATGCTTACCTGTTTGGTATGCACAATAAAACTCATTTTGTTTTCCAGACTGTGTATCTGAAAACATGTATCTCCATCTCCCAACTGCCACATAAAACAGCCATACTTTAAGCTGAGGAGTAAAGCCTACAATAAAATAGAAAACCATCATTCAGAAAACACTGTCCATACTTACAGATGGAACTTCCCTTATTTCACTTAAGACAGAATTCTACCTAAGTGGAAAAGTATGTTCCATATTCAAGCTGTAACTTATAAAGTAGTCAAGTTGAAAAATACAAGGCTTTCCATTAAAGTGCTTTTTGAAGACTTCAGAATCTTGGAAATCTTCATGGTCAACTTAGATGTGAAACGCCTACTAGCACAGAGAATTTAAGAGAACAGCATTAAACTTAGAAGTTTTCATCAGCAGTTCACTTAAGCTGACCTTTGTTTCCATGTTCAGGAGATGCAGCCCTTTCACATTTACTCCTACGTAGACCTTGATGACTTTATGGCTACTCGAACTTGCTTTGGTGAATATTTGTCCTGTGAAAAAAGCTGCTCCATAAGTTGGAATTTCCCAGCAATTCTGCAAAAACATGCGCTGAAGGTGATGCATCTCTTTACTTACACCTTCACTGGTGCTCAGATTCTAGAAAGAAAAGAACAAAGGCAATCAATAAGTCTTTCAAAATACCTGCGTTTATTTGAAGAACATAACATAGTTCAGTGGAATTCCCACTGAAAATAAAAGTTTCAGATGCTGAAACAGACTGAGAATGTAGGTCCCTGTACGAGCCTCAGAAATCTTAAACACAGACACCTAACCACTTCAGGTTCCCAGTTTCCCCTCTATTAGAAGTATTTCAGACTAGCCAGGGTTAACCAGCTGATACTACATACATCAAAATAAAATAACAATAATGATAAAAAACCCTAAGCACTCCTCCTTTGAGGGGTCCAAAGCATGCTTAGATGAGCATGAAACACAGTATGCTCCTGCAAACATGGATTTTTTTTTTTTTTTTTTTTTTAAACAAAATAAGGTGCAAAATTTGTTTTCCTGAACAGAGCCCTCATTTAGAATGAGAAACAATCCTGATATTTCCTCCTTCTCAGTAGCATGGAACTGTTACAACAAAGGGTTGTTAGACTGCTCTTAGTTCAAAACTGACTGATGCAAAGTACCCAAAACAAATGAAGGAAAAAATAACTTTCCAAATCTGAAACTAAGGGACAAAAATTCAGCAAAGCCACACATGAGATTAGAAGGCATAAAAGAGAACACAAGCCTTTAGCAATTAGGGGGGGGGTGCAATTGTGGGTGGGGTAGATGGCACCAACCTCTTTGTTGCACACCCTGCATTACAACTTACCTGAATGCTACAGCTATTCTTAAAATATAAAATGTATTAAAATATTTGGAGCAAGGACTGAAACACCTTTTCCTTTCCCCTGTACCTAAAAATAACAGCCTACAGCAGAAGTCTACAATGCTGTGCTCTTATATTTTCTCTGACACAAGAAAGAGTAAAGAATACTCTGCTGTGTCCTCTGCTGTACCGCAGTCTTAGGAAGAATATTATCTTCCTTTCTTCATCTGTATTATGAAGAACAAGAGTGATGTGCTGGTTTCTGACAGAAGAGGTGTTGACACCAGGAAAAAGTTAATTACTGAGTAACTTTGACTCAAAGAAAGAGGGGCAAGGCTGAAAATGTTCCCTGTGCTCCTCTGCAGTTTCCTGTCAGACATCTAAAGTGATTCATATCAGCTGGAACAATTCTCTATCTGTCACACCTTATTTATTCTACAATTTTTCATGAAGTTCACAAATTTGTCACGTGTGTTTGACTCAGTTTGGAAATCAAAGCTTTTAAGTCTCTTACAGAAGCAT
The DNA here is from genome assembly GCF_951394365.1 of Tetrao urogallus. Lineage (NCBI taxonomy): Eukaryota > Metazoa > Chordata > Aves > Galliformes > Phasianidae > Tetrao > Tetrao urogallus. The sequence goes on along the minus strand of NC_136820.1, from coordinate 29,319,394 downwards.
CCTAAGTCCATGCATAGAAATTTTCCTAAATTAACTACTGTAGTCAAGGCATTTTGTGCACCAGTAACAGATCCCTACCATACAAGCTACATCAGCAAAACAGGCTTTATCAACCTGTCATTATGAGCAGATGTGAAAATATAAGTCAGAGCAGATTTTCTACATGTATACCTGTACAGGCGGTACCCATCAACGTAAAGTTAACATGGAAGATAAATGAACAGATGACAAATTATATTTATTTCTAAGAAGCATATCAGCTGTAACTGTACAAGAAATAAGAGCATTCCAACAAGAACCCATCAAAAAATTCATAACATACGCACTTCCAGATTATATACACACCAACATTTTTGTTCATTAGCTGACAATCGAACAGTCAAAAATATGCTCAAGACAGGATTTTCTATAATTTTTCTATTTGTCCTACCTTGTATTCATGAAGTATTCTGTTTGTCCAATGAGGAGCTTTACTTTTTAGTTTAGTGATTGGTACTATAGATTTAAGATTTTCTTCACTATAGAAAAAAACAAAGCAGAAAAAAAAATTCCTTCATTAAACAAAGAAAGAACTAAGAGTAGTGTCTGCCAGTTTTTATCTTCAAACCACATACACAGAGCTAGACAGCCAGCTCCCATCAAATGTTCCCTCAGCAACTGAGAAGCCTTCCTGAAATTGAAGCTAAGGCTTAAAATGTAGTGGAATTCCCAATTAATGGTAATCCAGTTGATTTTGTGTTAACCACTTTTGTGTCATGCATTATGGATGTGGCAGGGAGAGGAAATGCTAGCAGCAGAACATGTGACCCTTAGTTGATTAAAGACTAGTATGGAAGCCAAAATTATAAAGGGACAGTCACCTAAACCAGAATATCAAAAGATGATGGCTCATAGGTTCACTGCTCTATTCAGTACCACCAGTGACTAGGCCCATTCATCTCCACATGAAAATAAGATACCACATAACATGAAAGTGAAGCTATTTGCATGAAGAGCCTTTTTAAATGGAGGCAACGAACACTAAAGGGAGCCTCTACTAGCTTGCACAATTAATATAGACTTCTTCCTTTAAACTAACAAGGACAACAGTGCAGACAGACCTTTCAGATGCAGCTCACACTTAAAAGCAGTGTAACTGCAGCAGAAAATGCAGCTGACGTACAGATGGTGGAGTATGCAATCAAGAAAAGCAAGCCAGCACAGCTCAGCTGAAGCTGTGAATGAGAGCACATAAGAACTATAGTAGCATCCCAGAACAGCACATCTGCTGTTACATGAATGAACTGAGGTGGAGATGATGGGGGTTGGAGTGAAGATTCACATAGCAGAAAGCGAAATCCTGATGTGTTTTGATACTGCTGCAGAAAAGTATGTGGAAGCATAAAAACATATCCCAGTTCTGCAGTCAAGAGAAGAAAAAGGGGAGAGAAAAGTACCATCTGGCAGAGCACTATCGGTCCTGTATTTCTGACAAATTTAGTGTAGGATTACACACGTTCCTCTTTGAAAGAGGAACATCATTCTTCAAAGTTGGTCTGACTGGACGTTGTAAGGTGCTCCTTCAGCATAGTCCACTTCACTCCTGTCAAAACTCTTCATTTGCTTGAGCACTGTTACTCATTTTTCTACTACTGTGTCTCAGCACAGATTTGCAGAATACAGAACCTGTTCCTGGCCTCGGACAGCAATAATTAAAATCAGCATGTTTTTCAGACACTGTGCCTAACTTCTGTTAATGCTACCAGTACTATGTGGTTGTTCTGAACTAGACTCATTAAAGGAGAAGAATAATAAAAAATGCCATACCTAAAATTTGATATTCCCACAGGTAAGTGGAACTATCTAAAAATATTTCATTTAAAAACAAAAACATACTTACTTTAGAAAGCCCTGTTTATGTTTCTTGCTCTCATAATTTCCATAAACTATCTGTAGAAGGAGACTTGCCAGGGTGATCAGCTTAGCATCGGGCGACGTATAGAAACCTTTCAATAAATTATATCTGGCTTCATCAAAAAGAATAAGAATAGCCAATGGATCCTCAATCTGTTTAAAAGATTTAAATAGCATGAATTCTCTTCAAAAAGAAAATGAGCTTAGAAAAAAAATGAATACAGTTCCTCACTGATTCAGAGGTACAAGACAAAATGTGTAATCCTGCTTTGGGTACATTTTAGTAATGCTCTGTAACAGAAAAAAAATGAAACAATTATTGTGATTGACTTAATTCAAGACTTCAGTGATCTAATGCATTTAAAAGGTAAAGGTTACTAACGTACAATGCACAATCAAAAAAGTTTACAGAAATTTTGCTGTGTTTTTTTACCCACAAATCCATTTTGAGTACATTTAAATATTCCCATTGAAATCAACCAATTAAATATTGGAAGTATCACAGAACAGGGAAAAGAAAGAAAATAAGGTAGGTTGTTAGTACATGTATGACAAACACAGAGACTGGGTCACAATTGATAAAGCGAGAAATTAGAATCTGAGTAAGTGTAGAGTAGGAATAGAGAGAAACTGACCACAAACTCTCACAGAAAAGGCAAGGAGATGAGAGACATGGTTTAGATAAGTATGTAAATTCAGCCATTCAATGCACTGAGCAGTGGTATTCAAGGTGTTCTGATTCTGACCACGATTTCATGCTATCACTTCTAAGAGCCAACCTTTTTTTCTATTTCTAGTGGAAGTCTCACATCTCTTCTCAGGAAAAGCTGTGAAGTTTCCCTCTGAGGATCCAAGTTTGTCAGTTCAGTGAATATTTCAGGCCAGTCTCGAATATGCTGCAAAGGCTTGTGAAAGGGCTTCAATTGGAGGCCTAGGAAATAGCAGTGTTGCGTTTATAAATAAACAGTAATAACCCAGCATATACATATATGGATGATTTGATGCTGCATCAGAACAAGAATATCTGAAACTGAGGATTCATTTAAAAATAAATAAATAAATAAATACATTTTTCTATCCTTTCTAAACTGCCTTTTCAAAATATGGATTTACCGACAAAACTATTGGCATATATTTAATAAATGCACTAACGATGAACTTTAGTTCTTTTCAGCTTCTCAAGAGTGAATTTGTATTTAAACATGTAATGGAATACCAAGATGGACCACAAAACCACAAGTAAAGGACCTCCAGAAAGCTAGCAGCCATATTAAATAAAATTACAATAGCAAAAATGTGACAGATTCTTGTCTCAACTCTTACGAGAGAGAGAAATGCCATGCCCAAAAGTCAGATTTTTAATGGAAAAATACAGATATGGCCTATCTTAGAAACGTACCTTCTATTTTTTGAGACATAAACCATAAACTATTCAGAGCAGACATTCATTTTCATTTGTAAAATGTCTTGATTCTTAACAGGCTACAGTAATTCAAATTTACAAGTTCACCTGTCTATATGAGAGATGCGAAATCAATACAGAACTTCCAACTACTATATACTGCAGTCTGTTCTTCAGTAGTGCTCATTCGCTTATCCAGCCTGTCTCTGTGATTACTGCTTGCCCATTTTCTAGCAGTGAGGAACCAGAACTCCATATTTATCTTATTTTCACTGCTCTGGCTTTTACATTATATGTAAAACTTCCAAGGAGCTATTAAAGCGGAACATCTTTTCACTACTATCAGAGAGTGCATTTCCAATTTTCATAAGGAAAACAAAATGTAAATACAAATTTTAAAAAAGTGCAATAGACTGTCAAATATAACTGTATTCCATTCCTTGCAACTTACTGAGGTTCTCAGAACAGATCCAGATAGTAAAGTATTGCTGGGTTTCTTGAGACAAACGCATCCCTTCCATTATTTGCTGTACAGTAGTATTGTTCCCGTGTTTCAACTCAACAGAGCGGTACGACCCATCCATACGATAAATTCGTGCCTTTTCATACTACATAAAAATTCAATTTATTGTTATTAATATTGATTGGTTAAAGTTCTTTCTGTTGGCATTTATGAAGAGTTTAAGCCATTTAACCATAATTCAATAAAATCTACACTATTGAGAAAAATAACACTGCACAACTTTGTATTTCTGCTTATGAAAACTACATTTTGTGATTTATACAAGTTCTTTTACTGGGCTTTTTACCACAGTAACTACAATAGAGGTTCTACTTGTATACTGCAAACTTCACTTCTGTTTTAACTCCAAGGCAAACAGGACTAAGTTATCTGAGGTTTTGGGCTCAACTGCCTAAGCATATCGTGAAACAACTACCTCACTATTACTGGCATGTTATAAATTATTCCAACTATTAGTCTAACGTAACAAGGCTAATTTTTCAGGAGGAAAACATCACTCTTAATACAGATCCCACTACAATACAAACGCAATCTCAATAAGATCTTTTAGCACTTCCATAATATTACTGACAAATTATTTTTCCTTTCAGAATTCCCAGTGTACAATGACTTACATATGTGCCCAAAGAATGCCTTCTGAAAGATTTACTTAAATTGGGTGCTCAAGGCATACACGCGCACACATCATATAAATTAACGAAATACCTCGTGTACATCTCTCTACTCTCACACTGTCATTTTGTTTCCAACCTAGTAAGGATTCCATTGGCTGCTAAGAAAGCCTACACTGACTACATGATAAAAAGCCAATTTTGTAGAAGTCTACATTTAAAGAGCTGAATGTTCCTGCTTATTAACCCATAAGTTGATAAGGCACAAAGAAAAATAATGATTATATAATCAAAAGTAGCTGATGATAGAAGATCAGCAGCTGATGCGATACTCCCACAAATAAATCAAATACTGACACAAGGCCATAAATATAGACAGAAACATTTAAAGAGACAAAATGCCTGTTTGTCTCTTTCACGCTGACCTTTTAAGTATAGTGCACACTTCCTTTAAAAGCTCTTAAGTGAGCCTAGCCTAGCTTTTCCAAAGTCTATTTATTTCAAGATATTTAGAAAAATAAACACATACAGGTTTATTTATGGCATCCTTCAACAGTTTTGCAGTTTCTTCCCACTCATTTTGTTTGTTCTCTTCACAGACATTCAGTGGAGATCTTCCCTGTTGATCAGTAATGTGCTACAAACAAACAGAAACACTGATAATGCATTGTTTTGACTGGAATTAGGCAAACATTTCACGTTTGAGATAACTGATAAATAATGGAAAAAAGTAGAGGCAATGAAAAATATTTAACCATTTTTTGTCAGTCACTCAATAGACCATTGTGTTTACACATTGTAGTATGGACACAAAGTGCCACACGCACAAGCTAGAAACATGTTAAATTGCCATTCCTGTATACAAACAGAACTTACTCTGTCAATTTCTGGATGATTCAGGAGAATTTGTACTATTTCAGCATGCCCACCTCCAGCAGCAAAATGTAGAGGAGAACTAAGCTGGCCATTCAAAAGATTTGGATTGCACTTTCCTTTCTCCAATAGCATCCGAGTAGCTTCAACTTTTCCATACCTACAGGCAGATTAAAAATGTAGCAGACACAGCAAATGTAAACTAAAATCTCTTCCAGATACTTCTAAATAAGAAAAAGGACACTGCCTTGCTCAAGAGCTTTTAGCTTTCCAAAGACAGCGAACACTTAGATGCCAAACACAGTGAATGTTACTAAGTTTGTTTAACTTCTACATGTATTTGGTACTGTCTAGCAACCATTTACTAGATTTATTAGAGATAGACCCCACTCTGCTTTACACTATTTGGGTAGCTGTAGCAATTCAGTCATGGCAAAACAGGCTCAGCCTTGCCTGCAAAGTCTGTGTAAGAATCTGCATAAAGCTTCTGAATGTTATGCAGATGGTTCCTAAGACTCATGCTGCTAACTGGGAAACCTAGCATTAAACGTGTATGTAAACTTTCTGAGAAACACTAAAAATCAAATAAGTCATTTTTGTTTGTTTTGGTGTTTTTTGTTTGTTTGTTTTGTTGTGTTTTTTTTGTTTGTTCGTTTTTGGGTTTTTTTTTTGTTTTTTTTTTGTTTTTTTGTTTTTTTTTTTTTTTGTTTAAACAGCCAAGCTTGATTTTTATGTTCAGGTTATCAGACACTGCTATAAATACAGAAGACTGCCTTCTGCTTAAAGATGAAACAGAAGTATTTTTGCAAGGTCTGACAAAAGCTGTGAAAGAATCACAGATTTAAATCATCACAGCATCATAGAATCAGTCAAGTTGGTTTCTGGAGATCACGGAGTTCAGCATTGTGTTCAAGCATGACTCTCATCAACACTCACTCAGCTCAGCTATTCCTGCGTTACAGAACTGCTCACAGCCTTTAACCAATAAAGGCTGCAAGAGTTGTTACAGTAAACTAGACCCAGTGTCTCCAACAGCGAGTAAAACAGGTACTTCAGGACAGATGTAGGGACAGATATAAGAGGCAATAAATAAGTGTGTGATGATACGGTAACCATACTTGGTCTTCTCTGAAACCACTCAGATAGCAATTATCTCAAAACCTCAAGCAGTATTTCTCTTCAGAAGGTAATATATACAATAATATATATTAAGAGACAAAGCAAAGAAAATCTAAATTTTATTTCTCATTTTTGACCCTGTATGATGAATCACATAAAATACTACAAAAGTCATGACAGCAAGAAAGCAGCAAGAAAGCATTTGATTGGAAAAACTATAGTGGGTTGACTCACCAGCATGCATAATGGATTGGTGCCCAGTGATCACTGTCTAACTGATTAACAGAAAACTTTTTATCCAGAAGGTGGCTTAGTAAATCAGAGTCGCCTTCACAAGCACTGCGGTGAAGAGGGAAATCATCTACCCACTGGTGTTCTCTATGAATTAAAAGGGAAAGCAGGAGGGAAACACAGTTGAGAAACATTTAGATAGTTGAGAACATCCGTTTTTTTAAATGACTAACTCAGGACTAACTGTAGAGCCATATGAATAATAAAGATGAAGCTCATACAGCTAAATTGCGTCAGTATTTGTACAACTAGCATTTCAGTCATGCAGTACCCAAGCCACAACTTTATTCATTATGCTAAGAAATGCTACTCTAACATTTGTAATTTAAATCTTTCTTGATCTGTCCTTTAATTTGTGTACTTAGAGACTTCAAATAGATTTTCTTTTATTTAAATATGCAGTTGTACAGTAAAGCCCTAGAGTAAAGAGTCTCATGCTGACCAAATCTGCTAAGTACTACTGTAATATAACAAAACTAAAGTATATATTAACGAAAAAGAAATGTAATACTTGTCCTCTGTGACACTGCTCATGCTGCGTTGCCACTTTTCTCTTTTAGGAATCTGAATTTTTGAATAGTCTGGGGCTCCAAGGCCAAAGTAGGGATTTATTACCACTTTGTCAACCTGTGAAGACATAATTTAAATAAAACTGAAAAAAAAAAAATCTTACTGAGATTTGGCCAAACAATCCCCATCCAGCCCAAGTATTATCTTGGTGCCCAAGTTATGACTGTAATATTTTATAAGTAAAGAGATTAATGTTGAAGTGTGAGGATTTGGAAATCTGTTTGGCAGTAAGCGTGCAATAAAGAAATCTGATTATATTAAAACAAAGCATGCTCAGAAAAAAATGAGCAAATAAAATACGAAGCAGAAAAGCATGTATGTTCCACAAATACAAAATGAAAACATAATTCTTACCCTGTTGGTATATTGAAGGTCAGATCCAAACAGAGGATTATAAATACACATATCTGCTTTCTCTAATGCCAGCATTTTACTCTTTATTTCCAGAGCAGTATAACCCATGTGTAACGAGCTCTCTGTTTGACCAGGTTCTATAGCATAAGCAGGGTTTATTACGTTTGTTTTAATTCTCTCAAGAGGAGATGGTCTGAATAAAGCTGGGATGGAATGAGACTGGGTATGCCGTTCATCCAACCACCTGCAGAAGAAATTTGGCAAGTTAACTCATTTCCTGATAGAAAAGGGCTATTCTGATCATGCCTGTCCATTTCTTTGATTAACAGTTGTGCGTTTAGTAACAGCAAATTATCTTTTTAAATTAAAATATAATTATAATGTGCATAAATAATTTTACAACACTAAATTAAGCCTCATAAATGATTTTTTTTTTTAGCAAATGTGTTTGCTCAAACGCATTTCCTGCAGATGCAAAGTCTCAAAGAAAAGGAAATTAAAATATATGACAGAAATAACAATGGTTATAACCAAAACACTTGACCACACCAAAACGTTGCTGTTTCACTTCATTTACTTTCAGTTTATCAGTATTACTACTCTCAAGACACAAATTCTGCAACTTGAAGCCTTTTACATGTGACCTTAAGTTTCAGTATCTGTACAGACTTAATAAGACTTCTGACTTTGAGAGAAAGCAGAAGGTCCCTCAAGAGCTTGCAAACAGCCAATTCTCTTTCAGAAAGGCTACCACCTGTCCTTTTACATAGCTGCACTGAAGATTACTCTGTTTGAAGTGGCCTACTACTGACAACAGAGGAGGGTTTTAGGCCTCTCTCAAAACTTGAAATAAACACATCCTTTGCTAGAATACAATTAATTCTGCTTAGTGCTTCATCTTGGAAAGGTAGAATAAAGAAGCACATACTTTGGAAAGAAAAATCCACTGATATACTGTTTGGAGCTTGCCTGTTCCAGAATCACATCTAACAATGTGGTTCCCAGTGTAGAGCATATGCTTAGGCCTGGATTAAGTCCCAGACTGAATCTATCATATGTTTCACAAGCTGTGCTCCCTTCACTTACTCATCGCCCTGCTGTGAAGGACATTAAAACTGTGGCCATCGTGCTCTGAACATCCTCTTGTCTGTCTGAGGGTATTTTCAAGGAATTTCTCTATGAAATCTTTTACAAGCATTGTTTCTGGCTACCTACTTAGAGAACAATCAATATAAACTCTTTCCTATTATACTTCCAAGGTTTCACTCACATCTGTAAGGCTGGTGACATATGCTAAGCAGAGCTCAGAATATGAAGGCATTCATTATGTAGCAAACAAATAGAAAATCTTGCATGATGGTATACATGAAAATACAGAAATTGCCTACACGCAGAACCTTTTTAGGCAGTTGCCTGTAACTTAATATTTTTGCATTAGCCAAGATTTTTGCCTAACTTGATTTATGTGTGGCAGAAAAACGTGCTCATGAACATGGTGCTTTCCTATTTCTGAAAGGAAAGGTCTCATTCACTTCAACAGATACTCCTGCAAAGAAATTAGTACATAATTATGCCTGGTATTCCTATGTAAAGGCTATGTAAAAAGGCCCAAACCCTTTTGATATGTTAAATTTTCTAATTGCTCTAAATCTGGCTACACAACTAATTGCCATTCTTAAAGTCAATTCCCTGTTGCAAATAAACTTGTACAGCTCGGAGAGCTGCACTTCAGGGTTTGTAAAGGGAAATCTAAGTGGTATACAATTAACAGGATAGTTCTACATTCTTGCAAATACTCTTATTGATAACATATGTGGAAATTATAGAAGATTTGATATTATTATATGATTTCGTAAAACATTAATTAAAACATTAACATTATCAAGGATTTCCAGTAAATCACTTGATTAAGAAGACTATTTCTCAGTTCACAAAAACATTTTTTAGAAGATTTAGAAATTTGTTGTCATGCTTCTCATAATCATGAAGTAACATAGTATCATTTTCTTCTTAATCAGAAAAATGATGTAAAAATTATTTGCTATATCCTTAAATTTCCTTGTTTATCTTCTATGTCTCTGTATTTGCATTCATGGTATTTCTTACTTATCCAAGGCAATTAACATTCTTGCAGTAAGCGTTGCAAAATGTGTGCTGGATTCACTGCAGACTCTCATGATGTCTTGTAAACAGTAGAACACAGGGCATCCTGGACTGTATGTGTATTTTGTATTATCTAAAAAGGAAACACACTTTGAAGATTTATTGAAGAAAATAATGTTATTTTCCCTCCTGTGTCTTTTGTAGTTACATATTCCCAACCTACTGGCAGCAGTTCAATTTTTTCCCCACACAACTGACAGAAATTACAGAGTCCTCACATAGCTATTCATATCCCAATGGGGTAACCTTAAAAACCTTTAAGTGTCCAGTTACTATTTCATCACTGTGATCAGCTTCATCTGAGGAATTAATATGAAATGCATGCTGTTACCAGAAAAAAAAAGAATAGCACTTCAGAACTGAAGAGGTCATTGCTATTGGTAACTCTACAATGGTATTTATTTATTTGATAGTTTTTATCCTTAGGGTCTTACCACAAAAGCAAAAAGAAGTTTCAGCAAAAGCACACAGGCATTTGTTTCAGGCTTGTTTTCAAATACTTTCCTGACAAGCAGTACACTTTGCTTCTAAAAACCATCATTCATCATTCCTTGTTCAAACAAAACTGTTTACAGAATTTGCTAAGCATTCTTCTCTGAGTAAACAACTCTGAACTGAATAGTCTGGATGTCTGAAATAGAATTATGTTCAGTGAATTTTATAGGAGTTGATTATATTTCAAAATGTATGCATTCAGTGACCAAACAGCTTAAATCAAAAGTGTGCTATGGTTATGGAAACAAATGCAATACATTTTCTGAGGATTTTAAGTAACATTTTCAGGTTTTAAAGTATACAGATTTCTACCTAACTCTAACTTTTTGATGTTTAAATAAAAAAGACATACAGCACATTCACAAAAATCCTGAAATCTTCAACTGAACTTTTGTTAAAATGAATGCAGCATCAGAAATTATGCTTAGTGTTACCTTTCACAACAGTAGGAACGATGTAAAGTGATGCCTCCTGGCCTGCTTTCTCTCCATCCAGAGGGAATGTCTTCATTAGCACTACACGCTTCCCTAGCACATTACATTAAAATAAAAACATTAACCAACATAAATAAATAAATACGTAAAAACAGTCTAGAGACAATTAACTGGATGCCTATCAGACCAATCCTTCCTAATTTCTAGGAAGACAAAGGGCATATTACTAGCTAAAATCTAAATCAAGCCAAGAACATCTAAATAAATACACAAAATAAAGAACACCAATACGTACATAGTCATTAGCCTGAAAAATGACAGCACTGTACACCTTTTTTCACAACTTTTCCCTGCTCCTGATTATTCAGGTTGCTCTCACCTCTCAAAACCACCAATCTTTAAGTTAAAGAAGATTCCTTCTGAAATGGGAAAGCACAGCTGCATGCTGTATTTCATATTAGGATGATCCATGTAGTGGTAGGACAGTATTTTCCATGCTGTCCTCCCGTCTACCCTTACAGAATCTAGCATTTTGTTTGCTTTTCTGACCACAGCTGCATATTTTAGCAGGGGCTACACTAAACGGTGCATATTAATGCCTCCGTCCTGTGTGAGTCAGTTCAAAACTGTGGTATGAAACAGTTTTGCTTTTGTTAGGAAGCATGTATTAATGCTATTAAGTTATGTTTCCTGCCTCACTAATTTTGTTAGGTCCAGTTACGACCATCTGCAGCATTTTACCATGCAACCACCTATTCCTTTTCCAAGCACTGTACTGTCTTGTTTGGCCTGACAACCTTCCCAGTGTAACCTTGCTTACAAAACAAAGAGGAGATACACAAGAAAAAAAGTGCTTTAGTCAGTACAGTTTATACCAGTTTGGAAATGAAATAAGCTGAGTAAACCAATTTTTGTCAGCACAAATACAAGGTCACTTGCTGGACCAGCTACATCACAGTAATGAAAAAAAAAACAACCAGCATACTCATCAAGTTATGTATGTAGCCAATGCAGTTATGCCATATGTACATTCACATAGATACTTTTAACAATGCTGGCATTGAACAACTTTGTAAGTAATCAATTCGCTATTTGGAATTTTAGCTGAAATTAAGGTTAGAAAAGCTACTTCAATCTGGTTTGCCAGAAATTTAATTCTCAATTTGAGATGAAAAAGCAGTATGGACAGGAAAATATTCATTTGAGAATCTTTTAGTAAGCATTTTACAGAGACGGAAGGTAAAGAGAAACTATGGCTAATTAAAAGCTGTGTGGCTTGGGTGTTTTTTTATGAACTCAAAGCAGACCTTCTCTTTTAAACTAACATCATGCTCTCTGACAATCTCCCCACACCCCGTTTAAGTTTTAAACTATTTTACAGAGCTATCGACAGCAAATCAGATTAAAATATTTTTACCTTTAATACCCTGATTGGCTGGTGAAATTGGTTTGGTGGCTTCCAGGACATAATCCAAGATGCTCTGGGTTATCTCAGTGCTGCCCTGCAGCTTAGTTTCCAATAAAACTTTCTTTCTCTTTTTTTTTTGACCTTCAATGGGAACCTCGAGCAACAAAATCTTTCAAACAATAATAAAACAAAAGGACAACTTAGACAAGCACAGAACAACTCCGTGCCTATGCGTGTATTTATCATACCACTATAAAAGCAGTAATATAACTCAGGAAGTACTGAATCTGGAGCAGCAGGAAGGCAAAGTCAGAACAACCTCCTTAACACTAAGGCTAAAGACAAAAAGACAAGGCTGCAGCCTTGCACTGAGCAGCCCACAGAGCAAAAGGCCCTGAAATGAAATAAAACATCAAAATTACAAACTGTAAAGTGTTCAAATATTCTAATGATAGGGCAACACATAGCAGATATATGACAGGTATGTCATATCCTACTGTCAGATTTTCTTTTAAGCTGTATTATTATACACTTATTATTACATATTATTTTTAAAACGTCATTGAAGAAAAATATTAAATAATGTTACTTCATAGGATTTAGCTCGATATTCCCGAGAATTCAGGCTTGCAGTATTTTTTGGACGAATCACTGCAACGTATGCATTCCCGATGTTTTCTGGATTTCCCATCTCTTCTTTTTTTTTTTTTTTTTTTTTTTTTTTTTTTTTTTAAGTTGTTATTTTATCCCTAGAAATAATGAATAAATAGGATGATTCAGTTAAAAATAAAAACAAAAATAAATCCAACAACATGCTAAATCCTGAACACAGTAATTATGCGTACTGATTCTTTGTGTTTCTCATTAATTGTACTTTAACTGGAAAAACACCAATGGTTTTTGTAGTTCTGCCTCCTGTTCATTAAGCAATAACATAGACATAAGTAAAAGAATGGGGAACATCATATAGATTTAATATGAAAAATCTTCTTGTCTAAATTTCTTTTACAGTAAAGCTGTTTTTTTCAGTTTGTAAATATCTTCCCATTTTACAAGGCAGACGAAAAGCTGAAGAAATTCAGCTATGTGAAACTGAAAAATAAAACCACTCTAAAGTTACAAGCATATCACTCGGAAATGGTGCTATTAGAAAGTACTGCATTTTTATCAGTTCAAGAAAAACCCTGATTTTCCTTTTTTCCCCTCCCAATAAGTAGTCTTGCCTACAACCCAAGTAACAGAACAGATAAAAATAAGCTATAATACGGACTTATTTTTTCTTTACTTCGGCAGAATTGTAAACTCGGCACAATTAATTCAAACAGCTTCTAGAAGGAATAAGTTGCCAGCTTGATTTCACAGAATATTTGGTAACTCCCTTTCATTCACATGCTGTTTGCAGATTAATCCATTCACGAAGATTTGTAATTGTACCGTTTTACATTCTTCACCTTTTTAGGAGGAACAGAGGTCTTCAGATTTCCATGCTTTTACTCCAGTATTTTTGTCGGGACCAGACTACCTGAAAATATATTTAAAAAAAATTAAATAAAAGCACACGCACGCTTGCACCTCCAGCTAACACAACTGCATTACTTAGGTGACGTAATGACAGCACTTACAAAGTATATCAGAATGAAAATATCTAAATATGAATTAGAATTATAGCATCCTCTAGTAACGTCAAATAAGCAATGCAGTAACTTGTGAAATGTAAAAGAAGAAAAAAGACCCATCCTTTAGAAGCACGATACGTGCCCCAGGATTCTCAGGGTTTAGGGCAGGACCAGGGGCAGGCAAAGCAGCGCGGGGTGAATTCTGAAAGGCTCTGCGCTCTGCTCAGAGGGAGGACGGCGACTCCAGGAAACAAATGGCTCTGAGAGCTGCCACGTGACTTCAGAAATCAAAAAGGGAGGACGAAAAGGGTGGGGTTGCGAGGATGCGACAATAAAATTGACCACTTTCAGAATGCGCCGCCAGTGATCCCAACCGGACCGTGAGGCGGTAAGGGGTACCGCTGCCGGCAGGCAGGCAGGCAGGCAGGCAGGCGCAGCTCAGAGGAACGCGTTTCAACCCGCTCCCCGGGAACTGAAGGCCCTTCTTCGCACCCGGCCCGGGCTCCGGGCTTCGCTTTCGTCTCTCAAAGGAAGAGGCTGACGCGCGCCCGCAGGTGGCTGCGGCTGAACCGCGAGCAGCTGAGCCAGCGCTACTTCCTTTCCAACACGGAGCAGCGTGATGCGCTCACTGTAGCTTCAGCTCGTATCTACCGCCGCCTCCACCTCCCAGATTCTAACGCCCATCTGTTCCAGGCTCCAGACCAGCGCCGAAACGTGCCGGAGCCTCCCTCAGCCACCCCCAGGTCCGGACGCCGCGAGGACCTCGCCGGCCTCAGCGGGGCGGGACGCAGAAGAGGCCCCGCGCCGGCCGCCTTACGGCCAGAACCTGCCCCGCCCCCTCCGTCCCGACCCCTTTTCGTTCCCTTGCCTTCCTCGACGCCGCTGACCGCCGCCTCATCGTCCCGCCGCGGCCGGCGCCCACAGGCCCCGCGCCGGATAGCCCGCTCCGCCCCGGCTCCGCCCCGCGCCCTCCCCCGGCTCGGCGATTCGCTTCCCGTCGGAGGCCCGCGGGCCGCGGCCGCCGATGAGTTTCCGGGTCGGCGGCCTGAACTTCTGCCGCCGCTGCCGATCGCTGACCGCGGTCGGAGAGAGGGAGGAGAGGAGCGGGCCGGGGCCGTGAGGCGCCGCCGCCGCCTTGCGGGCGGGTGCTGAGGGGAAGCGCCGCGCGGGGCCGGGCATCGCCGCCCGCGGCTGTCAGCGCCGCCGCGAACAAAGGGGCGGCCGCAGCCGCAGCGGTCCGCCAGCGCGTAGCGAGGTGCGCCGCCGGCTGTCAGCCCCGCCACCCGGCCCAGCCGAGAGAGCGCTCCAGAGACTGCCGAGCGTGGGGCAGAGCGGGGAAAGAGACACAGAGAGAGAGAGAGAGGAGCGTCCGCCGAGCGGATGGAGGCGCGGCGTGCCGAGCGCCGAGGCGCTGGGAAGGGCCGGGGAGAGCCCCTGTGAACAGTGGTGAGTACCCCGCCGTGCTGCCGCCGTCCCGGCGCCGCCCGGGGGCAGCGCGGGGCGGGCGGGGACGGGACGGCCGCGGGCACAGCTGCGAGACCGCGCGCGTCGGGGCGGCGGCGCTCCGCATCCCGGGCGGGGCGGGGCCGGGGTCTCCGGCGCTCCGCGGCGTCCTCGGCGCGGTGAGAACGAGAGGCGGCGCCGGCAGCTCTGGGCTGGGGCTGAGAGGAAGCGCCTTGGCGGAGGGGCGGCGGGAGCCCCCCGGGGCGCGGGCGCCCGGCAGAGCTGCGGGCGAGGGGCCGCGCTGCGGGGCTCCCCCGGAAAGTTGGGCCGCTTCGGTCGGGCCTCCCGCCGGGCTTTCCGTACGGAAGGAAGAGCGTCGGGAGCAGCAGCGGGCGGTGAGTCCCGGCTGGATGGCTCCGTGCCGCGCTCGGCGCTGCGGTCGTTACGCGGCCTTTCCGGAACGAAGGCGAATGCGCACCGTCTCACGGTCTCGTTTTTCTTTTTCCGGAGAAAAGCATTGAGCCCTGATAGGGTCAGCGTAGCTCGTGTATGTCGGTAGCGGGATCGCGCTCTCAGGCGTGTCGGAGTGCGCACTAGAAATCCAGTAGCTTCTGAAAACTCAGCGCAGCACCAGCTGTCCTTTTTTCGGAGAGCAAACACCGTGTGAAGTCCCGACACAGCACCGACTCCCCAGAAAGTGCTCTGCAGAGTGAGGTGGTCTCCTGCGACCTGTATTTTGCTCATGGCCTCTCCTTCCTTACCGAAACGTGGCGCTTTGGTTGTAGGCAAGCATCAGGTGTACTGATACTGATGTACTGAAATTCAGATACGCTTTCTAAAAAGAGAGGCTGCTTTGTAGAAACTTATTTGGCTGCAGAGCTTAGCGATGAGGAGAGACTAAAAGGGAAGAGTCTTGCACATCTGGGGGTTTTATCTGTGCTTCTCCATATCTTTGAGTGTGAAGCATGGTCCATTCACTTTTGGATGCAGGGGAAAGTAGGAAATACTCTTCTTCACCCGAAAGAAAGAGGCTCTGTTTTTACAGAAAGTGAGATCGTTTTTCAGTTCCTAATATTTGTCTTATTTCCTTGACGTGTATGCAGAAGTGGTGGCATTTACAGCCAGATGTCTTTTTAATTTTTTTTTGTGGTTGTGGAATGCATAATTGGCATGAAGAGTTCCAAAACTTTCAGTAATTCTGAACTCAAGCAAGTTCCACGTGTAACAAACCTTAGTTTAGTCTTAAAAGAATAAAATATTTTAGTAATGTATTATGCCTGAATAGAAGTACTACTGGAAACATACTGGCATAAATAAGCCGACTGATGTTGCTAATGCCCTTTCTTTATATATGCACTGAAGTGCTATTATGAATGGAAATTAATTTAAAAACAACAACAACAACAAAAAACAGCAGTGGCACTATACATATGTAGCATCAGTAGCCAAAAGGGGGATGGGGGAAAGCAAGATGTAAGTTTTACAGAGCCCTTTTTCTGTTTTTCCCTTGGTGTGCCACACACATCTAGATAGGGTGAGGTAAGTACACACATCAGTATCTGCTGAGGCTTTTTGGAGGAACTTGGAGCTTCTTAGGCATGTATGCTGTGTGCCAGTTTACATGTATCTGCTTGTTAGAGCTTTGTGTCAGGATGGACACCTCTGCTGTGATTGATTAGCACAGAATTGGCTTTTTGTTTCAGTAATAGAGCTTTGTTAGTTTTTGGTGTGGCCATTTGCAATGATTTTTATTTTTTTCCCCCATTTATTTTCTTTGTTCTGTGATGGATTTTTTCATGTTTTTACTTTGCTGCTTAGATATCGTACCATCTTCATTACCTGAATGATTAATGAACTTCCCCCTCAAATCTGAATTCTTGAAGTTGCTCTCTGGTGTTGTCCTTGTTGGAACTTTGTTACCTCTGATAAGGTGACTCATGACAGTAAGCAGAAAGTTGGAAAGCCAGAGCTTCCAAATACGCGTGCCGGGCAAGTTGTGTCTGCTCACACTGCTGCATTTTGCAGAATTGATGTTCATACATAGTAAAAAGGGATCTTTGGTCATACCACGTTAAGAGTTGAAGCCAAAGGAGTCTATGTAGTATTTTAAAAACTACTTCTTCAGAACCTCTAAGCATCTTCCAGATTTGAGATGGAACTAGTGAAAACAATCTACCATTTTCCTCAGAGGAATATTAGTTTGACTGGCTGGTGTCAATGAAATAGTGTGCTTTGCATCACAGCCTGTGTTAATTTGCTTTTTATATGCATTTGTGAGTATATTTATGTCTTGCCTCAAAAAGTAGTCTGAGTGGAATGCTGTAACTATCAGTATAGCGATAGTTCATTATCTTCAGTTAATTAGTCCAGAAATCATGGTGGAGAAAAATAGGTAATAGTCTGTTGTTCCTACAGATTACCATTCACGCCCTGTTAACAATACTGCTGCTTTGCTTTTACTCTCATGTACCTTCAGTTGTACTATGAGAAGAAAGAAGTGCAATGTAGCGGGCACCAGGTTTTCTGCTGCTGTCTGGAGGTGATCTGAGGGAGCCCTTTGTTATTCCGCACTCTCTGCCAGTATTCTTGTTTTTAGTAATTGAAAGTAATTTTCTGAACTTGCAAACGTGTCATGCATGTGAATTTGAAATTTTAAACTATTTATATACTTTTGCAAACAAGAGAATTGCCATAAATTTTTATTATGACAAACACTTCTTTGGGCTTAAAGCACATTTTTTAGTACTCATATTGTCCTTGAATTTTCTTTAACATATCTTGCTGAAGTTGCTCAGGGGAGACTTTCATTTTTACTTGTAATTTATATTTTAAAGCACATTAGTGAATGTTGAAGGACAGTTGCAGTAAAAATGCAGGACCATGTTGTAAATGGGTGGCTGCAGTGCAACGTGAGGGCTAAGTGCTGACTTGGGATGGCTTTCCGGAGCAGCTGCACAGTAGTGCTGTGCCACTTTCCTCAGGAGCTTTTCTGATCTGCCCTTTCCTGGTGAAGAAGACAAGGGATTTTGTTCCAAACTGGTGGGAATTCTCCAAGAGTAAGTTTAAGTATTCAGTACTTATATACAACCTTCTCTACTGGGGGGGGGAAAAAAATCCCTATATTAAATTTCTTGGGGATTTTCCCCTCTTCAGTAAGAGCAAAAAATAGATTTTCAATTTTGGTATGTACTTTGTGAAAATAACACTCTAAAAACATACAAGTAAATGAACCAAATGGACTCCTGGAAGATGTACAGTCACCAAAAATTCTGTGGAATAAAGACTCAAATGGTAGCCAAATGGTGTATATTCATTTCAGAGGAGTATATTTGAGCTGCTGAAAACCACTTAGTCTTTGCTTTATAATAAGGGCTGCATCAGAAGTACAGTCTGGGCAGTTCTGACTCACTGTGGTGTTTTGTGTAAGTCCTGAGTTTGCTGGAACGATCTGAAATAGTACATTTGTATTCACTGCTGGTGGTTAAGTGCAATGGCATAATAACTCTTTCTCATTTTAGTATTCTGAAACAAAGTATAGTTTTTTGTAGAGGAGAAGACCTAACACAACTGATTTCTGGACCATCTGCAAAAGTGTGTGATGAAAGTTGGTTAAACAGTCTCAACTTTTGGTAACTGGATAATAAGCTTTGAAAACTGAAATGAGTTGTTTTGCTATCAGAGCAGTTGGCTGTGGCTTCCTTTCTTGTTTAAGCAACACAGTAAATCACTGCTTGGATGCCTCCTACATTAAGAAATGTTTGTAATTCTGAACTGATTTTCTGAAATGTGAAGTAAGTTCTTACATGTCTTTTTTCAGAAGCCAGTGTAAGAGATAGGAAGATAATAAATACATATTAAAGAACAAGTCTATTGTTTGTTTTCAAATTCTGGATTACCGAGAAGTACTGTAATACTTATGTAGGCAGTATTTTTTCTTCTTAATGTAATGCCTTTAAAACGGTTAATTTTTTTTTTTTGTTATTGCTCTTCCGTACAACATTTCTGCCATTCTCAGAGCACCTCTCTGTGTTGCTGTGATGTTTCTCCTCTGCTTCTTTATATCATCTTCTCTTTTTCATAGAGAATTGAAGGGTGTGTAAAGCAGAACGTCACTTGGTTTTGACTTGATGTAGACTTTGATAATTGATGTCACCTAGAGGTAATGTGTGAGATAGCCATAATCATTCTTTTACCACTTCTCAGTTGGGTTAAGTGTGAAAATTAAGTGTAATTCTCTGATAATTATCTTAAAATCTTGACAAATGAAATGGTCCTGTAGGAGTTGGTGATCTTTTTGAGATGAAAGATGCTTTGAGAAGAATACAGTTTGGAGGCTTCAAAGCTGTTCTGGGGAAAATTAAGTTAACATATAGAACCTTAACTATGCGCATACTAATGGCATGTTTCTTGACTGTTTTGTTTTCAAAGGCAGTTAAATGTAAACCAAACTTGGCAGCTGATTCTCTGTCCCAGGTGCTTTATCTGACAATTGCTCTTCTTGGCATTTAGCATAGGAGATAATCAGTTTTTTCTAGTTCATAATTCTGCTTTCCAAACAGGCCCTGCTCATCCATATAAGAGATGCATCAAGTGGCTGGAAGAACATCATATGCTGTTTGTGTGTGGCTGATTTTGATCCTGATCTTAAATTACTGAAATGCTGGGCTGTATGTATGCTGGGACTTATTTTAAGCAGTAGCAACCTGAATGGTGTTGTAATAGAACTTTCTTCTGGAATGTTTTTTCTCCATTCCTTGTGTGTGTGGATTTTAGGATCTTTAAATCCAGGTGGCTCTGCTGTGTGTTATTTCTCAAAGCAGCTGGGAGACAAGGAAATACGTAGTCAACTCTCCATCTGCAGATTGATATGTAGAAATGTGTTGGCAGAATAGAGCCCAGAAAATGTGTTGTTGTTCTTTCAAAATGGTGAGTTTTATTGGTACTTTTGAGAAACTGCAAAAACATACAGCTATTAAACTGAAGTCCAGAGTTCCAGCTGTGCTAATAATGCAGGTTTTATGCCTTAGCAGTTTCAGGATCTTACATTGATGGAGCACTATCTTTAACTATATGATGAGAATTTGGACTTTCATGGCAGTTATATAGCAGATTTAATGGAAGGAGGACTTATGGCTCTTCAGCAGTGATTTGACACATTTATTCTCCAGAGGTAGTTATGTTATGAAATTATCAAATAACGTAGGGCTGTGCAGCACTGTATGTTGTATCCTGCTCTAAGATAAAGTGCTCTTTCTGAATGAACTCAGCTACTTTGTTCTCTGAAAGCTTGTGCAAGGCCTTGCTCCCTGGCTTGTTGAAATCACTGACACAGTTGCAGTATGAACATAGGTCTCCATATTCAGAAGAATGTGTCAGAGAGGATATTTTTGATTGGAGCTATTTCATTGAACTGCCAAGCACAAACTGTGCACCTGAAATACAAAATAAATAAAGCAACAGCAACCCAAGTTGTGGCTAAAGAAGCAGCTTTATTTAGTGTCTTGTATGCTGGAAGTTCTTTGTAATGTCTTGTTTCCCAACCTGTTCGTTAGTTAATGTTTAACTACCTGAGAGTTCTTTACCTTTTCAGGGCATAATAGCATTCAGTAGATGAAATAGAACAGGGAGACTACAAATGCAAAGCTGAATGATGTGGGTGCCGCACCACTGCATTCAGTGGCTGACACGGAGCTGTGTGTGCTGACAGGCAGCACTGCTGTTCTCACAGACCTTAGCTGGCTGAAAAGGGGCAGATTGAAGCCTCGGGAAGTTGAGTGGAGTCTGCAAATTGAAACAGAATAACCTGGAAAGCAACTTCGCTGCTCATGACACCGCTTTCCTGGAGGACACCAAGTTAACATGAGTCAGCAGAATGCCTTTGCTTAGGAAGAGAGAAGCCAGTGGCTGAGACGAGTGATCATTTCTGTCTACTTAGCACTTACGTGACTGCATCTGAAGCATTGTCTGCCTTTGGGCTTCCCAGTAGGGGAGAGATGCTGATGTACTAGGGCAGGCTAGGGGAAGGCTACCATCATGATTAGGTAATGGGAGCACGCAACATAAAAGGAAAAGCTGGATGAGCTGGGTGTCTTCAGTGTCAAGAGAAGGCTAAGGGGCATTGTAAGCAGTTTTCTGAAGGAGTTGCTTTTAGTTTAGAGGCATCTACTATAAGCAGTGTGTATATATGTATGATTGTAGACTGCCATATAGGATTTCTCTATATTGCTTTATAAAAGGATACAGCTACTGGGCATTGGTGCTGTTGTGCAAAGTAGCATGGGTTTATTGGTTTCTGGTGTCTGTCTACTGTCAGCAGCGAATAAGCGCATGCTCATATCAGATGATGTGGCTGCACAACCAACTCCTATCTCCCTCCTCCACATGCACCTAGTCTTAATACAGCTGAAGCATGGCTGTGGAACATTCCAAAGGAACAATATGATTTTATTAAGTAAATACTATCGTACAGTTCAAAACTTGTTTTTTAAGGAAAACCTGGATTCTGTATTGACAAAGATTTGAAGTAACAGTTTAGTGCTTTAAATATGACATGTCATAGATGGAATAGACTCACCCACATGCAAAGCAGTCTGAGGTTTGTACCTGTGTGCTTAATAAAGGAGTAGAAAATTAAGTTCATTTGGCTAGAATTGGAGTTAGATGGCGGTGTGTTCTAATCGAAAATAATGTGTTGTGATGTTTAAATGAAAAGAGGTAACAGAGGTTTTGATCTCTTTGTTACCCTGAAATGTAATATAAACAAAAATGAATAAAACAGACATGTAATCTTACTGTAAAGTCAATATAATGTGCCTGTTGATGCTGTCTGTATTTCATAGAATAAGTTCAGCCTCACCAAGTTCAATTCAGAAATCTTGTTGAATTTTTCTGCATGTCTATTATATCTACAGGGAGGGAGGAATCAGCAGGGAAAGCCAGAGTTTACCTAATGGTATTATTCTCTTAAGAAAAAGATGAATAAAGTTTCTCCTAAGTTAGTCAGCCTTAAAAGTATACTGAATTTGCTGTGGTTTTACAGATTATGGTGTTAGGATAGCCTTAAGGAGTTGCTAGTAACTGTGTCTTTCATTTTTTGCAGGTATAAAGGTTCTCAATTTTAACAGCTGTTCGTGAGTTCCAAAATAACCAATCTTTGCTAAGGAAAAAATTCAGATCGTTTATTTCCTGGATGTAACTTCTGTATGAAACCAGACAGTATTTTCTGGATGTTTTCAACATCTTTTAGCTCCCTGCTTCAAAGTAATAATGACATGCTCATAAAGGCAGACTGGGTCAATGCTAAATGAAGTTCAAAAAGTTTATTTTTGAAACTTAAAACCTCAGTATGAACTTTGAACAAAAAAAAAATGTTCCAGTCTACTCATGACTTACTGTGAAAATTCCTGAAGCCAGACAGCCTGCTCCATATCATGCCTCTCTTTCACCATTGCATACTTTCTTTTCCCCACAGCTGCCTGTCTGCTTTCTGTAGTCATCTGATGATTCCTGTTGTCCTTTCCAACCTGCTCACCCAGCAGCTGTAAGTTATGCCATGCAGAGTGGTGTGATTCTCTGCAAATAAGGATTCCTCTGAAGAAGAATCCTTTCTCTTTATATATTTGTATTCTTAAAATTGATGTGACTGTTTAGAGTTTTAGAGTTTTTAGAGTTTTTTAGAAATGCAGGCCTGAGTATTCTGTTTCCAAAGTGGTTTCAGTAGGACATGAAGCTGTAAAACTTGAAGATTGAAGGATTTTGTTATGGAGTTTGCCATTCCATTTGATAAAGTGAATAAGATGTCTGGTTTATACAGATACTTGATTACACCCTGCAAATGTAGTGTAATAGCTCTGCTTCGGTAGGTTTTAGACCAGAGTTCCAGTGTTCCTAATCCCTGGAATGCTCTCCATTTTGGAAAACAGAACAGATCCAGAACTTTCCATTCTGCTCCAATGCACTGCATTCTCCAATGGGTAGTAGAGTACATACTGTTTTCATACAAACAGCCACGTGGAAAGGAAGCTTTTTTTTTTTTCCCCAACTATCTCAGCTCTTCATAGATGTGTGTTTTTGTTGTTGTATGTTGTTAGTTATGGCTGTTCTTTGTTAGGTTTTTACTTCTTATTTTTACAATTACATAGATGTTCCACAGAAGACCATAAGACTTAAATCCTCTAATACCTGCAGCCTGTTGATTAGATATTTCAGTTTCTGCATCTCCACCAGCATGGAAATCCCTGCTGGATTTCCCTGGATATGTTCCTAAGTGAATTCTATTATAAAATATCATCCAACAGGATGTGCAGTATAGGAAGGACACAGAGAATTGCTGCCTGATGTTTAAAAATTGTCCGTTTCCAAACTGCAGGTGAATAGGGTCTGTACTAGACTTTTTTTTTCTTTAGCATTGTGTTAGTTCAAGTTAGTAGAACTTGTTCTCAGTAGAGTCCTGCGGGGCCTCCTGCAGCTAAAGCAAACATCTCTCCCCACTGCTGCCTTGCTTTTTGACTGCCAAGGTAGCAGGGCTTGGATGTGTTTGCCCTTCAGTAAATGCAGGCTCAGCTGTGTGCTTTTGCTGCCTCTTGGACAGTTATTTTAGTTGGTATTTCCACCATTTCTTGCTTGCTTAGTATCGAGCATTGGAACATCTGCTGCTGCTATTAACCATCATCCCTTTTTTTGCATAAAGATTAAAACTGGACTCAGAGGCAGGTGTTGGTTCTGCTAAGGTATCTGGAGGGGCTGGAGTGAGTACTGTGCCAGTTCTCCTTTGGGAGTTTGCTACTCATTGTAGGTGGCTTAGCACAGGTGTTTACAAGCTGGGGTGCAGCAGGAGCACAGCTCTAGTGCTGCAACACGTGCTCTGTATCTACAACCTCCCACTCTGCCCAGTTGCATCCTGCTGTCTCTGCTCCATGCGCTGTTCCTTTTGAAAGCAGTGCCACTGTCAGGGCCTTGGGGCTAATAAAACATTAATGCTGGGCTGCACAGCAAAACTTGCTGTGACTGCTACAATAGGGCTGGAGTATTCCTGCCTTGCCTTCAGAACCCAAACTACTGTTGGTTTTGCACAGTTTGCATATCACTGGTGTTTCTGCTTCAGTCTGCATTTCAGTTTGAGAACATATTTCCATTATTTGCAGTATGGACTGGTATAAATAACTGCCTGCTTGATACTGTCTCCATGGCCTGGCTATTTGGATCATCAACATCTAAGAAAAAAACTCAAAATGGGACTGATCTGAGGTGCTATTCTGATTCACTGTGCAGAGACAAAGGTGCATACCAGTACAAAACTAGGAGAAGTGTGGGAATATGAGTATATGGGAAAGGTGGATCGGAAACAGGAAGGGCAAGATCCGCTCTGGTGGCAATTTAAACCATTTTAGATACTAGTTTAAGTTTCTCAAGCAGCATTAGCATTATTAAAAAAAAAAAAAGAGGCAGATTTCCAGCATGCCAAGTATATGCTTCATAATAACAATAAAAATGATTTTCTAATTTCTGAAGCTCTCAGGGAGGTCTGGCAGAGGTCATACATTGATCTGGGCAGCTATGACAGAGCATTGGGCCTGGGGGAAGACAACCCAAGACAGGAATGAGAAGTGCAGGGGATAATTAAAGTTTTGTTGTTGTTTTTTTATCTCTTATGGTCTATTTATGAACAGTGAGAACCATTTTTAAATAGGTGCCTGTCTATATGTTTGCTGCTGTGGCATGTTTTCCATAAAGCATCTGCAGTGCATTTATGAGCATCACAAGTCTGAGGGCTTCTGAAACTAATGCAGCTTGTTCCTCTAAGCTACTGTCTCAACTACCACTGGTTGCTTTTGTTCCTACAGGTGTGTGAAATAAAACCAGCAGTAGGATTCTTTGTGTAACAAGCTTTCTATTTTTGAGTGTGACCTGAAGTGTGTTTCTGTCTCGCTTTACTCAAAGAAAGTTCTACCAGAACTTTCCAGCTGGTCACGGATTGCTAATTGAATTTTCCTAGCAACAGGTGAGGCTGCTTAAGGACAGCCTCACCAGGCATGATGGCAGAGGAGGTGAGTAGGCTTGTCAGACCTAAGAGGGTGGCAGGGTGACAAGGCTTACTCTGCTGTTTTGCATCAGCAGGCTGCAGTGCACCATCTCAGCTTGGAATGGAGGCCGCACGCCTTCTGTGCCTGATGTGTCTGCTCCGCAGCTGTGTCTGGGGACATCAGAGTCTTCCCCCACATGAAGAGGCATGCCTGCCTATGGAGGTGGCAGGAAGGAAAGCATCCTAGTCGCAGTGCCAATGCATCAGGGAAAGCCCCTGTGCAGATGTTCTCTGTGACTTTTGTCTGAGAAGCATTCAGAAATAGTGTTGTCTGGGAATCTTCTGCACAGTATCACTGGCACCTCCCAGATCAAGAGCATGACCTGGATCTTTCTGTTCTGTGGGATCTCTGCATATGGTGTAGTAGCAAATACGTGACTCTAGGGTCCCAGAAACTCACCAGAAACACCAAGCCCACTAGTGAGATGGCGGTGCTGGCGGTGTGGTCAGGCATTCTGTTCTTACAGCCCTGGGAACCATATGGAGGAGATCTGCAACCAGCAAAGTCAGTGATGAACAGAGCCTAAGCTGTGTTAACTCCACATTGTGTCTTTTGATAATAGATGGGCTCAACGAGAAGCAATATAAAGCAAAGGGTATAGGAATCCAGTGAATGTTGTTTTTCAGAAACCATGATTCCTGGCACAGTTACCAGCTATAAAAAGTGAAAAGGCAGCAGCTTTCCATCCAAAAAAACCTGAAAGCATCCTGCAAAAACTTGGACAGTCCATGAAGACAAATTAGTGGGATGCGTGTGATGATTGTAGCTACTGAATCACAAGCCAAAGACATGTGCTGTGGGGGCCATTCACAATCTGATATTGAGCAGGCTTAAATCTGTTACCTGGGATAACACAGAGATTGTGTATAACTGTCAAGTTACAGTCTAAGTCTTTCTATAGTGCAGCTTTTTTTTTTTTTTTTTTTTTTTCTCCAGCGTTTTGGTTTAAAGGATAAAAAGGAAAACATTTCCTGGCTGGTTTATTAGACTATAATTAGCACTGAATGTTAAATCTGTTTCTGCATGGGGGAATTTTCTCTTTTGTATTGGGAAACCTTCAGTAAGATTTTTCAGATCTGCGTTGGCTGTTCAAGTGTTTTAGGTGAGGAGGCGTTTCCTTCTTCTTCCCCAGCAAACAAGTTGTGGAGAAGAGTAGTAAGAAAAATGATAAGGTTTACAGACTGCAGGAGAGTGGAGGAACCAGGAAATTTGGAGAAGAGGAGTTTTTTGGCAAGTTTCCTTTATTTATTGTTGTTATGATGTAGAGAAGTAAGGAAAGCAAGGTGTGAGTATGTGATACCATGAACATGATGGGAGTAGGAGAAAAAGCGCACTAGGGTGCTTATGCTCTCCTCTGCCTTTTGGTGTCACAGAGTATCTGAAAAGCATTGCTGAGTGCTGTATGATTACTGCATCTAGAAGGTATGGTATATGTAGAAGGCTGCTGAGGTGGCTTATACCATGCTCACAGAATAAGGTTTCCCTTAATAATACTGTACTACCCTGCATCTTTCAGCTTCCTCTTTCCCTCTGGGGAAAGAAATTACTGTATTCCGTTGTTTTTTACCCAACAGGTAGTTTCCTCTCTGAGGACTCATAGGACTTCTTTCTACTGTTTGATATCATTCCTGATATTCTTGTTCTACAACAAAAAGCAGTGTGCTAAATTCTCTCTCTTACCAGCTTGCATTCTTTGTCCTATGTCTGGCTACAGTCTTTCCTTCATAATTCAGTTTCTTCCAACGGGAGAGGAGTCTTTCATGAGGCAGTGGGAAGTCTAACATCACTGAAAGACAGACTGTCACCCTTTCATCTTAATGTAAGAAATAGGCCTCAAGGATATTCTGTACAGAATTCTGGCTGAATCAAGCAAAGTAAATGAGATTAGCATAGACACCTTTATAACATATCATTTGCCAAAGTGAGATGTACGTATGTTGTGATAAGAGCCAGGGTCTAATTTTGTAGGTCTGATCTCAGAACTGTCAGCCTGCCTTGGATCTTGTGGTAAAGCTGTGGAGACTCTTTCAGGTTATTTTTCTCAGTGAGAAAATGGCTTTCTTTAGTACACTTCTTGATAATTAAAACTGTGCAAAAAATACATTTTGTCACATTTACTTTAACACTACTTCAGTGCTGGCTTACTGTCTGTTAGTGTAAGCCTGATGTCTGATTGTTAGGAGATACTCTGTAAGAGTGAGCTGCATCAGACAACACTTGGAGAAATAAAGCAAGCTGAGGAATGGTCAGTGGTTGTCATAAGGGAAAAGTCAGGTGCCGTAAACCTATTGAAATTCTTTGAAGAAGTTAAAGGGAAAATTATGGTTGTTATAATCTAGTTGGATTTCTGTAAGGCATTTGACACAGTGCTCGATTAAAAGTCTTAATGAATTCAGACAGGTGTGCGAGAGTAGGTGTGTCCTTCAGATGGGGAAGTTAAAACAGGAAAAAATAGGCAGTTTTCACAGTGGCTTAAGGGTACTGACAAAGTCCCAGATAGAGCACTTGCTAAGACCTGTGTGTGCTTTTCGATGTACAGATAAGTGATCTGGGAAAGATGGTAAGTGCTGAGAAAGTAGCATGTGGAAATCAGTTTAGATAAATGTGGAAGAGTCACAGGGTTGGGAAAAAAAAATCTAAATTTATATATAAAATGGTTATCTGAACTATGACCACTCAAAAACAAGATCTCAAGGTTATAATAAATACCTCTGAGGAAAATCAGCTCAATGTCTACCACCGGCCCCAAAAAATAATTGCATGTTGAATGAATAGAGGTCATGCCTCCCCTGCGTAAATCCATGCATTTTGTATACAGCTTCTGCTCTCCCAGCTCAAAAGTGTTTTAGTGGCATTGCAAAAAGATCAGAAACAGTAAAAAGGAACAGAAAACTTGTACCAAATCCAATTCATAAGAATTAGGAATCAATGTGTAAGGGTAACCTCTAAAAAGATTGATCTGACAGCAGAATAAATACCTGTAGCAGGCAATATGATAGAAATCTCTCAAATCACAGGGATAAGTAGAGAGAGTTTTTTTCTGCTGACTGCTTCTCAGTTCTTGTAGACAGTGAAAATGATATTTCTCGAGTGTTAGATTACAAACAGAAAGGTGTTTCTTCACACTGGCTGGTTAAGCTGTGAAATTGCTGTGGCTGTTAAAAAAAATTCTGCAGTATCAGGGAGTTTTTGAACAGATTAATGGAAGAAAAATGTACTGCAGCTTATTAATACACAAGCTGCACGTCTGGCTCAAGCATTCATCAAGCGCTAAATTGCTGAAGACAAGGAGGGGATTGTGGAAAAGGATTGGTTCATACTTCCCGGTTTTTATACTCTCCTGTGGTATACTCTGCTGTAGCTTTCTTGGACAAAATCTTGGTGAGAAGTATTTGATTCAGTAGGATCATTATTTCAATTATATCATCTTGGAAACAAAATGGGAAAGAAAGGCACACGTGTTGGTAACAAAAGGCTCTTGTTGGAAGTTGTTGGCTCTTGAGTGGAAGTTAGCTTCTGTTTTGTTTCATTCTGTGAGGTACATTCATACTGTGACTCAATAGAAATTTTGCTGCAATCCAGATACAGTGCTGTTTCATGAAAGCCACATGACAAAATGTGTTTATCAATAAAATGTTGACATAAACATTAGAAGTGATAAATGAGATTGCTGGAATTGAAAGAGTAATCTGGTTGTCGTTAATAGTACACATAAATAAAATTCAGCTTGCTTTTACTTGATGTCTTCAAAGAAAATTGAGATAGGACATAGGATTCTTTTAAGATAGGAATTATCTTGTTTTAGTTCCATTCAGAATTTTGCACATTTATTCCAATTAGGAAAATTGCTTTTATTTTTGACGAACAGCGTGGTTTATTGTTTGTTTGTTTGTTTCTTTTTTTTTTCCCAGACTGTGTGAAATAAATTCCAAAACTGCAGAGGACTCTTTGTCAGACCTACAGTCTTTTTTAACTGCTAGCATAATATTTTCAATTATTTTTTTTTTAAAGCTTGTCCAGTATTTTTGTAAAGAGTGATTTATTCAGGTTTTTTTTCCGATTAATAATGTAGTTACCAGAAGCTCTTCAACATTTTGAGTTTCTTAGTTGGCTGTAGAAAGAGGGTAGTCAGATTTCCAAAGTGAACATCAATTATATCAATAATGCATTGGCTCCAAGAATCTATTAGAATTTTTGCAGTTGTGGACATAATGATGCAGACAGTAAGATCGTTCACAAGTAAATCTGTATGATGAAGAATCCGCATTTCAGGACATGGTCAATCCATTAATTGTTGGACTAAATACATTTTTTCTCTTAGCAGATTGTTCATGGTCTAATCAGGCTTTTTACAGCTCTTTCTGCAACATGTAGGGCTGACTGCAGTCAGGAAGATAATGAATTATATCAGCTTCTGAGGTCCAGGAACAGTTTCAATGCAGAAGGTAGCTGAAACTGAGAAAAACTATTCCTGCATTTCTTTCACATTTAAACTCATAATGGTGTTAGAGAAACACCCTGGAGAAATTAGCTGAGATTCTGCTGGAAGATCAGCTCTATCCTATTCCTTTTTTGATAGATAAGTCTTGTTCTTGGGAAGCACAGCGATCGGGGCCCTTTCAGTCATCAGAGATCCTTCCTTTCTCAGTGTCTGAGAGCTTGTTCTCTCCCTTCTGTGAAAAATGCTGGATTTCTTCATGAGTTGGGGCAATGGTTTTCATCTAGAAATTGTTGCTCTACTTCTTTATCTTTTGCTGTGTTGGGTGGCCTTTCACCTTGATCAACCACTTGCTTGACTTAGCACTTTTTCACATTGTCACATTTGGTTGGGATTGCATCTTCACACTGCCCCAGGTACGTTTGAGCAGCGTTCAGGCTTGCCTTCTCTTAGCTTTTACCAAAAAAGTAGGAGGATGTCCAAAGAGGTGCCTCAGTGTTCTTTAGTCCAAACTCATGGAAGTTGCCATTGAATTAGTGCACTGAGGAGGAAAAGGAATGTTAAATGATTTTATCTGAAGGAAGAATAATTTGATTACATAGGCTGCTTAGTGAAGTGTGGTATGATGTAGCCTGTATGCTAAACCAGTAAAACAAAGCTGTTCCTGCCTTTCTACAACTACTGCAATAATTTAAAATGAAAACCTACTGCAAACCAGTTAGCTTTAATCAGTACAAATGCAGTTGGATTTATTGTTGCACAGATGCTGTTTTATTGTTATGACACATTTCTGCCCAAACAGAGTTGTTTTCAGGCAGTAGAAATAAGTTGTAAGAATCTGGTAACTGGAATGCTGTGGTTTAGAAAATAAAGAACAGGTTTTATGTCAAGGTTTTGCTGTTTAAAAAAGACTGAAACAGGGAAGTCTGACAGGATTTTTGAAAGAATGATAAGAGAAGAGTGGGGTCTGTGTTAACTACAGTTCTTTGCACACACAAGAAGTGTGGGCCAAGCAGGATTGAGCAGAGATCTCAATGCTCAGCACTCCACACTTCTCAGCAATCTCAGCTATGTAACGAGCATAGAAGTGAAACATGAAATGAAAAATAACTTTATTTCTGTCATAGGCCTGCTTCCTTTGCTTATGGCTTAGACCTTTAATGTTTTGAATTTTGAAAGACATTGTAATACTCTTTTTTTAAGTTTAGATGTCAGGAGAAGTAGTAATATTAATGGTTTGTTTATGCTTCAGGGAGACTCGTTGACTCATTTGAACAACTAGTTGCTAACTTGAGGAGGAAAGCTTGCTCAGTGTCACTAGTTTGGGGATGTATTTTCTGGCAACAAAATTATGAAAAATAATGCACTGTGAGGAACTTGGTTCTGTGAATAAGTGACAGTTCTTCAGTAATCTGGGCATCAGAAATGTCATAACCTGTGGAAAGAGGCAATTAGATTTGGTTGCTTTGATTGTGTCCTGCAGTGTTGATGGCTCCAAGTCATTTCAAAATCATAAAAACAATGGTATGCTTCAGGAAAAACTGAATAGAGCTACCTGGTACTCTGAGTTTGGATGACTTACAGAAGGATGTAAAGTGTATGTAGTTACTGTGTATACAGCAGATAGTCACCAATACAAGACTACATATTCGCAATTAAATATTCTGTTTTGACCTCTTGCATTCAAAATAGTGACTGAGAATCACGCTCTGACTAAATTATATAATGTAGGTGAACAAAAACCTTTGTGACATGAGTAAGGAGTACTGCAGGGTTTTCTGTCAACTTGAGTTCATTCCTTGCTCTCTCTTTGCTCTTGAAGGAAACCTTATCCTGGCTGGCATATTGTGTGGACTAGTAACACAGACATAGATTACTTGAGAAAGTTTCAAGAAAGTAGATATCATTTTAAGAGACTTATGTGATCCCAATCATTTCCAAGAAATAAAAGCCAGAATAAGGAATGTTTGTAGGACAACTACAATTCACCTACTTGTGTATGCCCTTATGTCTATCAGTTTAAATAAACACCTACTTCGTTTTCCTTATATAGCATTCATTGCAATGGTGTGTGGATGATGCAACTCTTTACTATCCTTTCCTATTCCTGTTTTGACTTTTTGCCCACCAACTCTTTAGGCTGTTTTCCCTGAAATCCTGCATTCTTCTTGCTCCTGGCAATCCAGCCAGGCTTGTTGGCTGCTTCTTTTTCCCACTGCCTGCTCTGGGTGCCAGCAAGAGCTGTGGGAGCATAGGAGAGATGACAGAGCTGCTGTTCCTGTCTTCTATGCCTGGCTTTACCATTGCTCTTGGGAGCAATCATGGAGAACGTTCCACCAAACACAGGTAGCTGTTGTATCATCCCAGTGTCCATACAGTTACTCCAAGTAAATAGCTGAAGATCTTTTCAAATGAAGTTACACAAATTTAATTACTTGGATAAAACAAATACTTTTTTTAGGGTGGTTCTTGAAAATCTTTGTAACATTAAGCCTCTGTACTCCATTTCATGCAATTTGATATAAAATGGGTCAGGTTTTGCACAATAGGATGCTCTGGTACTTTTTCTTTCCTCCACTGCTTGCCTTACACAGTAAAAGTCAATGTAGAATTCTACTAAGAACAGCACTCATTAGGGTTGCGTTACTGTCTATGCCAGTCACGAGGTACATTGATTTTATTAAGAGGACAACTGATTCAAAATAAGGGATGTTTTTTGTGTGTGTTTTTTGAGATTTTTTTTTTTTTTTTTTTTTTTCTTGAGAGGGATGTGAGTTGCTATTTTTTGTTATGTTAGATAAACTTTATTCCCACTCTTTTTCTTTACTTTCTTTGGCTTGATGTTATCTTGAATCCAAAATCACTATCATACCAACAATACTGTGTTTCACTGCAATTACACTAGAGTTAAGTATAATCTTCACAAAAGCAAACTGTAAGTGACATGCTATAATTAAATTTTGTTATGCATACCCTTTATGTGTGTGATTAAAGAGTTTGTACCCAGTGGAATAAACAACCCAATATTTCAGTATATGTGTTTTTAACTTTTGGCATAACATTTCAAGTTACATTTTTTAATCACAGAATTGTGTAAATTAACATTAGGTTAGATCTGGTATGTATTTTGCCATTTCCCTGTCAAAGTCAGCATTTTGCCAGTAGGTATATTAAATATTTTATCAAAACTGCAACTAATTTTTGGGCACGGGCAAGGTGCAAGTAATGACAGTCTGGTTAGCTGAGGGACAAGTTCATTGCAGCAGTGTTCTCAAGATCCTGGGAACTGAGCACCTCAGCAAACAGGATGTGCAAATCTTTGACTTGAAGGAGTTAAGCAGTTCCTCAAGTTGTCTCTCTGAAATGTTGTAAAACTCTTTGGAAATACTGTGTAGAAATACTGTGTTTTGCTGTGGGAACCTGTTTCATTTCAAACACTCAGTGATCTCCTGGATTCTGTGTTTAGACCTCAAATGAATGTGTTGCTTTGAAGGAGTGCTGACCAGTTAAATCGCCTCTTTGTTGGAAGGAAATTGATTTGTTCGTTCATCTAAAAAAAATCGCGATATCTTTGAAAGATCAGTGAGGTCACATTGTCTTTTAGCTTCACGGAGAACAAACTAGCAAGTAAGAATGCTTCCAGGAAACAATAAAAGTATGTGCATGTTTGTTTCTAGTCCAGCACTTCTGTGAATGTTGTTTGTCATCTTTCTCCGGCAGTTAATATGCTTTCCTCACTGCCCACTTGAATAGCATAGAAACAGATACTGTTTTAATGTAGAATGTATTTTAGAAAGTTTCACCCCATAGATATGTATGTAATAATTGTAATACACCAAGTAGAGATGTCCTCTGTCAGTCTTCAAAGCCTAAGGTTGATTAGTTTATTCTGAACTGTTACATCCTGCAGACGGCCAGCAGTCCAGAGGCTGAACATTTGTTCCCTTGGTCAGAAGTCAGTGATAGGACTCTGATTGTTGCTTTACTCTGACAATTAAAAGTGCAACAAATGTTTTGGGAGAATCTATCTTGAAAACCCAATTTTATTTGCTTGCTCAACTTTTTTACTTCTCTTTTTGCTTAATTAAAATAACTTATTCATAAACCAGTAATTTTTTATGTTAGAATGGCACTGACTTCAAATTTTCATTATTTCTACAGAACGTGACTGTATGTTTTTAGAAAGTAGGTGGAGCACTGCCAGCTATATACAGCCTGATTGCAGTTGACTTTCTTTGTGTATTCGTGGTTTTATTTGGTGAGATCCACCATCTAGACCTTTTTCATATTTACAAAGTAGAGCCACAGTGTGACCCTACCAAATGGTTCACTTCCCCTATTAGAAAGTGTTGCTAAGCTGGGCAGTGTGTGCTTCAGGACTGTATTAAGGTTTGTCAATGTATAAGAATTTGTTCAGATTTTCCTGTGGAGGATTCTGATCTTGAGCAGCCCCGTGTTAGCAGCATCTTTATTTTTGCTTTCTGTAGATGTGCCTGGAAGGCCAAAAAGTTTGGATTTCTTTTGTATCAGTTTAATGGCGCTGGTATTGTGCTAACGTGAGAGCTTTTAGCTGGCCAGATAACAGAGGCTCTCCAGAGGGTTCTTTTCAGGCTACAGTGCAGTTTCAAACCTGTTCACCTGAATGTTAACAAGGCTTTTAAGCTGTTTTAAGCTAAGCAAGTGTACTTGAAAAACACATCCTGAACTTAGTCAAGACAGAGTCAGGGTACAATGCCCCCTGTTTAGGCTGGCTAATTAAGTTCCTTGTAGGTTTTTTATAGCTGTTCTTGTGTTGCTGTGGCCCATTTCTATTCCTAACAGCATTCAAAGAATAGAATATCCCAAGTTGGAAGGGACCCACAAGGACCTCTGGGTCCAACTCCTGACTCCACACAGCACCACTGAAAATCCAAACCTGTGTCTGAAGGCTGTCCAAACACTCCTTGAACTCCGGCATTTGGGGCCGTGCCCACAGCCCTGTGCAGCCCGTTCCCTGCCCACCGCCCTCTGGTGCAGACCCTTCCCCTGACGCCCAACTGCCCCTCGCCTGACGCATCTCCATGCCGTTGCCTGTCGCTGTCACACAGAGCAGAGCTCAGCGCTGCCCCTCCACTCCTTGTGAGGAGCTGCAGCTGCTGTGAGGACTCCCCTCAGCTCCTGTGCTCTGGGCTGTGCAAACCCGGGGACCTCAGCTGCTTCTCATACCTCTTGCCCTTTAGACTCCTCACCATCTTTTTAATTCTCCTTTGGATGCTCTGTAATAGTTTTCTGTTCTTCTAATGTTATGGTACCCAAACATGAACACGCTGCTTGAGATTACCCTCTATTTTTCTAAGCATCTCAATCTCATAGGAACCCACACTTTTTTTTTTTTTTTGAACTCTTGGCTCTACACAGGGCCAGTCTGTTTATTCCCCCATCCATTACCCTGTAAGCCTTTCTGTTGTAATCCTTGGTGTTTTACCATGTATCTTCTGTCTGTTGGAACTGATTTTAGAGGTGATAGACATTTGTCTTTAACTGAACTGAGCTGGATCATTGCTTGTTGTACAGTTAAACAAAACATGTTCCAGCCCTTCTTGAAAAGAAGCTCCCACCCAGCTGGCACAGTGACCTTGGAGTGTGAGGGTAAGGAGAAAGGCATCAGAAGCGTTTGAATGGAGCTCTCGTGCTGCCAGTGTGAGGGGGACTGAGGGAACACTGCCAGTCTCTAGTTCGTATTTGTCAGTGTGTTAACTGATGCAAACTGTTCTGAGTCATCACTGCTTGTACATCTTTATATAGAAGACTGGATGATACTTGTTCACTTTTGCTTCTGGGGTACGTGATGCAAAAGTGGTGTGACCTGCTGTAGAGAAAACACTTCTATAAGCATTTATTGAGCTACCAGTATTTTATGCAGTGTGTCAGAAGTGTTTTGAGGTATTTTAGTAGGTTGAGCAGTCTATCGTGCATTTGTTATACAACAACAAACACTGTGTTTGAAATTATAATGCCAGAACTATCAAACATTCCTGCATTTAGCTTGAGTTAATCTACAAGAATTTTGAGCATTTCTTACTGTGTTTCTTCAGCTGCAGATCTAGATAGATGAGATCTTTGGGTAGTAATGTCAGTACTGTACTAGGTACAGGTATTTTATATTATTTAGGATTTGATTAGTCTACTTAAGCAGAGGAGTGAAAAGCTATCCCCATATGTGGATTTCAGAGAACTTTGCAGATTTTGTTGTGTTGTTGTTCTTCTTGTGTTTTTTGTTTGTTTTTAAATAATTTTCCAAAAACATGGTGTCCTGGAATGAATCTGAAATAATCTGTAATTACAAGTGAGACTATTTCGTACTCCAGGGTACAGTTACAGAATGATAATTCTGTTCTATTGTACTGAACTGTTGCTCTCTTAGGAAACAAAGAAGGATGTATTGAAACAGATACACCTTTTAAACGGGGCTGTTATGTTTTTATTTTTATTTTTATTTTTTTTTACTATCTGCAGGAATGCTGTGCTCATTTGACTCTATGGTATCTTGTGCTTCTGTATGTTTATTTACCTACTACCAGTGGATTTACCACATTTCATTTTGATGATGAGGAGTGTAAATACCACAGACAACACCATGGAAATTAATGTAGCAATTACTTCAGCTACAAAATGTAGATTTGTTTCCATAAAGTTATACCTGCTTCTTATCTCTGCTACATCTGTCCTGATTGCATAGCTGACAGTGTATCAAGGCAAAGGAAGCCAGAGGCGTGCTTAAAATTATTTTTTCTCCACAAGCCTAAGTTGGACATGGGCAAAAGAAGTGTGTCTGAACGGAAGTATTCCACCTGCGTCAAAGCCTTTGTGCCTGAGTTAGCAAGCTGAAGTCTAAAATGGCCAACTTCAGTAATAACTTCAAACCTTTTAAGTATGCACACACATACCAGCAGGAAAAGTTTGTAATGTAAGTTACTAAGCTCTCTATCCTGCAAACATATAAATGAGGAAATAATTCCTTCATGACCCTATACCACATTTGATTCAATCAAATTCTCAATGTTATTTTCAATCTTAGTATTTAAAACAAAGAGAACGTATGTATTGGCTATCTTTCTACAAAGGTTTAAGGCATTATATTTGTATATATACAAATATATTTAAGGCATTATATTTGTATATTTGTTTTCTACATTGGAATATTAATTTTATTTTTTGGTCTTTACTTTGGCATATTAAATATAAAACTGAGTTTGACAGTGTCAGCTCCATTCAGAAGGTCTAAAGTGGATAGGATGCTTCCATTGTTTCATGTTGAGGAGCTCTTTTGGCACAAACCTTAGAATATTTCAGTGTAAAACAACAACAAGAAAACCAAGTTAGTTAAGAAAAAAAAAAAAAATCAAGTACCTCTTTTCCGTAATATGATTCGCTAGCTTTTCTTGCATAGTTGTTATGTAGAACTTGGTGGGGATATTTCTCCATGGGCAGGTGTCCAGCAAGGGAAATTTTTGCCCAGTGATTTAAGTTTGGTAAATCTAAAATCTTCAAGCTTTTAAAAATTAGCCTTAACCTAATATTTTCTAATATATCTTAATTATAGACATCTCTGCTAGCTAGGCATTAAGTAAGTAAGCATTTTTGAATGTTTTGTTTTTAATATTGTCCTCCTGGTAGCAATTAGGACAATTTTTTAGCATTTCGTGGAGAGAGGAGGGAGCAAGAGAAGAAGGGATAAATCAGTGCTTTGAAAGGACCTGGTATTCTGAGAATTCTTGAACATAACTTTTGAGTTGCACCAGCATTATGGTGCAACACTCTAAATATAGCAGGTTACTCGTCTTTTTCCTAAAACATGAAGCTGTTCATGATTCCCTTCTGCAAATGATTTGATTTGTAATGCAGGACAGACTGCAGTAAATATTTTATAAACTCACCTTTTAAAAATGGGCTGTTTAACTGCAGTATCCAAAGCAAATAAAATAGTTACCTTTTGAGCTAACTATGCTTAGAACAGAATATGCTGTAAGAATGCAGAATAATATTTTGTATTTTCAGCGTTATCCTTTTTGTCTGGGCGGTTCATTCAGTTGTCTTTGCAAGGGTATAAAAAACCGCACATAGACCAATTCTAGTAATAATGTGTTTTGATGATATTAAGACATCATTGTTAGTGACTGTGTAATGTGTGTCTTCTTCACAACCATGTTCTTGTAGTTTACATGAAAAAAATACTTTTGAGTACAAAATATGCTTTTTAAAATTTTTTTAGCCTACAACTTGTATTCAAACTTTACAGGGTTACAGAGTTGAATAACCAAGTGTTTAAATGGTATCAAGTTCTACTGATGATTTTTGCTTGTTATAATAGATAAGATTTTTTTGTGCAAGAAATATTTAGCATTTTCTTCTCACAGTCGAACATAAGTTTTTTTTACTAATTTTGATAAGTTTGCTAAGCTGTGCTGTGTAGTATAGTATGTCTCCCTTTCCCTTCTCTGATTTCCCAAGACAGAAAAGTGCTGCTACAGTGCTACAATCACGTGCTACATTTCAGCAAGAAAACTTGCTTTAATATTAAAGGAAGTCGAATGTAAATCTAGAGATGTGTCATCTCATGAAAGTCTTGTTTATTGAATATACTGCTGTAAAATGAGTGTTAGAAGTAAGGGGATTCAAAAATAGCTGTCTAATCCCTCTCATACAGTATTTGTTACAAATTTCAAGCAAGCAGCTTGGCCCTATTTCTAGGGAGGAGCTACTTCTGAAATCCTATGAAGCCATTAAAATTGTCCTTATTCAAACTCACTAATATGGTGATGCCCATGAAAAAATCAATAATAATTGGGCAGCTGGTGCAACTGCAACAAAATTGCATTTGTGCCTTCATCTACCCACCTCGTTCTGTATTCACTCTTTTTTGATGTTATACTTGTTCTTCAGGCTCCTATGGGAGTGTCCATCTCTGTTAAATATTTATGGAGCCGTGGTATCAAAGTGCTGCTTTTAGCAGTGTTGCTAATTAGTCCATAGCAGTTTCTTTGTTCAGTGCCAAAGCAGAGAATCGCTTCTCTTGGTTGACTTTATAAGAATTTTTCTTTAGACTTGAAAGTGATACATGTTAACAGAATTGTGGTTTTATGCTTTAAGTTGGAACTTTTATTTGGGAATGACAGAGTAGTAAAACAGACTCTTATTTTAAATGTGAAGATTGAATGTTTGAAATTCTGAAACAATAGTGGAGGGATATAGTAAGCAAACACTGCATTTAGTTTTTCCTGTACTCTTTGATATAAAAGGTTGTAAGGATACTTTTTGTTGTTATAAATGTTACAATAATAGTAACAACAAGTGGTACAATAAAGGCTATGATATAGCTCTTTTTTCTTCGTAGAACTTAAAAATACAGCAAATAGATCTGCCTACCAAACAGAAGTCTTTGTCATATCAAACTCTGCTAGAGTGTCATTGTATTTAGGTAAAATATTTGAAAACCGCCATTTTCGTATTGTCATTTTTTTATACTGCAATGCTTTTGTAATACAAAAAATTAAAAAATAGCCTAAGAATCTTATATGCTGAGTTTATGCAAACCCAGAGAACAGTGCACAGTGCAGCTGGGAGCTGATGAGCCAGCCTTAAAGCCTTTCCTGTATGCAGCTTCCCAGTCTTGAGGCCATGAACTGGCTGGGCCTTCCAGGCCCCATCTCTTTTGGGAGGATACACATGTATTACACACCCTTTACTTTCAAACACAAGAGAGGAGAGGTTGAAAGAGCAAACTATATTTCATTTCTGAGATGAATTTCTGACTGGTTCCAGTGCTAGCCTTGTTAGCTTACTGTCCTCTGAGAGCACGTAATGGATTGGAAGCCTCTAACAGAAAAGAAAAAAAAAAAAAACAAAAACCAACAAAGACAGCCCAGGCCCCTTTCAGCCATTCTCAGATGCAGAAGTTTGCTGTATCAGCTCATGTTTTATCCTTTTTCTCCTTCAGCCAAAGCAGGACCTCCTTTGAACTCTGAAGTGGTTGGTCTGTTTGCTGGGAGCTGAGCTGGCAACCACAGGCAGGCAGACCTGGAATATAGAGCAAGAACTCGGCAGCTTGAGAGAGGCAACAGCTGTTGGGTGTTGGTTTCTTCTGACTTCCCGAGGTGCTGGGAGGCATCTCTTACTGGCAGTGTACAAAGGCAGCTTTGCCCCTCTGTACCCACAGGGTATTTGTACTGACACATTTAATGTCTGATGCAGAAAAGAAAATCACGCTGTGGCCCACCAAATCTTGTGAGGCGTAAGAGGCTGAGTGAGAAAGATGAATGTCCTTTTGGATATTGAGGCTGGAAGACATTAGCACAATTTATAGTATCCTATATTTTAAACAGGGAGTTGTTTTCTGGATTAGTTTTGACCCTGTCACTTCTCTCCTTGTGTTCTCCCAGAGATTGGTTTCTTGCTATCACATCAAATATAAGCTGTTTGCCTTCACCTGAAGTGCTTTCATGCACTGTCCCTATTCCATCATATTTAATTTTCTTCTGATAATATGATGATTATAGTTATATATATATATATATATATATCATATATATATACTATATATATTTATCATATATATATATATATATCATATGATGATTATAGTTGCATTAGCCATTTGCTAAATTTTCAATACCTCTTGCTGATTCTTGATTTTGGGAAAAGTTCCTCTTCTCTGTTCAAAGCCACATCATTGCTCTGTTTTTTAATCCTTAAAATTCTTGCTTTCCTTTGACTCTAAAAATCTTGAGATTTGGAGAGTGGTCCTTATATGTAGAGTAGTATGCAAATTGTATTTCTTTGTTCATCTTTCTGTATCATGTCTGTATCATATACAGCCCTTGAGTGTGTACGTAGGCTTTAGGATTTTTTTTAGGGAAGCAGATGTCAGTTTCGCAGTACTTGCTGCATATTCCTGAATTTGCCAGATGTTATGGTAATGTGCATAATATTTTGAGCAGTGTGCTTACTTCTTTTATATTATTCATTTTTGAAGATTGTTCTACCATGTACTATATTCGTACTACATCAAAAAAATAAACAGTCTGCTCAACGTGCAGTAAACTAACGAGATTTAAATTTTTGCCATTTCTGTACTGCAGCCACCCCACTCAGGCTGTCAGTTCTCCCATGCATTCCCAGCCCCCTGCCCAAGTACATACAGATTTCTGCTTCAGGATCTCAGCACTATCACTGTGCTCCAGCCTCTCAGATTCCCTCAGGGCCCCGTAATCTCCCATATGACTCTTAGCAGCCTCCCTTGCCCATAGGCAGGTTTGTTTAATGTGCCAGGTGGGGCAAGAGGCAGCATGCTCTGCAGCTGACAGAAGCTACCCATGTGCTAAGTTCCAGAAATGAGTACACTGCAATTGATGCTGATACCTCCTAATTCTGAATCATGCAAGAAGTTTTTTGTGCAGTTTCGCTCTTTGAGGGTACCAGTGGGATCTGCGTTATTGATTTGCATGAAGATTTGAGGAAAAGGATGTACTTCAGGCATTTTTTTCTTGTCTGGTTTGTAGTCTCAGGAGCTGTTGGTAGTCGATAGGGATTAGCAGATACTATAACATCATAAGCTTTCCTCATTAACGAATGTGTCTGAAAGTCATTCTCTCAAGTTATTCTTAAGATCCCAGCTCTTGAAAGCTTTGGGCTTTATTTTGTTTTTATGTAGAGGGTAATATGAACTGCTGGTTTATTGAGAATAGAAAGTTTTTCCATGATTTTTACAGTATTTTATTAAAGCCTAAAGCTGTTTAATATTTACAGTAGCATAGCTGCTTATGTACCTGGAAGCAGGCTAATTTAAAGCACCAGAAGCTGTGACATGGTAATATGAACATACAGGGGCTTTCTTGTAGAACATGAATATAGTATCTGCATGCTTATATTATAAAATAGGGACAGAAAGATACCAAATGCTGCAGTATTCATGTTGGGCTTTGGTTTGCCTGTACAACAGGCGTGCTTCTGCTTTCAGAATGCCTGTTCATCCCTTCTAGTGTGAACATCCAGCTGCTTCACAGGGGCTTGCCCCTGACCTGATGGGAGAACACAGGGCACCATGCCCAGCATGCTGGGTCAGCTGCTGTAGCAGACCCGTGGTGCCATCAAGCAGCAGGACACAACTACTCCAAAATGGAGATTGCTTCACTGGAATTTTGAAGGAAAAGGGGACTAAAATAGAGGCCACCATAGCCATTGTATTCCTCGTAGGATGGCCCAGACTGCCATATACCCAGGTGATGTGTGGGTGTTTTCCCTTGCCTTCCCCAAGTGACCCGTCTGAAGAACTGAAGAGAGGGGACAGTGCAGAACTGCAGAAAGTTGCACTTATGTAGAACAGAATCTGAGCAAACTGCAGCCATACAGAGATGCAAATAAAGGTGTGCAAGTGTGCTTGTCCTGCTCTTTGATACTTTTGCTGTTAATGTGATGTGCAAGTTCACAGTAGTAGTGAAAAGCAGCTCATACAAGGACAACTCTGTGGGAACAAAAGTATAGGGGGGTTGGAGTAAAAGTATTGGAGTAAAAGTAAAAGTATTGGGGGGTTGGACTCGATGATCTCTGGAGGTCCCTTCCAACCCCTATCATTCTGTGATTCTGTGATATAGCATTGCAGCTTTCCCTTAGAGTTTCCCAAATCCTTCTCACGTGGATTGCATACACATCATGACTCCCTGAGGCTTTCTGCAGCTTTAGACCCCTTACATTCATCTGATTTTTTCTGTTTAGAGCTGCCCTGGGCACCAGTAACTGCAGACAAGCAAATGCAGAAGGTTGAGGTAGTCCTTTTATTTGCCGAGTAGTCATTATACTTGTTGAGTAGAATATAAGGCAGTGGGTGCATAGAAGCTCCTGTCCTGTCTGACTGTATGTACCCAACACAATCAATTCCAGTGTTGTATCATGCTGTGCCTGACATATTTGCATCTCAGAGTGTATGCTGTGGGGGAAGGATCTGGCATGCAGTGGTCTGCGTGTGGTGACTCGTGCACAACAGACCTCCCGAAGGTTCACTGTGCTACCAGCTGCCGCCTGGTGCTGAGTCCCCTTTCTGTCCCTCTGACACAAAACACAGCATTCTCATTCAGATGGCCCTATAAGCTTCTCCTGTCCTATCTCATGAGTTGAGATGCTGTGATTGCCCAGTCTTCATGTAACTCAGTCTGCTGGTCCCTCACATCAGGTAAAGACAAGAGACTGTAGAACACAACAACTGGCAGTGCTGCCTGGCACCGTGTGGACCCAGTCACTGTTGTTCTGCAGCTGTTGTTTTAAAAATGAGCTTGGTGTTTTAAAGAATCTTCTTAGCAGAACTGCTAGGAGGGGGCTGTCGTGATTCCTATGTTTGTGTGTATGATCTGGCTGGCACAAAAAAACCCACCTACATGTGCATAAGTACTTCAAGAGTATTTTACCTGGTGTTCTTTAAGTAACAGTTAAACTGAGGTCTGGTTTCTTGCGTACTTTTGAAGAATTTTACCTCTATTGAAGGGTTTGTCTTTGGTTGTACTATGTTTTGAAATCAGTTCTAATTTCTTACTTGCTTCTCAAGCGGTGGAAATTCACTTTTCATCCATGTCTGTTAATATAGATGTATCTTGGCCCTCTTTATGTTTCAAGAGTATCTGTAATGAAAATACTCGATAGGGAAATAATCTGTGAATAATTGGGAATTTGTGTGTATCCTACCTATAAGGACTTCAGGAATTTGTGAGCAGAGGTTTTAGGCCCTAAGTACTCTTCACGTGCACGCTTACAGTGCTGCAGCTCTGGGTTAATTCATCTGGGAAAGAGTGCTTTACAAAATAACTAACATACTGTTTGTCTTTTTAGGCTGTGAAGCATGTTACAGAACCTCATGACAAGTGGATGAAGGGGAAAGGAAAAAGTGCCATTGATAGCTAGAATAGCAACATGGGAAATACAACCACCAAATTCCGCAAAGCTCTTATAAATGGAGATGAAAATCTGGCCTGCCAAATATATGAGAGTAACCCTCAACTAAAAGAAACTCTTGACCCAAATACTTCGTATGGAGAAACTTACCAGCACAATACTCCACTCCATTATGCTGCTAGGCATGGAATGAACCGTATCCTGGGGTGAGTGCAATTCAGTATTTTGTTTGTCTGAATAACTGATCTAAGGAATTCAAAGGTTTTAGCTAGGTTATAAATACTGTGTGTGTGCATATGAACATGTTTATGTACGTATGTTGCAGCAGAATTTGTGACATTTTCAAATAGTAATGGAAAACATGCAAATTAGTCTATAATCCCAGTCTGGTATAGCAGATTTTAATTTTATTTTTCGTCTTTGTTCTCTCTCCATAACATCATTGTAGACAATTTCAGATTGTTTCCTGACGACTCCTATGCCACAGCTCTTTGAAAATAATGACTATTTTACTGTTCTTGATCACAGATTGGTGTGTGTTGGAAGAAACCTTTGTGTTTTCCTGTTTGAAAAGAGTCTGTGTCATAACTAATGGATGCCATACTGATTACATAGACTTTCAGATGGGACAATATGTATTTATTCTTTTTTTACCCAATTTTATTTTCCATTTTGGACAATAGCAGCAAACTTGAATATGAGTAAATGTATTATTGTTGGTCAATATATACAGCTGTATTGTAGCTACTCCCATCCTTGCCTATTTTTGTCAGTGCTTTAACACCAATTAAAGATTAACAACGTGGAGTTTCACATCTTATCCATGTCCAGAGATCATAGGTACAAGCTGTTCCAGCCTAGTATATTATAAATTTAATTCTGAGTAAACATTGCTAAACCTTTTCTTTAGTAGGTAATTGTGGTTTAACCCAGCTAATCCCCAAGCAGGGGCTGTCCACCCAGCCAACT
Organism: Tetrao urogallus; assembly: GCF_951394365.1. Lineage (NCBI taxonomy): Eukaryota > Metazoa > Chordata > Aves > Galliformes > Phasianidae > Tetrao > Tetrao urogallus. Next base: position 29,274,793 of record NC_136820.1, on the reverse strand, counting down.
CCCCATCGTTTTTCAAGGTTTTTTTGTGTGATGTCATATGGTATGGAATATCCCTCTGACCCGTTTAACTCAGCTGTCCTGGTTCTGTCGCTTCCCAGCACCTTGTGCTCCCCCTCACCCCCTCTCACTGGCAGGACAATAGGAGAAGCTGAAAAATTTGAATGTCATTGGTTCCTCACAGCACCACTTAGCAACAAGTAGAACATCTGTGTACTGTCAACATTGTTTTCCTCCTAAAGCCAAGGCATAGCATCGTACCAAACACTATGAAAGAATAAACAACTCTGTCTCAGATGAAACCAGGTCAATAATGAGTTAGAGAGAATTTCATTAATAGCCTCCTACTTACACTAGGAAATGGGACAGAGACCTATGTTGAACTGTCCTGCTGTTAATATGCATTTTATCTCTGTGCTTGCATCTACAACTGATGTGCCTGTGGTTTGCTCTATGCTGAAACTACTTACTTGCCAGGCCTGCTGCTATATTTTTTCTTCAGTTTTTTATGCTGCATGATTTCTCTGCCTTGATTTTTTGCTGAATACTTTTCTTTCCCACTTAATTGATCTTTTAATTTCACCGTTGAATCATTTTCTAATTTCCTAACATCCTCAGAACATTCTCATTTCTCGTTCTCAGTTGTAAAAGAATTCTAAATAAACATTATATAAAATAGCATCCAGATCGTATTTACGTTTTATGTGATTTTTCTCTCTGAAATGTACAGGTTGGTTCTCTCAGTTTAAGAAAATGCAGCCTCATTAAAAGAATATATGAAGTTGTTTGCATACACAGGAAGAAATGGAGTCATAATTAGTGACTGCTGAGCAATCCATTAGTTAGTTTATATTTTGCCATTATGATGAGATCTAGAATAGCTGCTTTGCATTAGAAATAATCAGTAATTTAGAAATGACATTTTACTTCTAGCTACATGGCTTCTAAGTCTCACAAGAAAACCCAGTTTTATTTTGCACACATTATAAACAAATGATGAATCATTCATTTTCCTAGTTTGTGTCCAAGATTTGCAGTACATTTTTTTGCTAATAAATATTGTGAAGGTACCTGTGTTTACTAGAGCCTGCTATTAAAACCTGTACTGTTGGAATTATGGTTTTATTGAGGTTCTTTTTCCCACTTGCTTTTCTGCTGTCCTTGTAACCAATTTGTTCAGAAATCATCTGTGACAGATACTACACACACACACACACAAAAAGCCTTTTTATGTGAAAGAAGTAGTAAGACTTGCAGTGTGCTTGTTTATGAAGCTAATGCTAGGAAGGATACAAGTGATTCCCAGTCAAGTCTCTTCTTGTGGATACAGGTAGTGATTAAATAAATTGAATATTGAAATGAATACTTTGATTTACTGATGGGGTACAGTAGCTAAATATAAATGATTTTTAAACTGTATATGTTTTGAGAGAGATTTGCTATTATGGACTATCCATAATACTACAGTATTGTATATTTATTTAGGGAACATTTTGAATATTCGGGAATCTGTGGCTACACTTACTTGTAGTTCAAACTCTACGCAGTATCTTGTATACTGCATCATTCTGGTTTTTTTCCATAGGCTGATATTCATGTTACAGTAGATGGATATTAACTAAATATTAACTTACATGCCTATATTCATTTTGCAAAATTTTCTCAAAGCAGAGTAGTGTGATGCATTTGGCAATACACTTGTTGAATGGTAGAATATGTTAAAATAGATGCTGTGGGATGCTCAGAAATAGCCTGTCGGACAGTGCTGTTGCCCAGTACTAAAACAAATGGACAGAATCTCTGATTGTCTGGTAGCTGGTGGTGGCAGTTGAAAGGTTCAGTGAAAGTACAGACACCATGTTTTTAATGAAAGAGAGCTGAGGACATCCTGGTATAATCATCTCAAAGTGAAGAAACAGAAGAATCTGGAGAAGAGGTTAAAGGCTCTTGAAGCAAAACTGCTGACCTACCTTTATATAATTCAGCATGAACTTTACTGACAGAAAGTTACGCTCATAAAAATTCCTAAGATGTTTTTAACCATACAGTTGTTTTACACCAGGTCAGCAATCTGAGTCATCCAGTTGCTATGCTTTTCATCTAGTTTTTACAGTCTAGAAACTGTGTGTAGCATATAACCAGACAGTAGCCTCACACTTATGTGTAGAACTCTGTAAATGAGCAATTAATTTATTTTCGTTTTTCTAGATTCTTCAAGAATGTGTTAAAATACCAGGTTTGTATCTGTGATAATTTTCATGAGTATCATAGAAAGCTTTGATATATTAAAAAAGTTGAAATAAAAAAGGGAAAATAGTTAGGCATTCAGTTAATATGAAACTTTTATTTGGTCTACAGCCCAAAATAATGTTTACTCTGACTGATCACTTTCTTTTACTGAGCATTTAATGTTTAAAACACAAAAACTGCTGGTTGTGACTAATTAGCACAAACGAGAACGTTCATAGTGCTGCATGAAATTTCCAAAGGCTGTGTAGGATTCAGTGATTCCCAGTGGCTCATTTTGTCTGCCCAATCAGGACATGAAAGTAAGTGGCTGGTTGTTCTGTTTGCCCATGCCCTGTGCCTGGTCACTGCTTTCCATTCTGGCCTCATTAAATGCTATTTTTAAGTGTTGCTCTGTGTGCATGTTTTTTATAGAGGCCTAAGCACCAACAGCTGAAGTCCCTGAGCCTGTGGTGGCAGCAAGCTGGAAAGAGCAGAACACATGCATGTTATATCACAATGTCAGTGTACCATCGCTAGTGGGGATCAAGCTGGAGGAGCCAGCAAGTAGGGTCGGTGCCCTGGAAGCTTTGTGCAGAGAGGCAGCCTCAAGCGTGCAGCTCAGCCAGGAGGCGAAGAGATCAGTCTGCATATGTGCATGTGCTTAAGTGCATGAGGTGCTGGGAGTTTTTGAGTGTCTGAAGCAGGGGACCTGTGTCACATGTGCATGGGTGTGTTAGGTAATTGGAAGAACCAGGCCATGAAAAATGCCAGTTATGGGATCAACGTATCCCAGGCTGCTCACTGAAGGGATCAAAACTGTTCAGTTGTATATTTTGCCCACTGTTGGACCTTCATCCTGCTCATCAACAGAGTGGAATGGAATAAGGATCACTGATGGTGTTTGTGGTCACATGAGTGCTGAGTGTTTCTGTCTGTGTGGATCTACATATGCTGCACATGTATTGCATTCATGTGCATGAATGTGTTATGTGCATGGCCTCACCTATGTCTAAGCCTACTTCTGGCTCCCCACACAGCAACCTTCCTTCCCATGAGCTGCTGGATTTGGCAGCCCCAATCAGCCCGGGGCCTTTTATTAAAAATGGAAAGGAGCAAAGAAAAAATACACCTTAACATCTCTCTAGAAAACTAGAAGATTATTTTCCATTTTGGAAGGACTAAAAATTTAAGTTTTCTTTCTTGGACTATATTGTAAATATCACAGCAACAATTTGAGCGTCATTTACTCACTGGTTTTCTGCTATGGCCTGTGGATATCTGCTGTAGCTACTTAAATTGAGCATTGACTTTCAGAAAAGTTTGCCTTGGTTGCTAATAGATCTAGTTCAGTAAGGTCATCCGTGTTACAAAACTATTCAGATTTGCTATTCAGATTATGTTCATCACAATTTAATAAATAGGTAGTTGTCAGTGGATAATAGACAAGACTTCTGGAAGTAAAATAAAAAGTTACATGACCATCAGAAACATAAAAAGAACATACGTAGCACTCTGATTTTAGAACCTTGTGCAGCATACAAATTGATTTTAATTCCACTCTTAAGATTTCTCATAATCCATTATGAATGAAAGTCTTGATTCTTATTCAAAAGGTAAGTTTAAATTATGTTCAGTGAATGGATATAAAAACAGTGCAGACAAAGAGCACATAGGGGAAAACCTTCTTAGATAACCTATAGTTCTGCAGCATATGTTGTGGTGTGACTTTCAATGTTGTAGTTTTACTTGGGAGCTTTTTGAATCCTTGTCACATTTTCTCTCGTATTCAGACACATAAAGAGACTGAGCGGAAGGGATCTCTGGAGGTAATCTTGTCCTACCCCCTCTTCGAGCAGGGCCACCCAGAGCACGTTGCACAACACTGTCTCCAGGCAGGATTTAAGATCTCCAGAGAAGGGAGACTCCACAACCTCTCTGGGCAACCTGTGCTCTGTGTCCTCAGGGTGAAGAAGTTTTTCCTCATGTTGAGGGTCTTTATACTGCTAAGTCATAGCTCTTTGTGAGTACTCAAGCCCAAACTGGCTCATTTGGAGCAGTTACTACTGGTCCTAAGCAGAACACCAGGGGAAGTCAATAGAAGCAGTGAGACAGCAATAGCTTGTGAAGATAATTTTTTCCAGAGTGGTAAAAGCAAAGGTTTCCAGTTACAGAAGAGTCTGGAAATTGGGATTAGTCCTGCTGAAACAAAGTATTTTTCTCCTCTAGTTACAGATGCTACTGTTGAGTGTATTTAGATACTGTTTCTCCTTGTTACTGGGATTTTCTGCAACTTTTATAAAACCAAAAACATTAGGTTATGTGCTCTTCCCTGCAGTTAGAGACTGTTAATGTTTTGTTATTCAGATTATAATCTGTTTCCATATTATTCTCCTTTTCCTTTTCTTGCAAATCAAATACTGTAAAAATAACCTTATTGGTGAGATGAGATGTATGAATGCAGTACATTTATGAAGACTCTTTATTCTATGTTATCTGTTTTCCTTAATAAAATCCTGTGATTGTTTGACCATAGGCAAAGTAAAATTACATTTGTGCTGTAAAGAAGGAGAGTATAGCTCTGGTCCTTTGCACCAGGATGACTAAGTTAGTTTTGTTACCATGTAGTGTTTGTGATTGTGAAGGTGGCTGGTACCTGCTGGATCACTGTGTCAGGTAGCTCAACCCTGGAGTTGGGCACACCTGGCTTCCTCAGCAGACAGGTCTGCTGGTTCAGTAGTTACAGAAATGATGGCTGGGAGACTTGGAGTGTCTGATAAGCAGAAATCTGTCAGTGTCTCATTGCTAAATGCTATATCCAGCTAACGTATTCAGTGACATTATATATAGACTGTCAATGAGTCAATGTTTAAAATTCATACATTTTCCAATTTAAATAAAATCACTTCATTGAGACACTTAAGGAAAATGAAAAGCCTCTTCTATTGATGTCATTAAACATCAAGCAACATGCAGATTGAATGGGTTTTTCTGGAGAATAGGAGAGAGAGAGAGGAAGATGAGACAATCTTTGTAATACATTCATATTTTGTAGAAAGAATAAAAGGGATAAAAAGCCTGCTAGTACTGGCTGTGTAATTTCATCATTGCTGCTATATAAATAATATCAACACTAGATGTCATACACTGCAAGGTGATTTACACGCTGCTAGGAAGATAATAGTCCCTGCACAGAAATACAAAGCTTTGTGTTTAAATGGTAAAGATGAGCTCATTCCTTCGTAGTTTCATGGTTATTATTTCATCTGACATTTTTTTAAAACCAATCTAAAATAATCTCAGTTACTTGAGAAGAGCATTCTACGTGGGTAGCATTTTAGAAAAAAACTGATTCAAAGGATGTATTTGGAAAGAAAGCTTGGCAACCTTGCACATAGCAGGGGGTTTGAAACTAGATGACCACCGTGGTCCTGTTCAACCCAGGCAATTCTATGAGCCTCTAAAAGCTGAGAAGATCGCACCGAAGTTAGGGAATTGCTTCTAGCTCTAAAGAAATGACTAGGATGAGGGGCCAGAGAAAGCAATGAAAATCATACAGATTTTGCATTACAGAAGACTTCGAGTCACAAAAGTGGCTGGTAAGCAGCCAGTTCTGTTGGAAGCTGCTTCTAATTTGGCACACAACTCTTTTTCTTTTAAAATCTTACTTAAAATACTGAAATAGAAGCTAGAAGTGGCATGGAATCATGGAAGCAGCATTTCTAGCTGTCCAAGAGGCCACGCTGAGATCAATCAAAAATAAAATCCAGCCATTAGCTGTTTAGCTAATGCAGTTAAAGCATACGTAGCAGTTAAAGGTAACGTAAGGATGTTGTTACCTTCTTGTACAAGGAATGATTTAATTCTGTGTTTTGGTGCTGCTGTCCCTTCTAACAGGCTTTAGAACCTTGTATAAAGCATGATTGCTTTTGGTGCACTGGAAGGATTGACCAAGTTTTGTGTTCATTGCTTTTAGCATAGTTTGGGTCTGTGCTCCACAATTCCTTTGTATCCCTTTGACACTCCCGCATTGTCCCTCTTGGTCTTCTTTGCTGTACCAAGCTAAAGGTTACTTCTGCAGAAAGTCATACTCTGTCTTAATAGCTGGCACAAAGCCACTACAACTTTTCAATATATTTGCTTCTTTTTAGTTAGGAAAACAACAGGTTCTGGTTGATGCATATCTATGTAATACCTTTCTTAAATGTCTTTAAGTGGTAGGATGCTATGTTAACGTGAGTCAGTCCAGCTGCAGTCAGACCAGCTGGTGACCTACTTTTAGTTACCTCAGTAATCTTTTTGAAAGCAAGGTATTTGGGAAGGCAGTAATTGAAATTGCAGCAATGCAGTGGAAAAGATTATGAGGCTTTATTGAGTTGGTTTAAAAGAAATTGAAGACAATGCTTGAGTTCTAGGCAGTATTTTTGTACTGGACATTACGTTAAGCCCGTAAGTGGAACAGCAAATGTTGGCAGAGCCAAAGAATTTCATTTGAATCTTTGGTTGCTCTGAGATATGATTCATATGCACCAAGCTCTGGACTTGATCCTCAAATGAATGGTTATCTATGAAAATCTGTAGAAATTGTTTGAGTACTCAGGAAATGGATTTAATTCATTTTGCCAGATGCTCTTGATAGGAGTCATATGAATGGGAAAAATGGAAGGCGTTTCTGATTAGGAAAAATACAAGATCTGGAGCTAGAGTGAAGTCCTTGACATAAGAGATCTTAAAATGTCTGTGAAGACTTCAAATTTTGGAATGAATAATTAACTCTTTGCAGACTTCCATCAGCAATGCAGTATCCATGCCAGCCTCTCCACTGATTCCCATGTTTTGCCAGTAGCCCAAACTGCAGCTGGTATAACCTTAGTCCTTACTTTAACAGAATATTATTAGTGTTATTAACACTACACTCTGGCAGTGTTAATAACAGTTCTTAGGCAAGGAGTAAGTTGAATTTAAGGCTTATAAAAAGTCAGGATAATAGTTCCATGGTGTTTTGTTGTTGGAGTTTTGTGGATTTGTTTGTTGGGGGGTTTTTTGTTTGTTTTGTTTTTTTAAATAAATAGGCTGGGTTTAATAATCTATCAGGAGATTCTTTATCTTAGAGTAGAGATAGTCACTGAATCCTACCCAGTTCTTTTTTAACTACATATGGATCCTTGGACTGTAGGAGAAACATAAGAATCTTGAGGAAAGAGAGGAAAAGACTGTAAATACTAATAAAGAATTTCCTACTACCATCTAATGGATAAAAGTATCAGTAATTGTTGTTACTCTGTGTGGCTGTTAACATCAGGCAAATACTTAAACTTTTCACAATATCATTTAAACCAGTCCATACTTGTGTACAGCCATCAGTCATGACAAAAAGGAATTCTTCAAGTGCTTTCTAGAATAGAAATAGAATAGTTATTTGTACATTTTGGAGGGGTGGAGAGGAAGTACTTCATATTAATGAAATGTCCATCGTTATTCAAGGTTGACATCAAAGTAACATGTCAGTGTTGACCTGCTGTGTTTGGAAGTTGAATGATGCAGTAACTTGGCTTAATTCATTGCATGAGCATCTTAAATGACTGGGTAAAAATGTTTGGCTCTTTTCTGTATTTTGGTAACTCATGGCTTAACCATACTTGCTCAAAAAGCTGTTTGCTTTCACTTATGCAATGTTAACTCTTTTAATAGTGAGCTGGACTTCACTGGGCTAGCTAACTCAAGGACCAGAAGAAATATTCTGAAGGAGAAGCCTGTGCAGATTAGATTACGTTTTTGCTGTACATCTTGCTTAAAGTAGTGCAACTTGCATTATATTTACATGGTATACTATGTGCCTTGCACTTTCACTTTACAATGGCTTTTATTTTGGTTTTATTTTTGTAATATATATGTATATATGTATTCATGTTTTATGAATGTACATGTATCTATACGTGTAGAAATGTGTATAGCTATAAATAAGTATATTCTGTAGCATCTGCATAACAGGCCATACATGTTTCCATCCCTACTTTTTATTAAAACCTGATGAAATAGTTGTGTTGATGCTTCTCAGAGTGAGGGGATGTGTCAGTTGTTTATTATTCAAATTCACAGCCTATTTGTGTTGAGTCTCTTGCTGCTTTTGTCCAAATATGGATAGTAGTAGGTGTAAATGTTACAGACATTTCTTTTTTGCCACTTTTTCAACACTTTTTTTTCATGGGTTTGTCACCTCAAGTTTGGATTCTGTAGAGAGCTACAGCTTGATGCAAAATCTGGAAGCTGTAAAACTAAAGAAAAGTGTGACTGTCTTGTGATTACGTGGTATTTCCCGTATGCAGTGTTTTTTTTTTTTTCACTCTACCAGTACATTTCCAAGCAAAACGTAGCTTTTTATACCTCTGAAGTTACAAGCCAGATCAGATGGGCCTATGGCACTGAGCTTTGGAAGTGTTACACACCAAATACCTTGGTAAAAATGGAGCCCTGTCAAATAACGATCGTGTGGTACAAAATCTATTGATTTACCCTTCTTTAGATATTAGTCATCTTCTCTGAACTTAAAGTTGTGGATTTTCAGCTTTGGTTGTTCCTTTGACTTCTGCAAATTATAAAGAAAAGATAGGGATGCTTTTTATGTTTCCAGTGAGGTGATGGTTGCCTTTGCTAGCACTGGTGTTTGTCACACCCATTTATAAGACACAGAAAGTTAGCAACAAACAAGATGAACAAGCAATTGTCCCTATGTAAAATGTTTTTTTTTTTTCCACACCAATGATGTTTACAAAACCCACAAAATTGTATTAGAAATTTTGCTTATATTTTAAGTGAACATTGAGAGATGTGTGCAGAAGATGTTTCTCACTGAAGATTTCGTAGAGATGGTTAGACACTCTTTTACCATGTAGTTTTCACATAAGGGCAGATATTGATATTAGGAGAATGGTCTACTAGAGAGGTGCTTTGGATTTATCTCTAACTGCACAATGACAGTTTAGAAAATTTAAATCCATCCTGTCTTTTTACTGTTTGTTTAAAATAGAAACCTGCAAGTGGACATTTTAGGTTGATGGTTTGAATATATGATCTTAAGAATCTTTTCCTCCCTAAGTAACCCTGTGATTTTATTCTATAACTTCTTAAAACCAGAGTTTTATTATACTTTTCCATGAAGCTTAATTTTATGGTGAAAGAAATTTATAGCAATACTTATTCACTACTAAAGCTGACTTTTAAATTAACTCTTTAGAGAGAATTTTTGGTTTTGAAAAGGTATACTGGCATGACAGCCCTGAAGTTCTGCATTTATGCAGAGTTTCAGCCTAGGGCTGTTTTCAAGTGAAAGAGAACAAGTGTAATGCAACCAATTCCACTGCATTTGTATGTGCAGTACTTGAATCTTCTACAATGGCTACCTATACAAATCTAAGTAGTGTAAAAATATTAGGTTACAGCATACAAGTATTCTAATATGGATTAGATCTCCATATATTTGCATTATTAAATAGAACCATCATAGAGTTGTCGGGAGAAATAGAGTTAGTTTTCTAAATAAGTTTAAGTAAGTTTTAAGAACGTTTTGTAAGAAAAAGTGTATGTGATTTACAGCTTTTACAGGTCACCACAAAAACATTGTGCTGTTCCATAATCAGATGCATTGTAACCTGATTCAGGAGTGAATCACATGTTTTAAAATACCACAGCATGGAATTTAAGCGATGATAAAGTGCTAAATAAAAACAGAAAACAGAAGTGTTACCAAGTCTAGACAGTGATGTTTAGATAGCTAGAGAAACTTCATGTGATTTGGGAGGTGATGATGAAGGCCTTCTGGCAATTAAAAAAGCTGAAGCCCGGGTCTTCACTGAATTTTAAAGTGACATTTTACTTTGAGTTAAAGAAGTAGCAGGAGTCATTATGTTGGGTATAAAGCAACTTGAGGTGGGAGGAAAAGATGTGGTTAATGAACACCTGAAAGACACTCCTGACATTTGAAGACTGTGGGTCTGATTAATGCAGCCATCTATCGCATTATGCAGATTAAGTTCAAACTCTGAAATAAATTTTCACTTGATGTAAAAGGCAAAGTACACCCTGCTTGCAGCGCTGAATCCTAGCAGGCTGCTAGGCCTCTGTACCAGGTGAGGCCTTTTGTCTCTGCTCTTCCTTGTGTTTGTCCTCAGGAATTCTTACCAAGTGCTTCTGCATAAGAACTGGCATTTTTGGTATCCTGTTACTTTCCCATAGACTGCTGTAGTAATTGCAGAAGTGATCTGAGCCCGTCTTTATCACAATTTCATCTCAGCTCATTCCACATGAATCTGGGGGAGTCTGCTACCTTCACAAACTTTTTTTTTATAGAGAAGCTTGGAAATTGTTTGTTACATCATGGGACAGACAAAAAGTAAAATCAGATGCTAAATTTATCAGAAAGCTAACTTCCAGCTCTTTAGGGAGTTAGACTGCTAAATCCCCTGGGAAACTGTCCTCAAGGACAGGGGAGTGGAGCAGAGCTGGCAGATCTTTAAGGAAGCTTTCCTTAGTGCTCAAGAACTCTCCATCCCCAGGTGTGAGAAGTCAGGAAAATAATGCCAGAGTCCAACATGGATGAACCAGGATCTGCTGGTCAAACTTGAGAGCAAGAAGAAAATGCACAGGCAGTAGATGCAGGGACAGATACCCTGGGAGGATTATAAGTATGCTAGACTGTGTAGGAATGGGGTCATGAAAAACAGCAAGGGAACCATTCTCTATCAAAACTTTCCATAAGATCATAATGGTTTTGTGAAAACTTGGTTCTGAAGCATTCCTTAGCAGTGTTCCCATGGCTGTTTATAAGGAAACAATCTTTCTTCCTTTCAATTTCCTAGCATTCTCCCTCCCTTGAGGAAAAAAAATTATCTCAATATATTATTATTTTAACATTTATTATATTAATATTATATACCTCAAAAGAATAAGGCAAGTTTGGCTTCGTAGATCTTGTATGTTATGTCTCATTTCTTCCATTTCAGAACTGGATTGTAATTTCTATGATTCGTTGCTGGCAAGAAGCAGCAGAAAGCTATATTGCCTCAGGAGCTGTCAGGAATCAGATTTGCAATTCCAGGAATCGATCTGTTCTTTTCCTCTCATTTCTCAGCTGATCCTTTTTGTTGCCACAGTTTATTGTCCACTGTGAACAGCAGCTAAAGCATTCTGAGAAAAGACTTGCCAACCCCTGTCACCTGTATAGGTGGGCATTTGCATGATAAAAAGAAATGATCTATTTAATCAGTCTTGTGCCTTAATAACACTTCTTGCAATACAGTGCAGAATTTTAGAAAAAACTTGGCCTACAAAAATTTGCCACACTCCAAGAAATCAAATGGACTGTTGATATTTCGGTAACTCATGCAGATCTTGGCTATTGACTCCAAAAAGAGCTCGACTGGATGTAAATTCTCCTCCAGCTTTTCATAAGGGCGCATGGACTGGTGTTCTGAACAAGGTTCTTGAACAGACTGATTTACTCTTGGTTTCCCAGAATGAAAATAAAAACAATTTGTTGTCTTTGGAAGGCATTAAAAGAGTCATTAAAACAATTTGTGAGCACCGTATGGAGTGTAGATTAATGATTTTTTTTTTTACATGTTAACATATCTAATAGAAATTATCGATTAAGAATGTATATCTGTCACATAACTTATAAAATCTTGGCAAAAGGAAAAGAAAGCTGTCATAATAGAGCTTTCCCACTTCAAGAAAATGAGAGGAATTGTGTGCTAATTATCTCTCTTCTGTTTCCCTTCCTTTGCAGAACTTTCCTTTTTGTTAGAGATGGTAACCCAAATAAACGGAATGTGCACAATGAGACGTCTATGCACTTACTGTGTATGGGACCTCAGATCATGATCTCAGAAGGAGCTCTTCATCCTCGCCTGACAAGACCCTCCGAAGATGATTGCAGAAGAGCAGACTGCCTGCAAATGATCTTGAAATGGAAGGGAGCAAAGCTGGATGAAGGACAGTATGAACGAGCAGCCATTGATGCTGTTGATAACAAAAAAAATACACCTTTGCACTATGCTGCTGCCTCAGGGATGAAAACCTGTGTCGAGGTAAAAGTTGATATATGATCACAAGTCTTATACTGCTGTCAGTAAATTACATGCAGCGTTTCACAAGGCTGTTTCAAGGAAAACAATCTGGTTGAATTAGCTTTTTAATTAACTTGTATTTTCATTAATTGAAAAAAAATGACAAAGCTAAGCAGCTCGGAACATACACTGTGTAGAAGACAAAGAAAAATGGATTACTTTTATATTGGCTTTATGACATAAACTCTTCAGCACAAAATAAACTGATATAGGCTTATAAAAGTTGGAAATAATTACAAGTTTGTAACACTGGTGAAGAGGCTTTAAAAGTAGGCCTAGAAATTACCTGTATGTATAAAGAGAAGTGAAGTAACTACCTAAGGGAAAATTAAAGTTCTAATGCCGTCCATGTTTCAGGAACAGGTCTTTAATTCACAGTGCCCAGCCTTTTATTGGATGCCTTACATCAGTGCTAGCATACATCAATATAATTACCTTTTTGCATATTAAAAATTTCTTTAATGTTTGTGAAAGTACTGGGTAGCAACGAGTAATGGGAAATCATAAAAACTTTGAAAGTCTCCCACCAAGTTTATTTTTAAACTATACCAAATAATGAGAGCTAGTATTTAATTATGCTAGTAATTTAATTTAAAGAGCACAATGTAATACACCTAATATTTTCATAAACAGCTAGCATTTTCATAAGAGTATATATCCTAACATCAAGAATTCTCCTTGTTTTCATGCCTTTTAACAAGTCATTACTTTGGTCAAGAAGCTTTCTATAGTTTTCTATTTTTCTTAAGTGTATTTGTTGAATTCTTTGGAAGTCTGTACGTAAACTATCAGCAAACTTCTTTTCTTGACTGCTTCAGAGACATCTCATAAATAAGTCATATGTAATTTCCTTCAATCAATGCTGTATTTTCCTCATTATTTCCAATTTCTCCAGGTACCTCTCAGTAATTTTTGTTGTTTTTTCAAACAACAGTTTGTTGTACTGTTCTCGACTTTCTCAATTTTCTGTGGAGCTATATTTAGTACTGATGTTACTCTTACCATCTTCTAATCTTGTACTATCAAAGATGTAAGCAATAGGTTGCATATTGTAATAAATAGTTCAGAAATTTTATATTTAAATTCCATCAGGACTCATGAATAAATACCATCTGGTGCTGAAGATTCATTAGTATTTGGTTTATTGATTTGTTCTAGAACTTCTTGTGCTGAAACTTCAATTTGAAACGGACTTTTGCTGGTGTCCTTCATAAAGCGTGGGGATCTATGTAGCACACCCACTGAGAAGCTGAATTCCTATCACTTTTCTGTTTTATGTTATCTGGGATTGCTCTTGCACTTCGTTTTTTGGTAGCTGACTTTACAGACACATCGACAGATGCACTCTGTGATGTTTTGAAATGATTTACTCTGAGTTGCTATGTATTTGGCACATTGTTCAAGACCACGATTAGCTTTATATATTGTGTTTTTAGATTTACTTTTTTCCAGACTGTTCTTCATATTTTCTGCAGCAGGGGACAGAGTCAGTTTCCTGTTCCCGTATAAATACGTCCTGCTCTTCTATCCTGACACATTCTTCTGATGTCTCTAGATTTTTTTTCACTCTTTTATTTAGTACCTCTTTCTGAATTAGACAGTGGATCGTTTCAAGGACATGGAGTCTGAAGTACATTTTGTGAATTAAGTGCTTCTTTGACCACTACATTTTCAGTCAGGTCTTGCACATTTCTTTGAGCAAAGTAAGAAGTTACTTCTCCTCTCATATGCTGGCTAACTAATTTGTCTATGATTCAGTCACTTCCAGAGTTTGAAAATTTAATTTAAGTCTCTTTAGCACAGCATTTTCTTGATCTGCTTGGGAGATTTAGTGACTGAAGATTGTGTTTGTTTGTTCTACTCTTGCAGTATTACTGTTCTTTGTTAGCATGCTACTTCTATTGTTGCAGTTTGGTCAGGTGATCATTCATGCTCTTTGTATTTAAATCCAGAATTGCATTCCACTGGGATTCTCTGATATTTGTTGGCACAGCCAGTTTATTTGTCCATGATTTTTTTAAAAAAGAAAAATAGAATATGACACCACCCCTCCAACACTGAGAACTTCTCTGTGATTCTTACATGGTACATCCAGTGGTATTGCTTTGTTGTGTTAGTTGTATTCTGCCAAGTTTCCAGATATAATCTGAACATTCTCATTTAAAATTTGTCATTTCAGTTGCCCAGCTTTAGCTGTGCACTGGCTTGAACTGTATGCTGTTCTTTATTTTCTGGCTTTTCATTAGTCCTCTCTTTAAAACCTCAGCTAGTGCCTTTTTTATGTCTATAGCCAACACTCTTTTTGTTCTGTGATTATGAAGATCATCCTTTGTAGTTTTCTGAGCTTCTAATGAATGGAAACTGCTTCCCTGTGATGTTTTCTATGCTGTAAATTAAGCCTATGGGTGTCTGAAAGTTCACTCTTTACTATGGGAAGAGTTTAGAGGATGCTGCTAATAGACTCTGATATTTAACCTCCAGTATCACAGCCAAAATCTATGGCGTTCTCTTCTCTGTCCCATGTAGTTACTGCAAGCCTCATGCAAGCAGTTTGTTATCAGCACTTCGCTAGAAATTAGTTAAACGTGTCCTGAGTTTCACCAGGGAGCCAGGTCACAGTCTTTTCTAGATAAATTATTCTCAGATCCAGCTAATTATGTTCATAGTAACTGGATTGCACACAGATATTGCCTTGCTACTCCTGTACACTAGAGTGAAACTTTCCTTATTTGCAAGGTTATATGATTGATTTTGTGTCTCTTTTGATGCAATTAGTTTATAAATGAGTATCAAGTCTAAGTTAATACTGCTCTTAAGTTGATTGTCAACTTGTATTTATTTTAGATTAGGCAAACAGAAGGTTATGGATTGCAAAGGACCATGTACTTCTCTCTCATTCTGTTTTTTAATACCACTTGTGTGATCCAGCTGCCTGATAAATTCAAACTACAGGGATATTCAAAATACAGTTTCACTCACAGTTGTTCCATGTAGCCTTCCCCAAGATCTATTTATTTCTAAACATTATGGTTCAGAATATAAACAATTTTCATGTCAGAAAATGAGGAAAGTTGTGGCTTAGCACTTAACAACCTCTTTGAGACAAAGTTGGTGAAAATAAAATAAAACTCATGTGAAATGATCTGACATGAGTCAGTCTTCAGTCTTCCAGTATTGTCTGTAGTCCTTCAACGTGAACAGCAACACTACATCATGGAAAGCAGGAAACAGAGCTTAGTAAAAGAATTCAACAATAATCTCTTTGTTCCTGAGATGTAAAAATCTGGGGAAAAAAAAGAAAGAAAAAAAAAGACTTAATCCTCGAGTTTTTTCACTCTGTTCAGTAAATTGAAGGTTGTTTGGACTTCTCAGGGTGCCTTTTGCATGTATTAACTGCTGCATGCCATGTTGGGGTATTTACTGCCACTTCAGAGCAGCATTCTTCATTAACTATCTCTTTTTTCCATAACTTTTCAGGGAAACTCAATTCTTGTAACTTCTATCCCCACTGTGCCCAAATAAGGAAATGAGAGAAAGAACATATTCCTGTGTGGGTGAACCACCTACTAGCTGAGGTTGTTCAGAGTTTTAATTCTTCTCCATTCACATGTGTTTAATTTCTTCTCTGTGCAGAACAACTGTGTGGAGCACATTGCTGAAGACGTGTTAACATGCTTTCCTCCAAACACTAAACAGAAAAAAAAGGCTTGACTTTTATATTGAATAGATTTGATTTAATGCAGATATATTACTCTATCACAGCGTATTTGGTATATTAAATAGCATTTTTATTATTTAAATTCTTTATGTGATTAGATTATTAGTATCTTTTTAATTTCTTAACAGACGTGAGCCTTTTTAACAGTGGCACCAAAGAAATAAGGTGTCATTCTTAACATCATTTTACACATCCATCATCTTACAAGTTCGATTTTGAGATGCATAAGTCTATGGAGTCTTCTTTCAAGTTTATTTATTAATTTTCTTCTTCAGAAGGTGTCTTTTATGATTATGTTAAATTTTTGTTAAAGTTTAAAATGTACAGTCAATGTGAAATTCAAGTTACTAAAATTTTAGCAAGATTTTGTCAAGAAGTTCAAATAGAAAACAAGGTATGTGTAGGCTGGATATCTTGATAATTGTCCTAGTATTATCTTAATTTCTACCTGATATTGTGCTTGAGGAGAAAATATGGTGTCGTCCTTGATGACACAAATTTCTGCTTTTTACGTATCTTTTAATTTTGGAGAAAATGGGAAAAGTGTTCAAGGAATCTACAAGACCAGGGAAAGACTCTTTATCAGAGAGTGTAGTGACAAGACAAGGGGTTGATACTGATAAAGGACATTGATAAATTGATAAAGGGTAGGATTGATGAGATGTAAGGAAGAAATTCTTCACAGTGAGGGCAGTGAGGCGCTTGCATGGGATGCCCAGGTAAGTTGTGGATGCCCCATCCCTGGAAGTGATCGAGGCCAGCTTTGATGGGACTTGAAGCAGCCTAACCTAGGTGTTCCTCCTGCCCATGACAGTAGCATTAATCCCTTCTGACTCAAACCATTCTGTGATTCTATGAATTATTCCAGATCTGTAAAATTTGCTCTGTATTGTATAGTGACAGCTTAAAGAAAAACACTATGTTGAAGATGAAAATTAAGAAGTGATCACAATCAAAAAGATGTTGTGAAGAGCAAGTCTTTATGTGGAAATCTTATTTTTTTAGAAGAAAAAAAATTAAGTTTTGAAATTTGAAGTACAGAATAGAATTATTATAGCTATGACAGTCTGAAAACAAGATAATGATTATGGGTTTTGTTTTTATTTAGAGATGTAGTGAATCATTTTTATAGTGAGTGATTGTCCTGAGTGCTCCACCATTAGAGTTCAGTCTGTGCTATAGAGGCATCACAACAAATCAGCAGAACTATGTACTCTTGACTTTTGTATGGCATTTGCTTTGCTTGTTTATATCAGATGAGTTTATAGCAGGAGACAAGTTTGCCAAGATAAGGAGAGCAGCACAATTAGTGTTTATTAGCTAGAGACTCCATTTCTGGCTGGCTACTGACAAAAGACAGTGGCACTATACAGAGACATATTTGATATCAAGCATTCAGTAAGGTTAGTGTAACCCAGCTTGTATGCTATTTACTTGTCAGTAGAACAATAATTGCTGGTTTTGCAGTTGGTTGGTTTAGCTTTTGGTTGCATCATGTCATTTCTTTCTGTCCTGTTCTCAAAATTAAGGTAGAGCTACCAGTGGTGCTGAATGCTGTTTATGAATTAATCCCCGTCTTCCCTCCCTTCCTGGGGATTCTCCCACCTTCTGTCACCATCACTGATGTGAAGAATAGTGGAGTTACACCCATATATAAAGAATATTTAAAGGTGGCTATAGCTTCATCTTGCCGGGTGCTTGATGATCTCAAGCCCTTCATTTTTTGTGGAGCACTGACCATATCAGTACAGCTGAACTGCAGTGATCAAACCCTAGCAAAAACATATTAGCTTCTAACATATTTCTGTGATTTTTTGTTCCAAGAAATTACAGTAGTATAGTTATATATTAAATCAAGCAGTAATTTATTTAATAACAGTTACAATAATTTAATTTATTAAGTAGTGGTAAGTGAATTTGATGATTAATTATTTATTCAGTGATAAGCTAATAATATATTTAATGACATGGTATTTGCTTCCCAAAGGTGATTGCTGCTATATTTATCCCTTCTTTCAGTTTTCCTTGTTCTTATTTTCTGTTCTCTTCTTGATGTATCATTTCTTCAGGATGTTGTTATAGTTGGTAATTGATAACTATTTACTCTTTTTTCAGCTTCTGGTAAAACACGGTGGAGACTTGTTTGCAGAAAATGAAAATAAAGATACCCCATGTGACTGTGCAGAGAAACAACACCACAAAGAGCTAGCTCTTAACCTGGAATCTCGAATGGTATTTTCACGTGATCCTGAAGCTGAAAGCATTGAAGCTGAGTATGCTGCTTTAGACAAAAAAGAGGTCAGAGAATACTTTAAATTTACACATTTGTATTTGTAGCAGTTGCATTATGACAGAACGTTGTTAAACATTCAACATGCACTGTACTTTGTACCGTATATTTGGAAGATATTTCATTTGAACACAGCTTTTTGTATCTTCCAAGTTAAGCAGAGAAAGTAACAATTCTGTTGTCACATCTGAAGAGGTTTTACTCTTACTGTAATTGTCATGGACTGCCCTGAAGGTGTTGCAAGCTGTGAGTGTAGAGGAAGTGCAGAGAGGCTAATGAGCTGGGAAGCAGTCTCCAAAACAAAGTTTTTACTTCATCAGATTTTTATTTCATCAGATCATTTCCTGTCTAAAAGTAAGAACTGGAGAAATTCTGAAGAGAAGAATATCAGTGAGACAGAATAGTAAAAACATTATCAACAATTAACAACAATTCTATGATTCTGTGATTATCGTTGATCTGCCCAGACTGAGACTGAGTTGAATGTTATCAAAAGCCTGTTGAGTAGTGCAGGATTTAAAAACAGGTCTTTTGCTTTCTTGTTTTATAACATGATGCTTAAAGCTGCTGCATATCAGAACCTGTATGAAAGACAGATCGTAACAAGGATTGTTGCTTTGAAGCCCGTTTTTTGAAAAGATGTGAAATTCATTGACACATATTTGCTTGAATTATGATGTCTTACTGACTATGATTATAATTAACTAAAATCTAAGTAAGAATATGTGGATAAAATAGGATTCAGGGCAATGGATTTCAAAAAGTAGATTTCCTTACATTTTACTAGCTCAGTCCCCTTTGGCCTGGTGACACGAAAGTTCATTCAGGTTTCAATGGGAATGGGTTCATATCATATCAGCTGTTTCCCTGAAAAATGTCAGGTGTGGTCACTTCTGTTTTAAAGTTAGAGCATCTTAGTACTATTCGGTTAATTTTCTTGAATAAATTCAAATATGAACAAGCTTGTTTAAGTTGTTCACTCCTAGATGACAGATTTTAAGGTTTAATATAATTTGTTTATTGAAATAACAGGAGTAATTAACTCAGTTTCTCTGAATATTCCCCTATAGAGGCATCCAAAGTGTTGAAGAACATAGATCAAAATTACATTTTCTCTATTGTTAAACCACTGTAAAAGGCTGCTGCTGTTTCTTGCCTTGATTGCAGTTTACTACTCCTTTGGTTGTACATGTAGAACTATTTGGATGATTGTGCTGTTGGATGGATCATAGCAATAATTTTGCTTAAATGAAGAAAATGTCATGTAGGGTGGTGAATTGTAACTGTTTTATTTAACCTGAATCATTCTTATTACTATATTTATATAATGGCAACACTGCGAAAAGAAAGTAAACTTACAGATACAGATGGGGCAAATCACAAACTCCTTGAGCAATTTCAGCAAGAGAAAATAATGTCTTACGATTGTTTACGGTGGGTTCTCAGCTTAATCAACTTGAAGACTTGCTATTTACAAAGGACTCAAGAGAAAGATAACTGTGTTAACTTGAGTTCGTTTCAATGAGGGAAATTAATATAGTTCAGTTCCTTGTTTGACTTCTTTCTGGAAAAGTTGCTAAGCATGAGATCTGAAGGCAGGCCTGCAGACCTGTGTCCATCTGACATACCAGGGCAGCTTTCCTTAAGATTCCTTAAGATTCACAAGCCAAAAACTGTCACCATGGAATTTGGCACGTTGATTGATAGTCTTAGAGTTTCGCACAGAGCAAATCAGCCTTCATAGTTTCTCTCTTCTTTACCTTTCCTGGCAACTTCTCAGTGGGAAAGGTTCTCGGACTTCTTGTGTATCTGACAGCACGAGTGTTAGCACCAGAGACATGATAAGAATATGCAGTCAGGGGAAGTTCATCTTTCAATCCTATCCATCAGAGTGACTGAAAATAATTGAAAAAGATCAGCCTTAGAAAGACTGCTGTTGAACTGCAATTGAAATGGCAGTGCATCCAGGTCCTTCAAGTCTGTGGACATATGCCTGGAATAGGCAGTAAAAGCTGTTCTTACCACTACTCTCAAGTGGTGCCTCAAGTTTTTATATTGATAGGGCCCGAGAAATAGTCTGAATCCTTCAGAACACTTATCTTGCACCCAGAATTGCCTCTTAAAGATGATTCTGTGCTTCTTTCCCTCCATTTCATTGAGAGAAGTGAATATGCAAAATACTTATCTAATATAGTGTTAAGATAATAGTTGATGTCCTTTAGCATACTTCTGAAAAATGAAAATTTAAGTTATTTGAAGAACAAAACTTTGGAATGTCAAAAAATTTTCAAAGTGATTCATCTCTTATTTTTTAATTAAGTTTAAATTAATTAAGTTTAAATTAAATTAAGTTTAAATTAATTAAGTTTAGAGGAATAAATGAAACATTTTAAAACAGAAGGAAGACTTCTTTCCAGGCCGAACAGCCGAACAAGCTTAACTGCAGTGTTTGTGATGTGCATGATAGTATCTGGAATGTCGATACTTAACACATTCCCTGCCAGACCTGCCATGTTTATAGCAGAAAATAATCATTCTTTTTCATACAGACCAAAAGATTTTTGTAGTGCCCTGTGCAGTTTCACTGAAATAACTGTATATTCGGAGTAGTAACAAAGCTTTGTTTCTGATGTTAAGAGCCAGATCGTGTTCTTCATATTGAAATATACTAAGGAATTGTGTGTTCATGCTTACAACTGAAACACTTGCAGTAGTTGAAAAAGTAACTCCCACATACCTTTCTTCATGATTACATAGACTCTTAAGCCCGTGAGGAATACAAATTGAAGAGCAGACCCACCTTTAAAGC
Organism: Tetrao urogallus; assembly: GCF_951394365.1. Lineage (NCBI taxonomy): Eukaryota > Metazoa > Chordata > Aves > Galliformes > Phasianidae > Tetrao > Tetrao urogallus. The sequence goes on along the minus strand of NC_136820.1, from coordinate 29,253,629 downwards.
TTCAGAGCCTGACAGAAAAGAGCTGTCCATCTTACAGCTGTTCAGTTAATTCCTTACACTGGTGTTTCTGAATAAAACTCATTTCTGTCATACAGTTACCCAGTCTTTTAAAATCACTTTCTGCTATGACGATACCAAAAGCATAGATTTTTAGCAGCATTTCTGTTTCACTTCATTTTTATCACGCCTGAAACATTTGTAATGAACAAATTGGAGAGGACTTTTAAAGATGGGTAACAAGCAGGCTCTTATCATGTAGAAAAACAAATTTTATTCTGTGTGTGTTCCTTCAAAATACAATACAGAAAAAAAGCAATGTACCAACACACACATAATCTGTATTTCCCTATGGAAAATGAAAATGCCAAGTATTTTGAGTACCGAGTATGAAGTGCAACTCTCATCACTGTTGGTAGTGGTAGCAAAAAAATCCATCAGTGATGATGTATTAAGAAAGATTGTTACAGAACAAACCAGAACAAGTATAGTTCAAATGTCTGTCTTGATTATTTTCTCCTATATTGTTAATAAACATTTTCCAAAAACCTGTGGAAGTTAGTAATAGAAAATGTAAGTTTATGTTTATTTTTAAACTCTCATTGCAGTTACACTAAATAATTATATAACACAAGACCCACAAAGATCACCAAGTCCAACTACAGACTCTGCACAAGACCACCTAAAATCCAAACCCTACGTCTGAGTGTGTTGTACAAATGCTTCTTGAACTCTGACAGTTTGGGGCCGGGACCACTGCCCTGCGGAGCCTGTCGAGGTGCAGACCCTTTCCCTAACCCCCAGCTACCCCTCCCCTGAAACAGCTCCATGCTGTTCCCTCGGGTTCTTTTGCTGACACCTGAGACCAGAGCTCAGTGCTGCCCCTCCACTGTGTGAGAATCTGTAGGCCACCATGAGGCCTCCTCTTCTCTGGGCTGAACAAACCAAGAGACCTTATCTGCTCCCAGTTTAGCATCATCTGCAAACATACACATGACATATTTTTCTCCAGCTGTATACTGGACATTTTGTCCAGAAGGGTACTTGTCATAAAAGGAGATTATGTTAATTGAACAGGACTTTCCCCCCATGAACCAGTGTGTTGACCAATGACTATGTTGTCTTTCAGGTGTTTTTCAATAACTCTCAGAACAATCTTCTCCATAATTTTACCAGGCACCAAAGTGAGACTGACAGGCCTGTAATTAACAGGGTCTTCTTTCTTGCCCTTCTTGAAAACTTGAAAACAACGTTTGCCAGCTTCCAGTTGTCTGAGATATCTCTAAATTCCTAAGAACATGGCAATTTCATCTGCAAGCTCTTTCTGTACTCTAGTATTTATTCTAATATATAAGCATCTTTGTGTTATATGTCTGGAAGATAACTTTGCTTCAGTTGTGTAATGCAATGTTTAAAACTTGTATAAGAAACAGCTGGTAATGAGCAGACGTTCAGAGCAGATCATTCAGAACTTGGCTCTCTGTCAGTCTCAGAAAAATACATTGTGTAATAGCAAAGTATATAATTTCTTTGTTCATTTTACTTCCATGTCACTGAATGCTGCAGCAATACTCTGCTAGTAGATATATCGAGTGTACAGTAAATGGAATGATTTTCTTCATTTCCAAAATTAATGTCATATGAATACATATGTAGTGCAAGTAGGATAAATACTAAAATTTATATTAGAACAATTAAAATGTATTTCATCTCTGTAGACACAGAATCATTTATTAAGTGAGAGAATGCAACTGTAGGTAATGAGACATATACACATACATACCCATACAGTACATATACTTGAATGAGTTAAATGAAGTATAACTAATTCTTGAAATACGTAACTGCATTAATCATAGAATCCCATATGGAAAGGCAGATATTTACGTGAAGTATATTTGACACCATTTAATTATACAGTCGTCACTGTATCAAAATGTGGCTTTGTCCTTTTCTATTTTAATAATACTTTGAAGCTGTAAAAATAATATTCAAAATAAATCTGTTAAAATAATCTTTTGGTCACATATTAAAAATTATTTTAGGAGAAGAAAATAATGATGTAATTTATGATGCCTAAATATTAATGATAAAAATGTTGAAAGGAAGATAGTTTGTTTCTTTTTAAAAAAAGGCTTATGGAGAATGTAGAAGTGTTGAGATCCATGGTGAGAAGATCAGTAGCAGGTTTAAGTAGTAACTCAAATAGAATGTTCCAAAATCATTATACATTTAAATAAGGCTAGTGCTGAACAATACATTTTTCATAGCAAATATCAATAAAGAGCTCCTTCACAAATTAATGTTAAAAGAGGTCTCTGAGTGTCACAAGCTGGAAACAAAATCATTTACAGTGCACGGCAATGCAGAAATAAGTCATACATTTCTGAAGTAGCTAAAAAAGCGTTTTTTGTTTTACATAAAGAATATTCATCTTTATAACTGAAGATTGTGTCTTTACACATATCTGCAAGACTTTGTGTTGTAGACTTGAACATTTTTATGAGTTTTAATTGTATGAAGTCTTTGCTCTGAAATTTCCAAATTAAGCTACTGAAGTGTCAGCCTAAAATTTCCTTTCTTTAGATGACTTCTGTGGGCTCATATACTGTTTTATTAAAAAAAAAAAGTCTAAAGTTTCAAATACATTCTTTAGAAATGTTTCTCTCACTTAAAAAGAAAAAATTATGATACTTAAAAACTCTAGGATCCAAAAATTCCTGCTGGCTGTATGGAGTGCTCCAGCTGAAATAATGTAATAGTCTGTACCTCAAGAGAGAATTGCCAGGGTTTGACCTAGAACCAATCAGTTCAATATAACTTTGAACTAATGTACTCCCACTACTTCCACTAATGTAGCTGCAGTTCAGGATGAAATACTAGGTCCTAAAATATGCATTTATGTTTCAGATTTAACACAAAAGATATTTCTTTTTGTGATATGTGTTCTTGAAGAAGTGAGGATTGTTTTGCTGACAGAGCTACTTATTTTACAGTTATAATTCAAAATGCAGTTCAGATTCTGTCAAGATGATTTACTCGTTGCTCCAATTTTTCTGCAACATATTCATGCAGTTATAATCATTGCGGCATCCAGCTGTTTGTATCCTTGTCTCTGACGTGTTTTTATAAATGATCTCTTTTGTAAGAAATTAAGTAGGTCAGTCAAATTCCAGCATGCTATGAATCAAGTGGCCCAGATTTGTTTCTGTTCAAGCATTTAATGTTGAGATTGCCCTTTAATGTATTGCGCATAATTGGCAGTGGTAGTACATACAGAGACTTCCTGGTCTTGGGCAGTCAAGATAAAGACCATGACACTCACAGTCCATTTCTGTTACGTTCTTGCTTTCTCTAAAAGAACAATGACCCACTGCAAGTTTGTGACAGCGTTATTCTTGTGTCACCAGTATTAAGAAGTTCCTGTTAATACTACTGACTAGCAAAGAGAAGAAGTCACTGAGGAAGTCAGTTATGCTTTTAGATGCGTTTTACAAAGTTTGTCATGATATATAGGAAGCATGTTATGTTTTTAGAGTAGATGTCTCTGAAGAAGAAAAACATTTAGAAGTCGAGGCTTTACATTTCTTCTCATCCCTTGTGCTTACTGCTTCTGTACGGTATGCTTTTACTTGGATTGCCAACTTCCAAGGGCAGAATCAGTCTTCTGTTTTGTGTGTTTGCACATGCATTTGCATATTACCTGGCACTGAATGGTCCTGGAATGTGATCTGTATAGAATCAGTATATGCACAGTAAATAATAACAATATGTTCTTGGTTCCTAAATTGGTAAAGACAGATGCTGTTTGGTACCCCAATTCCTAATTAGTCCTGAGCACAAATCAGTGTTACCTGCTTTTTTTCTGTTTACTTTTATTTATGTAAATTAAACTAGTTCATCTAAGAATAAGTTTTTTACAAAGCCCTTCTGTATCCATTCTCTTTATGTGTCCTCCCACTAATGTTTTTCTGCCTTCTGAGCATTTTCCCAGACCAGAACTAATAAGTATATTACTTACTGTCGTGTTCTGCTTTGTTATTTTTAAAAATGTTTCTGCAAAATACGTGTATGCTTGGCTGGAACTAGTTCAGTGTACTAAAGTTACTTCTTTTTGTCCTTTGATTATGACTTTTTGTTAATGCTGTAATAAGGGGATGCAAATTCAGACCAGGAAGCAGTTACTTCTGACAGTGTAGTGCTATTGGAGTGTGACCTCTGTTTATCAAGGAGAATTTTGACATCTTGGTCCTCAGCCTCCAACTGCATTTCTGGTCAATCTTATACTGATCTCTCTACTCCTGTGAAAGTGGATATTGTCTCCAAAGACCTGTACCTGATTTGTTCATAAATTCACCTCGCCAGTGTCTCAATATATCCTCATCCTGATGAATGCAAAGTTAATGCATCTCACTCAGTTTGTGCATAAAGTCAGAGAATCTGTGTGCAACATATACCATCCTGATAACCCGTCTTCCTTGAAGTCCTTATTTCAAATCTAGTCATGCATTCTTGTGCATGTCTCAATATTTGAATTTTAATTACTTCCAAATTCAATAGTATTCGATGGAAATCCAGCTTTTTTGAAAGGGGAATGGGAAGGGAAAAGGAGAATGAGAGAGTTAATATTAGACTAGTTCATCATTTGAATGTGACCTCCAGTTATGATGGAGTACTCTGGAAATACTGTCTTTTGGATTTTGGATTATACAAAAGTCATCCTACAGTACTGCAAAATGAAGCGTTTCTGTATAGTTTTGTGTGGTCTTTGGTTTGCACAATAAATAAATTTTGTCATAACTTGCGGCACAGTTGAGATAATTATCAGTAATAGTGTTTTGAATGTTTTCATTTTAATGTAGAATTAGAGGAAACACTGCTAGATGTAAATTATCTTTCTCCTTCTTCTCAAAGCCATACGAGGGGCTTAGACTTCAGGATCTGCGGAGGCTTAAGGATATGCTGATAGTGGAAACTGCTGACATGCTTCAAGCACCACTCTTTACTGCAGAAGCTCTTCTCCGGGCACATGGTAATACAGAACCTTTAAGATTGAGAAAAAACTGGTTTCAGCAAAATAAAAATTACAGTTGTGAGTGTGTTCACTTTTTATTCCCAAGAAAAAGCGAAGTAGTAGTTAATCGAATAACAGGATGTCATCCACAGTGTTTCAGAAAGAAGTACATCTGCAGCATTGAGGCAGACAGGAAAATTGATAGGGAAGTGATTCAAACTGGGAATATAGGGGAAAATGTTTTAACTTCAGCAGTGTGAAGAAATACAGCTCTTCTACTTTAGTGAGAGACATAGAAGTAGAACTTCCAAGGCTTTATATATTAAAAAAAAGTTAAAAAAAATTCATTTTTCCTATTTTTATTAGACCATTGGTTGTCTATCATTACGTACTTGTGTATAAAACTGGATGACAAAGTATTTTTCTTTGTTTTTTATCACAGTAAAAGAAGTGTGACTGTTACAGTATTTGGAAATGGCCTCGAGTTTTAATGCATTGGAGTGTATGTCCTTTTTAGGATTTGAATAGCTACTCTTTAAGTGCAGGGCATAGTTTCCTCTTGTATATTGTAACTGCTTTAATGTCAATGGAATCAGTCTGTGGTCTTGTGTGACTGAAGCGGGGGTTGTCAGAATTCAGGGAGCTGACTCCAGACAAAAGCATTTCTCTGAAGCTCAGTGGAAGCTTCAGGCTTTGATTCAGCCATTCAAAACTTACGCTTACTGAAGCATCCACATTGTGACTGTATGCCAAAGAGACTACTCAGGCAGTTAATGGTTTCCATGCTTATCGCTGTATTGCTGGATTAAGTTTTTGAGCCCTGTTATTTTTGAGTGTTCTCTGTAAAAATAGAAGAGTGGAAAAAATGAAATAAGAAAATACTCTTGCAAGCCCACAAAATATGGCTGACTTTTATGAGTAGGCATGGTACCTCACACTTATCTCTGTTAAATTATTTTCGATAGTTTACATTCCTTTTACCGTAGCATTAAAGCCAGCGTGAACTTGTGCCAGTGATTTTCATTGCCAGTGTGATCATTTTTTAAGGCAATCTTTGCAAATGCGTTTTTTAGTGTTAATTCTTCTGGGTATTTATATATACAATATTTGGATGTTACTTTGGGTTCTCAGAAAATGTCATTAATGCTAAATATTACTAAATGCTGAACTAAGCGAGCAGGCATGTTTTGTGTCCTGCACACTCATAAGAGAATGATGACACAACTGTTCAAATTGGCAGCACAGTTCATAGTGAGTCCAGAAGCAGTGAGGTTGATGTGAAGTGTTCAGAAATGTCTGCCAGCATTTGGTGAGCAGAAATTGAAAGTTGAGAAGAAATCGCTTTACACTGCAAAGGTCATTCCACTGGTGTTGCCTCCATGAGGTAGCTGTAATTTAATGCAATTGACCGGTGTGGTGAAAAACACACAGACTTCTGCAAGTCATGAGAATGTCAGCTATTTTGCCTGTAGCTGTGGTCATATGCTGGAAATTATTCAAACAAAATTTCTTTTTTTTGAAAATGGAGAAGTGGTTCAGCCTAGTAAAAGGAATAATTGTGCTATTTACAAGGCATGAGACAACTGGGAAACACCAAATACCAAACTGCAATGTTTTTGCATTTTATCTTGAACTTCATAGAGGAATAACATGATGTCTTAATTCACACCTAAGGTGTGAAAAGCATTTTTTAAATTTTTGGGAAGATTATTCTTATGTACTACTTTTAGTAGATTAAAGATGTAATATTTAATCCATCTAACTTGCTGTCCTTTGTCATACAACTGTATCAATTTAGGAATTAAGTGTGTATTTTGGAAGGTTTAAGAACTTCTCAATTTTTCCATATGTGTTTTTTCAACATTGTTCCTGTTTCTCTTCTATTTCATACTAAAGTAATTGATTTCAGGATAAAAGAGAGGCAATTCAGCAAATGTAACTATTTTACTTAATATTTTATTAAGTATATATTTATATACAAACATAATATTTTACTTACACTCATGATTTAGTAAAGGGAACACAGTGGGAACCATTTAGTAGCATGTCTTAACCCTGGCTAATTTTAACGATACACTATAAAGGAGCTCAAGAAAACTTGTGGCAAATTTCATCTATATGTTAGCATCAGCACGCTTCCGTCTCAAAGTCTTTATAGCCAAAATAACATGCAAATTGCTAACATTTGTAATGGCTCAAGTTTGTATATGTTGAGGCACCATGGCTTCAAACAAATTAAATGAAATTAACTCAGGGTGTGGTTTAGCTTACATAAGTTAGCATCTGATCAGTATATCCTATCCAGATCAAGGGTATTTTCTTATTAGGAAGGAGGGAGCAATCATTATTTCACAGTGGTGATATTTTTACTAAGGTCAGTGCTAAGAGTACATGTATTTTATTTCAATTTTAACAGCATAGAAATACTATTTATTTTCTCCTGTGTATATTACAGAATTCAATAAAAGCAACGTAGATCCTTTGGTTAATAAAAATTAGTTTCCTATATGAGTACCTAAGATTAAAAAAAAAATGAACAAACAAAACCAACTTTAAAAGATTTATTTAAGTGATAGGAAAAAATGGAAAATCTCTGTTTCCTCTTGAAATTCTATTTCATCAGATCTGTGAGTATTGCATGTGGCTTAAAATTCAAATCAATTTAGACATTTTATATATTTACATTAAAATGAGAACTTTTAATTATTTTTCATAGGAAAAAAAATACTGTTTATAAGATAACTTGGTATAAATCTTAGGAACAAGAAACTAAAAATATTTCAAACAATAATTATGAAAGATCTGTATTAGTTTTAAGGTAATGTTTCTTTCACTAGTTCCTTTTTTGTAACTAAGTGGGAAAATTTGCATTTACATTTACTTAATTGTATATACTTGTTTCTAATTTTTTTAGTGTAGCACATACATATTCTTTTATGGATGCAGTTACAGAATAGATTTCAAGCATCGTCAGCTGCATAATTTCCTGTGTCTGTATATTTATTGAAGACTGGGACAGGGAGAAGTTGCTCGAGGCATGGATGTCTAATCCAGAGAACTGCTGCCAGCGCTCGGGGGTTCAGATGCCCACTCCCCCTCCAAGTGGGTACAACGCGTGGGATACGCTGCCTTCTCCACGAACTCCCCGCACTACTCGCTCCTCTGTAACTTCCCCTGATGAAATCAGCCCGTCACCAGGAGACATCGAGACAGCTGTGGTAGGTGTATAAATAGATCTGAAACTATCAGGATAGAAGAGCCTGGATCTAAACATAAACACCTACATGGACAGGCAAGCCACATTGTTCTCTCTTTTGGAAAATAACTTTGCAAAGATGCAAAGCCTTTTTCTTTCCAAAAGTGTGAACAAAGAAATTTACACTTTAAACATTCTGTATAATAGCACAATTGAGCACGTGGCTAATGTAAGGACACTTTTTTCACCTAGCCTGACAAAGTAGGATTTTATCCAGATACAGTCACGTCACTACATGTAGCTCTTTCAAGCTTCACATCTCATACTTCTCAAGATATTCGCTTTCATTGTATCCATTTTCCTGAATATACCCAATGCTGCAAACCCTGCCTTCTGAAATTTTTTTCTTTGGAAAACAAAATTCTCTTTGTCTGCATTTTGAAATGTCAGCCCCCACAAGTGTACTGTAAGCTTATAATTACTTTTACTATGTGTGGGCTGCATCAAGCAGTTTAGAAGGCTATTGCAAATTTGAAATATGAAAGTGCCTTTCACTAAAATCAGTGTGGTTCTTTTGAAAGACAGAGTTCTCTTTTTAATAATCCACAGCTGCAACATTATAAAACCTTTGTTCCATGATCTAAGCATTTTTTTCTAGAATATTGTATGAAGCCTTGCAAAGGGACCATCCCTGGATCTCATAATAAAATAAAAAATTGTGTTCCTGCATGTAGACATTTTATTTCTTTAATTGTAAAATGTTGACAAAGGAACTGTATGGAGTAATGTTATCCTACACTTACTTATATTAGCAGTGAAATGTTGTGCAGGAACATTTCCCTAATTAAAATGTGCAACTAAAGACTGCATGTGTTCAGTCATACGTTGTGTTGTTTTTATTGTTGTTTATGGTCCAGCAGTGCATGCTGGATAGTGACTACAGTTCTAGGTTTTATATATCTAAATCCAAATCCAGATTTATACATTCAGTAATTCCAATTGTTAAAAATCTTGCAAGAAGCTTTCAAAATAGTATTTTGAAAATGTTGTTTATGAAATGATACTTATTTCTCTAAAGTCGCACATACTGGCAGGCAAATGAAAAATAAAAGTAGGTAAAATGAAAACATATATTATAATGCTCCTTTCAGCTTTTGCATTTACATCCTATTAAAACTGTTCCAGTACATGTTCTACACTTGATATTCTGAACTCATCTTCATTAATTTCCCTATTTTAAAGATATGTTTTAAACATATCTTGGTTTGGTTTTGTCTTTAAGACAACTATATTTTAAGAGTAACTACAAGTTAATTTTCTTGAAATGCTTTCCTGTATTGTAGTATCTAATGTATTGAAATTGAAGTAAATTTTAAATGAATCTTTGTTCCAGTGGAAAGAAAATCTGCTTATAGTCTTTCAAGAACATGAAATCTCATGTCTAACCATAAGCAATAAGTAATGTCACCTCTATTTTTAAAATATTTTCAGAGTAAGGGCCTCAATATTCTGTATATTATTTTTTCTAAAGTACTTGGTGGTATAAAATTAAGCAGAGGTGTGTACCGTTGGAATGTTTCTCGTTGCATCTATTTATTTTGATTGTAAGCCTTAGTGTAATACTTTCCATATTAATCTGTTTTTAATACTTAAAAGTATTTGCTCGTGCTCTTGCACAACTAAATTGTTCCTTTGTGATTTGGAACCAACTGTCTGAGATCAGACAGAGGCTACAAGAAGCCACTTAGGAATTCCAGACTCCATTAATGGCTGCCTATGAATCTCATGAAAACTTCAAGGCCCATTTTCCTCAAGAACTGAGATCTTAGCAATCTGCACAATGAAGCACATGCTGAGATGGAAGACATGACATAAGGCACCCCAAAATGCGGTGTTTGGATGGGGAAGCACAGAAAAAGAGATATGAAATCTTTCTCATTTCTATTTCTAAGCTATTTCTATAACTTAAATTACTTTTTCTTCTTTCTGGCTGCAGTTAGATTTTTCTCCCTATTAAGCGCTTTAAAGTTTTGGTGAGGTTTTCCAGCCCAGTGTGTCCTGTGAATAATGTGAAAAGCTTTAGGGTGTTTCTTAATCTGAAGTATTTTTTCATCTGCAGTGTGACATTTGTATGTGTAATATATCTGTGTTTGAAGACCCAGTGGATATGCCTTGTGGGCATGACTTCTGCAGAGCATGCTGGGAGGCGTAAGTATATACACTTCTACGTATTTTGGGGAACTCATCTTTCCTCTTTTGAGCAGGTAAAGATGGAGACATTAAACTGCCTGGGCTTCAAGGAGCTGCTGTTTTGATGCTATTGAATATTTTATTTGTCATTCAAAATGACCATTAGCTGTTTTAGGCCTTCACGTGAATGACTCGGACTGCTCTTGATTTGCTCACTGTGTGTGTGGTGGTGGCAATGGGCTACATATCTACTATGTTAAGCATGTGCTTAATTCCATTTCTTAGTTCAGCACACTGATTTGAGGCATCGTAAATCCATTTCCAGTCAGAAAAGTTATTAAAATACTTTCTTTCATTGAGAGTTAATAGTTGGACTAACTTTATCTTAATTGCTCAGTTAGTGTAATGCTCTCATTACTACGCAATTTAAATCCAAACTGTCGTGCTAGTAAAAAGAAACAACTTAGGAATAATGATAGCTGCATGCAGTGCCTTTTTATTCATTTCCTCACTCAAGAGGTTGTGCTAGGCTGTACCACTACAGGGTCTTGTCACACAGATGTGTCAGCACATGCCCTACTGCAGATTAGCCCAATTTATATGAACCCATTCTCCTGTGGTACAGAGGAACAGTTTCTCTTCACAATGTTTTAGAAGGCAAGTTTTTTCAATATTCAGAGAATTAATAGTCTTGCTCCAGTTGTTTCGTATGTAGTTATGCAGTAATTTAGAAGTTATGAAGAGATCCCTGGCGAGATACAGTGCTTCTAACTTGAATACTGGCCTACACTCAAAATTATAGTGCAATGTCAGCCAGGTGTTTGTGATGGCATTGTGGAGAGTGGTTCATCTTTCTGAGCCAGACATTTCTGTTACATGGGGAGTAAGCAGAACTGAGTTATCCCATTTTAAGATAAATTTTAAGACACACAAGTCTTTCTGTCTTAACTATGTAAGGACTCCAGATGACTCACTTACAAATACCTGAGTATTGTATAATACCTGAGATGAGTATTCTCGAGTATTAATTAAACTAAACAGTGCTGTGAGTTATAGTTCAGTTTTCAGCAGGTTTCTGAGCTTCTTGTGTCCTGCATTTCTAGGAGTTGGGGACTGCAAAGGTCTCCATTTAGAAATTTGTTTCTGAGAGCAGAACTGCTTTGACTAGCACAGATGAAACATTAATTGCATATAATTCCTAGATTAATTAAGCTATACATTCCATTTCTTATTTAACTTAGAAGTAATGCTGAGTTTAATTAAACATTTCATAGGAGCCTCTGAGAAATGGCAAGGATAGAAACTACAAACACACAGGGCTATGCGTAGATGATGGCACTTACTTCTGAACCACAATAGTGTTCTCTCTTTTCTTAATTATGCTATTCATCTGTTGTCCTTTGAGGTGACAGGGATACTTCCTATTCCTTGTTTAGAAATTGATTAGTTTGAATATATATGAGCATGGTATAAAGCATTCTGATTTTTACTTTTTTTATTCACAAATACTGACTGACATAATTCTGGCAGATTTTTGAATCTGAAAATTCAAGAAGGTGAAGCTCACAACATTTTTTGCCCAGCATATGATTGTTTCCAGCTTGTGCCTGTAGACATCATAGAAAGTGTGGTTTCCAAGGAGATGGACAAAAGATATCTTCAATTTGACATTAAGGTAAATTGTCAAACTGTTCTTGTACTCTTGAGATGTATTTCTTTTTATTAGAAGTACTATACAGCTTCCATGTGAAATGCTGCTGTCTATCTGTAACCTTCCCTGTAGGACTTTATGCACAATGAATTACTGGCTGTCTTGTTTGCCACAATATGGGTGTTTGGTTAGCACTGACAAAAATAAGAAAGGATGTTGTACTATTCCCGAAACACAGATATGGTGTTTTCAAAGTGTATTAACTAATGCAGTATTGGTAACATTATTTGATCAATCTAATGTTTGTAAAAGATTATTTGAATCTTTTAATCTGCTAGATTTGTTTGTGTTGGAGGTCTAAAATTGTTAATAGTTTTTAAATGTTTTTTTTATTACTGAGAGTCTAATTCCATTTGTAAGTAGTGCCTATTTCCATCTAAAAATATTAATGCAAGTGAATTACTTAATTTTTTTTCCATTCAATGCTTCATACAATTGATATATATTTATATGTGTATGTATGTTTATGTGTGTATGTACGTATAAAGGGAAACCTTGTTTTGATTCTCCCGTTTGACTTTTTATTTTATTTCCATTAACAATCTTATAATTCACGTTTTTTCTTTTGTACTACGTGTAGTAATGCACTAGATAACGTGTTACATTATGTTATCAGTGGTGGCAGAGTAAGAGAAAGCAAGAAGGGTTTTTTTTTCCTTTTACAATGCAATATTTTTGTGTATAACAAGTCTCTTTAATGAAGTCTTACACGATGTGGTAAAAATGAAGTATCTAGGTCTGATTAGCCTTTCACATCTTCATCTTCAAAGTGAGTGGTTAACGGCACCGTTTTGAAGAGAAGTAGTGAAAGTTCTTTGAAGTTTTCCACCTCAATTTTTTAATAAAAGTTTTATGAAAGAAGTCCTGCTACGTTAATTACAAAAGTTTATAGGTAATGTCCTGAGATAGTCTAGTTCTGATTTCAAGTTTATTGCAGATGATTATATTGTGGATTTTGTGTTAATCAGTAAGATTTTAATTGTTTTCAGTAAGAGTCAGTTCTGTTAATGAGCATTGCTAGTGCATATATAGTGGAAATACAGAGTAAGCCATATCACAAAGGAGTTGAATTGCACACATTAATTTTTTGTGTGGGATATAAATCATTTGGATCTTAGCCTAAGTCTGGAGTACTGTTTGAATGCTTTTAATGCTGTTTTTTGTTTTGTTTTGTTTTGTTTTTTTTAATGGAGATTAAATTATTCCCTTTTAATAACTATTTTTAAAAGCCTATCGAAATCGCTACAGTTGTCATTATGTTTTTTGGCTTTGTTCCCTCAAAGAAAGATTATAATGACAGATTGTTTTATATCAATGATTAAATATGATCTTCTGTGTTAAAATATTTTCTTTCTTTCTTTCTTTCTTTCTTTCTTTCTTTTTCTTTAGGCCTTTGTTGAAAATAATCCTGCTATTAAATGGTGTCCTATCCCAGGCTGTGAAAGAGCAGTAAGGCTAACAAGACAAGGATCGAATTCAACAGGATCAGATACGCTTAGCTTCCCTATGCTAAAAGCTCCTGCTGTAGATTGTGGAAAGGGACATCTTTTCTGCTGGTTAGTGCTAGAAAGTATCTATGTCGACACAAAAGCATAATCACTGCTATTCCAGGGATTAATAAAAAATTTAAAGTTCTACTTAGCACCAAACGTGCAGCAAAATTTTAGATGGGGTGGTATTTGACTTTACTATTCTTGGATTTATCTATTAGCTTTATATGCACAAATATTTCAGTATTCTGAGGCACAGCAAAGCTTTCTTATATTGTCTTATTAATTATTATTTCTGTTAGATGTAGAACCGTAACATAAACTGCTGTGATTTTCTCATCTGAGGAGGCTGGAGCATCAGCGGAGGGATTTTTGTGTCTGTTCTGGATAGATACATAGGCATACTCTGAATTATAGACAGAAAACAGCAGGCTTTTGCTCATTCAGAATTTTGGTGGAATTACATCAGAAAAGCTTGAGCTGAAATAGAACTTTGAAGGATTTTTTGCTACATACATAACTATTTCTGTTTGCTGGATCACTCCAATTTTTTCACTTTTTCAGTAGTTTTGCTTTATATTGTTTCCTGTTAAGTCTTAAGATGAATACAAGCTCAAGAAGTGAAAACCATGATATATTTAAAAGATATATTTAAAAGATCATCCTTTAAGCTGTCAATATTCAGCAGTTCCAGGGAAATGACAAAAACAGTATCAACAAAAGCAAAAAAAAGTGATAGGATACTTCTCTGAAGTCTGGGGCAAACACTATCCTTGTTCCTTGAGCCTGTCAGACTACTGCAGTGATTTTAGTGACTTCAGATTTTCGCCCTTTCCCCATATGAATGGAAAGGGTGGAGGGACAAGAAGAAAGTAGACATGAGGAACCAACCAGGAAAGTTGTAAAACATAACCTCTTTGGAGAAAATTGTTCACAATTGGTGGAGAACTGGGAAAGAAACAAATTTTGTGAAAACAAAGCAGAAAATGTTTTTATCAGTGAACGTAAAACAAACCTCAGGGATATTCAAAAGAAGGTATTACCCTCTCATCCTTGTTTCTGACAACTGTTGTCCTGACAGAATGTTACATTAGCCTGAAGGTCAGAGCTTGAAACCACTTTGTGTCATACTGTTGCAGTCCTTCAGATATTGTCAAATTCTGCTTCCTTTACACAGGCAAAATTCACCCTCTCTCTAGAATGCCCCTTGAATGTGAAAATGCTCTCCAAGTGCATAATTTTTATGAGAAATACCCTTTTTTTTTTTTTTCCTTTTAACAGTTCCTGGTAAAATTTTCTGAAGTCTTGAAAAAAGACCTCATTCTGTTAGTAAAATGTCCAAGAAGGCATTTACAAGGCCTTTTTTTCCTCCACACGAAGGAAGATTTTCATCAGTGGCAAGCAAGTTTCACCAACAACTGAAGCATTCTGCAATATTAGGAATGAGAACCTTTTGCAGAAGGCAGCCATATTAGTCTCACAGTACAAAATCCTATATGACAGAATTAGAACAGTTCAGTTGGAAGGGACTTTTAAACATCATCTAGTAACACTGCCAAACCACTTCAGGGCTAACCAAAAGTTAAAGCATGTTATTGAGGCAGTCGTACAAATGCTTGTTGAACACTGACAGACAACAAGTCATCAACCACCTCACTGTCCATTCCAGTGTTTGATCATCTTCCTGGTAGACAAATTTCTCCTATTGTCTACTCTGAAACACATCCCACGTTTCATACTTCTGTCAGTTCTGCAAGTTTTTCACAAGTAATCTACAGTTTAGACATTATTATATCAACTAATATGGCTTCAGTAAGAGATTCTTCAGAATCTCTATATTAGAAAATCCCAACTAAGCTGTAGATAACCATTCGCTGTCATGTACTAAGAACAAGTTATGAGGTTTTGTCAGCATGGAATTTCCATTTTTAGGGTCTCTGTCTTTTCTGCTCATTAAAGTAAGGCATTGTAGATGTAGGAATGTTTCTATAAAACACAGAGTTCCTTAGAATGTACTGATTTTTCATTATCCACTACTTAATAGCACCTTCGACGGTATCTAATCAGCTCTGACAAACAGAAAATTCCATTCCTTTTCAAAAAATCATTCTGAGATTTTTAAATGTAGTTCAGATGAAGATAGTACACAAATACTACATCTGTGTATTAGCAGATCCTATATATTGCAACCTCTTAATGCTGTACAAGAAGCATATGGAATTGTAGCAAGGGGACACGTATGGAAAGTAGTAAGCACTGCAGACTTAGTTTTGCATCATCAGTCCTCTTTCATTTTATCCTGGATGGAAACAAGGGGCAAAGTATATTTTGTAGGAGAGATATCTTTTCAGGTACACTGGGAAAGCTGATTCTAAGCTGCAACTATTTTGCTGTTTTGATTCACATGAATTTCATTATATGGTATAAACATTATCAGGAGAAAAAAAAAAATCAAGAAATGCTTCTTGGACAATGCTTTCAGTCCTTCCATGAATTTTCTCTTGTTGAAACTTGCTGCAAGTTCATTAAATATGTGCCATACCTTCAAATAAATCATCCTGCTTACTGTTGAGGAAGGCAGTCTGGGGAGGCTGAACTGTTAGTTGTCACAACCATTTGGTGTTACTTCCTTTCAGTCTGTGCTATCATGGAGTCCATCCGAAATACAACTTTGTTTCATAAAAAGTTGTAGGATCAATAGGCTCATCATTCTTACTCTAGTAAAATGGCATCCTCAGATAAGAACTCTTGGTCTGGGATAAGCTGAGGAAAGACTTTTTGAAAGAAGTTGTTCTAACTTCCTTCTGTGAGTACAATGTATGTATATTCGTGTGTATGCATCTTTAAAAATCCCATTCTGGTTCATACTGAAAACAGCAAGAGTGAAGCCTTCTGAGATCTGTTTCTGCAGGTTCTAGTGGGAAAGAAAAAGGGCTCAGCACAATGGGAACTGCCTCTCAGAGACACAAATCTGCCTTTCATATTCTCAGAAACTCAGAAATATTGCCAAAAAGACTGAATTACACCAGGGAGCTTAGTATCTTATTGTCTCCTTCTGTAGTGAGTTTAAGCTTGTATTATAGCAGACTGTCTTAGTTTCAGCTAGGATGGAAATGTTTTCTTCAGAGTGTGTGGTATGATGCTGTGTTTTGATTCTAGGAGAATAACAAGCTTGATAACACAGTTATGTTTATAATTGTTGCTAAGCAGTGTTGTACAGAGCCGAGGCCATTGTTATGTAGTGACTGATATCTTTAAAGCTAGTAGTAACCTCAAGAGAAGCTCATTTCTCTACTGTGTCATAGAAAGTACCTTCCATTTCATTTGGAGACTAATGAAAAGCGTAAAAATTCATAAACTCTTAAAAAACGAAATGGATTGGATCTTGTTCTAGATTGAATTGGTACATTTAATTATACATAAAATGCATTTCAGGTATAGCAAACTACCTAGTTTTTGTTTTACAAGAAGTTTAAATTTAGTTTTATCACAGAAACTGTAGTAAGAGATCTAAGAATATTTTAAAATAGTAGTATCACTTTTTATCTTTTTGATTTGATGTGATATGTTTCCATGTCTTGTAGTGTGAAGCAATTTCAAAGCAACAATACAATTTTAACTCTAAATAAGTAGTTATTGTGTATATATCTTAATGTTCAGGGAATGTCTTGGTGAAGCACATGAACCTTGTGACTGCCAAACCTGGAAGGATTGGCTACAGAAAATATCTGAAATGAAGCCAGAAGAACGTAAGTCATACTTTTTGCTTTATTATTTCATTGTCATCTTTTATTTTTAAAGGGAATTTTTAGTTGCATTAATTAAAACTTTACATTGGTTGAAAAATAAAGAAGAGGAAGAAAAACAAACCACTGAGTGATGAGCAACTTCATGTTTAATTGCATGTGTAGTTATGGTAGACATATGTAGTAATGGTAGACTGTTATCCTGAAACCATTCCTACCAGTTCCCTCATAAATCTGCATATGGTTCACAGAGATGAAACTCTTCTCCCTTCCTTTTACAGCCTTCCTTCATTTTTTTTTCATGAAGATAACTTATGTTTTCTAGGCAAAAAATCTTAATCTTAAATATTTAAATCTTAAAATCCTTGTCCTAGTCTGCACTTCTGTTTAATTGTATTCATACAGTTGTTTGTGTACTTTAGAAATGTTTAAAAGCAACAGGTAATAATAATAGTAATGTTGACTGTAAATTGCAAGAGAATTATGGAGAATGGCTTCCTGGTAAATAACTCCTAGAGGTCAACTAACAATATCTGGGTTTACATAGGACAGGCAGAAACAAACAAACAAAAAAAAACGTTTACTCAAATAAACACTAACTTAACTTAGTTACAACAATTCAGAGCCTTTCCATTATGTCATAGATTATTCTAGAAAATGTTGTAGACTCAAAATGCACCATGCTGAGTCAAACATCAATTTTTAAATATATATTTTAATAATCTATGTATAATGTATGCCATAGACTGCAATATACAGAAGTAATTTGTGTACTTTATACATATTTGTATATGTGTACATATACATATAGTATATTAAGTACATATAATGAAGAATTACAATATTCTGTCAAGAAATAGGTAAACACGTATCTTTCCTAATCTGATTTTCACAAAAGATTAAACAAGTAAAATTTCAACTTCTCTGTTTTCACATGGTCCACATCCTCCTGTCACATTCATGAAGTTGTGGGAGTTAGTGAGGCATATGAAGATGCTGCCAACTGCCTGTGGTTACTAACTAACTCCAAACCATGCGCCAACTGCAAATCTCCAATTCAGAAGAATGAGGGCTGCAACCACATGCAATGTGCGAAGGTAAGAAAGACCTTTCATACAATTTGTTGTGAATTCAGGTAACGTAATTTAGGTTGTGTCATATGTACATTTCAGGAGCACAAAAGTCCAAACGTTTTGAAATGTCAGGTCTAAGATCTAATGGAATCTGTTTCAAAAATTAGGTAATCTGCAAATAATGGGTTACATATATATAGAAGATGTTTCGTATTTAGTGAAGTTTATTTGGCTGGTAAGTGTACAGTGTAATTATCAAGATTTCCTAAACAGCTGACAGTTCTTGGCAATACAGTATGAAATTTAAGGGAACAGAATCCTTGGTTGTTTAACCATCATTAATAATGTAGAAGAGAATGAACAGAGGGTCAATACTGGGGCCTGTCCTGTTCAATATCTTTACTGATGATCTGAATGAGAGTATTCAGTGCACCCTTCAGTAAGTTTGTAGATGACACTAAGTTGGGAGGAAGTGTTGATCTGCTCAGGGGTAGGAAGGCCCTGTGGAGGGACCTGGACAGGCTGGATAGCTGGGTTCAACAAGTCTAGGTGCCACAACAACCCCGGGCAATGCTACAGGCTTGGGGCAGAATGGCTGGAAGACTGTAGAGGAAACAGACCTGGGGGATATTGGTTGATGCTTGGCTGAACATGACCCGAGCCCAGGTGGCCAAGAAGGACAACGAAGCCGGTGATGGGTCTGGAGCACAAGTCTTATGGAGAACTGCTGAGGGAACTGGGATTGCTCACTCTGGAGAAGAAGAGGTTCAGGAGTGACCTTATCACTCTCTACAGCTACCCAAAGGGGGGTTGTGGTGTGGTGGGAGTCAGCCTCTTCTCCCGTGTAACTGGCAACAGGACTAGAGGGAATGGCCTCAAATTGCACCAGGGGAGATTCAGGTTGGATGTTAGGGAATACTTCTTCCCCGAGAATGGTCAGGTGCTGGAACGGGCTGCCCAGAGAGGTGGTGGAGTCACCATCTCTGGAGGTGTTCAAGAAATGTTCAGATATTGTACTGAGGGACATGGTTTCGTAGGAAACATTGGTGATAGGTGGACAGTTGGACAGGATGATTTTCCACCTTGGTGATACTATGATTCTATAATATTTTCAGTTACCAGAAGATGGTACTTTTTAAGGATTTGTAAGGTTTAACGAACGCTTTGCCTTATTGCATTTTTCTTCTGCGTTATTTCTCTATATAGCAACAAAACAGAGAAATTTGAATGGGAAACTGTAAACATTAATTAAACAGTAGGAATGAAAAGACAGGAAACAGTAATTCCAAAACAAACTAATTAGTGACAGCAGCCAAAAAATTAGTCATGAGTTTGCACTATGCTACTAAAATAGAATATTTCTTGCCAGCAGTTCAGTAGCATTTGAGAACACTTTCAAACTAGTTAAAAATGGCATATTTAGCGTACTTATGTCTCTTTGAGGAGGATCATTAAAAATAAGAAAGTTGCACATATATAACATAATTGGCTTCCAATAAAAACCTGAGAGGTTTAGCAGTGGAGACTAGTACATTCTTCTGGATATGTCTCAATCTACATTGATATCCAGATCTTATTTTCTTTATATTATCATTACGTATTCTGTTTGTGAAGATTGGGTCGTTGATTTTTTTGGTGGTGTTTGTTTGTTTGTTTGTTTGTTTGGAATTAGTTTGGCAACCAAGAGCAGATTCTCTTCCATTTCAGTTTATGCCAGTTTTGCTGTTCTTTTTTTCCTTTTTAAATGATTTTTAAAGGAGTTCATAAATTCCATAGTGATAAGAAATGTAATAAGATTTGCTGTTCAGCACAATTTGAAAATTTCCAGACTGTAAACAGAGTTAAGAGCATTTGAAGTAGTTATTTGCAGAATAATTGTATTGGTGACAGTGTGGAAACAATTCATATATGGGATGTAGAATCATGGATCATTTAGGTTGGAAAAGATCCTTATAATCAAGTCCAACCATTGCATAAAGCTGACATTCACTATCTGCCTACATGCCACATCTACACCTTTCTTAAATATCTCCATGAGTATGGATGTCACCACTTCCCTGTACAGTCTCTTCCAATACCTAACCCCCCTTTCAATGAAGAAATTCTTCCTAATGTCCAATCTATACCTCCCCTTGCTCAACTCGAGTCTGTTGTCATGTGTCCAATCACTCGTCACCTGAGAAAACAGGCCAACACTCTTCTCACTGCAACATCCTTTCTGGTAGTAGTGGAGAGCAGTGAAGTCGCCCCTCAGCATCCTCTTCTCTAGTTTGAACAGCTCTCAGCTAGTCCCTTCACTAGTTTAATCACTTTTCTCTCAATGTGTTCCAGCAAATCAATGTTCTCCTTGTACTTAGGGCCACAGGCCCAAAACTGAACACGGTACTCGGGCTGAGTCTCACTAGAGCTGAGCAGGAAGGGCCAACCCCTTCCCTGGTCCTGCTAACCACACCACTGATAAAAACCAGGATGCTATTGTCTTTGTCAGCCACTTGGGCATGCTGCCAGCTCATGTTCAGCCAATGTAACAAAATGTTCAGGATGTAACAAAACCTCTTCAGTTATTTGACAGCTGTTGTGTCACTGAGCTAATCTCAATAGAATCAAAGTATGGTTTAGGGCTTGAGGAGACTTCAGCCACTAACTTCTGTTGAGTATAGATAATTTAATTTAGTACCATTCTGCAGTGCTGGCTGACAACCACAGTTCTATTCCTCTTTGATGTTGTTCCTTATAAACAGCTTAAACTGTCCCTAAAACAGTCAGCTTCCTTTTGTGATGGAGAAACCTCTGCAAACAGAAGCTGCCTCTCCTCAGCCTTGTGGGGAGGGAAAGGAATGGTATCCTCAGGATCGTCACAGGGCTCAGATGCAAGGTACAGCGGACACCTCGCTTGTCCCTTCCTAAAGTAAGGATGTGTTCCAAAGCTTCAGCCTTTGCTGCAGTAAGTTCTGCTGAAGCCTACTGTGTAGTGAGTAGAGAATTGCAAGTGCTTCTTGTCAGCTAGCATGTACCTGGGTGTAGAGGATGCACTTTAGTCATAGAATCACATTTCTGTATTTAAGCCGGCACTGTTCTGTTTTACGAGCTTGGTTTCTAAGGCAACAAGGCTCATGCAGTCCCCCTGTCTCTCACTCCCCTAATTCTTACCTACCGGGTACTTTGAACTAGATACAGGAAGGAGTTCATGGATACTAGTTTACTGCAGATTTCATGACATTGGGTAGTTGTATTGTGCAGAGACTTTATTTGTAGTGCCACCAAAGGAGAGGCTAAAATACCTACTCAGCAGTTACCAGCTCAGCTATTGCCTCTCCTGCTTGGTTCAGGCAGCAAACATGTCGTTTGTAAAGCCTAGCCTGTGCAGCATCACGGATAGCTCACCATAAAGGCAAGTAAAGCAGAGTCTTCAGGTTTTTGGAGATGTAACTAAACTTCAAACAGATGGACATGTTTTTGAATATTTAATGAGAGTGAGTTATTAGAGAAGGGTCCTGGAACAGTGGGTGAGTCTTGGTTTATTGAGGAAGCTTTTCAAGATGTGCAAGATTAGAGGATGCATATGGTGAAGTGATAATGAAGGGAGATAATTTGGGAGAGGTGGTATTATTGCAGTGGGAACATATATACATACATTAATAGAAAATCAAGCTTTAGTAGTTGTGTTGCTTGCAACTTATTTCATAATCTTTTTTTATATAATGCAACTTTTTATTATGTTTTGAGCATTTCTGAATAATAGACAATGCAGTGATAGACTCTTAAGATTTTTGTGCACAGCTACTCTTCTACTTAATTCTCAGCACTCATCTTACTATTTTGTAAAAGCAAGCACCTTCAAAAAAAATTTAAGAACAGAAAGGTGCAGCGCAATAGCAGAAATACCTTTGTCTGCATTGCTTTTTAGAAGAAAGTCAATGTCACGTGTGAGACAAAATTAGCAAAAGTGTAATGCAGAAATTGTAATATATGTAATTGAATGGAGTCACTACTTATGAACACATCTGGTATGGACTAGATATTTCTGGAAAGGTTAAACTTACAAAAGAGAAGAAAAATGTGGTTTAATTTATTGAATTCCAGTAATAATATTAATGGCTTCTTACTACTTCACATTAATTTTTGCTTCAGTTTTTCAGGATTTTTCTTTGTTCATCAGTAAAACAGATTAAATGAATAGGATGACCAAGTCATAGTCTTCTGCCCATCCATTTCTAGACAGCTTCCGCTTATTTTGAAATAACCCAGCTGAGAATTCAGTGCTGAGTTGAGAATAATAGTTCAATCTTCTCTGTTGAAAAGAAGTCTGGATATGACAGGTCTCCTTGTAATCTGTTACCTGTTTTAAAAGCTTTCTGCTCAGTAAACGCAGAAGAGGCCTAACTTGAAATCATTATTGAAAGTTCTGTTTTTACTTGCTTGCTTTAGTAGTTGCTATTACTATTACTGTTTTGCATTAGGAACACCACATGACCAAAATATTGGTAATTACATTTTTTTAATTGCTATTAGGAAACAAGAGAGTAAACGCGTATTGCTGAGCTGTTCAGCCCGCTCAGCACTGTCCTTGTGATAGGACAAGAGGAAATAATTTCGAACTAAAAGAGGGGAGATTTAGATTGGATATAAGGAAGAAGCTTTTTATAATAAGGGTGGTGAAGCACTGAAGCAGGACGCCCGGAGAGGTGGTGGATGCCCCTACGTCTTCATGGAGACATTCAAGGTCAGGTTGGACAGGGCACTGAGCACCTGATCTAGCTGTAGGTGTCCCTGTTCATTGCAGGAGAGTTGGACCAGATGACCTTTAAAGCTCCCTTCCAACTCAAACGGTTCAATGATTGTACAATCAGTGAAGACACAGCTTTCACTTAAGCTTTCTGTTTTCTTTAGGCTTATGTTTTTT
This sequence comes from Tetrao urogallus, assembly GCF_951394365.1. Classification (NCBI taxonomy): domain Eukaryota; kingdom Metazoa; phylum Chordata; class Aves; order Galliformes; family Phasianidae; genus Tetrao; species Tetrao urogallus. Next base: position 29,230,309 of record NC_136820.1, on the reverse strand, counting down.
GTTATTTCTTAGGTGCAATTAGTTGATTTTGCATGCTCTTCAAAGGTTTTGCATGCTCTTTCTACATTACAGCAAATATTAAGTCATAGTATTTCTTTCACATTCATTCCACTACAATGATACCAGCAGGGTTGCAGCTGGGAACAGATTTCAGAAGCACATCTCTTGAATTATTGGTAATGGTCACTGTGCAAACAGACTAGGATTGAGTGAGAAACTGTTCTTCTCTATCAAGAGAATATTCAGGATACTGAAAAACACTTTTCCAAACTGGAAAAAGCAACAAAAGAAAATGCAGATAAGATCAGTAGAATTGCATTTACAGAACTGAAATATTTTGTTTTGAGTGCTTTACAGATAAGTCACGCTCATGTGTAAACTATTGGTTTCATTTTATTGACTGAGAAATTAATTAAGCTTTCTGATAATTCCACTTTTTAAGTTTTGTTAAAATTCACCCTTTCTCATTAGCAGTTTCAGTGTTACTGTTTAAAAAAGCAAACTAATGAGTAGCTAATGAGCTCTATTATTTGATTTATTTCATACACTTACAGCTTAACTTGTAGCTTATACATGACCTTTTGATTCGGTGAACAAAAATTCTGACTCCCATGATTTGATAACCAAGATCTTCTATAATACATGAAATAGGAAAAAGGCTCCACAACAGTTCTGTTTAGACCACAAGTATGATGGTCTCAGAATGGTGCTAGTTTTTCTTAACTGCATACCTACAATGTATCAGCTTCTTTTTTTTTGTCTTGTTGTTTCTATTTTCTCTGAAGTGCAAGTATGATTTTTGCTGGATATGCTTAGAAGAATGGAAGAAGCACAGCTCTTCTACAGGAGGATACTACAGATGTACTCGCTATGAGGTTATTCAGCATGTAGAGGAACAGTCCAAAGAGATGACAGTAGAGGTAACAAAAATGTCTGCTTGCATAGTAGTACTAAGGCTGCAATTTGGTGTTTAGGGTAAGTTCAATCAAAATTCTTCCCAACCGACCGAGGTTTTAAAAGAGAAAATATAACCTTAAATATAAGCAAAGGACAGAAAGAAAACATGCTTATTTGTGGATAGAAGCATAAGATTTAGTTCTTCATCTGTCTTTGCTGACAGCCACTGGTTGACTTAGACTAGTTGATTTACTTTCCTATGTCATGGTTTCCTTTTCTGAAATGGGTGTGGTAGTACTTTCTGTGCATTTCAGAAGACATGTTTTAATTTTGGCGTTTGGAAAGTCTGCTTAAAAATAGTATGCACACAGTACATTAACTCTAGTTAGAGTATTTTCAGGCTTGGACATTCAAAACTTACATTTGTCTTTTTGTGCATGGCACTTGTCAGCATTGTGTATAATGCTTCACATTTGGTGGGAATATAAACAGTTATGAGATTGTATCCAACAATAATTGTTAAATTAAACCATTAAATTTGTCCTGGTTTGTATTCTTCTTTTCCAGGCTGAAAAGAAGCATAGGAGATTTCAAGAACTGGATAGGTTTATGCACTATTACACAAGGTTTAAGAACCATGAACTTAGCTACCAGGTATGGGACAAACCATATTTATTCATTCTTGTTTACATTTCATTCATTAAAAAAAAAAAAAGCATATTGTATTTTATTTGTTGTCTTGTTCTAGTTAGAACAGCGCCTTCTAAAAACAGCCAAAGAAAAGATGGAGCAGCTGAGTAAAGCTCTCAGTGGAAGTAAGTAGAACTTGTTAGTATTTGCTATGAACTGTGAATTTGATTTGAAATCAAATGTGTTATGGCTAAACCTTTTATTTTGAATAGAGCTCACATCAGTCTGTTGTGTGATGTGATCCCTCCGGAACTAGAATTCATAAGCAGTGGATGAAAGCTAAATGTACAGTAAAATCTTACATATTTCACACAGAGGAAATGGCACTAATAAGAGAGAAGCTAATATTCTGTGTTCACTTCTTATAATAAGAAGGCTGTATACTCATTGAGAACCTGCTGCTGTGCTGCTGCAGTTTAGCTGATGTGCACATTTTTGGTGGAAAACTCTTACACTAAAAGAAATGCTGACATCAGCAGGAGAATATTTTCACAGTGTTTTATTATCTTACAGCTGAGGGAGGCTGTCCTGATACCACATTCATTGAAGATGCAGTACAGGAGCTTCTGAAAACTCGACGCATTCTCAAGTGTTCTTATCCATATGGATTCTTTTTGGAGCCTAAAAGCACAAAGAAAGAAATATTTGAACTTATGCAGGTAATACATGCATATAGCTTGCTTTTCTAATATTACATTTTTTGTAGTATTAGTTATCAGTGTCGTGTGTCTACTTTTGTAGTGCAAAACTGATACTCCATATTTGTAACCAAGTCTGAGTAAGACATGGATTTTTAACACTATGGCACAATAGCATTTAGTTCAATTTTAGAATGAATGAAAAACAACACTTTACTGCAGAACCAAAGAGTAAGGACAGGTGGAAAGGGAAAAAAAATAAAAAGAAAATTATTGCTGCTAACCAACCTCCTTTTAGCTAAGTTATAATTTTGAGCAATCTTTGTAGCCCAAATCTGGAAGCAGCCCTCTCCAAAAAGCAGCAAATAGAAACACCTGCATCCGTGCTTTTTCCATACTTTTCCATTTCCAGAGGAGGCTTGGACAAGGAGAAGGGATTAATTGGTGGTGGTGGGGTGGAACTTCTATTAAGTTGTTTTTTCTCCTTATGTAGCTCCTATTTCCTGTCTTGCGTGATGATGTGTCTGATGAGTGGGTGCAGGCACAGCTGGGAGAGTACATGGGTAGTAGTGACATCAGCTGCAGGGGCTGCTCCTGCTTTCCTTTCCTTCAGGATCCCCAAAGATGGTCAGTGTGTATATGTGTGCAGAGAAGCCCTACGGCAAGCTGGAGGAAGGGAACATTTAGGTCAATAAAAGCATAGGCAAGATATTTGGAGACCGCAAATGGCTTGTTACACTTGGAATAACTAGGCAACTGAAATTCAGAGAGCAGGAGTTTGAGTGGCTGCACGTATGAGTTAGTGTTGGAGCCAGGACACAAATGACTGTGGACAGGCTGAGGCAGGTGATAAAATTTCAGTTCTTACAGAGCAGGCTTCCAGGCATGCACTGACGACTTTGGTCTTGCTTAGTCATTCTCCACCTCAGAGTCTTTAGTGATGAATCAAAACTGTTGTTTCAAACAAGATAGTGAACGCCAAATTAAAAAATGACTCTTGTCTCTGGTAAGTTTAAATAAAAGAAGAAAGAACAGACTGCCAGAAAAAAACAACACAGGTCATCTTGCTAAATAAGCTGTAATTTCTATAGCTTTAATAATTATATGAGAGCTGATGAGACTCCTGTCTGGATGTTATTTTCAGAAGAAAGGAAATCACTCCGTTCAGTGTTTATGGCGTAGAGCTCCGCCTGATTTCATAGAATCACAAAATCACAAGGTTGGAAACGACCTATAAGATCATCCAGTCCAACCATCTCCTCATCACCACTGCCACCACAAGCACTAAACCATATCACGCAGCACGTTGTCCAGACGCCTCTTGAACACTGCCAGGGATGGCAACTCCACCACCTCCCTGGGCAGCCATTCCAGTGCCTGACCACTCTCTGAGAGAAAAAGTTCTTCCTTATGTCCAACCTAAACCTCCTCTGATACAACTTGCGGCCACTACCCCATGTCCTGCTCGTTGCTTGGGAGAAGAGGCCAAATCCCTCTTCGCCACAGCCTCCCTTCAGGAGGTTGTACAGTGCAGTGAGGTCTCCCCTGAGCCTCCTCTACTCTAGACTGAACAATCCCAGCTCCCTCAGCCACTCCTCATAAGGCTTGTGCTCCAGACCCCTCACCAGTTTTGTTGCCCTTCTCTGGACACGCTCCAGGGCCTCAACATCTTTCCTGTAGTGAGGGGCCCAAAACTGAACACAAATGAAATTTCCATTTCATTTTATTCTGTGTTTATTAACCATTGCAGACAGACCTGGAAATGGTCACTGAAGACCTTGCACAGAAAGTAAACAGGCCTTACCTTCGGACTCCTCGCCATAAAATCATCCGTGCAGCTTGTCTTGTGCAGCAAAAGCGGCAGGAATTCTTAGCCTCTGTGGCCCGTGGTGTTGCCCCTGCAGACTCACCAGAAGCTCCCAGGCGCAGGTAAGCCGAACAAAATACTGTGCAACTCAAAAAAGTTCATTTGGTAATGATCAAAGTGAGGTGAAGTGGAGCCGATAAAATTGGTGGCCGTAGATCACCAGATAGTTACATTTTCTTTGTCATTTGATCACTGTGGAATTGCAGCTTTTCACAAACTCAAAAGCACATATGCTGTTAATCAGACTCTGCGGATGAAACTGCAAATGAGAAACCTCTGCTGGCTTTTAAAATTGCTTCAAAAGCTAAGTGCAGTAAATATCCTTGAGTACTGTGATTGCGATAATTGGTGGGGTTTTCTTTCACTTCTTTAGTATTTATATTGCAATTTCATGGTTTTCTAAATGAGTTGCAAGATGAGCATTAAAGGAGAAGATTTAAGAGCAGTAGAGTTGCACTGTTTATATGTTGATAGGTTTTGAAGCTATTTATGTTGTTCATACTTTGTTCCGACTCTAAACTTCATTTCTCTTAACCTTATAGCTTTGCTGGTGGAACATGGGATTGGGAGTATTTGGGATTTGCATCCCCTGAGGTAAACTATTTCTTCTTACATATTTAAATTAGTTCTGCATATTCTAGAAACACAGGTATGATTGTGGTCTGCATGAAGAGCTTCCTTATACAAAGCATCTCAAGCTGGTTTAAGCTTACCATTTTATTTATTTCACAATAGAAGGAAATATATATATGAATACCTGACTGTGCAGTGACACTAACATGACTATAGTTACTTAACATTACATAGTTTTCCAAGTACGTAACCAGGTTTAGAATAAACTGGTTTTATGTGCTGGGGAGCCTTAAAAGACTAAATAAATAATACGTACGTAGGTTACTTTTCAATGCAACATTATTTCAGCAGAATTTGGCAAAGCCTAAGAAATTCCTGTCTTTCTTTAACAGCTCAACAAAAACTTACAGGCATATACCCAAATATTGTTAAACATTTGAAGTGTTTCTTTTCATTTTTATATATTAAAGCAGGATGGAAATTGCTTACTTAAACGAGATTTAACCAAGAATGAAAACAACAATTTTTAAATGAATATTTCTCTACCCACATATGGGAAAAGAGTATATAATTTTCAAGACTACAGTAAAACAAGAAGCTTCCTATAAAGCTTGCCTTTATTATCTTAACTTTATTTTGTATTTTGAGAACATTAGATTAAAGCATTAAGTTAGGAAGGAAGCTTCATCTCAGCATTTCCTTGCTGCTGTTTTCTTTCTAGCTAGTCATTTTAAAGCATCCTGGAAAACTCCATGTACTTTTTTCTATATATTTCCTTTGCTATTGTTGTTGGTGAGCATCATGCTGGTGAGAAAATAGCTTGCTTCTCTACAAAACATCAACTTGCTTCTCTTGTCTAGTTCCTTTAGTCCTTTCCTTTGAAATAATTCCATGTTCTAAAATACCAAACTCATTGTGATGGTATTTTATTGTTAGTGGAACTGGTTATGAGAAGAAGCTGATAAGCAGTATGTTGATGAGCTGTTTAGCAGCAGGTGCCATTGCAGTCATGCTTAGATGATAGCTTGTAAGTTTTTATGATTTGCCTAAATGTGGCACTGCATAATGCAAGTTGGCTTCTTTGCTTTGTAGAGAGGAAGGATACTTGCAACCACCTATGCTAAATGAATTTTGTAGAATTAATATTGGTCATTGTTTGTTTTAGTGATTTTTTTCAATACACGGTTTTTGATGTAGAGCTGTACTTTCACAAGAAGATCTGTGCATAATGTTATCACAGAAAATAAAATCTTAGTGGGTTTAGCAAAGAATGCTGATTGTTGAATGTCCTTGTGTGAAACAATGATGTTCCTATCCAACAAAATAAAAGTTCCTTAGTACACATGTTAAAAATTGTTGCAAGTAAACAGAAGTAAAATTTTAGCTGTAGTAATTAAGTTGCATATTTCATACATTGAAAAAAGAAAACAAGCAAAATTATAGTTAAGAGGCTATTGGTAAAATCTTTTGAAAGCAGATGAAAGATAAGATCTAATATGACTAATAAACTTTAGTGTTCTGTGATCACTTCACGTTATTCCTTATCTGATTCATAGTGATACAGTTATGTATGTTTATATATAATTCATTTATATTGCTTGACATCAAAATTTCATTTCCTGTTCTCTGGGGGTCTGCCTTCCATTACAGGAAATGCAGGACTCCTTAGGAACTGGAAGGACAACTGATCACTTTGTGCTTGCCCTGTTTTTTATTCTGTCCCATAATAAGTACCTACTATTAACCACTGCTCAAAACAGATTATTGGGCTAAATGGACCTTTCATGTGGTCAGTTACAGTTATTTGTATGTTCTTACAATTTTCATGGAACAATTTCTTAAATAGATAAAAATCTTCCGATGCTGATCATTTCATGACAGTTCTTTTTAGCTTGTGTATGTCATCATAAATAAGAGCTTGGTCTAGATCACTTAATGGAAAGACAACATAACATTACAACACCATCAAAATTAATAAGGTCGTTGTGTAAGAGAACTGACACTTGTTGATTTAGATACCTTAGATATTGAGATGTTCTAGGATGCAGACTAAATGAAAGAAAGCAACATTAATGGTAATGCTGTCTTTAAGAAATCATCTGGTCAAAGGAAACCTCTGGATTGCAGATTTGCCAAGGTGGATCTTAGGGAAGAAAGGAGTATTCCTTTCTGATGAAAACTACTACCAGTGTGCCTGATTTTATTCCCTTGTGTAAATAAATGACTGTGATTAATGAAACACTGTAACTACACAGTCAGGTACTAGCCAAAAAAAGTCTGAAAATTTGCATTCAAGCAGAAAATGGTCTCTCAATATTAGCAGGGGAATTTACATAGAAATTATGATAAAGATAAGTAACTCTTGGGATCTTAGTGTAATATAGTCAGAAATGAATTTATCCCATAGATATTACGCAAACTGTCATTGGTAAACACATACAGCATGAGAAATTATAGTCTGCAGGAGTTCAGATCTGTGGGGTGTGGCTTATTATCAGCTCAGATTAGGCAACAGTAGGAAATTTCTAATTCGTGGGATAAAAACCTATCAATAAAACCATGACAGTTGCTCAATACGAGAGTATCAACTGTGGCTGTTCCTGAGCCCAGAGCCTGGGAAAAAAATAACAAGTACCAGTATGTATCAGCTGGCTCTCTATATTTTTCCAAAGATTAGAATCTTTGGATTGGCCATTGCTGGCAACAGGATCCAGACATGACCTATTTGTCTAACTCGCATTAATTGCCTTAATGTTCTAAAATCTTTAGGTATATGTCTACAAAAAATGTGTGTGTACGTGTGTAAAGTTTGGCATCAAAGTTTTTAAACACAAAAAGTGTACCTGGAATTCTTTAAAAAGGAAGATTGCAAGTATTAAAATGTTGGTAATGCCTCGAGTATTTTTATTTGCTAATCCGTTATTTTATAGATTTAGGATTACCTGGAGATTGCTTTTTGGATTTGTTTCTTTTTGTTGAAGTATGATGCATGATACAACCTGCAATTTACTTTTCTAAAAACAGGTGATTTTATAATAAAACTATAAAATCACACATTTTTTTTTATAAAAAATAAAAAAAATGTGTTGCTTGTTGCGTCAGAAAATATTACTGCATGCTGCCCTGTGTTTTGTAACCTTTGGTTTATGCAGGAATATGCTGAATTTCAGTATCGGAGGAGGCACAGGCAGCGTCGACGTGGAGACATGCACAGCCTGCTGAGTAATACTCCAGATCCTGATGACCCCAGTGAGAGTACATTAGGTACGCTCCTGCCTGGGGCTGTTTATTCTCTCTTGCTGCTTCAGAAGTTGCTAGTAGCAACCACAGTGTTCGTTCTTCTTTGGATGCACTTCAAACGAGTTTCAAATATATTATTATATTTTACAGAATGCAGCGTTAAACCTTATTCTTGCACTTTTGTATGTGATTTTAGAAGAGCTGCTGACTTTAATTGTGGCTGTTACACTTTTTAAAGAGTTATGCATTGATATTCCCAGTAACAAGTCCATAGTTGTTTAGAGCAGGTTTGCTTTCCTGAAGAAATTTTTAAAAATGCATATTTCATATGCTAGTCTTATCTACATACCAGCTTTTTTAATGCAAATTAAAAAAAGCAGTTGTGCCTAGAGTCTAGACAAGATTCCCTCTGCTACGGGACTGCTGGATGATAGCCATAAGACTGTATTACAGAACCCTGCTCAGAAACTCCTGCATTGGCCGAGTACTGGAGACAAGTTGGCATGAGCTATGACTGCCAGCACGCTGCTCTCCCAGGCTGAGCTATGCTAGCAGTGAAGTAAGGTCACTGTCACTTGGCTCTCTGTGCTGTCTGTGTCCTGCCAGGAGCCTTTGCAAAGGTACAAAAATAGCTCCAATCCAAATAGTCTTCTGATTCTCATTCTTCAGAGCTTCCAGGTGTGTGCTTCACTTCTAAGCCAGGCTGCAAAATTCTCATCTCTATGTCCTTATGAATTTAAGCCCTATAGCTTGTGTTTTATTAACAAAGAGAAAAAATAACAAATACATTCTTTATTTTAGAAACTAGAAAAAGTATGGTGAACTTTGGTCTTTTGCTATTGCAAGTAAAATGCAAAACCATCTTACTAGTTTGAGAACTAGAATTTGACTGAACACTTGGATATTTAGTGACAGTGTGCACTGTTAACAGAGATAATTAGTTTGTCTGCTGTGTTTCCCTTTGTGTTTTGAAGTGGAAAGTTCCATTTTTCAAATTGAGAGCAGTTATTTTCATTACAGAATAATTTTTTTCAAACAGTATTTTATTCCCATTTTTTGTTGGTTGCTTTAAGAGGACAGAGATGTTAGTTTGTTAGATTGCTGACATATACACTAACAGCTCTGCTCTTAACTGTGCTGCAGCGTTGCAGTATAAATTGATGTAGTGTTAGCATTACAGGTGAGTTGTTGTCTTTGCAAGAACAGAAATGGGACAACACCAGTTTTAAGCCCCCTGCAGATGAACTCCATGCTGTGTCCTTTGCTTAAAATAAATTGTAAGCTCTAAATCACGCTAAATTTCCATAGTGTCTTTCAGGCCAGTGTCTAACTAATAGCATAAAGGCTCTGAAAATAGGGTATTAGTGAAGACATGCAGAGTGTCAAACAAAGAGGCAAAAGGATAAAACCAAACCCATATACTTGAGATTGAGTGCATGCTGGCAAAAATTTCCAAAAGGAATTGTAGAGACAGATCATGATGGATGGCAGATTGAGAAAGAATACAGAATACAGGTTGGACAGAGAGGCAATGTGCAGTATTTTTCAGGACTTTCCATAATTCATGTACATGCTTTGGAAGCATTTTGCTCCCCCTGCCAGTGAGCTTATGATGCTGACAACATAGCACATTCTTTCAGAGGGTGAAAGAATGCTATTGAGAGTAGAAAGGCACAAATGAAACAGACAGCATTGTTTTGTCTCCATAGAAGAGTTGGTGTAAAATGAGTGGTTTTGGATAATTCAGTTAAGAGTGAATAAAAGACTGGACTTACACAGCTAGAACCCAAAAGGAAGGCAAGAGATTGTGTCAGTAAATAGTATTTATTTATATTCTTATTTATATAAGAAGGCATTCTTGCTTGTTCTTCAAATGTATTTGTCTGAATTGCCCGTACAGACACTCAGGAAGGTGGCAGTAGCAGAAGACATGGCACTTCCATGGTGAGTTCAGCTTCTATGGGTATTCTGCACAGCTCTTCACTTCATGACTATACCCCTGTCAGTCGCTCTGAAAACCAGGATTCTCTGCAGGTATCTCCCCTAATCTCTTCTCCATTCCCTCTGTTTTGCTTGCCACCTTCTGCTCTGCTTTTCTGTGTTGTTTTGTCTCTGCAAATTTTCTTAATTCTTCGATGAGAAAGGGAGAATCTAGGACAACTTGTACATTCTCACCGGTAAGAATTGTTGAATGATTGTTATTGTAACAATAATTAGCTTTTAATTTGTTGGCAACTGTGTCAGTAAAAATGATTCTGATAAATCACGTGTCAGTTAGTCATAGATTTGAGACCAAATTGCTTTCAGTCCAAAATGTGTTGTAAGATGAAAGTTCTATTCTAAAAGCAACCTTATATATTTCCACAGGCCCTGAGTTCTTTGGATGAAGACGACCCAAACATCCTGCTAGCTATTCAGTTGTCATTACAAGAATCTGGCTTAGCCATAGACGAAGAAACTAGAGACTTTCTGAATAACGAGGCATCTTTAGGAGCAATAGGTACGTCTCTACCTACAAGATTGGACTCTGCTCCCATAAGTATAGATAACCCAAGAGCCGCCTTGAGCAGCTCTGAGCTGTTAGAACTCGGTGACAGCCTGATGAGACTAGGGGCAGGCAGCGATCCGTTTTCGGTGGATCGACTTCATTCACACGCCTGCAGCGATACAAGAGGTGGATTATACTCAACATCTAGTGATGCTGATTCCAGTAGTCAAGATCCCAATACCAATGAAAATCTTCTTGGAAATATTATGGCCTGGTTTCATGACATGAATCCACAGAGTATTGCTCTGATCCCTTCAACAAGTACAGAAACAGATGAGGATTCGCAGCAACCCAGTACTGAAGATGGGTCAGCAGGGCGGGCAAATGTTAGAGACACAGGGTTGGAGCTTCAGGAAGAGCATGCGCTGTTTGAGGATGCACTCAAAAACGAAGGCAGAGGAACGCAAACAGAGGAAGGCACTTCTGAAGAAAACATTATTCCAGGTGAAACAGTTTCGCAAGGTGGTGATAATACCAGGGAAGTAACAAGCACCCTGGATGCTTCAGGAGATGCTTCAAATCAGACTCCTCAAACCTCAAGTGAATGGATTGAACGTGTGCATCTGGTATGAACAAAAACTAAATCCGAAGTAAGCAAATGGCAGTGACAGATGGTACAGTATGTGGAGTAAGCATTATGGAGGCTTTGATCCACATAACTACAGCTCAGTTGTAACCACTGACGTAACAACGGATATTTAGAGGCTCTCTTGAATTGTAGTTCTTTGTAATAATGTGAAACTTTCAAGGAATATCCTTTCCATTTAATTTGGTAGTACTTGCCTCTTTGCTCTCAAGAAAATTGAATAAGTAGGTTGTATTCCACATTCCTAATACAAGGCAGCATCTGTTTAGCCTTAGGTTGATGATCCTTAACTTTAAAGTTTGGATTAAAGGCTTACACTGATTATTTTGGTTGTTTTTTCTAAGAAATAGTTTATTCCTTTTTTTTTTTTTTTTGGAACTCATTCTTTCACCAAAACAACACTTAGCAGTTTATTTGGGGTTTTTGTTTTGTTTTCCATAACCTTTCCTTACTCATTTGTCATTTTTGTTAGCAGTGTGATCTGAGGTATTTAATGCTTCTGTTTAGTACTGCTCCAGGAACAAGTTTTAGGGGATATTCCTTCACATTAAAATCAAAGATTTTTTCATGTCTATTTACAGTCCAAACGTGCCAAACTGTGAATAGTTAGCTGGCAGTAGCCTGATCAAACAGGGCGGTGTTACTCTATCAAACTAATCCCACAATTCTTAGCAGTGAAAGAAACCACTGGTAGCATTGCTTCTCTAAATTTAACTGGCATGTGTTGCCATGGTGACTGCATTTAATCAAATGTAGCCTGTATCTTAAGTTAATAAAACCTAATGCTGCTGTTAAACAGTTATTTTAAATATTAAAATACAGTCAATTAGCAACAGCTATGCTGTATTTTAAGAGACACTTTAATGGAAGTGCAATCATAGTTCTTTGTTTTCATAATTCTACAAAGCATTCTATGCACTGATAGTGCAATTACTTTTAACGATAACATTTTATAAAAATATAGGAATACAGGATTTTCATACATTAGCCAGTCCCACAGTTAAAGTTCAGATAACAGATTCTGCTCAACATGTTACGGTGCCTTTGCCAAACCCAACTGGATAGTTGCCACAGTTAAACAAGTAATTCAATTTCAGTGTCTGTTCTGGAGTAACTATGCTATTAATTGCAAAGACCTCCATACAACCACCCATGGCCTTGCCTTTACAGTAAATAACTAAGTGTTGAATCAGTGTTTTCGCATAAACAAAACACTGCTAGGTATTTGTTCAATTGCACAATATTCATTTGCTGTGTGATTACTGTTTAGTGTTAAAAAAAAACACACACACAAAAAAAACCCTTCCTAGTCGTTGTACCGTGAAAATAAAAAAAATACTGGTTTTAGATTTGCTTAAAAGCATCAATCTACAGTTAGTGAGATACAATGGTACAGTATGTAATTACAACTAGAGTAAGTTGTTGAAATGGCTGTTTTAATTACATATAATCAAACCTTTTCATAACACAAGCAAATTACATACACTCCATTTTAAGTTTTGCTTAACTGTTACCAGAAATTTCTTGATATGATATAAAAGTTTATTACTACTGAGTGTGTATAGGCAAGTGTCATGATAGCAAAGTTTATGTATTGATTACTGTGAGTTCAAGTGAGTGTTTTGAATTCATGCAAATCCTGCTTTTGAACCTTGCAGTCACAAGGTTCGTATTAGTAAAAACTGAAGTAAGAATATTTTACCTTTACCCTTACCCCTTAAGAACCTAGATCATTTTGCAAGCATCTTTAGAGAGAATGGAATAGAGTAGTCTCAACTCGTTTACCAGCTTTCCCTCTAGCTGCCCCTTTCCTGACATAATCATGAACTTTTGGACATCTTTGCAAAATACCTATTTAAAATTGTTGTACGGTATAAAATCCTTCAACTAAAGCAGTTCTTTGTGAACTGTCAACATGAATTGGCCTGAAAGTTGTTTAGCTCACATAGCTTCCTTGAATTTCTGGATAGGAAGATTCTCACAAAGATCGTGTGTATTGCGTTGAGATGTCTTGCAAAGCTACAGTAAGATACGTTAAGAGTGCTCTCTGTGAAGATAGTGAAGTTTGTGGGTTCTGGTTTTTTGTAATTTGGTTTGGTTGTGCAGTATATTCATTGTTTCTGTGTTACTCTTACGAGCATGAAATTAGCCTATTAAATTTGTATTTTCTTGGTACTTATTTTAACACCATAGTCATTGACTTTACAATTCAAAAATAAAGTTTGGCAAGACTATTTTGTAAACCTGTTAATTTTATAATGTAAAAAATTACTCTAACCTTGAATTGTTATTTGCACTTTCATAGTCTATACTTGATACATTCCCACTTTATATACAAGTAGGATACTACAACCATGTAGATGTTTGGCCAAATGAATGCTGTTAATAATATGTAAAATTCTTTGATTAAACATTTATTACTTAAACTAATTCCGTTCTGTCTTATCTCATCTTAGACTTACTGTAGCAGATTCTGAAGACTGATGATAGAAGTTTTTAGGATACGTTTGGTCCCAAGCCTGAATAGCAGGGGACCATAACAGTAAGGTGAATGTTTTGATTTGAAAGTATAAGGTACCAATTACATTCATTAAGCTTTGAAAACCTAAAGTAGACAATTTCACTTTACTTGCCACAGCCATTTTGTGCACCTATGTTTTTGTAAGCTGTAATGCCCTGTCAGTAAAAATAGTGGTGGTGAACAATGTGGAGGGGTGGTACTGATCCTTGAGGAACATACCATGAATTAGTGGAACTGACAGCTTATGATGCTGAAGCCTGAATGCTGCACAGAACACAAAATGTTAAAACTGGTCTGTTTGATCAAGGAAAACTTGGTGGTCTGAATAGTGCTCCTGAATTGTGTCATATCCATTTCTGTTGTTAGCAGGAAATTCCAAACTGTCCAAACAAACACTAAACCATTCTGTTCATTGTTACAATGATTTGCTTCTTGAAACAATCATGCCACAATACAGGAGAGCTTCTAAAATCCAGTGCACGAAGTTGGATTAGTCATTGCAAGGCACTTCCCATCACCTGCTGCTGTGGTGTTGCTCAATATGCTGCAATTAGCAAAAGAAAATGAGTTTTACTAAGACAGTGAGTGTTTTTTTTTCCTAATAGCAGCTATAACATACTAGTATTCAAACTTAAGACATAGTTTCAGAGGTGTTAAAAATCACAACATGCTTCAAAACCAGGCACCCCTACAGCCCAGCTTCAGAGCTCTCTTCATCAAGGCTGACTTCACAATTGCATTTTCCTCCTCTTCTCTCCCAGCACACGTCATCCCACTGTAGTACTTGCAGGGGCTGATAAGGATGGAATCCAAACACAGATACAATGACAGCTCGTTTCTTCACCGAAAATTATCTACGCAATCTACTTGATATTGCAGAATGTAGTGATTATTGTCCTTACTACTCTTCTGCATATCAGACAGATCTGGACACTTGAAAACCATAGGGAAGCCAGTGGTAATGCAAAGTCGAGTGTCATTTCTAACCTTTGTTCCTTTTAACTGAAGAGTAAAGCACAAGATGTGCACAAAAAGGAGGAGGTAGATCCCCTGTTAGCACTGCATGAGATGTTTCTGCCAGTCTTTGTACAAGGGTAAAGGAATGAAAACTTAACTTTCTGCAGTGATTTGCGTGCATTCCAATTCAAAACTATGCAATAATAGAATTTGTATTGTTCTCCAAATATATAACAACATGAAACGCTTCAAGCCATTCATAAAAGATTTACTGAAAATAGAACAGTGAAGTAAAAAAAATATTTCCAGTAAACTGCAAAGCCTTTTTTCTTCCAAGTTTTCATAGATACATAGGGTTGCGGCTCACCAAGGCCATTGTTGACAGGATGGTGTCATTTTAAAATTAAGTAGGTCTTCATCTTTACAAAACTCCTTTCTGCAGTGACGTACAAAATTCAGAAGAATTTTGCACGTTTTCTTTTCTTTTTAAATCATTTGCATGGATGTACAGATACATGGAATGTTTATCTGCAGGGAGATGAGATAAACAGTCACAAAATGATACCGTGAGCCCACCACCTTCCAGGGCAGCAGAGAGGCTGCAACTGCACAGCTCCTCAGAAACAGGTTGCTGTGCATAGTTCCATGCTGTGCATAAAACTAGAGCCTTGGGAGGACTTCAGCACAGCTTTAACCTCTCAAGCACTGCTACATCCCAAATCCTCAGTAAGTTTGGCCAGAACACCCATGTGAATTTATGGGACCCAGCAATAATTCAGCAAGTGGCTCTGCCTAAAACCTAGCAGGCAGCGTTCCTCCAGCACACTTCCTGACAGAGCTAACACAGCAAGCAGCATGCTTTGGTGTGACAGCAGTGTTTGCACGCACTTGACTCTTACAGCCTGGTAATCATCAAGAAGTCAAAAACTCACATGGGACCACGAGTTCTCAATTGGAAAGTTTTTGAGTAAGGGTTTGAAACCCAGATTTTCCATGTCCCCCAAACATTTCTTTGGTCACAGGGCTATCTTGGATTGTAATGCTGAGTTTCCATTCTGTGTCATACAGATGCACGGAGGCTTAAGCTGGAGATAGCACAAAACTATGTGAAGCAGTTTTGGACATTCACATGTGCAGATTGGGTCACAGAGCATTGAAGGACTCAGCATTTGCAGCCTTTGATTGGCCCTGGAATTGGTTTTTCTTAGTGTTTGTGCTCTGAAAGCCTTTCCTGGGGAAACTACTTGGGCAGGCTTCAAGAATACAGCCCTGGGCAGTGTAGCAAATGACAAAAAAGTGCAGATGAGGATGCAAAGAAATGGGGGCAGTGGAGTGGGTGCCTACCCCAGAGAAAAAGTTCATCAAAAAACACATGCAGTGATAACCACAAGTAACCTGTTCAGTGCAACTGATGGAACAGCACAGACAGGTATCTTATTTTTGAAATCTAAGTGTAATAAACAAGTAACTGGCTCTGCTTTACATTTAGTATGAGATCTTATCCCACTGCCCCATCTCCTTTATATTTTTCCACTAACAAATTAAAGAGGAAGTCTTTATAATTAAGATAATTTACATGCACAATAGAAATGTGCCTTCAGGAATCGGTATTGACTTGCAGCTGTTGTACTGGCTTATAATGAAGGCATGGAAGTATTCCTTAACACCAAACATGCATAAAGACAATGAACTTCCCTACCAGTAGCACCTACTTCTCACAGTGCAAAGAATAATAAAAGTCCCAACTGAGGCTGCACCCAAGGATCACATTATTCCATCAGCAGTGTAAAGGCTAAAAACCAAGACCAGAGAATTGCTACTGGAGCCACAATTCAACCTAACCAATTCAAGTTCTGTTCAAAGATCCCAGCTGTTTGGATGAAGCAGAAACAGCGACATGTAAAGATAACCAGTTAAGCGGGAAACCTGTACTACAGGATTCCCATTTCCAAGAAGACTCAGTGGTGAAAAGGTAGCCCGCTGTTCCAAAAATAAGTCCTAAGGGCCTGAAGACAACTGCAGAAATACTTCTGTTAAGAGGTGCATTTTCTCCGTTCTTGTGTCACAGAAGCATTCTCAAGAAGAATTATAGCAGTTCGAAAGTCAGACTTACCATACTCTTCAAGAACGAGGCATGTGTCCAAGTCTTAACTCTGCCACTGCGACATGCCTTGGGCCAGAACTCAGTGACCTCAGAAAGTGGGGCTGGTTCTTGGCTCCACCATGCTTTTGAATGAGGAATTAAGACCTACATGTTGCTAAGATATATGCAGGCTATTCATGTTAGCAATAATTCTCCAATACATTTAAAGAATAGCATCCCTTATAGCTAAAGTAATTAAGAGAAAAAAGGCCCTCATAAGAGAGCTAAGGAGCATATGAACCTTAGCACAGCACCATGTGGAAACACAGACTGCACCAGTCGGGCAGTCATGCCCAATTACATGCATTCACAGCACAAATATTTCCAGACCAGCCCTCCAGGTGCATCCTCTGCAGAGTGACACAATGTTGTAATAAAGGATTCTTCAGATAGGGGCCAGCAGATACAGGAAGCTAAAAGGAAGCAGTGCAATTAAATTATTGCGGAATAATTAAACTATGCAAGCAGGGGATGCATGGAGCATATGTGGATATGCAGCACTTCTAATAATTAATCATCACCATCTGAAAGCTCTCAGGAATAAACGATTCTGCACAGGCAGTCAGGGTGCACTCAGCCAACTCCAGGTGGAGCTGACATTTTGCTCCAGGCTCTTTGTCTGCCCTCGGGTGAAGTCCCTTGGGGCAGGGATGGGTTCTGAGATCAGTCAAGAGAGCACTACTCTTTTGCTGAGGCTAAAATAAAGTAAAATAAGGTGAAAGTATGCAATAATGCGATAAAATGAATGTAATCCCCAGCTTCAGCTAAATTTACACTGTGCAAAATCCAGCCACCTACCTTAGGCATTTCCGACATTGAAGCCACAGCCCTACACAACCCACTTCAGCTTCAGAAAGCCTGGTTCTACTAAGGGGAATCTAGAAACAAATAAAGATGCTCAAAGATTAGCATCACCTTTGCCAAATTTGGATCCTAGCAAGGGGAACAGAGGGAGAGGGCTTTTAAGAAATCCTGAGCCCCTTCCCCCTGTACCTACTGGGCACTCAGCAATTCTCCCATCACATTTCAGCCATTGCCTTTCCAACCTCCCTCAGCCCAGGCAGGGGGCGGTGGGACAGCCAGGGCAGCCCCAACTCTCCATGCCGGTGGTTCTGAGGGCCTTTCAGAGGCCACGAGCAGAATGGTGATCCCAAGCCCCACCTCAGGGTGTCATTCTATGCAGGCAGATCCCTGTGAGTTATGCCCATCAACTACACAGTTGTTCCCATAGCAGAGTGAAATCCTCTGTTTTACATGAGTGATGGGGTTTAAGCAGGATTCTTTTCCTCAACAATAAAAAAAAGTGTTGCAGAACATAGTTCACAACTGCTGAGCATGAGGCAAAATCAATTTAATTTGCATCAAGGCAGGTTTAAACGAAACCTAGCAGCTCCCACACTCCAGAACCAAGCCCTGCCACATAATCATAGAACCACAGAATTGCTCAGGCTGGAAAAGACCTTCAAGATCATCAAGTCCTACCTCAACCTAACTATACCACCCTAACTCTAACAGCCTAAATCACATTCCTGAGCACCACATCCAAACAGTTTTCAAACACATCCAGGGATGGTGACTCAACCACCTCCCTGGGAAGCCCATTCCAGTGCCTAACAACGCTTTCTGTAAAGAAGTGTTTCCTCATATCCAACCTAAACCACCCCTGCCACAACTTCAGGCCATCTCCCCTCGCCCTTAAGAACCCACTGCCCTTCCTCCCGTCCTCCGCCGTGCCGCGCCGCCCCCCAGCGGCGGTACGGAGCGGCGGCCCCGCACGCAGCAGAGGGCAGGGCCCGGCCGCGCTCCTCCCGCCGCGCCGCCACGCAGCGACATCCGCCGCCGCTGGGGAGGGGCCGGGACCGAGGCGGGCCGGCGGTGGCACCGCGTTCCCCCGTGTCGCTGCCGGGGGCCGCGGGCCCCGCCGCCGGCCGCAGGATGCCGCTGGGGCTGAAGCCCACGTGCAGCGTGTGCCGCAGCACGTCCTCCTCCATGTGGAAGAAGGGCGGGCAGGGCGAGATCCTGTGCAACAACTGCACGGCCCGCTCCGCCCCGCCGGGGCCCGCCGCCTTCGCCACCACCTCGGCCGCCGCGCAGCACAGCAACGGCGGCGGCGGGGGCGGCGGCGGGAAGCAGGTGAGCGCCGGGCTGCGGGCGGGGCGGCTCCCCGGCGTTCCCGCCGTGTTTATTTACAGCCCCGTTCCGTTCCCTCCGCCCCCAGAGCAAGCAGGAGATCCACCGGCGGTCCGCGCGGCTGAGGAACACCAAGTACAAGTCCGCGCCCGCCGCCGAGAAGAAGGTTTCCACGAAGGGCAAAGGCAGGAGGCACATCTTCAAGCTGAAGAACGTAAGGCGCTGCCGGGGCTGTCCGCTCGGGCGGGGCGGGCGGGCCCTGCGGGGTGCTGCCCGAGGCTGGCGGCCCGGCCCCGCTGTGCGTTTGTAAAGTACGGACGTCTGCGGCTCGTTTCCCGTGTTTCCACATTCTCTGCGATTCGCCGTCAGTGTGTCGTCGTCTTAAAAGGGCGAGAAAACCCACCCTGCAGTTCTTTTGCTCTGCTTTAATGCTCTTCCTCTTCCATCTGTGTTGTTTCCCCAGCCCATCAAGGCCCCTGAATCCGTATCCACCATCATTACTGCAGAGTCGATCTTCTATAAGGTATGGCCCGTGCAGATCTGCCCACCGAAAGGACCTTCCTGGTGCTTTCAGTTTCACAAGTTACCAGGGAGGCAGCAGGAGGTGCTCACAGAGCTGTGCTTCCCTGCCCAGCAGTGTGCGGGGTTCTGCTCTGCCTCATAGTGCTGCATCTGGTGAGGTCCCACAGGAGCCCATGTAGTCACACTTGTCATGTTGTGTTCATCAGAGAGATGGCAGCCGGCCCGGCTCCCACCTGCGCTGTGTGTGAGCAGTCCCACACACCCTGGTAGCGAGGTGCAACTGGCCGCTCCAGTTTAGGCAGTGTTTGGACTGTGCTCTTGAAATAGGGTTTGAAATTTGGGTGGCCCTGTCTGGAGCCAGCAGCTGAACTGCTTGATCCCCTTGGGTCCCCTTACAGTAGTCCAGTCTTGATAGTGCAGACACTGTGCTGTGTTGCAGAATGTTATGACACCAAGTGATGTCGCGCTTGCTGTGCAGCGTTATGCACTGACTGAGCACTGTGTAACATCTGGCCTTAGCAGGAGGTGACTCTGTGTTTTGGGCCTGCTTTGCACACTGATAGGTGAACTTTGTGTGCAGAAAGCTGCTTTGTCTGCACGTACAAGGTGATTGCTGCTATTACTTTCTATGGAAGGTGGTATCACTCATCTACTGACAGAACAAAACCATCACTGCTGTGCAGATGGGAGGTGCAGTGGTAGTGGGAAGGGGGGGATGCAGAGCAACTGAGAGCTGGTTCTGTGAAGGTGGGTGACGCTAGGCTGCTTCTGTGGCATTTGGCAGGCAGAGATGCTGACCTGTAGAGCCTCAAAAACAGTTCAGGGACTGAACTCAAAGTTCCAGACATCAGGTGGTTGTACACAGGTCATGCTGGTGACTGCTCAGGTGTGACAGTGCTCTGGTTCATGCCACCTTTTATTGCGTGTGGGAAAGCTATGGCTGTATTGAGATTGGGGTAATTTGAGGTAGTGTAAGGTCATGATATTTAGCATATGAATCAGAGTGAAGCTTTTGAGATCAGATTGATTTGACTTTCATTTGTGTGCCTTCTAGGGTGTGTACTACCAAATTGGAGATGTTGTTTCGGTAGTTGATGAGCAGGATGGCAAAACATACTATGCCCAGATCCGTGGGTTTATTCAGGACCAATACTGTGAAAAGAGTGCTGCGCTAACATGGCTCATTCCTACACAAGCCAGCCCCAAAGACTGCTTTGACCCCGCATCCTATATCATAGGTAATCTCTAAGCCTTCGTTTCATATGACTGCTTACATGTTCCCAAACTAATGCAGAGTTGTAACTTTTAAGTAAACTTCTTTGGTTTGTTGTAGTCTTTTATGTGATTCCCACATTTTAGACCCTAATCCTGTAAGCATTTAGTTTACTTGAATACTTTTTAAAATTTATATATGTGAGCAGCACTGCTGCAGTGAGTGGGGTTGTTTATTTCTTGTGCTCACAGGCATACACAATTACAGTCTTACAACTTTAAGGATCAAATTACTACTCCACAGATAGAATTAAAGTTATTATGACATAAACTAGATGTGCCAGTCCAAGCTGTTTCTTCTGAAGTGATCAGAATTAGCTGCTTTTAATCTTGGATATATAAAGTACATTGAGAGCACTGGCGTAGAGTGCGTTCTGCAGCTGATTAAGAAGTAGTAATAAATTGAGTAAATCCTTCTGACAGCAGGCACAAATAGGATCTATTGAGAACACGTTCTTCAAATGGGGAAAAAAATCAACCCAACAGAAATAAGGAGGTTTTTCACTGGTGCTTTAGCCTCAAATACCATGCAAGGTATTTTTTTTGGTGGGGCAGATGTTGACTGTTGTTGTGTATTATATCGTCTTGGACTCTCCACTTTTATGCCTTTTAAAATTTGTATTTGAAAAACATTATTTTTTTTTAAATAGGACCAGAAGAAGATCTCCCAAGGAAAATGGAATATTTGGAATTTGTTTGTCACGCACCTTCAGAATATTTCAAATCTCGATCATCTCCCTTCCCTACTGTTCCTACAAGGCCAGAGAAGGGATATATATGGACTCATGTAGGACCTACCCCTGCAATCTCCATTAAAGAAACTGTTACTAATAATTTATAATTTTTTAAAGGAACACTTTGGACCAGTTATTTTCAATATATCCTCAGGTCTGCATATCCCATATGTTTAAAAAAAAGGTTTTTTTTTTAAAAAAAAAAAAAAGGATAAAATGTTCTGTTTACTTCATGGATTTATGTATTTATTTTAAAATACATCTCATCTTTAAAACTGAAGTTGTTTCTTTTTCCCCATGTTATATTTTGTAGTCATTACTGATCATTTTGGGAAAACCCACAGTTTCATATCCGCTTCTACTTGGATGAGCAAATCAGTTGACTTCTGAACATTGACTTTAGCATTCTTATTTTCCAGTTTTGCAGAAAATGAGTTACAGCGTGTACTTCTAATTGTGCAGCACCTTAAATGCCTTTTTCATGGAATCACAGAGCATCCCAAGTTGGAAGGGACCCACAAGGGTCATCAAATCCAACTCCTGGCTCCACACGGCACCACCCAAAAATCAAATCACGTATCTGGGAGCGCTGTCCAAGCACTCCTTGAACTCCAGCAGCCTCGGGCTGTGCCCACAGCCCTGTGCAGCCCATTCCATGCCCACCACCCTCTGGTGCAGACCCTTTACCTGACCCCCACCTGCCCTCCCCTGACGCAGCTCCATCCCGTTCCCTTGGGTCCTGTTGCTGTCACACAGAGCAGAGCTCAGCGCTGCCCCTCCACTCCCTGTGAGGAGCTGCAGCTGCTGTGAGGACTCCCCTCAGCTCCTGTGCTCTGGGCTGAGCAAACCCAGGGACCTCAGCTGCTCCTCATACATCTTGCCTTCTGGACTCCTTGTAGGCCACTTTGTACCCCTTCTTCGGACACTCTTAAACAGTTTCCTTATGCTGTGGCACCCAAACTGCGCCCAGTGCTGGAGGAGAGGCTGCACAGCTCAGAGCAGAGCAGCACAACTTCTCCCTTTGCCCAGTGGCGGTGCTGGGCCTGCAGCACCCAGGCTATGGTTGGCCCTTCTGGCTGCCAGGCACACTGATGGCTCATTTTCAGCTTTCTGTCAACCAAGCTTAATTTGGCAATTTTTCTTTATTTCTTAAATAAACTCATAAATACCCAAAATAAATTCATAAACAAACACTTGTGGATGCAAACTTGATCAGTGATGCAGTAACTAGTTTTCTATTGCACTCATTTTTTTCTTCAGGCTTAAGCCTATCAGCCACGTGGCTGTATTCTTAGCTGTCACCTTCTAAGGGAGTGTTTTTCAGCCCCATGGGCCTAAGTAACTTTATGATAAATGTTGTTTCTGTATGAGGATACCCTTCTTACAAAGCTGAATGCAGATTTAAAGCCTGTTATTTGGGTTTGTCACCTTGCTTCCTCCTGTTGGGATATATCCTTATTTCTTGAGTAAGGCAACAATGACATACAGTTTGAACTGTACGTTGTTATAAATTTGTGTGCATTTTTTCAGTCTTTGCAGTTAACAATGATATGAAAAATAATCCTGAATTCAAATTAAACATTTGCTCAGGAAAAGGAAATAAAGACCGATTTTATATACGGATAGTCTCAGTAGAGTAATGAAAACACTTAAGCGGCTGAAGCGGAAAAGTACCAAATACTGAACTACTGGTGTTAAGAGCTTTCTGCACAAACTGTTCTACAAGCCAGCCATCTCAAAGCATTGTGATGTACTTAGGAATCCCTGAGCTTGCTGCTTCCTGCTGCTTGTGAGGGACAGAGAATGTAGGGGGCCTCCCCAGAGGCAAGACTTGGCATTTCCTTTGGTTGAGCTTCATGAGATTCATGTTGGCTCATTTCTCCAGCCTACTCATGTTGCACTGAATGGCAACACAATGATCAACCATTCCTCTTCATGCCATTCAATGCCTGCAGTGTGAGCACTGAAGAGATGTGAGGTCTCCACCTGTGTTCTGAAGGAAATCATGGTGGCCTTCAGGTTCAAGTGAGGAAGCTGCACGATAATTATGAAACTTCACAGTCAAGAAGAGCCAGAATAGAGTTGTTGCAGGAGCTTTACAGGCACGCTACGTGTAAAAGGTGATAAAGCTATTGTAGCAGAGGTGCCAAATGAGTTCCAACATTTGGAAACCTAAGGAGATATTTATGCCAGAACAGGTCTTTGTGGGGGACTTATCACATGTTGTTCTGTTTTGTGCAAACAGCCATCACTGCCAAAAAGAGAAGGAGCTGACCTGAGAAAGTGTTTCAGAGAAAGAAAAACAAATGAGTTAAGACTATTTCTAAATGACCATAGATGGTCCTGCAAGGACTTGCTCCCTGGTCACACGCTGTTTCAGATACTTGAAAATGATTGTGACAGGGACTGGAGAGTGAAACAGTAGCAACAACCACAACTAACAACTTTTCCAGGCCTGCAAAAACAAAGGTTGGTGATAAAATACTACTGAAGACCTTCACAAAACTTGCTGAGTGCACTTTGCAACTGAAATGCAGTAATTGAATAAATAAATGGATAGGAATAAGAAAAGCAATTTGATAGGCTCTGCACCTAGTGATCATTGCTAATCAGACATCAAAACCCGTCTTTGATAGCCAGGCCCATGAAAACACCAGCTTTCTGCTGTACAAAATCTAAATGCTGGAAATTGGTAGAGGATAACAAGGGAAAGCTTGACAAATTATTGTGTCATAGACATCTGTGGTGTCGCCATGTGTGTTCTGTTGAATGACTGCTTACATTAAAAAGATGCAGTAGAACTGGAAAAGTCAGTTCAATGGTGAGGAATCCTCAACACTCACCTTTGGACTGCTTGGGTGTTTCAGGAAGTCTTACAGTGACTGCACAGTTCTTAATACCTTTCTCCTGCATGTTCTGGCTTTTGGCCATTGTTGGAGGTGGGCAGCTCTGAAGATTCAAGCTATAACACAGTGCTGTTCTTGTGTTGATCTAAAAAGATGCTTCTGAGTGCTGGCAAAAGAGGGAATAGAGATTAGAAAGAGAGAGACATTAGAGAAAGAGAGCACATAGCACAGAGGGCTCTCAAGGTAGGACCTGCTCTGAAAGGAGGAGGGTTACAGCAAGCCAGCAGATCTTCTCAGCAGTGGGCTTGGAGCAGGTGACCTCCAGAGGTTTCTTCCAAGCTCAACCCTTCATTGTTTCTACATCAAAGTTTTGCGAAGAGTTCAAAACCAGCACTTGAACTGGCAGATATTGTTAGCCACCAAAAACCAAAGTTAATGTGCAGATCCTCTTCTCAAAGTCTCAGCTTGCTCAAGGTGAGCCGTGGGGCATTATATGTAGGCTGAGCCTGACAAGAGCCTACAGAGGAAGGACTTTGCAATACGCATTCCCATATTTATCCCACAGAACTCGTCACAAGCTGTAGCCTTATATGGGTACGTTTTCAACATGCCACCTCTGCTTATCTCAGCAAGGGAGTGTTCAAGTCACAGCTGAGATATGCAGACTTCACAGGTAGGCACAAAGCAGTTGCTTTTGGTTTTGTTTTGGCCAACTCTATCTGCAGGATCTACTCCCATTTCCTCCACAGCCTGTGGTTGGTTTCTTATAGGGAAGGACAGGCTCTGTCTGGCCAACACCCAATGCTTGCTGCACAGCCCGTACTACCGCCCCTTCCTTGGTTATAAGCAAGAGATCAACACAGGTGAGTTTTTCTAGTTTACCACCTCTGCTGATCTTCTACTGAATGTGCATTTAATTTTTAAAGGGCAGTGCCAGGAATACTGTGCACAGTCAGACTTTGCAGCCGGCCGATAGACCCAGTGCTGCACTGACAGGTGCACAGAGATCATCCAGATCTCACCGGTAGAGGACGTGTCTTTGGGAAGTGGTGAAAGCTTTCCCTTGGTCATTCACCATGCTGTCTGCAGTTGGTTCTCCTTTTGGAGCTAATAGTGACTCATTGTTTTGGAAGGTGGGAAATTGCAGGAGAGAAGAACCCAGCACCAACAATGGCCAGTGGGAATGAAAGGTTTGAGTCGAAGAGATGCAACAGGACAGAACAAATCACCCACAAACGAAGGAATGAAGACCTCCTGACATTCTACCTGCGTCATCAGGATGCACTAAAAAGTCCTTGTGCATGCCACCAAAGCAACATTTTTACTCTACCGTGTTCTGACGCTATAAGGAGAGGTAATTGGAAAATGCTGTATGCATCGTAATGTGAGAGAGAAGGGTTCTCAAGGAATGCATTGCTGACCAGCAGGACAAGGTATCTTTACACTCCTTCATAGTGGCCTGCTGAAATCTAGGCTTGGGAAGAAGAGGTTCCCAAATTCTGCTTATATATTTCAGATTTATTGCCACAGACTGCCTTGCGGCATGAGTTTATCAGAGTGGGACATTCATCAGAAAGAAAGGGATTGTTGACTGTGTCGGATATTACTTGCATGGAAAATTATTTCTATTAGTGTCAGCTGAATGATTTGTGTTAAGAAATCAATCAGTGATACTGAACAGGAGGGAGTGATGCTCTTCAGTAAAGAGATGGGCACAAGGACCATGAACACACGTGGTGCAGGGAGGCAGCTGGAACCTCTGACACAGCTTTGTCCCCAAAGATATCCTGAGTGCAATACGGCCTATGTCTTCTCCCTCAAAAAAGCTTCAGAAGCTCTTGAAGCAACCCTTTTTTCCTATGGAAAGAAACGGATGCTTGGGCTTACTGTTCTGAGTCGATAGAGAGCTGGTGCCCAGGACCGTGTGATTTTTTTAGATTTCAGATGAAAGCCACCTCTTTGTCCACAGCTTGGTTCCAATTATATTTACTTTTCATTAAACAGACATCCAAGTGCTTCAGAAGTTCATCAGGAAGTACGAGCCCCATGGAGCTGTTGTTACCAAAGAAGAAGTTGTTATTGTGAGTGAAGACACTGATGTTTGCAAACAAACATCACCAAAGAACCTCAGCAAAGCTGCAACCCTAATGGAAGAGCACAGGGTAGAAGCAGGAAGCAGAGACTGCCCAGAATCCCATAGCACAAACCTTGGGGAGCCTCCAGAAGGCAGGCCACGGTCACAGCCTCCAGCTCCAAGGGACCAAAGAGAACCGAAGGATTTGGGTCTTCCCCCTGATGGTAAGTGAAACTGCATGGGTAAGAGTGAGAGAATCACTGAATACAATGTTCTGTTGTTATTGGTCTGAGTTACTTCCATAATTCTATGGAGATGTGTATGGGGAGCTAAGACATGTATCGATTCCATCTGTATAAATAACAGATTGAACTTGGTTGTATCATCTTTCTAATCCAGAACAGTTAACAGCAGGCAGAACAAAATCATGTTTATACAGATTTTTGTTCTCACTACTGTAGGGCCAGTAAGGCCCTTTGTTAATCATTACATTTACAATATCAGCAACCACAATAAATGTGATCTTTGTTCCATATAGAACATACCCAGTAAAGATGGAGACTAAAGTCTGCATTACCTCAAAGCATGGTGAGCAGTGGATCCCTGCGCTGCTGGGCTGATGTCTGCACCCAGGCTGTGTCCAGGCTGTGCAGGGGAATGCAGATGCAGCATAGAAGCAGCCCATTTCTGAGTGACCAGTCAGCACTGGGTATACAGCGAAAGTAAACAAGAGGCCTATAAGGCTGTTACAGAGCTGTTGGTTAACCATCAGCCCTGCTAAAGAAATAGGAAGTGGCAGTGCACCCTGCAGCTGTAGCCATTGAGTGAAACACCCACCACTGGCCGTGCCCCTCAGCCTCCCACAGCTCCCACTGGACTTTTGATGGCTTCCCAGGGGAATTTCTTGACAAACAAGTGAAGCAGGAACATTTCACTCTTTCACCACATATTCTTGGGGTAGCATAGTTTTACTCTCAAGTTCTGTTGCATTGGTGAAATGATTGAAATAACATTGTCTATATGGTCTCTCCAGATTTCAGCAAGAAGGTCTATGGGCTGGCAGCCACTTATCTCACAGTAGCAGTGGGATTTCTGGGCTGGTAAGTTCAGGCTCTGTTCACTCACTCTCACAGCAACGTCTCTGTGGTTAAGCTGATTGGCTGCCTGGGTCTGGAGGGTGCTACTCCCTAGGTGCTAACGAGGGAAGTTGCAGGTAATGAGATTCTTTACAGCTGTGAATACAACTCAGCCCTGATGCATTTAAATGATTCCATGATCCCCCAGCTCTTCATCAGAGCCTGCATTCTCCAGAGCCTGCTCTGGGGTTTAGAGTGACTCTGTAGCTAAAAGGTGGAAACCCAAAGGTCCAAGTTGTTGCAAGATTACGCTCAGTGGTTAAAAATGGAAAACAGAAGTTGCTTTATGCCCAAATGTAATGGAAGCCCACCTGCTGGGATGACCTTATCCCTGAGGCTTCAGCAACCCCATGGATAGGCTGCAACGTGCTTTGCAGTCTCATAGGATGTTCTAACTCTTGCTGTGTCTTTACAGGTCCAGGCTACGGCTCCAGCTGGGGAACTATTACTGGATATCCCTCCCTTTTGTGTAAGTACCCAGAATGACATACCAGGCTTCAAGTTCAGGTAAATGCTATGGTCATAGAATCTCAGGACTTTTTGAATTGGAAGGGACCTTTAAAGATCATCTAATCCAATTCCCCTCGATAAACAGGGACACCTCCAGCTTGATCAGAATGCTCAGATCCTGATCTCCCCCTGACCTCCAGGGATGGGGCGTCTACCACCTCTTGGGCAGCCTATGCCAGTGCCTCACCACCCTTATTGTAAGGGACCTTTTCCTTATATCCAGCCTATATCTCAGTATTCATTCTAAATCTCAAATGATTTGTATGAACAATCTCTGCTCGCCATGCTCAGGGGCTGAAAGGACCTAGAAAAAGCAGAAAGTAAAGCCTCTGGGCATGCTGATTATACTGCTTACCAAAAAGCTGCTAGGCACGAATTACATGATGAACAGCATGGCCTTTGTGTTCTCCCTTGGGTGCAGCCTTCTGATACAAGTTTGCAGATCTTCAGAGATGCTCACTTAGGTGAGTTAGAGGTAAAAAAAAAAAAATAAAAATAATTTAAAAAAATCTTTTCTGATATCCACACAAATATATGACAAATATTTGAGGGGAAAAAAAAGTTTATTTACTTCACTTGCAAGTATGTAATGCTGCTCTGTTTCAACCAGTACAGCCTGTGTAATTGAGACTCCATTTCAGTAATACAAAAATACTTTGGAATAAATCACTGAATATTTCTTGGACGGATGAGCACATGGGAATCTGAACGCTTTGCTTTCAGTATTAAAACTGTTACCACTTATGCGCTGTCTTTATTGGAACTATCACTCATTAAAAATGTTTTCTTTGCTTTTTTTCCTCTGTAACTAGGATGTGCATTGCTCTTATCCTCCTGAGCTCTGCAGCCAGCCAATTGGGTTCCGTGAATGCCTTTTACAGCTTGACAGTGGTAAGCCTATTGCTGAACTCCACAATTCTTCCTCTTCAAGTGCTTTCACATCTCATCAATTAATACAACATTTAAAATTCTCCTCAGCAAGAACTGTCATCTAAAACAATCTGCCTGCATTATATCCATCATGGAATTTTTTTTCCCATTCTGTGAGGCAAATGTTCTGGATAACACTGATTTCCAACAATCGCCAAAAGGATTATTTTCTCTGTGATGAGTGATTTTTTTTTTTTTTTTTTTTTTTTTTTTAATTTTTTTTTAATTTTTTTTTTTTTGTCTTTGTAGACAGCAATTGGAAGTGCAATACTTGGAATTATTTCAGAGTAAGTCCTTCAACCATTTTTCTTTCACTGCCTTACCTTCTGCTTGAGCACAGTGTGAGATAACAGGTTGTCTCTTGTGTCCTAGCTCCTATGAGTCAGAGACAGTGATGTTAGCTGGAGGAATAACTGCAGCTGCAACCCTGTTACTATATTTATTTGCTCAGAAGACAAATGTAAGTATTAACAACATTCTAGGTAACTTCAAGTAATCGTAACTTCAAGTAATCTAAGTTGTTGTGATATTAATGACAGTTTTATATCTGTTTTGACTTTTAGAGTTGCTCAATTTCTGCAGACTTTGTATGCCACTCAAAAACTAGCAAAGTAGAAAGAAACAGAACTGAGCAGTTTGTGCTGGAGGCTGTGACACTCATAGGACCAATCTCCCTCTTTCTGTCCCAGCTTTTCTCTTCTGTCCAAAGGTTCCCTACACTTAATGTGAGAGAATTCAGAATTTATACTACAGAACGTGCTGTATTTATGGGGTTTTACTCATGATTATATCACCACTTATCTGTTTCTTGGAAATGAAATCAGAAATGCTGATGAGTATCAATGGGAAGGCAGCAGGAGCTGAAAGTCAGGTTAAGGGATTAACAAAACATGAAAATCCCTCCCATGACATCCTTACAACAAAGCTGAGGAAGTGTGGGATAGATGAATGGACAGTGAGGTGTGTTGAGAACTGGCTGACTGGCAGAGCGCGGAGGGTCGTCATTGGCGGTGCAGAGTGTGGTTGGAGGCCTGTTCCTCAGGGGTCTGTGCTGGGTCCAGTCTTGTTCAACATCTTCATCAATGACCTTGATGAGGGGATAGTGGCCACCCTCAGCAAGCTTGCTGATGATACGAAGTTGGGAGGATTGGCTGACACACCTGAAGGCTGTGCTGCCATTCAGAGAGACCTGGACAGGCTGGAGAGCTGGGCAGTAAGAAACCAGATGAGATTTAACAAAAGCAAGAGTAGAGTCTTGCATCTGGGGAGAAATAATTGCATGCACCAATACAGGCTGGGGGATGAGCTGCTGGAGAGGAGCTCTGCAGAGAGGGACCTGGGTGTCCTGGTGGACAACAGGTTGGCCATGAGCCAGCAGTGTGCCCTTGTGGCCAAGAGGGCCAATGGCATCCTGGGGTGCATTAAAAAGAGCATGGCCAGCAGGTCGAGGGAGGTGATCCTCCCCCTCTACTCTGCCCTGGTGAGGCCTCATCTGGAGTACTGCGTCCAGTTCTGGGCTCCCCAGTACAAAAAAGACAAGGATCTCTTGGAAAGAGTCCAGCGGAGGGCCACGAAGATGGTGATGGGCCTGGAGCATCTCTCCTATGAGGAAAGGCTGAGTGAACTGGGTCTGTTTACCTTAAGAAAAGAAGACCAAGAGGGGACCTGATCCAGGTCTATAAATATCTAAGGTGTGGGGGGCCGAGTGGCGAGGCCAGAATCTTTTCAGCAGTGTGTGGGGATAGGACAAGGGGAAATGGCCAGAAACTGCAGCATAGGAAGTTCCACATGAATGTGTGCAAGAACTTCTTCACAGTGAGGGTGACGGAGCACTGGAACAGGCTGCCCCGGGGGGTTGTGGAGTCTCCTTCTCTGGAGATGTTCAAGGCCTGCCTGGATGCCTACCTGTGTGACCTGGTGTAGGGAGCCTGCTTTGGCAGGGGCGTTGGACTCGATCTCTGGAGGTCCCTTCCAACCCCTACGATTCTGTGGGGGAGGGAGGAAGGAGAAGCAGGACAAGAATCTGGTTTATGGAAATACTGGTCTATTAATAAACTGAGTAAGAGGAGCAAAAGCTTAAGTCAGCAGCAGTAGTCTCTGGGTTTGTCTTCATGCATGTCACTGATGTTAGTTCATTAATCAACATCCCTGCACATCGTGTATTGTTTTGATTCAAAGATGTGCTGGCTAATTGCAGCAATAAAAAAAAAATGGCTAAAATAGCATCACTGTGCTTTTTGTCCCCAGAAACCACCGATGAACTTCACCATAACGAGCACTTTGAGCATCCTGTGGGTTGCTGGGGCAATTGCCTGTGTCATTATAAACTCATACGTAAGTACCTTGCTGGATGTGTGCTTGTTGGATGGCATGAGTCAGTCTGTGTCCTGCAGTACCTGTAACCACTTCATAGAACCATGAAATCACCAAGGTTGGAAAAGACTTCCAAGATTATCCAGTCCAACTATTCATCTATTGCCAGTATTTCCCCACTAAACCACATCCCTCAGTACAACATCTGAATGTTTCTTGAACACCTCCAGGGTTGGTAACTCCACCACCTCTTCCCAGGGCAGTCCATTCCAGCACCTGACCACTCTTTCAGAAATGTAATTCTTCCTAACATCCAACCTGAATATTCCCTGGCACAATTTGAGGCCATTTGGTCTGGCTGGGGTATGTCAGCCACTTTTTAGGAAAGGTTAACCTTTAATCATCTGATGAGTAAACATGGGCTGTAGATTATCCCATATAATAAACTAATGAGTTTTGCTTCTTTCCAATCCTATAACAAGCACAGGTAGGCAAGTGACAGAAGTAGAATCGTGCCTGTTTCAGGTTAACTGCTCCATCATGTTGTTCTCATTTTGTGGCCTTTCTTGGATTCAGCTGGAGGTGCAAATGCAATGATGAAATTATTTCTACGTGATTCTGACTCAAGTTTTTTGTTCTTCCTCACAGAAGTTCCAGGCTTTGTATGCTCTGTTTGGAATTCTGTTCTTTGCTACTGTAAGTATGACATTAATCCTGCTTTTTTCATCAGTAAGTCACTGCTTTGCTACAAGCTCTTGGTGAAGCTCTCAAATCCCACTCCCCGGTGCTGCAGTTTGTCCCCTCTCTGTGCACACTGCGTGACATGGGGGTGCTGAGAGCTGTGGCCTGCAGATTAGCTGCTTCTTAGGCCTGGCCTGAGAAAGGCAAACCCTTTCTCCAGCAAACTGGGTGAGGCAAATAGCAAGCTGCACTTCTTACCTGCCAGAATCAGGAAATATTTGGCTTAGCTGCTGACGCACACAAGTGATCTCTGGACTACTTGTATCTCTCTGCTGCCAGTGTGATGGCCAAGTAACATTTCTATATACAGGAGCTGAAGGAGCAGTCTGCTTCTTGGCTGCGGTGATAGGAATGCATGTCTTCCCAATGTTTTTCTTTACTTTGGGTTCCAAGTGTCCACTGTCTACAAATAATTTTGCAGTCCTGAGGGTTGGACAGCCCTCTGTCCCTGCTGGAGAGGAGTTAAGACTTCTTATCATTAATAGGGGATTGCAATCATTTTCTGGAAGAATCCTCTTGCTGTAAATCAGACATTGACAGTTCTCTATATTGTCCCTTTTACATAGCAATTTCTTGCCAAATAAAACAGATGGTAAGTACTTCTCTTTTAATGTAAGTTGCAGAAATTCCAAAATGCAAAACTGAACATACATGCTGTTTTCTTCCCTCTTCTTACAAGGATCTTACAAAGACAGTGACTGAGCTCCAAAGTCAGCCCATGGAAGTGCAGCACTCTGCAGACCATACCGAGGCAGCACAAGGACTTTTCATACCCATTGCTATGATCTTCTTCTTTACTTTGCTATTAGTTGGTTGAACACACAGCAAAGCCAAATATTTTGGCTGCCCTCAACTATCAGCAAAGTGCCACTTTTACCTAAAGGAAAGTACAGGACTGCTCCTTGAGGCATTCTGGCAAGGTGGCTGTGGAATGTATTTTCATGTAATAGTATTTCTATGGATGGAAAAAATCTTAAGATATTGTAGAAGTGTATTAATGAGAGAGTGAACACAACATACCGACTCATCAGTGAAATATTTTCCTCACTGATGGGATGGCCCCTTGATCAATGAATTATGTTGCATTTATTGTCAGAATTGAACCCCAGTGAAAAGTTACGGACGACATAGAAGATGGGAGATGTTTGATGGGATGGTGATGGTTACTGTGAATATCTTTTTAAGGACTGTCATTTGTACTTCTGGATGCTTGGTAATTTGATAGAGCAGCAAACAGGAAGCTCAACAAAGTGAGAAGGAGAGCAAAACTCAGGAGTGACATGATCTTAGGATTAACTGCTGAAACATGCTGAACATGGGCACACATCTCATGTGCATGTACTGAGTTACTTAAAAACTTGATATTTAACCCTGTATTGCACTATATTGCTGGTTTTGGAGCATTACAGGCATTTGAAATTATTGACAGTATCTCTTGCATACATTTTTGACAGCTACAAAAATTTAGAACTTAAATATCACCTGATTTAGTATTTGCAGACTTCTGATTAAAATATGCAGCCCACTACACATATCTATCTGCATACTTTTTACCAGTATGTTCAAAATTTTATAATCTGCCATCCAGGTATATATATGTAAGACTTCTTGCTTTTCACTGATGCTTAATCCACTTTAAATTGAATAAAGCTGGAGGCAGTGCTCAACAAGGGCAAATTTCAGAATATCTAAAAGGCTCAATTTCTTCAAATTCCATTCAACAGGTCTGTGTGCATGACTAGAAATGCCAAGTCACAGTGAAGTGAGACTGTTATGCGATGTTACAGCCAAAAATACCTAAGTAATGTAATCCTTTAGTAAACATAAGCATGCTAAATTTCATCAGTAATTAAACACACAGATAAATTTAAAAAACAAATATATTTTTTAGCTGGGAGGCATCATCTCGTGGTGTATTTGATGGTATGCCAGAAGAATCTTTTTCTGGGCTGCATGAAGAGTCTGCAGTAGAAGATGTGTTGTTTACAACTGGTTTGGCATCATCAGCATGCAGCATTTGCTGAAGTCTCTCAATACCTACCAAAGGGAAACATAACTCAGTTCAAGCTTTTCTTATCCAGTAGAAATGGTGAAAATAGAAGGGAAAAGTTGACTGGACACAGATTGCTCAGAGATGCTGTGTAATCTGTTTTTAGATAGTCCTGAAACTTGATTAAAGAAGGCTCTGAGCTCTGAATTAGCACCTGGCCCCACTCTCAGCAGGAAGTTGAAGTAGTAGATTTCCCTCCCAACCTACATTTTTTTTGTTACCCCATACACTTCCTTTACTTCACAGAAATCCCTTTTGCCAATAATATATAGCAATTGTTCAAGATTACGTATTTTAGTGCATAAAAAATGGGTAAATTTTTCATATCTCACATATGAAGCACGTACAGATTAGGGGTGCTGTGGAATGCCGACATGATATAATGGGTAATTTTCAAGAAGAAGCAGCGACTTCCAATATAGAAAAAAACAATTCTTAAGATGCAATTCCACAAACTGGAAAGGTTTGACATAACCCAAGAGTAGTGCTCAGTAACCAACGCTCTGAGCTATTCTAGTATTTCTCAGTTTCATACAAGGGCTAATAATGCCCTCACAAGCTGAGAGGGGATAAGCAGATTTGAATAATGCTAATGTTTCCCAAGGCTTGCATGCTACTACACGATGTATTAAAAGTAAAACCAACTTACATAAATAAATCTTATTCACAGAATCAGAGAAAACTAATCGAAACCATCCAGGTTCATAACAATAAAAAGCTTTTCCAGGACTAATCAGGAGTTTCTTATCAAGGAGCTTCTGCCATAGTTCGAGTTCAGCTTCAAATGTCTGTGATTTTAAGAACTAAAAAAAAAAAAAAGAAAATAGATTATTATTAAAGATTGAACAAATACACAGACTGAAAGAGCTTTCTATGACCAGATATTAAAGCACTTAACAACATGCACAATTTCATATTTTCAGCTTCTACATTCCCACTATTTCGAAGCTCTTACATACTTTTCTGAAGTCTGCCCACACATAGAGTCCTCCTGAACTTTTCAGCACAGGTATTCCAATGTCTGCAAGTCCATCCACAAGAAGATTCTGTGCTTCCTTAAGTCTCTTCTTGTTGGTGGGAAAAAACACATTATCCAACCAATCTATAAAATCAAGACAAACAAAATTCTATTTATTTCCACCTGTAATAAAAATAATAATAATAATAAAAAAAAAAAACAAAGCAAAAAAAACCAACCAGCTCAATGGAACATTTCTAGTGGGGCTAACCTCTGTCCTTAAGGAATTGAGTGAGAACATGCTGAACGGGCCCAGGACAGCTGTGGAAGACAGCTAGTTGATTCACAGCTTTCTGAATTTCATGATTTCTGGTGTACAGTACCCCAACTCTGATTCCGCTCATACCAAAATCCTGGGAAGACAAGAAGAAGATGGAGAGAAGCAATTTTTACTTTATGCTTGTTCTTTATCAAGCCACCGAGTTTAGAATCATTCTGATGTAAAGGAAAATAAATCTCAAGAAAAGGTACATTACTGTTGCAGTTCAGCAACCAGAGGCCTCTGTCATGTTCTTAAGAAAGTCCTGTATTATTATTCTTCTATATCCAACACACCAGCATACACATATATATAAATATATAGATGATTGTGTATTTCTTGCATACAAGTCTCAACAGTTTCAAGGCCTCCCTAAGCAACCATATCTACATTGCATCTTGTTTCTACGTCCAGTGTTTGTTCTTGATCAAAGCGTACAGTTCCCTATTGTAAAAGATCACCACCCGTGACCACCACCTCAGCACAGCAGAAGCAACAAACATAGTAACTAAGCAGACCTTGCTTTTGCCATTTAGGCCTGTGATGCCCATGGCCTCATGGGAGTCAGGCTAACTGCGGATCCCCACAGGGATGGACCCCCAGCAAGCTCCACATAGTCCCCATCATGTTACCACATCAGCTGTTTGATCAAATAAATGTTCCTGCTCTGCAAAAATAACCTTTGATAACACAATAAAACATTTGATAACACAGCAGGCATTGGAGTGGGCTGCCCAGAGATGTGGTGGAGTCACTGTCCCTGGAGGTGTTCAAGGAACATTTAGATGTTGTACTGAGGGACATGATTTAGTGGGAAATATTGGTAGTAGGTGGATGGTTGGACTGGATGATACTGGAGGTCTTTTCCAAAGTCGGTGATTCTATGATGAAGAATAAAAAAATATTGAGAACAGATGAGTAACTACAAAAATTAAGTTTGGCATTGTCATCAGAGCCTACTGAAGTATGTATTCTGCAACAGTCACTGTTCAGAAGTATTTCCAAAAGCTACATAAGTATGCAATAGCACATACATATTAAAGTCAAATTTCACTGAGTCCCTATGCAGAAAGCCATATGGTTCAGTGCACAAGACATGAAATCCTAAATTCTATTACTGCAAGTCACCAACTCAATGGCAAGCAACATCTATCAATGTAGTTATTATCAGCATATCTCTTGCATTATTACTGATGAAAGAATTCTTAATATTAATGAAAACAGCCTTTAGCTCCTCATTGAACATTAACAGCAAGGAAGTCATTAGCCAAGCAGAGAATGAAAGACCATAACCAAGAAATTTAGGATAAAAAGTATAGAGTAACATCCAAGTTAAAAATACTGACCTACTGCCATTCCTAGGGTCATTTTATGTACAATGCAGGGACTGCTCCATCCCCAAACAAACAAACACAAACAGATAGTATAATGTCCACTCAATAAGGTACCAAATTAATCCCTGTCTGCAACGGGAGGTATAAGATTATGTCGCCTGCATCATGAAATCTTTGCAAACATTCTCCATGCCAAACTGGAAGTCTCATTTACCCAAGCCTGACAGGACTGCAGAACAAACAAGTGGCTATGGAAATTTCTGCTCATTACATTAACTGGAAACATCTAACTTATCTTCTGGAGCACACTTGGACAAATGTAGTCCCAAGAACAGCAGGAAACAACCAGTAACATCCAAACAACTGTGAGACAGGAGAGGCAGAGGGAGAAGGAGATGGTGAAGGAGAATGTGAAGGCAACACTGGCAAAGCAGCATAAAATAACACAACTTGGTTAAAAGTCCTACACTGCTCTTCATTAACTCAGTTTTGAAGCCTTTCGCGTTTCTCAGATAAATATTTTGTGTACCTTTAGTTATAGGCAAGAATAATGAAAGACAGACCAGTGGCTTTACCAAGATTGCTTTCAAGGCCAACAACTGAAAGAGGCTTGACTCAAACCCTTGGCAGTCTCCATTATACCCCATTAAACCCCTGTTCCAATCAGCCATCAGTTTAGTGTTCCCTCCAAGAGAAGAAAAGACAAAATGCTACAGATCAGAAGGTGCTTATATGCATACTTCCACTGTAATTTTCCCCAGAAAATATAGCTATGGTGGCTGTATAAATAAGCATTAACTGTTTCTGTTAAGTAGATCCCTAATTAAACTGCTAAAATTAATAAGTTCTAGACTGCCAAGGGAGAAAGTAATAAATAAAGAGAAGCTCAGTTTGTTATATGCAATACAAATTATGTCAGAATAGTTCAAATAAGTTTTGTGGTGAAATATCTTAAAACACAAAGATAATATTTGGACTTACCTTGCTAAAACCCCACATAAAATGTGTTCGTTCAAGATCTGGTAAACTGAATGAGAAAAGAAGATAAGAATTGTTGCTGTAGATGAACAAGTTGTGCAGGCATACTAAAATGATTAAATATGTAAAATTATAATTCATTTTCAGTGAAATTAGCATTTAAACTTTTCAAGTAGCATGGATGTTTTCAGAGAACTTGTAACAAAATGCATGTAGTATTCTAGGAGGCACAGACATGAAATAACAGAAAAGGACTTCTAGTAAGATGTAACAGACCAGTTATATTTCCCAGATTCCTGCTGCATAGTCAGTGCTCACACCTATATTAGAACAAAAGCAGTATTTCCATAAGGGATGCAAAATGGGTCTTGTACTCAACAGAGAACAACTCTGCTCCACTCTGCTGTGTTTCAGGCCAGGGAAGGGAGAGGTGAACATTTCAGGTCATGTATTTACATGATTTGGTACAATCAAACAGAATACTCCATTGTAGACTACTGAAGAAGATGCTATTTTCTCCTTTGTGTAACTCTGAGTTAATAGGGCTAAGCCTGGAAATTTCCTTCTTCAGCTTAATAAAGCTAGGTGAACTTTCACAGCAGCAACAGCATTTTTTCAGGCATTATTTATAGCTTATGATCTTATGTGGTTGAGACAACAACCAGTAGCTGACTACTTGGTTATACTTGGATGGACTTGGAAATTTCCTATCAGTGAGATAATTATACAGTTAAGACCATACTTCTGGAGAAAGAAGTTCTATTAGTCAGATACCAATAGGTTTAAGCATTCTTGAAGAATTACTCTTTCCATCTCCTGCCAGAGGACACTAAGTGCCCAACAGCATACTAGTCAGGAAAGAGATTCATGGCAGCAGGTCACTTGAGAAAGATGAAGGGCTCTGTCAATTTTTGATTACTATTACTATGCCATGCACATTAGCTACAACCAAGAGATCTGTTCATGTCACTCTAGAAGCATCTCTTGTATTAACAATTCTCACAGATGCAAAGACCTGAACATGAATTAGTTAGAAATACACAGTTATACTAGCTAAGCAGAAAGTTTTTTAAAAAGGCATAGCTTCCATTTTGGATTAAATATCTTGACCCATGCTAAGAAATCACACTTACCTATCTAAGCTAAGAACACTGGTGAAGGTGGTATCATCATAAACAGACAGCATGTAGATTTCATCCATTATTACATGCAATTCATGTCTGTGTATAAAAAATACAGGCATTTAAATGTATTTAAAATTAATTTATTTCCACATATATATATTTCTATATAATCTTAACTACTGACATGGCAAAGTATCCATAATAGCATGCCTATTTGCTATTACATTCACCACAATGATTTCACACATAGAAATCACAAGATTTTTTTTTAAATAATCCCAACAGTATTTCATTTCAAAACAAACTGTTGGATCTCAGAGAGATCCCATTTTATTTTTGTGCTCCCAGAAAAGCCAAGCACAAAGGGTAGTTACACAGAAGCCAAGCTCAAGTCCATGCATGCCACCTCCTCAGAACAGGAACAAAGGACAGGAGGTAACAAAGGTAATTTTTCTTCATCGCTGTATTGCATAATGGAAAACTGAATACCAAACAAGTAGTGCCAGGGCTCAAACCTGTGCGCAAAGTCAAGGCATTCCTTCAGTAACTGCGCTGGGTAAATGTCCCCTAAGGGGTTGTTAGGGTTGATGAGGACTAATGCTCTCACTCTGATGCCCTGAAAAAAGAAAAACCAGCAGTGGGAGACAGCAGTGACACCAAACTGAAATTGGAGGATGCAGCAAGAGCAGACCGTTCCCTTCCATGGAAAGTTGGCTTTTAGAAATCACTGAATTATACCTGGTATACATTAGCATGCAGATTAAACTGCAGGTTTTGTTTCAGTATTCATCCTGTGAAATGCCAAGATCACACCAAAAGGTTTGTTAGTGAATGAAAATCAGGTTAATGCTCATTTGAAGCACCCACTGACCCCAACAGGCAAGATCACGATGGGGGGGGGGGGATGAACAGTGGTCCAAGATACACTTCCAAACAGATTTGATTGCAAGCAGGCAAACAGTT
The DNA here is from genome assembly GCF_951394365.1 of Tetrao urogallus. Taxonomy (NCBI): domain Eukaryota; kingdom Metazoa; phylum Chordata; class Aves; order Galliformes; family Phasianidae; genus Tetrao; species Tetrao urogallus. Next base: position 29,190,715 of record NC_136820.1, on the reverse strand, counting down.
AATGGCTGCAACAAAAACTTTCAAGACTTTAAATGCACCAGCATGAGGCATTACCTTATTCCTTCATGTTTGGAATAAACTTAAATCAGTACTTTTTGTTTCAGCACATTTAAGCTTTAGAAAAACGGACACACTGCATATTCTCAGTCCATCCTGGCCTTCTCTGAAGGAGATCATTTGTGTTAAGCATCTCCAGAGGAACTCCAGGAAATTAAATTAGGTGGAAGCACCATTACTTGCTTTCCCCTCCATATGCAATTTGTCTGAAATTTAATGGTTTCTTGTTCAGCTCTTGCTCACAGTAGGAGCTTTCAGCTATTGCCTTGGAGTCCAAACAGTAAAAAAATTAATGGGGAACGATGCAGATACTAAACCCAAAGCGTGCTTGGCATATCGGACAGCTGACACATATTAAGCAGAAGATGCTGAGGCATTCATGTTCACAGGAACAGCTGCTGAGGGATAGCAGATTCACAACTGCTCTTCTAGTCTGCTTACTACCTTGCACATATCCAAACAGATGTTTGCAATGTTATCCACGAGATATCACACACCTTGCCCTGTGACCCCACACCTTGTCTGGGCAGTCCACATCACACGAGCTTGGCACTCACACCCTGCCCAGCAAGGAGGGTTGGTGGGCAGTTGCACATTCAGTCCCACACAGTCTGGCAGAGGCACTGGCTGATGACACAGACATACAGATGGTGTCTAAACATAGGCACTGTGCTGACGAAGCAGTTGGGTAAACAGAAGAGCTTTGACATGTCTTACATTAAAATAAAAACTATACACACATCCATGTGTATACAAAATATCCACTTTTTTATATGTGACCTTACTACAAGTGACCCTACTTGTGCCTATCTGCGGTATCTGTTGTTAAACCTTATTTTCTACCCTAGAAAAGGACATAACAAATCTGTGTTAGTCTTCTGTAACACCACTACCCTCACCACATCTTTGATAAAATGTGTTACTACTCATCCTATGCTTCCCCTGCTGGATTCTATCAAGGACGAGCACAAAGGCTGAGTGCATTTGTAGTTTTCCAAGAAGTTTGTGGACCATAAATACCAAGACACTAAGAACAGGAAGCATTTGATCTTGAAACACTGGTGAGCACTGCTTTGTGGGCACTCACAAGACCAAGCATTTCTACAAAAAAAAAAAAAAAAAAAAAGTTCCAAAGACAAAGAGGGACAAAATATATATTTAACAATATGAGAAATAATATCCTCATTTACACAAACCTGATCAGAATAAAACAACTCAAAATGCTAAGACTTCTGGTCTAATGACATTTCCTAAATCCTGTGAAAATTATATATTTTCTGAGGAGCCATCCTAGTGGAAGAAACATCCTGTGCCAAACCTCCTGACCCCACCAAGCTCCCAGTGACATTGTGGTACAGCAGATTCTGTCCTCTGTGCTCCAGAAGAGCCCTCCTCAGAAGCACATTCAACAAATTCCTTTACTTAACTACACACATTATTACAGTAACATATTCTCTCTTTTTAGGATCTGAACAACAGCTTCTTTACTATACTTTGAGTTCCATTACCAAGCAAGAGACTTAGTCTTGAAAGACAAATTAAGATCTATTCATAAAACACAGTGAGGAGTTTCTCTGCATTTTGCTACAGATTACAGAAACAAATGCAATCCCTGTTGCTAGAGTTGGACCCCCCCTTCCTCTTCTCCAGAATATCTGCATGGATGAAGATATACAAACAGTTTGATACCAAGAGCATATGCAACTTAAAAAAAAACATAAGGAAAATCTGAAAAATCAGAAGACACTGCTATTGCTACCTGCTTTTTAGCTCTCTGTAGTGCAGCTTCTAATTTTTCAGCTGTTAACTGGAAAGGGTGAGTTTCTTCGTTAGTCACCTACAGGAGAAAAACAATCAGCGAGAACAAAGGAGGAAACACTCCCACCCAGTGAAAAATATACTCAATACTGGCTCTTAAATAAGCTAAACAAACTACAGTTTCTGATGGCACTGCTTCAAGGAGGGAAGAATACTGCTAAAGAATATGAACAGTATATGAACATGTCTTTACCTCACTGGACAAGGGCACATGCACGGGCTGCAGTCCACCATATAGCCACATTTTTGAATTTATGCCACCATAGTGAGGAGCTGGAATAAGGTATCCATCTGAAAGTATTTAGAAAAAGGAAAAAGTTAGGAAAGTTAAGGTTTCTCATGAGGAATCACTTTGCTAAGACACTAGTAAATTGAACTACCAGTCGAGGAATTTGACATGATTTCAACTCAAAGGATTCACTGCGGCCTAAACCAATATTCAAACTAAGTTGAAAATTTTGTACTTGTCAGTCAACCTGAATTCTACCCAGTCCTCTTCCCTAGCATTTTCAACAGTAGATGTGTATCAAGTCATATGAGTAAAAGGGTATGGACCTAGTCAACTTGCTGTGTGACTTATTCTAATAAAATAGTGACAAATAACTATCTTGCTCACAACATTTTGTCAATGTGCTCTTAATTTTTCATCAGGAACTACTGCAAACCTTAAGTACTTCTCCCTGGCTGCCAAAGTGCTAAACTGCAGCAAGGAATCCTGCAGCACCGTGGAACTTCTTTCCCTCCTGCTTTTTTATTTCTGTGAGAAGCCCCAGGTTGGTGCTTCCCTGCCAATACCCCATGTGACAGGGTTTCAGAGAGGACAGTGTACTTCCTTTTCTCCTATTAAAGAAGGGAAGAAAGGAGTTTGTCAGTCTTCAGGCAAGAGAGTTTCTGTTAAAGCTTTGTAAATGCAAAAAATCTGAACATATTAAAGTAGGACATGAATATGAGTAGCCTTGAGTAAACATTTTCTTTACCATTTTAAACAAAACTGATTTCACAGCCTCTTTACCACCATGTGCTGAGGTCATCCTGCTCACCTTCCCACTCTGATGTGTGCCCATGGATGTTGTTCACACCTACTCCAGGTATTCCCTTGGCTGAAAATCCCTCTCTTGCTACAGATCCACTCCCTTTTCTCAAATTCCTTATGGATGCTTTCCTTCCCCAGTCCACTTTCTCTCTGAGTGCTGCTCTCTTCAGATTCTATGTGGTTCCCATCTCTTTTTCTCATCACTCTTCAAAGCTCACTTTCTGTTATCTTTACACCCTTTCTCTTCCTATACTGCTCCTCCCCAAAACCCTATAGATTATGTTCCAGAAAGTGGCTGGCCTGCTGGTACCTCAAATGTTTTCCAACCTTATAGAAATAATCGGAGGCATTAGTTCAAAGATACTTTGCTAGAAACAAAGAAACGCTAAGTCCATGCTATGCTTCATCCAGTTATAAGGAAAGCAAGCTGTGATTTAGACACAATGCTATCATGTTCACTTTTAACTTGTAAACAGAATCACAGAATCATTTGAGTTGCAAGGGGCCCTTTAAAGGTCATCTAGTTCAACTCTCCTGTAGTGAGCAAGGCCACCTACAAGTACAGCAGGTTGCTCAGAGCCCTATCCAGTGTGATCTCGACCGTCTCCAGGGATGGGGCATCCACCACCTCTCCAGGCAACCTGTTCCAGTGCCTCACCATCCTGATTGTAAAAAACTTCCTCCTCATATCCAGTCAAAATCTCCCCTCTTTTAGTTTGAAACGATTTCCCCTTGTTCTATCACCACAGATCCTGCTAAAGTTTCTGTCCCCTTCTTTCTTACAGCCCTGCAGATACTGACAGACCACTCTCAGGTCTCCCTGAAGCACTGATAAATGCTTTCAAGCAAAAAGCATTCAGGTTTTTACTCACCACCAGGGTCACACAGCACAGTTGACAGAGTGGCAAAAACTGCACAGCAGCCATTCATGACAGTGATCTGAAAAAAGCAGAACAAATGCTCCTTAGCTGAGATACCACCACCTCTGTGGTTTAAATTCAAAACGGAAGAGTGAAGAAGCCACACAACCACAACTATCATACAAAGTGCTCGACTGTCACTCACTGACCACTTTTTCAAATGGAAAATTGACATTACTGATGCTTCTGTAGATCATGTATAGAGAATCACAGAACATCCCAAGTTGGAAGGGACCCACAAGGGTCACCAAATCCAACTCCTGGCTCCACGCAGCAACATCCAAAAATCAGATCTCATATCTGGGAGCGCTGTTCAAGCACTCCTTGAACTCCAGCAGCCTGGGGCTGCGCCCACTGCCTGTGCAGCCCGTTCCCTGCCCACCGCCCTGTGGTGCAGCCCCTTCCCGACCCCACCTGCCCTCCCCTGACGCAGCTCCATCCCGTTGCCTGTCGCTGTCACACAGAGCAGAGCTCAGCGCTGCCCCTCCGCTCCCTGTGAGGAGCTGCAGCCGCCATGAGGGCTCCCCTCAGCTCCTCTGCTCTGGGCTGACACAGATCTCTCCTGCAGTATCCTGCTGACATTTGTGTTCATGTTTACTTATCTTTTATCAGTTCAAGACAAAATAAACTGCAGACATAAGGCAATTTGCTTACATGTTCTGGTCTAAGTTCTTTTGTGGCTCTGGCATAGTGAGTCAGAAATTTGGCAATTTCTTCTCTGAAGCTAAAATACAGAAGAATTAGAGTCAGTGATGTAACTGCATATTTCTCAGAAGAAAAAGCACAAAAGATGCATAGAAAAATGAAGTTTACAAAACAAAAAAAAAAAAACCAACCAAAAAGAACAAACACACCATTCTGTTATGAAAGCCTTGAAGATTTTTTACTTCCTACAGCTTAAACAATATAATTTCCTAAGATACACAGAGAGCTACATTTTGTGAGATACAAAGCACACAGAAGACATCTGCAGCCTTGAGCAGCAGTGGTTGTGACTCAGCTGTTCTGCACAGTGGAAAAGCAAGAAAATAAAGAAAGTCATTGGAGCCAAAGTGGAGCACCAGGATGTGGACACCAGAAGCAGTGGGACCTGGTGAATGACGGCTCCAAGCGAGCTCCCATGTGTGGTGAAGGCTGCTCCACTGTTCTCCAGGAGCAGTACTCAGGCCTGGCAGCCCAAAGAGCTCCCATTCACCCCTCTCTAAGTCTGGGATGAGCCCTCCCAGGAGTCATCCACCCTCAGCTCTGAAGAGCTGCCTCTGCACGTCTTGCACCCAGCCAGACACCAGATCCTTTGCCACTTTTTAGCACTGTAAGGATGGAGAAAACAACGGAACAAAAAGCCAGGCAAGCAAAAGCACATCCATGAGCAGCTGCCATTAGCACACCCACCCTTCAGGCTCAGCAGGAGAATGAAGCCACGCACTGCAACTCATGAGCATGGAGCTCAAGCGGGGACAGAGAGGGGAAGATGAACTTCTTACCTCCTCGCACCCTGCGTGTCAGGGTACTGGAAGAGATCGGGCTGCAGGCAGTCCATGTCAGGCCGTGTGAGCTGGAGACATGAGAGAGAGACAATGTAGAGCATGGAGTAATTGGGATCTTCCGCTCTGCTGTACCATACTTTTTTGGTTTTAGTTGTTCAATAACAATAAGGAAATGGAGAATATAAAAAAAATATATATTAGATAAAGTTTTATGATTTGCACTTCTCTAAGATACTAGAAACAGCATTAAGACATCAAAACAAAGGAAGAAAAGAATGAAGGAATTACTTATTGCTTTTCTCCATCATATACTTAATCCCACATAGAGGAGAAGCAGGCCAGCTGCTCACACAACTGCTGCTGAGATGTATCAAAGCCCAAACAATTCTTTCCAAATTGCTGACATCAGATGTTAATACCAACCTTGATGAGCTTCTCAACCAGCAGAAATAACACACTATGTGCTACAGAAGGAAAGCAGCTGTGCTATCAGCAATGGCTTTCCTGCCCTCAGCACAAGTGTCCCTGTGTAAACTGTCTGATATTCATTGTGGCCCCAGTTTGGGTTCATTCCTATAACAATCTCCAACTGTTGCCAGCTCTGCTAACCCCTTAGCTGAGCTGGACACTGGCTTTGTGCATGGTCCTCCCTCACCAGCACCACAAAGTTGCCAGCAGTTGCACTGGTGCAAATCATCTCTGCATGCAAGGAACACAGGAGTTAACGTGCTCCCAACAGAAGGTCTGGCCACAAGGTCCCAATTTGCCAGCACCTGAGCCAGAACATCTTGTTTTCAAGCAGGTAAACTAGAATTAATAGAGTGGGAAAAGAACTCCTTTAAAGGCTGCTCTCAGAGCCCAGCCCTGAGAACAGCAGTTTAAGTTCTCAGTTGTAGCATTAATTCTGCTCCAAGCCTGCATTCTGCACACTGAGCACTCTGTGGTCTGAGCTGTGGCTCTGCCAGCAGACACGGGGGCCCCTCGTTTGGGCACCGACCACACGGCCCTTGCAGGAGCACAGCTGTGTCTGTGAAAATAGAGCACCTTCAGTTCTTTGTGTACGAAGCTGAAGCAAAACCAAATTGTGGTTTGCAACCTGAGGCAAATTTTCATTATGTTACTTAGCAGACACAACATTCACACAGTACGTGTGATGTGCATCCTTGTGAAAGCAGCCCTACGGGCGATTTTCTCCACGCTAAACTGTTACCCGGACGCTTTGAAATTGTTAGAAAACAGCAAAGAAGCCGGCAGGCCGCCACACTTACTCTCTCCTCTATCAAATCAAAGCACAGCTTGTTCTCGCTGGTCCCCAGGTTCACGATGCCCTGGAAGAGACGACACTGAACCACACCGGCAGAGCGCCGTTTCCCCGCAGCCCCCGGGCCGCCGCCCGCACCTCGGGGTTGCGCTCCCGGTCGAAGGGATCGGAGACGTAGAGGGCGAAGCCCCCGTCCAGCAGCCCCGGCACGCCGGCGGCGATGCGGGCGCCGCGGGCAGACAGCGCCGGGCCGGGACGTGCCGGGAAGCCGCCGCCGCTCATCCTCGGGCTCGGAGCTCCGCGGCCAATGGCCCCGCCCCGGTGCTGCTTTCTGCTCTGGAGCCAAGGTCACGATGTTCTAGTCAGGATTTTGGTTAAAGGCACTTTAGTACAATGCTTGTGTGCTGTCAGGATAATGTGTGCGGATCAAGGAATAACGTACCGAGTTTCCTGAAACTTGGCAATCATGGGGGACATGGAGATCAGCGCTGGATTTTAACTGGTTTGTCTGGTAGAGTCAAATAACAGCTACACACTTGTGAGAGAGAGGTACCTTCCTAATACCTTCCTACAGGAAATGCCACCAAGCCCCAACCCTGGCCTGAACCCCAACCCTGGCTCTAACGGTGGTTCTGATCCTGCTGTGCTTATGCTGGAATTGCATAATGAGACACTGACAGCATTTTATGGATGGTTTCAAATAGTTTGCTCTTCATTCTAGAGAGCTGCTGCTCTCTGAAAGCAAAGGAGCTCACCCAGCAGCTTCATGGCCTGAAAATTTTTCTTGTACCAAACCCCTGCATCAGCAAGCACTTCTCAGCCAGCCCTCCCACAAACACACACCTGCTGTGCTGCACCCTCGCCCAGGTCACTGCTGAAGACCCTTAGGAACTGTTTTTACACTTTACTGCACAGAGGAACTCCAGAATGACCTTTTCCCTGCGATTCCTTTGTCACAGAATCATTTCAGTTAATTCTAGCTATTAACACCAAGGAGTTTTGGATAGTGGTGTGGGACACCGCTCCTAAGAGATACAAAATCCACCCCTATTACCTATCAGCTGCAGCTGTACCACCACTGCTGTACGATGGTACTGAAAGGCACTGACTGGGAGTCCCACAAGATCCCCACCAGCTGCTGGAGGATACGGAGAAGGAATTGCTCACACCTGTTTCTGTTGGGCTGGCTCACAGTGGTGACCTGAATGCCAGTGAAATGATGTAGCACTTCTTTACCAGCTACAATCCACGGATCAGAAGGTATTTTATCCCATACCTCTGGTTCTAGAGAACATTGCTAACTGTTATTCCATGCATTTTCACTCCAGGATGTCTCCAGCACATTGTCACTCCTTTGTGCCCAATGCAAATCGTGTCACATAACCCACGCTCACCTCTCAAGCCAAAGCCATGCTAACAGATGCCCCACGTTAAGAGCAGTGTAAAAACACAGCAGCCTCTACAAACCCCACAGTGAGCTGCTCTGAGGTGTGCGGCTGAACAGCTGCCAGCTGAGGTGCCTGAGTGGCAGCTATTGCCACACTGCTCCCAGTGATGTGTCACAGAGTGAATTCCTATGTGCCGAATGGTACAAAGCATCAGGACTCCTGACTCCAGCACGCAGAGCTAATGCTCCAAATACCAGCGTAATCCATGGAGGACATTTCCTTCTTATTCTGGTCTCTGTCAAGTTCCTGCATTATTTACGATCCTATGATCACTATCTTGCCTACCTGGAAAGGCTGCCACCCTGCTGTTCAAACACCACAGGATCATGGAAGATATTAAATGACAGTCAGATCCACATGTAATCATACAGCATTGATTTCTTTTTCCCCAAGTAAAATGATAGCTTAGATTTACTGTGAAAGAGATGAACTACGTACGGTTTCATATGATATGAACACACACATAATCACACAGCTGCTGAGAAAGACAACCTAGGAAAAAAATAAATTCCTGTGATGCAAAAGTTTTGGTTTGCAATTATATTTTAAAACATTTGCATTTGGGCTGGAAGAACATACTTTGCTTCCATGATGCCAAGAGGAGGAAGAAACTCCCCGTACAACATCAAGTGTAGATTATTACACACAAAAGCTTCTTTGGCCAAACTGAAATTCAGAATCTGTTTTAAACCTAAAACATACGTCCATCATTTGCATGATTTGCACCTCTCCTATGAAGAAAGGTTGAGGGAACTGGGCTTGTTTAGTGTGGAGAAGAGAAGGCTCCAGGGAGAGCTCATTGTGGCCTTCCAGTACTTGAAGGGAGCATATAAACAGGAGGGAGAACGGCTGTTCATGAGGATGGATAGTGACAGGACAAGGGGGAATGGTTTTAACTGAGAGAGGGGAGGTTTAGGTCAGATATTAGGAGGAAGTTTTTCACCCAGAGGGTGGTGAGGCACTGGAACAGGTTGCCCAAGGAGGTTGTGGATGCCCCATCCCTGGAGGCATTCAAGGCCAGGCTGGATGTGGCTCTGGGCAGCCTGGTCTGGAGGCTGGCGATGCTGCACATAGCAGGGGGGTTGAAATTAGATGATCATTGTGGTCCTTTTCAACCCAGGCCATTCTATGATTCATTATGCAGGCTGTTAACTGCCACACTTAAACTGCTGAGAATTCTAGCTGGTGATGTCTATTATGAAATATTAACATTAACATAATCTAAGCCTCAGCTCAGACTTCCATTTCAGATGGTCTAGAAAATCCTTACTTTTTTTTCAACTTGAAAATAGAAAAAAAAAGTTTGTTCCCTTAAAGCTTGAAAGTTACACAGTAAATACCTTGTGGATTTTTTTAGTTGTACAGCAGAAATCCTATTTCCCAACAAAAAACAATTACGATTTATGGCAGAAGAGCATAACAATAAACAACCCTGACACACTGGATGGTATTTAACGCCCTTACTTGTGGCAAAGCAAGCCTGTCAATTTTGATCGAGGAATTACAAAATTCTCTCAGTATTCAGACACCTGAGCCTTTCTGTAGAGCTAATTGCACTGACTAAGCCAGCCTTTAGCAGAACCAACTCACTCACATCACTTTTTTCCAGTGAGTTGCTTTTGCCGTTCTGCTGTCACAACCACCACCTGTCAGCACACGCTGAATCTATCTGCCCCAGGCTTTTTGTCAGATGTCACCAGCAGACTCAATCTGGAACTCTGGATCACTTCAAAACAGGTACATTCTTTCCAAGGCAGTAGTTGAAGAATTTAGCAGCTACACACTTATAAGTTGAAATTTCCAAATACGAATCACTTTTGGAGTCAAAGCTGCCTAAGCACTTCTTAAGAAACATTTTGGGACAGTAGCAGGAATGGAATTCCTGTTTGCAAAGTGAAAGTGTCAGTTGTACGTTAGAAACAAGATAAGTGCTCGTATCTATATTTATCACTTGTCTCTTCAGAAGTCCCTCGACTACAAGGAAATGCTGGCTGGCTGCTGGGGAAAGGTCAGCATCAGCTGGCAACGTCAATAACAGCCGGGTGTATCACCTGATCACAGAAGGGGTGATGCTGCCCAGTGCCCCAAAGCAATACAGGTATGAGAAGGCACATGACAGTAATTACAGCCAGAAAAATCAATGCTTTCTAATTACCTCACAGAGGTAAGCAGTAGGGAAGGATGATCAGCAAAAATGAGCAAAAGCCCACAGTATTGGCAGAATGTTGTGAAAGGGTGGTAAGGACTCACAGCAAACAGCTCCAGTACTTTTTCTTTCCAGGCCTTTTCCTTTCCCCTGCTGTAAGACTTTATCTAGCTATCAGCTGGGGAAGACAACTCTTTAACAATCTCACTGTAAGTAAGTAGATGTGACTGTAACCCCATGTAAAGTAGGGAAACTTCCAAACGAGAGATTTTTCAAGTCTCCAAGAAGAAGATAGGGTTAGAAAGATCTGATTGTTACGAAATGCAACTTGATGTTACTCTGAATAATTAATGGTGGCAAACGACAAGATAAAATTATGTAGTTTTGTCTTAATATTTTTCTTTTTTGGCTACAGTCGTTCTAGACTTACCAGTATTGTTGGCCCATCAATAAACATATGATGTACCACTCTTCTCTGAGCCCTCCGAAAGCCATTAGAGAAAAGCTGTTCAGAATGTCACTGCATCATTTCCTGCCTTAGACAGTACAGTTTACTCAGACAGGGAGATCATTATTAGGTTGTGGCAACTGTATATTGATAAAATCAAAATTTAATTTTTTTGTGACAAACAACTGGACATAACATAACAGAAGTTCTCTCAAAAATTTAATATTAATTTCCAGGAAGACAATTTTCTTCAAAATAAAATGTGAAATAATTTTACAGCATGTAAACTAGAAAGACATTTTCTTCAACTGCTGCATTAATAAACCCATATGAATATAAATAATCTGATGTAATCACTTAAATATTAAGCTCCCATTTGTCATTTTCATTTACAGTTCAGTAATTACAAGCACATTAGAAGTTACTATGCTAGAGTCATTTTTTGTCCTGGTCTGAATGCTGACCCAACTTGTCCTTTCCTCTTGGGATTCTGAAAATTATCGTACCTGGAAACAGTAAAAGACAGCAGCATATTAGCCTGAAATCCCTTTGTCTGCATATGCCCCCAAAATACACAGTAATGCAGCACAGAACTATCAGTGTTCAATTATATTTTGGCTGAAATGAAGAGCACCTGTTTTCTCAGACCTGCAGGCCTGGAGGAGTTTTCATCCACTACTCTGACTCAGGCAAAGCAGAGCACAAAGCTATTTTTTTTTTTTTAATTACTATTATTCTAAAATAACATATATATACTTTAATTATTACTCTTTAGAGGGGAATGAAGAAAAGTGGACGGGGGGTACTGATTCCTAGAAATTATCTCTTTCTCCTTTCCTTCTCTCTGATCCCTGCTGTTAAGATCTGCTTATCCATGTAACACCTCAGGTAGATCACACCTTAATTCCCAAGTCCAAAAAACATCATGGACTGTTTTGATGCCACTTTTCAGCTTTTTCACTCCAGTCATTTTCAAGTTTAATGGACATGTTCTCATTTTCAGTATGTCTTCTCTTTTGCAAATTGTTTTTCTTTGGGAACATATATAATGAGGACTCAAAGCATCATACCTCTTCCCAAATACAGTAGTTAACAGAGGCACTAGTCACTAGAAAGTCATAACAGAGCAATTTGAAAACATGGTGAACTGCTACTCAATGGGAACAGGTAGGACCTAGCTTTATGTTTTAGAGAATCAGAATTCTCTTTGTACTGGTATAACTTTTAACATAATAAAAGGGGTTTTGGGTCTGGGATTAGAATTTCTAGGTCCAATGTTAATAAAAACAATAAAAGACACCCACACCCACACTGGTAAGATAATTTCTTCTTTCTATTGTGTACCTTGGTATTGGTGAAAAAAAACTGCTGTCACTCAATTTCCATGCCACCAGAGTGGCACACAGAGTATCATTAAATAACTGTTGTGGTTCTGATGAATAAGAAATATGGAAAGACCAAATCTCCACTTGAGCTCACAATTAATAATGAAAAATATAATGCTTACAGTTCAGTAAAATTCTTCCAGTCATCTTGGCTAATGGATGGTCTTATACCCTCAAGAGCAGTCATCAAATGGGACTGGGTAATAATTAAAGTGTTCTTGGCAAGCACAGACTGATTAAGGGTGCCATCCTCCTGGAAAACAGAGCCACGAACAAACAATCAGAAATTATCAGAGAAAAAGGACCCCCTGTAATTACAATCACTGCTTCCCCCTGCATTAGTAACACATGCCTGGCTTATCTTCCTCAAACTAGGTATCACTTATCTTTGTTATTTTTAATATTATTGAATGAATTATTTATCAGAATACAATGAAAGGAAGCGCTTAGACTAAGTATTACAAAAAACTGTCATACTCCATTCTTGCTTTTGTAATTGGCTTTGATAGCATTGATTTCTGTCCTCAGGTGCTCTATTTGCTGCTCCTGGTTATTTTCCAGTGAGTCTTCTTGGGAGACTGTTCTAAGCATTGAAGGTTGTGACGATGCTGTGTCTCTCTGAGAGATGTTGGTAAAATCGTGAGTTATAGAGTTTGGTCCAGACAAACACAGAGAGCTCTAAATTGATCAAAGAGAAATACGTTAACTAATTATGGATTCAAAAGAGCAACTCAAACATTAAGATTTAGCTAACTTTCCTACCAACTTCATTCAGTATCACCTTGCTCCCACCAGAAAAAAGAGTACTTTCAAAAATACATCATGCAACCTTTTGTATAGACATAGAAGAAAGCACAAGTTTGGAAACGAAGTGTTTTCCCTTCAGAAAAAAATCAAAATATTTTTGCAAAAGCCTATGTAAAAAAAATACAAATGTCTAGTAAATACATAGCTCTTTTTATGTACAAAAAATCAGTGGTTCTGAAATCTGAGGTTCATGCAGTTAGCTTCAGAGTGACATTCCATTTTCTATCACCTCCAAATTCTCTGTGCACTGGGTAAAACAAGCAACTTCAAAGTTCCAAAGTTTTGCAAGGTGAAAGTCCTTGTAGCCTCAGTGAAGAAATTCCAGAGTTAAAGGAAAACCTAAATCTCTCAAGATACATTACTGGAACATTGTCATGTATAATACAAGATAAAACACAAGAGCACTTTATGAGACTTAGCAGTTAGAAATTCTCCAGTGTGAAGAGAAGCTATTTTTGGCTTTAGGAATCAATGCAAGACAGTTCTGAAAACAAGATTCTAACACCTTTGATAACTACCTGTAAATACAATTCTGCAACAGATCTCAGAATGAATGGATCACACGCAAACTGTAAAGTCATCTCTCCACTGTAAGGAGCTCACAGCCAGCATGTTCTGCTATATTTACCCAGCAGCCAAGTGAGACTGATCAGCACTGTGACATGGGCGCTGGCTAGCCAAGAGCAATAAACTTTGGAAGGCAACAAGGCATTAGACCAGATAGTAAGACCTGGTGTGAATACAGTTGGTCTGATAATAAAGCACTAAGCAGTATTTTGGGATTTTGATTTAAAAGTTCTTCAAAGTTGTAGAGAAATCCATATCCTGTTCTGTCAGATGGAATATCCCACCCTGGTTCCCACACTGGACCCACAGTGCATAGGATGAAGACAGCTTGAAGGACAAAGCAGACATAACTGTATTTATTAAACCTCGTGGTTTTTTTCCCACTTCGCAGTCGATAATTTTTAGAGAATTCAAAATATCGAGAGTGATTTACCAGGTCTGAAGGACTTCCATTTCCTAGTTCTGATTCATAAGAGCTTCCAAAATAAAGACGATACATGTTGGACCTTGGATCTTCAGGAAGCAACTCAGACATGTCCAAAGAAATAAGAGATTGCTCAGGTGCTGCTTCTCCATCTATTGCTGAGTCATCTGAACCACTGCTATGGTTTAGAAAAACCATGGAAGACAGACTGAAGTCACTATCAGAACTAGAACCAAAATCCTGTGACAAAGAACAGAGCAGAACGTTCACAGGTGTTAACTCACAGCTAATTGCACTCTGTAATGCATTAAAATATTTCATGTGTAGTCCAAACAAAAGTTTTGATTTGCATTTGTTTCTAGCAATTCTTCTCTTGGAATATGAGCTCTTTCATGCCACTAAACCCATATTTCCTTTGATCTCCAAGTAGTGGAAGCCTTGCCTGCCCCTTTTCAGCTAGAGCAAGACAAGCATTAAAAATATGATGGCAGGCAGTTGAATAGAAGTTAGAAGAGGAAAGGAACCTGTCATTTACAAGGGATAAAAACTTACAGTGGGATCCTGTACCTTATATTAAATATGGGTATTATCTGAAGGGGTCTTCCAGAGTCCAGCTATCAACATCCTCTTTCCATACCTCCCCTAACCTCAGATCACATTAAATCTGTCAGAGTTCCCCATAAAACCCACCAGTTCCTTGCTTCCTCCGTCACTGCAATTGTGTCACTTCAGAACGGAATTTGCTAGATACTCTTTGAAGGCTTTGAGTGATCCCTCCTGTTGGTCTATCAGTCATTTCTCACAACAACAATAAAGAGATTCGGCTAAAATAAATATTTTTTTATATTAAATGCTTCTCACAAAAATTAAAGAAAAAAATCTTGTCTTTAAGAAGTTTAAATTTAAACTAATTTGTTACATTATTCTCATGTGATACCATACACATTAAGATTTAATTCTTATTAAACAGCTTTGCTGAAAACACAATGGATAGAATTAACCCCTTCGAACATACCAGCATTGAAATATAAAGAGACCATCTTTTATATCTGTATTATTTACCTGCGTTAAACCTGAGCTTAAATTATGTATTGCCTCCAACTGAGCATTGTATAATAAAGCTTTTAGGTCAGCCCCTGTGAAGTGCTCTGTTTTTGCAGCCAAATACTCAAGGTCCACATCATCTGCCAAGGACAGAGAATGACTGAGAGCTTTTAAGATTTCGCAGCGTGAACTCTGCAAAGAAAGAAAAAAAAACCACAACCAAACAACTGTCAGTAAAGCAACCTGTTATTTTCCTCTCCTAGAGAGTGCTTCGTCTCTGTCACAAGCAAATTCTTCTTTAAAGATACTCCCCTAATAATAGTACATCTTGGATACACTGAATAATAATCAAACTTTAAAACGGGCATGATTTCTGTTACCTTTTCCTAACGAGGTTAAGAGAAGATGTACCAAACAGTATACAACACAGAAATATATTCCTCTAAATACTCATCTAACATCTGAGATTTTTATATGTGTCATATAAACAAAATATGAAGCTGAACACTGCTAGTCATATTTCCTTTTGCACAGAGAAATACGATGGAAGCGGTAAGCACTTCCATTTACTTGAAGGATCATATTCTAAACCAAAATTTAAAAAGGAAGAAGTCAGAACATATTTGCATTTTTGGCATGCAGGAACATCACTGTGTACATTTAAAAATAACATAATGTGGCATTTGTTAAGCTTTCCAATTAATCTGAAAATGAACAGCACAACTATAATATAAGATGGGGAACCAAAGACATGCCTTGTACAGCCTTAAAGGCCTGATCCAAAATGAACTAAAAAAAATTCCCTTGCTAGACAGTGACACACCTGACTTAAAAGAGCTTGTACACTCAAAATTAAATGTGGGCAAAGGGTGGAATCAACAAGAATTCAGAACAAAACTACTCTGAAAATTTCAGATAATCAAGGGTTGTGAATGCCTATGGGTTCACCACCTCAAGCAAACAGCAGATGCATCGGATTTTTAATTCATTGGAAGATGCAAAAGATTATAAACATGATGCTGCAACTAATCTCTGTGGAATAGTTTACTGCTACAGAATATTTTTTATTACTTTTTTTTTTTTTTTTTGATCAGTTACAATCGCTGGAATATGGTTTGATTCTTAAGACTGGTGATAAACATTTTTGTTTTGCCTCAGTTTTATACCAATGTATTGGCACGAGTGAATTTTTACGTACAACTGCAGCTGTGCAATAGACCCCAGTTTGGCCAGATTTGAAATATAAAGAAATGGAGATTAACTGAAGCCCAGTAGTTTCCCAGTTTTCCCATTTTGTCACATAAAACATTTTATTTTCTCACCAGATCTGGAGGAGGACAGTACAGGCACTTATCCAGTCGACCAGGTCTTAACAAAGCAGGATCAATCAAATCTGGGCGACTAGTAGCAGCTAGCACATAAACACCTTTGGAAAACATGAAGAAAATACCATTAACACCTGCTAGATATCTGTGCAAGGAGGGAAAGAGCATACAGATGAATTTTTACCTTGTAAACCTTCCACACCATCCAACTGAGTCAACAGCTGATTAACCACTCGGTCTGTAACTCCAGTGTTGTCATGACCTCGGCGAGGAGCAATGGAATCAAACTCATCGAAGAAAACAATGCAAGGTTTGGCTGCCTGAGCTCTTAAAAACAAACAACATTAAGTTAAATATAAGTAGAGGATAAAAAACTCGTCTCCTGTAAAAGTTAGAGGTTCTAAATAATTTTTTTTCTATGGAATCACTGCTCATTTTTATGACGTATCTTCTCCTCAGTTTTCCCTTTCTAAAGTATTCAATTGCATTAATACACATGAAAGCTTCAAAATTCAGATGTGGTCTTGGATTATATAAATACAGTATAAAGACTGTCTACACTGCAACGTACATGAGAAGCAAACGCTACGAAGAGTACATTTACATTAGTAAGCATTGAGGCTCAAATTAGGGCATGTTTGTAAAAACAAAACTACTGGCACCAAGGATCTCAGTACCAAGTCTAGTTTGACTCTATGTACTGTGTTCATTGCCAAGCACTCTGAAGTGGAGAGAAATACGAAAATTCAGAAGTGCACCCTGATCTTAACTGTTCTTAGAAAAGTTCTTAAAAGACCATGTTCAAATCTTGGCAACTTATTGACTCCTTTTTTGGCACCTTTTTTGGCATTTGATAACCGTATCTCTCTGAGAACAAAATCAATTCACAGAGCTTCAACCAATAGAATCATAACATCAGAAATCTTTACAAGGCCAACCTGTTAAAGATATCTCTAACTGCTTGTTCACTTGCTCCAATATATTTGCTGAGCAGCTCTGGTCCCTAAAAGAGGGAAAAGAATATCTGTGTTACACATTATTGGCTTTAATTTGTCATTTAATACCAACATTGATTTTACATACTGGAGCAAGGTAAGTTGTAACCAAGAGAATGCCAGCATTCCAACTATATTCCAATGTAGCACAATATGTATTACTGTATCACAGGTAACAATTTACACTGCATTTTGAAAATACATTTAAAATATATTGCCCAACTTCTGGTCCCACAGAACCAAAATTCAGGATTTGTTTTTATTAATAAGATGGGTAACTAAGACAATCCAATTGAAATTTATTATTCTGCTTAATGAAAAATTATTAAAAAAAGAAACAAAGTCATAAAACTGTGAAGCTCCAGAAAGTCAGATGCTTGGTTATCCACAGAAACTATTTTTGATGAGTTTTTAACTTTGGTATTTTGCTTTTACAAGCACCTACTCACAGCTATTATACCGAGCTATTTAATACAGTTAATCAAATGAATCAATCAATTTTCTTCTTACTTTGACACTGATGAAATTCATTCTGCTCTCTCGAGCAACTACTCCTGCTAACAGTGTTTTTCCTGTTCCAGGTGCTCCATAGAGCAAGACTCCTGACCTCTGTCGTATAGGCAGGTTCGCAAATAATTCTGGATACTGGAAAACAACACCAAACAAGACATGTTATGAAACATGCAATTATTCTACAGTGTACTGAATAATCACTAGTGTTTGATTTTTGAAGGGTGCGGTGAAAGAGTTCTCTGGTAGCTGAAAATACTTGAAGACTGGGAAGACAGAAAAGCAGCTTAAAAAACCATATTTGTCTTCCTTCTGTCAAATATGTGCTGCTTCTTAAAGATCATAACTGTTCTACTAACAAAATGTACAAAGTTCACGTAACTGACTTAAAACTACTGCATACCTTTGCAGGTAACATGATGGTATCCATGAGTATTTGCTTCACATCTTTTAAGCCACCTATCCTATCCCAGCCAATGTCCTTAGGTTTATGAAGGCTGACATTTCTCAGAGCTAATGGAGTGAAATCTTTTAAAGCTTTCTGAAAATCCACGGTTGACAGATTCAATTCTGCTTTAAAGGAAAAACAAAAAAAAAACCTATATAACCCAAGAGTAACAAATTCCTCACAGTATGCAACAATTAAAGACATTTTAAATGTGAAACAACATTTGGCTTTTCATTTGTGTATTCTAAGAAGTTCCGGATAACAAAAGTAAGAATATGAAATAGAGGTTTTGACAGTGAACGTACCGCCGTGTTGAAATGCATCCTGGTTAGAAATACAGGCATGAATGGCACGATCAACCAGCATAGTGAAATCTCGAGCAACAAAACCTTCTGTTTCTTTTGCAACATACTGGAGATCAAGACTGGAGAACTTCTCTACATCGCAGTTCAGTTTGTTTTTTATTACAGAACAGAGCACTTCACACCTTTGCTTCTGGAAAATAGAATGGGGCAGGAAGCGTGTGTTCAGTTGTCAGTTGACGTGGCTTTCGGATACTCAGAAAGCAAATATGTATTACTTATCTCACACATCACTATCATGGAATCTTCAAATGACAAAATCTGAGTAGGCACAAAAATGAACTAAAGTCAGCTCTTCAGCTGAACTTCAAGAAATTCACCAGTTTTACAAATTCAAAGGTTTGCACTGCCAGTTATCTTAAATCTAACAATAACAACAAAACAAACTCCCACCCTCAACTTTCTGCTGTTTCACACCAATGCTTCAGTTCCATAAGAAAAAATGAACATATTTTCCTTTGTGCTGAACTTATTGGATGTGAAATAGATAGTGTTAGATAAAAATACAACAAATAATTTGCTATCTTTTGAAAACCTGACTTTTCCACTGGTGCCTCATCCTCATTCATTTATTAGTATTAAAAAACCCACAACAAAACACCAGCACCCAAGCAAGTAGGAACTACTTGTGTTAAACACCCATCAGTTGCCATAACCACGTCGCATCCACTGCCTCCTGCAATTAAGTCATACTGTTCATTCTTCCCTCTTTCCTTTTTACAGTTCCAAAAGGGACTTCAAATAAAATTCAAATTCAAATAAAATACAATTAATATAGAAAAATAAGCCCAAACCTGTTCATAAAATTTAGTTTTAATAACATTTTAACATGTAATTACCATTAATAATATGTTAGCACATACTTATTCCTCTGAGAGGCAGAAAAAAAACCCCCAACAATAACACACTTAAGCTAAGTCTCATTTATCTAACTGTAGTGACCTGACATGTTCTCTCAAAGTTGCTTCTCTAGAATTCCCTTATGGGTAACAAGGGAACATTCACCTACCTTGGACAGCCTAACTTGTTTTTAGGTTGAACTGAACCATCCTCTGAATACAGCTTTTTTCTCTCCACTGAGGATAATGAAACAAATTGGGAATTTTCACTGGCTTACTTTCCAGCCTTATAATGTCACACAGGAGTGCTGGGGTATGTAAGTATCATTAAATACTTTCTATGATATCCAGGTTTCTCCTCATCCCCCAGACTAACCTACAATCTCTGTGGCTGAAGGGAAGGCAAACAACACTGTAATCAAATTAATAAATTCCCAAATTTACCTGATCTGGTGACTGGATATGTTTGAAACACTGAAATATATGAGTTCCTTGAGCTGAAACCAGGGAAGGATGTAGAGCATGTTCAGACTGACTTGTAGCAATTAATGCAATCAAACTCCCCAAGGAAATAACTTCTTTTATCAGATCTTTCAAAACTAAACAGAAAAGGCATTGCTGAAGGAATTGCAAAATAACAAAAAGATTCTATATTTGATTATATCCATTATATACAGTGCAAATAAAAAGCATTAAAAATATATTTAAAAATAATTTCTTTATTGCTATGTTTAAATGCTCTTTTTTAACAACAAAATAACAAAACCAAGCCAAATTAAAACAATGAAAATCCCCCAAACATCCCAACCAAACAATATAATTATTTTTTCTAGGACAGTACATTTCATTACTAAATGTCATCAAAAGTGCTGTTTAAAAGTTAAATTTTTGCAAAGTAACTGATGATGTCTACCACAGGATATTAAACATTATTTTTCTGTGTTGTGAACTCCACTCTAAAAACATACCACACTGTTCAGAGGCAATAATGATTGAGACAGAATGTCCAGCTAGGACAGTACAACTGAGGTGCCAGAAATGCTGGGCTGCATTACACTTTTATCCAGATACAGGTAGTAGAGCATTACCATAAGCAAGTCTACTGCTCTGAACTGACTCAGGGCTGTTCTCATGCTCTGGTGTAGGAGGTACTCCAACAATGTGATCAAGATCGTCCATTAAAATAACGGATGGTTGTCTCCATGACGCCTCTAAAAAAGCTTCTTCCACATTTTTCCTTATGTTTCCTAATCTTTTTCCTGTAGGATAAATGCATTTTAATGACAAAACATAAAAGGAAAAAAAAGATCAGACTTGTATATCTTGCTCAAGTAATATTCCAATACTTGGATTCAGCTACCTTACATATGCTTCTGTAAATCCAGATACCTATTTTAAAGCAGAAACAACACGTTCTATCCAAAACCTACTTTCACTAACACAGGCATTCTAACAATTATTTATGTTTGTTCCAGCCACCACAGCTGAAGAAACACACCGCTGATCCTGCCACTTTCTCCTCATTTGTTACATCTTAAAATAAACGTGGCAAGAGTGGTTTGAATGCAGTGGTGGTATGAGGGACAGAAGCTGGCAGACATGAAAAAAAGCTTCCTTGCAAAAGGAAATTTAACAAAAAAAACAGAAAAATTAGATTACATGCGGTAACTTCATAATTACAGTTCTTTGTCATACTGCAATTGTTTGAGAAAGTAACAGGTATTATCCTACCTCTTAAAGCTTTGCAATCAATTACTTCTACATGAACATCCAATCTATCAAATGCTTCTTTGCAGATGGCCTTTGCTAATGTCGATTTTCCACTTCCCTGTAAAAATAAAAGTGAGCTAAAACAGAACTATTTGCTTCTGTTTCTGTGGAATTTCTATCAAAACACACATCATCTAAGCTGGGAAGGCTGTGAGCACTTTGGTTTTACTCCTCAGAAGCATACACTTATTCCATCTCTGCATCACTTGGTAGAGACTGAAGCCATAGGCTGAAAAAAGCCTAAGTCAAATTCGGAGTGGGTACATCCACTATAGACAGTGCTGTGATTCCACTTTTCCAGTGTTGTTTTTATTATGATGGAACGTGGTGTTAAATGCCACCACAAAAGACAAAAGGAAAATCAGAGCACTGGCTATACTGACGTTTTATGTTAGTTAGAAAATAAGAGCAAATACTGTATTCTTACTTTCAAATATTTCAGAGACAAGAAGCACCTATTATATAAACACAAAGTAGATTAACGACCTATGGAAATAAACTGAAATTTATTGCTATCAATATTCAAATTTATATATGCATATAGATGATACACACATATACACACTACATGTGAATGTATAATATCATAATATATAATGTCATAATATGACATACATAATGCTTTACTGTGTCAACTCCGTTCAGCCAACTGCTTGTTTTTCAGCTTGTTCTTTAGTTCCTCGAATTTGCATGGTAACAAAGAACTAATGAAAACAGTTCTGTAACTATTGAAAACCACTGAGCAGAGTTTGCAAGTGCAGAGCAGTAGGACGTGTACCTTTCCTCCTGTGAGAAGCACCCCTCCACTTCGCAGTCCCACAGCGATACCAGCCAGCTTTTGAGATAAAGGACGACCCAAAAGACTGTGACTTATGTGTTCATAAGAAGATGCTCCTAATTTGTCCACTCCCCTGAACAGCAAAGAAGACATTAAATGTCTAGAGTAGCATCAGCATACATGATATAAACAGTAATAATTGTAGTATAGTGAGGGTTCGATGTTGATTATGCAAAGTAATTCATATTTTCATAACTCAATCTGAAAAGACAGCATCTTTATTCCATAGAGGAAACACAGGGGGCACAGACAATGCAGATCACCCCTGCTGTTGAACAATTAATCACTCAATGTATATCACCCTAGCAGGAAGTGGGCCTCAGACAACAGAGCTAACTTCAGTTTTTGGGGTTTCACCTTGTTGAAGGTCCAAATAACAACCTCCTAAGGGATGTAACAAATTGGTAAAACATGGTGCACATCTGGGTCAGATAACTCAGCCCATCAGAAATAAAGCAGCACGTAGTTCATTTGCAGACATCTTTATCCTTCACCTGTCTTAAATCTTTGTGTCTTTTGACACAACAGTGCTCCTTTCAGGTTCACCAACAGCAAGGCTCTGTTTTGTATTTTGTATTGTACTGTGAAAAACAAAATGAATAAATACAACTTGTTTTTTTTACATTCCTACTCTACCATGCTAACCCCTGGTCAGCTCTAATTGCCTCCTCTCAGCTGCCTTTCAAAATGCCAATAGCACAGTAAACAGCATGCTACCACAAGTCTCTCAAGTCCCCTCTTCCCCAACTCTACTTGAAGTTTACCATACAGCACCACTGTTTGTCCTTCTACAAATGACAGCAACATTATGATAGGAAGGGCTGAGCCTGACACAAGCCAAAATACCAAATGACGCAGAATCATGCTGTAAGATCTGCATCAATTAAATAATACAAAAAAAAAAGATCACTTTCACTAATAATCTTCTTCATTAATTCCCATTCCCTCATGCACTTTCTGCTATGAAGATGTCTCACCCTAAATGGTTTAGTCTTTTGTAAGGAAGGTTTCTGTCTGTTTCACGCACAGGCAGCTGGCTGTCATCATCAGCTTTTGCAGTTAGAGGGTATAAAAGAACCTACAACAAAGGAAAATGTTAGTACTTAACATTAAATACAGCTACAAGAGAAGAGTATAGAAGTAACTACCCTTTTTTGGAATCTTTGTAAATAAAATTTGCAAGTATGCCTTGCTGAAGCTTAATCTGCCTGAAAGAAAGATGTATTGGTAAAATGACATGGATAAAATATTTCCAAAATATAATCTAGTGTTTACAATGATGTAAACTGTGACTAGGATAAGTGCTCTTTTATGTCAGACTATGCAGCCCATCATATCTCATATCTTTCCCCACCATTAATGTTTCTTTTACTGTATCCTCCTTGTTGTGCTGGCATCGACACCCATGAGGCAAGATGATCAGTCAGACAGGGAAACTGATCTGGTTGAAACACCTGGCTTTTTTCACAGTCTAGTTTACCAGGGAGCAAGTATGAAAAGCTAAACTAGCAAACAGGACTAATTGCAAGGTTCACAGGCTGGAACAGCTTGGTAGGTGACTCTGTTAACGAATGCACACTGTCCTTTCATTTTAACACTGGTCTGTGTAACCATCTGTAGAAGACTTCTCTACTTCTCAAATACCGATACAAATAAAGCTCTTCTACTTTTGCTCAACAGGAACTCTAAACTTTGCAGAAAAAAAAATCTATTCTGAACAGCCAAAACAGGACACCTTAATTCTCTGCCAGTTTAAAAGTTAAAAAAAAAAAAAAAGAATTATCCTACTATTACAACCATTACCCAGGAGTCAAGGACATCGGCTAAACCTGCATTATTAATGGAAACCCTAATCCCAATTGTTTAAATTTTCTGAGAAAGGAAAGAGGGCACAAGCTATATAAAAGGGAAAGCAGAAATAAAGTTTAAATAGGCATTACGTCTCATCTTTGTAGAATCAGCTCCTGTTCATGTAAAGTGATTTTACAGTGGTTCAGGGACTAAGAGAAAAAGTAACTATGCATCAGGATGGGATATTCAAACGTGGGCAATGCTGACTTCCCTCTGCTCTGATTTTCCTGACAGCTTGATGCAGACTATGAAAGTCAATGACAAATAAATTTCCAGGCATGCCTGGAATCTTACCAATGCCTCAGGCTGTAAAATAACACACAGAACGCAGGTGTAACTTAATGAACAAACCAACAATTATTTAAAATGCTACACATAATTTACTTGTAACCAAATATAACAATTTAAATTACTTGATACCTGATAGTATGGGATATTTACTTGTATATTAGTCTTTTGCAGCAAACTGGGACTCAGTATAAAAGTATTCTCAGACTTCTCTTCTTCAGTGTGCACGTGATCCACTACAGTAAGGACAAACTCCTCCATTCCTGTAAAAACAGAAAGTACAACCACTAAGATTCCTAATTATTTCAACTTTTATTCTTCACAAGATGAAATATTAATATATTCAGAAATACTATATATACTCCAAAATGAAATAATTAAAGAAGTTAATCATTATTAAAATGTAGTTTATGTTTACAGCTCCAGTGTAAAGAGATATGTTATATTAAATGGTGCACAGAGAGATCACAAAAGGTATATTGCCTAAATAAAATTCCTAATGGACAGTTAAGATTGCTACATGGTCCTTACCTTCTTTAATACGCAGATGTATGCAGTTTGTGCTTGTCATTATCCATGGAAGATCCTCAGTAGCAGAATCCTTTAGCCAAGCACTGAAAGCACATTTAACATCATCTTCACATGTATCTTTATGCTACATAGGAAAACAGAGACAAAAAGGGACTTGAAACAAGGTATTACTACGACTGTCCTCCTTCCATGCATAGAGCATTTGATTCTCTTATAGTAGCAGAGATCTGGAAGAAGATGAACAGTCTCATTTATTTGGAAAATAACACTACGCCAACAATTCTGCCATTTCCGTCACCTGCTCTGTAGAAAGCACCTGCTGCTTTGCTACTCTGCCTTTGCTACAGCAACAATTGGCTCTTCCACCGCCCTTAACAATTTTATCTTTGGAACACTGATGTAAGGCAGAGAAGTTTTTATTCTTTTATTTATCTGTATTGCAAGATCCAAAAGCACTACTCAGCTTCTGGGTTTGAAACAGTGCCAGGTTACCACCACTGCCTGTCACTAACTCTGGCTAGGCACTATATCCACCTTTCCTGTACATCCTGCTTCCTAATTAATTCCTAACCTAATTAAAAAGAACATGCACCTTTTCCTTATTAGCAGGTGTCCCTCAATGCCAATATCTTTTTTCATAAGCAAGACACTTTCACACTTTGAAAACAAAGAAAGACTCCATCATACCCTTTAAATAGAAAAATTTTACAGGTAAGATGCAGAACTATTTGAAGTACTTACCAAATGCAAGACAGAGTTCAACAACTTAGGTATCAGCAAACAAAATACAGAATAATATTACTAGATAAGCTTTGTTAGATCACTGCATCTTCTTGATTTCAATGACATACAAAGGAAAAATAAAAACCAAATTCCTTGGGAAAGCACTCATACATGATAGACATCTTCCAAGTTATCATGTAACACAAACAAATCCAACATTAAAAAAAAACAAACAACAATACAACAAAAAAACAACACAGACAAGTTTGACCAGAGCAACATTATTTTTTCTCAACCTATGAACAAATACATGACCAAGAATATCAACTCACTAAGTTCTGTGTGGGTTGCAGTCTAAGAGATATAGGAATTTTAGGAATAGACTCTAGTGACTTAATTTGGACTGCTGAATGCATTTCAATTCGTAGCTTTTTTCTCAGGTCATCTGGAATCTGAAATATTTAAAATAAAAGCAAAGAAAAAAGAAACATCAGAAAATAAAACTTGCATATTTGCAAAAAAAAATTGCATATTGAGTACAATAACAGTTTCTTCAACACCAATTGAGCCTCATATTTGATCACTGATGGTTTATTCAGTGCAATTTACAACACATTTAAGAAACCATAAAGCTGGCATTCAAATCCTGTTCTCACATTTCTGAGTGTCTTTTATCCTACTTGTGAAAACACTTGCTACAGTTGACTGTCTATTAACTTTAAATAATAATAATAAAAAAAAACAACCAAGAAGATTGAAAAAGGATTCCTCTTAATTCTTAGAATGTTGCAAGAATGCAACATTTGGTGATTGCAATATATTTTACATGGGCAGGTTATGCATAAACAGGCTGTTATAAAGATCAGAGCCGCACACATTTTCAGTACAGACAGAAATCCAGTTTTCCTGAGCTGTACCAGCCAGTTTGCCCCGTAAAAAGGAAACTACTTTTCAAATATTCTGTACTGTTTTAAGTGTTTTCAGTTTGGAAATGTGTCTCAGAAATGTTTATGAAGTCTGAAAGACTGAATGGTTGCTAACATTTGGAAAACTGCTCGCATCAAACGATTTTGTGGTAAACATTACTGCAGGCTTTTGCTCTCACTCTTGATAAGAGTCAGCAAATGGTGAGAAGTGTAACGTGTCCAAATAGTCAAACAGTGATTTGGAGTGCATATGATCTATTTCTCTTGATCCTGCGTGTGTTTCCAGGAAAGAAAGAACATGAGCAGGCTGTATAGCTCTGCCAGAATAAGCTGAAGTGTCAGTGTCTGCACACTGGGACTGTGTCACCCTACAGAAAACAATATATAACAGACCAAGAGACTTTAAAAGGTATAAAAGCTAATTATTTGATAGTACTGCAAGATTTTAATGAAAACTTCAACAGTATATAAAAGCACCTGTAAATATCAGGTAACAATAGGATACATTATGCCATTACTTTATAGCATGATGACACCTAGAGTCCAGAGCATATTTTATAGCAATATCTGATGAAGAAACACTTCATTAAGCATTACTGAATGCACATAAACAGATACATTCATGTTCTCGTGTACGGCTGCCAAGAAATTCTGAAGAAAATATGCACCTCCAGCAACACTGAAGGGTTTTCCTATTTGGTGCCAAAATGCTAGGGGTGCAGAAGCTCAGTGTACACTGCATGATGATAATATCAGTGAGAAGGCTCAGCAAGGCGTAGTTCTAGCAATTATTATTTGATTGACTTTACTCAAGAACCTTCTGCAAAGCCTACGCCCAAACTGCACATCAGTTCCAGTTATCCAATAGCAAATATTATCCAGTAAAAAGCCCCAAAAGATAGTGTGCTCAAACTGACCCAAACTCTTCCAACATGTAGGGCTTCCCCACCGTTGCCATACTCTATGACACTCTTTAGGTCTTCAAATCCATTCCAAACGATCTGAACAACAGATCCCTCACTGGACGCTTGAATGCTATTGGAATTATTTTTGTCTTGCGTACCAGGCAAATGTTTTTGCTTTTCAGATGGCAGATTTTGCTTTGCTTCTTGATGACGCTGTCTGGGGGAAAGCAGCTCGTTTATTTTCCCGTAAGAAACTACAGCATTTGGATCCAAATCAGTAAATTCTAAATTCCATGGAAAAATATGAACGGCATTGTATTTCAGAAATGCATGAAGGGCTGATGCATTCTGTACGCTGGGAGGCTGGGACTGACAAACTCTAAAAATGGAATCCACGTGAATTAAGTTCAGCAGCTTGTCTTTGAAGGTGCTCATTTCATCTTTATCACACAAAGTCTTTTGTTTCTGTTCAGCTGTACGAGAGAAAATGCTCCCTATGAAATTCCACATATTTGGGAGAACATTTGAGCCAAACGTCACATTTGCATCAGCCTTACTCTGTTCAGGGGCTCCTGGATTTAACTGAGGTTGACTGGCAAAAGGCTCCTTTACAGTTTCGTCTTGCTGCATGTTATTTTTCACAAAACTCTTGAGTAAGATGTCACTTTCTGTAGAAGGCATGTCTATGATGTTTTCCTCAAGCTCACGTGCTTTCGGGCATATCAGCAGCTCTGTGCATGGTTCTAATCTGCCATAGGGGGCTGCTGGCACAAGTGTACCTGAGTATGAACAAATCAGATGAATGAATGCATCCACTCTTGCAAGACAGCTTACTCGAGGCACCACCAAAGCATTCACTGTTGCTTACCAATTCTGATGTAAATGTGAGTGTGGTGTTCAACCCATACAGGAAAGATGGCTTTTGGGAATACGATTCGGATCTGGTCCAGAAGATGCTTTTCAAGAGAGGGAGCGTGCAGTTCCTGGGAAAATGTGGTATCATTATAAGCTTGGACACCTTTAAAACATGCTTGAACATAGAAGTTCTACATATTTTTCTTACACATCATTTGAAATACAAAATACAATGAAAACCCACAACATTTAGTATTTGCTTAGGAGCAGAAAAGAATAGGGGATCGTGACAACAGCTTGTATCTATATTCTCTGTCATGTGCACAAAAATGGCATGAAGACTGGAAAAGGTTTTATTACCAGTATTTCCCAATCATCTGCTGAGAGTGGTTCCACTT
The DNA here is from genome assembly GCF_951394365.1 of Tetrao urogallus. Classification (NCBI taxonomy): domain Eukaryota; kingdom Metazoa; phylum Chordata; class Aves; order Galliformes; family Phasianidae; genus Tetrao; species Tetrao urogallus. Next base: position 29,162,306 of record NC_136820.1, on the reverse strand, counting down.
CTACTTGCTGACAGGAGGAGACGTGCAAACAGGGTTCCAGGAATATCTGACAGAAGTAACATTATTTCAAAATAATTTAACTCCTTAAATGCATAAAAACTCTACCTAGAAAATTCATCTAGAAAACTGGCATCTTCATTACATGTTTTCACTGCCTTGAACATAGTTCCTCTTAACCACACAAGGTAATTCATAAGCAGGAGATGGAAGTTCAGGGTGTTAAGGATGGATTACATTGCACAAGCTTGGGGACTTCAACAATATGTGAATGGAAGTGAACAAACACAGCATCCAGAGCTTTAGCAGCTGATAACAAACACTAGTTTTCATCGTATATTATCTTACAACACCTCTCTGGTTCTGCAGAGAGATATATCATTTCTAGGGAGAATATGCTAGGAATGTAAATAAGCTAAGATAAGACACTGCTTTGAGCCAAAAATTATGCTAAATAAAATTTACCTCACCAGAGAACGTGAATACATAGATACACCACATAATAATGAGGCGTAGAGTAAAACAAGAGCAGAACAGTATAGTCTTTACACTCTCACTAATTTTAAACCCCACAATCTGGATGTTGAGGTATTAACATCCCGTGACACAACGCTTTGTCTGCCTCTAGGAAATTTTCCCAACTTTTCTCCAATGAAAGAATCATTTACAAGTTAAACACCCTGCCCAAGAGTAAGAGGCAAATTGAACTGCATGTTTAGAGACAGAGGATGTAGGATTATACAGTGGAAGGAAAAATAAGGAAAGAAAATTTAAACCCAAAATGAAGAAAAAAAGAAAGAAGGAAATGGCATTTCAAACCTGTTCTCCATCTGCAATGCCAAGTTTCTCTGCTAAATGCCTGTTCATCTCTGCAATATTTTCACTCCGGTGACCTCGATGCCTTATTTCCATCCAGCTCAAGTATATGGGCTCATCACCACAGGATACTTTCACAGCTTGGCCCTATGAGTTTCAGATAAATAAAATGAATTGTTTTCAAACCAGGCAAGAAAGATCACTAACCTGTAACTGCATAGAGGGCTACAAGGGATTTAAAAGTGTTTTCTGGATTTTACACGCCTGTTACTACTCTGTAACAACTTGCAACGGTTATGATACACTAGTAAAGGGTGATTCCATTAGTGAGGACAGGAAATTTGTGATGCTGGCAGAGTAGTTAACTTCTTGTTAATTGAGACTTCCCATAGAATTCTTCATGTAGCCTATTTGCATAACTCTTGTGGATTGATTACTTCTTTTATACAGACTTTCACTTTTATAGGCTGTTAAGTAAGGAAAGCTTTCTGTACTTCCCTTCTTCTACATTATACCGTGTATCTAAAGGAATGCATAGCTCCTACTTCCTAGGTATGGAAAACACATGGGCATAATACTAAATTTCTCATGCGCTCTAACATTCTCACAGATCCCAGGAGAGCTGTCACAAGCCGGGCAACATTTAGAATAAGTCACAATTCTTATCAACTCATACCAAAATGATCATATCCATCTCTTTCAGAACCGCTCAGCTATTTCCATTCCAAACTTAAGAATCTGGATACATTCATCCCATTTTCTCATTGAGACTGTTCTATGATGCATCACTCAATTCTCACTTCCTAAGGTTTTTGCAAAAATGACATAACTTGATGAAAACCAAGTGATGAAGACAACATGTGCTGTGAATATGCCACTGATGTGCTTTTTAAGACAGCAATGTTTCTATGCAGATCATTTTCTGTACAGAATACACACAATTCACTTCCTAATAATTTCAAATATTACTCAATACTTTGTTAAGATTTGGAAACACGCCTGGTTTCAAGACTGCTTTACCAGAGTATGTCACACACCTGCGCTCACAAGGATAAAGCTTTTCTTCCACGTGTCTCACTCCTCACACAACTCCCAGTTCCCAGGGCTGTTTTAACACCCACTTACCCCATGCCTTGTGCAATCAGATTCAGCTGTAGATTGCACTTTGTTCAGGATCATCAATTAACATAAGTGGAAGAACTCTCAGTAAGGGCGACAGAGCACCAGAACAGACTGCCCAGAGAAGCTGTGGAGTCTCCTTCTATGGAGCTATTCAAACCTATCTGGCTGCCTACCTGTATGAGCTATTGCAGGGTACCTGCTTTAGCAGGGGGTTGGACTCGCTGATCTCGAGGTCCCTTCCCCTACGATTCCGTGATTTAAGCCCCTTAGAACATCGTGATTCAGCAGACCGCATTCCGTGTTACTTCTATCAGGGTATCAGAGCCCAACCGTCTGCATTTTGCAGACTACACGAAATAAGTAGCCTGCCACAACACGTACGTTTACGCCGGATTTCCTGCAGCAAACGTAACGCCGCGCTCAGGGCCGAATTGCGGCCGGCTGCACGCATTACTGAGCAGAACGCGTGCCAGAAGCCCGGCGCTCGGCACGGCCCCGCCCGGCCGCACTCCGGCCTGCCAGGGCCGGGCCCCGAGGCGCTACCCGACGGGCCGTCCGAGCCGCGCCGCGCCGTATAGGCTGCGCGTCGTCACGGGCGCAAAGCTCCCGGGGAGGGGGCGAGGGGTCCCGGCCCGCGCGGAGGACGCTCGCCGTCTCCATAGCGACAGCGGGGGCGGCTGACGTCGGGCGAGAGAGGAGGGCTCCGAGCGTCGCCATAGCAACGGGATGCGGTGGGGGGGCCCCGCTCTCCCACAATGCTCTCCGAACGGGGCGTCCCCGGCCCGGTACCTGCTGCAGGCGGAGGTGCGAGGCCAGCACGGCGGGCAGGTGCAGGAAGCAGTCCCGGGTCCCGCTCAGCACGACCGTCGCCGCGGCGACTCCGGCGCCCCCTCCACCGGGGTTGCCGCTGCCCCACATACTGGCGGCCGGCTGGGCCGGGCTGAGCTGGGCCCCGCCGCCGCTGCGCGCCGCCCCGCCCTGGCGCCGAACTGCCCGCTCGGTGCGGCCGGGCCTTCCCGAGATTCCTTCTCCTCCCCCCTGCCGCCCCCGGGACAATGGTACGACCCGCTGCCGACCAATGCGGTCGCGGCATCTACGCGTTCCCGTCCTCTGATTGGCCGCTCCATCGGGGGCCGCGGCTCGTTCCGCCTGGCCTCTCGACGGTGCCCGCTTCCGCTCCTAGAAGAGCCGATAAGAGAAGGGCGGCGTGCCGCGCGCGGTCCGATTGGCTGCTTGCTCGGCGAGCGGCTAGAGACGCCTGCGCGGGGAGCGGCGGCGGCTGGGAAGATGGCGGCAGGCGGTGGCGGCGCGCTGGGGGAGGCGTGCAGGCACCACCAGCAGCTGGGCGCCTGCGGGTCGCGCGCCAAGTACCGCGAGGGTCGGCGGCCCAGGGCCGTCAAGGTGCGGAGCGAGGGCGGGCTGGCCGCGCCGTGCGGAGATGGCCTCCGCAAACGCTCCGAGCCGCGGAGAAGCGTCAGCTCTCGCTGACGTTCTGCGACGAGTAGGAGGTTTGCGGTCGTTCCTCTCCGCGGCGGCCCCGGGTAGCCGCACCTCGCTGTCTGCCGGCCAGGCTCCCGCCTTCCTGCTGCGGATCCCATCTGTGCGCGGAGCGCAGCGGGCCTTCCGGCATCCCGAGAGCGGCTCAGCAGCAGCGGCAACGCGAGTGCTTTGAGCTGCTATTTTTGCAGTGAAGCCAGAACGCGGGCGTTTGAGAATACTCTGTTTCTTTCAGGTGTATACCATCAACTTGGAATCTCGTTATTTACTGATCCAGGGAGTTCCTGCGTTAGGTGTCATGAAGGAATTAGTGGAGCAGTTTGCCTTGTACGGTGCCATAGAAGAGTACCATGCCCTCGATGAATATCCTGCAGAGCAATTTACTGAAGTTTATCTTATAAAATTCCAGAATCTCCAATGTGCGAGGTATTGTACAGAGCAGTAACTGCCTTTTGCTGTTTTAATCCTTCACGGCCTCTTTGTGTATGATCTACATTCCAGAGAGTTGAAGTAAAGCCCACAGTTCTGCTAATGCCATTTAGTTTCCTTCAGGGTGGCCAAGAAAAAAATGGATGAACGGAGTTTCTTTGGGAGTTTGCTGCACGTGTGCTACGCACCAGAATTTGAAACAGTCCAAGAAACTAGGGAGAAGCTGCAGGACAGAAGGAAGTATATAGCAAAAGCAACAAATCAAAGAGGTTTGTAACTAAACTTCATGTAGAATCTTAATTTCAGTGGTTGGTGGGTCTTGGTAAAGCCAAAAGCATCCATTAAAGAAAATATTTTGTATTTAGCTGTTTTAAAAGATGCAGAATTAGGACATTTCTCAATTATTTTTAAAGATGCATCTTTCAGAAAGCAATGTTTTAGTTAATGTGCACTTTAAAGCTTTAAAACCTCACTGTTCGCTTCTCTTGTTCTCTTTTCAAAATGTTACCTGAAATTTTAAGCACAGCCAGGAAAGTGGGGATCAGTTTTTTCCCCCTTGTTGCAGTTCTTTCAGGCATAGCCAAAAAGACAGTTTTGTAAGAGGAAAAAAAAGGCACATAAAAAGAACCAACCAAAAAACCCAAACCTTTTCCAGCCTGCCATTTGGCTATGTAAGGAATGTGAAGAATGGATTGGGCTGACAGGCAGCCTTGCTGCTGAGCTCCCAGGCAGCGCTGAAGGATGGACAAGCTGTAAAATAAGTACAGTGCCAAGTACAGGCCTCTCCTTCCTTATGCTTATGTACTTGGATATCATTATTCATTGCAGGAGGTTATTTCTTAAGGTGCTTCTTAAGCAGAATCACAGAAAGGTAACCAGGAATGAAGTGTTGCTGGTAGCGTTTCTGTCACTGTATTGAACACTCCTTATATGTTAGAACTAATGGCATAAAATAATGAAGGGTTTTTTTTTTTTTTTTTTTTTTTTTGGCTTCTTTATTTTAAAGATTGGTTTCTGTTGAAGAAAACAGAGGGGCCTAGAAAGACCAAGTCTGACTGTCAGTGGAGCACATCAGCATCGTATGCAGCTAGTCACTGGGATCCATCCTGCTTTCCAGATTCTCACGGGTTGTCCCAAAACACGGAATATCCTTCTGGCAATCACAGTCAGGGCCTATTGACTTTTCCCCAATGTGACAACCACAGTGCTGAAGTCTCTGGGAACTTTGGTCAGAGCACATCCCTATCTCTGAAGACACATCCAGGAGGATGTGCTTCACCACTGCCTTTAATTCAGCAAAGGACAGTTCCAGTTGATAATGGAACTGACAGGTTTATGCCTCGTACAACTCACCTGCAGGAACGTAAGAGGAAGAGAGAAGAGGGTAACAAATCTGCCCTCATTGAAACAAATGGGGACAGTACTGACATCGTTATTGGTCCACAGCTACCAGAAATACCTAAAGTGGATATGGATGATGATTCACTGAATACTTCAGCTACCTTGATTCGAAATAAACTGAAAGAGGTATGGATTCTTAAAGTTCTGATATTTTCATTTTCACACATCCTTTAAAAAAAAGTATATTTCTACAATGCTTGCCAAAAACACATTTTTCCCCTTTCCAAAATATCCAACCAAGTCCAAAAAGTGTACCAGACTTTATTTTGAAGCACCTCTGCTATGGAGAGCAAGTGATAAAATATTGAATAGTGTATATCATGGAGCATCTGAAATTGATTTGTGTGATTGAAATTTTCTCAAAAACAAACAAAAAATAGCTAGCACACCTGCATTTCTTAAGAGTTTTAGCTCTCACATTTAATGCTGCCTTTGGTGTTACTTCTCTCCCTTTTCTATTGAAAAAATCAATGCAAGTGTGATTATGAGAATATATGCCTGTTAGTACTCACAGACTGAAGAAACAGCCTTATTCTAAAACTAACATTAAAAAAAACCAACAACGGTTATGCTTCACTTAGAATTTTTTTTTCCCTGTTTCAGGTAGCAGAGTCTGTTTCGAGTACATCTGTGGAAAAACCAGGCACTAGTGCCACCAAGCCACCAGTAAAGCAGAGAAGAAGAATATAGATACTGCTGGCAGCATCTTTCTACAGTTCTTTATTGAGGATATAATTTAAAATACTTACTACTTTTTTAATTTAAAAAACAAAATTGTTTTATACTGCATTTCCAAGCAATTCCTTGTTAAAAACAGTCCCAATATTAAAAACTAAACCAGTGTAATATTGTAGCAACCTTGTCCTGTGTATTTAAAGAACTGGCAATTAGTTAAAGTAATAAAAGCAAATTCTATTTATTCCACAGCTTTTACAGTAAAGGAATATTGAAATTTAAGATATCAATTATTTTGTGTTGCTTTTATTTCTACTGTCCTATGAGGAATGATGAAGAATTCTTAGAGCAGTCTTCCAGTTGCAGTTACAGTTTACGCTTTTCCTGGAAGGTCCTCCTTTCAAATGCCATACTGCTCTGTTAAATCAGGAGAAAAATGTAAGTTTTTTTCTCAGTTAACTAGAACTTTTACATTTAGTTAGAAAAAGAGGGCCAACTGAAATGTGTAAGTAGTGAAACAATACTCTGTAGCATGGAAAAGCTAAATCCCGTATAATTACTGTCATCAAGAAACTGATCACAGTGTTTGGAGTTATAACCACACTAGGAAAGCTTGTGAATTCTGAGCTTTCTTCATGCTCAGAAGTGCTCATAGCTGAAATCTATTGATTTTGGGGGATTTGGAAGGGTATATAAACAGAGTTCTTTTTAAAAAAGGAACTAGAGACCTCGTAAAAAGGTACCAGTTGGGTAGGGTGCAGAACAGACACACAAACAGCGGAATCAAGAAACTGCCTCAGTTTCCTACTTGTTGCCACAAGTGGCTGGAATTGTAGCCCTGATTTACCACCAATTCTGACAAAAAGCAAATAATTTTTCTGGGCTGATCGGTGAAAGTAAATGCTGTTAAGAAACTCTTCAAAACTTTCCCCTGATAGAGAAAAACAGAAGTACTGACCCTGGGTCACTGAAAGCCTACTGACAGCCTTTTAAAATGTGAGGTTTTGAAAACAGCTACTGTTTGGTGACCTGAGATTATCCAGACTGCAGCCACAGCTATGAGACTTCTTCCTTCTGTCTTCCAGCCTACTAGGAAGGTGAGCTGGCATGAAATGTAGGTTCTGAGCGAAATAAATGCTTGACTTTTTTTCAACAATCTTAGGAACTTTTCTGTTTCTATGCATTATTGCATGTATGTCAGAATTTTGTTTTTCCGTTTCCATGAGGGCAAGACTGTTGGCATTTAAAAACAAAATGCAGTTCAAAGAGTATAATGATGGATTAGTAAAAAATGACTATTACAAAGCAGACATCTATGCTTCAGTTTGACTTAACACTGAGGAAATTACTGCAATCCCAAATGACCATCTTTCAGGAAAAAAATCTCTCTGAATTGGGTGCGCTGCTAATAAATAAAGCTCAGTCGGATGGAATTTAACAATAGAAGCACTGCATTATGAGATGACAATTCTAAGGTATTTTCTCAGAAGGTTACCAGTTTCTCCCAAAAGAATGGCAGTGGAGCCAGTGGCACTGAAGGAAGAACAGACACTGCATTCCTGAAGAAGTTTCAGATAAACTGCAAGAGACTGATCTCATTTTCTTAGCCTGGGAGGATGCTTACTGAGAATCATTTATTGTATTGCTGCCACAGCACAGGCAAGTGGCATGACATAGTATGTTTCTATGCTCCCTGGTATCAATGTTTGACTGTATCAGGAAATGTGTACTGTGACAGGCAGACATGAACTCAGAAAATCTCACAACTGAAGCACCAGATGAATTCAGCAAACTTCATACAAAGACAGTTAATGCCATAATTTGAACATATAGTTAAAAATAGTAAGAAGATAGGTTTTTTTTAACTGAAGGCTGATGTACCTTTATGTCTGGCAGACATGGTCCAAAGGCTTCTAAGAGAAGATTTTCATTTTTGACAGCTTCTTCAAAGTCCGCAAAAGAAAGTTTGCCATCATGGTCATGGTCCTACACAAGGAGAAGTCCTTAGCAAAGTATTGTAGTAATTGCCTGTTTATTTAACAGATATTTCACTCGTGGATTTTTTTTTAATGCAAAAATCTTCCTTGGGCCATCAGTCTGCTCAGACAAGATCTGAGCTACAGTAAGCATTTATTTAATCCTCATAAAGTAAAGGCCTTAAGTAAAAATAAATAATAATAAATTTTTTTAAAAGGTGCACTATGACTATTATTCAAGGCATAGGGCCAAACTGAAATTCCTGAAGACCAGCCTCCTATGGGGAGAACAAGCTTGAGAGATGCTAAGTGTCACAATAGGAAAGTACTTGCCATTTTCTTCAGTGCTATGTCTACCAAGTCTTTAATTCCCTCATCAGGATCTTCTTCTGATGGTTGTTTGAGAAGGCTGTTTTTCAGCATTTGAAACATCTCCTCTCTTGAAATATATCCATCACCATTCAGGTCATAAACCTCAAAACAATCTTTTCAAAAGATAAAATTTAAAGTTCATACAAACTAGATCACCCATCAATAAAGCTGTTGCCTATAGACAGAAAAGGTGAATTATATGTTGTACAGCGTATGTATTGAGCAAAATTTAACATATTCAAATTAGATACTGGGAAAAGATTCTTCACCAGCGGGTGGTTGGGCCCTGGAACACAATCCCCAGGGCAGTGGCCATGGCCGCAAGCTGCTGAAATTCAAGCAGCATTTGGACGCTGCTCTTAGACACAGGGTTTGAATTTTGGGTGGTTCTGTATGGAGCCAGGAGTTGGGCCTGATGACCCCTGTGGGTCCCTTCCAACTTCCATGTTCTATGATTCTCGTACTATTTATGTATGAAATATACCTATCACATTTTGATACTGCTCAATTATTGCCTATTTACCCATTATAGTTGAAATCTATTTCTTCAGTTCGTAACAACGATAGTAGTTTACAGATCTTAACTTCCCTGAGAGTACCTTTTTAGAACATAAATTAGGCTCTCGTTTAGAAACCCAACTTCTTGTGGCTGGGACCAGCTGTCTGTATCAGAAGGGCTTTGAACATACAAATCATGTCCCAGTTACTTCAGAAACTGCTTTAGAAAAATAGAGGAGAAAGAATGAGTTGTACTAGCATGGAAAAAGCAACTGAAGTGTCTCTAAAGGCAAAGAGTAAATCTGCAACAGAGTATTTTCAGCACAGGCATCTGACTAATGTATCTTGCAAATTCTTCTGCCTCCCTGAAATCGGAAATCTAGGACTATAACGCGTTTCAGTATCCTTCACAAAACTTATTTAAAAAAACAAACAAAAGTTTTTACTTTGGGGGCAGATTTTTCTTCCCCTGCTAATGGGTTTGTACAGTGAAAAATTGTACTAGCATAAACTTATGATAAACACCACTGCGTGCCATCACACACCAGTATATCCTAGAGTGCGCACTGCAGGGCTGCATACTTTATGGCCTGTGGTTCTTCTGATGTTACATCCTGGCATATATCCTAGTGGTGTGACATCCCAAGCCATGTTCCAGTGTAATGCTTTATGATAAAATTTGACAGCATATTATGGATGGCTGATGCTGAAACCATGGAAACAACATGCTATCATTCTCCTTTTTCTATAATACTCCCCCTCCACCCCCAATCTCTTCCTCCCCCCCCACCCCCTTTTGCTGCTTTTAAAAATTCTAGAGTTCCTGCATTTTTTTCTCTACCATCTTTCTCCATCATTACCCTGAAGGTTCTTAGGAATATTTTAAAAAATGGACTTAGTTTTTCCATCTATACTTCTGAGCCGAATAACTGCTAGAATCAACGTAACTGCTGCTTGTCCCCGTTGTGCCAGTACATGAATGCTGGCACAGGTCTTGTTTGCCTGAGGAGGCTGTTATCCAGCCACCCCCTTCCCCTTAAACTACATGTTTACTTCCAGCTTTGTGTGGGGATACAAAAACATAAATTCTGTCAAAACCATACAGTAGAACAAGCTTCAGTTCAAGAGATTTTCTGTCAGCAACACAGTAATACACAATTACACAATAATCTGTCTCAGAGAAATGGTTTCAGAAATCATTTTCACTGAACGCTACAGAAGAAAACTTGTCAACTATTAAACACTTTGATTAACTAATCTATTAAAATGAAAGTGATGTGTAATTCAATATTCCTGAATACTATAATTACCACTAAGTACTAGCATGCAGATAAACCTTACATTTAATCCTTTCTTCCAGTGTCCCCCGAAGAAATACCGACAAGCCTTCTACCCATTCCACCACACTGATGTAATTATTATTGTCTCTATCGAAAGTGCGGAACACTGGAAAGGGTTATGAGATGCATTTTAAATTTATGTAATACAGAAACGCAAATATTTCCTTATGTTCAATGAAAACATAAAAACATTTTTCCTCAAGTAGAGAAACACCTTCACCAAGTCCATGACAGAGCCCTCCACCAGCTGCAATGGCCACCAAGTCCTGCAGCCACAGAAGGAAGGACAGTGGCACTGCGCTGCCCTCTTCTGTCACGGCACTAAGGGTGTCTGGGACAGACATATCCACACTCAGCACCCCCGTGTTCCTTATCTGCCAGGCCTTCCTCATGCAAGAGTGTGAGCCTTCCCAAACCATGGGAAAACCATTCTGTATAAAGAAATATACTCAGCAGCACCCTGCATGACTTCTTTGGCTGCCCCTACATGCCTGAGACAACAATCCTTTGTCCAGGAATGCTCACTGGGTCAGCAATGTACTTTTTTCCTCCCCTATGGACACTTCAGCCTTCCACCTCCCTTCCACCCTCACACAGAGGTAGCAGTTCGCATACAACTTTTCTGCTTTGTCAACCTCTCTCACAGTGGTCTAAGGGGTTTTCTTGGCAGTAGGGATCCACTATTCTCACTGGAATAAGAAAACACACAGAAACTAGTTTCAGGTTTTCACGTAACCTGGCAAGTCTTCAAGGGAACTGTTGTAGAGATCGCTGTTCAGAAGGGCTGGCCAAGGGCTGCAGAGGAAGCACCGCAGCCCTGCTGAGCCCGCCGACCTCACCTCTGTCCATGAGCACGTCGTCCGTCATGCCGAAGGCGCGGTGCAGGGTGTCTCGGAACATGTTGCGATCGAAGCCGACCGCGGCAAAGCGGCTGTGGGACGCGCTCATCAGCGTGTCGAAGAGCCTGATGAGGCATTCCACTTCACCTTTATTAACTGGGGAGCCGAAACACAAGCAAACCGAAATAGCGGAACAGCGGCGCAAAGAGGAAAGAGACCTCGCGCATTGAGCCGGCTCAGGGGACGCGAAAAACCGACATCGCCCGCACCTCCCCCCGGCCCCACGCGCCTTTCCTAAGGGAGGGGGCGGGCAGCGGGGCACAGCAAACGCCATCTCCGGCCCCGCACGGCACTCACAGTGCTTGGCCGAGCGGCTCAGCGACTCCACCACCTGCTGCAGCCGCTTCTTGCTCATGGCGGCGGCTTCCTCGCCGCTGCCCGGGCAACCCGGGCGGGGCAGCCGCCGGGCCCGGCGCCGCATGGCGGGGCTGCCGACTCGGCAGCCGGGTAACGCCCCGCGCGAGGAGATGGCCGTCGGCCCCGCTCGGCCCCCGCGGCGACGGTTTGCGCCCGGCAGCAGCGCTACGGCGCAGCTGCCGCCTGCTGCGTGTGCCGGCTGAGCAGCAGCGGGACGGCGCGGCTCGGGCAGGTCGGTGAGCCCCGCTCTCGCCCACTAAACCGCAGCTGCTCGCCCTTTCAGTACACGCGGCACCGTGGCTTTTTTTTTGACGAGGAAAAGAAGATGCGAGAGGAGTCTATGTGTGGTTGTCTAATGTATTGAAAACCAAAACACGGTCCATCGCCAACATGAAAGTGGCTTTGCTGTGAACTGACAAAGCCTGTAAGCTCCTTAATAGCTACAACTTCCAAAGCGCTGCAAGCGTTTGTGAAGCACACAGCTGACAACAAGGGCACTTCTATTCAGACTACTAAAATGACATACCGGCCTACGGATGTGGAAGACTGTGGTTCTCGTTCCCATTTTTATTTCCTTCTGTTGCAGGTAGTTGCGTAAAAGTCAACAAAGGTATCACACAGAGCAGAGCATTGGATATGGTTCATTACAAACGGTTACCAACACTGCAATGCCACAACTGAGAAACAACAACACAAAAGCCCCCAACCAAACCCCTACTACTCGCTGCCTTTACTGACACAACGGGGCGGAGGATCAGTAGCATCAACCAACAATATAAATATGCCATCTGACTATTTAGTGTACGACACTGCTGGGACTCAATGTTTGTATTTTCTAAGAACTCAATAGAAAAGTCAACCTCGCTGTAGAATGACAACGTCAAATCATCTCTCTTCCCTTAGTTTTTCTTTATGATCTGCAGACTAATTATCAGCTATGAAAGGTCTTGAAATCCTTGGCAATAAAATACTTCAAACGTCGGCATTTTAGAGGTAAGTTAGCAGTTAGCACCTGTGCAGTGGCAAAAGGGGTGGATCGTTCCTGTCATATCCCTAGCTGACCACTCAGACAGATGGGTGTTTGTTAAAGGCTAAAGCAGGCACAGCCACGGGTACTTCCATGGAAGATACAAGGAGAATTTCATGTAAAAACTAAAATCTAACGGTTGCTTGTGTTTTCTTGCGTGCACATTTAATTTATAAAAGCTTATTTTCAATTCCTAAAGCAACTAATTTAAAATAAAACAGCTTTATGATTTAGGTCAACATTCTGTAGCCCTCAAGTACAAAAATATAAATACAAACTGTTTAATCAGCATATTTAATGAGATTCTGGCAGTATGTTTTTTTTCCTTAATCTAACAAGATGCGTCATGTAACAGGTCTGCCACTGAACTTGCTTAAGAGTAAAATCAGCTTCAATATGAAGCTGTTAAGGTATCAAAACCCTGCTTTTTACATGCTAAATATCTTCACGAGTGTGCACTTCAACACAGCAATGAACTTAACTGTAAGAATAACTAAATACATAGATGGAACTCTGCATGTGAAACATAATCCAGAGAACTGGTTACAACAAATGATTACCTGCATTTCGTTAATTTAATAAAGGTACAAATCATGCAAAACAATCCAAAAGGTAATGCGAAGGGAAAAGAAAAAGCTACCGGAGTTTGCAAGAAGCGTCCAACTAAACCAAAATTACATTAAATAAAATAGGCTCATTTACTAGCACAGATCTATCGCTATTTCAAAGAAGCAGAGGCAAAGTCTTCTGGCTTTGAATGTCAGTTATACTGCAAAATGTCATTGCTCTTGCTTAATGCAGAAGCACATGCTCAGAAGCCCAGAACTGCTTATTCAGAAAAGGTCTGCTGACAATTGTTCTGGCCTCTCTGGAATCAGAGATGCTGCATGGATTAAAAATAGCAGAGACTTGCAAGGATCAAGGCAAAGGCACCCTATTCAGTTAGCCAAAATGGTAGCATTCCCTTTCTCATAAGCATGAAGACAGTAATGGGGCAATTACTACAAAGGCAGCATTTTATACGTTGTCATCAATTTCCCATTTTGTAAATGCCATTCGCAGACACCAGCTGGTAACTGTTTAAATATAATATAAACCTACAAGATGAATTTGGGATTTTATCTGTCCTGATTTACAAATAAAGACTATTACTAATGCTTTAAAACACTACTTTAGGTATCTAAAAAGTTTAACTCTTACTTTCCAATATTTTACATCTTAGCTGGACTACCATCTTATGTTGTTTCAAACATCCAACACTGCTTACTGGACCTTAATAAAAGTTGTACCTCGTGTATTAAGCAGCAGGCAATAACAATGGTCTTCCCCAGCACAGCTGCATCTGGCTGGCTACTGAAAGATTAGGAATATTTCTAGAACACAGGAAAACTCATGCAGTTTGGTAAAGTTTGTTATCATTTCACAGTTTAAATTTCCTTCAGTCATTGCACTTTTGTTGATAGTCTTGCTTTTGATTTTGTTTTTGTTTTTTTTAAATACTATTCCAAATCTGAATTTGAACCAGCAGCTTTCTTTTTCTTCTTTTTACTATGCTTCTTGTGCTTCTTTCTCTTTTTTGCTTTATCCTAAAAAAAAGCAAAAAAGCAAAAAGGAAGTTACAGTATGAGAAAACTGCCATCTACTAAATTCCATTCAGTAACAATGAGAGCATGGAAATGAAAGTTCTACAAAGACATTTTGGAAGATGATTCTGTAAAAATCTATGGCACTTTAGAGAAGACTTTTATAAAAGCCTATTGAAAAAAAAAGATCACACAAAAAAAGTTTATGATTTGCACTATTATGAGGAGTTTTCAATTTATCCATCATGGTCTGGCTACTTCACACCCCCCAGCATCATCACTATCATATTTCTTCATCTTTTTAACAAATTTTCAGTGCTTTGTAGATATCTGAGAGAATAATGTGCTTTGAAATCTTATATGGAAGTAACTTGGCTGTTTACAGACTTAAATTAGGTGCTTATATTCACAGTGAACTATACAAGGCTAGAATCTCCAGCATTTGCACCTTAATTAAAACAAAAGATATAGTTTCAATTTTAAATATTCACATACATACTTAATTAACACCACCAGATTCAATCAAAAACTGAAAGATACAAACTCGTCCTTTTGCAAGCACAAGTTCAATTGGAATTCTTCAGTAGGTGCAACAACAGAAAGCAAATTTGGTTTATCTTTGTTCCATACACATTACTTATCTCTTTTAAGGAAAAAAAAATAGTCACTAGGAATTTTATGACAAACTAACTAACTCAAATTCCATATGTGCTGAAAACAGTACTGAAACTCCTGTGGTTAGGTGCCGTAACTCATTTGGGCAACTGAGGTACCTAATGACAAACAGTGCTGCTCACAGTGCAGACAGAGTAGCTCACAACTACAACCCTAACTCAGGTACATGTGACATATCTGAGGTTCTACCCTTTCACTGCTGAACCCTTGTCTCACCTTTATCATCAGAGAAAGTATCCACAAAGCAGAGAAAAGCAACAGGTTGCCAGCAGCATTTCATTTGGTTGAGGGAAGAATTATATTAGTATTATGATGCTGCAGAGATCGAGTCCTAAGGCCCTTTTTATAGTCTGGTACAGAAACTCAATGAAGGAATATTTATACTCCTATAAAGGAACAGCCTCAATATCTACATGACACATTGCTACCTCATCTGATACTATGTAGAAATTTGTAGTTGTTAGGCTGGTACAGAGTATTCTGACTTGATGCAACGAATGTTAAATACATCTCAATTCACACATATCTATGTAGTTAAAATAGTGACAAATTCTTTCCTTAATCATGCAGCTGAAAAAGTGATTTCAACAGATAAAGAGAGAAATTTCGAATTTCAATTAATGTGACTTTAACTATTAAACATTGGTGTTACTGTGAAATTACAAGTTAACCAAGTACAAGATATGGATGTCCTAAAACTACAGTATGACTGTAAGGGATACTTGCTGTTGCTTTCTCTTTTTCCTCATTGCTTTTCTTCTTTTTCACTTGAACCTAAAAAAAAAAAAAAAAAAAAAAAAAAAAAAAAAAAATCAAGTATAATGAGACAGCAGCTTTGGAAATGCTGTTTTATATGAAAGTTTGAAGTTTTGTTGTATATAAATGAGAAATGGCATAACACTGGCAGGACACACTGAGTGGCTGCTGACTATAACAGTGCTATATTACAGAATAACTATAATCCTATAAACATCTGATTTTTGGGCACTCTGCTATTTAAACACAGCAGCACAAGCAGCCAGCAGAGATGTAATGGTAAAACTACTGAGTGAATAACCTGGTTGAAATTTTAATGGAAAAATCCAGCAAACTGGAATCTTTTGGTGTTCTGTAATTCTACAGGAACACAAATCCTGAGAGGAAATACACACAAGGGTGAGAGTAAGATTATGTCCAACACTTTCTAGATGAATGGCAAAAGGCAGCCAAAAGAAGCTGAGCAATCTTGGAATCTTGCCTGTGTGTATTCAGTGATCAGAGAGAAATCTTGTGAAGCACCATTAGCCTCATTTTATTAAGCTCTAAAACATCCATGAAAAGTTTCAAGAAAATTAATTCAGAATAAACTGTAGGTGGTAGGAGTTGCACTGAACAATTCTTATCAGAAGTATGTAATAAAGAGAAAAATACAACTTTGAACATGCCACATGCTTAAAACCAGCTGTATAGAACAGAACATTTCAGTATTATATTCCATTTGGGCTAGTTTTAGCTGTTCACTCATGGGAATCATTAAGCTAAAAGCATTAAAACATCTGAAACTTAGCTTTCACACTGACCTCCTCTGTCTGATCCGGTTCTGATAAGGATTCTGATGATAAAGGCCCATCACCACGATCGGCTTTCTTCCTCTTTCTGTGATGATTTTTACCATCCTACATAAAACAATATATTTCAAGTAATATTAAGCCTTTCAGATATTATGAAACTTCTGCTTTAAAATTATATGGAAACATTATTTCTGAGTTATAAAATATTTTTTAAAAATTATGCATTAATTATTCATCAGCAAATCATCATAAAGTTAAAATGCTTTCAGTGAGAACATAATAATTTTCTGTGTGTTGATTCATTACCAAGATACTGCAATTTCTTAAGAATGATATAATAGTACAATACAGTCTCTTATTTTAAGTGAAAACTTACATAGGAGCAAGCATTTTAAAATAAAATGCTTCATCACTTCAAAAGACTGTCAAGTAAATGAAGATGTCTCAGAGTATGGCTGCTTTGGTGCTGATAAACAAAAAGCTCCCTTCAGATTTGTGCCTCCGGCATGGGACATGTTCTTACAACATTTTATATAAATAGTTTCAATATATTTACAGAGCACTCAAGCAGTCTTTTATTTTTCAGTTTTAGTTTTTGTAATTCAGATGCTGCAGGAGATTGTTCTGATGAGCCGCTTGTTTTTTTTCCTCTATACTTTTTCAAGTAAGCTTTGCTCTGGACCAAGCAAGGGATTCCTGAGTGAAACTACTTTTCTCCATTTCCTCCATTCTATTTCTAAGTAAAAAAAATAGTAAAAATTCTTATTAATCATCTTTTTGAGTGCTGAGATTACTTATATCAACCCTCCTACTTAGTCTATTATAGGTACCACAATCCTTTCACAGAAGTACTCATGAAAAGCACACACGATGTAACCCATCTGAGAAGGCATCTTCAGAACAGAAAAGACCTGCAGCCCCCAAAAGCCCTTTGATTTCAGAAGTGTGAAAGCAGCAATACAGCTTAACCAAGATTAAGGGGCTATGGTAGTCACTTGCTCTTTGAAGAGAAGATACTCAAGAAGAGTTGAGAAATGAGAACTGGGAAACACACACAGAATCAACGTCTGCCTGACGTAATGGAAATTTTATATGTCAAACCGTATAACACGTTGATTGTAGTAGCAGAGAGCAATGTGTTAACAGAGGAAAAAGAAAGACTAGGGCTGACACTGAAAGCTTTGTTAGTTTACACACAGAAATAACTAACATTTAAGTCAACAAGATTATTTGCATTCAATGTAGTAGCAGGAGGAAAACCCTTAGACGTGTGTGTACAAAATGGGTGACGTGGGAGAGGAGGGAGGGATTTTGTGCCCAGAGAAAAGACAGAATAAGATAAACCTGCTTAAGCTAAGTTTTCTCAGTAATGTTTTAAAGCAGCTATGAGTAAAACATGCAATTATGACTGCATTTTTTAAAAAATATAATAAAATAAGGATATTAAATAAAATTAAATAACATAAGGATATTAAAATATCCTCTGCTTGCTGTTACTTAATTTAGAATAATGAGCCAATATCCTATCAGGTGTGTCACTGAAATACCATACATGCTTCAAGTCAATTTAACTGTTAATGTTAAGCCCCACATACTAGAGTGCTCATGATCTACTACAGCAGATTAGATACTTGTTTCATTTACCTTTATGACAAAACCAGACCCAGCAGTTTCTACTGGCAATTACTAAAATAGGAACCTAAAAATCTTACTCAAACTGGGGGCACTGCATTGTCAAGTTTTGGACAATGACCATAAGTGTAAGCTGAAGTACTCAAATACTTAAAAAAGGGAGGGGGGGTCGGGGGGCAGAGAGTAGAGGAGTGGAAGAGACCCATTATATATGTAAAATGAAGTTCTGATGCAAGTATTTAAAAAGTAAAACTATACCTTCTCTTTCTCATGGTCATCCTTTGACTTCTTCTTTTTTGTGCTGTCCTAGGTAGAAAGAAAAATATCCACCATGACAAAATTATTCCATTAAAAAAAGAAATTGCAACAGCAGCTTGACCCATTGCCTCTTTCTGCACACTGAAGATTGTTCACTTGTAGCTAACACGACCAATACAAAAAGCAACAAGATTTTGATGGCAGCTGCTAATTTCTAGAACAAGCAGTGAGAAAAGGTCTCTGTGGAATCAAACAACAGAGAACTTACTCAGAGCAGTACACCTAAAGAGCCTCTAGAAAGGATACCGGGCACTACTACTATCACCTCTAACCTCCAGCAGTCTGCAGTCTTTATTCTCCATCCATGCTCATCGCAGTGGATCAGGCAGTGGTTAAAGCGAGATTGCCATGGAGTTTTCTATCTTCTACTTTCAAAAGTAAAAGTATCTCTGTGTCCTTTTATGCAGGAAACCTTTTCGAACTGCCACTAGCACAAATTCATAGTTAGATGCAAACAGTGATTCATCAGATTTTATACCATTCTGAATTAGGAATTCCAAGAAAATTCCAGTGAAACGCTGGCCTACACATAATGTTATAATTATTTTGGAAGGAAGGGAGTTACTGTCCACTACTACAGAAAAATGGTAACAAAACGGATTGCCACATGTATCTTCACTAATGTTGTGCCTGCAAGCACACTCTCCTCTACTTTAAGTATTAAAAAAAAACCCAAACTTTCAATTTACTACTTATTTGCAAGGCTGAGAGGTCCAACGGGCAACTATTCGGTCCAAACTCACTTAGGAAGGCAGCATTGTGGCCACTGATTCCCTGAAATAGCTGCATTTTCACAGATGGTATTCAATTCAATAATAGCATGTTGACAAGAACATTACAGAACATTTTCATTTTTGAAGTGTTAATGTAGTATTAAAACATCTGAGCAGCACAAAAACTGTTTATGTCTGAATTCAGAAAAGTAGATAAAAACTGATGGAATATTTATTTTCTAAAGAGGAACTGTATTCTGCCAAGACACTGTGGACAGCAGAGGTACATTCCTGATCACAACTTAAAAGATACAAACACAGCTCAGCTACAGTAAGAATGCATGACTTTGGATACAGCAATTATGAAGTCAGAAACACTTGTCTTTAGAACACAGATCAGACACATTTCCTGAGGGTAATGTGCACTTAATTACCTTGCTGTCTGACTCAGATTCAGAAGCTGAGCTTGATGAAGATTTCCGTGAGGAGCGGTGTTTCTTTTTCTTTTTTTTCTTCCCCTGCTTTTTATCCTATCCACAAATATTTTAGGAAAAAAGAAAAAGACAATCCTGAATTTATTTTCACTAGATACTAAAAACTTACATGCAAAGAATAGGGAATGCCAAATTTCTACATATTATCATTTTCTCTTGAGGAATAAATATACTACAATTGATTCCTTTAGTGGAAGACATTTGTATCTCTTCCGCATTGAAAAAAAATGAACTAGAGTAAAATTCAGGTTCCCTAGATTCTGTTTATCATTTAGATGTATGCTACAGAACCTGACTATCTCTAAAAAAGATTTATGCTAAACTAGTAAAAATAATGTGGTGAGCTGGGGGGATTCTACTGGAAAAGCATACAAATCCATGTCAGCACAGCAATGGATTCAGCTTACAAGCTAGCCTCCCAAAATACACTCGTTTATGAAGAAGTTATTGAACAGATACATATCTAAAATTCACAACTGTATCATAAGCACCAAATGTACCAAATTTAAATAGCTTCATGCAAACGAAGCCCTCAAAGAATATTTTAAAATAGATTGCCAAGATCTGTGTTAAGTCTCGTGATGAAGTGTGAGCTGGTATTTAATTCGACTTTTGATATGAAATATCCTTTGACAGAAAAATATGCATGCCACTGTGCATTCTATGTTACTTGTGCATTCTTCTACGTTACTTTTGTTTTCCCCTCATTTTCTAGAATGGCAGCCTGAAAGCCTTATTCTGATCACACACTTTTTATAAAGGCATGCAGCGACAGGATGAGGGGAAATGATTTTAAACTGGAAGAGGGTAGATTTAGAGTAGATATTAGGAAGACATTCTTTACTGAGAGGGTCGTGAGACACTGGGACAGGTTGGCCACAGAGGTTGTGGATGCCACCACCCTGGAAGCATTCCACCACCTGGTAGAGTGGGAGGTGTTGGAACTAGAGAGAGGGTTGGAACTAGATAATTTTAGAGGTCCCTTCCAACCAAAACCATTCTATTATTTTTATGATTACAGTCATTTTTTCTTTGCTTTTTACCCAATAATACTGGTTGACATATGTCAAAAAAGACTGCATAATGAGGCTGCTTTCAGCATCTGCAGTTTGAGATACTCTGCAAACTTTCACAGCAAGATGCTAATGCTCTATTTCTTGCTCAAAGATCTTAGCTGTGTTAATAGGAATTTAGAGGTTAAGATTCAGAATAGTTCAGAACTGCTGACGCTATACTAGATCCAAAGAATATCTCAATCTTTAATATCTCAATATCAGAATATCCCAATCTTCAATCAGAACAATCTTTTCCAAAGTATGTAAACCTCTCTGCTTTATTATAGTGGCTTCAGAGTATTGCTGTGGGTTAGTCTAGTTTGCAATACATCATTTTGCAATGAATCTCAGGTTCTACAGATAAAATGGGTTAACATGTGTAGTAAGTCCTCACTGCTTCTCTTCATTCCATCATGAACTACAGTATCACCCTTTTAAAGTACCTTTATTGGCTGTTAAAGCCAGTAAATAGTAAGTAAAATTAAACAAACACTAGCCACTATTTCAGTGACTAGGGTACACGTGGTAAAATGCTTACTCATTTTCAGTTTAATCTTCCATGTTCAAAACAGAAATCCCAAGTATCTCCTCCATGATGGAAGAGTTCTCTTAACACAAGAAGAACACGCTCCACTGTTATGCCTGAAGCATGCTGAGATCAATACAAAGGCAACATTTCACTCAACATACAAAACGTGTTACATCCTGGTGGTTTAGTGCTTACCTCGTCTTCTGAATCAGATGCACTGCTGGAAGAATCAGAGCTTGATGAAGAAGAGGAAGATGAAGACAACTTGACCAAACACAACAAAAAGTGAAGCTTGTGAGATGCAGCATTTTTTCTACCAAATAAGTAAAAGTCCATGCAAACACCTAATCTTAAGATCTCTCCATTTACAAAGCACTGTCAATAACTGTTTACTTCCAAGAACTTGGGCTCACGTAGATTTTCTTAAATAAGACTTAAAAAGTGACCTCTGATATTTTTAATGTGATAATGTATATTTAATGTTTTCCCTTCCCACCAATTGCTCTTTAAGCAGAGGTAAAATTCTCCTTGTGCAGAATAATCTGCCTCTCTCCAATTAAAATCAGGTAATTTTAATAACATCCAAATTCAAAATTAAAACTATATCCCCTCTTTCCAAGAAAACACAAATAGCAAATACGCACAATCCCAAAGCAAAAAAAGCTCAGAAAATTGAAAATTTTGCTCACCCTACTAGATTTCTTCTTTTCTTTTTTCTTTTTCTTAAAAACAGAATAAAACAAACGTTATTTTTGGCAATGTGTTCCTGTGCATTTAGGTTTATATACATTGATGCTGGTTTTTAAAATGTTTTCATGGCATTTTGTACTGCAAAAACCAGTTCCAAATACCAACTGTAACCAAATTGAAAATAACTGACCTCTTTCTTTTTGGAGGAACTCTCATTTCCACCCAGTAATTTCTCCCTGTGTTTTTCCAGTTCTTTCTTCCAATTCTGAAACAAACAAAATGAGGGTGACACGACCATTATTTCCAAACAGCTCTATTAAGAGATCTCTGTCAAAATCGTGTCCTTTACTTGAATTAATGAGTTTTCATAAAATCCACAGAAAATAAACAGTCTGTAGTATTAACCATGGCTATGGTGCACTTAGTATTACAGAAGATTAAAATTAATCCATTTATCTTAGTTCACACCTTAATGTTCAAGTCAGTTGGGCTTAGGACATGGTTATTTATCTTGGAGGTGATCAATTTTGGTCTCTGATTTTGTAGTACCACAGAGCTCCTGTTAGAACACATCAGTACGGTGGGGTCAGCCTACCAAACAAACAGGCACTCTGCCTATGTTTTATAAGTACCCGAAGTAGAATTGCAAGACAAATGTTCCTGGCCCTTCTTCAACACACGGGTGTATCATGTATGTGTTCTGTGCTTTGTCAGTGTCAATGATTAGAACTTCATTATATGCACATCTCTTTTGTTTCCCTCACGAGTTCTCTCAGTCTATTCCAAATTCCACTTCTAAGGGCTCTGAAGCATCCAACATCCCATCACCCCGAAATTCTGCTAGCTTGAGCTATTCCTGCTTTCCATGTTAGCAACATCAGGTGCTCCTTTCTTTATTATTATCATTTTTATTCTTCCTTTCCTCCTAATGTGCTGCTATTGTTCTGGCAAAGAAATGACAACCCACATACTGTGCTGAAGGAAAAGAAATACCAGGATTTGAATATGATTATACACATGCAGTGCAATATGATACACAGAACCCCAGGTCAGCACATGGTGAATTAGCTTAACAGTGCTGCTGAAAGAAGTCACAAGGTTAGCCAGGATACAGTGCTGCATGCAGTGTGTTTCTGTGATCCAAGGCAATGCTTACAGAGTACCACAGCAGGCTGGGCACTTCAGCCTCCTGGTGCTGCCTACAGACCCTCTGACAACAGACTGGGCTTTGTTAGGCAGACATTCTCTCTGAAGTAGAAACAGATTGGGTATGTGTTCTTTAAAAAAACAAAAACAAAACAGGAAAACCCACAAAACCAATAAACCAATAAAACAAAAAGCACCAGAACATCTGTCAGTAAACTGAGAGGGCACCTCAGTCAGAGACTTGTAACACTTTCTACCACTGAGAGATCTGTGCTCAGAAGCTACAAATAATTCATAATAAAGCAAAGAGACACAATAAAATACTAAACCAAACTCACAAAGCTGAAACTGACAGAGCACAAAACAACCAGTCTCCTCAGAATTGCATCCTCTCATCTTCCAAATATTGGTATAAATTCTGAGGCAAAAAGATGTAACAAGCATGGTATGAAGCCCTTTCAGTAACAGAGGCACACAGAATCACACTGAATCACACAGAATGGCCAGGGTTGGAAGGACCTCAAGGATCACGAATTTCCAACCCCCTGCCACATGCAGGACCACCAACCTCCCATCTAATACTAGACCAGGCTGCCCAGGCCCCCATCCAATCCGGCCTTGAACACCTCCAGGGACGGGGCATCCACAAGCTCTCTGGGCAGCCTGTTCCAGCACCTCACCACTCTCTCTGTAAAGAATTTCCCCCTGACATCCAACCTAATTCTCTCCTCCCTCAACTTAAAACTATTTCCACTTGTCCTGCTGTTATCAACCCTTTCAAAGAGCTGATTCCCTTCCTGTTTGTAGGCTCCCTTTAGGTACTGAAAGGCTGCAATGAGGTCACTCTGCAGCCTTCTTTCTCCAGGCTGAACAAACCCAGCTCCCTCAGCCTGCCTTCACAGGAGAGGTGCTCCAGTCCCCTGAGCACTATCTACTTCAACCAGAAACTCTCATACAGTGTTGAAGATTACTTCTTGAAGCATATTCCAAGATACTGGAATCCAAGAAGGGAACGGAGCAGTTAAATTCATCATCTACTGTTTCCTTCCTAGGTACACAACAGGAGTCATATATGAAACTTTCTTACAGCACGCTGATCTCCAGCGGATGCTAAACACAGTTACAAGAATAGCCCCACTTATAGCAGGGAACCAGCACAGAATGTAATCAGCTTAGGATAAGAGAGAAGTGTTCCATAAGCACATTTGGATATTCAAGGCCACTCTTAGTGCACTCTCCCATATCCAAATTATATGCATGTTCCTCACCAATGCAGCCTGACTCCAGTAACACACCTCTTCCCAATGTGTTTGGATTGTGTGACCTTAAACAAGTGATGATTAGTTCACATTTTCTTCACAGCATTTCTCAAAACCTTTTATGCAGTGTTTCTCTGAATCAGGAGTAGCTCTTCATTGGTTAATAAGTAATGTTAATATTCAATACAAACAAAATAAAACGTTCACTCATTATGAGATTGAGCACAGTAAAACATTACGGCTACTTGGAGCTGTTAATGATAAGGGAAGAAAAGCAGCATACAAGATAAGACAGCTGGGGCATTAACATACTAACAACACTACCAACCTCGTTCATCTTCTCTTCAAACTCAGCCAAAGCCCTGGATCCCTTCTTTTTCTTCTCTAACTGTTCTTTCACTTCTTCCCTGTACAAAAAGGATGAGAGATCAGTCACTGTATTCTCACAATTAAAAATACCTGCTTCAGTGTCTAACTTTATGTGGGTTTTTTTTGAAGTGTAGCTTTGGCTGAACTTCCAACGGGAAAATTATCTTAGATGTTACACATATGGTAACCTAACTGTAATAACTTCAGCACGGTAGCTAAACCTCTCTGAAAGATCTAAAGCTAACTTTGCAATTAGGTAAATTATACTCTAATTTCTTAAGAAAGGGCTTAAATGGCCTGAATGTAAAGTAAGCTGTTGACCGTACCTTAAAGCAATGATTTTGTGGGGTATGGTAGACTACGTTCTAAGAATCTACCAGCAAAATGCTTTTTTTTCCCCTAGAGATTACTTTGTTTTAAAAATTTAATACGTCCGCATGCTTTAAAGCATTAGGATTCTGAAAGAGGTAAAGTATCCAACATTTTCCTCTTTTGAGAAATTTCTGAGCCAAGGTATTTAAAGACAAATGTGAAACGTATTTCAAAGTGAAATATTATTTTTAAAAGAGACTGAATATGCATTTAGAAAATAACATTTTCGCCAGAGCCAAGGAACCTTCCAAAGCATATCACTGTATTTGAAGGAGGATGTAAGTAACTGAGAGAACACAGGGAACAAATCTTTCACTCAGCTCAGGCACTTACCATGTCGGCCTTGGTCTGTTCAAGTAGTCTTGTATTGTTGGTCCTGAATTTTGGGCAGGACCTCGTGCTCTGGCCATAGCTATGGGATTCATGTAAGCCTTGAACATGAAACAAAAAGAAATATAAAGTTCATTGGTTGTGCTGTTACCAAGATCTGTCCTTGCTGTTCTTCACACATCCTTTTCCTCAGTCACAGAAAGACCCCGGAAAAGTGTTTTCAGTTTGTTACGCTTTGGCAGAAGAATTCGCCCCAAAAGGACCATTGCCCTCCCTGAGCTGACTCTGCAAAGCGACCACAGCCTTACGATTGTGGAAACGCTCTTCCTTGGGACATGGAAAGCATGATTTAATTTCAGCTCTTTGTCTCTAGGACATCTGGCACTCGGGCCTTTGGAGTTCTGCTCAAAACTGATGATGGCAGACTCAATGCATCCTGGATAAAATAACACCACCCTACAAGACTCTGCTGTAACACCAAACAAACGAGCGGCGTTCTGCTGACAGTTATGCGTATATGAGACCTTGGACACTTAGGGCTATCATAAGGCAAACACCTGGAATTTTATGAGGTATCTATTATAACCTCAGCAATTAATGTCAGAAATTGAAGCAAGCAATTACTCTACTGTTACTATGCCAATGATATTTTGCTCATGTAGAAGGGAGGTACATTTTCCTTCATCTCCTGCTCTTACCAGGATGCCATCCCAAAGCCTCACTATTTACCTTCACAAAACACAAGACAAACCGCTCCTCTTGCCTGCAGGTTGCAGATAAGAAAAAGGTCAAGCAGTGTGCAGCTCTGGTTGCCCGGCACCCTCTTTTGTAGCAGGAGGATGCAGGCGCTCAAGTGAAGACACATATTCACATTTATAACTCTAGCAGTTTATTATATTACAAATCAATAAGGAATAGGAATTCTGGATCCAAATTGAGCTTGAGTCAGAAAATATTTCCTTTAGCAGTGCAGGAATGCAGTACTTTAACACTGTTTTCATTAAACCAAGACAACTGCAGTGCACTGGGAGCAGCAGAAATTATGGCTGAAATGCAGTTCCCGGCTTGGCTCCCTGCAGCCCTCGTTGGCTACCTGCAGGAATTCCTTGTGAAAGCCTGAGCTTCTTATGTTTGTAATTATTCCTAAGAACAAGATTGCTCGCTGTTCTTCAATAAAATTTAGCAGTTTTCCTCCCAAACTAGCCCAAAATGACAGTAAATTCCTCTCTATCTCTTGGCTAGAGCTGCCAAATGCTGGTTTTCTGCCTCAAACTGACTCCCTTCAAGCCCTCCACACAGTGGCACAGTTTTCTTCCTTTCCAGCAGCAGGCACATAACGACTGAATACTATATTGCATCCCACAATTAGGGAATGTATGTCTTACAATATTCCTGTAATTTCAGTAACTTTATTTATGAAGATACATTTTGCCAACAAACATTTCCTAGAAGCACTTACACTGCTTTGCATTTCAGCAGCCAGAAACCATAGAAAAAATTGTCCTAACAAAGAAAGTGCTCATCTGCACGTTTATTTTCCCCTCCCAGCAGTTTGCTCAGGCAGTTATGAAAGATATTTGTTACAGAGCTTTTGTGCTCATGGAAAGCAGAAGGCACCTTCAGTTGGACAGGGTCCTATGGGCAAGCCATGCAACCCGTCAGTGTCCTGCAAGTGTTTTGAAGATGTGAAAGAAATAAAGTTCTTGTTCTCCTCCAAACAGCCCAAATGGTGACAGCTTTAAGAACGGCCATGGATAAGATGTAAAACGTGGAAAGCTCTGCAGTCACAGAAGAGCAGAAAAGACCCTATGAGATAACCTGTCTATACCAGTAGCCGTTGTGACCGACTGTTTACTGTGCCATAGATTACAGGGATATAAGATTGGCTGGCATGGGTAGGTACATCCCCATTGTAATAATAAAATAATTTTAAGCAGACACTTAAGCACAGCCCAAAATACTACAGCAGAGCACCATACTTGAAACATAGGCCAAGCCCTGCACTCTGACACAGTCACATCTTTAGAGTTACAGAACCATAGAGTGGTTTGGGTTGGAAGGAACTTGAAGTATCATCCAGTTCCAACCCCCTGCCAGGCAGGGCTGCTACTTCACAGTTCAGCTGCCCAGGGCCCCAGCCAACCTGGCCTTGAGTGCCTCCAGGGATGGGACACCCATAGCATTCTGGACAGCTGTGCCAGTGCCTCACCACGCTCTGACTAAATAATTTAGTCCAGTCTCTAAGCTAAATCTCCCCTCTTTTACTGATCCCATCATTGTGGTGCCTCAGCAAAGCAACCAAAGGCCCTCAGCTCTCCGCTGGGACAGCGTCCTGTACACCTCTTGCACACTGCCATTGTGCTGAGCAGACAGTTGCCAATGTGGAGCCAGCTACAGCTCAAAGCACTTCCAAAAACAAGAAAAGGGGAAAAACAGTCTCATGACTGATTTTTTCATCACAAAACTCAGCAACTGCGAATTCACACTTCATGGTGCCTAAGTAAGGGAGTGTAAGGTGAGCGGCTGGCTGGTAGGCACAAGTTTCAAGGAGATAAAGGGATGAATGCAGTAACAATGCAGAATGAAGCTCTGCAACCACGAGTATTTGGGCCTCCTGAGGCGAGCGGAGCCATGCGGAGCCCGTTTCAGCAGGGCCGAGTGCCAGGCGTAAGGAGACACGGTTTAGCGACTACCAGAACTACTTCAGCAGCTGCAGCAACTCCCACCGGGAACGCTGCGTTTTTTAAGGACTAGGCCAGCATCTTCCATCGCCCGCGCTCGGCAGCTCGCACAACAGCTATCAGTCACGGCCGCCGCCGGCTTCGACACGGCAGTGAGGCTCCGTCACGCGCCCCCCCCCCGGCGCTCGGCACCCCCCAGGCGCTGCCCGCTCCCGGCCCCGCGGACCCCCCGGACCTCCCGCCCGGCGACCCGCAGTTCCGCGGCCGGCGCGCCTAACTGCTCGGAGCCTCCCGCCCCGCAGCCGCCGGGCCGCCGCTGCCCGGCAGTGCGAACACAGGGACGGCGGCCCCGCTCGCCCGGCCAACGGCTTTCCGCTTCCCTCTCCCGGCGGCCGGAGCCGTGGACCCGGCCGGTCGGGCCCTCCGCGGCCTCCGCCCGCCCGCCGCACCGCTGCGGCCGCCCGGGCACGGCGGCCGAGTCCGGCGGCGGCCGGCAGCCCGGCCCCCGCTGCCGCCCGCGGGCGTTACTCACCACGCGGTTGTCTCGCTTCCCCATGGCGCCGCCGCGGCCCAGCCCGGGCCCCTTCCCCTCGCCAGGGAGGCCGCGCCGCAGGCGCCCGGCCCTGCTCGGCCCCGCGCAGCCGCTCGGCCCCGCGAGCGCCGATGGCGGCGGCCGAGCAGCGCCCCCTACCGGCGGATCGCAGCCGGAGCCGACCGCGGCACCGCCTCGGCTCGTGGGCGTGGGGCGAGGCCTCGCGGGGCCACACGGCGGGATGGACGGGGCGGAGCTCCTCGGAAGCGGCGCGGAGGGGAGCGGTGGAGCTTCGTGAGGTGCGGCCGCGGCGGCGGGTCAGCGCCGGCCCACCGTCGTGGGAGAGCTGGGGACCAGGGAAGGCTGAAGGGAAATCGGAGCGTGGGGTGCGTTGGTGCCCTGGGATGTGGAACGTGGGGAGCCCATCTGCACTGAACACCTCGGAGGAGGGGAAGGTGCCGTTGCGAGGTTTTTTTCTCCTCTTGACCTACCTAGTGGTCGCTTGGAGGAGTCGCTTCGGTTTCCTGAGGTGTACGCTGAGGTGCCCTGACTGTGGCGGCCTGTCCTGGTACAGTGCTCTGCGGAGACGGGTCTGCTGACAAAACAAAGGGAGAAGAAAAGGAGAATAAGTGCTCAATCGTTACTTATTACCTCTCTGCTTCCCTGGCAAACCAAGGAATTCTGTAGTGTGGTGCCCGAGAAGCCCGTCAAAGACACGAGCAGCAAAACTCCTTAAAACATATGGAGGAAAAAACAGCATTAGCAGAGAGAGAAGATCATGCTCTTCATGGTGCGGCCTTGCCCTGCATGCCTCCTCAGCCTGGTCCCCTGGGCAGGCCCTCACCATCCAGCCTGGGGCTCACGGTGCCTGGCAGTGTGCTGGGGTCTGGGCACAGGTCTGGCCATGCTGCTGTCACCACACACCAGGTATGGGGACATGGGTCTGGCTATGGCACTGCAGGCTGTGCCCAGTGCCGAAGGTCTGGGAGCACCACAGCCTGACTTGAGGCCATGGCAGGGTGTGAAGTTGTGGCTGACAGCCCCAGAGCAACTTGGTGCATTTTGGTGACACTGCCATTAGCTCTCCTGCTGGCTTGGGAGCAAGGAAACACATCCAGCCAGAGGGGGTGCCTAAAAATGGGTGACAGTATGTACAGGAAAGGCTTCTGGGTGACAAGAGGCTGAAAGGTGCCTGTGTCTATAGAACACAAAAAAAGCAACACAGCCATTGGGTGTAAAGTGATGAATACTGCAAATCTTGCTGTGTGCCAGTAACTGACAGACAAATGAGAGATACACATTTAAATCTTTTAAAATGAACATTTGCTTCTATGGTGCAATGATACATGGTGTCGTTAGGTAGTTCTGAAGCAAAGAAGATGACAACATTTATGAGAATAATGAAAACTGTATCATATCACTCGTGCTATTTCTCTGTGGTATTTTGCTTAATGGACAAAATTTTATTTTGTCTTCCATGGTTGAGTTTGATGAGCTTGGTGCAGCTCAGCCTCTCTCCCAGGTGAGGGCAAAGGAAGAAAATCTCCATGGGAAGAGGTTCCACAGCTGCCTACAACCTGCTGGAGCTCCTACTCTGCCAGATTAGCACTCTCAGAGATCAGATGCTGAATGGAAGCTCTTGATCAGTCTGTTTATTATTTCTGTGTTTTTTCCATGTTTTCAACACATGCCAGCTGTAGTTGAGGTGGGTATGTCCAGCATTGCCCTCAGCACAGCCTCCCTGCAGCTGATGGCACATCCATCTCTGGCTGGGCTACTGCTGCGCCCTCTTACGCAGCGCTTCAAGGCTGATGTGGAATGCCACGTAAGGTAAAGGTAGCTGTTTTTGTTTAATGTCACATTGTGTACAAAGTGTATATGCTGGTTTTGTAAAGGATTTACATGACTCCTTGTGGTTTCTAGAGGGCAGCAAAAAATTGTGGTTTTAAGTTGCAGAATCCTTTGTGTTGTGGTCTGGTCAGCTTTGCAGCCATCTCCGCCTAGAACTGTGACCAAGATGTGTCTGGGTCAGTTTTTACATACTGATGGCTCATTGAAGCCTTGTTAGTAGAAACTACTTTTATCCTGCTCTAAAGAGACTTAATGGTCTTCGCAGATATATCACAGAATCATGGAATGGTTTGGGTTGGAAAGGGCATTAAGGATTAGCCAGTTCCATCCCCCTGCCATAAGCAATATGCTGAAACTTCACGTGAGCTGTTTGCTGAGGTGTTCTGTTGATTGGTTAGGAGTGAAAACAGGGGTTTTAGAGTTTGATGATGTGTCATATTGCTGGACTCCAAACAAGCACTTTTACCATTTCTGTGTACCAGAAATGTTACTGGTCTCATATCCATAGCCAATGAAGGAGAAAACAGTCAATGAATAAAGTGTGCTCAGGTTCTTAAAAGACAGAAGGTGGAAGTAGCAGCAGACATGAACACCAGGCCCTTCAGTGGAACAACTGGATTGAAAAAAATCAGGGAAAATAGCTGAATCAGTGCACAAGTTGCCTAGCGAAGTGAACTCAAACAAAGAAGATTTCAGTAAAGACAAACTAGTGCTGAACAGAGTCGCCTGGACAGCAACGGCAACAATTTAATGCCTTTGAAAGAAAAGGTGACTTTTTTTTTCTTTTTTTTTTTCCTTAATGGACTTCATCCTATGGAAGCAAGGGAATAATTCAGTGGTCAGGAAGAACAAGGTAACATTGTTATAAAACCAGAGGTGTATGATGGGTTACTTGCAAGAGTGTGAACGTGCTTATGTTTCTGTGTCTGGCTTTGTGTGCATGTTGGGTTCATTTTCTGTAAGGCTCTGGGTGTAGAGGAAAACACAAAAAGAAAAACTGGGAAACGGCGTCGCTACTTTTCTGTATTTAATATACAATACTTACTGCATTTGTATTCATTTTACATTTTTAGATAAAAGAAAAATATAGCTAGAAAAGTGAAGTAAACTTCAGGAAAGTAGTTTTAAATACAAAACTAGTTTCTTGCCTTTTTACTTTCCAATAATTTGGGAACAACTAAAAAGAACTTGACGCCATGAACATTTTTATTATATCAATTTTCATACGGAACCCTCAGCACCCACAATAAATACACAACTTTGCTTTTCTTGCACTGCCAGCAGCAAAACGTTCAGTTCCAAAGGACTGTAATTCTGATATAATACATTGACAACCTTCTGTGTGCCTTAAATTAACTCTGCCGTATTGACAAATGAGTATTTTTGCAGTCCACCATCTTTACAGACTTGTGAAAGCTAAAGAATATGTTATATGGTAAGGTGCATGCTTGGAAGAGTACGCTCCGATGAACTTCAATGCAGTCAATGTAAAGCAGCCCCAGCGAAGGGTGTTCCTAAAGCAGAAAGCCTCCCAGGGTGAGATCTGGGACACAGAGCAGGCATGCAGTGAGATCAAAGGGCTTTGTCTGAAAGCTTGCAAAGAGAGCCCGAGAGCGTCCAAAGTGTCGGCATTGTTTCCCAGCCATTCTGTACAGCAGAAACATAGTTTTTCCAATGCGTATATGGTAATCAGCAGCTGTGCAAGAAGAGAGAGGCTGCAAGAGTTCACGTACAGCAATGGTGCAATATTTTTATTTACCACAGTTTGCGTTATGTAACCCCTTGGTGTATATTTATAAGCACAAGGCAAGCCAGCAACAATTCAAGAATCACGGTTACACCTTCCTGTACCTCTGTGGGTGATACTGTGTTTCACACAGAGCTGATCTTAATGCTGAACAAAAAGAATGTAAAGAACACTGAATTATTAAGCACACAGAATAACAATAATGATGCACCTTTAATAGAAACAGTAACACACGCACCTTTTCATGTTTGTACCCTGATTAAAAGAACATCGTGAATTTCAAGTATGAAGTGATACAGTGAAATCATGTCCTGTGAGTAGGTATCCACGGTAGTCTAGGTAGTACACTTTGCACCATAGGTAACTTTCCACCTTGCACAATAAAATCCTACTGCCTTTGTAGGTAAAGTGACAGAGCTCAGCGGGACTGCGCTGCCTTTCACCAGCAGTTACGTGTCCTAAGGTGAAGGAAGGAAAACATCTGAAACTGCTTTGCATGATTCCCTTGGATAATGAAACCCTAGACATCTCCAGAGCACATGGCGTTACGAAAAGAACACAACAGAAGTCAAACAGCGTTAGATGCCCCTATAACTTCTTGATTTTTTTTTGTAAAATCATACTGAGAAATTAAGGCACTGAGGCAGATTTTGACATCAGCCTGGTGTAATAATACCAATGGATGAAGTTACTCTGGATGTGTCACAAGCTGTCCTCCCTGTTCATAGCGTTCTGTAAACCGGAAAGCGCAAGTTTTAATATTGCCTTTTGAGACTGTAACGTATCTTGCAGATTCCCAAAGCAGTATCCCAGAAGGGTTACAAACAGGCCTCACTTTACGCAGTTCCATTAACTTCAGTGGGATTTGTAATGTGGAAATAGGCACGCATGGGGTGTCTGAGCAGTGAGAAGTGAACCTGGTTTCTGGTACGTTTCTGCACCAGCATCACGCTTTACGTCACATATCCCAATGCCACAAGGAAGTGCACTTCCAAAATTTGTATAAAAAACAAATGAATAGAAACTGTGAGAGAAATAATATTAACTAAATAGTTTTTGTCGCATTACCATTTATATAACATTCTTGCTGATTTATTAAGCTTAAGTATCCATATAGACCTGAGCTGCCTGACACTGGAATTTGTAGATTTGCATGGTGAAATTCTTAGTTTAAATTAATTGTAGTCAGTGGAGTTACAAAAAGAGTAGATCACGCTGAATGATTTTAATTACTTTGAAACTCCAATCCTATTTCATGCAATTGTCCACGCACACACACAAAAAATACCAACATTTGCTGCCTTTATGCTTTTGTATAGTCAGCAATCTTTTCTCAAATCCAGATGGGCAATTTGATTGTTGCAACAAATGTACTTCGGTTACGAGGCCCCACACAAACGTGGCCCCTGGTTTCAGCACCTGGAATCTACAGATATCTGCTGGAACGACTACAGACAAGATAAAGCCAAAGGCGGCCTATGTAATATTTTCTAATCGTAATTTTTCAGACAACCATCTCCCACTATGTATAAAATTAGCTCTACCATAGCATTTCAAAGTAATCTGCTTATTCTTTTACATATTAAACAAAATACCCTAAAGC
Source organism: Tetrao urogallus (assembly GCF_951394365.1). Taxonomy (NCBI): domain Eukaryota; kingdom Metazoa; phylum Chordata; class Aves; order Galliformes; family Phasianidae; genus Tetrao; species Tetrao urogallus. The sequence continues at coordinate 29,128,771 of NC_136820.1, read as the reverse complement.
ATAAAAATACTACATCTGAACACACATACTATTCTAAGTACAGTATGAAGCTTATTTAAAACTTGTTTTTTGACTGATCTAGCTCTCTGCCTCTCTATGGAACTAGCTTCACTTCAACAACAAAAATGTACACGAAATGCAAATACATTATTAAGCAGCAAGACTCGACACATTTTTTGGCAACTACCCTTTCACAGGACTAGTGTGTTTTCCTAAGAAATAATATACTGAATTACAATACGAATAATTTAGGTTAATGTCAAATAACTTGCAGATATATGTGTTCATATCGTCAATAAACACAGACCCCACTTCTGGGTGTCTTGGTGCTGCTATTAACCATGCGTCCTCACAACTACCATCAGTTACTAAACGAAAGCCTTTCTCTGCAAACACTTCTGCGAGCAAGCCCAAATGAGAACCCCCTCTCAGCTCTGGGACTGCCCAGCTGAGGCGTGGGATTCCTGTGTTTACCCATTTGGGCCTTCAGACCAAAGAATATCAAGCTAGTGAGGAAATACAAACACATGCTGTTACAAAGAAAGGAGACAGACATACGACGAAAGCACTCCGTGATGCTTTCAGGAGTTACAATAGAAACAACAGCTCCAAAGTATACAGTTCAACTTCTAAAACCATTTCAAGGGTATACTTTAACTAGAGCATTCAAAGACATTATACTTTAAAGCTGTTCAAAGTAATGCAGCTAAATATTACATTAAAAATAAAACCTATACAAGATTCAATGGCAGAAGTAGACCACTTAACTGAAATGGAATGAAATGGACCATAAATATGTTGATCTGAATGCTTGAGAAGAATTTGCAAAGAAATTAAAGATTGGAAAGAAAGAATAAGTGGGTGCCTGTCGGCTTGCTTTCAGTGCCTAACTCATACAGCTTTGTGTAGAAAATAAATTCTAGCAAGAAAATAATAGGCAACTTCATATTTTCTCTTTCTTAAGTACTTGAAAATGTGTTACTTGCTTTAACAGAAACGGCTGCCTTGCCTATGAAGGAAACATGGCTAAAATTCCTCGAGACTTGTCTAGGCCCCTTTCCCAGCGGAACTCCAGTGGCTTCCACTCCTCAGCAAAAAGCACTGCCATAAGGTACACTTCTTTTGCCCACACTGTCGTGACTGTAAGTGGGTTGTTCAGTCAAGAGATTCAGAATGCTGCAGAGAATGACAGCAAAGTTATTAGGCAGAGCTGAATGCAAGAAAGGCATCATGGATACTGGATTTAATTTGCTGGAATCTAAACTGAGACAAATGATGCATTTAGATGTTGTACTGAGGGACATGGTTAGTAGGAAATATTGGTGATAGGTGGACGGTTGGACTGGATGGTCTTAGAGATCTTTTCCAACCTTGTGATTCTGTGATTCTACGATTCTGTGATTTAATATGGGCTATGATGGCACAATCAACATTTTTATGCAGTGCTGGTCTGCTCTGGCTTTGAGCTAGTAATCTGTAGTGATGCTCTTCTGTTCAACTCATCATGCACAGTGGGAAGGAGAATGGAGGTAAACATGATAAAGGAAAAGAAAGCTGGAAAACCACTGGGTTGCCATACACGTAGGGCAAAAAAGGAAAGGACCAACCTCTGCAGTCCCCACTGCTCACATTTCTACTTCCCTCCCTCTGCCTCTAATCTCATGACATTGCAGCTCCTCTATCTTCAGTCCAAAATGTGCGTGGCAATCAATGCCTTCAGATGAGCACATTACCACTGAGCTCATATAAACCTCCTTGTACAGCAACACATTCACAAACTTCCTGCCAGCATCCAAATCCTGATGTACTTTTTGTTGTAGTTACAACCCATAGTTACACCAACCCTTGAAGATGGTTGCAAGAAATTGTGATGGATTTTGTGTCTTGCTGGATAAACACTGCAAAGCACTTTTTCTTTAATCAGCAGTCTGCAGAGCCAGGCTTTATTTTGAATCTTTACTTTCTCTTGCCAATAAAGGATGCATTGTCACGCACCTGGAGTAAAGCACTTTGTCCTATGCCCAGAATTCAGTCATCCTTTAGGATGGTGAGAGAGATCTCCTAGGGGAGATCTTACTATGCCACTGTTTAAAATGCACTGTCATAGAAACAGTAAGCACACTGTCTCCTTCAGATCCTGTACAGACCTTTCCTCAGGGGAAAATACTGGGGTTATGGTCTGTCTGTGCCTCGTACTAGTGGCGGGGCTCTGTACTCACACCTGCCATAGCACAGGCAAAGGAAAGAGTGCCTACATGCACCCATGTCACCTTGAGCGCTGGAGACCTTCATATAGAGAAGAATAGGTTCCTACCTGCTCTGACTCTTGCTGGGAGAAAACCTCTCCCTGGAGCAGTGATCCCTGGGAAGGGGAAGGGAAAGGGGGTAAGCAGTAGGAGGAGGCCATTTGCTGGTCTCGTTTGTATCCTTCAGAAACTTCCATATAATAGAAGAATCACTGGCTGCTCTTGTAAATGTACATGACAGACAGTTGGCTAGAAATCTTACATATTTAGAAAATAATCTTCTGAATCAAAAATTGCTTTGGCTGATCAAACATATTCAATCTAATTTATCCTCGCTTGTATATTTGCTTGAGCAAAAGAGTATAAAAAATAACGAACACTTTGCCATATTCTATTGTATTAATTCCCAATTCCTAATGAAAAGCAAGGAAAAACTATAGTACACATAGAGTATGCTGCCTGCAAATTGGGGAACTGCAGAATCACAAGGTATAATTTAGCTCACAGCTTTTTAAGTGACTAGAGAAGTATCAGCAAGGTCAGCTATAAGTGACAGGCAATCAAGGTAGCTTGAGTAAGCAGGATGCTGACAGACCTCTAAGGACCAGGTTCCTTTTAATGTCACAGTAGCTTGATCTGGGATAAGGGAAGGAGAGCATTTAGCTGCTAGGTGATCCATCATTGCATGTACTTAATCAGTGCCTGAGAAGGCACTGTAGAATTAAAGATTTCCTACCCTAGAACTGTGAATTTGTCTCTGTGCCTAGGCTAGTTGCTATTGTTTACTAGAGGGACTAAAACAAGCCACTTTGTAGCATCACTTGCCCCATCACCCATACACGTGGGCTAAACATAAGAAAGTGCTACACAGACCTCATACTTCTTATTTCTGGAGGTGGCATAACTCCCTCCCTGCTGTACAGCCTATGAAAAGCCTCCCTTCTTCCTGGCAGATGGTCCCGCAGCATTACTTACATCGGGTGTCTCACAGACTTGCTAAGTTCTCAGACTTGCTCCTGCAAGATGGTGAGCCACCTGGACTGATGCAGCTAAAACTTTATGTGCATAATCTCATGAAAATCCAAGTACTCAAAAATATGCCATTTTGGCTTGGCAAAGAATTCTCAATTTGCTGCAGGAGTCAGCTTGTAATCTACAATACCACACAGTATTGGGCACAGACAGTGACCCAACTGCGGTATAGCAAAGTATCCTCTGTTTCTGCAGCTCAGATACAGGCTGTGTTTCTATGATCAGCTTAATCTTCTCTCAAACCCTCATTGGCACCCACTCCCCCCTTTTTTTCCTAATATCTACACAGAAAAGTCTCTAACTTCTACGCAGCCTGATTTTTAAAATGTTGCAGTCTTGAAAAACGGCACCAGAATTCATGACTTGAGTTGGCACATTCAGTACCCGGAACTAAAATCCTGTGTGAGAGCATTGCTTTATCATCTTACGCTTGTGGAAGGAAATGACAGGAGAAAACAAAAAAATGTCTAAACAAAAGTTTTCCCCTTACATTTATATCTAACTTTTCCACATATCCACATTTGCTTACAACAATTGTCCTGAACCCTCCTAGTCTCTGCCTGTTTTTTTTCCTATCTCTGCAGCACTTCACAATTTTCCTCTCTCGTCTCAAGATAGATGCTAACATTCAAGAACACTTTAAAATCCCCACAAAGATTTATAAAAGGAAGAAAAGACAAACACAAGAAAATGACATTTACCCCCTAGCATTAATATATGGCAGGAACACACAGCAGAATGTGGCTTCATTCTGAGTGTAAAACAGCAGCAGGAAAAAATGTTGAGAAGATTAATAAAATTATATAAAATTAATCTAAAGGTGAGGATTTGAACAACCTGTCGTAAGTATGAAACATGAAGTAAGAGGAAAAGTTGCCTATTGTAGTAAGTTAATTAGAAACCCATCAGAAGTAACAGCGCAAAGGAAGCTGACAATTGAATATTTGTGACAATTTGTTTTCCATTTGGGAGTAAATATCAGTGTAAATATAGGAACATTTTCCTGGCATGTAGATGGGTTTAAGGTGCTGAACACTCAGTATTGTAGATGCCAATTTAGCATGCTCCCAAAAGGGCAATGAGCTTGAGAGCATTACAGCATATCCAAGCAGACATCACCAAAGTCTTCCCTTCTTTCAATCAAATAATATAGGCTGCTTTAGTGCAAATGAACATTCAAATGCTGATTAGGTTAAGTTCATATCTAGATTCTTCCATAAAGCCCTATCAACTTTGCAGTCAAAGAGCATCAGTTCCAATATTTGTTTAATACACTGTTTGTACAATTCTCATTTCATAAATACCAGTTGTTCCTTAAAATCTCCTTTTCCATCTTTACTAATGTCAGTTTTTTTTTTTAAATTTTTCTTTTCAAAGGCAGTATCCTTAGTCTGGTCTTTTCCAGAAACAATTTTCTCTACCCAGTAGCAAAATGTCCGTATCAGAACTTCTTGCTTTCTCTAGACATGCAAATGTCTCATTGACACTGGGTAGGATGAAGCCGACAGCAAATTTTAACTGAGATAAAACATTTCATCTGAAGGAAGAAATGCCATCTGGTTAGGGAGCTCTGGTTCACGTCTGCTGGAAGGCTGGAAATTTACCCAATCTGAACACTGCAGAAGCTTTCAAAGGACTATGTTTAAGTCAAGGCAACTTCTCCACCAACTTTTACTCCAAGCAACATTTTCTGCCTGGAAGGCAAAAGGCTCACCCAAGTGTGGTGCTGACTACTTTCAGCTTCCACTGAACACAAAAAGAACCGACAGTGCTCACTTGGCTTTGTGGAATCATTTTCAAGAACAAGTTCCTATTTGATTCAGATCTGTTCTCTCACTCTTTGTATTAAAAACACAATGACTTACATAATTTTAAGGGATTTTTTAAAATGTAATTAAACTGTGATTGCAGTTTGAAACTAATAGACTTAAAGATTTGTAGCTATTTTCTACAAGAACGGAATGAGCTATTTTTGTGCACAGTATTCCTAGGTGTGTTTTATGGTTCTTATTTTGTGTATTTATTACATATCAGTATGTAATACAGGCCAAGTTTTAGACAAAAGAGAAGAAATAACATTTGCCAAAACTATGCTTGTCAGTTCATATGTCCACGTCTTTCTTCTTCTAATGGCCTAGATCATTTAAATCAATGAAAAAGCTTCTTATTGCTTTTCAGAAGTTACTGGGATTTGATGGCTACAGAACCTGGTCCAGAAACTGGAATTATATTACAGCCATTATCTAACAATTTGTAAAACAAAGGGATAAAAAAAATAACTGACAAACAGAACTCCTATTTGAGTTGCACAGCCTGTTTGACTGGCAAACTGTAGTCAGGTTTTTACATACCTGATCAGTACTGGCACACACAAAAAATAATATGATAGTGTAGCCTGGTAGGTATGATTAGGCACATAAAATCCCATTTTTCTAGAGATTGTTTCTGATTCTTTTCTTCATGGAAAGTAATCTGTATACTCCAATGCTTATTAATCCAGTAGAAAGAAAAGTGATAGCTTATTAACAGTTAGCTACTGCAGGTTTTAGTATATTACAGACTATTCTACATGAATTTAAAAATAAATTTCTTAATTTTCTACCGCAATGCCGATTTGGAAAAACATTTTTTTTCTAATATACTAGTGTCAACAAAATCACACAGTAAGAGAGGTGTAAAATCCCATTAAATCAAGAAAACTCTTGATACTTAGAAGTAGTTTTGAGGCAATACAATAAATAACTTAGGTCCCTAGGCTTCTGATCAATTCAAGCTTCAAGCATAAAACAACAGATCACTCTAATAGTCTACTATCTTCTCATTCACATTGTACATAAAAATTCATCTGTTCCTGAAACTATTGCCTAAGAAAAATACTAACAAAGTGGTTCTATAAAACAGAGTTCTGAGAATAAACATTCAACTGTGTTTTATACATGGCAAATAATTTACGTTGTCTTTTAAACCAAACTGTGGCTTATGATTCATATACATATTTAGCAACTGATGTGCTTTCAGTTGTGAGTCAGATAAGTGCTCCAAGTTTGTTGGCTAGAAGACCAAACCAGCATGTTTTGTCATTATTTTCCATATTAAAATTAGCCAACCACCAGAGAGAACGATTCCTTTGGATAATAAAACATGCTTCTAAAAGATAGTGAGAGAACCTGTGAGAAGTAGCATGGCACAGTACTTTCTTCTTATTCACCAAAACAACCATCAAGTATGAAAACTACTTAGGAGTTGGGATGCTGGACAGCATCTCTCTGCAGAAGATTCTCAAATATTACCTACAATCTGCTGCTTCCTTTCATTTGAGAGGCTCTATACATACTTGTAGCACCACATTTCAGAATTTTGCAAGCATGATATCTTAATTTTTTACGTCTATTTTAGGACTGAATCAAGACAGAAAGGTATTCCTAGCATTTCACATAGTAGACCAGTGTGCAGGAAAAACGGAGTGTGGGCACAGCCTACACAGAAATACAGAAATATGCACAAACCCTGTTTTTAGAATTCTACCTGGCACACAGGAGGCAACAAAGGTGTACACAAAACTAATGTTAAGTGAGGACATGCACAAAGAGGGCCTTTTAAAATCATCTCTTCTGGGCTGCTGCACTAAAAGAAGCAACACTTCTTACACAGCACACAGTGGGCACCGACATTGTGGAATGCACAGGCACAGGGGACACTGGCATTGTGCAGCTATTGAAAATCTGGAAGAATCTTGCTGGAAATAGCACCTATGAGTGTCACTGAAATGTTTCCCGTAAGGATGCTGAAGGAGAGGAACTGCAGAGCTAGACTGAATGTGGGGACCGGGTGAGGAGAAAGGGGCTGCCCCAGTCTTATTGCTGTGGCATGGCACCAGCTGACTTTAGTGGTTTTTTACCTTGTCTGCTGGGACTGGATTTTTCCTGTAGGTATGTAGCAGGGATAACAAACCCGTTTGTGGGAGATGGAAACTGCTCCTGTTTCCCAGAACATCCCATTGATTGGTGCAGTGTCTGGCTGTGGGTGCTCTTGGAGCTCATCATCCATCCTTACTTTTAATGTATTTTTTGCAAGGCAGTGAGCTTTAGCTGCTGAACCAGTCCTGCAGAACACATGCTGACAGAGTAATTCTTAAGAATTGTGTTCTGAAGTATTTTTTTAAAGGGTTTATGAGGAGTTGTCATCACAGTCTGGATTGAGTATGTCAAGGAGCACTTTCTTCTCACGTATAATTCTAATTCTACACATACAGCATTAATAAGTAAAGGTACTCGAGGACTACAGCCCCCATGAAGATATAAGGAGCAAGAGCATGATGTAAGCAGTCTCCCAGTTGTCTTTGTTCTGTCTCACTAGGAGCGTGGTTCCCCCATGCTGTCAGCCAATGCCAGTGCTTTGCCCAGCCAGAGAACAGTTCTCCTTGGTTTACCAGGGTAAGTTAAGCCTCGTGGCTTGGCAGGGCAGATGGGAATAAGAGGAAGCCTAAGACATGTCAGGGAAGGACTGCTGGTATTTCCTCCTGAAGAGATTTTGAAAAGGAAGTCATTTGGAAAGTCCTTGGGCCTTTGAATACATCCATTGCTACAAGGGAAAAAAGATCTTTTTCCCAGCCCTGTCAACACTGAATTTTTTTTTGTTGTTCCTGCCATTCCCACTGGATGTTTGTTCCAGAACATGACCACTAATGCAACCTTTTCCAAGCTATTTCTCCTGAATGCTCCCCCATATAACCTGATCCTATATTAGACGATGTACAGCACCATGTTGCAGGAGCTCTGCTTCCAATTCCACATGCCACCTGTGCTTTTTTCTGCTGCTTGCTTGAGCTTCAAGTCTGATACTACAAACTAGGAAATGTTGCCCCAACAGTTAATTTTCTGGCAATTCCCACCTTTTTCATTCATTCTTGGGCTCACAATAACCTTTGGCTTTAAGCATTACCTTCCCTCTTTTTTTATTTTGCCCTAACAATTTGCTTACAGTCAGCAACCATATTCTCTTCCAGCCTTTGTGTTGCTAAGCGCAGTACACCCAGCTCTCCTACCAGACAGCAGATGCACTTCACCATCTGAGAGTCTGGAGTCTAATTGGAAAGCAACACCCCCAAACCCACACCCAGACCCATTTTCAACCCATGTTAGCTCTTGGAGAGCTCTGGGAAAGTTCCCCGACAGCTGATGGCAAGCCAGTATCAGCTGAATGCCCTGATAGCGTATGTACGGAAGCTTGGCGGTACTAACATGTGGAATGTTTTACAAAGTGCTAAGCTGTGTAGAAAACTTTTCTATTGTTGCTGTTGCAAGATTCACCTGTATTTTGTCTCTGTTTGTCATTCTAATTAGTGTTTAAAAAATGTGATCAAAAATACCACCTTGGTCTATTCTTTTCTATGAATATCAAAGCCCCGTTCCTGCTCAGGTTTGCTGAATGGCAGAGGAACAGGGTTGGTTCAGCACCAGTACCACGGGCTCGCCGCTCTCCTTGGATGTATGAGCAGAGAGACCGGCAGAAGTGAAGCTGAGCTCAGAGCAGTGAGCTGCTGTGGCCGCTCCTTGGCCTTCAGCTTGCCACTGGTGGAGCTTCCAAAACTCTTGTGCTGTGCCTCTGCATTATCCTTGCGTGCAGATGCCTCTTATGTGGTCTTGCCAGGCCTAATATGCAACTTGCCTGTTCATGCTGGTAGGTTTTGAACAGGAACCATTCTGGGCATGAAGAAAGGCACAGGCTACTGCATGCATACACACAAGCGGTTCTTTTAAAATCTGGCCCATTTAAAGTAGGCATAATGTTAACTACAATTTGCACAGTTAAGTGTCTAATAGTAAAGAAAAGCTTTATCCAGGAGACCGGTAAGATCCACTCACCATCTTAGCAATGGGCCATGTCCCAGACAGTACTGATACCTGAAATAGAGTTAACAGTGAAGTGCACCACAGCATGCAGTCTGCCACGGGGCTGAGAAACCCGCCAGGAGACAGCTACAGGTTCCTGAGCCCTGTCTGGCACAATTACATCGCTCAATTCAGTGCTAAGGACCTGCTTTTGCCAAGCGTGCCGTGAGCAAGGGTGTAACACTGGCTCCATAGCCAGACGAGAAGAAACAGAGATGAGGAAGAGAGTAGCCTAAGGGACTGTCATAAGAGTAAGCAAAGCTGTCTGCCTCACTTCTCATCAGTTACACTGTAGTAGGGTGTATTTATATTTTTATGGTAAGGGTTAACTCGTTGGACCAATTTTTCCCCCAAGTCATATTCAGGTAAATGCACTGAAGTCATACAAGGAAATGGCTTTCATGGATTGAAAATATTTCTTTTTTTTTTTTTTTTTTCCCAGTACAGTATTAAAAAAAATAAATGCTTCTTTTTAAAATACTGAAAATATTTTTTAGTTAAGGTAAAAATACTAAATATAACATTTTAATGTAATATTTAAAATTACTGTTCTATAAAGGCATGTGAATTGCTTAGTTATTTTGACATTCAGTAATGGCACATTAAGCCTAGTGGAGAAGCATGTGCCAGTATACCACATGGTGGCTTAGGAGAGAAGCTCATGCATTTCTGCATAGAAAACAAGTCTTCTTAATAAGCAACATCTGAGGCATTTTGTGACAGTAATGTTCATGACTTGAGATGCATGGCGGCTGTTGTAGGTAAGGCAGCACAGTATGCAGCATACAGTTCCGCACAGGTAAATAACTGTACTTAACAAGTATAGCATTCTCTCCTTCCAAACTGGAAATATTTTTTCTATGTTCCTTTTCAGAGAATGACGACAACAGGTTAAAGATGAAAACCTGTATTCACTTTCATTGGATCTACTCGTGACTTTGAGCTGCATATCAGAAAATTTCAGAATGAGAGAAAGAAAGTGTGTTTGCAGCTGTTTGCAGAAAGGAACGATGGGTTAGATGATGGGTTAGAATGTGCATGGATTCCAACATAAACTGACCATTTGGAAGCTGAATGGATCTTTAAGAATGAGACCTCGGAAGTTTTTTTAAACACTTGCTTTTGAAACATACACACAAACTTAACTAGATAATAACTTGTTTGTGTATTAAAAAAAACCCTAAAAGCTGAGACATTTATTACGATCACTATCATAACTGTTGTTTTTATAGAGCGATGAAATAACAAAATAATCCATCCAAGTTTTCAGCTGGGGAAGGACCTGCATGTATTCTGTGAGTGCACAGTAGCTGGGTGTATTAATGTATGTATCAGTTAACTGCAGGTTGCAGAGATCTGATACTTCAATGCCATTCTTTAAATATCACTCTAAGAGATCACACCATCATAATAAAAGTACCAAATCATGCTTCAGCAGCTAGAGAGATTGTATCCTGTTTTGGCAGTGACTTGATCATCCTACTCCACACTGGCAGCATTCAATTTTAGAAGGATAAAACGGCAGCAAAACTGGTCAGCAGCTTCTCTTCGTCTGGAGTTTTCCCAGGCAGATAAACAAGACAAAAACAAAACAAACATAAAGCTGCAATGGGAGCAGGCCAAAGCCCTGGCCCTTGCATTGCTCTGATGAAAGTAAACTACGTTGATTTCCTTGGATAAGCACATTGCAATCCCAAAACGAAAGACAGTGTGTAAAACCTCCAAACAATGATCTTCACTAGAACAGCCATGTGGTTTGTATGGGACAGTGGCCTTGTCAGCTACACATCTTGTTCATTTATAGGTTCATCTTCAGTCAGCATTGTGATGCATTCACCTCACTGGAGTTTTGGCTGGATGACATGTGAGAGTCCAGATTCTCCTTGCATTTCTCCAGACCATGGAAATATGGGTGAGACAGGGCAGCATAGGCAGATATTCTCTTGGCTGGATTGAACGCTAAGCATTTCTGTAAGTATGAAAAGAAGTTGTTTTTAACTACAGTGTAGAGTTAAAATTGTTAACATCGCAAGTCACAGCCCATTTTTATCAGTATGAGACACAACAGGGTCACAGACGGTGCTGCGTGATAAAGATGACCATGCACATTAAAACAAGTAGTGGGGCAGTGGGCTTACAGAATCCCCAAGGCTGATAGAAAATACCAGGTTAGAATATTAAAGTGTTCATAGTTTAGGAAGCCTCAGAATTCATATTTTCTTGAATTCATATGCACAGGACAGACTGCCTCACAGGCTGCAGGGAACAACTATTTACAAACGGCTTTTGAATCCTCTCAGTACTCAATGCACTGCTCTTTTGTGCTTATACAAACACGGAGTGCTTTCTAAGGTATGTATTAATTCCTAGGGTCAACATCTCTATAGAAGTTGAATCTTTGACTTTATACCCTTTGTGTGTTAATGTTAAGCATTCAGTTTCCTACCTTTAAAACAAGCAAACAAACAAAACAGAAAAATTCCATCATGCTGAAATAAAAGAAAAATCCAAAAGAATATTTAATATTCATCAATGCCAGTCTGCAAGTGTGCTGAATACTCATGCTGTTCAGTACCATCGTCTCGTATTTTTCACTGACTTCATGTAAAGTGTTGTCTGATGATGTAGTTATTTGGGCTTTAACTGTTTGTTTAGACTGCATCCATTTGAAAAATGGCAAACTGAACTCTTGGACTCTTGCAGTGACTCTTTAGGACTAACGTAGTGCAAATCTGCATGACTTACCACTGAGCTGAAACCTTTAGAACATGGCTTTCTGCCATAATAATGACAGCAGTAGGGCTGGTCAGTATGTTAAGCATTCCCAGACAGAAGTACTTTGATAATGGATTTCACTTCTATATGTAAGAGAAGTGATGACTTTAAACTATTTCATTCGGAGTCTTTTCAGAGTTGTGCTGAAGTGATCATAGATCTTAGGTCTATTACTCTTAACTTGTTCCAAACCCCTACCTGCTTGTTGCAGATTCATTCTTCTTCCCTAATTTTCAGTCTAATTCCACTGTTTATGTTCCAGTGATGGTAGAGTCGTATTTTAAGGTCACCTTAGAAGCTCTTGTATCATCCCACTAGGAATTCTCCCTCTCCTTCATAGTTGTACTTTGCTTGCCTACTTTCCAGATGCTTTTCCCAGCCTTGGATCAGTCAGCTCAGAACACTCTCCATACGTTTTATACCTTGGTCTTTTCCTTTGCTTCACCTTCAAATAGCATTCATCCTAGTGCCCTTGTCTAAGCAGTTTCAGCACTCACTTACTTTACTTGCATCAGAATTTCTATCATTTGACTCTTGAAATTTAATTCAGTGACTTTCTATTCCCTTTCATCTGTGGATCTCAGTTCTCTTTTTTTTTTTACCTAACAGTAATGGCTTCCCACCTTACCATCTAGGCAAAGATATTTTTCTCTTCCTCCTTCCCATCATGCCTCACACTCACTGTGCCGTATCCATATTTTACTACTTGTTTTTGAATCTAGTTCTTTTCCTATGTCTAGCTTCCATTTCCAATCTGCCTGCAAATACAAAAGATACATTGCACTTCTGTCATTTCAAGTGTCCAGGTGTGGTCTACTTTACTGAAGCTGGGAGCTGCAGTTATAACAACAATGGAGAATGACCTGCTGCTGTACAAATGTAACTTTGGTTGGAGCAGCTGAAATGATGCATCAAATCTTTCAATATTTGCAATGAGCCCTCTCTAAAGAGCCCATATGAACTGAGATCTTTCAAAGACTTTCAGAGAAGAACTTTAGCTAGATTTAAACAACAGTAAAATGCAAAGTCATTCTCAATATTCAATTTGAAGACTGAACTTTAGAGTCAAGGTTTCTAGCAGATCTATAAGAATGTTGGAAATAATTGAATCGACTTACATGCTACTAGTTTTACAAGCACAACTTGTTTGCTTCTGTTCAATCCTGCCAGCTGTAAGAGGCAATGATTAAATGGCAAATTCCAAATCTCAACTTTTCAGTACTCTGATTCTGATGTAATCTGCCTATACAGCCCACTTCCTGCTTTGCACTATCCTGTGAAAAACGGCAGATCATTTTCTGTACTTGTATCAGACTAGTATTAGAAGAATGGCTTCTAATCGGTTGCACAGTAGCACTCAGTAATGAGGATCAAGGCAGAAGATATGTCAAACAGGTCCTTCTGTGGCAGTTTCCTAGCCTTTATCTGTCCTCACCTCTGACACCTCTTGAGCCAAATATGGTGTCTTTGTGTTGATGTTTCACAGATATACATGAATTTGTCTACTTGCTTTTCTGCTTCATTAGTAACCTCATTAAATGGAAACAGAAATGTTTCTTGGCATGCAGCTATCAGTCATGCAGTTTGAACAAAACAGATGGAAACTCACAAGAAGCAAGTCTTTGCCCATTTCATCAATATCTGGTACAAATTTTTCAATAGGTTGTGCGGGTCTGGAAGCAAAAGCATTTCTTGGAAGGGCAACATCGTTAGGCCAGTCCTCTTCTTCTGGGAGTCCAATTACACTGTGCAAAGCAAAGCATAATGTTAGCTCTGGACATCTACGCAGTCTCCGTTTTGTATTTAATGTACTGAGTGACAATTTACTTTATGATTAAGTCTTTTAGTTCAAATGAGATTAGTTGAACAGTAATGCACTGATCACTGTGAATAGAGGGTGATGAGTGTAGGTCTTCAATGTGCTTGGCAGAAATCATTCTGTGGCCAGCACGCTTTTCTGGCCTAGGTCTCAATTTTATGAGTCTTTTTTGTTGAAAAAGTGCTGAGTGCTTTGGAAGAAATTTGCTCAGCTCTTGACTGGATGGTGCAACATATGTCACTCCAGGATGATTAAAAGCAGTAAGTTTCAAAGGGGAATTGCATGCAAGGACCTTTATTCACAAGAATAGAGGCTGAGAGAAGAGTGTGGGTCAAGATGAGGGTAAGGCAATAAAAGGGATGTTTCATAATGCTTCAAAGCTATGTGCAGTAATTGTTGCCTAAAGTTAAACAATTTATTTGCTTCACAATACAGGTTTTAAAGCCTCAGTTCAGAAGTGGCATAGGACTTCAGTATCTCTGTGTTTCTATTTGCCTTTGTATTTTATTTTTTCTTTACTTTTCAATAGAATATTTGAATTTCTTTTTATCATTTCTTACCTTGTTACTTTAAATTCTAGAAGGCATTTAAACTCAGTAAATAACTATGCTAAGGTTAAAATAAAATAAATGAAATAGTAGGTAAACATCCAATACTGGGTCATGTCTCGTACATTTCATGTTTTAGTCTGAAGTTAATGTTTGTGGTAATGAAACATCAGTTTCTCATGGAAATTCTGGAAAAGACCTGACATTCTATGTCAGGTTTCAGGGAAAACCAAATTATACAGCCTGTAAAGTTGAGATTTTCAATTCAAATGCTAACAGCAAGAGGAGAAGGAACAAGGAAAAACTTCACTAAATCCCTGGGTCTGCAGTAAGCCCAGTGCCACTAGGGAGCAGCATTGACCTTTCTTGCTGAAGTTGGTAATAAGGCTGGGTGAGGCCAAAGGCCAACATTTTGATGTAAATCATAGATTACCTGAACTGAGTGGAATTAGTCCAGCTCTATCTACACGGATTTTAGATTATAATTTGGCTCAGCTAAAATTAACATGTCCTCAAAACAAAAGTGTGACTAGAAGGTCAAAGCAATTAATACCTCAGAGAACTTTACATCTTACTGTATCAGAAAACAACAAAGCTCTTGGGAAAAGATGAGTTAAATCTGTCTGAAAAATTACGATGTTTTAATCAGGACAGGTATGTCAGGGGTATGGTGCAGCACCCCACAGTGGTTATAGCTGCATGATCAGCTGTTTGAGGATCCGAACCTGTATTAAACATAACACAAACAGCACTGTTGGAGGACAAAGGAGTTAAATATTTTAAATAACATTGAAATCTAGCCTGCCATTCAATTGTGTTTGGCCAGTCCCAGGCTTTTTATTTTTTGTACGAGAGAGCATGAAGAGGCCAGAATTAGCACAGGCCCAGGCAAAGCTAACAAAAGAAACCAGGAGGCAGCCAGTCAGGCAGGTAGGGCGGACAAGACCAAGAGTGGAAAGATATTTTTAGTTATGCGCTCCTGCAGAATTCAAAACTCTTAATAATGAATGTCTAAGAAGATGCCCTCACTCTGGTCTTGTAGCATTACCATTTCAGTGACTAAGTTTGGGTGTATCTTGGATGAGTTTCACCTCCTGCCAAACGTTCAGGCCTGGTCTTGAGAAATGCTGAGTACTTTCCGCTCCCGTTGATCACAATGAGAGACAAGTCTGCTCATACCACTGCAGCATTTACCCTGAAATCTGTGAGGATATCCCACATGCAGACAGTGTCCTAGAAAAGCAGGACACTGTTTGGGGCAACCTCCTAAGGATTTACCCTCAAGCACACTGGAATTTTACCTGAGGCAAATCAGCACATGTAAAGCAAAGGCAGACCACAGCCCGATTATATGAAAGAATACATCAGTCCAGTCTGCATGAAAATCCTGAAACTACTTTCTGCCCAAATTTGTCTGGAGAATGACTCACTACCATAGAAAGAAACAATCCTCCTACAAGAAGAGCTATGCCTAACTGTATGGGGTTGTCCAGCTGTGAAAACACAAAATAAACACTATTTTACCCCCCAAACCCAAACAAGTGACTTCTGAACTATTTAAGGAGAAATGTGAAAAAGAAGCAAAAGCAAACTTTCTCTTTAAGTAAATGTATAATAAGGAATTTCTTCTAAAATTAGCACTGCATTTTCTTTTCTTGATGAATTCTTTTCTGCACAGGTAATCGCCCCCTAGGGATGGAAAGATCCTGCTGGAAGTTGCTGCTACTGGTTATGTATTTAATCCTATCCCAATTAATTTAGATTTTTCCTCTTAATTATCATTAGTAAATCAAATCAAAATCCCTAAAAAAAATCACAGCTTTTTTTTTTTTTTTTTTCCCCTCAAAATAAGTTCCATGTATCAAAACTATCTTCATTTAATAAAGCAGAATATTGCAGGACTGAAAGAGTAGCTTTGGCAGAGGAAAAAGTAAACTTTGAGGATTGATTTTTTTGGATTATGCAGGAAGAGCTGTTCAGCGCATGACAAATTAACCACGCAAGTGAGTCACATACACTGGTATGGCATGCAGGAAAAGGAAGTCAACTGTGTGAAATCAAGACCTGCAATTTAGGAACCTCATACTAAATAATGAAAATGCTCAGAAGCAGATCTGTTAATGACTTGAGATATGGAAATATGGCTAGGCAGAAAAATTCATTATTTATTCTAATTATGCTCTTTTTCCTAAAAAATTTACTATCTTGTGTTTGCAGTATCTTTAACAGAACAGAGTTTCAACGTCTCCTTTTTCTCCCTCTCTCACTTTGCCTGTCTGTTTCTTCCTTCATGAACATCAGCAGATCTTTGCAGTCTCTCCACAGGAAAAAGGAACGCAGTGGTGCAGAAGTAAACAGGCGTTCGTTCTGTGGCATGGAATGAGACCTAAGTGGGTCTGATTTCCTAATGAAGTGATGTGTACGTGAATCTTCAAATTACATGGCTCTTACAAATTTAGAAACATTCCTTGCCCTGAAGAGCTCTTACAAGAAAAAATTAAAAAAAGATATATTCCTACTTAATTAACACATCGGTAATATCGGTCATTTTACAATTTATTTTTTGGTCGCTTCTGTTTCTAATAAGAACATACTTTGGAAAAGACTTAATCTACCTCAGAGACTTCAGAGCCTCTCCACCTCCTCAACATATTCTGTACATCTGAAGAAGAAAAACACAAACTCCTTGAATTTAGAAAAGGTTTTAAAGGAAAGCCTATTAGTCAGCCTCTGACAAAATCTACATTATGTGCTGCTAGTCCTTCTATTCTCATAGTTATCTGGACTATTAATTGTTCTAGCAGGTTATACAGTATTTTTTAAAAGCTAAACTATTTTCTCATGTACAGAAGGCTTTCCCATAAAGAAGCTGTTGGTAAGCATCCTCGACTTTTTAATTTGATTGGCATTTTAAAGGATTCTAATGTTATTTTCTGAAATACACGAGGAAATTACTGAAAAAAAAAATGAAAACTGCATTTGTTGCAACAAAAAATGCATTTGTATTTGAGCCAAGAGAATCTCTTGAAACTAACTGCTTAGGAAAACTCATGAATAGTACATGCACAGTATGTTTAAGAGATTTAAAAAGCCCCAAACAGAAGCTTCTCGTAACTTCCTGATGATGGCTGCTAGTTCTGCAGAACTCTGTTCCATGCTGCTTCCTCCTCCCACTCTGACAGAGAATGCATGGAAATATCACGTTGCATAGAGTAGCAACAGGAAATGGGCTCTAGGAATACTTAGTTCTAGACACATTACTGCATTAAAAACACAGCAAAGAAACCTCACGGTATTTCAGTATTAAACATATATTGACATAATGCAACTGGTTATTACTTACTCAAAGATTTTTCCTAGCTGATCAACATCTGAATTTCCACGGAAGAGTGGTCTGAAAGAATAAAGAGATATTTTTTCCTTTAATTAATGTGAAATTTTATTTGTCAGCTGCCAACGTAGAGTGAAAGCTCGTTATTTTTCTGCAATCTCATTTCTTTTGCCTTCATATTTTATCCAGTCTTTGAGAATATTTTTCTACTAAACTTGATAAGAACCAGGACAGATGGGAAATATTTTTGAATATCCTACTTTTTAGAATTTAATTGCATCCTTCAACACGTATAACTTTCTCTCAGCTAATGCTATCCTATATATAATCAAAACAAGACAGAACATAATGAACTGTTTAGAGAGACAAAAACAGAGTGAAATGTCATGCATTCATTAAATTATAATACAACTGGAGATTAATTATTATCGTATAAATTCAAAATTAAATTCTTTTTATGTTGTATATTGGAAACATACTTCCACCAAATTTAAAGGATCAAATAAATGACAATGGATTTATGAAGGTCTGTAAAGAATGGGGTGTGAAGCGATACAGAATTTACCTTGAGGGAGAGGAATACTTCTGCTGCATAAATATATTCAGGAAAGAAACAAATTAATTGATGGAATTGCTAGAGCTTTCAGAAAAAGACAGTGTCAAAAATTACTTTCAGTCAGTGGCACACAGTTTTTCCTCTCAAAGTGAAATTTAAAATATTTTTACTCTGTATGACTGTATTGCCATTTTGGTCTACAGTACAGCAGGTTGTGATGAACAGTGCAGTTTGGTGTCTAAATTCCCAAGAGATTCACAGAATCACAGAATAGTAGAGGCTAGAAGGGACCACTGGAGATCATCCAGCCCAACCCCTTGCTAAAGCAGGTTCCCTACAGCGGGTTGCACAGGAAAGTGTCCAGGTGGGTCTAAAATACCTCCAGAGAAGGAGACTCCACAAGCTCTCTGGGCAGCCTGTTCCAGTGCTCTGTCACTCTCAAAGTAAGGAGGTTTTTCGTCATGTTCAGATGGAACTTTCCATCTGCAATTTGTGCACACTGCCGCTTGTCCGGCTGCTGGGCACCACTGAAAAGAGCTCTCCCACCCAGGAGACATTTATAAGCATTGCTAAGATCCCCCTCAGTCTCCTCCAGGCTGAACAGCCTCAGGTCTCTCAGCCTTTCCTCATAAGGGAGATGCTCCAGGCCTCAATCATCTCTTCAACCCTCTGCTGGACTCTCTCCAGGAGTTCCCTGTCTTTTTTGCAGCCTGCTAGTCAGGCTACCCCTCTCTCTGGATCACAGCCCTCAGAAAACACTGCAAGCTATGAATTTATGGTCACAGTTCCCAAAACTATTCAACAGAGACATGGTGACTTTACAAACTAAGTATTTTCCCATGCATCTTTGATTATGAAGAAAGGTCAGTACTTTCATGTCTCCCTGTACACTCCTTTTCTTCTCTCTGAAAAGGTCCTAAAAAGCTACATCCAGAGCCACCATCTTCACTGTTGCACTTCTCAGGATAAAACCTCTCCTGTCTACACTGGGAGAACAAGAAGTACTCAGAGACAGTCCTTCCCCTCTCACTGCCCATAGGCAGAAGCAAATGTAGGATTTGGATCCCCTATTACTAACTATGAGTTCATTGTGAGAAATGGTGCTTTATATGTTGCAGCTCTCACATGCAGAGCAGGGCTATAGGCCACTACTTATCTGTGGGTCAGCACCAGATACACCCAGATAGGCCCAGAGGATGGTGACAGGTCTCAGGCATAATAAGCCCTGCAGAAATCTGTGCCACTAAGAAAAAAAGCAAAGCAATAACTGGAGGACATGCTGACCATCTTTGATGAGCTAAATGTGCCTTTTGCCTCTATGGTTGCTGCCACCCAGATCACGTCCTATCAGCTAACACTGCAAACTGCTTCGGGCAGAGACACAGTGAACAATTTAATCAAACTCAATTTTAAACTATATGACATCAGATTTAAACTGATGGGCTAAAATGTGGCAGTCTGGTACTTGTCCATAAAGGGCTTTTTTATTTAGACTCTGAAGAGATGATAAATGATAGTATGCATTGCTTCTTAGGTGTGCATGCCACTTATTAATTGCAGTCTCTTTGACAAGACCACTTCAACTCATACCTACAGATTTCTGTATTTTATAAGCTTTACGGTATCTGGCAATAGTACTTTTACCAAAAAACAGTGAAGCAACTTCACAAAGATATGAGCATCTACTGCTGTCAGATTTGAACCTGATTTTCAGGATGGTCAGTAGCTACCATCCCAGTACTACTGTGGCAGCAGATACACCGATACCTTCCAAAGTCAGACAAAGGAACAACCTTAGGCACGGTTCTGAATGACTCGCACGGTTCTGAATGACTCGTTAAAGTAATTAACATACAGCCTCCATCACCTCAAGAAATTCATTTTGGCTCCAGTATTAGAATATTGGAGCCCTTTAAACTAACAAAATGTACACAATCAGGCAATTCTATCCATGCAAATGGAAAGCAGATTTAATGTTGCAAAACGTATGCTGAATTGTGTGTTATGTGAAAGCTTGGCAAAGTCAGCCTTGTTCGCAAATCACCTTAGGCAGTGTCATGCCAAAACAAGTATGATTCTTGGGATTTTTAAGAGAGGTTTTTCCCATCACTGCTGTTGTCTCAGATTCACTGAGGGCTGAGGAAAGAATTTAAATTCTTTTGAATATATAATTATACAACACAAGGTGACCTTCCAACATACTTTGATATTTCATCATAATGAAGCATTATGAATTCATCTTACAGACTCCTATCCATCCCACCATCATGACTACAACAGAATGCCAGCTCTAGGTTAGGCACAACTAACGTAATGAAATTTGCCTCGTGAATTTTGGCTGCCAGTTCAATTGGAATATTGGATGGATGATTGGGGAAGTAGATCTGTAGATGCACTTAATCAGCAATTGTATGAAGATCTCTGCTCACATTTTGGCACTAATTATTCTTCAGTAATGACTTGCCAGCACTACAAGTCCAGTACACCTTGGATGGGAATGTTCATCTTAAGTCAGTATTTTTTAATGCTATTCTTAAAGGTAGATGATAGTTCTCCCAGTACCACTGAACTGGAAGCACGCCCAGCAGCCACAAAAATGTAAAGTATCACCTTTGTTCTTTGTATCTTTCACTTGACTCACTCACCCACTCACTCCCTGAGGTCTATTTATGCAAGCTGAATCCAGAAGTCCTTACTTGGGGATATATCCTCCCTCTGTGATGATAATCTACCTGAGACTACTTAAAGAGAAGGCTTGATTTTGTAAAATTCCTTATTTTTTTTCCTTAAGAAAGGCAAGGAGCTGGATCTGTCTCCTGTGACAGAAGATATGTCTGCCCTATGACCTTAAAGAACTCTATGTAAAATCTGTGTGTGTGTATACCTCAGGAAAGAGGGATATTCCAGTGGAAAGAGATACACTTCCCTTCTGTGCGTTTCCTTATCCTCTCAACCTTCTCTGACTTTGCTTACCACAAAATCCATGCTCTGAGGGATGGACCACTGCATAACACCACTGCTGTTATGAACCACACAGAAGATAGGACAGAAAGAAATACAGTGCACCAAAAGACTAATTTAGTTTCCCCATTAGTTCAATAAATCTCAAATGTTGTCATGCTGCCATATTTTCCTATTTTTGTTGGTTGCTGCTGTGTTTTGTTGTTGGTTTTTTGCTCTTTTTGTTTTGTTTTAGGGAGAAGGGAGGAGGGAAATCTTACAAGAAGTCTACAGGTCTCTGTCCTGTTTCACCATTACTTCTCTAAACCTTGGAGCTAAACTTTTATTCACCGCTCCTTGAAAAGTACCCACTGAATGGAGGAAAAAAAATCTTTATTTGTAAGGTGAGACCAGAATGCCCATAGCTTACAGATCTAAAGATGAGTTGGAGATGTCATATTATAAATAAAAATGTACTTTTGAAAGCTAGGAGCTATCATGGAACAAGATCCTGAGCTACAGATAGGATATGCAGCTACATAGTTATGTGGATATTAGCTAGGAGTCCGCATTGTGACTCTTTTTACTTAAATCTACCATTTGTATGGTAGTCCAATACTGGTGAGGTGCTGGAGTGCTGGGCTCCTCAGCACCAGAGAGTCAGGGACATACTGGAAAGAGCACAGGGAAGGGTCACAAACGGACTGGAGCATCTCCACTATAAAGGAGGGCTGGAGAGAGCTGGGGCTGTTCAGTGTGGATAAGAGGAGGCTCAGGGATAAACTCATCGATGTGTTTAAATATCTGAAGGAAGGGTGCAATGAGGACAGAGCCAAGCTGTTTTCAGTGGTGCCCAGTGCCAGGACAAGAGACACGGCACCAAGTGGAAGACAGGAGGTCCCTCTGCACGAGGCAGCACTTCTGTGCTGTGTGGCACCAGAGCACTGGCACAGGTACCTGGAGGCTGTGGGGGTCTCCTCTTTAGCGATCATCAGAAGCTGGGCACCCTGCTTAGGCGGGCCCTACTGGGCCACATAGACCCAGAGGATCCTGCCCATATCAACCACACTGTGATTTGTGATAACATGGAAATAAAAACGGATCTCAACATAAGGCTGAACTGTAAAACCTAACATACCTTGAAAAAATTAGCATCTACTTACAGTTTAGAAGGACTTAATACTACTAATTCCTTGGCTGAAAGGCTCACTTATACGTAGCCAAACCAGTAAGATTTTATTATTCTCCAACTTTCCCATTTCATGCTGTTGTTTCATACTGTTTTTCACCTTCACTGAGTATTCTATGTGTCAGAGCTTAATATGGGTGTCTAAAAGGTTGAGCATTTTATTTTATAGACAGTGTGTTTCACATCTATGTTACTCAGTAAAAACTGAGATATAAACATTTCCTAAGCAAGTCTCTATGAAAAAATTCCCCCTGGTGCAACTCTGCTAACATGCCAAAGCAATTCTAAAAGTATTGTATACAATGACAATGCAGTGACACCCTCGAGATAAATGAGGTTTAACTGTAAACTGACCACATTACTTCTAGACTTTAGTTTAAGCCCGTGGTCCACAAAGCAAAGACAGCCTGTAACTAATTATAAGAAAAGTCAGTGTTTTCATGCAAATTGAAATTAAAGGCATTGATAAACACTGCTCTAGCACATACTGCAGTGCAAACAAGGAAAAAAAAAAAAAAACTATAAAACTACATGCACTGAGGCACAGGAAAAGACTTCTGCAAGTTTCTTGGCTGATATTTTGAACCAATTAGTGACATCCAAATTGGAAGCTGTTTTCCAATTTCTTACACGGAGTGATTAAACTACAGATAAAATGGATACATGGAAGAAAGCTCATATAAAGAAAAATGGTACTGAAGAGTGAAAAAGAACAGTCAGGAAACTCTCTTTCTAACCAAAATACAAAAGAGCCAACATGACAATTCTAGTATTGCCAATACAATCGCCTCTAAGGCTAGGCATGGAACTGGAAATGTAAGAAATAACTTCCAAAATAGCTATCTGGATACTATCTGCTTGTCCATTTGCTCAGTTTGTTGAGAACAGCAGTGGGAAATCTGATCACCTTCCTTGTTACTACAGAAAAGCAATAAGGATGATTTCTTGATTACTGACTTCACACAGAATCACAGAATCACAGAATCACAGAATCACCCGGGTTGGAAGGGACCTCAAGGATCACGTAGTTCCAACCCCCCTGCCTAGCAGGGCCACCAAACATACACATTTAGATCAGGTTGCCCAGGACCCCGTCCAACCTGGCCTTGAACACGTCCAAGGACGGGGCATCCACAACCTCCCTGGGCAGCCCGTTCCAGGGCCTAACCACTTTCCTCGTAAAGAACTTCTCCCTAACATCCAACCTAAATCTTCCCTCCTTCAACTTGGATCCATTTCCCCTAGTCCTGCTATTGTCAGCCCTTTTGAAGAGTTTACTCCCCTCCTGGGTGTAGGTTCCCTTCAGGTATTGACAGGCTGCAATGAGGTCACCCCGCAGCCTTCTCTTCTCCAGGCTGAACAAGCCCAACTCCCTCAGCCTGTCCTCATAGGGGAGGTGCTCCTTGAACATGTTCAATATTCTTGGTGAAAAGTCTACATATTTGCAACCCAGATAAACTCACTGAAATCATTAAAGAGCCCTCTAAAATTGAAAGAGCAAAATGCTCTTTGGGTAAGTAAGGCTTAGCTGTCTGGCTGAAAAGGTAGCAAGGAGAAGAGCTGGGAGAAAGAGCAGCAATTTCAGAACAGGTAGCTGCTGCTTGAAGGCATTAGAGAGACAAGATGAGTAACCTGGTAAAAGAAAACTCACAGTAATGCAGCAAAGTGGAAAGAAAAATACAAAGAGAAAGATTACAGCAGCAGCTCATGAAAACGGTACAGGGAATTTTAGAAGTCAGTGAGGTTGCAGTAGTTAAGTTTAGGAGCTTGCATGCCTTTGTGTCTAAGAGCAACAAGGTGACGGTGAAGAAACTAAAAAAGCTAAAGCCGAGAAACATTTGCCAAGGCATCCTGCATCATGCCATGGGAAACCTGCCAAGCTACATACTCTGTGACTCAGAGATATATTTAAATAATGTTGTTGTTGGGTTTTTTTCTTTTTTTTCATGTTACAAAATGTGAATAGCTGGCAAATATTTTTTTCAGATTCTTGGTTACTTATTACGATGAAAATGTTTTCATTTTTAGAATTATAAACAAGGAAGACCTAAAACTAGAATGATGACTAGAAATAACATGATCTGGACTGTCCTGTGGAAACCTTTATTTAAGAGGGATTATTTCCGAGCTGATTCACTCTCCTTCCCACCGCTGGTTCTTTTTGGTAGATCTTCCGCACAAGACTATACTGCAGGCATGAATAGTGAGACTAAAGCAAGATATAAGGAAAATAGATGTATCAGTCTTTAAAGACAAAGGCCCTTGACCTTTCTGAGAGGTAGCAAGAATTCAGTACAGTATAAAAGTTTATTCTGAAAACAGGCCACAGCTGACAACATTGCATGCTCCAGGCAGTTACCCACTTCCAGTCACAAGTGACTTGCCTCAGCTGTTGTGCAACTGGGAGTTCTCATTTTAAACGTAACATTTTTTGTACTCCCTCTCCTTTTCCTTTCCCTCTCCTTTCACTTCGTGTCAGTGGGTTCCAGACACAGCACAGGAAGCAGTTACTTCATGTGGAGCATGGACATGTCTTCTTCTACATATAAGAAGAAAGGTAGTGTGGATACACGTTATGACCGAAGAAATACCGTTCAGCTAGAATCTGACAGAAAATGGATATCTTCGGTTTTTCATTTTATTTGCCAAAATTTTTTACTGAAATTCTATTGTTCTTCAAGTAGGACAGTACCATAATCATCCATAATATCTCTAAGATCACTGGGGCTGTATCACTATTAAACTACTACTAGAAACAGATTTAATGCGTCAGAGTAACAGCAATCACTGTTTTTTCTGAAGTTTCTCATGATCTTTTTAAGTATTACTTTATAGGCAGTGACAGGTATTGAAAACAAGTAGCTTCTGGAAAATTGCTGCACTCTTCTAGTGCTGTGGTGTGTTGACCTTGTACCCTATTGCTATTTAAAATGAAGCAAATGAATTCTAAAAATAAAGATAATATTCTGATCCTAAAATGCACATGCAGCCTATTTCCTAAGAAATGGAGGTGCTTTCTGAGTCAGCCAGCAAGGGAAAGACTTGTCCCAGGTAACCTTTAGGACACTGCTAACATACAGGCCTGAAGCTGCAAGTCAGTGGTATCCAAAAGGAAGTAGAAAGGTAAAATAGGAAAATATTTGGAGTGATTCATTGGACAGCACTCTAAAAAGATTTGTAATCATTTTGGCAATTAACTTTGGGGTTAAGATCTCTAATAAGATCAACATTCCCTGTGAGGATTTTCATTATGAAAAGTTTGCACTGTTTTGCTACAATGATTGCATTACTTGGAGAAGCTGGACTCTGGGAGCATTTTTACAGGCTGGCACATGGTAAGAACCAGCACTGTAAACAACATCAATCACAAGAAATTTACAGATGGACACATGTTCCCTTTGAACGTATAACTGAAATGGAGATATTAGTAAAAGGAAAACTAAACAGAGGCACTGTGTACAGCTTTATGACAGTCTACAGTCTACTGTATAGACTCAGTTGTTGATTAAAATACAGCAAAGAAAAAGAGCAAGATCTTAAATAAAATATAATCATTTTCAGAGCTTCATTAGGAACTGGGTAAAGGAAGCTTAACATCTGCTGTACACTTTCAGTGAAAGCATTGTGTTACAAGGTCCCAGTTGGCCCTGGAGCAGAATCGAGGGCCTTGACCCCAACCATTGCACTAAATGGAAGTTTCACCACAGACATCAGTGACTCCAGGATCGGGCTAAGAATGCTTTGGTTTCACAGCATCTTACAAGGAAAAAAAATGATGTTTCAACAGAAGGATATAACATTCCTGATCAAAAAATATCCAAAAAATAAGGTGAGTGCAGATATTATCTTCAACCACAATATGCTCTAACGGGGGCAGATTGCATCTATTCCTGAGCAGAACTGCGTCAAAGTTCATCAGATAATACTTTTTTTTTAATGGAAGAGCCTTGGTAGGTTAAACGTCCTTCACTTATTCCTTAAGCACATACGTCACAACTCTTTTATCTGCGGACATTTTGCTTCTCTAGAAGATTTGTAGGTTCGTTCCACCAGTGTTTATAGGGCTGTTATCTCAGCTCAGTGAGCATGATATAACAGTGGCATTTTGAACTCTCCCAACTTTTGAAGTAAGTTCCAGAGATCCATACACAACTGACCTCGGCGAAAGGGAAAGGAATAAATGCATGGTCTCTTCATCAAGTGCAGAAAGGAACATTCCTCTCGTTTACTCTGACACTTCTACCAACAATATGATTTAACCATTTGTGTGTTAAACATCCACCCCATCACTGTATGCAGTTAAATTACCTCCATCTTCTCAATCAGCTGTTTTAGGTTTAATTGCATAACTAATCAGCAGGCTTCTGTATTTTTATAGCACCCAGAAAGAACTACTGGTAATGACAAATACAATTCAATCATGCTTTTCCTGTGAACATTTGGTTTTCTGTACTCTCTTCTTTCTGCTGAACCTATTTCATATCACCTTTTAAACTTGAATTCCCTAAAATAGCTGTGCTTCTTTGCTTTTCTTGTACAACTGAGTGCTTGGGTAGCAAGTGAACTCTGGGTTAGATACAGGCCATCCTGTGTGGATGGACAGGAGCTGAGGAAGCTCCTTCCTCTCCACTTCACTCACATAAGCAATGGTCCAACTGCTGTGCAGAATGCGGTGCAACAGCAGTGTGTGCATGCAGAGCTCTGGGCAATACTCATTTCCACAGGTCTGTGCCTGTGAACAAATTTGCCCATATTTTCCTTGAGAAGATCTCAATCTTCCTTCCAGGCCAGAGTGATTTTCCACCACCACTTTCACTGAGTTCATAATTTACTCCTCACTTAAAAATTCAGCAGACAGCATTCTGAAGTGGCACGATTTAGTCAGAGTGTCATGGTGCTCCTTAATGCGGTATTTTAAAGAAGTATTTTTAAAACGTCTATCTTGCAGCCAAGGATCTACCCCCAAGGCAAGCAATGAGTTTAAGTCTGTTCCTGGTCTTCACCAATTATACAAATGAGAATAAAAAAACCAGTACTCTACATGAAATATCTATTTCTCTATCCTGTATGGAATTTCAAAATGAAAATCTACTGAAATCAGAATTTTCAGAGATATTAATCTTTTATAGTTTCATGAGTTTCTATTAATGTTCTGATGACTCCGGAAAGCTTTGCAGTTGGCATTTTCTGTATTTACTAATCTAAAAAAAATCTTTTAAAATGGACTTTGCTCTGGCTGCCTCTAATGTTGGAATTAGTTTAAATCAAGGGGTTATGTAATAGATTTTAAAGTCTGAGGCCCTAATTAAAATACAATTCCTGTTACACAATCTGAAAATATTTTCAGATTACTTTCCCAGTAAACCTTTAAACTAAACGATTTTGCACCATTAGGTCAATTTCTTATGCAATAAATTCTTTGTGACCACATATCTATCATTGTTGTCATTCTTGTATCAGCTGAACTTCTTTCCAGAAGTAACTGTTCCACAAAGGAGACTAACTCCTGCCTGAGATTGATTCTCTTAGACTAAGGAGAAGAAAGGTGATGCAAAAGGGGCAGGTATATCACGCATGCTTGTTCATTCAGTCTGCCCAAAGATAGTTAGCCCATTGACATCCAAATATGTCTTCCCAGCCTTGTCAGGGTTTTATTCCCTTCTCAATAAACCTAAACAAAGTGTTTCACAAGCCTTTGGATAAAAGAAATTATGCTCCTAAGTATGTTATATAAAATGATGGAAAAGGATACTGGTAGAAGTGATGCTTTAGTCCCACGACTATGAGTTACACAAAGAATGTAAATTATCAGCATAACTTCTTTTTTTTTTTAAATTCTAGAGCTAGGAAGTGTAAGCTAGAAAAGCAAATTTCCAACTACAAACATCTGGAAAAAGTCCAAAATACAAAATTCTCACTGTCATTGGTAGCAGCACAGTGGCAGAGGTGATCTAGTGAGATATCAGAGGCTGGGCATTGGCATTCTCTGAGGCTTAAGAATAGTGATCCATTAGATATTCTATTTCCATATTTGAAGGGAAACATCAATGCTTGACATAATTGAGAACGTGAAATTCTCAATACTGAATAAAATCAAAGAATAAAGGGAAAGCATTACAAGCTCAGAGAATGATCCCTTGGGGCTTTTTTCTGCAACTGGGCTGGAGCTGCTCCTGTGTGGCACCCAGTACATGTTTTGATCTATGATCGCTTTTGTTGCCCCCATATTAGGTGTTAATGGCACCTGTTGCACTAAGCCTTTCTAATTTTTCAGATAATCCTGAAACATCAGAAGGACTCCCTCCCCAACCCTCC
Source organism: Tetrao urogallus (assembly GCF_951394365.1). Taxonomy (NCBI): domain Eukaryota; kingdom Metazoa; phylum Chordata; class Aves; order Galliformes; family Phasianidae; genus Tetrao; species Tetrao urogallus. The sequence goes on along the minus strand of NC_136820.1, from coordinate 29,100,129 downwards.
CCCTCACATCTCTCATCACCTTCAAGTGTAATAAAACACTTCGCCAGCAAAGAATCTCTGAAAGGGGATTACAACTCTTCAGGCCAGAAAGGTAGGGAAAACACTTCCAGCACTGAGCAGTAAACTACTGCAATAGCAGAGGTGAAATTTCAATTTCAAATTTGTCCTCCAGGTCCAGAGACCGAGAGTCAAAAGGCATGAAAGTGGATTAAAAGGATGGTGTGAAAGAAATACTTTAATTTTTAGCAGCTGTTCTGGCTTACAGGGAATTAATAAACATCTGCTGAAAAACTTGAGATAAGCACTGAAGTTAGTTGAGTATGTATAGCAACCATACAAGGAAAACTGATATAATTCTCAATGCCAGTTAAACTAAATATAATTTTGCCCTAAATAATATTTTATACTGTACAGTTAACTCCATTACTCATGCTGGAGAAACTAAGAGATCTACATTCACTGGCTCATGAGATGCACGGTAATCCAGGGTTGAGAGTTCTATTATTTATGCTGTTCACCTATTAGTCATTTCACATCAAATCTTTCTTTCCCACTTGAATCCTAACTGAATGAAAGAGAAAGCTAATTTCTTTCATAAAAGAGAAAAAACAAAAACATTCTACCCAAGATGACACTGCTTAGTTGCCACCATCCCCACTGCAGTTGTAGCATTTACACTAAAGCACTACACTGTTTGTTTCAAAGCTTCCCAGAAGAATTTTGGGACAATTTTTATTCTATTATCATTTGAGCCAGTGCTTTGCCATTACTGAGACATGGTCCTGCCTCTGGCAGTAGCAAAACTCTATTGGCTTTTGACATTAATTTAGTGGGAACAGCATACAACTTTACCTTTACATAATAAACATTTCTTCAGTCTCTAAGGTACTGAGAACCTGTAGCTGTTGAACCATTCCATCCCTTGAACTTTTCAGCCCACACACCAGGTTATTCAGCACTTTTATGTTCTCTGCTAGTTCCCCACAATCTATTTCTAAAAAGCAATTTATAAAAATATTGGGATCTGCTGAAAACACTGAAAAAAGGCAATAGAAGCCTAGAGAAGAATTTTAACTCTATATCTGAAAAAGCTGAGATTTGCTCAAGATTCAAAAACTAGAATCCTCTTCTGCATATACACATATGCATATAACCAAGCCAAAGCTTCCTTCCATGGTACGCCATGCTTCCTATACAGATGTGACTGGAGAGTTTACCAGAAATAGAAAGATTACCAAGTTATCTTGGGCCTCTTTGAACTTGACTTCCTCTTTCCAGCCAAATAGTCTCATCATCAAATTCTAAAAAGATCTGGAGCCGAGACAGGTAAGAAGCAAGAATGCCTGCTTTTCTGTTTCGACTTTGTACATATACTTTACCATTGCTAATGGTCTGATGCAATCTAGAGTATCTCCATTCTTTTAGCAGCTGAATATGATTCTTCACTGCCAATTAGGCTTAGTTTAACAGCTACAGATAGCACCATTACTGAGAAATCTCATGCTTTGTGTACTTCTTTAGATACTGAGCGCTTGCACTCCTATTATTTGGATATAATGAGCACTTTAAAAATCATTCTGTTGTATAGATTGTTTTGTGTGCTGTACTGACACAGTAATAAAACCTGCTTCACGGACATAATCTAATAAAAATGATCTGATAATCTGCAATAGTTGGCAAATTCTGTATGATATAGCTGACTAAGTCATTTATCTTTAGGTAACTCATTTGGACTCAGTCAGAATCAATAGTAACTGAATCTTCGTGCCAGTTTATTCTAGCCCAGTAGAATAAATCGGTGGAAATGAAGTAATCCTTTGGATGAAACTTCCATTTGACAAATATCTGTTTTCCAAAAGCACTTATTATTGTTAAACCCAGATAAGCTACAAAAGAAGCTATGGAGAATATTTGAGTAGAAGAAGAAATACTGCATCAGAGATTGTCTTACAGTTTCTTCTGGATGCCCCATCCTTGGACGTGTTCAAGGCCAGGTTGGACGGGGTCCTGGGCAATCTGATCTAAATGTGTATGTTTGGTGGCCCTGCTAGGCAGGGGGGTTGGAACTACATGATCCTTGAGGTCCCTTCCAACCCGGGTGATTCTGTGATCTGTGATTCTGGACATCTATAAAAGGAAATGAAGCATGCAGCCAGCACTAAGGGACAACCAGGCATGCCACATCTTGACATCAAGAGCTCTTGACTTGGTAAACCCTGCCGCTTCCTCTAACAGTCAGCGTACCATGGTGGCTGAAGCTTTCATGGACTCATCTGTACCTGGCCAGTGTACAAGCAGGTTGAGCAGAGTCCACAGGCAAGCATGATGGCACTGCTGCCATACAGATAGAAAGAAGAAGCAAGGCAACAACATACTCATATCACAAGGAGAATGTGGCTTCAAAAGAAGACAAGACAGGAACTAGTATGAGCCATATCCTGCTATGCTCCTTCTCAGTGTTTTTCAGTGCCCAGCAAACAACACAGCCTTGAGAACTGATGGCGAAGGCTGCCTGTGGATGCCATGTGTGCTGCAGGATGCCTGGGATGTGCTGCACAGCCCGTGTCCACCTCCCTCCCCAGATTAGGGCTCTGTCTAGTCTTTGCCATCCACAACCGTAGCCTGTAGACTCAGATCCACTGCAAGCCTTCTGCATAGTCTGTCCCCCATGATGTAAGCAAGCACTTCCATGGTTATCATTCCCTTGGAAAAACGGTTTTCCAGAAATGTAAATATCACACTTCCTCTTGCTTTCTTTTGAAATTTAGAGCTCTCCTCTTACAGCCAATTATTTACTTGGTACAAAAATAGTACAAAGCTTCAGAAAGCTGTTTTGTTTTGCGTTCTTTTCTGGATGGTCAAATATAGCAAATTGAATAAAGTTGCTCAGATCAAAATTTCTAACTGGACATTTGATTTGGAAAAAATCCACACGTGGGAGCTCAGCAATGTAAGACGCAGTTAACATCTAATCTTCCCTCCCCTTCTCCAGCACACACCAGTGCCCAGGAAAGTCTCCTGTACACCCACTTGGACTTTAAATGCCTTTTTGTAGCCATTTTCTTATGAAAGGAAAAAGTAAATAAAAACGATATTTAATTCTATTACGAGACAAACAAGAGTACACAGAGCTTCCCCCAGCCAAATTCTAGTCAAAAAGCAAAGCCTCTTGCAGCCAAGTTCCTGGAGAGGAAAGCAGCGTGAAAGAGCCAGGAGACCCTTTCAAAAGCAAAGTCTTTGAGCTGCATACAGCTGGTTGTCCCTCCCTGGGGCCAAGAGGAAGGAGCACTGTAATGCCGCTCCGTGCCTCTCCTCTCCTATGGCTGCAGCCACTTGCAGCTGGGGATGTCATCTGGATGTCACCTGTGGGTTGCTGCCTTATCCAAGGAATGACCTCATCTTTGAGATGCCTGAGTGTGTTTGAGGTGCTGCACCGTGGCACCGGTGGGCAGCTGCGCCTGGCACAGCACTGCCTGGGGGGCAGCCGGGTGATCCTGCCGCCAGCCTTACTTCCAAATGCAAATTGCATTTTCCAAATAAAAACTACATTACAAATCCCATTACAAGTGCCACGATGTTAATGTTAAGGACTTTAAAACGTCTATGACTGACATGTTGTGGTCTGTTTCCTAGCCATGAGGCCTTTTCCTCTGACCTCTGGTCAGGCTAACTTGGGTTGTCGCAGACCAGAATATCAGCCCTACAAGGAATGAGAGTTTTTTCTTAAGGATGCCACATTCAAGAGGATGTCAGAAGAGTGCTGTGCCACCTGTATGTGCAAAAGCAGCAAAAGCTTTCCAGTTGGGCAGCTCGGTGAGCAGGGCTTGGGCCTGCAGCACCTAGTCCTGGCTGCAGCTTGGCCCCCACCTGAGCGAACGGTCAGGTTACCCTTGGTCAGCCAGCACAGCTGCTGCAGGTCTTCTTGCCCCGACTTCAAGGTTCTCTTCTGTTTTTTGTCATGGGTAGTGAGACAGTTTTTGGTTTCTATGGTTTACCAACGGTTTCCCTTACCAACAGATCTATTCCTCTGACTGAAAGCCTGGCACAGCTGGAAACAAGAGGAAAACCACAAGTGAATGGCCTGGCACTCACTTACCACTCATCTCCAACCACAGGCTGATGCAGTTGCTGGATTTGACTAACGGCTATCAATCAGCCCAACTGTAGACACTTAGAAAGATATCAGCTAGAAAAGGCTTGAGGGAGAATTTGAGCTCAAAAACAGCAAAGTATTTTATTTTTAATGGGGTGACGTAGTCTTGGAAACTCATATGTATTTTGTATTTGACAACTAGAAGTGTTATTCTGACTGTTTGCCCTTCACTCCATTAATATGCATTTGTTTTCTGCCCAAAGCCAAGGGGAGTTCTGCTGCAGAGTTAGGATTAAAGAGAAAACAATCCTGCTTATCAGAAAACTGCAATAACATGAACAAGTACAGTCTTCTGCCCTCCTTTGTTAGTAAAGTCTGAAGCAAAATGCCATTGTTGTTCCACTGTTGTTCTATCAGATCACTAAGGTCTCTAAGCTAAATTGTGGCTTGAGTCCATTCAATTTAATAAATGCTAGAAAAAAAAGTCTGTAATAGGCTGGCCACCTATCTGGGGAGGAAGAAAAAATCCAATTTTATTAGGTCTGGTTTGGAAAAACCATCAGCCTCCCACACGACCATGTGCACATGAATGGCAGAAGAATAAAGGAGGAAAAATGCAAAGCACAGAATTTTCAGTGCTGACAAGATCTTTCCAAGGAATGAACCTTCTCCCAGTATAGCTGGTCTGGACTGTGGAGAACTTTAATGACACTTGCAACTTAAATCATTCTTATAACAAAACAAGATGATTTCCAAAAATGGCAAAAACAAACTCAAGCCAGAACTGTACAGTACCTTGGTTCAAAGACTGTAAATCAAGTTGTGTAGCTTTTACAGTTCTAAGCTGCAACATCCACCTTTACTTATTACAATAAAGACCAAAAGCAAATAACAAAAAACAAAACAAAACAGAAAAAAAAAAAAAAAAAGAAAGAAAGAAAGAAAGAAAGAAAAAAAGGAGTTGTTGTTTGAATTTTGCTCCTACCCAAATCTAACTGTGAGCAAGCAGACAAGTGGATGATTACACTTTCAAGCTGTTGGTCCACTAGATATGTTGGTTTAAGGTCCACTGGAAAACACCAGATAATATGATTGCAAAGTCTGTGTTTAAAATTGCTGCATGATAAAGTGAACAGTTATTTCTCAAAAACATTTAAGAAGTTTGTCAGTTTACAGGTAAACCCTGAGTTACAAACAGCCATTCATAACCACACTTAGCTCTGATGCTTTTTGCCTACTGTTATTTTTTCCCTTCTAATATCCTTTTTTTTTCTTTTTCGTGGATTTCTTTTCTGATCCATCCACTTCTTTCCACTGCCCCACATAAAGAAGACATGAAATGATCTTACAGCTCTCTTCTATCTCTGCTTTTGAAAGGCATTTCAGAAATGTGTTGACAATGAGAATGAAGCACAAAAAGGGCAAGTTAAGCTAAGACCTGAGAAAAGGCCTAATGACATGGAGAAATAGAGGATCCCGTAGGCAAAATGAAATACTACTGCTGCATAGCTAAGCATCCACTTAAAAATAGTGGGGACTAAATCATCAGATATGCTGAAGTACAGGAAAATAACTGACAAAGAATTAAAAGGCCTTTACAACTCCTTCTGTGGCAGTACTGATGCATAAATATCTCTCTTTTCAGGCTCTGTTCATGACATTATTGCTATATAGAAAGGCAAAACAAAACCGAAGCCATAACTACCACCAGTCAGCGTTAACTTTCTCCTGTGTTCAACACGATCAGGATCTCACCTGTAATCCTGACCACGATTTCATGCACAGGGAGAAGTTAAAACCCCACTTTGAATGACAACTCCCAAGAATGTACAAAAGCACTCTTAATAAAGATCATTGCAAAAATGAATATAGTTTTTCCCTGCAGAAATCCCATTGATTTTTTCCACCATTTCCTACCCTACAGATAGCATACCACATTGATCCATTGATTCCAGTTTGAGGAAAAGTTTCCTAAATGGTGAGTAATGTGAAGATGCTGTCTCGACCTTCTTTTTCTGTCCAAACCACATTATCTCCAGTCACATCTTTGCCTGCACAGATACACTTGAGCTGTGGCAGAAGTATGTACCTGATACAATCTCTGTGTTAAGTGGTATAGTATATTTTATTGCTACTGTTTCAGTATATAATACTTCACTGTTGATCACAGGCTTTAAACAAATCTTCCTGCTCCACTAATGCCTTGAATTCTGAACAGTATTAATGATTTTTTTTTTTTTAAGTGATGACATACGCTTACTTAATTTGAAGTGAGTGACTTAAAACATATAAATCCTCTGGTCAGGCATGCATTTGTATATTTACAGATTCACTGTCTCTTCCTCTAGACTATTCAAATGCAAAGCAACGAATCATAGGAAATGACTAATCCAAGCTGTGTCTGGAGTAGAGGACCCAGCAATGCAAAATCCAAGCAGTTCTCAGCAATAGCAGCATTTCTGTGAACCACTTTCCCCAAGCCCACTGTCTTCTCTGCTTCTTTTTCCAGACAAAGAACATGCTTTGACACCTCAGAACCTGTGGTTTTACTGCTGAACATCTGTCAACAGATATATACCTGTTTTTTCAGAGTGCAACCTTAAAGGACTGCATCTGCAAGAGATTAACGCCTCTAGGAAAAGCTAATTCAGACCAAATGAGGGCATGATGAAAATGATGCTAGTTAGAACAGCCTAAATTATGAGCTGGACTGCAGATCTCTTCAGTTAAAAGCCACCTGTCCCATTCAAAGCACTGGAGAACCTGGAAGCTCTGTTAAGAGTTATCACTTAGTTATCCACTAGTAAAAAGCAGGAACGTGTACCTCCTCCTCTGGATAAATGCATACAGTAGTCACATTGTGATAGCCTGGTTTCTTTTGAAATTACAGTTTATTTTGCCAAAAGATATCAAAGATCACGCTAACCAAATAATTTGAATTCTTGCAAGTTTAGCTTGAACATACTCTCTTGCTTCTGCTTTGCAGTCTCACGAAGGCTAGAGCGGACACTTTGAATTCCAGTCTCATCTGTTCAAGCGACTCTTCATATCTCCCACACTGCAACCCTTATTTTGAATGAAAGTCTCACAGTCCCCGGGAGTTACCCTACCAAGGTTTATTTCATGGAGAAAACAACAGAAAGCTTGTACAGGATCAGTGCAAGAAGCACAAACCATAGAACCCAGGACAACTCCAAGCAATACCCTCTCCCCCTTGCCAGTTTGCAACACTATCTTGCAGAGGGATTTCTCCAGCTAAGTGCTGAGGTGTTGTACTTACACACATTAACAGAGATTAATGTTCCATGTTTTGTGCCATTCTGTCCCACTAAATTGTTTTCAGAGAGGTTACAAACCTCTTTGAAGTCAGGGTTAATTTTAACAATAATTTCATTGAAGCCAAGACTCTACCACGTGATCTATCTAAAAGAGTTATTCTTTTCAGTCAGTAATAGAAGTTCAAACTCCCCTTTCCAGCTTCGGTTTCTGGAGACAACTCAAAAACAGGTGTTCTGGTTGACTATTTTTTTTTCTGAAACCACTCAACCGTATTTATTTCACAGCATTAACTGAGACAAGGTTGAGAGTCGACTGCTCTTCCCTTGCTCACAAATGTGGAAGCCGGGGACAGGTGAGTGACACATCTCTTTCCAAAGACCTACCCTATCATTTGCTTCCAGATTCAACACAGAAAAAAAAAAAGCGTGCAGTGGATCTGACAACTGCTTTTAAAGTTCTACGAATAACCTACAACTTGCCTGGAAAAGTGAATAAAGATCTATTATTAGATTTAGTTTGAAAGATTTTGTTACAACTATTGTATCTAAGAATGAATATGAGTGCAAGGCTAGTTTCTAAAAAACAGTTACACGTTTTGCTTATAATTACAGGGAGCTCATATCATAGCATGATCACCATGATGATCAAAGCATGACAAGATAGGCTCTAAGGTTTGACTTTGTCACATCTCTACACACTGTCATAAGCAACAAGGCCCTCATTGCTCATGGGCTCATGGCTTTTCTGCACATAATGATGTGGTTCCTCTAATTGGACACATTCATACTATTGAAAGTTGACTTACACACTTATTGCTTATTTCTCTTTGTCTGTTTCCTTGGGCCCACCAGGGAACTTGTCCCATTATAGGTGTTTCTGTAGAGTTACATATCTCTTATCAACTGACACAATCTTCAAATATGGTTGGCAATGCAATGACTGTCCCATGTTTATTAGGTGCTGGTGAAGTAAGCTGAAAAAAGAGACAACTGCTAAGAGCATGATTTAATATTCAAAACTGAATAAATAATAACCTCATTACTATTTGCACCAGTATTGTGGCTTAAGAAATTCTGGGCCTGATGATCGTACCGACAGTAGACTGATTAAAACACCATGGAGCTGGTGCATGAATGGTCTCAGTAAGATGCCCACGTGAATGGAATTAATATCCCTCATGGCCGGAAAAAACTAGAGGAACTGAAGTAATACTGTTTCAGTTTCTGGTTTGGAGAGGTGGAAACATTTTCTGGGAACAGAGCGTCTTTTAAGCTTTGAGTTTGAATAGATACCTGTAATATTACTGAGAACACTGCTCTCAGATGCATGGCTTCTTCAGCTTGACTATGAAGAATGTAACACAGGCTACAGAAACCTAATGGACTCTTCTGATGATTTTTAGTTCCACATTTACTACAAATAAAGGCAAATTTGTTTGTTTATAGTTACATACTCTAACTGGAATTGTTATACAGATATCTGGCTCATTTATCCTGCATACATACCTACTAACATACTAGTCTATGCAAGACTGAAATAATATAGAACTGTCATTTTGAAGACTAGGTCCATATGAATAACTAAGAACTAAGAGATGAAACAGTTTTTCTCAAGACTACCTACTCAGAAGAGAGTCCAAGACCAGCAACAGTTGCTTTCTCTTATAGATTGTTTCATCCAGATTCAGATTTCAGTCTTCTTCCCTTCTCCTCTCACACTCCTTTACCTTGATTAAGTACTACCTAATCCAAGCAAGAAGAGAGACAGCCCTTCCCTCCCCTAAACCACTGGCCATGGCTTCCACTTTGGAGCCGCCCTCAGTCCTTCAGCCAGCTGGAAGAGTTTCACGTATCCAGACAGAAGCGAGGACCTACTTCCAAACTTGCCTTACTCCTTAATGAATTGTTCATGGAGTAGGAGGTACAAGATCCTTTCCTACTGGCAAGGAAAATGCTCCCTATTGGTGTGAAACTTTTTTATAAAGTTTAATCCTTGTTTTTTTACCTAAATATATTACTTGGTCATGCTTTGCAGAAACAAGATTAATGCAAATAGCTCAATATTCTCTGGGCCGAGACAAGACATGCAGACTGTCAGTCTATCTTCCCACTATGCCAAAGAACACCCAATGCCATTAGGCCCATCAAACTTTCCAGCTTTATCTGTGAAAGATTCTGTGATACCAAAAGCAACCAAGAGCACACTGCACAATTTTCTTTATTGGTCATTATTATCAATGGACCTCAGCTTTTAAATCAAGAAAGGAGCCACTGTGATAAATACATTTACATGTTTTTCAGCTAAGGACAGTCCACCCAAATATGGCAATCTACTTGACTAGACATGAGATTAAAAAACCTGAAACTATCCTATAAGGAAATCTGAAAGTATTGCTTCATCTGGGACTGCTCTCTTCAGCAGCTGGGCTTCAGGATACAGTCTTCATTCATATACACCCAATTTTCGTGCCCACAAACCCTGATGGGCTGAGGTGCTAGCAGGTACACACCAAAGCACAAAAACCTACAAATCTGTACTGTAAAAATGTGTAGGTTTTAAGTATAGCTATGATGTTATTGAAATCTCAGATTTCAGGACTTTAGTCCTCAGCTGAGAAGTGCCATTTGGCCAACTGAATCAGCCAATATGTTCAAATTTATTCTCTGTGTTAGACATACATTTACTTATTCGTGTGTATGAACTCCAATATTATAATCCATAAATCCATAAATCCTTTATGTGTTTTGTATCTTTTTTTTTTTTTTTTAAAGATATCTTTTTTGCATTTGTTCTACACTGGTTTGAATTAAGAGTGGTTTAAATTAAATAAAGTGTTTTCCACTTAGAGACATGTTTACCTCTAATATGGTAACGCTGGACCAGTCATACAAAGCCCACCTCCCTCCCAAGGCTACAGAACCCCGACTGTACCTGCAACTACCTACAAAACTGTATTCTGGTAAACTGTAGTTAAAAAGTGTCTGCACTTTTGAATGTTTGCTTGGCATGAACAGAATTCTGATATATTTTGTGATGCTTTATTTGTTATAGCGTTTTATTTCCAAAAAAGTTAAATCTCTGTAATAGCAAAAGACCCAGAAGAGTCTCAGTATATTTCTTAAAAAAGCTTTAAAATCTTTCAAAGAGGAAGGACAATGGAGTAGGGAAAGAAGGAAACAAGAACACAGTAAAACAATAAAAAGTTGTCTTAACACCAAACCAACATGTATTCTAAGCTTTAGCTACACTGTCATACCTTGTTGTAGGAGCACTAGTGGAAATGCAGATGGGTGATTACCCAAGGGCACTACCATTTTTCAAAATTAGCTGTTCCATTTATTTAATATTTTGGAAACAATCCATGAAGTTTGCAAAATTTCAGTTTATTGCTACTAAGGTCACAGTAACACGGGCTTTTCTTTTGCAATCCATGAAGAAAATCAGAAAGACAATATATATGATATATAGGGAGTATTGCAACATTAAGCCAATACAACACTCAGTGCTGGCCATTATAGCTTTATGGCAATGAGGTTTTAGGTTAGTATTCCAAATCACACTTGTATACTGAAGGATGTGAAAGTCATACTGTTTCCAGTGAAACAACATAGTACATACAGACTTGGCAGATGCCTGACTTCTACAGTTTTTGACAGTCTCCCAAATTTAGGACTAGAAATGTCAGACTGACCCTGCATTTGGCAGGAATAATAGAAGTTCTGGTTTTATCAAACTGCACTTGAAGTAAGATCACATTTCCCTTAAAAAAAATCTCTGATTTTGTAATATTAATATAATATTTGCATTTGTAAACCAACAGAAAATTTAACTGTCCTTAACTAAATTTACTGTATTGTACTTTGGGATTTGGAGTCAGTGAGGCTCTGGGAGTCATACATCACAAAAATGAAATTAAATTGGTGGTGCTTGCATATGGCAATATTTTGCATCTGCCAGAATACCACAAATTAAATGAGAAAAAATGAGAGCTTTGAGAAAGTAATAAAGCTCTGTGTTCATTTGTTTTGTCCTGTATCACTTCTATCACCAATGCTAAAAACAGAGCTGTTGACTCTGCTGCTATTATCAGTAAAAAGTATCAACAGCTTAATACCATCACGAACCTGGCAGTATATGAGATAAGACTAAACTTTTTAAAGTTTAAAGCAATGAAGGGCTTAATTGATCCCCCTAAAATCCACATTCTTCTTTTCTCTCATCTTCTGACTTCATTTCTGAGTCAGACACAGAGAGGGTGGAGTGTACTAATTCTACCCAGGCCATTTGACCAGGCAAGAAGCCCAAGAAAAATGATTTTTCCATATACTAATATTAATAAATAGTGGAATCTCAAAGTTCTTTTGCAAGACTCCAACTTGTATTTTGAACTTCACACTATAAATTCATCTCAATTTGCTGTTTTTAAATAGCTGTTTTCTCAAGGCCCTTGTAGTATGGCTTCGTCTTTTAAATTGTATTGATTCTGTTTTTTATGCCTCTCAGTGTTATCATTTTCTTTCCTGTTTTCTTTATATTCTTTATGTTCTTTGATTTAACAGTATAGGTGTATCAAAATTATACATACAGTTTCTCCATGGAGATCATGCAGAATTTTTGCAATAAACTCAATGGAAATGCATGTGTTTGGGTTAATATTGAGACAGGTCTATCTTGCTAAGGTTCTTGAGGGGTTGTTCCTCTCCACACCCTACAGTCTCAATCTCAGTGTACTACCATAGGAATGAACAGCACACATACTTCTCTTGCATTCACAAATCAACTTCATCTAGCTACAATATTCCATAGCAAAATAGTTCTGATTGTTACTCTAATTGAATCAGCTGATCTTTAATCTTTTCTTCTTTTTAACCTGCATTTAACTGTCTCCATTCCCCTTCACCCTGGCAAAATAACTTATTCTTCAAATTCCTACCTCTGTTTCCAGAAATCAACTTTACAATGACTTCCAAAATCTCAGATATGCCAAGAGAGGACTATGAGCAAACGACTGATGGTCTAATGCACAAACACCAGAGCAAGAAGACTCTGGTGAATGCTGGGCCCTTTCTAGAATGCAGCTTTACTCAAAATAATCAACAGCCCCTCTAGATCGTATTTATCTGCATTTGGATTCAGGTGTAACAGAAATACAATGCTTGTATACACTTTACCAAGAGCTCAGGGAGACTCCTACTGAAAGACTCTAAAATTGTTAAAGGTATGAATTTGCAACGGATGATTACGTCCTGTGCTGTAAATGAAGCATCCTATCAGTCCTATCAGTCCTTTCCAACATTAACATGATCCAAGGTATTGTGCCAGAAATCACTGCACATTCTTTTATATTTCAAATTAAAAAAAAAAAAAAAAAAAAAAAAAAGAAGAAGAAGAAAGTAAAGTAGCATTTCTTACTTTCGACGGAACATTTCTGCAAATATGCAACCAACGCTCCAAAGATCAACTGGTGTTGCATAGCTGGACTGAAGCAAAACTTCAGGAGCTCTATACCACAAAGTAACAACCTGAAAAATAAAAAGAAAGGTAAGTTACAGCAAACTTAGCTGTAGAACTAAAATCTCAAAGTGCTACTGCACACAGATCCAATTTAACTTCATCCAAACTGCAAAGGCAAACTTATTTGACCAGGATCTTGCATGGAGAATCTACATATGGGTAAGCTGCAATAACAATGAATCAGGTAGTATCATTTCCCCAGAACAGAGCAGTTCAACAGTACAACAAAAATGTAGTATCACAGTTAAGCATTGGCATGATACTACAATATCCCAGAACACTGTCAGAACAGCTCTTTGAACCCTATGCAACTTACAGAACCCAAATGTTTTCCAATGGATGTTCACATTCTCTGCAGAGCAAACATTAGACTGTTGATCAAGGGCTGCTTTTCTTAAACACTTCATTAGACTTCCTGGGTGTCATCACCCTAGTGCCAAATTGGAAGCCAGGAAGTTAAAGAATCCTGTAGGTTTACCTGTGAGATAAATCAGAACCTGTAGCCCATGTTTATCCTAAGCTCTTCATAGTTCAACTAGTATATTTTCTTGCAAAAGGAAGTGGTAATGGAGCTGGACTGGCCAACCTGGGCAAATGTGTCCTACCTTTCTCAGAAGTTCTTTCTTCATGCTGAACTGAAGACATTTATTATTTTACCAGATGGATACATTTTAAGTTAAAACCTCCCCAAAAGCTGTCCGTTACAAAAGACATTCAGTGCTGTCCGTCATGGTGTCCTTGGACACCAAGATCCTTACGTTGTCTTTGTTTTCACCCAAGCAGCACAGCACTGGGATCCTTGGCAGGTTCCTGGCCTTCAGCTCTGTGACTGTCTCTGTTCATGTGCCATGGGTAACAGCAGCACTAACTTCTCCCACAACTTATTTCCAAATGATATAGTCTTTTCCAGGGACATATGCCACGTAAAATGCCTGCTTTCAGGCAGTCATTCATGTTGCAATGTGTCGTAAAGACACAGCTGGAATTTCACTGACACTGCTTCATTGATGGAGTTTGATGAGTCCTGCACACTGGACCCACAACAGAGATGGGACACTTCATGTTTACTCTTTTGTTTCTCATAAATCAACCAAATACAGATGAGGCTGACTGTATCTTCGGTACATTTACAGAAGAACACGAAGAGCTTCCTTAGAGTTTTGAGTGAGCTACTATGTAGCTAAAATATAATCTCAGAGCCAGAGGAGTATCCTGCTCCTGCGTGCATGCACTTGTAATACAACACAGGATTGTCAGCTAAATGGCAATATATTCTCAGTGCATGCTATAATTTAAATTTCTGTCAATATTAACTTATGGGCAGTAAGGGTATCAAAAATTACTAGTTTCTTTCTCCAACTAATACAAAAGTGAGTATTGGAAATGCAGTGTACAGGAGAAGCAAGACAAAGCAAAAAAAAAAAAAAAAGAAAAGAAAAAGAATGAAGTGCACCGATAACACAAAAATAACTTAAAAATTATGTTAAATAGAATGAATTTCAAAACTGGTACAAAGATATGTATAACAAGAGTGTTTTTTTTTTTTTAAATGATAACCATATAATTGTCTTCTAAGCATAAATAACAATGGAAGCAATCAGTTGAATTTGCCGGTCAAAGCCAGCAGAAACAAAAGCAAATACAGCGTTTATTATGATCATTACACGCCCCGACAGCCTTTGGAACTCCTGAAAGGCTACTGAAGGGAGGTTCACGGATATTTGCACAAGTGGTCATATTTGCTAACAGTCCTCTTAAACGCTTTGATCTCTATTTATAAAATTTGTCTTTGAAACAGTTCAATAACACGGTGCAAAGTACCGCACCGGCAATCTCAATTCCAGCTACCTGTCCTCATAACCAGATTCCTGTACGGAAGCTGAGCACTAACTCTATTTGCCTTGCTCCTGATTGGGTAGCGTACCAATGATGTTTTTCCAAAATGTTTCCCTGCCTATGAAAAAAGGTAAGGCTTCTCCAGAGATTCACAACCGGGACAGAAGACATATATGTAGCATAAGGTCAGGGAATTTTTACTGGAGCTGCCCTACCTGAACCAGTGGCAATTACTCCTACAATACATGCAGGGTTTTGGCGATGCAGAATCTCTCTCGAGCTCTGATGAGCACTTTCACTTTCTCAGGAAACTTGTGGAAAATCTTTCTGAAGAAACAGTGGTTTGAGAAATCAAATATAACAAGTTCAACTAGTGCCAGTTGAAATACCACCGCAACCCACCATTCCCGGTTTGAGACCCTCACGGCTCTTCTCGTACAAAGCGAAAAGATGCTTTATTTCCTCCAGTTCCACATTAAGGACTGTGGGGATGTATGCGAGACAGCTCGGTGAGCCCTGCTGACAACGTACGCCCCACCCTAAGTGCCATTTCCTGGGAAATGCAGCACAGGGGCCACAACGCTCCCGAGAGGCGCCTCGCAGCTCTGCATGCCCTGCACTGCTTGGGGAGCACTGCTGCTTCCAGAAGGCTGCAGGCATGCAGCGTGCCGGCTGCCTCTCCCACGTGGCCTCACGCTGGCACAGCTCCCCAGCACGCACCCTGCTGCCCTCAGTGCACGTGTTTGCAGAGGAGCGGGAGATTTTGTTTCTGAGTAATTTGGAAACTTAAACCTTAAGAAAGTGATTTCCAAAGTCTTGTAGATCAATTCCAGCAACTGCCTGATGGCTTTGTAGTCAGAGAGGAAGTGATCTGTGAAGTGCTGTTCTGATATGCTCTGCCATTATGGCAATTATAAAAGTGATCAAGTAACACTTATGGTTCATAATATGCAAAACTGCATTTCAAAACCTGAACGTGAAAGGGCTCAACGTTTACTAAATGTCAGTTTGCACACAAGTAATGCCACATATGGCTTCTTCATTGCTCAGGGCCTTCTGCAAAGCATGAGTTGTGCAGATGATGCAGTGCTTCTGACAGAGTTTCACACTCCCTTTTGCTTACCATAGAAACCAAGAAAATATTTGTGGACATTCCATTAACATTTGCAGATAAGTAGAAACGAAAATTATTCTGAACACAGGATATGGTGGCTGAACAACTAGATCATCACTTCCTCTTTAGTATGGTTCTGACTGAGAATGAAAAAATGCTTTGCTTAGGTAAGCCACATCACCAGTAAGACGCGCCCTCCATGCATGGCAGCGAGCACTTTGGTGCTGCTTCCTGATACAGCCCCCTTTTTAGGACCAAAATCTCAAATTTCTGCTCTGTTACACTTTGCTTAAATTCTGCCGGCCCTGAAAATTTGCCACTTGTAATGTGGCAGCTGGTGACCACTCTGCAGGAAAAGGCATTTGTGCTTATACGCTGACAGAGATCCTAATGCAGTGCAAGGTTCTCGTCTACCTCTGAGGTCGCAGGTCTCAGAGAGCATGCTGCATTTTAGCCCTCTCAGCTAATGAACTTCCTTCTGTTGCCTCTTCCCTTCCCCTCACCCGCCCAGCTTCTTTATCCCCTCTCTTGCTCCAGCCAGGTTTCTTTCAGCTCTCCTGAACCCCAGCTCCTCTCCCAGTTCTGCCACATATCAGTGGTTCCCTGATGTCAGGGAACATACTTAATCCAGTGCTGCACATGTGCAAACAGCCAAGTGGACATAGTCTGCTTCCTGAGCTCCTCAGAATGTCATACTTGGTTTCCTCTTCTTCCAGCTGCCCCAAATGCTCCAGAGCCAAATTAGCTCCTTTTCCCCTTTAACCAGTCTTTAGATTTTCTGCTTGTTCTGCCAGTCCCCAGGATATCACGACTTTTGTATTTTCTACAGATTAGTCTACATACAAGAAAACAGAATAATTTGCACGCTGAGACCTAAAGGAGAAACTTTACTCCATTTCCACTGTACATTTTGTGACTCTACTATCCAGATGGGATGATAACAGTTAAAGAACAATATCAGTAGCGAGTGCTGCTTCTTACATTTTAAATATCAATAGATTTAGGCAGCATGCCAGAATGAAAATAAATGAAATATATATCTAAGAGGCATGAGAAAGGTAAGAACATCTGAAAAATTGTACCAGTGCTGTGTTGGACTTGCAATGAATGAAGATGGCAATGTGCTCAGTCAGAAATAAAAAGCTGTATTTACAGTCTGAAGAAGGATACTTTTTCTCTGAAATAAAGCTATCTGCCTTATTATACCTGACAGACATTGCTATCTGGGACCACCTAGCCCCAGGAGGTTCACTCCTGCACTTCATGATTCCTATTTCTGATGTAAAATCAAATTATGGTACATATCTGTTCAGCAGCATTGCAAACACAAGACCTAGGCATCGTGTCTGTCTCAGTTAATTTCCATTTACTTTACAGAGCAGATTTTCACTTCTGGATATCTGCTTAATTTAAAGGGATCTGTGCAATGCACAGCCCTTTCCAAATATAGTTGCTGTCTGAATAGCATACAGTTCAAAAAAGACAAAGACAAACAGAGGTTTAGGGATGGGGTTGAGTAACAGAGACACAAAAGACTACATTTCGGTTTGCCACAGACTTTAAGTACAGACCAATGCCCAGTTGCACAGCTACAGGAACAAAGCAGGGATCAGACTGTAACACAGTGGCTATGTCTGTGCTGGGAAATTAAATGGGACAGGAAACGTTCCTTTGGCACGGAGACCAACAGGCACAGAGTGGCCTATGTCCATGTTACTAAATTCTCAAGCCTCCAAAAAAAGGTGACCGCATGCAAACTGCTTATTGGGAATGGACTTTGGTCCATGCTTAACTGTGCCTAGGAACTGTCTGGGGGAAGGCTAGTTGGCATAACTCAAAACCGTGCCAGGAACCATTCTAATAATTTAACAGTATAGACAATTGAGCTCCAGTACCCACGAATGCTTCCTGGCACTCTTTAATCCACCAGCCAGTGAGTCAGACTGTGGCCCCGCGTCTTCCTTTCACTTCAGATAGAAGGCATTTTGCTATGCTTCTCTCATCCCCACAGAACCAGAGGCTCCAAGAGGGTGGCGGGTGTGCAACCAGGGCCCACTCCTCATCCCACCCCATTCTGCTCCCAAGGGGTAATGATGAGCCTTGCAGGAACGCTAATTTCCCCTCCCTTCTCCTTTACTGAGCAGAAGGAAACCAGGCTGGAGGCAGTCAGAACTGTGATTAAATGATGTGACTTGAAATGCTGCGAAAGTTTGTGCATAGAAACCAATGAAATAAATTGAACAACATGAAAAGAGAGAACTGTTTCTTCTGCTTTTGTATCCTATATCAGTAACTTTTAGCTCAGAGATATAAAGGTTTATTCAGATATTTTCTGCTTTATCCAGTACTTAAGATGCCTCTGGTATAGAGTCCTCATAAAGAGAAACTGGAATAAAGAGCACCTGAAGAAGGATCCATCTCACATAGCATTATATACCTACATCTGAGCCACTCAGATTTCTTTTGCAGTCAGAGGAAAGAAACTGGCATTCCGAGAGTGCAACTCATCTTATTTTACTGTAAGAGTGTAGTACAGGTCAAATGAACGTATACTGCAACTACTTACTGTCTGAGGACAACCTAGCTGGCCCACAAGCAGAGGTCTTCATTTTAGACATCTCAAGCTGGATGTGATTAATTCCACTCTAATTATTTCTGAAGGAACTTTGAAGAGGCCTGTAAAACCTCTTAAAATATAAGCTGTCATAGATAACGTGTCACAGAAAAGATTAACAGAATGCTCAGATTCATACAAAGTAATCTTTAATCCAAATAAAATTCTTCTTCCTAATCTTTTGCTTTTGTCATTACAGTTTCTTCTGTATTGGTTTTGGTGCTGATTTTGTTAAAGATATTTGCTATTAGACACCGGCTCCTTTTGTTGTTTAAACCATTTGAGCCTCACGAAAGATTATTTCTAAATTGGAAATTCCTGAACATGGCTCTTCAGTTATTCTGTACAGTTTCCATTGGGGTTTTCACATGATGTTTGGGGCATCTTTCTGACTCTTTTTCATCTATTTTTGTCTTTTTGTTGTTGTTGAGTAAAATGAGGGAATGTAACTATAGGATACATGGTACAGCACACAGAATCTAGCTCTGTAGTGTTGCTTCATGGTGGCCAACATCACCAAAAACCTCTCTCCTGATTCAAACTTCTCACAGGGGTTTAAAGAGGAATCTTTAAAATTTCACAATGGAGCTATTACTGCACGGCTTCTCATTCAGGGCTAGTGCTCTAAAATGACTTGTGCAATTTTCTTCAGACTCTGTGGCAAATTTCTCCTCAGCTGTGAGTAAGCTTGACCCACTCACCACAGACTAGTGGAGAGGACTGAATTACAGATGCCTACAAGTGCTTGCACATTGCCTGAAGCTTGGCTTCAATCTCTGCTGCAAAGAGATTCTCTCTAATGCAGCTCCCTCTTGCTTGCTAGAAATGCCATGCTCAATCTCCACAGAGCCTGAAAAGAAGAAATGCGATTTCTTAAGTGAATATGTTTAAAAATCCCATGCTGGCCTGACAGTGTATCACTACTCAATATTAAAAAACACCACGTTTCAGCAGATATGGCCTGGAATAGTGACTGAGAACCAGCATGGGGCATGGCTGCGGTGGCAATTCATAGTGGGTGACACTAGGCAAGAAGCCCTGATGGGGCCCTGCATGCTGCTCTGTGCTTCCCGCACAGCTCAGGCCAGCCCTGCTCTGTGCTGTGCAGGTACGTGCAGCCAGGCTGTGGGCCGGCTCTGGTCCTCTGCAGGGCAACACAAATCAGCTGCACAGCTCCTACTGTGGGGCTGCTCCCCACCTCTGCATCACCTTTCACAGCAACCTCCAGCATGGGGAGAGAACCTTTCCAAAACCCACTTGTCCATAAGGTGCAATAATGCCAAGCATGGGTTTTTCAGCCTTAGAATCATCGTGAATTCAACATATCTTTCATCCCTGGTTTGGAAGCGGAGCATGCCTGCTTTGCCAGCTGGGGACTGCCTTACTGTATTTTCCTAACACTGTCCTTAAAATATTCACTGAGCATTCTAGGTTTACAGAGAAAGCCTGGACTCTCTCTCTGAAGACCTATTATCATTGTTAACTGTAAACGGAGACAGGTAATAATCATTACACTATACAATATTCCCAGGGACAGCATCAGTCTGAGTAATTATGTTGATTTTATTCCATTTTTTGAGTAGTGGTTCTTTCACTGCTATGTAGCTGTCTGCAGTTCATCACAGATGTAGGTATCGCTGGTGAGAATGTTCCTTAGAGAAAGACAGTTATATTTTGTCTTTTTATAAAAACATTAAATAGTTTTCCTTTTACAGTAAAAGTGAACCAAACTACCCTGGTGGATTTTAGAAAGCACTTCACTTATTGACCAGAAGTTCAATACATGTATATAGACAACATCCTTCTGAGTGCTATGAGTCTCATGAAATGCACATGGTAGCACCAATTTTATCCTTTTACTTAAATTTGTCTCAGCTTCAGAGGCATGCACAATTAGCTGCTTCCTGAAAAGTGTAAAGATAGTCCTTCCTATTTCATTAGTTAAACCATCAAGAAAAAATACCTATTTATAGTAGAGACAAGTCCTGATCACACGTAGCACCCACTATCAAGCTGTTATTTCAGATCGTGAGCTTTCCTTTTTGATGTTAAAACATTTGTGATTTGAAGAAAGGAAGATTTTGCATCAACTGTAAGGTAGAAAGTGAAGAAACCATTCATTCCTTTGGTGGTTTATACACACAAAACTGATCAAAATTTTGTTTTTTTATTTCTAGGAAGAACCACATAACCGAGTGCGGCGGTGGTGCTGGAGAATATTTCTAGGTACATCCGTTGTCAGCCTGAGTGATGTTATGTGTATGCATGTATGTGTGTGTGTGTTTGCACTTCATACATGCAAATACAAATACTTGCGGAAGACACTTCACCTACATTCAGTGGCTTTTACCTCAAGAGTTTCTGTGCTGTGGTGTGCAAAAGCTACTAGAAAGGAAAAGTGGCTCTTTATGTGAGGTAATACTTTCACGCACTAGGTAGAACTCAGAACTTATCTCAAAACTAATACAAGGAAATATATTTCCATTAAGCTGAAAAATTCACAGAATTCTGTACTGATACTATACTGAGAACCTTAGAGACGAATTGAAATTTCACTTGAAAAGCATTTTATCTTTATATGAAGAGAAAGAAGCAAAAATAACATTAGCAGCATCACAGTACCTGATTCAGAGTCCATGGAGGAGAGGCTTACCAATGCTACCTCTCTGTTAAAATCAAAACCACGATGCCCTAATCTCTTAGCTGCAGAGAAGCTTTCTGTGGAATATGGGACAGCCCCGATTTTTACAGAAGTGGTCAGCTTTGCATGCAATGAGGTTTGTCCTGATACTGCAATGTATTTATACAGAGATCTGGCTGTAGCAATCTGTCTCATTTCCACTCACATCAGACACCTGCTGCTTTTAGATACCTGATGAAATGGTCATAATTTCTAGTATCATACTTCCAGCCTTGTTCCAGTTGCTTTGCTCCACCACAAAACCGATGTTCCTAGTATGCTTTGAGATATTCCACTGAGATGGCTGGCATCCAGCTCTTCTCTGGTCTCCCACCTCACTTATCCTGGGAGAATGAGAATATGCAGCTCTGATTTGCACTAAGGACCAAAGCATGGTCCCCATTATAAGGGGATGCTGAGCTTCTCTGGAAGCTGCCCATGTGACTGCCTAATCTCTTCCTGAGTTCATCATGGCTAAACTAGAACACTTAAGCCTTGCCACTTATGTGTTGGCTTTATAATGAAGACCAGCTTTCCCCTGCTACTAGAAAATTGGAGTCTGGTTAACAGAAAAATGCCTCTCTACTTCCTGGGTTCTGTGTTAAGCTTTGATTCTCAACAGAAAAAATAAAGCAAAACAAACCATGGATGCCACTGCAGGCTTCTCTCCCATGGAGCTTGGGTACATTTCTATTTCAAACCATCTTTAACAAAAGGAGATGATGCACACAAAAAACGAGTCTCAAAAAATAGATTAAATGCTGCGAGTTATCTAGGTGAGAGACTTTACTGTGGTCTCTGCATCTGCTTCCAGAATGCGGCATTAAAAAGCTTTTAATGAAATAACATCAAAAATGGCTTGAACAAACGAGTCACTTTGAAAAAGAAGGAAAGAATCCATACCATTTACAGGCATATATAACCACTGAGTGCTAGTTTAACAAAGAATTCTAGTAGGAACTGGGATTGTTATATATTGTTATTAAGAACAGTTTTCTAGTTTGGGACTCTTTAAGAGGGAAGATTTGCTGCAAGAACCTTCCACAAGATACAGTTTTCATTCAGTTGAGAGTGAAACTTATAAACCAATGCTATGCTTTGATCTAATGGCAAGACTTGACAAGGAAAGTAAGGATACAAATAGTGATCACTGCATATTTAAGAAAGCTGTACCTTGCCTGCATACTGGCAGTGTGTGCAGAGGGCATGTGTGCATCTGCAGGTTAGTTGCTAAGTACTTACCTAGTCTACATCAAGAATGTGTAACAGGGGCAAAATAAACTTAATTAATCTTTCTCCAAATGTCTTTTCTACTTAAAGTCTGATTTGGACAAGAGTAGTCTCCGGCACACCTAAAATTAAGAAATTTTTCTGGGTAATTTATAAAACTGATTTCATATTACTTTTTCTATAACGAAACTACATTTTAGATATCACTATTAAAAATTCTTTTTGTCACTTTGAGCTCTGTTCATTGCTATGTCCTATCAACTCCTGTGAGACATACCCATTTACCATGACACTAATTGTAATTTTTCCCCATTAGTATTCCATGGTATGGTGGGATCTTCTAGCACATTATGAAGTGTTCTGCTGCCACACAGCCCTTCTTCTCTGAAGAAGATTGGTGCTGCGATGCCCCTGCTAAAAATGTAAACTTGTGCTGCTGCTGATAAAGGCTCTAGCGAGGCTTAAGTAAGAGCCTGGAGGCAAAGTACCAATGATAGGATAAAATGGCTGGTGGAGCAACATCTGTCAATGATACTCAAATGAAGCAATAGCTTACAGTTAAACCTCCTATGTTACAGCAATCCCCCCAGAGAACCCAGGATTGCAAACAAGAGAGCTTTTCTGCAACAAAAGCTCCTCTTGGGATGCCTCTGTTCTCACTGCTTTGCAAGGGTGCAAACTTCAATCATATTATCACCATGACAGCTGACAATGAAGATGGACCCGTCTACATCTGCAGTATTAAGAATTTGGGCAACTCTGCGCAAATCTGTCCTACATCTGAAATTGAACGTGGTAGATTTTTACTTAAGTGTCAATAAATGCATGGCTTTAA
This sequence comes from Tetrao urogallus, assembly GCF_951394365.1. Lineage (NCBI taxonomy): Eukaryota > Metazoa > Chordata > Aves > Galliformes > Phasianidae > Tetrao > Tetrao urogallus. The sequence goes on along the minus strand of NC_136820.1, from coordinate 29,076,934 downwards.
ATTAAAGTAAGCAGAAGTGTAAATGATACATTAGAAATGGAACTAAACAAGATTCTTCAAAATAATGTTTAAGGAAACAAAAATTCTCATGAAATATGTTTCTACAAACAAATGAGAAATGAGGTTTAGAAGCATAAAGGTTTTCAAAAAAGATTAACTTTCCATACACAGGTGTAACATATGGATAGGTACACATATTTATGTACACATACATGACCACAGCCAAGACAAGGACCTGCTGTAGGCCTATAATTTCATGGCAAAGCAGGAAGATTTTCACAGAAAGGGTAAGAGGAGGCTCCAGAGTATTTTAATCTCAATACTGAATAGCTTTGTAGACTGCAGACCCACAAAAACACTGGGCACAATCCACTGATTTTCCAAATCTATAAGCTTTGTAGGCATCCTTACTGGCTAAATTCCTCTTCTTCTAATCTGAATGTGTCTGTGAGTCTTCACAGTAGCTGATCACATAATTGAAAAAGCCTATGTTGCAGGAACAAATAGCTCTACTGCATGTGAAATATATTTAGGCAGACAGCACCCTAGATACCTGGATGCTCTCCACAGAAGTCCACATGGAGTCCCACCTAGGGAAGTCTGTGACTAAGAGTGGTGATAGAAGCAATACATGTCTGCATCTACATTAACATCTTTTACAGATGTTTTTATGTTAATCTCAAAGTGGAAACTCAGCCTGAAGGGGACTTACCAAGCACCTCCTACATCCAAGAAAATAATTTGACCACTAGGCCAGGGTTTTTTTGGGTGACAATTCTTTCCTCGCCTTTGCTCAAGCCAAGTCACCATTCTGCCAGGAGTATATGAGTCATGGGGCAAGACTGTGTCTGAAAGTAGCCGAGAGCTTAAGGACAATCAGCTGGAGGGGGCGAGGAGCCGAGTTTCTGGATAACTACTCTCTGTAATGTGTATGCATTTTACATTAGACCATCACTGGATAAAAATAAAAGCAGGCATTAATTACATTAACCAGGCTGGAGTCTACCCTGGATCTAGACAGATTGTATTCTCTCTCTCTGACTCTAACAGATGGGATTCATAAAACCTCTAGAGGATGGCACTCCACTTTATCCTGTGAAGGAAGAAGCAACATCTCCTCCCTTGTTACTTGATACATCACTCACTAACCAAAAGTTATGATTCACAGTACAAAGAGAAGCTCAACTTTTTCAAAGAACACAAAAGAAAATTTCTTCCATTTGTAAATTTTAGAGGACTTTCTAAACTAAAATTAAGATTCTGAAAATTTAGCAGTAAAACAGAATATTGCAATTGCTCCAGTATTACAACCTGTAAGGCTTTATTTCCCATTCTTAACATTAAAGCCTGTATTATCATTCTCCTTAGGGAAATAATTATGCATAGATAGGTTGCGTAAAAAATATCTGACTCAGTCTAGGTCACTAAAGACTCTACTCCATAGTGGTTATGGTCTTATAGAAACATAAAATGTTGTATTTGTGAAAATGATGTTGTAGAGAAGCTTTTTTTCAGATCATTCACCTCTCTCAAAATTGATACAAAGCATCTTGTTTAAGCTAGAGAGATAATAGCAAGACAATTAAAAAAAATGTTCAAGGTAATGAGTGCTTTCATTTTACAAGTTCTCGTGTCTGAGGGCACTGCATCAGGCTAAAGGACAACGAGATAAGAACAATATTGCTAGTTGCTAACAAATGGCAGATAAAAGAGCTCTTCTGGATCCTGATGAAGTGACAGCATTCTACACATTCCAGTGAGTTGAGAAAGTTTTCCTGAGAACAGCAGCTATGTTACATGTGAAGTACCACTAAACACGCGTATCTCTATGTTTTCAAATTCCAGGGTGAGTAATGGCTCTTTCCCTCATCTCTTTAATTTGAACAGAAGCTCCTTCTCTCCTTCTGGACATGTGGGAATAACTTGCTGTGCTTCAGTTTCCATTAAGACGTATAAACGTATGTGCAGAAAGTAAAGAGAAGTTCTGTAGGACGCCATGGCCATGAGCCAATGTTTACAATCCCCTGGGTGGGAAACGCCGGGTGAAAGGCTCTCCATGGCAGGCTGTAGGAGTCTTTGCTGTTGCCGCCAGTGACCTTCTGCCTCTGTTTTCAGAGTAGCTCCCTTGTTAACCCCTTGTACACTGTCTGCAGAGAGGCCTCAGAGAGGAAACAGTTTCACTGAAGGTCTGAACTTACTTCCAGGTATCCAACTGACAAGACTCTGATTTCAGTGCTGGTTAAGGAAGCATGGACTAACGCACACACGCTGCATCGGCTATCTGTGCTGCTGCACTGACTGGTATTTTTAATAATCTAGAACTGGGTTTAGCTGTGCTTTGCATGTTACAAAGTGAACATTTCCAGCTTCGGGCAATGGACATCCTTTATAGGCACAGGGATTGTGAAACATGAGCATATTGAGAGAAAGAAACATCCAATTTACACAGAAATGTTCTGGCTCTCCATATCCAATCAGATATTTGCCAGGATTCCTCAGGGAGGAATGACACTTGAAGACCAGCTGATATGCATGGGAGCACTCAGAATGGAAAGTAGACCTGCTACTTTAAAAGGTTTTGCTTAAGAATGGAAAATACAAAATTCAGGAGCTCTCCTCCTGTGTCACAGCCCTTTTTTCTGCCCTGTGAATTACTCATGGATCTGGAAGAATACTTAGAAAAAAATAAAAATAGCCATGCGAAAAAGGCATTCAAATCTGGTTATCTCAATATGTAATCCATCCTTGAATAAGAAGAATAAATCAAATGGAAAATATACTCAGAGAGCTAGTGTAAATGTTCTAATGGTCTGAGATAGGGAGCCAAGAGCCCTTGTGATAACATCAACCTTGCCACCAGTTGACTACATTGCCTTGGAAAAATCAATTTTGTTGTCCTTATGTGTTTCTCCATCATCACAATGATTCCTGCCCGTGCCTTTTCCACACAAAGATCTGTACAGAGAAAGTCATCCCATGCAAAAATCTCTGCAAGGAATTAAGAGCGCCTGCCACTTCCAGAACACTTACACAGAATTAACAGCCGATTGTCAGGGACATCAATACCCTCCCCTCTGTAATGAACTTTCAGAGGAATTCCTGTAAATAACATCCTTTTGTGGCCAGGAAATCCTTCAGCGCATGACTCTGCGGACAATGAGAAGAGGGGAGCAGAGCTAGAAGCTAGAGCTTCTGCAGAGAGAACAAGCCCACGTGCATATGGCACTGGGATCACCAGTCCCTAACGATGCCACATGGTCCAAGGGTCTAAACTTAAAGATATTGAAGGTTTACAACAAGCTGAGAGAAACTCACCTATTTCTATAAGGTAAAAATGCCTTGCAAAAGAAAGCCAATATTATCAGTCTGTGTGTTAAACAAGCCAACTAGAAGCTCAGAAAAAGCTGTAGTCTGATGTGAAACACACACGTAATTTCGCCTGATTTCAGTGGGAGCTCTGGGTGTTAGAGGAAGACATCAGCAGTGGAATCATTTCTATCTTTGTTTTTAATTGTTATTATTTTTGATAGTAATCTTAGAGACAAAAATCAGAAATAGCCTATGTGTTCTACAGAGGATACAGTTACATATAATAAATACTATCTGCTTTTCTTGGAAAATGGCAGTCTGCAGGGAAAAAGTATTTTTTTATAATCAAAGCCAAAGAATTATTTTAGATTTCTTTGTTTCGTTACTATCATGAGGTTATATTACTGCTGTTTAAAATCATTAGGGTAAGACACTAGGAGTTTACAAGAACAGGCAGTAGGATGATTATTAGAAGGATACTGCTGATTTTAGATTCAACTTAGTTTTGTAATATGAAGCTTTTGTAAAACATAGGTCTAAATGATGTCTTCTTAAAATTTTATTTACAAAGCAACTTTAAATATTGGTTAAACTTTGTTTTGTTTTGGGCTACTGCAGGAAAATCTGCAAGTGAAACTTAAATGAAATAGGAGCAAGGACAAAATAATCTTCTAGCATAATCCAGTAAAAGGAAAGCAAGGAAACGGTGTAACTAATGGTAAAACAATGGATTTTACATCTTTTCAGTTGCAGCAAAAGTAAGAGAGGACTTTAGTGCTTCTTCTGATTAACTGAAGTGTTAGTCTGGCGATATGCCTTGAAAGTAATTATGTGGAGACTAATAGTACTTCTTAAAACAATTCTAGACCTGAACAATAATGTCAGGTACTGTAGATGACCTCTCTTAACTATCTTGCCATTCCTGTCTCTAGGTCCTGGGATGACAGTTCACAAGGAAATACTATACACAGGAATGTCATGTACATGATGTAGGTCACATGTGAGGCACCAATGTAGTTTTAATCTGTTAAATCTCATACAAGTACAGAACAGACTACTTACCACTCCCAGAATAAGTAAAATATAAATCAGCTCCTTTTTCAAAGGCTTGCCTAGTTTTTGACTGGACAAGGAATCAAAGCACTTACGGGAAATGAAGCCTATTCTAATCAATCTGACTTCCAGTGAAGTGTTACATACTTTATGCTGAAAAATAGCTCATTAGGTTGCAAAAATGTAATATGCTTGGACCTTGTACAAAGCATCTGACACTGTCCCATATGACATTCTTGTCTTTAAATTGGTGAGAGAGGTATTTCATGGATGGACCACTCAGTGAGTAAGAAAGTGGCTGGATGGTTGCACTCAAAGAGTTATGGTCAAGTGAAGGCTGGTAACAATTGGTGCTCCTCAGGGGTTGGTACTGGAACCAGTACTGCTGAACATCTTTCTCAGTGACATGCACAGTGGAACTGAGTGGACTCTCAGCAAGTTTCTGAGCAACACCAAGCTCTGTGGTGCAATGGGCATGCTGGGGGGAAAGGATGGACAGCTCTGAGAGGTGGGCTTGTGTGAATCTCAAAAAGTTCAACGAGACCAAGTGCAAGGTTGCGCACTTGAGGCAGGATGAATCCAAGCACAAATACAAGCCGGGTGGAGAATGGAAAGGAAATTTTCAACAGGATGAGAGAGTTGGAGTTTTTCAGCAGGAGAAGAGGATGCTCCAGGGTGACCTTTAAGCAGCCTACAAGTACCTAAAGGGGGCACAAGGTAAGCTCGATAAGGACTTGTCACAAAGGCACGTAGTGATAGGACAAGGGGCAATGGCTTTAAACTGAGGTAGACTTACATTAGTTATAAGGAAAAAAATCTTCACTATGCGGGTGGTGAGGCATTGGAACAGGTTGCCTGTAGAAGCTGTGGATGCCCCATATCTGAATGCATTCAGGGCTGGGTTGGATGGGCCTTTGGGCAGCCTGATCTAGTGCGAGATGTCCTTGCCCATGACAGGAAGGTTAGAACCAGATGATCTTGAATGTCTCTTCCAACCCAAAGAATTCTATGACTACATGAAAATTATGACTTTTAAAGACAATTTCTAAAGCAATTTCAATATTGTTACGGTTATGTTACCGAGCATAGACCTGCTTTTGCTTACTGATTTCAATAGTACTCAGGAAGTTTCATGCCTGCCAGTGAACAGTATCAAGCTATATTAATCTCTGCCATTCAACTGATTCTATTCATGATGTAGTGTTTTGATATCACATTGGCAGCTTGTGATCAATTGATGTCCCTAATTTTGCATTAATTATATTGATAGATTCCATTAGGGACTGGAAACACACAGTTTCTTTCAAGTGAAAAAGAATCAGTTTTCATAGGCACCTTGGCTTCTACAGAAGGAATCAGAATCTCTTTAAGACTCTCCTAACTCTCCACATTCCTTCTGGTAGCTGACAGCATTGCCTTTACTGAAGCAGCTTACAACTTTACCAAGATTTCAATGATTACAAAAATATTTCTGTGTTGTATCTCTCTGTCTTATACTCAGCTTTATTGCAATATTTCAGCTTTATTGTACTATTTCAGCTGAAGCAGCTCAGAAATTTCCATGAGTGAGGCTAGGTAAACACAATTGGTTTGTCCATCTTAAATTCTAGTCATCTTCTTTCTGAGAAGCTCTGGTGCCACCATGTTTTGAAGGAGAACCTATCACACTCAGCAGCAGAGATGAAAATAACTGGACAGACTGGGGGAATAGTGTATGTAAGCCCAACACACCTTTGCTGGGTTAAAGAACAATCTAGGCTGGGAACGTGCGTGAGAGATGACACTGACTGAAAAAGAAGACCATTAGTGATGGAGGGAAGAAGAAGGAAAAATGACCAATAAGGCATATGAAACTAGGATCTACAAAAAGCTCTATGAGGAGACAGGGGCTGATGAAGAAGGCCTGAAGTGGAGACCCAGGGTGATAGTGAAGATGATAATGGGCATGATTGGTACCAGTGGGAGGGCAAACTCCACAGAGGATTTGGGGTGGGAACTAGATTTAGTTGATAAAAGTGACTGAGCTGGAGGAGAGGCAGGAAAACAGATTTGAAGGGAAAATACACCAGTAGTAGTGTGCTGGAAGATGAATGGGAGCTAATATCTGGGAAATCCACTGGCAAGGTGTCCTGCCTCCTTCTAGTATAATCAGCTACTTGTGACAGTCAGCCGCTTCACCAGATACTCTGCAAGCTCAAATTGAAGAAATCTATGTTACTGATCCATAGTTTCAGCACTGTTGATAAGCACTGCGCATATGAAAAGAACACCAAGTGAAGAAGTTACTTTTTTTCACATGCTTTTCTTTTTTTCACAGGAGAAAACTGCACATGTAAAAAGAAATAATGGAATAGATGACTTCCATATTTTGCAGCTAAAACCAATCACAAAAATCTCTGCCCTAAAACCAAAAAAACAAACAAAGAAAAAACAAAGTACTTAACGCCAGAAGGAGCATGTGAGTTGGAACTGAAAGCAAGGCAACAAGGGCTGCTGGTGACTAAGGGACAGTACAAATATATCCAAAAATGCAGTAAATATCTATAACAGTTAAAGCTCACAACAGGAATTTGTTTCCCACCAACTGAAGTATGGACCTGCTGTAGCTGCAAACCCCGTCACTGCCTAAAGCAGTTGCTTCTCTTCTCTGTACATACTGGCGACTTCCACATCAACTCCCATCCTCTTTGGAGAAGCTGCCTAATAATACCTGCAAGGCTATCTGAACTGTAGAAGAAAATAACAGCAACCTGCTCTTGTTCATTCTCCGCTGTGTTCTAGTAATAACAAAATCACAACACTGTGTACAGTAAATCAGGAGTATAAAACTTCCTTAAAAAGATGCCAATACCTAAACTGTTTATATTGACAAAGGTAATAGAAAAACAGTATCAAACTTGCACGTTTATGTAACCTCCTGTTTTTATCCAAGTGTTAATGTTATACTGTGGGCCTCTGCCTAAAGCAGATAACGGTAAGGACTGATTTCATTGATGAGTTTAAAAAGGCAGCATTCACTGCTACTGAGGGTCTCCTCCTCGCAGCTGTTGCAGCGATGGCTTGTACTTAATGAAATTTTCTCCCTCTTTCCTCTGAAAACTTAACACCTATAATTTAACATTTAAAACACAGCCTCTATTTATGTATCTCAAAGTTCAACAAAAATTCACATGCTCTGACAGCATTTTATTTCTCGTAACAAAATCATTAAATTCATGCAGCAACAACTGAACTGCTCCATACACAGTATATAGTTAAAACTGCACAACTGAAGCCAAAATATGCACAGCTAAAAGGAATGTTACAGGGGGGCCTCTCTTAGTGAACAAAGCAGGCTCAGTTTGGCTCTTTTTCCCTAGCGCTACCACATCCGCACATCGTTAGTTGGAAAATTCCAGATATATGCTGTAATTTTTTGTGCTTTTTTTTCCCAGTACACTTGAGGCTTTAGTGTCCAGATGCCATTTTCCCCCCCTTATCTGTCCCTGGTAGTTTGGGTCTTTGCCAGTTGTGGTCAACAATTAATACAGCAAAAGAAAAATACAGTACACTCCCTGGCAACTGGCAGAGGCTCACAGGAAATACCAAATAAAAACTTTATTATGTATTGTTTAACTATTTTGTTTGCCTGTGGGCCACCCTGTTGTTGGTGTAATTTAGAAAAGCATGCTCCATCTGGATAATCTGTGCGCAGGCTCATTGTTCCCAGAATCTGTCACGCACAATCACTGCTTCAGCCTGTGGCCCTCTGCAGAAAGAAGCAAAGGCATGGCAGCCCTCCAGCCTGCATTCCTTTTCATTAGACAACTTGTGACCAAATGTTAGAATAGAAGAGTAACCTTTTAATATTCATGTAATTAATTTACTTTCCCCTTTAATTATAAACCTTCACGTGAAAAGAAGAAAATAAAAAGACTTTCCTTCATGATTCTATTCCATTCCCCATCCTTTCTGCTTGTTTTTTGGGACACGGAAGGTGCCAGGAGTAACACATAGGTACCAGCACCCCTGAATATTGGGAAATCCTCGTGGTCATAACATGTGTGTGACTTTTTACTTTACATATTAATTGCTCTGGTACATGGAGCATAATATAAGTTATAAAAGAAATGGAGAAATGAAATTCTTCCTATCTATATGCCGTTAAAGCATCTGCTTCTTGCTCTTACTCACTCACACAGTCAATTGAATACAAAGCAATTTTGCATCTGAAAACACAATAGACATCTAATTGAATCTCCCTTTCACACTAAGGCCACTTTATGACTAAAAATACTGTGTCATAACAGATTTTTGCTGTGTGGGCAATTCTGCTTTCCTGGAAAATGGTGCCGTTTCCTTCAGCTGAGGTTTGACCGATACTGAACTAGTTGACATGACATAAAAGTTTGCTCCCCACAGCTCTTCAGGTGCAATTGATTGCCAAGCAAAACATCTAAGGATGTAGGTCTCACCATATGAGTTAATTGCAGCACACTGAGCTGAGGCCCTGGTTTCTACGTGGATACGTCTTCACTGCTGCAGATCATTGAAAGAAACCCCATTAGAATAGGTGGTAACTCTAGTAGATAAAGCTAAGTTAGAAACTGCCTCTCTTCAAGTCACGGGATTGAAGTCCTCGTTGTCTGATTTTGACTGCAGGTTCAGTGGCTGATGAGAACATTAAAAACCTCACAGAAACCACTTGGCATATCAAAGGATAGGGGTCCAAAAGCAGTCAAGTATCCCATGGTTTCTATAGCAACTGAGAAATTGTTACCGAAACTCACTCATTTTCCGTTTATTAAATAAGGTATACTGCCATGTTAAGTCTGCAAGTGATCAACATAGATGTTAGTGGTTAGTTCATCCACCAAGCCATCATCAAAACGGAAAAGCACCATTAAGATTTTCTGTCTAAGGCCACATGGGCACAAAGATAATGAGGCAAGCCACAATGCCTTACACGCAGGTAGGACTTCTAAAGGTTTCTGGAATGTCTTGTAATTAGTTGTAAAATACCACATAACTGAATTGGAACAATTCTGTTTGCAAAGCACCGTTAGCAGAGAAAAGAACAGAACTTATGTCATTTGTCACATTAATTGCAAATTTGGGGTATAATATTTCACATTTTCAGTAGGAAAGAACGTCTGCCATGTGGCAAATAAACTGCTCGCATATAAAAAAGAAACATCGCCTGTCCAGAGTGCAAAGCAGCAGAACTCAAACACACTTTCTTGTTGGCCTAGACCAACAAGAAACAATAATAAATAAACAAAAACAAGAAGAATAAAACAAAAACAGAGGAAAAAACCAACAGTGTCAAATCCCTGACACTGTATTTGTATGGCAGCATTTCCCCTGATGAAGCACTGACTGTCGCTGTCCTCTTTTGCCTCCTCACCTTCTTATTGCTCTCCTGCCTCCCAGCTGGCAATATTTAAGGTATGCATAATGATTGAGATGTGCCATTAAATATACTACGTTTGCAGGAAATAAAGAAGTAGGATGCTCTTTATTCTAACCAGAACAGTGCAATTTTAAAAATTACTGAAGTATATTTATGACACTTGGGATAAAACAGCAGTCGAGCTCCTCCTACATCTCCAAATTCCTTCCTCATTTTCACTTCCTGACCAAATAAGCTAGAATGACAATGTAAAAACCCTGAAATTTAATTTAAATGAATTTAAATTGCATTTCTGAGAGGATAATACCCCAAGAATGAAGAACAGTATGCATAATTTACACATTTACAACCATCACAGGGGAGTAACATACTGTGTAACATAGCAGGAAGATCTTCCAAGAATCTCCCTTCCCCTGAGGATTAGGTGATAGAGTTAAAATCCTTGATTAGAAGCATTTCATCAACTAAGAATAATTGATGTATTATCTAGGAATTTATCATAGTAGAAACGTACAATACTTCTCCATTAACATACAATGTGATAAAGAACTTAAAAAAGGCTGTGAAAGAATACTAGAAATTTGTACAGCCCTTATCACAGTGATGTTCTGGATCTTAAAAGTGAATATTCTCTGCTGAGGGAATTATGACAGCAAAAGCTTAGCTGTAAGAAATTTCTTCCCTGATGTCAGAAAACAAATCTGCAGTTTCCCTAAATGAACTTAACCCGACAGGATTCTGTCATCTTTACAGCCCATCAACTTCAGTTCTGCTGGACAAATGTGGGGATACTTTGCAGTGTCAATACTGTTCCAAGTCCACACATAAATGTATACAATTCACAAAAGCAATTTTCCAGAAGATTGCAGCAGAATCATGCAGGAGGGAACAGTTTTGCTGAGCTCCTCAGTTGGACAACGCACTTACACAAACATATTAATTCTGGGAAGTCCCAAAGCAGTATTCAGAGCAGGATATTTCAGTCCCGAAACGAATTTTTAGTCAGGTCTGACGGATATCCCTTCTCCACTTCAGAATGCATCTACCTAGAAATTACTGAGAGGTTGACACTCTCATCTCTGAATGGGTTCCACACATGAAAGGGCAAGTAGAGAATCTTCAGAAGAAAATGTTAGACCCAACAAACTTGTATTGTCTGTCACACATTCATGCTTTCTTTTCAGATTTCTGGGTTTAATTACAGCTATCGTCTGTTGAGTTATTCATGTTATTAATCTAATGTAAATCAGACAACCTGGTGCTTGCATACTATTATTTCTGCACAATGATGTGAAGAAGTGGAAACAGCAATTCCTCAATGCCATCCTGGAGAATCCAACTGATGAAGAAATCTCTCTGTAAAGGTGAGGGATGGAGCTATCGGGCAGAGCTGGACGATGTAATCCACTCCAAATATAAGGGAAATGAGAACATTTACACATACAGATTAAGGACAAAAAGCAAAATTTGGGGAAAAAGGTATCACTGCTTGCAAATTCCAAGAACAGGAGTTTTTATTGTTGCTCTTCTGTGAATTTGTGGTAATGTCCAATGCTAGCAATGGGGATAAACCTGAATTAGCACACATCTAGAGTTAGCAGTGTATGACTCCTGCTTTCAGTCAGAGGACCTGACGGTTTGATAGTGCAGGAGTCAATCTGTCGAATGTGGCTATACATAGAACGTGCACAGAGACTTCTCATAGCAGGGTGGGAACTCCATCCCTTTCAGGGCCTCCAGAACTCTCTGCAGGGTAAATATATAGCTGATGTTGCAAACACAAAGTAGTGCGAGAAACTCAGGAAACTCAGGCACAGTTTAGAAGATGTTTACATTGACTATAAAAATCTGAAAACAGTGTTTATATTGAGAGAGGCTTTCTTCTTTTCTGGCTTAACACAAATTCTTTATCCAAACTTGTCAAAACACAATGTGTGCACTTTCTAATTTTTAATCTGTGTTTACCTGATACAAACATGCATTTTTTCTATAATTATTTTATCTAGTGCAGCTTTTTAATCTGTCACATCTTTCAGTTCAGCTTGAACTTCACTTAATAATGGGGAGATGTTACTATTTTAGTTTTGCTGACAACTGCAGTTATGGATACGTTTTATGTAGCACTGAATGCTGGGGTAGTGGATCTCACTTGGCTACTGTGATTTTTAAATGATGTACTCCAAGTATTACTTAACGTCTTTCAATGCCTCTTCATATTCTTGAGCTGCCACAGAACTTTTCATTCACTCACTCATTGAAAATGAATCAGCTGCAAGGCCTTGAGAAGCTTACTTTGCTATTATGACACCGTTGTGCTAACACTAGAAAAAAAAAAAAAAAGCAGTCTGTACTCTGCAAAGTACCTGTGGGAAGTCTGTGGTAAAGGCCCCTGACCTGAGTACATCAAACGCAATTTCTGAAGGTCACTGCTGTTCTCAGTATACTCCACTCCTCCAAAGCAGTTTGAATGTTAGTTCAAAGAAAGTGCTTCTATTTCCCAAACAGAATATGAAAACCCGGACTGAGAACCTGTCCACAGTGCAGCTATAGGCACTGACTGCACCGAAGCTAGGATTTCATGCCCTGGAGATTCAAGAACAGTGTGATGGTTCACCTTCGGCAAAAAGCTAAAGCTAAACCAAGCTTGAAGCTAAAACCAAAAAGGAGTAATTTTTTTGCTCCATGTGTTTTGGAAGGTTTTTTTTGCCTTCATTGATATCTAAAGGATTTTTGCTAGTCAATTGACTACGCCTGCAGACACCAGGCTTCATGTTTAAAACGTGGCTCATATGATGAATTATTTTCCTGCAAATTCACAGATTTTACATTTTCCAATGTTGATGGTAATACAAGTAGATTTGATACGCATTGAAAATCATTCACTAGACTTGAATCCATCTGGGCACAATCTATGATGCTGTTTGCTTTTAATGTCCTCTCGAACTCCAGTTCAAAATACGCTTAAAGCTCACAGCTCACTTCCCACAAACTGGAAAAGTCCACAGTTCAATGACAATTCTTTTGGCTCTGTTCCATCTACTTTATTATGTCTCTAGAAAACTGAGTTGCATTTTTTAATTAACTGCTTTATTTTTTTTTTCTCACAAACTGGTAAAAACTAGCTTTCTGGATCTGGGTTATGCACAGACTTTGGTCCATTTAACAAGGTCAGACTGTTTATTCTTGACCAAATTCTTTCCCACTGTAAAAAGGTACTTTTAAATGCCACATTCCAAACCCAGTGCCAGTAAGTCACTGAAGCATATTTTCCCACAAGAACTGATACCATGCACAGGCCCCTCCTTATTTAATTCTGGTGATAAAATTACATAAGGTGCAGGATGTTCTTAGTGTCAAAAATCACTTAAATCTCTCTATAGCTTAGTAGCACTGAATCTACACAGCGTCAGCTGTGTCTTTATTAACTTAAATAGTCACATTCATTTCTGAGCAAGAGTGTCTCTTTAAAAACTGAGCAGCATTGGACAGTGAAAGAGAAACAGAAAGGGAATTAAATACCAAATTTAAATAGAAGGTAAGGATAAAGTAAATGCAAAATATTTTCTGCTGATTTAAAGAGAGACCCTCTCATTCACCTTATAATTTGGTTTAGTCCGATGAAGCCACGCTGATTTATACCAGCTGAAGTACATGGCCATTCTGATGCACAGATGTAAGAAAATGCAAACTAGCAAAATACTTCCAATTTCTAAGCTATGCTTCCAAGATGTTTTTCATTTGATGGAACTGAAGTATAAATATGTAAACACAATTAAAGAAAAAAACATTACATGAAAAAGATACGTCTACTTCTGATCCTCTCAGACTAGTTGTTAAACTGAGCATGTTTTGAGATATGCGTTTCTTCTTAATGCAAGATGGCATCTGGATCGTGCCAGTATACTACACTGCACACTAAGATGTTCACATTTTCCAGCAATCTTCTCCATTTTAAGAGTGACTTAATTGGTTCCGTTCTCTCAAATGCATTGTGGAACTGAACATGTAAGAACAATGCTACAAATGTGCTTCCAAGTACGGCAAGGTTCGAAACCATCTTATCCTCAGACATACTATCATTGAAACGACAGCATCAGTGATGGAAGAATCTTCCCTGAAGTGATCAATAACATATTAGTAAAGTAGCCAAAATTGCACCATCCCTACAGAACATAAGAATAAATATGTACTGCCCTCAGTGACTATTAGAACAACTTCACTCGAGTACTCAGAGTGAAGCAGATTAAAAATATAGAATAATCAGGTAAAGTGTGTTCGATCATACTTTGATTCAAACAAAACACATGAAAAAAACACATTCTCAAGTTAAAAAATTTTCCTACCAGTTTTTTTCACCAAAATCTTTAACACGACTGTATATGCTCTAGCATGAAATCTATGCCCTGCTCCTATCTTGCACTGGAAGAACTCAGTCAACACTGTCCAACAGAAAGAACTTGAAAAATAAACAAACAGAACCATTTTTCGAGGAAGAGTGGCCTTAAAATTCTTCGAAGAACTACTTGTTTTCTATACTTTGTAGTGAACCCTGTAAGAATGCTAAAATATTTCATCACCATCCCTAAGAAATGGCTGGCTTTATGCCAAAGTGAACTGAAGTTTGCCTTTTCCATATTGCAAGTTAGCAGTACTAATACAAAGTCGCGCTTGGTTTGTGACTCAGTGTTACTGGTGTTCCAAGTAGATTCAGACGCATTATTATTCGTTGAAAACGATTACTCTGAGTGGTACTATGGAAAGTTCTTGTTATTCTATAAAGCCTCAACTGATTTATGGTACTCCCCAAAATATTACACATTGGCAGCTCCTGACAGCTTTCATTTTCAACCTTACTTTTGGGGTAGTAAGTCTCTTACAGGCTTAGGTCTTGCATTTTCTTATATTCAGAAACTTTCCACTATGTATATAAAAAGTATACATAGAAGAAAGATATTTTATGCTGGTTTTTTTGTTTGTTTGTTCATTTTGTTTTTGTTTTTAAGATGGAACATCTTCAGGCGAAATTAGTTTATAGTTTCTGCCTGAAAATCTCATCAGCATAAGGACTCCTATGATATTTTTGTCAGAGGGAGGAGGAGCAAATGACATGAGGTGATGACAGAAGACAAGTATTTTTTTTTCATTCTGTTTTATAAAAAAGTGTAGAAAATCCTCTTTCCTCTGAACAAAACAAACAGCAGGACACAGTTTTTCTCCAGGACTTATTCCAAATACTCCATCCAGATCAGAAGGTCTCAGCTTTCTCAACATTTTGCTGTATATGTTAGTTCTGACATCTGAGTGTTACTTGTGTATTTCTTGCACTGCTTCCAACTGCTTCTGTCTCTCTCACACAGATATCTTCTCAAATACAAACTGCTTTTCTGCACTTCCATTCAGATTTCTGCCAAACCTGCTCACCCACATAGCTTAGATTCCTTGCATATGCCTTGTGTTTTGGGTGGGAGCTCTCTGTATTTCAGCTATATATTCCAGAAAAGTACTTAATTGCTTTTACAGATTTATCCAAAACTAACGTCTGCATTTATACTTCAGTTAGACTTCATTTCACTGGGAGCTGTCTCAGCTCTACCCACATCTCGATGGAATTCTTGATAAGTGATGTTCTTTGTGACTCACCCCAAACACAGAAGGAAGAGTCCAGACATCAGCAGTAGCAGGATAGACTTGGGCTGGACTCATCTCATCTGACTTCAGACTGGACTACAATGTAGATATTCACATCTCAGCTGGTCACACTCAGCAGTCAATGGAAAGAAGTACATACTTTTAAGAGTCTGACTCAGCTGACCTGTGTTAAATGTCGTCTTTAGGAAGAGATATGCCGCCCTTCATGTTCCTGATTACACTGATTAGTACATCTCCT
The DNA here is from genome assembly GCF_951394365.1 of Tetrao urogallus. Classification (NCBI taxonomy): domain Eukaryota; kingdom Metazoa; phylum Chordata; class Aves; order Galliformes; family Phasianidae; genus Tetrao; species Tetrao urogallus. Next base: position 29,061,293 of record NC_136820.1, on the reverse strand, counting down.
TTGATTACTACTAGGCTCCACTTGTAATCTGCTTGACTTTATCTACTGCTAACAGCCAAGGTGTTGGCTCTAACTCTAACATTATGAGTATTGTACACTCACTGCAATAAGCATTAATTCTTTTGAGTAATGTATTTATTTTGCATGTTAACAGGCATACCAAATGTTATTCTATCATATTTTTCTGAACCAGAGCTAAGAGTAAAGCCCAAAATTAGATGAAGACACACTTCTGCCTATGTATTTATTCAAAAAAATATTTCATCTTTCTTCTCATCAGCAATAACTTGGCTGTTTAGATGGCAGACTTCTGCAGTTAGACTCTTATATGGGACACTCAAGTACAGATTACATTATTGTTCAATTAAAAAACAAACAAACAAATAAAACTTTTCTGCTTCCTGAGCAGAAAGTTCCTACTCCCCTTATTTCTCTTCTAAATCTACAACATGACCCCAAAACAAAATCAACATGAATTTGCACATTTGCCTTCCCTTCTTTCCTGCCTGAGATTTTAGTCACTAGATTCCCTGCTCATATTTTCCAAGTTTAAGGAGCATTTTCATAGACTGTATATGTAGAACAACTTTGCCCTGCATTCGTTACAGAAGTACAGACAGCAAAATCCAAAATTATCATTAGGTGTTCCACTGCTTTAGCTACTGTCTTACGCTGAAATTCTATATGCTACATTTTCAAATTTAATTTTCCTAATTTTTGCAATGCACAACTTCTGTGTGCATTTGAGAACAAATAAATGTTTTATTTTCAGGCATCCTACTGAACTTTTTAGTGAGGCTCATGAGTTAATAATTCATGGCCTTTCTACGCTTCACAGAGACAGTTACACACATTAATATCCTGGTATCTGCTGCTGTTCATCTGTCAGACCTAAACAAAAACTCAAGCCAATGCATGTACCTGCAAGGTCTGGAGGAACTTCCTGAACTACTTTGGAAGTTTTTGTTAGATAACTATAAGGTTATGCCCTGACTAGTCTTGTAATTGTGAAAAGCATTCTGTATTTATCTTTCATGACACTTACATTTAATTGAATTATTCCTTATTCTTGGAACTGATGTCGTTTTTTCTTGCTTTATAAATTACACCTGGTACTCTTTGTCCTTGCCTACAAACACGATTTATTGTATCACAATCTCCTTTTTCATTCCTTCTTCTAAACATGGAACTCTTCTGCTTGAGTTTCAGACAAGCCGATTCTATGGTAGCTTATCATGTTCTGATTCCTCTCAAAAGGAAAAATAAAAAGGAAATATTCAAGATCCACAGCAAATCTCGCAGATTCTTACAGTGCATTTGACTTTGTTTTATCTTGATTGCAATTCCAAATCATTGCTAATGTCTTGTTAGGCTCCATGGTATCTGTGTGCTAGAAGAATACAAGCATCCTCAGGTCTCTCTTCCTCCTCTCTCTGGCTCTTAGCAGTGCTCAAACATACTAAGGTTGCTCGTTGTCCTTGACTCATACATCACAGCCTGACAGCACCTCTGAATAGCTGAAGCTGAGTATGAATTCTGAAGCATCATCAGAGCTGGGCTGCCTAGGAGGACTACCAGAAAAGTTCCTTTCTGTGCCTTTTTCCCACTATTCATTCAGGGTACAACGCTGAAGTCAAGTGTCCCAATTTTCCCATATTTTCATGTGTGCATTTCTGCTATTTGAGCTGGGAAATAAGAAGTTGTCAGGAAGAACACTAAGTAAAAGACACAGATACAGTCTCCTGGTTGGTTCATTTTCACATCCAGTTGTTCACTTTACTTCCACAGTAGCCTGTTTTTGCTTAATTTCACACAATGCTTTTTCAGCTCAAGTCTTTGTTGCAGGTTATTTCTGTTACCCAGTTTCAAGTTTATCCAAGCTTTTCTGGCATCCCATATTCCATGGAAAGCCCTCTGGTAGGGGGCAGGTTGGTTGTCATTCACTGATGTCACTTGCCAAATCCATTCGTTTTCCACACGGGGAACGCTGCAAGCAGACTTCTCAATCCATCTGGACTTTTTCAACAGGCTATCCTGACAAATATTCCATTTTTGCCTTCAGATCATTGTTCACATCTACTTGGGAAACTTCCAGGTGGTCTTTTCACTTCCTTACTGAAACATCTCTCTGTTTTATGTCTCATTTTAATTCTTTGCCGTCTCATGTTAGGCTTTTATTAATTGTAACCTCTTTTTGTTATGTCCTAAGAAATAGAACATAGACCTATTTGTTCTATGTCATCTCAATACAGCTAAGCAGTTCACCATTTCTGCCTTTGCAAAATGATTTCACCCTGACATTTATGCCAGGGTGCGTTATGCCTTCTGACATGCTGAAAGCTGTTTCCATTCAGGGAGGAGCTCAAGAAAGATATCTCTGTTAAACTTGATCATATAATTGACGTAAAGACTTGAAAGGGCAAATACAGAGAATCACTCATCAAGAACAGCCAGTTGCATCACAGAAATTCAGTGAGCTCTCTCTCAGAATCAATTGTATTTGTTGCCTGCACTGGTCCTCATATAGGGTACCTCAGAATCTCAATTCTTGCTTTCTAACTTCCTGACTAAATTAATTTAAGGCTGGTTCACACTGTCTAAATCTCATGACATTGTTCTTTTAGTCATTTTCTCCTTCTCTGCCCCCTTCCTGATGTTTTTAGATATAGTTTCCATCTACAAAGTCATGACTGTGTTACATTTAGGTTTTTCTTCTGTCTCACAGAAAATAGGATCCCCCATTCTCTAATCAACAGACACCTTCCCTGTGCCCATTCTTGTACAAAATCTTTTCTATTAAAAGAAGAAAGCAAACAGTACACAGTATTCTGGATGAGGTCTGATCAACTAATTTGTGTTGTAGGATCAGTATTTTCTCATTTTTAACAAAATACTCTGCATGTAACAGTCTAAATTTCTATTTGCTCTTTTCATGCACCAGACCGGTGACCCACAAGATGGCTTTGATTTTTGCAGCTTGTTATCAAGATATTGGTAGATACTCAAAACTGAGGAATTCACCTTCTAGATCACTAATTCTTCTAGCATAACCTTTTTAATTCTGCATTTGTCCACTTCTGAAAGATGGTAATTTTAGAGAAATTCAGATTAGGTTGTGCCCTATACTGGAATCTGGATAAACTAGGACTACTAAACTTCCATGGTTTAGCAGATGAGTTATCTTCTCACTTTTCACAAGAACTAATGTATACAGCAATATGTAATAGATTTCTCTAGGAAGCCAACTACAAGGCCTTGGACATCTGCTACCATTCAGCATATAAAAACAAAGAATATAATGATGTTAAATTAAGAATGGAAATTGAAGGGTGGACATCGAGGAAACTGTCTGAGAGTGATTATATAGAGGTTTTGGAGCAGACTCACCTGGGAAGTTATGGAACCCCTATTCCTTGACACATTTAAAGTTGACAATGGTAAAACATTAGGAATGACATAACAGAACTATCCTGCCTGACTCAGGCAAAGACTGGGTGATTTCATGTCTCTTCTGCTTTCAAGCCCTAGAAATTCCATATTGGTGACGCTGGTCAAGTTCTAAATAATGTTAAGCTAAAATTTCCTCTGGTGTACCTGGACAAGGGAATTTTCAGTTAGGAATAACTTCTACAGCAGGAATTTGGCCAGTGAACAGTGAAAATTTATGGATACTTCCCCAGTACTGCAAATTTTTACTGTACGTAAAGCCCTGAGAGCATTTCTGTCAGGATGCCTACCTTCACTTCAGAATAACAAGTGCTTAAGGGGAGTATGGCAGTGCTCTACTCATCTTCCTTTCCCCATCTCACATTCAAGAATGCAACAGGCCCATACTTGCTAGCCCTGTGTGTGTTGATAAGAGCATAACCTGGGGCTCTATTTTAGTGTTTCAGGATGGTTTGAAATTATGTGGGAACAGTTCTGTAAATACACAAGGAGAGACCTTGTCAAACAATCAAATTGCTTTCACAATCCAACCCTCTCAATTATCTCTGAGAGTTGTTGTAAAAACAGACCCGCTTAAATCATCAGAAAAATGGTACAAAGAAGATGTAAATCACTGGGTGGGGGAAATGCACTACATATTTTTACATCTGAAAGCAAAAAATAGAAGTAAGAGCTGGCAATATCTGGATGCTCTTCTGTAACACAGAGAAAATGCACACTAGTAATTTTCTGCCATTCTTGCCATTCTGCCATTCCCTACCCCTCTTACACCTAGCCCCCTTGCTTTTTGAGCAATTCAAGCACAACTTGTTCCTTGTAATTCCAGTTCTTCTACACCCTAAGTGAGTTCACCAGATATCTGCATGAAAACTTTAAGTCAGTACTGTGTTACTAACAATGTTTACTGAATCTTGTTAAGCCAGAAAAAAAAAAAAAAGGAAAATAAAGGGACAAGACAAGAAAGAAGAACATAAGAACATTTCATTTTTTCTTCACAGCAACATGTGGAGGCCTATTCACACTGAATACTTTTTTCTCACACCATGGGAACTGCTCTGATACAAAATAATACCAGTTTTCAACCAGATCTACAAAGAAAATGTCTCACAGAAGTAAAATGAAGAGGAACCTATGTAAAATTACCACGTGTCAGATTCAAAACAAATAATGAACTTTCTTTACAGTATGGAATTTAGCTGCAGCCAAGAAAATAAAATGTCCAAAAAGGAATGAAGGAGATGAATTCGTGGAGGACGAGTCCTTCAGTAATTATTAAAGACAGTGACTGAGATACAACCTCCAGCACTGAAAATTGCTAAATTTCTGATTGCTGGAGTCTGGTTTCTTGATTTTACTCTCCTTCATAAGCATTCTCTGTTGGACATCATCTTTTGATAAAGAGAATGTTAAACCTTTGGTCTAGCCCAGCAGAAACCTTCTTTGTTCTGATATGAATCGTACAAGGAATTCTATCTTTTCTCCTTTTTTTTCCATCAACACAAAGAAGACTAATTCAGCAAGGTTGAACTAGTACAACTGCAGGGCTGCAAACATGCTCAGCTCAGTGTGGACAAACTCTGTAATCACATGAGATATATTCTAATGCTGCAGCCCTGAGAAGAAGTTTATTTGGCACAGAAGACATTCTCATGAGGAGCGTGGAGCCAATTTGCTTGTTTACTGTAAAGTAATTTACTTTCTTTTAAAGATTAAAAGATAGTCTTTTTATGGTTCATGATAGTCCTGGGCCTGAATCACAGCAGAGGGTTGCATTCCCTGCATTCCTAGCAGGTCTCGAGGGTGAGTTATGGTATCAGCTGTGGAGGAACAGCACAGAGCCCTGAACTCAAGCCTTGGCACTTGGAGGTTAGAAGATACTTCAAACATTAATACATTAATACAGATACAAGTTTTCTTAATGCCAGATACAGTAACAGCCTTAAATGAACCAGTAACTGGTTGTTCATCTAACATCCTCAAGACAGGGTAAGTCGGTGTGAACTGTGAGGTTTTGAAAAATATTTCCGCGTTTCAGTTTTTCTGAGTCCTCAGCTGAAGAACTTTGGCTGTGGTTTCATAACCGATTCCAACAAACCTAAGGCTGGGATCTCTATGGAAAGGATGACCCCATCCTTCTGCTCACCCTCCTCTGTCAGTCAGCGCTTTCACTCACATGGCCGTGCACTGATTCGTTCTGTCTAATGCAACCGAAGATCAGGAACTCCTTTTTGTGGGGCTCATTTTCAAGCGAACTGTAAGTTCACGACCACTGTCATGAACACACATGACAATGCCAGCAGTGTGTGCCTGAAAGCAGGACCATCCTTTCTGCAGGAGCCAAATGTTGTGTCTACTTATGCTGGCTGCGAAATGGCACCCTTAGAATATCATCTCCAGGATGCATTTCTAAGAATAAAATTCTTACTTTGTCTCTCTGTGAGCACTCTTCTAGACAAGTCTACAAGCTTTCAAATATCTTGTGATGGACAACAAGAATTAATGGTCAGTTTTCAGAATGATTCTATGTCACTATCATAACAATGAACAAAAGCAACTTCTATTTTAATTTTCTGAGTTTGTCTACGTGTATTTCTGCCTTTGATGTTTTATTAAGCAATCTGTTTGTTCATAGATATTTTCACGTAAATCTCAGCTCTCTTTGTGAACATCTGATTGGAGTAAAATCAACTTGAATATACATTGAAATGATTTTAGTAAGCTACAGAGTTTCCTGTCAATGCGCTGCTAATTATTTTTGTTCTTAAGATGGCTCTAGAGATAATGACCCATTTTACATGATGGAAATAGTTTTTCCTATATGAGAGGATGCTATCTGGTTGTTTGCTTCATAAAGCAAGATACATGGACCTTTTATGCATAAGTCTATATTAGTAGGGAAGAGAGATTTTCCTTAAATAAGGCAACCAATTTAATCACAATGCATTCCTACATAACCACAACCTTTCAGCAGCAGCACTCAAAAGCTCAACAACACATATTTTGATCCTTTGACTGGCTGGCTGTGACTCATTTTCCTTTTCAGGGACACTTGGATGGACTGGAGAAATGTACCGTGAAGGAAGAGCTAAAGAAGGGCTCAGACCTAAGGTGTTGTGCTTCCTCATATCAGTGAAGACTCAGTGCATACCAAAACGACATCACCTCCACCTGTCCGAGAAGCAAGACTTATGTTCTTATCAAATCCATATGACACAAAATCCAGCGTTGCTTTACTAATTCCACTGGGGCACCTCTTCACACGGCCCAGACTGTGCCTCTGATCCACCAGAGGCAGGTTCTTGATTAATTTCTGTAGGCCCACCCTTGTGTTTGATGTTAACTGTGAGCTATAAGGAGACTGCTGAATCAGGCTCACTCAGGGTTACCCTACGCCTCTCAGGCTAAAGTTGCAATGAAGCAGACTCTGGCTTTCCTGGAACATATCTGGCATAGGAACGGACTCTGCAGGATTTATTACATACACATAAATATTTGGATTTTGGGAAGCATAGTGTCATTGAAAGGTGGCTGAATAAAGAAAGGAAAAGATAGAAAGAATGAATCAAAGCAGAAGAAATTTCTCTGTGTTGTTTCCAAGCTCTTAACTATCATATTAGCTCAAACAAGGGCCTACATTCACAGTATTTATTTACTAACAAGTGGCATTTATTAGTATCTTACAGTGCAGCACTGGGCAGAAAACAGGAAAGTGCTCTTTTCTTTTGGAAGAACTTTTTTCCATCTTTTTTGTTGTTCCTTTTGTTGCTGTAACTAATTGATATATTATTTTACAAAATAAGCCCAGTTAGCGAAACTTATTTTATGCTCCCTTGCTACTATACCAACAAAACGAAACCCAAGTTCCTGCATGATGTGACATGTAAACCATTTGTGCTGAAGTGACTGCCAGGAAACGGATGGAAAGTTTTTATCCTCAAGAAAAAACACTCAAATAAAATGCTAGCGTAATCTAAAATTATTCACTGACAATAACTATGGGATTTTTGTTTTTTTTTGTCAATCTAGCAGAGCCCAGCATTAAACAACTTAGGGCATCAGAAGAGAAAGCGATACATTGTCCTTTCTGATGTTCAGTAAATCTAAAAGCAAACTTTTTTTTAAAGGGAAGACATAAAACAATTTTGTTTGCATTTCATGGGAAAAAAAACATCAGTAGTGCTGCCATCTAAGGTAAAGCACACATGTTTTCAAAGAAAGCATTGTGTGTTAGTAACATCTTGCCAGTTTCACTCAGGTTCTTTAAGGCAGGTCATGATTTAAAAGCTGGACATCCCCAGCTCCACCTACATGCTATGATCACAACTGTGTGCGCTTATCTCAGCGCTCTGCTGCGCCGTGATTCAGCTTCATTTATTTTCTTTAAGGGAGCTAGAAGTCAGGAAAGGACAGATGAATGGCTTACTTCTTTTTCACAACGCAACTTCAAATTTTCAAGACGGCCACCTGCTCCTTTGTTGAGAGAAAGTTAAAACCGAGAGCCCATTTTTCTGAGCCACAGAAAAATGTAGATAGTTCATTAGCTTTTACCATCAGACTCTAAAATTACAAAGTCACATCAATTCACCTCTTCTCTCCTATGGAGCTTCTCTGCTATCACAAAGCCTATTCAAAATTTCCCCAAGGGCCAAGACCAAACACTCAAAAAGAGGCTAACTTAGGATGAAACTGAAAGCGTGCTCTATTATCCTCCATCTGAGACTCCCCGCCCCAACCTCGTTCTCTCTCTCATGCTGTTATTTCAGACCTGTATCAGCACTCAGCCTGACCACAGCTGGTAGCACTGATCTCCACCCTGCCCCCCCAAGGATGCGTAACATTAGTCTGAATCTTTCATTCAGTCACCAAAGAAAATACCAAGAGGTCTCTAAAACGACTGCAGCACACCCAGACAACAGACCTGCCAGAAGGATTCTTCAGCACTGGAGAAATAACTGGCTGTCAGAGAGAGCCTGCTTTGAAGTTACCACTTGCAGCACCCAGAGTACCAGGGCTGGATTGGATTGTACTGGATTACTTTCATGGCAAGCTCTTTTTGTCCCAGTTGAAGAGTTCCTTTGTGAGGAAAGAATGAGGATGCATCTGATACTTCAAAAGATGCTTCTTGTAGCAGTTCATCCTGCAGAAAGATTCTCTTTTGAAGGAAATGTTGCAGAGCCCTTGTGTTGGTCACCGTGATAGCACATGCAATGTGCTTTTTATCCTTGCCTGTCTGCATTATCACTTTTTAATAAAGATCCAAAATCAATCCTTGCAAGCTCAGAGTTTTATTAATTGACATATGTTCAGATATATGCTGTTTTTCATAAGGCAGTATTTTTTTCTGCAAACGCATCAAAACAAATCTGGAATTCAATGAAAGTTTACTCACTGCCTGGCAAGGGTCTGCAATTTAGACTTTATTTTGGGGACAATAAAGTCAATAATATATCTTTTATATATATATATATATATATAATATCTTTTTCTTTGTGTTTAAAAAACAGAAGAGGTTTTTTAAAAAAATTGAATGTTAGTGGAGGAAAAAAGCAGAAAAGGATTAGCACTCCAAAGCAACCTCTCAAAAATAAAAGCTAAGTTCAGAAAAGGAGAACTCATGGCCTAATGGGGCCAGCTAATACACATTTAGTAAGTCTCTAACCAATGCAAATTCTGGAAGGAGCAATGAAGACCGACATTTAAAACCACACATTATCACATTGCAAGGTGCTTCAAAAACCACTATTTTTTTAGCTTAAGAAAGCATCCTTTCTCTTAGGCCTGCCATCAGCATGAACATTCTATCAATACACTGTCTTTGGTCACAGCTTTGATTTTTAAAACAGAAAATCCTAATAGAGTAAATTTCAGTGTGAAGGCCATAATTCATGCCTAGATCCATACACTTTACTTGTCCTTGGCGCCTGAATAATTCAACTATTTTAACACTCTTCAGCATAGCTGCAATGACAGTGGCATTGTGTTAACACAGGACTTACTTGCACATGGACACCATCAGCCTAAGGATCTCTTGTTCACAGCAGTACTAAAGATATCAGCACATGGGTTTTGAGCCACTACTTCCAGCAGGCAAGTATTAGATAACTTGAGCACAGGTATACCTTTCACATAAGAATTCTGGCAGTGTTCTCATACAAGCAGATCTTGGTACGGTTTTATCACGGTAAATGTATTAGGATGCATTAGCGTTGTATTTCTGGGTCTTCTGACCTTCCTTCCTATGCAGGCTACATGATCAACCATGGACAAACTCCAGCACAGTTCTGTAGATGTTTTCTCTTCATGTAATGCACAGCTTTCCAAAAGCACACTGCTGGCAGCCATAGATAACTCCACAGTTTTAGTTTAAGGGATTTCATGGATCAATAGAAACAAACACGCAAGCTATTACTGTTTCTGACTACCTGATGAAAGATTACAGCAATTTAGGAAGAACCTTCCTCTCCTTTTCTTCAGATCTTTGTTTTGACTTACAATATTACCAGCCCTCCCTGTCCTCAGCTGAGATATTCTTTCAGCTTTGGTTTAGGCTACAACCTACAAGCAATGGAAGAAAAAACCCAAAAGCAATCCTGAAGCACAAGTTTACTTATGCTTTATGTGAAGAGGATACTTTTGTACATTGACCAAGATGATGTTTTAGTTTGCTGCTGCTTCCTGCCTTCATGCTACTGATATCAGAACCCAGGATGTCACTGTTACCTCATAGAGTGGTAGTGAGACTCTTACAGCAATAACAGTGGATTGCTTTTTATCAGTGTGAGCCAGGTTAACTTCTACAGTACAATGCAAAATGCAAAGTGGACACCTTTCTGATTCTCTTCTCCTTTTCTCCCTTGCCTGTCTTTAGCATAGGTAATACTACCACGGCAGTTGTGATACTTGGAACACAAAATAGAAAATTATTCATGAGCAAGCAACAAAAACAAATGACACCCAACGTGTACACAGCACTGTTCCTCTTCAAAACTCTTAGGTGTGCCAAGCTAACAACAGCTGATTTTGGAGGCAAGGACAGCAAGTGTGGAAACAGGGTCAAAAAGCAAAGAGCTGGCAGAGCTTTCCTATAAGAATTAACGCAGGAGAAGGCCACATCTTCTGGGACCGAGCTCTTGTCTGAGCCAAGGACAAGCAGGGGAGATCCTTGGAGAGGGGCAACAATGGCAGGGGACCTAGAGATACTGCAAGTTCTCTTTAACAGGTAGTTTGGGAAATAGCTGTGATTTTAGCTGCCGGGTCCACTTCAGCTGCCTCTAACTCAGTGCTATGTGGAATCACTTGCTAAAATATGGGAGCAAACACCAAATCCATATTCACACAGATGGGAAATCACAGGTATGAGTGTGGCATTTCCAAAATTATCTGTGTATTTTTTTCAGGCAAGATTACTTCAGCATCAGCATGAATTTTATCTCAAAATAGGTATACTTTGGAAATTTTCACCACACTTCAAGGGTTTAACATGCAAAACAAGCCCAAATCACAACAGAAGCCAGACTGCAGAGGTTTCAGAAAACTAGCACATACCTATCCTTCAGTGATCAGTCATGATTTAATTTAGAACCAGTAATCAGTAATTGATTACTTTTACAAAGTAACCACAACAAATTCAGTCTAGGCAGGAAAGCAATTGTTTTGCAGACACGAATAACTTCAACAGTAGAGATGGTTTTAGAAGCAGAGTTAAATACTTTACTTATCGAGGCCATAGAGACTAAAGCACTGTGCCAAATTAACAGAAAAATTAAAAGCCTCCAGAAACTTACCACTGATGTAAGAGCCATCTGAAAACTGTAGATTCGTGCAAGGCCAAAGTCGGCTAACTTGATCTGCCCACTGCTGGTTACAAGGATATTTTGGGGTTTCAGGTCCCGATGCACCACACGATGTGAATGCAGAAAATCCAGTCCCCGAAACAGCTGAAGCATCATATCCTAAGTATAAGGAAGAAATCAATACACAATTATCAAGACAAGGCAAACACCCAGCCACAGTCTGCAGAACTAATTTAAGTAAGTGTTGACTTGAGATAAAAACACCTATTAATATAAAATGGACAGGATATTGCTAGAACCTGTTGACTTGAATAGGTGCACTTATCAAGTTCATGCATCATTTCTAGTTGAATTATTTGTGGTTAATTGTTAAAAGCATAAAGACTGTTCAACAAATTTAAATAACAAAAGCATGTCTGCAAAACACAGATCAACTTTTAATGAATGCTGTCCAAGTAAGAAAAATATATTGCAGCTTTTGGGTTCTAACTTTGAACCACGCACCACTTTGCACTTCCCAGCTGTCTGCTTTGTCTTGCCCCAGTGAAGTGAAATCTTGTTATTCACTTCAATAGGCACAGGCTCTGTTTCAAACAGAAAAGCTAATTAAATGACTGTTTTGTCAGAATTTAATGTTACAGTGGGAAAAAAGTTTACTTGTCAAAACTCATTCTATAAAATACACTGAAAAGTGCAGAAACTGCTTAGATCAAACTTCAGCACTAAATCAGTGTAATAATTCCCATTTGGCTTTCTGTTATGTTATGGTGATGCAATCTTTCATGACATTTCCACAGCAGAAGACACTATTTCATCTGTACCCATGTTTTCATACTAATCGGTGTAATGTGAAAGGAATGAACCAAGACTCAAAACTAAATACTAGAAACCCCCAGGATTCCAAATGAGAGGGATAGCATCAACTTGAGAAGTGTATTTGCAAAACAAATAGCTACAAGGAGATATTGCAGTGAGCAAGAAACAAAAGGAGTAAGTTAATTTTTTGTGTGCACTTGACTTGAGTTGATGAAAATCCAGCCCTGTGTTTGCTGGTAACATATGTGCTTTCCATAAGCAATGCAGCAGGCTCTCTGCCAATCCTCTTATTAGAAACCAAAATGATCTTGAAGAGGTGATGGTATGAAACATAGGAAAAAGGTAGGATAAGCTGAGTTTGGTTGCTTTTGTTCCTATGATCATCACAGGAACAGGAAAAACCTGATATTTTTTACAAGAAAACATTGAAAGCATACTATAAAAAAGAATCCTATCTGAAAATTGATTTTAAAATAGCTCAAAACATTCAACTTGATAATATTGTTTTAGCTGGATGTATTTTTAAGATAAACTTTGATACTGCTATGTAATTTAATATAAAATGAAATGTCCCAAATCATCACCACAGAAAATCTTATATAATGTATTAATACTAAGGCTGGAAGCTCTAATCTGACCTCTGATAAAACATGCCCATTATTATATACAGCCTACAACTCCTTCTGCCAAACAGTAGTAACAGTGGGCTGTTGATACAGAGATCAGTTTTGATTTGAAGATTCAAACGATGAAGATACTAACATGGAACTATGGAATCTGTGGCAATATTTAATTATAATGACCACTGAAGGATGGTGGTAAACTGAGCTCTCGATTCTGATGCCTTTTATTTCCTTTGCTTCCCCAGGAAAAGCAGAGATCTGGTCATTTTGACAACTAGCTTAATAGGATTTGCTCCTCTAAAACAAACATACAAAGTGTAGTGAATCTTCTTGTATTTTTGTAATTTCCCTTTGCAACTTGGAAATATGTGGAAGGGCTACGACTACAGCCCTGCACCCGCACTGCAACATCAGCAGAATTGAAATGTGTCAAAGCTAGTCACTATGTTAACTTCAGTCAAATCCCAATAGTCTTTGGATGGGTCTTGAAGAGTTACAGAAGACATCAAAAACACTTAACCATACGGTTATCTTACGCACGTCCTTAAGGTTTTCACTGAATTTGGGTCTAACTATTTTATTCCAGACAAACATGATACCAGAAAAAATAACAACCCAATTTAAAGAACTTCAGTATTAGTCAGTAGACCCTGGCAAGTCCCTTTTTGTGACATTTCTGCATCCTATTCATTTGTCAAGAATGTAAACTCATTCCTGCAGTTACCAAATATATCAAGAATTTTCTCATGCTGTTTCTGTTTCATATTTCTCCCTCAAGCTCAGTGAATGTAGTTCCGCTCTGCTAGTTGCAAGTTGCAAGCAATGTCTTCAGTTTCTGAATTCAGAATCTTCTTCCAGACATGCATCAAATATATTATATGTATACGAAAAAGGAAACTGGTATTTCATTCTCTCCTCCCACAGGACTCAAAAGATGAATAGCATTAACTGAAGCTCTGTTCGCACACACAGGAAAAGATGTGCAGCAGAGAAGTGTATCAGGAAAATGTACACAAAAAATGTATAAAGAAGGAGGAAAACAGGGGGAAAAAGTGCTATATTTCTTCTCCAAGGAAATTCAGATTTACTCCATATAGTAACTCTATTATTCATTTTGGACAGTTAATTATGCTCTTTTGTTTGCCTTGTTGTTCAGTATTGTACATATGAACAGATTTCAGCTGAAAACTTGCAAGACTGTTTTAGAAGGACAGCAAAGAAGGCCATTTTAGTGTAAAAAGACCATTTGCCCTTTGTGATTCCTTATTCCCCTGTTTTAGAATTCTCAGCCTGCCAGGTAAAGAGTTGAAACCCAAATTACACAACAAAGTCTTATTATTATGCGCTTTAAATGCCGAATGCCAAATGGTGGTCAGAATTTGATATCTGTTTGTATCTGTTTATTTAAAAAAAAAAATAGAGTAGCAAACTGACTTTTCTTATCAAAGCAAGCAAAAGAGAAAGCTTTTCTTTTTTAAATCCATAATGAATTTTGATGTCCAGAAGCTTGGTCTAGAAACTTCGGCCTCACATTTAGAAATTATTTCATACTCTTAGTAAAGTACTTGCAAGAAAGTACTTGCAACAAAGTCTTGGTTGTTTTCTTGTGTGTTTTCTTTGACAGCATTACTAACTTCAAAAGCCACTAACATTTGCTAGCCAATTGCATAAAGGTTGTAAGTATGCACAAAACACATCTCTAGCTAACTAGATCAGAACAATTTCCCTCATCCAGTGCATCCAGTTTTATTAGCATTATCCCAATTGCCACAACTTGTTCTATGTCTGTGTTTCCCTGAGATACTTTCTATTATGCCTTGGCATACCATACATTTGATTTGCAGTTCAAATCACAATTCATCAATTAATTGAAAAATGATACAGTTCTATTTGACAAATGAGAAGATTCATTTCTTAGCAGATTTGAGTAGCAAGATCTACCAAGTTATTCTCTAATCTCAATCAGATATGCTTTGGTTATTTTATATTTACAAATAGATACCAAACTGTGACTAGAATAGCTGTTGCCTGAGTTTAAAATACATATATTATTCCACTGTGATTGCTTTCAGATAATCATGATCTTAAAAAGTTTTCCCTTTTCAGGCTGCATTTTCAAAGTAGTCTATGCACAGAACTAAAATATTTATCTGTAACTACTAAAAACTGAGCTATTTTGGGATGCAATGAACCAAAATACTTTCCTTAGAGGCAAAAATGTAGCTACAATTTTGCAAAAGTCTTATAATGGAAACAGTAAGAAGCAAAAGTTGTTATGGAAATGACACAAGTTTTATATGTTCCACCACAGATGGTATTGGTGATGGCATTCCCAAATCTGGAATATTAAATAAAATATGAATATTTACTGAATACTGGGACCAAATTATGAGAAAATTTTCAAGTAGTGCCATATCATATCAATAATACATAAAAATATACTTATTTCTGCTCATAATTGGCCCCTAGTACTGATGAGGACAGGGACAGATTTGGACTAGCGTGAGCAGCTGCTGCTGCTGCCTCTACCAAAGATGGGATTCACAGCTTACCTCTAACTCAGGTGCCAGAGGAAAAAGCCTTGATCTCCTCCAGACTTCACCTCCTCTTCTTCCTATCCTTTCTTGGCCCTCGCTCTTAAACTTCCTGCAGCTTCTGATCTACATATCCCTTCCAAGTTACTGGTTTCGAAAACACCACTCTGATACTTTAAGAGCTCCCCACCATCATGATTTCCAGCTAACATTATCTGTCACTTGCCTACGATATCTTACTTGTTGTCTAAGGCCAGACAGATTCTCTGCAGAACTCGCACAGTATTTATCTCCATTAGGAGATAAATATAATATACTATTAGGCCCCATATACCATAGGGAATCACAAGGAAACTTTTCCACAAACATTTTCACACAGAGTTCGCAGCATACAGAAGAGGAGGGAAAGGAGGAGGTGCTTCATGACAGAGTAGATATCTATCTACACAGCAACCCGTGGAGGATCCATGCTGGAGCAGGTGGATATTCCCAAAGATGTGGTCCTTGCAGAGGACCCATGCTGGAGCAGGTGAAAAGGAGGAAGAAGAGGCAGGAGGAACTGTTAGGAGCAGACAGTAGCCCAACAAACATTACCCCCTGAAGCCCTTGGGGAGGAGAGGGCTCATGAGGGATGTGAGGCTGGAAACAGGCAGTGGAAGGGGTTAATTTTAAACTGCTGTTTTAATATTTGCTTTTTTCTTTCCCAGTACCCAAATTAATAATGAAATACTTATTTTAATCAGCATTAAACTTAAGACCAAACCAAGTCTGTTTTAACCCTGACAGTAATTGATAAGCAATTTCCCCTTTTCATCTCAGCCAACAAGTGTTCTCATTCCTGCTTTCCTTCTTTTCTTTTCTACTCCATTGCACTGAGGCTGGGGGGGGCAGGGAGTGGCTGGGTGGGAGTTTGGTGTCTGGCTAAGGCTAACCCACCGCAGCGGTAAAGCTATAGATGCTAGATTTTCTCTTTGTATAAGGGTACACAGGGATAGGCAACCTGAAGGGAAGTGCCAAGAGTAATATACCTTCAGAGACCACCTGCACCCATATGTAACATACACATAAGAACTCATAATGCAAAGCTTACAATTCCACTCTATTGACTAAAGGTAAAGAACAAAAAGCTTTTATCCAGATTCACCTTTGTCAATCAGCATAAGTTCCTAACACCAGACAAAGTGAGTCATAGAAGCCCATAAACATAGTCAATCATACCACCAAATACAAGCAGTATGGTAAAGATCCTTATCAGCTACAGATCGACCCTAAATTTGAACTAAAGCAATGCTGGTTTGTTTTTTTGTTTTGTTTTGTTTTTTCCCCTGGCCTATTTTCCCATGCAATTTCTGTGCTAATGTTTGGTAAAAGACCACAACCCTCTGGGATCTCTTCATGTTTCTCTTGTTCCTCTGAGGAGTATCTCATTCACCTGCACAACAACCTGCCTCCTCTACCCAGCATTTCTACTTATTTGTATCTCGTCTTTCTATTTTTGCAGAGCAGAGCGGAATGCCTATTTTGGATGGCAGGTGTTGGGATACTCGTCCTGAATGTTCCCTGTAGGAGTGTTTGCATAAGAGACAACCGCAACAAAGAGGACAAGTTTTAGATTGCAACATGTAATGAATCAGTGAAGCCAGGTTGATGAAGAGGCTCACTCTGCCTCTTACCAAACAGCAGAACAGAAGAGGAGCAGAATGAGACCTCCTTCATATCCACAGTATTATTCCGAACTCCCAGCCATCAAATTGCTTTCATTTTAAAGGATGTTTTTCAAACATGCTAGCATAGAAATTTAAAGAGCTCCCACTTTCTCTGGGGCCTATTTTTGAAGCAGAATAATTACAGCACTTCTATGGTTATACTTTGTAACAAACAGTCAACATTAATTAATGCCAAAAAAAAAAAAAAAAAAAGGCATTCCTGAGGAATTACACACTACAGATACATGAATAGCAGAAGACATGATTAATGTTGTTACACTGAATCCCAAAAGCATTAGTAATAATTTAGCGACTCCCAGCTAAATGCAGTGATTTTCTTTTTTAAATCTCGTCCTCACACTGGGCCGGGAAGCCATGACACCAGCCTGCCTAGAACTCCATGCAACGGGGTGGCAAGTGAAACAATTTGTCACAGCCCTTGAGGCTGCAGGATGCCCTTCCCTCTGCAGCTAGCTGGGTGCAGTGGCTGGCACATGGCAGCAGGAAGAAAGACCCCTGCCATTGTGTCCTTTTCCTGCTCTACTATCTCATGAGAAAGCCAGTCTGATCAATCTCCTTTTGGGGCATTTTTCCATCCTGGGAGAGGAGGAGGCTATGCTCTGCCTCTACCTAACCCCTATATAGCCTCTCAAGAGTCATCCATGATTCATCCTAATACATACATAAAAACACATTCTATTTTTCCTTAAACTGGCTAACAGTTTATCTCAGAGAAGTCCGATTGCTTTCCATGGAGTATTCACAGGGTAAGGATTGACCCTCAGAAGTGATTACCGTGATATTTCCTCCAGTTAGAGAGCATGAACTTCACAGTGTATTCAATTTAAATATGTTCATTGTCAGAAAAGAGAAAAAATCCAAATGACCTGCTCACTTAGTCTCAGTCATCAATTTTACACGATAAAATATTCATTTTCTTCTCACAGAATAAAATACCGTGCAGAAAGAGAAATACAGCAAATTCATTGCATGTATTAATAGCAAAGAAGAACTAATATCTGCCAAGCTCGTTAAAAGAGTTGTCTAATAATTTTTTGGTAATTTTTACACTGCTACTCTGCTGGTAAACAATTTGCTGACAATGAAATGATGGTTATACATATTTTTAAATATTAAGTTCACAGAATCACAGAATCACAGAACTGAAAATAAATATTTGCATAATTATTTGTAATTATAAAATTGTTTTAATCCTATCAAAGATACTTTATATAGATAGATAGATAGATATAGATACTTAATAACATTTAGAGTGGATTAATACACATTTAAAATACCTTCTGATAAAGATCTTTTAGACTACTTCTATAACAAACAGATTTAAAACGAGTGATTCTGGATAACCGAATTTTTAGGATGAAGAATGCCACTGACATGCCCTCTCACAAATGCAATGAACAGGGACACCCATATCTGGATCAGGTTGCCCAGAGCTCTGTCCAGCCTGGCCTTAAATGCCTCCAGGGACAGGACATCCACCACCTCTCTGGGCAACCTGTGCCAGTGCTTCACCACCCTCACTGTAAAAACACTTCTCCCTTATATCCAGTCAAAATCTCCCCTCCTTTAGTTTGAAACCATTCTCCCTTGTTCTCTCACCACAGACCCTGCTAAAGGGTCTGTCCCCTTCTTTCTTACAGCCCCCTTTAGATACTGAAAGGCTGCTCTCAGGTCTCTCCAGAGCCCTCTCTTCTCCAGGCTGAACAGCCCCAGCTCTGTCAGCCTGTCCCTGTAGGAGAGGTGTTCTATCCCTTGGATCTTTTTTGTGGGCTTCCTCTGGACAAACTCCAACAAGCCCATGTCTCTCCTGTGCTGAGGGCTCCAGATCTGGACGCAGTACTCCAGGTGAGGTCTCACCAGCACAGAGTAGTACATATACTGAGTTTGTTTTTTAGTTCACAACTACTGAGATCAGTATGGAAATCTGGCACTATTAAGAAACTGCTAAAACAGATATGCTAAAATTGAAAATTTTCAAGTCCTCTAAAATAATAATCCAGGCCTCCTTAAGGAACGCAGATAGAAGATTACTCAGAACAGTTCACTGAACTCAACTGGGTGCACATACTTGTCTTAATTTAGTCTTAATTATGTAGCCTTTGATGCTGGTCAGCAATGTTTTTTAGGGAATGTCCGGAGCACACCGAAACCATGCCTCATTAGGATCTTCTGCAGTGACACAAATTCACTGGTTCCCTTCTGACTCCGAAGGGGCAGTTGGTGAGTTTATGCAAAGGGACATGTCACACTTGCTCTGACATAAGAAGCAAAATAGTGGCTCAGTATACAGAAATTCAACAATTTATGGCAAAAATCCAAAAAATCTGAAATGTTTTAAGACTACCAAGAACCTACATAATTCATTTAAAGTTTTCATTCTTCCTGACACCTTGGCTATAAGGCTTTTCATTTCAAATTTCTTGTTTGCTGGTTCATTACCTGGAAGTCAGTTAGCATTACAGTATCAGCTGCTGTTATTCACATTTGATGAGAACTCGCAGCCTACATAACTATTGTCCTACTTATTTTCAGTGATTCAATGTACCAAAAGTTCCTACCAGTGTGGAATTACCAGACATGCAAATGCAACACAACATTTCCTATTTAGCTACTGGCATTTTAGAAAGAAAATACATGCAAATCAAATGAAAACAGAGGGGAATCTTATTTTAACAATTTGATAGAAACTGGCAAATGTAACACTACCACCAAGACCTGTTCTGGATGTAATTTTTAATTAACATTTTCAAAGCTTTCCATTCTTTGCATCCAGTAGAAAAAATAATAGAAGACACAGCCCCTAACAGAATGTATAGATCTGGGCCTAGATAAGTAAACAAACACAAGTCTTCCCCATTTCTCTTGGCAATATCATGATAATTTTGTACATCCCCAAATATCTTCTGGTTAATCTCTTTTAACATTGTCTCCCTATTACGAGCTTTTCATAAGCTATACTAGATACAGTAATATCTCACAGTGCATGCTGCTCCGACAGTTGTTACCTACTCTGTTCTTCTATTTCTGAAAATAGCTGGCAAAGATATGAGAACTAAAATAAACCAAGAAATTCCCCAAACTCTTTACTGGCCCACCTAATTGGGAAGCCCAACAAGAACAACTTGCGATAGCACCTGCAGTTTCTGTGCATTAACTCTGACAACTCTTCTGGCATATGCTTGGGGACTGACACCAGTCAAAATGAAGCATATAAGAGCTACACCAGGACAAGATGTACAGCCTGGGCAGAACTGCAGTCTGAATTTTGGAGAACAACTTTCATATAATTCTAGCTACATTAATCGTCATGTCTCTCAACAAAGAAAGACAGCCTTCTTGCAACTGATGCTGTGAGCCCACTCCTTCTGAGCCAAGAAGCAGACTTTCTGTCAGCTAAGTCAGCCTGTTTCTGAGCACTGTGCATATTCCCCTCTCTATCACCCCTCAGAAGAGTTTAATTCTTCCAGTTTTTTAAAAAAGTATACTTAGTATATACTTTCTTCCTTCATCTTTGGACACAGTCATTTCCCTTTCAGAGACTTTGCTTCTGCATTCCTAAGCTGTATTTTGGAGGATCTGAAGTGTATCATCACTTGTGACAATTGCTGCAGAAGCTCTCCTGATATAATCAGAGATTAGTCCATCCGGAAAATTTAGAAAGCTGAATGTGATTCCCTTTAATTTCTTTGTTGTGCTTCTGAGAGGAGTTCACAGAAATCACTGTCTCACTCCATGCCAGTAGATTATTGATCACTGATGAGATGCTTCTCTTTCAGCATTGCTTGCACCTGCACGTACGAGGTATTGACCAACATACAAAACCCCTTCCTTGGAGGAGAATGCTGCTTAATCAGCACTACAGCCACCTTTGTGACCCCGTTGGTCGTAACAGCTCTTTTTAATCTGCACAAACTCCAGGAAGGGTTAAAAATATGGCATATGCTGACAGTCTACACTCCTCGCTAACAGGAAAGACACGTTGCTGTGGGGCCCACATCTCAGCTTCTCCTTCCCTGCAGCTGTCTGTGGATAGCAACTAATTGTATCCACTTGTTTAACCTCAGGGATAACGTCTGGAGGGGACCAAGTGCCACAAGCCTACTTTTTTTTTTTTTTTTAACGGTCATTTCCTCTCTGGTGTAACTTGCATGACAGCATGTGACAAGCAGAAATTAATGGGGACACTGCTGTGCCAATACCTCTTGAATCGCTTTGACACTGGCTGCAGGCTGCCTGCTTGGCCACCCAGCCAAGACCTCACATGAAATATGGCAAGGGGCCCACAGCACTATTCACATATTAACAAGCCAGCTGGTCAGTGATTAGAGAGCTGCAACAATGCTATGCACATACATCAAGAAAAATGATGAAAAATGAAGCTTTACAAACAGCTTCGATCTTAGCAGGTAATGTCTGCTAGAAGAGTAAATCTGTAAATCTATCTTCTGTGAACTGCTAACTTAAGCAAACACTAGAGATAATGTGGAAGGCCTTGGGAGATGACTGTCCTGCACTGTCACCTGAACACAACAAGGGCTAACCTCAGAACAAAGACCTGCATCTTGATATGCTCAAAATCACATGCAAACAGCATAGACCAAATGGCTTCAGGTCCACAGGAGCATTCAAATTATGTAAATACATTGAGATTTGTGTCAAACTACTCCTTCTAATGGTCTACCAACACCCTGACAACATAGATGACATTCCTGCAGAAATTCTCATTGTGTTTGTCTGCAGTGTGCCATCAAGAGAGCTGAGATTTGTTTATACACTGATATATAACAACAAAGTCCACGACTTTAGAAGTATCCCAGAGGATTTCAATGACCAGATCTCCTTGGCTAGACACAAAAGGCTCAAGAAGACTGTTCCTGTAGTTTACCTATTTTTTTGTTGCTGTTTAGAACACTAACCACTCAAAATGCATAGGCTCTCTATGAAACACCTGCATGGCAACAGGAAAATATGTTTTTTTAAAACTTAGTAAATTGAGTTAGTAAGATCCTACAGGATTAGAAATCCAAACATTAAAAGTCAGTAGATCTTAAGCACCTAATTCCTATGGCTCCTTCAAAGATATAAACCCAGTCAGGCAACTTACGTTTAACAAAAAACTTGCTTTAACTTAGTGTAACACAGGCCTGTTCCATTTCCTGATATGTGTGGAAAGATATTTTCTGATATATAAAGATACATAAGAGCTCGAGGCACTGTAAAACAGGCTGGCAGGATAGATGAGTCAATTTTGTGAATTAGAAATTGGAGTTACTGTAGAGTCTGGGCCTAATTCATTCTGATTTCTTACATCATCAAAATGTCTAGAAATTCAGCACAGTCATTCAGAGTACTTAAAGCTGACAAAGAAGGTAGTCTCCTGTCAGGCACAACAAAACTCGGTGAAGGCACTGGAACTCCATCCATCACATTTCAAACACCTGTACTGGCCCCACTGCTTTGTAATATTTTCATCCTCCTCCCAAACTGATCAAAACCAGCAAGACCTTCAGAAAGTTGTAGCCAATCTTCTTTGAGACAAAACTGTCAGCATGACACCAAACTCTGAAATACAGGTACTCTCTCTGAGTTAGATGCTCTTATAATAAACAGTTCACAAATTTTATTAAAGATAGGAACAAAGAAGAAAGTAAGAATCTAATCTCTGCAGAAAATTCATGATACAGGCGAGTTGTGCACTTTCTAAAAATCAGTTTTCAGTAATATAGTTTGTTCCCACCGTATCGTTTCTACTTTGTTTCTTCAGCATGGCTGAAGTATCATGATGCTCTTTACAGTTGTACAATGGCTTGGGTCAATTACTGAGTGCAGTTCCAACAGTTTATTTAACTTTGCTTCCTCTGTTGCTCCATATTATAAATACAGGGATAATGGTTAACTACTTCATGAGTGTTGCAAAGATTAACTGGTTAATGTTTGTTAAGTGCTGCAAAAAGAATCCAAAGATTTAGAATTTGCTTTCAGTTATAAAGGCATAACGACCTTCAAGGAAAACAGGGATATATAAAAGAGAAAACATTTCTTGGATTTAAGTTATGGGTAGAAACAGGCTTCAAGGAAGAGCCAAGAGGGGATAGCGTCCTATTGGAACCAGCTTATGAGGAATCCTGGCCCAAGAACTGTCCATACAGCTTTGAAATGCTCTTGCAGCATTTTATGAACTGTCAAAATATTAATCAGGATGATAATCTCACTGACACCTTAGTACATATAAATCAAGCATAGAGAAAACCAGAATTGTTTCTTGGACGCACTCAGCAGTGAGAGTTGTTCTCCATATTTACAGATGCAATCATTTGCAATTGTATTAATATTAAATTAAAAAATCTATAGTCCTTGAACCAAAAGGACTATAAGGTGAACAGACAGGCACTTTATCCTACAGACAAAGTACAGAGGGGATATTTTGCAAGAGGAGTGAAGCAAGCGCACAAAACCTTTTGCTTTCATCAAAAG
This sequence comes from Tetrao urogallus, assembly GCF_951394365.1. Classification (NCBI taxonomy): domain Eukaryota; kingdom Metazoa; phylum Chordata; class Aves; order Galliformes; family Phasianidae; genus Tetrao; species Tetrao urogallus. Next base: position 29,037,879 of record NC_136820.1, on the reverse strand, counting down.
CATTAGAAGTTTCCAATAGCATTAGCATAGGGGAATGGCTGCCCATTCCCTGCCACATACATAGGTTATTAAAATCACAGAATCGTAGAGCATCCTGACTTGGAAGGGACCTACAAGGACAGAATTATAGAATAGAATATCCCGAATTGGAAGGGACCCACAAAGATCACTAAGTCCAACTCCTGGCTCCGTACAGCACCACTCAAAACCCAAACCCTGAGCGTTGTCCAAATACTCCTTGAACTCCAGCATTCAGGGCCGTGCCCACAGCCCTGGACAGCCCATTCCACGCTCACTGCCCTGTGGTGCAGACCCTTTCCCTGACCCCAGCTGCCCTCCCCTGACGCAGCTCCATGCCGTTCCCTCGGGCCCCGTCCTGTCACACAGAGCAGAGCTCAGTGCTATCCCTCCACTCTCTGCAGCTGCAGGCTGCACTCCACTCCCAGGAGCTGCAGCCACCTCTCCTCAGCTCCTCTGCCTGAGAGGAGCAAACCGAGGGACTCAACCATTTCCTTTCCCACACTCACTCTCAGAGACTGTGGTCCTACTTCATCTCTTTGGGTTTCTACCTCCCACACGTGATCAGCAAGCACAGTAGTTCAGCAGAAGGTGCCAGGTATGAGCATGCCTCAGTAGCTCACTGCTGCACTGCAGATACAACAAACGGTAACTGGCGATGAGATGCTTGAGGTGTCTGCTCAAAGCACGTCTTCGTTTCTAACAGATGGTCTGACACCATTATACAGCACCACTAGGAGCAGCTGCAGTGTGAGACACGGTCCCACAAATCTGCCAAGTGTCTCCGAAGTGTCACAGGCCATAGTCCCTCCACTTCTGAGAAGAGTGACACTGATTTACATTAGTGCAAATTAATGTAAACCTGGACTTGTTTTCGTTTGAACACTTGACTGGTTCTTAAAAAAAGAGGTATTTTCAACTCATGGTGACACAATGAGCAATGAGCCTCCTTATTTCTTGGTGTTAGCACAGCAGACAGCAACTGGCCCTGCTTTGGGAGTGCAGGGGAAGAAAGGTGCAACATGAGAGCCAGTAGTCTTCTTGCGAGTGGAGAAGACTGCGTCCTGTATTTTGCAGGCAAAACATCCTCCCCCTTCCCAGCCCCCAAATGCTACACAGAATAAATTCTAAGGGAAGAAATTTTACATAACGAGCCAAGGGTATGTTAGAAGTTAATTTCTAAAACGAGCTTATCAATGGAACAAACTACTTCCACAAAGCAGTATCTTTTAAGAATAAAATGTCACAAATGATGCATAGAACCAATGCTGCTTGTGACAGACGCATAATTTCTCTAAAGACTAACTTGTGACAAGCAAAAAAAGTATGCTATCGATTACGTAAGCTAATTTGGAAGAGAAAACTACATGTCTTATTGTGTATCTTCACTGTAACCATTCATGGAAAAGCTATGAGGACAAAGCTAGCTATGACCCAGACAACCTGGAGCACATACACATGTGCTTTGCTGAATCAGGCCCTAGAAAGATGTCTTTTGTTTTCCCTATCAACAAAGAAAACATTACAAATCATACAATACAATATCAGACTCTATGTTATTCCAAAAGGACAGTCAATTAAGCAGAAGCAAACTGTATCTTTAGAAGAACAAATGAGAGAGGGATCACCATCAAAGGACTTTTGTTTTCTTTTGTTTATTAAATAGCAACTGTATTATTTACTGCAGCTTTGCAAGCTAGTGAGCAGCTGGGTGTAACACATTTCCATGCTGTGTAACCTCTCCTTATGCTTCGTTAGACTCCTTATCAGAACCAGAAGAAAAGAAATCTTTCTGTTATGCTTTTCCTGTGGCAAAGGAAAAGACAAGATGATGACTTTCCAGCTCATTTCACTTGTACAACGTTCTCATCAATCACCATGGGGTAGGTCTTTGTTATTTTCTCTGAAGGACTGTTCTTAGTTTTCTGTCACAATAAAGCGTGACTCCACTAACTAACAAATCAAGGTTACCTCCACCGCATTTGTAAAGGAACAAAATGCAAACATAAGGCCAAAGCTACTTCTGAAATATTTTCCACGGCCCAGTTTCACAGACATAAGCCCAATCTGAATTAGGTTAAAATTCTTTTCATTGAAACGAAGGTTAAAGTCTGAAATAGAGCAATTGAGGTAAGGAAGCTAAGCTAACCTAACATCAAGAACCAAAAGTTTTCTGCTTGTTTTGCGACTTTCTGCTCCAGAAACCGAGCAAAGAAACTGTGGTTTTATTTTTATTTTAAACTCTCTGTCAAGTATGCATCTCTTTGCAGTTTTGGTTCATTATAGCCCACGCAGCTTGGCCTCTATTCTCCTTTTCCTATGTCTACAATAAGACTTACAGACATTTATAGGAATTATGTGAACAAACAAAAAGCAAGAAAGTGATATATTCTAATCAAGGCAAAAACATAACCAAAAATGCTTTGTCAGATGGTCATTCCCTCCTTAACTTCATGTTTTTATATTCTTTTCCTTGTTGGCCTGTGTTGTTTCTCACTGAATGACAGTTACACGCAACATGCTATTGTAATAACAAGCATATGGCTCAAAGATCACTGTTGAGTTTCCCAAGTCTCAAATTAGACATTTTTATTTAAAATACATGAAAGACATCTGTATACTCTTTCATTAAACACATTTTACATTTGTAACATCCTACGTATTCTTTTGGAACCCTTTCCATTAAAATGCCGAGTTGAAGTTTGGGTAGCAAGTATTTCTTTGTAACACTAAGGGAGGAGTATATTACTGTCAAAAATTTCTCTCTAAAAAGTCCCTGCTAAAATATTTACTCTTCTTGTCAGAACAAGAATGTCTGAAGTTAATTCCAAACAAGAGAATATATCAGAATGAATCATAAACTAGATGTTAAAAAAAGGCAACACACTGCCATTCCTGTGCCCCTTCCCTGCTGTAAAAATGAACAAAAAATGACTCTGCATTTGCATCCACAGAACATCGTAACTTTTGGAGCCTTCTGAGATTCCTTAATTGTAGTTATGCAACAAAACTGTCACATCCTAAAACAAAGAACAAAAATTCTGCAGCTGAATTTATTAGCTTCAAAAAGAAATGCTCTTAAGAGATGGCTAACGTCTTCTTGATTTTTTCTTTTTTTTTTGGCATTTTAAAGTTACAGTGCAAAGCTTCCTATTGCAGAGATCAAAGTAATGAGACATTTTACCAAGGTTTATAACATTTTATGGTGCTGTTCGTAAAGTCACATATTTAGCAGCAGTGAAAACTGTTTGGCCGTAATCTTCTTTGCAATTAATCCATTCATTTCAATGGGCTCTTTATGGCATGACGCATTTCAATGTTAACAAAGACATCATGTGCTGGCTTTTAGGCATTGGTCAGAATGGTAAAAATCAGATTCTTTTGAATGAGTATTCCCAAGGGTCATGATTTTCAAAGGCAAACGGGGTAAATTCTGTGGTCAGAACAGTTATGATATTAACAAAAAAAGAAATAAACAAACCATTGTGCTAAACCTGTGATCCTGCAGAGTCCTCTTCCGTTACTGAGTCAGTTTACTATGATGACCAACTATGGCACACTTTTGTAAATAGTCAGGAGTCTGGTTCCAAAGATACAGACATTGCTTACACATACATTTTGAGGGAACTTCCTTGGTCTGACAAAGCACAACCAAAATGCATGTTTATGACTCATCTGAGACTACAGAAACAACAGTTTCATTTCTTCTTTGCTCTAGCTTTGGAATTCCTCAGGTCTCTAATAAAGGATAACAACTGATCCAAACTCTGCTAGCTCCTCCAATTTGCAGCCTTTCAACCTCACTTCTTCTATAGTTAGAGCATTCTGTTTACACAAAATTAAGCAGAAGATTAAGTGCTTTGCTGGAGCAGAGCCTCTGTTCCTCTTTTAAAGTCTGAAGTTGAGCCAGAAGGGCTCAGGTATGTATATTCCAACATTATTTTAGATGCTTTATGTATAGTGACGTTAGCAGTAGTACTTATAGCTGTAACAATAACACAGCAGTCAGAAGAAACTAAAATACTAATGTTTACGAGTTTTTGGATAAGGCTTCCAATCTCCAAATTAAGGACAGATTCTGACTTAGGAGCTTAAGCTGTTTTTCAATTGCAAGCTGTTCATGCTTTACATGAAAACAACTGAAAGGCTGCTTGCTAACTGATGCTAATAGCATTGCACCACAGTCAACCTTGGAGTAACCCTAAGAAGCCAAGAGCTACACCACAGAAGGATTTGACCCATGTCCTGCTCTGGAGCACTGACACTGGCAAATATTACAAAGCCACGTCTGCTTTATGAAAACTACAAATAAATTAATCATTTTAATCCCCAAACACTTTTCCTTGCTGTTGCACAAAGAGCAAACACCAAACAGTATTTCTGTTATTTCACTCATGTTTCCATTCTTAATTTTCTGTCTTTTGGCAGCTGCTTGAGAACTTACTAATAATGTGTGTCTTTGTTTGGACTTCTTAAAAAGAAGGATATTCTCAAAATGGAAGAAAGCTCATTTTATTTCACTTTGAAACCTGAGAAACCTGTAACATGAACCACACGCTGATTACAGAGCAGTGATACATAAAGGAAGCAGTTGTGCAAATGTGTGAAGTGTGGCTCTGGTGGGGAGCAAACAGAACAGAGAAGCACAATTTCAGACAAATAATGCTGGTGCGGAATCTGATTACCATGACTCATGTTTAACAAAGTATTGTTTAAAGGGCAGCCAAAAAGGAGGACCTATTAGGGTGGGCATTGTATAGTCAAGGGTTTTCACACAGTCTGTTCCATTAAAAGCTCACAAATAAAATGGACAAATAAAATGGACAAGACAGACCCCAGGTGGAGAAACAGTGAGATGGTTCCATATTATTTCTTAATGAGAGAGTTGGTTAGGGGGGATAAAGAAAATGAAAAGCAAAGAGATAGAGAGAAAAGTTGTGGAGGGAGGGAAAGGACAGAAAATACCATCCTGTGTAAACACAGAGTGAAAGCGAGATGAAGAAATGAAGGTGGAGGGAAAGGATGGAAGGAAAAAAGGGCTGGGAAATGGGATTAGCATGGGCAGAGAACACTGAGTTGAAACACTGGAAATTCTCTGAGTGTCAGAGGTTATGGCTTTGACTGCTTCAGAAGCTGAATGTAGCTGTCTGCCAGCACTGGCTGGTGCTTCTCTGCACTTTTGTCCCTGATGGCCACAGGATGGAAAGCAGGGAGGAGCCAAGTCTGCTCCACTACCTGCAGAGGAGAGTGGGATACAGGATCTCCACCTAGTCTCTGGTCCCACACATAAGCAGGAAGGAAAGGCATAGCCTCAGCTAGGTCACATTTATTCCTTGCTATTACTACAACTGCCTTCAGCTCAGCTGTACCTGGTGGTGAGCTGGAACAGAGCCCTAACAGGATGGACTCGGAGTATCAGCAGTCATATATGTATATTGGTATATGTATACATGTATGTGTATATGTGCAGCATGCCTCCATGTGCACACATATAAATACAGTGCACACCAAACATTCCCCACACGCAGGCGAGCTGCTGTCCTTTTTGTGTTCTTGTCCATGTGACTCTTCTCTAAGCACTTGAGTTGCCCATTCTGGACGCTTCTCTCCACAGCTATTTTTGTATCACGAGTTCCCTACAGGACAGAGCAACACTCACCAAGTTTCCTTTTCTCCTTCTCACACTTGCTGAAATCGCAGCATTTTTGCTGCATCTATATTAGGGGGCCAATACAATAATTATATGCCTATGCACGTGCTTATGTGGCTACATATTTGTACATGAAATACATAAAAAAATTCTTAAGGCTAATTTTAAGTTCTATGGAGGAAAACACGCCCCCCCCCCCCAAATCCCTATCTATTTGTACGGGATTTTATTTTCAGGCAGAATCTACATACAAAAGAAATGAATACAACATATCTTGAGTAGATCAATGTGCCACTGAAGTAACTCACTTCAGATTAATTTTTACCATGGAATGCAATAAACCTGACTGCTCACTGGCACGTAAGAAGTGCACACAGACAGTGCAGAAATATTATATTCTCTTGGGAGGAAAATAGAGTTTTGTAACAACATATTTGATTACAGTATTACTCTTACACTAGTGAAGAGCTGTTTGTGGCCACCTTTTGAATTAATTTACACTACATCTGTGTATTTGCTATCAATAAATACATGTACTTCATGAATGTTCCAATGTGAATTTGAGCTGTAACAAGTTGGGTTTGCTGAGAAAGGTATGCGAAAGGTATCTTGTAGTGATGCTTCTTGTCCCAGATTGGCTCAGTTCAACATGAAAATAAACGTTTGCCAGGTTTCCCAAAGACGTGGATCACCACAATGTGCACCATTCTGTCTCTTCTTCCCAGTACTGTCTGCTTGCTTTGGGGTGAGGTATGGGTTTCTGAGTATGCAGAGGCATAGGGGTCTGATCTCCTGCCAGTACAGAAACACTATTAAGACAACGATCCCTATCTGCCCCCATAAAAATCAAGAATAGCTCTTTGAAAGTCTCTTCTCTATCTCACATCTGCTGCAGTATGACCTTCAAATTACTTGTCAGAAGCAACATATGGCTTGCAAGCAAGATTTAGAACATGGCTAAATCCAAACATTTTGGTCTATTGTTCTGCTACAGCTTCGAGTACACTATGAGCTGCAACAGCTTTCTCCTAATTAGTTTAACTGCAGAATTGCATCTTTGATGAAGGCAAGGACTTTTAAAATGAGTGACACTTCTGTTGGTTACTGAGGGAGGATTTACACGCAGAGCAAATTGTGACCACATACTACCATGACAGACAAAGGAAAGCATCTCAGAAATCCTGCCCGCTCCTTGGAACGGCCACTGGCTCACTGCTGAACAGAGTGGCAATGCCTGATGTGCTGCCTGGCCGCTCAGCCCCACTGCTACATTTACTTTCTTCTAGTGTCATCCAAGCATTTCACATAGCAATCACTATAGCAATCACTATAGCAATCACTATCACACTGATGTTCCAACAGCAAAAACCCAGCATCACTAATAAACCAAGAGCCCCTCAAGAGAATCCAGAACAGCATACTGCATCACACCAATACCCAGTTCTGTAGAATTAAGAGGGATTCAATCAGCAAATAGCAACATTTCACTTCCAGAGCCTTTAATTCTGCAATTTTACAATGACTGGATTATAAATTCTCATCTACCAAAGGCTGAATCTCCAATCCCTACCACAATTTAGAATCTCTTCAGTTGCTCAATTCCCTTTGACTTCCTAAATAAAGATGATTTCTGGCCCTTCATCTGTTGAAAACAATGGAGGACCCCCCAGCTTCCTCCTGACTTCAAAGGAGGACACATCCCTTAGGGCCGCAATGGCCATAATGGACCATATTGCTGCCTTGAGACTTTGGGCCGTAAAAGAAAAGTAGGTTGAGATGTCTCTAAGTCCTTCACAGGCATCTTTTGTGACATTTTAATCCAGTGTCATTGCTTTGAGAGACTGAAATTATTACACCAGGCAGGTTGTTTTCATGCATTATTCTACAGTGTTGCTTGACTGCTTTCCAAACTGGAACAACTGAAAAAATGTGAAGCACTCCAGTGATTTTAAATCACCGCTCAGGACAGGGCGATTTAAAATTATTGGAGTGCTTCACATTTTTATGAACTATCAGCTGCAAGCAACAGAGGTCTCAGGCTACAGCACTGCAGAAAAACAACTATAAATCATCAGTATGAAAATGCTTGAATTTGCATCTGGAAAGAGCAGGGATTTGGAGATGAAAGTCCACTATAAATAAAATGTGTGGCTGTACACTGATAGTAATACGATCCAGGTTAAAGAAGTAACTGTACGGATACAACATTAAATTTCAAAACACTACACGCTGAGGAGTGTCCTCATTTAAATCAGGACTCCTCCAGCTCCTTGGTCAGACCATGCATTACTACGTTCACCACCACATCAGGGGAGATGTGGCTGTCTTTACATGGAGCAGCAACACGGGAAAGAAATGACAACACCTGCAACAGAGGGAACCACGACATTCAGAGAACATCCTCCATTAAGACACACTTCCTTCTGAGCTGCCTCTTGTGCAGGGCACCTGTACTCTTTCCCACTGCCCTTCCATGCAGCTGTCCAACCCGATAGTAAGACGATAGAAAAGAAATTACAAGATGTAACCCACGATAACTAAACAGCTCAGCCATTTTGTTCCTCTTTTATTTACAGTGACAACTCTAAATTATAATTTGGCTTCAGAACAAAATGTCTTGGAAAATGCTGCACAAAGATCCTTAGTAGCTGTAAACTGCCATCATTTCACTGAGGGTAATGGATTTACACCTCTCTGTATCAGCTGGGGATCAGATCAATTTTCTGTGGGTTCACTAAGCCTTGCTTTTTTCTTACTGTTGGGAAAAAATTATAAACAGCTCTTCCTTTAGTATCTTTCTTTTTAATTTTTGTGGATTCTTTTTTAGTGTGCTTATACGTCAAGGAGTAACTTCTAACCGAGATGTTGCTAAACAGGGCCCCACTCTGAAGACTGTCAGTACGGGTGAATGTGTTTTCCTGGAATATCTTGTGCTGTTTGCAGAATTGCATGATTGTGTGACATCTGCTCCACATCTCATACGTGGTCGACTGAGAAGGTACAATTGTGGCAGATGGCTGATGATGACTCACCTCGCAGCAGTGAACACTGGTTTGCTTTCTGAGAAGTAACATCTTCATATTAATTTTGCAAGAGCCTGCAAAGATGTGACCAGCCCACCTGGTTTGCTAGCAGGCAGTGCAAGTTGCACGGAGTGCACAGGGATGCAACAGTAACATTTTTTTCCTTTATTATCCTGACTGGGATAATTTTTAAAATACAATTCATGGGCTACTATCAGATAAATCCAGAAACGGAAACTGGGTTCACTGCTGTACTGTCTAAATGCTAGGCATCTAAGTAGCAAAATTTGTATGTCTGAATGAGATAGAGATCTAGGATTCCTATGCAAGGGAAAAACAGGAAAACAATATTCAGAAAAGCCATTCACTTGAGTGAGGAATCAGTAATATCAGAGAAAAAGACATACCTTAAACCCTGTTCATGGTCTGACTGCCCTGTTCCAGGCTATCAGGAATGCCATGATGGTTCTTAGTCAGCAGACCAGAGCAGAAGGTCATCCCCAGCAATTCTTGCATCCCACAAGAAATAACATACGCCCCTGCTATACGAGAGATCTTTGATCTGTTCCCTTCTCTGATGAGCCAAGTCTCTCTGAATTGCTAATGGCATTAATGTTTTAACATTACTGAAGGCGTATGCATGACTAACAGCTGTGTCCTAAGGAAACTGATCTCATACCTTCAGTTTACAAAGAAACTACCCTAAAGTTTCCCAGGAAGGAAAGAGGGGAGGAAAAGGTGAGTAGAGAGGAGAAAAGGAAAATGTTGTCATTGCTGCTTCTGATTCTTCCCATATGGAACAAATACTAATCAGGTGTGACACAGGAAGAAAGCAAGAGCAAGCAGGATTATAATCCAGGATTTAAAGACATTAATGGCTCACAGTTCTCTTTCAGAGGTGAGTGCCATGTTCACGAGCACTTGGAGTCATGCTGTCTATCTCTCTAGCCCAATGAAAACTCCCTTATAAAAAAATGGAAGCACTTCAATAGAAAAGATTTAAAATACCTCTTTTCAGAAAAACCTATAACTCAGTGGTTAGAACTACAGCCACAGAAATAGGCATTCATGCTTCTAGAGACAGGGAGGGGAACTGAGCATGTTTGCCTTACATCCTCTGTACATATTCCCACTACCAGGCAATGTCTCAAAAGGAAACTGCTCCTCTTCCATCATGTTATGGGCACCAATGGACATGTTCCTAAAATACCTTCTGGGGTGGCTCCTGCTGAAGGACTTCAAATACTAGAAAAACATCGCTGAGCAGCATAAAGACAAAATATTTAGACGTACTTAAATTATCTACACGGTTGTCTTCTCCGTACTGCTACTGTTTGCTATCTGCTGAACATAAAGGGAATTCTCAAAATGGTACTGCTGTCACTTATCATCCTCAAGAGCAACTTAAAACCCTAGCACACTCCAAACCTGCAAAAGCTGAGTCCCTCTCCCTCAGATGGTGTATAATGACGGTATTTAGTTCACACAGAAAGGATCTTTGAGGATAATCCTCTCACTGGAATTTTATATCATTCACTTTCCACCAGCAACTGTTGAGCTTACACCATGGTGCCGAAAAGGTACATTAGAACTTTCTACCTGAGCTGTGCAGAGCTTACTCAACTTGTCTGGTACCTCTGTGCTGCTGACACAGAACTTTAACAGATGGCCTTACAATGCTGGCAGTTGTTCTGTACTGTGCTAGTAATGAGGGGAAATAGTCTACACAAATTGTCTGCAATTCTGGAAAATAAATGAAGTATGAATCCATATTAACCTCAAAAGCCAAACTATAAAAAGTCAGATTATAATCTAATGATGTATGTTTTCTGAGTCAAATGCTTAGTTGCTGCAAAACGGCAGTACTTCCCTTCCACAAGAGAAGTATGCTTTGCCACAGTGTCCACCAGGAACATCCATACAGACATAATCTTTAGAAAGATATTGAAATATGCTAGGAATAAGCCCTCAGAACCTTCCTCACGTCATCAATGATCACGACCTACCAGCAAACATACCTTCACAAACTGGATGTTTTTAAGATACATGAACAGTGAAGCAATAAGGTCCAATTTAATTTAACTGGTTCTATTTATTACTTTTTTTTCAGCGCTAAGCAGAATTCAAGGACACAACAGCTACTGTGCAAATGTTAAAATCAACAAAGACCAAGTAAACTCAAGTCATTCTACGATTCTATGACACAGCCTCTTACACTTTTCTTCTGCCATTTGAAAAGAGGTAGATGTATCACAAGATGAATTTTACCTTCACTAACTTCTTCTGGTGGGACTCGCCCTGTCCATAAAGCAACATTATTCTCCCTCTTTGTTTCTGCATGGCTAATTTTTTCTCTTTTATTGTGCCAATTATCAGACATATCATCTGAGTTGAACTTACAAACTGTGTAAGCAGAATAGCGCTTTTAAAAAGTATGACCAATGATTTTCTTCACAAGTAAAAGACAACCATGAAATGTATATTCGTGCATTCATATTACAATATACTTGTAGAAATTTAGAACGGGGTTTTAGAAAATTGGAAGCCTTTCAGTGCAATGCTCACCTCTTCCAATTGCTTTACATGAAAGATAGCTCAAAAGATGTTTCAAACAGATTTCAGGGATTTGGTGGTTCAGTTCCCATGTATTTCAATTATTCAGTGAGACAGTATGCCTGCTACCTTTTATGTTATTACAATGTTAGATACATTGATATACAGAACCCTTATGTACCATCAAAGCTTTAGAAGACCACGGAACCCTTAAAACATTAACATAAAAGAGCCCTTTAATTGCTAGAGGTACATTTCAGTCTTCCGCAGGGACTGAATCAAGGCTGTGCTCATTTTAAGTTTTATTTTATCCACTAGGGTTGCTTAAAAACACTGTTTTTGGAACTGGGTGGTGCTAAATGTTTGTGACTTTGATACAAGCAAAAAGATCTTTATCTGTGTAATGTTATTTTGTACTCAAAGACCTCTGAGTTAGAAGCTGTTAACAAAAAATACTACTACTACTACATTTCAAATAGTTCTTACGTTTTTTTCTCTATTTTCCTCCCTCTCTCCTTTGCCAGACTAAGAAGGCACAACATACCTCCAGAAAGTACTTATACAAATGCAAGGCAATCATTCTCTGAAAGCACGCATTATTTTTCATCACACAAAAAAAATGAAAAAGTAATGTTAGATATTTAATCAAAATATAGGAACATTAGCCCTTCTGCTTTTTTTCCCAGGCTTAAAAATTCTGTCATATATTTCAAGCTATGATCCTTGATGTAGCACTTCACAATGAAATTCCCAGGAGGAGAATTGGAATACATGTTTTAGTACCAAGCACATCGTATCTTGGGAAGAGGTCTTCCCTTGCAGATGCAGAATATGAGATGATGTGATGAGAAAACTTAATGCCCATCCTCCTAGTTACTGAGAGCCCTTCCAGTCTCTACAACACCTGGTTGTATTACCCTCTTCCTTGAGCCTCTGTTCACTGCTCAATTCAGGCCCCACAGACCCATGGTGAACATCACCTGCTCTTGTGAGATACAGACAGGTATATACAACTACATATGTCAAAAGGTGTCTATATGGTGTCTACATATGTCAGAAGGACGTGACATGAAATGAAAGGAGTTTCCTGGGGAAACTAAAAGTAACGAAAAAGTGTAGCTGCACAGGACTTACATTATACATGCCAACAATTGTCAGTGCTCTACCTAAGGAAGATTCGAGCACTCTTGGACTAAATGATCTGCCTACAGCTGTGAGCAAAGGTCATTCTCAATGGTTTGGAACAAATTTGGTAGGCCTGCACTAAAACAAGAAATAGTCACAGGAACTCAAGACTCAAAATTTCCACCAAGAAAATACATTGGTTAGTGAATATGGATTGTTGTTCTGCAGCTTGTGCCCCAAGCTGGGCTTTACTCAATTTTGATATGACTAAATGTGGTCAAAATGCAGTTTGCTTGAGTAAGGTCTTTGTGATTTATCTGTGTTGTCTTTATCCAACACTTTCTGAAAGAGTACCCAACATTTTTCTTCTTAAATACCTTTATAGTTTCAGTAGGCACTCCAGGCTCTGGAACTTTATCCAAGTAAGTAGTCAAGTCTTGATCCACGTGTTCAAACACCAACGTTAACTTGGTCTCTCTATCTGTTCGTGACACGGTGCACACATCAAACAATCTGAGATGAGGGAAAGAAAAGAGGAGGTAAGTATACAGGAGCCAGCACAGACACACCTTGCAGCTCACATGTGTCTATTTCAATTTCCTACGGCACAGAGAACTAAAAAAAAGAGCATTCCAAAGGTAGTGCAAACTTCAATCTCTTGATCCATCAGATAACTACGGATACATTGATAATATGACCTCTTTCATGTAGGGATTATAACAGGGGATTAAGTAAGAATTCATCGGCTTATCAAAGTAAAATAATTATATTAAAAGAAAGTATTTTCTTGATAGAGCAACCAAAGTTAATACAGAACCTGATCTGACATTCATCCACGGTCTACGCTTCATCAACTGCACTTCTCAAAAAAAACCAATATAAGTAACATTTCTGAGGGAAAAAGGATACAGGTTGCCTGCACACACCTTCAGTTTCTTCCCGTGTAACTCTCATGTTCATCATTATGCGCCTTTAGAATTAATTTTTCTTTGGTAAAAATTAAATATTTTTGCTGATTACTCCTGCAAATTTCCAGAAGCAAGGAATACATTCAGTCAGGATACAGCTAGGAAAAAAAGCCTTAGGCACAAGATGCCATTGCTGAGAAAGCTTTCTTTCATCACTTTCTGCCACTCTTTTACTGGAATTTCTTTATCATTTTACCACGTTGCACAACATCAAATTCAAACTTATTTTCAAAGCTGTTCATAATTTTGCATTCCTACCTCATTACTCTATTTTCTATTGTCTTCTTTTTTTAATTAGGATTTTTCTCACCTTCTTCACTTCATCTACTGTGCCAGTTTTTTATCTTCTACACAGAATCCCTCCCATCCTTCAATACTTCACACCTATTGTTGTACCACTGACCATCACATTCACCATCCTCCCTCAAGTCTCACTTCTAAAAAAAAGTCCTAACAGGAAATCATCCTACAGATGGAAGAAAGCTGTTCCCTGCTCACATACTTTACTAATGTGTGTATTCACTTAGTTGACAAATTGTACAGACCAGTTTGCCTCTCTCTGAAGTAAGGCAGAAAATCAACTGCTGCTTTTATTAGGTGACAGTAGAGCTAAGAATACAATTAATACCATTATTAAGAAAGATATCCACACTGTTAAACTGAAAAACCTATCGTTGATAACAAATCAAAAGCAGTACTAATTATTTTGGTCAGCGTCACTGAATATGACACTGAAGTCATATTCTTTATTACACGTCTTTTATCCTCTTACACAGAATAACTGCTTGTTTACTTTGTGGAAAGTGTAGGATTTCTGATAATTTTTTCAAGTAATATTTTCGTCTTTTTCCTAGGACTAAGTACTTCATATGCAGGATCTGTAGACAGCAGATGACACGCAAAGCCCTGGGGGTCACTTTTAAAATGCGTCACCTGAGAGCAGAAGAGGCAAGTACCTTGTACAGAGTTTTAACTTCTTATCTTAAATAAGAAAATATTTCACAAAGGAAGGGAAGATAAGAATTGGCAACGCTATCTGTGAAGACTGCGACCTGTTTAAAAGAGCATTATGCTTCATTTGAGACAGTATAGATTTAACATGTTATGGCTCTAGTCCCATTTTAATAGCATTTCCTAAATAATCTTTGGTCAGACACTTGAAAATTGTTTATTAGACATTATGTTTTGAAAACGGATGCATGTACATTCCTTTTAGCCTGAAAGAGCCTTTCAGTGAGTAATTATTTGGGAACTGGAGTTACAGAATACGGAAAGCCATCGCCCTACCTCTGTCAAGAAAATGTAATCTGTGCTTAATCTGTAATCATCACATGAATGAATATTTATTGAGTGATTATGGGAGCCTAATTACCGTTAACAGCACATTTCTCATACAGATATATAGTATTCTCTTTGTGATTCTCTTAATGCAGTATATATGGAGATGCCCGTACACAGTGAATCAGTTTTGTGGAAAGTCACAAACCTTCCTGAAAAGTTAAATTTGGTGTTATTTGGCTGGAGGTTAATAATCTGTAATATATTTATATAAATCAATGTGGAATGTAGTCGGACTGCCTATAACCCCAACACATGCAAATAGAGAGGAGCCAGACAGGTCTGAACATCTGAACATAAACACTGGAAAATATTTCCAACTGTATGATTTCTTTGTGTTGACCTACATTTACCTAAAAATGTTCTAAAACACCTCTTTTGCCTGGTATTTAATACACTGGCAAAATTATCCTTTCAACCACAGCAGAACTATAATTTGCTAAAAAAAAGGAAAAAAGATTTCACTGTATACAATATAGAAGCAACATGAAACTTCCAACTCACTGTAGAAGGAAATGCTGATTCTCTGTTTAATTCTTCTGTGTTGGGCTTATTTTAATGCTGGCATTTTCTGACACAGCACAATTAGGAATTCTAAGGAGTGCAATTCTAGTCTTCTATTATTGAGCCATAATACTATCAGTGATTAATAATACCTTTACCTTTTATAAAGCCATTATGTGAAACTCTAAATGGTCTACTGCTAATAAACCTCCATATCCTACATGGGGCTGGTTGGAAGCGCATTGTGTTTACTTGCAGAAAACAACTGTTGCCTTAAAAAGACAATAATTTACAGAGTAACAGAAATGAATCTGCAATATTACAAAAAAACATCTGGCACTGCCTGCACTAATAATTTTGAAAATATGTAGGATACTCCAAAAGTAATGCTTCCTATTTATTTCCAAGGAAATCACAACAGATACAAAGAGCAAAATAACTATTTGATAGAGCAAATTTTCAGCTATGAAATACTATTATTCAACACAGTCACCACCATCAACTACGCACTTTTGCTAACAATGAATGAGAGCTGCATGCTGCGTTTGTATAAATCTGCATGGCTGTCCAGAACATGGCTTGTCTTTCATGTCACTGTCATTGCTGCTGCACCACCCACTGTGCTCATATCCACTGTTAGGACTCCATAATCATTAGCTAAGCATCGATGAAGATCAATGGGTGCAATTTTTCCTGCAGAGAGGAATTCAGTTCCACATCTTTACTTCATACATACTTCTACGTCACACACCACTCCTCCGTGTCTGCTGCCCTCTGTCACATGGCAACAACATGTTACAGAACATTGGGAAGGTTCAACCTCTACTTCACAGCACCAACATCCACCTTGGATGTCATGGGCCAATGTAGTAAAACAGAAGGCATTACTTTAGGAGCAGCCCAAAGAAGATTGATCAAGACAGAGCATCTTCACCAGACAGTGTCCATGGGGATCAAACTACTTTTCATAAATTATTTTATATCTACTATAGAAAACAATACACAGAGTTGCCTTCTTTAGTTAGGCGTACTTCTGCTGTGTGCACTGGTTATCTTTCATGCCATTTCCTCATGATTTTCTCTACATGATGAGCGAGCTGTGTATGTCACTGCCTCTCTGGAACAGGCAACAGCAAAAGAGCTTCTATTTAAAGAGTTAGGTTGTGGACACCATCCTAAGTGAAGTGAATGTACTTCAATTAATACAGGATTTCCATACGGAATTCTCTGTAAACACAAGCCCTGCCCTTCTATTGTACTTACAAATGAAACGATTGAATTATTTGATTAAAGTAAGATCCGCTATGGGAAATCCTGCAAGTATTTAACAAGATGTTTGGCTGGAAGTCATGTACCGCCTGACGCGTTGAGCTGAACTAACACTGTTCAACAGACATTTAATGAGTACCTATGTTTTAATGCATTTTTTCATGTTAATAGTACTAAAGTAAAAAAGCTTATCAGATACGAATCTGATCTGTATCTATTTTACAAAAATATCTTTCTCTTTCTGAATGTAGTAAACTAGATGATGCATCCTGAAGTCTCTGTTATTTCTTACAAGTAATGTGGTAAATGCAATCCCAGTTCATCTTTATTTTACATCACAACATGTGAATGATAAATGCTTTCAGCAGAAAAAAGGCAGTTTGCCGATTCCCTTGAAAACACGGCATATATTCTGACTGGTACTAATTTGCTAACAGCTTCTAGAAGGTCTTCCAGTGTTATTAGATTTGCTCTTGAGATGCTCTGAGAACTGTTATAAAGTTACCCATTTTCAAAAGGAATAAACTTTTTTTTTTCCTGTGCAAACTGAGGCAGCAGAGATGGAGATCAAAACCATCAGGCTACCAGGCTTGCCACCTGCAGAGAATACCAAACAAGAGGTCTGACTGTAAGACCTGAAAAACTGCAGGACATTAGCTCCCTTGGTTACTCTCAAACAGATGAGTAAGTACAACTGGAAAATTAACCAGAGCATAAAGGGAACACTCGCTGCCAAAGCATCCAAAGGCTTATTGTTATTTTTATTGCAGTAGGGCTAATCCAACATGAACAAAGATCCTGTTACTGTGCTGATCACTCACAGCACAGAACAAAAAGACAGTCTCTGCCCTCAGAAGTGTTTTAGTAATAGGGATTTACCATAATTTTCTTAGGAACAGTCTCTTCCCAGGAAGAATTGCTTCCTAGATTGTGTGTGACAAAACAAAAAAAAAAAAAAAAAAAAAAAAGAAAGAAAAAGAGAACTGGAGACGCTGAGAAGGAGAAATATTTAAGATGTTTCCAGGTTTCTGAAACCTGGACAAAGACTTAGATGGAAAAGAGTTCAGTGGTCTCAGCGTAACTCTGAAAGGTATTTACCACAAGACAGAAAACCATCATGAAATATGACAGTGTTCATGCAAACATGACAAAATTCAGGTACCAAAACTACTACAGGTCATGATTGAGGTTTATTGACAAATATGTTTGGGGCAGTCTGAATTGCTTCTGCTTTCACTACCTGTGGCTCCAGTTAATCCTGCCAGTACATAATCTTCAAGTGCACAAGAATTTCAGCCTCTCATACCTAAAAACATTGAAGAATGACAGTCAGGCATCCCTTGGGTCCAAATTTCAGCAGCAGCCTTAGACTCTTCTGCTCTCTGGAAGTCACTAGTCTGTAAGATCTGCCTCCTCACCACTTGAAAGCCCTTTTCAGCCCAACCATTTAAACGAAGTACTCCTTGTAAATGCTAGCTCTCCCCACACTTTCAATTTTAGGTACCTTCTCCTTCTTCGCTTTTGAAGAAGAAAAACAGTCTGCTAACGGAAAGCAGTCTCCTCTTGGGATCACATATACCAAACATTTTAACAACAGGGACATATTTCAGATGAGAAACACAATAGTTGGGCAACTGAACTGGAACATGTGCGTTACGAGAAACCATGTCCCACGTAGCAAAACAGGAAATACAGCTTCACACTCAAAAACGTATGACAGAGCTCTTTCCCTTTGTTCAGGACATGCTGCTTTGTCTCATCCTCATCAGCAGTCACCTGCTCCACCATGCTTTTGTGAGTTGGCATTTCAGACATCGGATATAGGTTCTTTTTGCTCTGAGGAGTTTTAGTGAAATAATTCTAGATGTCAAAAGAGGACATGCAGATGAGGGAGCCCCTAAGCTCAAAGTATCTTATCTTTTAAGTGCTTTTGTTTCTGGTTGTTTGTTGGTTTTTTTGTTTGTTTGTTTGGTTGGTTGGTTTTTTTTTGTGATAACATTTGTAAAACACTTATTAATGCAAAACCTAAGTTCCCGTTTCAAAAGTGTGTGTCTTAAGAAGCCTCTCGATGCTTCTTAATCTTGTCAACTGTAAACTTGTCATGCCAGCTGCACCTGCACTGTGTACATTGCTACGTAGGACACACCTCTATGGCAGACTGCACAATGATGCAGGGGCACTTGGACTACCCTTCACTGACCACGTTGGTGCCGAAACAGGCGGTGTGACAGCACGGCACTGCCTGCAGCACAGCACCATAGCCCACCCAAAGCTCCTGCCAGCAGCAGGCAGATATCTCAAGTCAAACTGAATTCATTAAAATAACCCTGGTTATCTCGGCATCACTGATGGCAACTTTTAGTCTCAAATTCTTATTCTCTGCATTTCTACTGGGTTCTTGGAGTTTGTGGGACGTTTTCCTGGCTCTGCTGTCCTCCCAAAAATAGTAAGTAATAGGGTCTCCTGTCCTCAGAAGAAACTCTTTCAAGCAGAAAAGGAAAGAACATAACATCAGATAAAATAAATGACTTTTATCTATCTCAGACAGGCAGATGGCATGCAGATAGATGTCACCCATTCACTATCTGCTGGTCACAGCGCAGAACCGCCACGCAGAAGGAGCAGCGCGATGCAGCCCAACGCCCTCGCCTTGAGATCCACCCCAGCTGAGCCCAGCCAGCATTCCTGCTTAAAGCCCACTCGGCAGCGAGCTTTAAGGGAAGGAAGGGGGATTTTAGGATGACAAGGCAATCGTTCATCTGCAAACTGAGCTTCACGCTGTAATTTTTTCCAGTCTCTCCCTTTCTGACTTGGAAAAATTATTTAAAATGCTTAGCTCCATAAAAGATGTTTTTGTTCTTTAAGTGTGTGTGAGGAGGAGAGACAGCAAAAGTGACAGAGAGGAATAGATGCTCTTGAAGGCGAAGTAAATAGCACGGGCTGAAGCCCAGTGGTGTGGGCTGCCTGGACAGGCGTTCAGGGCCTGGTGCTGCCTGGACCCGGCCTGTGGCACCCTGCACTCCGTGCTGGGCCTCCTCAAGCTGTGGTGAGCCGGAACAGTTGTGTGATGCAGACAAATGTCTGCTCTCATGAAACCACCAAAACTCATTTTCGTATTCAACAGAAGCCAAGGTTTGTGCCCAAAAGACGGAAAGGCCAAGCGCATTTACTCACCGCGCCACCCAAGTCACTAATGGATTCAGTTGCTGAGAGATTTACTTCCAGAAAAAATATGTCCGACAAGATGTTCTCTGCATCTCTCTTTGTTTATAGCACAATGCTGTCTTTTTCAGTCCTAACACTGCCATTTCTTGTTCACTGTCATTGCGAAGGGTGATCATTAATAGGGGAGCAACAGAAATGAATCTGATGCAGGTCAGTAACGACTGCAGCACTTCAGCTTTCAGGACTCACCCTACGGCTCACCAGTTTTTCAGAGTACTTGCTCCATACACTAACAGCTTCGTCTCATTCAATTTTAAATCTAAGCTGGATGACAAGCTAGGGCAAACAGCAGCCTGCTGGTTCTGGTGCCTGCCCTGTGCGCTGCTGTTAGATCTCTGCCAGAGGCAGACAGCTCAAGTCAGAAGAACCTGGCTTGCTGCAAGACAGCCACTGGCAGATTCTGCACAATCAGCAGCTGCCACATGACCTATTTGTGGTGCTTCCCTGCGACCCTGGACCACACAAATGTACACTTGGCACTGGGATACGGAGTGCTCCCTGGAAGCTCCTGGAAGCTTCCAGTTCAGAACTCAAATTAAAGATCCTTGGATTCATGGGTAGTGCACGTGCATCCCCTCTTAAATGTTTCAGATTTTCCGCAGAGCACCTTCCCCAGGAGAGTTGCATTCCTTTTTTGCATTCTGTAAATTGCTCAACACATAAATAAAACTGATGCCTGAATACTGAATTTGTTTAATTCAAATGCAAGGAGCAGAGCAGTTACCCGAGGCTCCCAGCTATACCTTATGCAAGATGGGATACAGCAAAATGCAGTCTCTGTTCATGCGCAGACGACAAGTGAATTGCTTGTTACAAATTCCTCCTTTCAGAAGTTGCGCTGTGCCAAACCTAAAATCTAAATCTAAGTTGATAATCTCTTTCCTAGACTTTAATAAAATCAATGACTCATCTTCCAAAGACTGTATAGCTGTGTAAGTTATTACTTATTCTTCAGTAGTTTAATAATCTAATCTGTCTACACTTGAGACAGTTAAGTCAACGGTGATTACAACATATCTAAAATAACACAGGAAACAATAACCCTTCACTTGATACAAAAAGGAGTCAAAACATGAAATTAGATGTTTTGCTAGATTTTCTGTACTATCTCGTAATGTCACAGCAGTTCCTGATGCATTTTATTCAATATTTTTTAAAGTGGTAAGTAAATGTAGTGCAAATTTGATTCCAAGCTCTCGCTTTTCAGAGATGCCCAGGCAAACCGGAATGACAAGAAGCAGGTACTGTGCAGGATGACAGAAGAAGAGTGCTTTTTTAATACTTAAACCCTGTAAGGAAATACATTTCTACAGTGCTTCGTAGGAAGAGTTGGGACTGAATGGTCTCCATTTTTCAAGGCAGGATCAAAAGCTGACTTTTAGAAAACAAAAAGCCTCATGTTTCAAAAGTACTGTGAAATTCACTGTGAAAGCAAGAGTACTTAAACAGAAGGAAAAAAAAAAAAGAAAAAAGAGTAAATTGGCTAAAGTCGACAAAATTGATACATGCAAAGTAAACAGACAAAGATTAGTAATGACAGCTCCTGATAGAAAAACCAAATTCATTCTTTTTAATCCTTTGAATCATATCATTCTAATGTATTCAAGGAATTATTAAGGTAGTGTAGTGTAATGTCTTCAATGTAACATGCTGCATATCCATGTATTAAAAAGAAAATACACATGTCTAAAGCTCAATATATGCCTGGAATTTTTCAGAACTAAAAACAGAGAAGGGAAAAAAAAGAAAAAGGGTTAGTTGTCTGTGCACATGGAACAAAAGACAAAAAGCAAAGAAATGTCATCTTTCTTTTCTTTACATGCAGTCAGTCATTACCTGAACAGGAGCAATATAAATCCCTGCTTGCCATTTAAACACACCTACTGTGATGGTCACTATTTGTGGCTCCTGGTATTGCTTTTCTTATTCACACAGTGGGAATTCTGCAGACTGCGGTACTGGATGTAAGCCACTCTCTTTTACCTCAATGTCCTTATCTGCACCAATGTCTCCTTCCTAACGTCTTTACCAGCTATATATTACTTAAAGCAATTTCTGCATATTGCTAAACTTTGAAAATGACTTCCATGATTTACTGCATACAGTTCTTCACAATACTTGTTTTTCCTTAACTTTCGAAATGAGCACAACTGTGAACCACCACTTTCTCAGACTTTACTTGAGGGACTAGAAAACACAAATGGATAACAAAAGCTCCTGTTATCTGACAAATGGAAACCACCAATTTACCACCAGATGTCTAAATCTGTTGAAAGAATCTGCTTATAGATTCCCTAGTACTAATTGTGCTGCACTGCTCAAAATTTCCTGAAAACAGATCACATATATCCACTATTTGCAACACAAGCATGGTTGGTAAGGTGGCACACGTAGTTGCCACATATGGCTATAGATGAAGTGAATATTCAGAAGGTGTATCAATTTCAAAACACGTTTGTCCTGCATTAGGTTAAAAGACACTAAAATAGAGAGACAGTTTGTGCTGCATTTTGGCTACACTTGTTTGGAGTAGTGACTTTGATCATGCTTTGACACTAGAGCTGTTCCCAAGAAGTCTGTGTACGGCAATGCTCAATACACTAGCATTAGCTAAAGAGAAAGGGAATTCCTCCGCTTACTTCAGCAAGACCTGAGAAGGAGCACAGTGAACACAAGTGACCTCCATTGGCACTGCCTCATTTCCTGTCACTACCAACGTGCCAGGAACCACCTCACCACCTGCCTGAAAGTAAGCATCATTATTCGGCTGTCTCCAAAAGACAAAAGACAGTGGCATTTGCTCACACAGGTAAGAAAAATGAACAGGATTTTGTCTAATATTTTGGGAGGTATTCATCTACAAGGCATGCAGACACCTAACTCAACTGAAGGTAGCTGTATTGGCTATTGGCTATCCATCTCCAGACAGCTCCAGGTGGCTCAAGTGTCATCCATCTCCGTAAGAAGTCCAGCTGAGCACATGGAGCCTCTCCTCAGCTCACCTGGAAGACGTACTGCACATGTAATGGGGTTCTTCAGGGATCTGGTGGCCAACCTGAATGGAACACACTGATCTCTGTATATTCCAGCGAAATAAGTGGGTCGGTGGAACAATGTGGGAGAGAAGGGACAAGGTCTCTCCCTGTTTGCCACAGAGGACAGCTACATGACTAATTCAGACCAGACACCTGAATTCAACTGAATTTAGGAAGCGTGACTCTTTCCCAGGAAGACTATAACTGAGTGACTTTTTTGGTGGGATTCCAGGTTACGCTCAATTGATGATACAGATATTTACAAATATTTATTCTCAAGAGGAACTTAATAGAAAGTAAGATAGATGTTTGCAGTGCTATTTTTCAACATCTTTAACCTACTGAAGCCCCACAGACCAGGATCAGTCCTAAAAAGCTCAGCATGCAAGAGCCTTTACCTAAGCCTCATGAAGTTAGTAGATGTATTTAACTTGTTTGGCATGAGTTCAGAATTTCCTTTAATTTGAAAGGGAGTTTCACCTGTGAAAAAAGTCACAGGATTGAATTTAATATTCATGTTGTACAGAAAAGAAACAAATGGGACCAATAAATCCTCAATAGAAATTTTACAAGATTTTTCTGGCTTAATAAATTTAGCCAGGAGGCAATTGCTCTTAAACACTGGCTACATAAAAAGGGATCCTCGTTTCCATTAGCATGCAAATTCCTTACACATTTCATCAGCATTTAAGACACTGCATCTCACTAGCATTTTAAAAAGTGGGCTTCATGGATACTCTGCTCCTAAGAGGTTTGCATCCCGCTCCGCTCACACACATGCATTCACACGTGGCCATACAGGCTCCTTGGTTGTCATGCCATTCCCTCTAACAAGCTGTCTTATTTTAAAATTAATTCATAGCACACGCAAAGAAAACTACAATGTCTATTGCTGTAAGATTCCCAGGTGCTTTCACCCTTCAGTTCACCAGGTAGTTGTCTAATAAACATGTTTCCTCTTTTTGCATCCAGTTTACGTGATCCTATGAGGCAGTCATTTAAGGATTAATGCACGCTGAGCACAGTATTCTACAGACCGTGCAGCTTTTAAAGTATTTCCTTTAAGCTCTTGCACACATATGTAAAAGAAAACAAATTAAAGATTATTTGCAGAGTTTGGCAATAAAAATGAGGTGTTAGTAGCATTTTGAGCTGGCAATAAATTTTATTTGACTGTTTTATTACTTTGGGGCTAAAGCAGCTATTTCTTTTGGGGTGTCTTTTAGCAGCATGAGATTAGGGTTTACAGTTAAATGCATGGAGAGTTTTGAAATAAATTCAGTGTTCTGTAAATGATGGCGTGCATCAGATGTAAATACACGAGAAAACTGTATTTTGGATGTTTTGCAACAACGCGACTTTCACATTTCTGAAAGGAATGAGCAAGCTATAATAAATCTTGCAAAACAAGGTCTGGCTCCCAGAGCACTAAAACATTTCTACATTTCTGCAGATGAAAACAAGGTACATCCACTCAACTTCTGCGAGCAAACAGGCTCGCCTGCTCGGCACCGGCCCCCAGCCCGTGTCAGCTGGGCTGAGCGTAATGGCCGGGGCTCGGCAGCGCTAACATGGCCCCGCAGCTCCCAGCTGGCTTGGCGCACAGGCACAGCAAGTAGGCATCTGCGGGAAGGAGGCAGGGCTGCCTCACATCTGCTCGTCAACGCTGCTTGGACTTGAATCTAGTGGACGCAGATTACTTATGGTCTCTATAAAACAAGCCAGAGCTGCTCAGCTTTCATTTATCCGTTCAGGTCTCTACTGCAGTCCCTACACGATTTGCCCTTTTCTACTTCAGAAAAATACTGGAGTGGATGAAAATTATTCTGACTCTTTCCAGCCCCTCTAAGAATTGTTTTATTCATGTAATTATTTTTACTCCAAGAATAAGTCAAGAGACAGTAAGCAGATATCGAGACAAGGATGGCTGAGGGAGGAACTTCCCTCTCCTTGATATTTTCCAAATCCATCCCCAAACCCCACCACCCAATTTACCTCAGTTCTCAGAACCAGCACTTGAAAGAACCAGCACTTGTTTCAGAAACTTGAAACATAGCTGATGGTGTGGAGCCTTGCCACAGGTGACCAAACCAGTACCCTGACATGCCACACAGGGCCCCCAGCACAGTCTACAACAGCTTTTTCTGGTCTTGCTCAGCTTGCCCATTCCAAGGACAAGATATATATACTTCAATTCCCATCTCTATCTAACAGAAGCAACCATATAATTATCATTTCAGGACTTCATCCTTTATCTCTCTTTAATAGTCTTCTCCTGTCTCCCTCTTAGCTCTTATCTAACCTACAGTTTATCTTTTACTTCAATAAGCAGTTAAGCAAAGGCCAAATTTTCATGCTGTGACATAGCTAGCCATAGAGGACATCAATTTTTATGTATAGTTATTTTTTCATGAGTTTTCATGCTTAGTGCACCACAGGTTTATAACTAAGCTGCCACTGGACTACAGCTTATATTAACTGCCAAATCATGCTAATTCTGCGTGTGGGGGTGAACGGTCAGCAGCGGTACAGGTCTACAAAGACTAACACCTTTTCACACATATACAACTGAATAGTAGGAATTGCAAGATAGGATTCTAAACTGAAGGAATCCAGAAGAGATAAATTGAATAGATACAGGGTAGAATTGAATAGATATGAGGAAATGCACAATGTTAGACAGCAAGGATATGTCTGCATTCACTGTAAGGGGAAAGAAGACACTGCGCAAGCATCAAGATAAATGAACAAATACAGGATCCAATGTCCCAAATTACAAAGGAAGCCAGGTATTTTGGGCCATCGCATTTATGAATGGACTTACAGTCCAGAGTGCCACTTCTCACTGCTTTTCCACTAGCTCTCCAATCTCTAAACCATACAAATACAGGGTTGGAAAAAAACCATGAGACTTGTAGCACACACTAATAAGTGCCCACAGCAAATACTTGCAAGGATGCTCACACACCCCAGGCCCCTGGGCGCTTCCCACCACCCCACTCCAAACGCAGAGTTATGGCTGCAGATCCCTTTCCTTGTGGCACATATTAGTTCAAGAGCCCCACCGTCACCTCAGGTCTCTGCAGCACTGGGATATTTGTGAAATAAAACTCCTCAGTTATTCCAGGAAGTTGACCCTGACCATTTTACACAGGATATTAAATAGACCCCAGCTGTCTCCACTTAGAAGTGACTTAGTTCGTATTTTTATAAAGGTCCATTCAGCCGCTTTCTGAGTTATCACAGAATTTATAAGACTTTTTGGGAAGAAAATTCAAAATTTCTGGTTTACCTAGTGCTCATGCAGGCATTTCTTGGGCTTGAAACATCACAGCTGGCATTTATGTGTTCTGGAATAGAAATCTTTTTCTGAATTATGAAAATAATTCACTGAGAAATAGCCGCCTCTTAAGACCATTTGGAAGAAATACACACAGGAGAGAGTTTTTGTTACTAAATCCAAGAAGGCACAGCAGCCTTCTTTTCCATGAATGCCTCTGTATAGCATATGGCTACTGACGTAGGCGCAGTGCATTCTCCATGCTCTCCCTCACCCAGAGGGGTGACACAGATTTAGATTTTCCAAAGCCCATCACAAGAGCACTTTTTTAGGCTTGTGAGAATGACAGTGATCAAAGTATTAGAAAAGCCACGATAATTGTGTCCATTCAGCAAATTGTAATCAACCTATTTCAAAAGCTCAACAGTCTTTTTAAGGAGAGCCTCCGTAGCTGAAAAGATAACATTGCAATAGTTCTGTATAAAGGACATTTTCTGAGATGAATGAGTTCTGGAATAGAGTAAATAAAGCAATTTAAAGACAGTATTTTCATTCTTGAAAGATGAGCAATCAAAGTCGTCGCAAATTTACAAGACTCTAAAAAATAACAAGAGGGTCAATATTGATACACATAATCCCACCACCAAAATATTCCCTAAAACCTTAAAAATATATTTCTGGTGTGCATAAGAAGAAAAAAGCCATCTGTTTCAAAAATGAGCTCTGCTGCTTTTCAATACTGCCATCCCCTGCTCGCTGCTTGCTGGAGTGGGCTGTGCCCCAGTTAGGTTAAGCCATTACATGTTTACTCTCTGGATACTGCCTGGGCTCTTTGCCACTCACATCAGGCTTTATAATTTTTTATTTTCACTTTCCAGAATCTACTATTTTATTATGCTTAGAAGTGAGACTGCACATTAGTTCCAAGTTTTGATGTCATGCAACTTTTTAAAAACAATTAGATCTTGTGATAATTCTTTGTCTGGCTTGCCCTCATCCCCTTTCCATTTTTCTCTTTTAACTGTGAAAAAGAAAACTATTCAGCCACTTTTAAGGCTCAAATTTAAAACTAACTGCAGTTCTACATGTCTAAAAATCCTCATTCACATAACAAACTAATAGTTCTGAGTTTCCTGGCATAAATGCAGTAAAATTTTGAAATGTTCTTGCTTTTTCTTTTGCACATACACACACACACATAATTACACATATTCAAACAGCTTAATAGAACAGTTTGCTTATAAGACAATTACATTATCTTAGCAGTTCAGTAATAAAAACTCTGTTTTCAAGCCCTGTGATTCAAGTTATAGAAGAACCAGCTCTGACAAACACTTAATATAAAGCATTTTCACCCAGTAAAAAACATAGCAGCACCATCTGTTAACACAGTAGGTTGATTTTAATTTTGCAGACTATTACCTAGCAGTGTGGGCTGGCATGCTTTGAGCTTATGGAAAAAAACAAACAAACAAAAAAAAAAAAACAAATAAAGAAACTCAAAATTCCAGAAGAATTATTTCAAGAAATGAAGGTACAATATCACTGCTTTCTAAGAATCCAGACCTTGGTAAGTCAACTGCAACATGGGTTAGACGCCAGAATCCTTCAGCTATTTGCAATTGTACAATCATGCAATTTTCTCAAAAGGAATTTGAGACTATTATGAAGAAAAAAAACTGTGTAACATCAAAACGTTATCAGCAGTGAGATAATTAGCCGGCTTTGTGTCAAATCCTGCTGCGGACCACTGCGGCAGAGAGAAGGAAAATGAGAAGAAATAAGAAAGACAAACATCTGAGAAGTCTTAGAAAGATGCCATAAGCCTCTCGTAGGCTGAGTTACTCCAACGCACCTCTACAGCTGTGCCTCCTCCTGTAAAAGATTAACTGACAGCATTTGACCAAAATGACTTCTGCTCGAGCTTCAAGCTGTGCGCAAGGTGAGCAGGCAGTGACAACCCGCTGCAGCTACAACCTGTTCCCTTTGCTCTCTGATGCTAAGTTCAAACTAGAAGGAGGCTGTCTGAAATCAGGACATTTCACAGAAAGCCAACCTCTACTACTGGAAGTACATTGCTTTTGCTAACTGATAAAAAAGCATCCTGCGCAAACCCTTATCAACAATACGTATACCGGGCATACACTGTAACACTGAGTTCTTCATTCTCTCCTAATTTCTGACAGTCCAAATAGCCTCTGATTTCAGTGCTAGATTTGTGTTCCCTTACTCCTCAAATGTATTCCTATTTGCTTTTGGAACTTCTCCGATCTGCCGTTCAATTTCTGTACTAGCGCTTTCTGCTTTCCTCCTTCAGACTTATAAAGCTGGCCTGTATCTCACCGAGGGTCTGCAGGCTCCTGTTGGGTGTCTGCTCTGATGGTGTCACCTCAACTGTCCCTGCATTGAATGGGGAGGGATGGTTGTTCCCATGGGGCAATTCTTGCTGCTCCAGGACAAGCGTGGATACTGAGTGAGATGAATTACTGCCAGAAAACACATTCTCACTCACTACGGAGAGAATCCACATGACTAGGTTGGACTACTAAGCATATTTGAATGATTAGAGCTAGATGTCTGCTCAGAATTTTTATCTTGCATTCCTGTTGTTGTTGTTGTTTGGTTGGTTTAGTTTTTACATGCACTCTGTCTACCTTCTGTGCTTCCATCATGATATGCTGGAGCAGAGCCATGAAAGAAATTGAGAAAGCTTAGTTCCGGCCTTTGACATCATCCAGCGCTCTGGAGATTTGGGGGAACCAAAGAGGTATGTGCATACCTAAAGCATCCAACCAGCACCCAGGAGAGGCTACAGGTCCAAAGCCATAGCTGGAATTTTCAGTGGCTGGACGGAGTATAACTGGGGCAAGCAGATGTCCTACCTTACAGTACGTGCTGCTACAGATCTCTGTTTAAGTACCTGCCATGTAAAATCCAGCCGTTTCTATACATTTTTTTTCCACACTAGTTCTATTTTTGCTTAATTCCTGTTACTTACTCTCTCTTTTCTGAAGTCTATTGGTACTACAGCAAGTCTGGGAAACATCTCTTTCCCCAGAACACCACATTTAATTATTATGGCCCCATTGACTTTCTGTCTCGACTTAACGAATTTTTAAACCACCTACCAGAAGTTCCAACAATGCAGAGTGTACTCTTGTCCAGGAACAGCTGCTTCACTGAAGGTGTCTGAGATTTGGCTTTAAACCTTGTCCTGTTTGCCCACTTTACTATGAAAAGTGGTACTAGAGGATGGCAGAACATTTACTTTTACTCTACAGGACTTAAGATTTGTTTCTGCATACGGCCTCATCCATGCTCAACTTCAAGTTATTGAGAACTAAGCAGTGTTTGAAGTACATTTTTTTTAATAGATATCACAATATCCTCCTATTGGGTTGGGACATTGCAGTATAATTACAATGACTTTTAAAGGGACATTCACCTGTCTAGATTTTATCCTTAATTTTCAGTCAGATGGGCTACCTAACTCTTCTGTGCAACTCTCAACTATTCCCGCTGCTGTTCTGCTGAGCTATATCAGCTGTCCTGCAGTTAAATTCCAAATTCTTGGAGTTTGTGTCTTTTCACTATTATATGAGGCTTTGCTTCCATTTAACTGTGAAATGTTATAGATGTTTCAATCTGATTTAAAAAAAAAAAATTAAAAAAAAGATTTCTGAAGAAGAGAAACAACATGAACAACAGGCAGCACAGAGACAAGCAGTGCCAGCTAACCCTCTCCCTATTTCAAATGAAGTTACAAAGACAAATGCAGTGTGATGAAAGGGATTCAGCACAATGAAGAAATACAGGTGCTCAGTTCTCACGAAGCACTGCCTTGCCCAGGCCCTTCCAAGAATGCCACACCAATGAGACTTTTAACATTGATTTTCAGACCACAGGCACCAATTCAAACCCATCTTGCTATGAGTATTACTGCTTCGATCAAAAGTTGTTGCTCAGCAGTTTATACAAAGTGGAGACAACAGTAAGGCAACAAACTGATTAGAGATGTCTAAGAGGAAACCGCAAAGACTGGTGGGTAGGCCTATCTCCATTAGTGATCTAGAAGGTTATCTAAGGATAAACAACACACTAATTAAAATTGCAGATGTTGCTCAACCTCTGTGTCATAAAGATGACAAACGCAAACAAAGTGTGATGATAGATAAAATGAGCAAAATGAGATTCAACTCATAACCTATTTCCTAGCTGAGAAAAATAACGCAAGTGTTTCACTTCTACACTCTGAAAAAAACCTGGAAATCCAAATTAATTGTTCCAGTGCTATGCTGATGAATAACAAGTGAGACACAAATGTTCATTCAAATGGACAGTAGATGCAGAACTGTAATATGGAAGAGTTCCCTCTTGAAGTAAGGAGATGTACATAGCACCTAAATGATTGCATTTGTGACATAACCTGGAGTTCCAGCCTGAGCACAACTTGTATTAATCACTTGAGACAGGAATCAAATATTTCAGAGGTACATACAAGGGTAAAGAGGAATTATCTGCAGTGCTACAAGGGAACATAATTGGGAGGAGTGACATAGATCAAGAGAAACTCTGAGTCCATACTAGTGAAAAGCCTCCTAATGCAACAACTGGTTTTACATCTCAAAGCATTTTGGTAAACTGCCTAGCTGTGACATGTACAATCTGAATGGTAACATCTCAGTGTGCATGCATGGTGGGACACCTCTGCACAAACTCTTTGCCCTAATATGTTTTTGTTCATCTTAATATGAGGAATTTATGATTTCAACAACCAGAGCTAGTATAAATCACTGCAGCTTCATGAACTTCAGCTTCACCTGCAGAATGTCAAGCCTTAGATTTGTAACTGCATTTCTGATCAGCTGGAAGATGTGGATGCAATTGTCCCATCACTGCTGAGCATTAGTCTGCTCATGCAGACCACCAGTTCACTGTATACTTTGCTCTTCTGAGCATAACACAAGAATCTCTCAGGACAGGCTGAGAGCTGGTGCTCTTCAGCCTGGAGAAGAGTTGGCCATTAGGTGATCTCATAGCGGCCTTTCAGTATCTAAAGGGGAGCTACAGGAAAGAAGAGGACAGACTTTTTAGCAGGGTCTGTTGTGACAGAACAAGGGGAAATGACTTCAAGCTCAAAGAGGGTAGATTTGGGTTGAATACAAGGAAAAAATCTTAGCTTGAGGGTGGCGAGGCACTGGAACAGGTTGATGCCCCATCCCTGGAGACTTTCAAGGAGAGGATGGGATCAGGCCCTGGGCAACCTGATCTAGCTGCAGTGTCCCTGTTCATTGCAGGGGAAATGGACTAGATGGCCCTCAGAGGTCTCTTCCAACTCTAACCATTCTATAATTCTACAATTCCATGATTCTACTATCATAAAAATCTTCCTTGAACTGTAAGTTTCAAGTGATTCTATGATTAAGATGTTCTATACATGATGATCTATTACTGCAAAATCAGAGCACTTGAAGATTATAATCCTCTTTTCTGGAGAATGCCATCCACCCAGCAATAACTTGAAGGGCTATCATTTATTATGAACCACACTGAGATTCTACACAGCCACAAGGGTTTTTCTAGGAAAAGGATCTGATCACCAGTGAAGCCGACTGGAAAGCAAAAATCACATATAATAGCTAATATTGTAAACCTGAAGAATCTAATTTAATCTCTAATGTGCAACACACACACAAAAATAAAAATTAAAAAAAATCTCAGTGTATTTTTATAACAAGAAGAAGAGTAGAAAACCCAAACCAGAAGGACAGACTGGGGGAACCTTACGAACATGTACCATTAATTAATACAAGTAAGCTATCAGAAATTCACCATATTTTTATTTGCATATTGGATTTTACCACAGATTTACTAAAATACTGTTCCCACAGCATTTGAAGTTTTTTTGTAAATAAAAAAAAAATCACATTCTGTATGTTTTCAATACCAAATCTTTGTTAATAAATGTGTGATTTATGCATTTAGCCCGTTAAGCATTTTCCATTTTTTGTAGAAACATTCACCATTCCTTGCCATAATAGGTGTATGTTCAGTGCAGTATTCACTGGCTGCACAGCCCCCCTGCTTCAAGGGAAGGGGCAGAGTGGGCAGAGCCCTCTGGGGTTGTTTCATTTCAGCATTGGCTGTGCATCCAAGCTGGTGCTCCCCCAAACATCTGAGTGCTGCCAGTACATTCCCAGCTCCTACTGCCAAGTTAAAATGAAAACGGTCTTAGTTCAGAAATGATTGAGGTGGTTTGCTCTAATCAAATTAAACCAGCCAAATGTTCCTTTCAAAGGTAACTGTCTACTCTGCAGCTGTATGCAAAATACCACATCAAATGTGAAAAAAAATAATGATAGAATTCTGTCCTTACAGTAGAGCACTGGCTCCACAGATGAAGAGAAACAAAAGCATCAGTGCAGCTCGGCATTACACTCACAGAAAGCTCCCAGAAATATGCTCTCTTGAGAAACAGTGAACAAAGTACTGAAATTCCTAGTTTATAATTAATTGATTTCAGGGAGAAGGGAATTCTCAAGAACTGTTAAACAGCAACAGACACCTTGGGTTATTTCTCATCGTGCTCACCTCTCAAACAGATATTAAATGCGTAGCCAAAATTTCACGAGAGAGAAAAAAAACAGCACATAGACTTTTCCGTCCTATTTCTCACTTCCTTTCTCTGTCTCTATCACAACATGCAACATTTAGCGCTGACTAATGTTGCAAAAGCCCAAATTTGACAGGTTTCACTTAAACTCTGTATGATTCATCTGCGTTAGAATCGAGTTTTCTGTCAGTGAACATGGGAAATTCCTGCAAAGATGAATTCATATCTGAGGTACTTTTATTTTGCCTTGCTAAGAGAAGGTCAATTACCTGTTAATGAGAAGCCAGAGTGGCATCAGTGGTCCTACAAATAAATGCTTTCAGGACAGTATGCAACGTTTTGCTAAGTTGGTAAATTGTTTTCTAGGTGTGTCATGGGAAATCTACCCTAAGGCAACTCCACCACTATCAGCAAGTTGGCATATTCAAGCACACCCTTTATTTAGGTATCTGAAATCACCATCTGGTCCTAGAACTACATGAGATGCTTCACAGCGTAAAGATTCATCTTCTTCTACAACCTTAGAAATGCATCCAAAGCCTCTCATAATAGAGTTTCTTATTACTTATATAGCATCTTCTTCAATCTGCCTCCAGAAAGCACAATCACCTGATTCTAAAAGGATTAGAGCAATATTTTCTTGCCAGCACTTCCCAAGGATAGAGTATCTATTTCTAAGCATATGGGTAAACCAATAAATAGGAGCACGAATAGAATAGTTGGTACGCAATAGGTATTTAGAAAGTTAGAGAACTCAACCGTCACATTTCCACTCTTTGATGATCTTCTCATCAAACCCCTCCCAAACAGAGGTTTCCCAAATAAAAATGTCAAAGCACATTATATTGTACCCCTTGGAAAATTCCAAAGCAGTTTGTTCATTAGCAGATTTACAGTTTCAAGCTTAATAATCGTGCACTTGCAATTTAAGATTTTTTTTAGAATATATGAAACATACATGAAGAACTGATTCAGAAGGAGAAATTATGGTCTTGAGATGGAAAAAAAATGCAACTTAGCTACAAATTTATAAGGACACAGTTGTCTTATGATCATGTGTTAGTTCATTAAGGATCCAGTCATTCTGCAAAAATGGAGAACAAACAGATTACACACATGACATAAAACCCATGATTCGTGCTCGTATGTATATTGTCCCAGTCACTGCTTTGTCTCTGAAATCTATTTAGGAAAACTTCTGAATATCCAGTGCATATTTTCCATTTGATAATGTTATGTCCATATCTACTAAACTTCAAACAACTGCTCAAACCCCACGGAAGGCACCTGAGTGACTCTCTCCATACCTTGCTAAGTCACAGCTGCTCTCCTTCAGCCACCTGGCAAGAGCACACTGCTGGCACCCTCTGCTTTGTGCTCTGAGGGATCACGAAGCAAATCTGAGATCCAAATAAGCAGCCCAGTTGCCTGTTGTGGCTGACGCTGAACCCGATATCCCACTGCAGCACCCAAGGGAAGGATGCCTGCTGTGGGGCAGCAGCAGGCTGGGCTGTGCCCATACGAGCTGCTTCTCATCCTGGGCAGCACCTAGCAAAAGCAGATCCCTCCAAGAACAGCAAGAACACAACCGACCACAGATTTAGAGAAGGAAGGGAGCTCTGTACATGATCTAAAATGACTAATGTTTACTCACACAAAGACTGGAAACATATTTTTAATAAAAAGTTTAGATTCAGAGTAAGATAAAATACTTCTTGAAGAAAGCTTGTATTCACTCCAGAAACTGGTTTAAAGGGCTCTTCCATATTCAATCCTTACTTCCTGACGTATTCTTATCTTGTCCTGTATCTGACAGACCATGCATTCACACTAAATCATCACATCCACTACTAACAATGCATATGGACAGAAAGAATATAACTAATTTTTCCCTTTTCTGTGTACTGCAGTAGCGTTGCAAGCAGATGATGAGAGGCCAGAGTTCACGTCCAGCCATTTCACAATGGCCAATTTAATAAACTTCTCCAGACCCAACCTACAGCCCAGCCCCCCTCAGAACCAGCCACACCGCTCCCCTTGCTCTCCTGCAGACCAAAGCCCTTTGGTGCAGGTCACAGCCCCTTCTCCAGTGCCTTCATGGTGGCTCCCAGCTGTGGCAGGACAGCAAAGGGGCCATCTCTGAGGGCTTCCCAGCCTGAAGGTGCCTCCCTCTCACCAAGGCATTTCCCATCTTCTCATTTTGCCTTGAAGACCATCTTGTTCGTGTTAGCCTAAAGCTGACACTGAGGCTCATTCAATTTTTCCTTCCCATTACTCATCCACCTCTGCTGAGACTAATCTGCCACATTAATTCCTTTAAACTTGGCAATTTTGAAGTTTCCAGTTCAGTTTCTTCTGCTTCACCCCATCTCTACATCTCATTTCACTCTTCCACACACAAGATAATCCCCATACCTAGCAACATGAAAGTACCCACTCCTGGAGTCTGTCAGTTGTGTATGAGTGGTGCTACACGCAAATGAATTGT
This sequence comes from Tetrao urogallus, assembly GCF_951394365.1. Taxonomy (NCBI): domain Eukaryota; kingdom Metazoa; phylum Chordata; class Aves; order Galliformes; family Phasianidae; genus Tetrao; species Tetrao urogallus. Next base: position 29,002,790 of record NC_136820.1, on the reverse strand, counting down.
ATTGCACGCCACTGGTCTGTAGGAATGATGTCATACCCTAGAAGTTTAACATTAGCTTGGCAGAAAAAGGAAGTAAGGAAGGAAGCAGAATTCACTGGAGAGAAACACCCCCTAAAATAGAAATGTTTCACTTAACAGGATGGAACATCTCACTGATTTTGAGAACATCACCCTTTAAGCTTCTTAACAGCACAGTTAAAAAGACAGCAGCCAATATCAGCATTGCCACAAACTGAAAAGACAAAAAAAACCTAGGTACTGCATTTTGAAACTCCTCTCCCACTGTAAGTTACAATAGGACTTCAGTTTGACAAACTGAACAAGCAAAAAAAATGCAAGCTCAAACTACCTTCCAAAAGCTTTACTTTATATTAGTGACTTATTTCAGATTCTGACTGCTCTCTGCATTGAGTTAGATGGGGAATTTTAAGATACTGTTATGAAAAGGATACTTCCTGCCTTAGCATAACGCAATTTTAAGGACCAAGCCATTGGAATGTACTTCTGGGAGCTTTGAGCAGTCAGGTGCAGGTCTTTGTGGCTGGGCACAGAGGGATGGGGCAGCCAGGTGTCCTCCAGGGGATACAGCTGATAGGCTCCACAGCGCTCTCAAGTGTAACCCCACAGATAAGAGCGCTGGATTGCAAATGTTAGGAAAAACCATCATGATGGTGTTGTGTTACCACAACATCTACAGTGTCATTTTAATTTCACTGTATGTAATGTTGAACTTTGAATACAGGATAATTGCCCCCTTACTTGTAATTTTTGGTTTTTCCACACATTTATCCATGTACCAAAAAGTGCAAAACGTATCTGAGGAATGGAGTAATGCTTCCAGCAGGGCAGATCACTCTGTTGAACAGAAGTCAATTACCTGCGCCACCTATTACCCTTTCTTAACAGGAAGGAGAGAAATAAGATTTTAAGTTCCTATTAGATGGTAATTATGAACCTGAACGGCTAGATTTCTGACACTTATCTTTAACATAATAGACCAGATAAGATTATAATAGATTATAATAGGTTACATTCCATATAATTTTGATCGTTTTTAAGTGGAAGACTTATTAGAAATAGTAAATCAAAAAGAGCCAGGAAGCAAAGAAATACAGCTTTGCAGGTTTGTTGTATTTGCTTATGGTTTAACACTATTCAAACTGTTAAATGTACTTACCTACACATACGTGCTAGAAATCAAGCACTGCAAGAATTACAGTATTCTGTCTTGTATATCATCTTCCTAGGGTGCAAATTCACAGTCTGATGGATAATTAACATTAGGGGAAAATTATTCATCTGATTATCAGTAGGAGAGATATAAAATGAACACAATATATTGCTGAATTTAGCAATATAATCACAGGAAAAAAAATTTACAGATATATTACAGCAGGGAATACTCCCAGTTTTACACACAGGAATTTCCTGAATCTAATATGTCATTTATTCCTGGCAAGGCCCATTCTTTGTCTACATATATTTCATTTCTTCTCAAAGAGAACAGCACCAAGCTACATAAGTGCAGGACCAATTTTAGCCAGATTTAACTACCACATACAGGAAAGCTTGAATAAAGTATTACCTTTTATCTGAAAGGTGAGCACCTCAATCATCGTCCTGTTATTAAGAACATTTCATAGCCTACAGCATTCCTCACTTTAGAACAATTCACATTACCATTTACTCTTGAAAACTGGCTATTTTTTGCTGGCTATTTACCCTCCGTGAAGGTAAGTGGAATAGTGTTAGGTGTCCTGACGGGGGGCTTTTTACAAGGCCAAATATGATCAGGACAATATTTTAAAGGCAAAGCAATCATCCTTATTACTGCGTTTTTTCCCACGTGTTTCAATATTCTATTTTTGTTAGTCTTACAAAAGTTTTGATCAGTTCACTAGGCCTTAATCCCTTTATAGCTAACTGTTCAGAGACTTCCACTACCACCATTTTTCTGCTGAAGATCAGACTTCTCACCCTGCACCTCTTCTTGCCTTATCCTGCCACTAGCTCTTATCTAATATTTACCTACTGCAGTAAAAGCAGCGGTGCTGTAGAAACGCATCACGGCATGGTGCAAAGATGGAAACAGGACACTTGGATAGAAGGGACACGAAACAAAGCCTCACATAATTAGCAAGAAGTAGCATGGAAAAATATGATAAACATTTTGTTTAAAACTATTGTATGCTATTCAGTCATTTCTGCTTTATGGAGAACGTTCTCCGTTATCAGAAGCATTAGCGTTAGGAACAAGTTTTGGCATCAAGCATTCCTCAGGATGTTAAAGAAGAGAATCTATGCCCAGCAGGCCAATTGCTGGCCCTCCATCAAGACTCACCAGCAAAACCATGCAGCTACTTCTCTGCTAAGCAAGTACCAGGGATTCTCCTTCCCAAATTGCTCTTCACATTCAACATCTCTTCATGCAGACAGGACAGCCCTGGGCTGAGTTCCTTACAGCGCTCGCTGGGCTGGCCCAAGCCTGTCCCTTGAGTGCAGCACAACACGACACAGCTCGCGGCTTCTGCCGCCGCCACCAGCTGATACAGAGTACCATCACCACGCTTGCTCAGCAGCACAGGTCAAATACAGCTCAACTCTTGGTAGTTTGTCTAAATTTTGACTCACAGAATGACTGTCTGTACCGAACAACTCATGGATCACATGCCTTCACTCAGACCTGATGGATTTGATGTGATATTTGCATCGCTCACTCGTTTCACAACAGAGGTTACTTTTAAAAAGCATTTATCTTGTTTTAGAAGAGATAACGTTTGAAATTGCTCTTACGTTCTGATCTCTGGATTAGAGAGCACTTCAAAAAATCTTTTACATCATATGGAAAGATCTCAGTGATAAAACAAAGTTTAGAAGCATTCTTTTAATCATTCCTAAAGAAAGCTTACAATTTTCAAAATAAGTATCTAAACTTGCGCATCTAAATCCACATCTAGTCTCTGATATTAGTCGACTGGATTTCAGAGATTTTAAGAACTCTTAATTATCTCTATTGCCAAGAAAGGTGTTTGGGTGCATCAGTCCACCTGATTCATTGACCAAATACGAAATGTTGCCCACACTAACATGCCTCCAGTTCTGCAGTTTTTGCACTAAGCCTCGGGCATTACCAGGTGCCTGTCAGAATATTGGTTATTGAGCAAACAGTGGATCTTCCTGACCAGTACTGATAAAGTGCGAGCTGCAGACATCATCCCATTGCTCAGATATAGCAAGGAGGCCTATGACTTCCAACCATTTCCCACTCCATGAGTAGTACTTCATCAAACATTCTTTGCCTATTCAGTTTGCTCAGAAATGAGACTGTTCTATTACACTGCCTTGAGATGAAAGAAAACTAACTTATTTCTAGCTGTTCACTTTTGTATTTTAATTATTCCCTTTCCTATCTGTCCTGCTCCATTTACTACCTGAAAGCCCTCGTCTCAGCCCCTAAGACAAATATGGTGACCATAGCTACAAGCCAGTCTAACAGCCACCTCTGTCACCACAGCATCTCTATTTCTCCAGGACTCACAGAGGCTTGGCACTAGTGAAGTATGGAATATTTCCCTTTTACTATGTAATGTGTGAGTAAAATAATACAAATAGCAGGACATATTTCTATTGATGCAATGTCATCAGCAAGATGATGCAGCCGAGTATCTCAAAGCAAAGCACACTTTTTAAAGTCCGTGACATTCAAATAAAGATGTCATGAGGCAGTCTCAGCATGGGGAACCTGCCCAAGAACAAAGCTCATTCACTGAGAGCTTACGCTACCAACACAACAGCCAGGAAACCTGGTGGCACCACCGCCATGCTGAAAGCAAGGCCTCAAGTCATTCTGCTGCACCCTTGGTAGCACCACCAGCAGCTCCTGGGGAATTTACCAACAAGCAGCAGTCAGTCACGAGACCTGTAAAGCTCAGTCTTAGGCTTCTCCTCCTCTTTAATACAATAATCTGCAAACATTTATAAAAACATCTAAAGAAGTGGAATGCATATCCCACTAACGCTACAACCATTACCTCTGGGTAACGAATAGAGCTGCTAAGAATCAGCAGCAGCTGTCAGAGCTAATACCTGAGACAAAGGGAGTTGTTGGGTTTTCATTCCCTCACGCCTGAGGAAATGGTGTGTATGGGGCTCCTTGCCATCCACCCCAGCACTATGTCACACGCCTATGCCTCTGGAGATGGGTGTTTGTGTGTGTGGGAGGCAGCACGGGGATGAGGTGAGCTCTGGCACAGCCCCGCAGCCTGTTGAAACCTCAAACCACACTCCATGCGCACAGAGGAGCTCTCTCCCTATCCACAAAGCCCATCGGCGGCCCAGCCCTCCCCATGCCCAAACCGCTCACCCGGTGCACGCGCCACAGAGCAGGCCCCGCTTCCTCACCTGACCACGTTGGGGTGCTCAAAGGTCTCCAGGTGCCTCAGGACGGCCACTTCCCGAATGGTGGACAGTGGCATGCCTTCCTCACTGGTCTGCACCCGCACCCGCTTCAGCGCCACGAAGCGGCCACCATTCTTCAGGTCGCGAGCCTTGAACACCTTCCCATAGGCTCCCTCGCCGATCTCAGCCACGCACTCATACTGCTGGTCGGCCAGGTTGGTGCCGTCCTTGTCCATGCTGCCACCGCTCTGCTTCCCCCCGGGTCCGGAGCACCTCACGGCGGCTCTCGTCTCTGATCGCTTCCGAAGCTGCACCTCACTGCGGGTCGGCCACACGCCGGTATCTCTGCCCGAGGGGCAGCAGGAACCCCTTGGCCTCCCGCTCTGCTGCACGGGCCCCAGTGAGCCTCCGCTGGCAGTCACCAGAAATGATCATACAGCCTTTGGGAGCATGGTCCGTGTGAAGGCAGCTAGATCTGGAAGAGAGACCAAGCAAGAGAGAGCAGTTAGAACATGGTGCCATTGTGCTCTACTTCACTGCGTTACTTGCCGTGGCTTAAAACTGAGAAAATGATGCTAACACAGCAGGTAGCTGCATGTGCAAAGGAAGATGTGAACCAGAGGCTGCCGGGCAGCACCGCTGCACAGCTGACACAATCTGCAGTGTGCCCAGGCTGCAGTACAGCCAGAGCGACCACGTGCATGGGCTTTCCCCAAGCAATGGGGTTTTCCTGAGCAATGGGACGAGAGTGACT